>NC_062570.1:60114000-61414500 GCF_022837055.1 Prionailurus viverrinus
CTGGGTGTTGTATGGAAACCAATTTGACAATAAATTTCATATATTAAAAATAAATAAATAAATAAATAAATAAATAAATAAATAGCAAGCCAGCCACAAATTTCAGAGAATCAAAATCACCTGGAGTACCTTTTTTGAACATAAACTAGAAATCACTAACAAAACAATCGCTTAAAAGTCTCCATGTTAAGAATTCATACTCATATAATCCAAGGCTCAAAATACCTCCCCCATGAAAATTAGAAGCATTTGATTCATATGTAATTACCTGGATGATAAAGAGTACTCCATATCAAAACTTAGAGAACACAAATATAGCTGAACTAAAAGGAAATTTATATCTTTAAATACATGTATTTGGAAAGAAGAAAAGCTGAAAATCAGAAAACTAAGCGTCTATTTGTAAAAAGGACAGGAAATTAAATACCCAAAAAAAGGGGGGGAGGAAGAAAGGAAGAAACTGAAGACAAAATAAAAATAAACATTAGTGAAAATATAAATAAAAGTTTATAAAATAGAAAACAATCACAGAATCGGAAGCATCAATAAAAGTCAGTAGTTCTTTGAAATCAGTAAAACTGGTAGATCCATGACCAGACTGAGAACACACACACACACACACACACACACACACACACACACATCTTTGTCAGAAATGAAAATGGTGATATCCCCATAGATTCTACTGAAATGAAGAAGATAGTAAGGATACTTTTTAACAACTTTATGCCAATGAATTTGACATTTTAGTTGAAATGAACAAACGTTATAAAAACATAACTTGCCAAAGGTGACTCAAAAAATAAAAAAGCTCAATACCCTATTAACTTTTATATAAGTTAATAATTAAGAAAAAAACCAAAACCAAGCCTTACTACAAAAAAAACTTCAGGCCCATATACCTTCACTAGTACTCTATATTTAATATAAACAAACCCCAAAAAGGTCTATCTTACATAAACTTGTCCAGACAATAGAAGGAGGAAATAGTCCCCAATTTGTTTAAAAGGTCAGCAAAAACTTTATACTAAAATTAGGTAAGAGGGGCACCCGGGTGGCTCAGTCAGTTAAGCATCTGACTTTGGCTCAGGTCATGATCTCCTGGTTCGCGTTAGGCTCTGTGCTGAGAGGCTGGAGCCTGCTTTGGATTCGGTTTCTCCCTCTCTCTCTGCCCCTCCCCTACTTGTTCGTTCTCTATCTCTCTCTCTCTCTCTCTCTCTCTCTCTCTCTCTCTCTCTCTCAGAAATAAATAAAAACATTTGAAAAAAAAAAAAAACATGTAGGAAAGGAAAATTCAAGCCTATCTAAGTCATTAACACAGATGGCAAGAAATCCTGGACAAAATTTTACACAGTGAATCCTAATAAGCAAAGAAATTATCAAACACTATCAGAGCCTATGTGCAAAGAATTTCTCCTGAACACCCCGCTTTTGCCGGCCAAGATGGGACAACTTGACAATCATAAAAAAACACCAGCTACAACAGACTGAAACACAGCAACCAGGGTGGGGAGACTGATTAAATATTTCACATGAAGAACATACTTTCAACTAGAAGATAAGGAACCAAACATAAAACATAAAAACAGTGCCAGGCAAAAGTGAAGAGGACTGAGACCAGAAATATGAAGTTAGGTACAAAGAACAGAGTGTAGCAAAACTAATTTGGGAAAGCAAAACTATGTGACTTCAAAGACTAAGTTTATTTCAACAATGAAATACTTCATAAGTAAAAACAAATGACAGATTCATGTATATTCTGCCATAGTTAAGTCACTGCTCTCAACTGGCTTATAGGAATATAGATAGAAAGGTATGTAGTAATAAAATTGATTTTTTTTTAAGGTTTATGTTTTTAATTAAAAAAATTTTTTTTTAACATTTATCCATTTTTGAGAGAGAGGGAGAGACAGAGAGAGAGAGGCACAAATGGGGCATGGGCAGAGACAGAGGGAGACACAGAATCAGAAGCACGTTCCAGGCTCTGAGCTGTCAGCACAGAGCCCAATGCAGGGGCTTGAACCCATGAACCTTGAGTTCACAAGCTGAGCTGAAATTAGACGCTCAACCAACGGAGCCACCCAAGCATTCCTTTCTTTTTTTTTCTTTTTTTTTTTTGAGAGAGAGTGCACACATGCACAAGCTGGTGAGGGGCACAGAGAGGAGGACAGAGGGTCTGAACCGGGCTCCATGCTGGCAGCAGAGAGCCATATGTGGAGCTCAAACTCCACATACTAAATTGTACAATTTGATAAGTTTTGACATCTGTGTACACCAGTGAAACCATTACCATAATCCAGAAAAACAAAGTCATCATACCCAAAAGTTTCTTTGTACTCCTTGTAATCTCTCCTTCCTACCATCGCCATAACGACGACTCGCATCTTCTAGTATTTTATGTAAATGGAGGGGGGAAAAAAACCCTGATTTGGCAAATACAGGATAGAATACCATGAATTCAAGTAAGTTATGTTTAAAACAAATATTCAAAATAATACTGGAAAATAAAACTCTTAACTAGGGGTGCCTGGGTGTCTCAATCGGTTAAGCGTCCAACTTCGGTTCAGGTCATGATCTTACAGTTAGTGGGTTCGAGTCCCACGTTGGGCTCTGTGCTGACAGCTTGGAGCCTGGAGCCTGCTTCAGATTCTGTGTCTCCCTCTCTCTTTGCCCATCCCCCACTTGCGCTTTCTCTCTCAAAATAATAAACATTAAAAAAAATTAAGCAAACCTGTTACTTGAAAAAAAAAAAAACATAGGCATATTTAAACCAGAAACACAGTAAAATATTCCCTCTGACAGTCCTCCCTAACCCTCTTCAGTTTATTTATTTTTAACGTAATCTCTATGCCCAACATGGGGCTCGAACTCACAACCTGGAGATCAAAAGTTCTATGCTCCACCAAGTCAGCCAGGTGCCCCTCCATCCTCAATTTAAATAACACATCTTCAGAGCAGCTTTCTTTCATCATGCTATTAGTCTCTCCTACAGTGGCAATCTCTGCTTCTTTCTGTCATTTGTCTCACTTGTGATTACTGTCAACATCTCTCTCCCCTCACAGATTATGAATTGGGTGACAGAGGAATGAATTTTGTTCTTAGTTGCATTCCCAGTGCCCATCACACTTGGCATTTAGTAGTTACTTGATATATGTTTGTTGAATGAAGGAACATACACATGAATTAAAGAATATTTTCAGGGTGCCTGGATGGCTCAGTCAGTTAAGTGTCTGACTTCGTCTCAGGTCATGATCTCGCGGTTCATGGGTTTGAGCCCTGCATCAGACTCTGTGCTGACAGCTCAGAGCCTGGAGCCTGCTTTGGATTCTGTGTCTCCCTCTCTCTCTGCCCCTCCCCAGCTCGCGCGCATGTGCGCTCTCTCTCTCTGAAAAATAAACATTAAAAAAAAAAATTTTTTTTTAAACAGTATTTTCAAATTTTTGTCACTCAGAATAAATATAATTACTGGCTTGCTCTATAGTAAATTCCTCTGACTAGAATGAAAAGGCAAAAGGAAAAAGATGTGGCACTGAAAAGGTTCTCACACCGTTAATCTATCAAATTCATCTTTCAGAGCAGAGTGCTGTTCTAGTGGCGGCCATACTTATAAAGTCCTTCATTAATCTTTTACCATCTGTGGTATTATATGGCAACTGTTTACAGAGTTATAAAGTGGTAGCCCAAGGTTTGGTTTAGGAAGTGAACAGTAGCATCTGCCATTTCCTTTAGATAGTTAAATACAGTTAACACTACATTCTAGATTCTAACAACTCAATCATGGAAAGCTGACAGCATAAACTAGAAAGACCTTTATGATCTCCATCCCCTTATTCCTTGGCTTAGAATATTTCCACCTCTAAGACCCTTCCCCATAACTGGCATAAGAGTGAAGTTGTGGGATTCTATGATATTATTTAGCTCCCTTTATGCCTAAGATGCATTCAGATGTTCAACATTCATTGATTACTTACTAAGTAACAAGAACTATTTCATGCACTTTAAATGACAGAACAAAACAAGGGTACCTACCTATATAGAACTCATGTTCTAGAGCGAGAGAACAGAAAGAAAACTAAAAATAAATTACATATTAGAAGGTATGAGAAAGAAAGAAAAAGAAGGATGAGAAGAATGTGGGGGGAATGCTGACAAGAGAAAAGATGAGTGCGATTTTCAATAGACTGGTCCAAGTAATCTTCATTGAGGGGACATGTGACTAAACACTGAGGGTTAACTATAAGGATTTATCGGAAGAAGTGTTTCAGTGCAAAAAGAACAAGCAGGGCAAAGATTGAAAGGCAACACATGGCTTTTCTGTCCTAACAGTGGCAAGGAGGCACTAAAATTAGAGTGGAGTAGACAATGGAGAGTAGTAGTAGTCACATTCATACAGGTAATGGAAGGTCAGATCTTACAGTACCTTACACACCATTGCACAGAATTTGGCTTTTACTCTGAGTAAAAAACCAATCACCACACAGTTTTGAAGAGAAGAGTGACATGATATGACTTAACACTTCAAATAGATCTCTAGCTACATTCAGAATAGAATGCAGAAGGGTAAGGGTAAAAGCTGAAAGATCAGGAGAATATTGTAATAATTCAGTGAAGAGATGATGATGGCTTGGATCAGGGTAGTAGAGTGGTTAATAATTGGTCAGATGCTGGGTAATCTTTGTAGGTACAACAAAGAAGATTTGCTGATGGTTTAGATGTGGGACATATGAAAGAAGTAAAGGATTCCAAAGTTTCTGGCCTGAGCAGCTAGAATGACAGAAATGCAATTATCTGATAGAAGTTTGGATGTAACAGGTTTGAGGTGGAAGATGAGGAGTTCAGTGTTGTAAACGTTAATTTTGAAATAAATATCTTTTAGACATCCAAGTGGAGATGTTGAGTAGGGCTGGATATAAAAATCCGGAGTTTGGGAGAGAGGTCGGGAGTGGAGATAGAAGTTTGGGAATCATCAGACTATAGATGACATACAAAGCTATGAAACTAAATTAAATCACTCTGAGACAGTAAAGAAAATGTGATCAATAACTGAGCTCAGGGGCATCCAATTTTAAGAGGTTGAGTAGAGGAGGAACCAGCCAAGGAGACAGAGGGCAACCAGTATAGTAGGAAGAAAACTAGGCAAGTGTGGGGTTCCTGGAAGTCAATTAAAGAATCAAGGAAGGAGGGTCCCTGGGTGGCTCAGTCAGTTAGGCACCTGACTTCAGCTCAGGTCATGATCTCATGGTTTGTGAGCACGAGCCCCACATGGGGGGAGCACCAGCCTCGCCTCTCTCTCTGTCTCTCTCTGCCCCTCACTCACTTGCGCCCTCTCTCTCTCAAAAAAAAAAAAAAGGAAGGAGAGATGAATCGTGTAAAATATTTCTAATACATTAAGACAGTTGAGAGCAGTAACACAGAAGTGGAAGCCAAGAAGGGGATATGGGTGGTATTACCAGCAAAATGTGTACCTTCCCACCCTAATCTTTTCTGTGCCAAACAAATTGCTAAATGCTGACACATAAACATGAATCATACACAGTCCCTGCTTCAAAATAACCCAATGATATGCTAAGAACTGTATGAAAATGGACTTTCCATCTTTTCTGAAGCAGTAGCCCACCATATTTTTAAGTAAAGAGTAATTTTTTTTAACTTAGTAACATTCATAAATAAAGAGCTGCACGTGATGAATTTCCACTTTTTCTCCACAGCTTTAAAAAAAAAAAAAAGAAAAAAAAAAAAAGGCCAAAACCACACTCTTCTGATTAAAGTACTTGCTGTTAAAAAAGCATCTGAAGGGGCACCTGGGTGGCTCAGCCAGTTAAACAGCTGACTTGAGATCTCGAAGTTCGTGGGATCAAGCCCTATGTGGGGCTCTGCACTGGCAGCATAGAGCCTGCTTGGGATTCTCTCTCTCTGCCCCTCCTCTGTCTCTCTCTAAATAAATAAACTTAAAAAACAAAAACAAAAAACAAAACAAAACCTGTGTAGAAGCACCTGGCTGGCTCTGTCAGAGAAACATGCCACTCTTGAACTCGGGGTCATGAGTTAAGTCCCATGTGGGGTGTAGATATTACTTTAAAAAAAAAAAAAAAAAAAAAAAAAAGCCAGAGTATCATCTGTTTGTCCAACTATGTATCTAGAAAAATAATGCAGAAATGAAATGCTCTGAAATTACATTTCCAAATGTTAACTACTGGTAACAATTTGCTATGTATTTTTCATTTTATTTCCATGTTCATGTTAGCACTCTAGGGCATATTTGCTCTACTGCATAATTTAAATTTAATTTTAAATGTTTACCAACAGCTCTTCTACATACTTTGTGTGTTTTTTCCTATGTAATTATTATTGGTTCAATACCTGTATGTATGGAAATATAAAAATATGTAGAGAGCTTCTTCTTAATTGGTTTGGCCAATTTAAGTTTTAAGAAAAAAGTACCTTCTGATTAAAAATAAAATTATGCAGGGGCGCCTGGGTGGCTTGGTCGGTTAAGCGTCCGACTTCAGCTCAGGTCATGATCTCACGGTCCGTGAGTTCGAGCCCCGTGTCGGGCTCTGTGCTGACAGCTCAGAGCCTGGAGCCTGTTTCAGATTCTGTGTCTCCCTCTCTCTGACCCTCCCCTGTTCATGCTCTGTCTCTCTCTGTCTCAAAAATAAATAAACGTTAAAAAAAAATTTTTTTTTTAAATAAAAAAAATAAAATTATGCAAGGACTAAATTCTCAAAATAAAACAAAAAACATGCATATGTAAAACTAGAAGCATATTAATCTAAATATTTTTATGTTAACCATGGTCACCCTTAGGAATGATCAGGTCACTTTTATTATCTGTAATGTTCTCTATTTTTCAAGTTAAAAACAAAAACCTAAACACAACATTTCTATTACATTCAGGTAAATAATTATATATTATTTTGTACTTAGTTTAAATTAATATTCACACTTAATTTATGCTGACAAGTAAACTCACTTAGGCATGAATGCTCCATTGGCTAAGGATGGCTCATCATCATCCAGCCCATCAAACAGATGGGACTTCGCTGTGCCTGTTGTCTGTAAAGCCTTTGGTCGAACTCTGGTGGCAGGACGGGGTGTTAGTTTATAATGAGTGGGTGTAGTGAGAGCCTTCTGGGCTGCTGGATTTGTTGGTTTCAATCTCTGAAAAACAAAACCATCAAGGACAGTTCTAGTTTAATTCAAAGGCATTGTTTTGGCCTTAAAAAACTTGTAAGAATAGAGTTCAAATCTCCTATCTGCCAGTCACCCAACTAGAGACCTCTGTTTATTTTTCAACTAAACCAAAAATGTCACACTTCAAAATAAACTGAGATGTGCCCATGAATTGCTATTCAACTTCCACGCAATCCAAATCACTCTGAAAAAATAATAGCTTTCATTTATTCATCATTTAGTAAACACTGCTAATTGCCATGAGTCAAACACTAAGCACTCACAATAAAAATATAAAATCACTTCCCCTGATTTTTGAGGAAATTACAAGTTAGTGGAAGAGACACAACTAAATTAAGACTTCACGGATGCCTGGGTGGCTCAATCGGTTAAGCGTCTGACCTCAGCTCAGGGCATAAGCTCGAAGTGAGTCTGAGCCCTGTGCTGAGCCTGTAGCCTGCTTCAGATTCTGTGTCTCCAGCTCTCTCTCTGCCCCTCCCCAGCTTGTGCGCGCACACTCTTTCAAAAACTAGATAAACATTAAATTAAACAAACAAAAAAACCCACTTCAAGTTGATTTTGATGGCACCTTTATTATGCTTCTATAGCATCTTCGGGATGTTTTATATTTGTTTTCCTAAACATTATACATGGGATTATACAACCACTTGAAACAACAATGTCTAACATATAAAACCTGTCACAGTTCATTGTTCTTGTCACAGTGTAAATTGTTTGCACCAGTGTGAAACTGTCTGCAACAGTGAACCTTCCTAGATATTTTTTGTGATATTTCACAATTGTGTGCCTTTGCTTGGAATGTCTTGACTTAGACCTACCAACTTCTACATACATACTCAAAAAAAGTTAAATGTGGGGCGCCTGGGTGGCGCAGTCGGTTAAGCGTCCGACTTCAGCCAGGTCACGATCTCGCGGTCCGTGAGTTCGAGCCCCGCGTCGGGCTCTGGGCTGATGGCTCAGAGCCTGGAGCCTGTTTCCGATCCTGTGTCTCCCTCTCTCTCTGCCCCTCCCCCGTTTGTGCTCTGTCTCTCTCTGTCCCAAAAATAAATAAACGTTGAAAAAAAAAAAAATTAAAAAAAAAAAAAAAGTTAAATGTGACCTCTTTTGCAAAGCCTTATCAAACTTTAAATACTCTTCTTTAACATGAAATTTACCATTTTAATGCATACAATCCAGTGGGTTTTAGTATATTTAATAAGTTGTGCAAGAACCACCAATATCTAAGTCCAAAACATTCCCCTCACCCCAAAAAGAAATGCTGTGCCTCCCGATTCCAGCCCTTAAAACTCAGCAAACATGAATCTATTCTGTCTGTATAAATTTGCCTATTCTAGGCATTTTATATATGGAATCATGTGGCCTCTTGTGTCTGGTTTATTTCACCTAGCATGTTTTCAAGGTCCATCCATGTCATACATAGTATGTATCAGTACTTCATTCCTTTTTATGACTGAATGATATTCATCATATAGATCTACAACATTTTGTTTATCCATTCATCAGCTGACTGTATATACTATACTATACTATATTGAGCTTGAGTAAATTTAAACACCTTAACAGATCTGATCTTCCTCACTAAATAGCAAGTTCTCAGAGAATAAGTTCTTGCTTTCATTTTGTATCCTCAGTACTGAACACAGTGACCAGCACATGTTTAGGCCTAAAATTATGCTGCGCCACTAACACACAATGTTCATCTAAGCACAACTTACATTTACACAGCGTGTTAAAAAGCACTTTAAGTTCCTATCTTCTCATTGTATCTAGTTACAAGGTTAATTCAAGGGGCGCCTGGGTGGCTCAGTTGGTTGAGTGTCCAACTTCAGCTCAGGTCATGATCTCACAGTCCCTGAGTTCGAGCCCTGTGTCAGGGTCTGTGCTGATGGCTCAGAGCCTGGAGCCTGCTTCAGATTCTGTCTCCCTCTCTCTCTGCCCCTAACCCACTCGTGCTCTCTCTCTGTCCCCAAAATAAATAAAAACATTAAAAAATAAAGATAAAAAAAAAAACCCCAAGGTTAATTCAATAGCCAGCTGAGGGAGAAATAAGATGACAGAAATGATTGAAGAGCTATAGACTGATGAACTTACTATAAGCCAGGTATGCATCATCTCATTTAATTCTGAACACTAAACAGTATTACCATTCCCATTTTACAGATGAGGAAACACATTCAGAGGCAAAATAACATGCTCAAGGTCTCATCAGTTGTACATGGTAACACAATGATCAAACAGACCAAAGACTACTTTTAACACCACACCACAGTGAGCAAAAGATTATTACTTTGACACTAGAGCATAAAAGATTAAGACAAAGTTAACTGCAGAAACCAGGAGAAAAGATATTGATGTGCCACTTAACAGCATTATTTTAGGAAAATCAGCCTCTCTGAGCCTTAGGTTTGCTCAACTATAAAATGGGAATAATAATACATGCCTTAGTTCAGAGCTATTGAAAGTCTCAGCCCTCATCTCCAGTCCAGTGTTCATTTCACTGCCATGCTGCCCTCCAGATAATAATAATTCCAAACGTAATTTTTTGCCCAGAAAAAAGCATAATGTGTCTTAAAAACTTAACTACACCTAGCTTTGCTTAGGCTATATATGTAAGAAATTACATTCTACACAGCTAGTTTCTCCTAACCTGAGAATAAACTTTATAAAAGCATCCTTAAATTTACCTCTTCTTTCTTTTTAGGGTCTGACATGGGATTCCGGAAGAGAGGAGAATCTCCAAAAGGTGAGTACGTTAGACTATTGATATGCTGCTGGAGAACAGCTTGCTGGGCAGCAGAAGCATTGGGATCTGTCAAAGCTTTTTTAAAAAAAGAAAAGAAAAAGCAAGATTATCAGTCCAAGGATCCAATGCATTTATAGCAAGAGAACACAACTGTTTTGGAAACACCTTCAAAACATTCAGACTCACTCAACAGCATTATTGGTGGGAAGCAGAGGAGCAAACTGTGAAGAAAACCAACAATCAAATAAACTAATGGGTGAAAGATATGAAGAGACATTTCATAAGAGATAACACACAAAAACTTTTACTTAAGTGGTTCACTGTCAATAATCAATGAAATAAAATTTAAAACAACCCTGAAAAAATATATTATACCTACGTCATTATCTATCAGTGCCACAGCTGTATAGAAAGAGTTACAGTCTTTGACTTCTAGAAACATTACAAATTGGTTTACTCTGTCTAAAAGAAACGGTATGACAGTACATAAAACAAGTACTGTTTTTATGTTTTTTAACCTACTTGTTTCCATCATGGAAATTTAACCCAAGGACTTCATTAAACTAGAAACAAAATAAAGAAATGTTTGTAAGTGATGAATATTATCTGTTATAGTTAAGACTTGGGAACAACCTATGTCCAACATTAACAGCTGTAAAAATCATGACACATCAACATGGTGGGTTAAGTAGTTATTAAAAATAATGACAATGTGTTTCACTGTGGAAATAAGGAAACATCTTTGATTTAATAAGTAAAAACTGCAGAATAACTAAGACTAGAGGAAGAAAGTGGCATATAAAAAATGAAGATAGTTGCTAAGGTGTCCTTATATGTTTATTATTTACATTTAATATTCCTATTACATTCAAGTAAATTGAAAGAAAAAGTATCACTCCAATTAATCTAATTTTCTAAGTGTAAAAACATGTCATTAGTCACAGAGAATTCAGGGAACAGACAAGGAATGATAATCTATAATCATACACAGTAAAAACAAAACAAACCCCACAACTATCGGTACTATATCTTGATTGATGAAGAAACTGCTTTACAAAATTAGTATTTTCAAAAATACTGATAAAAAGTCAAATCATACTTAAGTCATCTTAGAGATAAAAATACTTTTTTCCTTTATAAATGTTTAAAATACGGCTAACACCAAAATATATTAGGTAATCCACATTAAAGAAGTGCCACAAACAAAACATTTGGAGAATTTTAGTACTCATAATAGAGGAAAAAACCACAGCAGCAGCAGCAACAACAAATCCAGGACAGCTAAAGCTAAATTAATGAAAAAGGGGTAGATCCACCTTAGTCAAATTAAGCTTTTTTAAAATCAGATTTATCAATTAAATACTAAAACACTGTATACTAATATATCAGCAGAGAATGCAAGTTTGCTCAAGATTGTGAAACCCAGAGGAGATGTCCATTTTAAGAGCATATAATAAATCATCTGTACTGGAAAGTTCCTAAATCCAATTTAAGACCATCAGCAGGGAAAAGATTTAGAAAAGCAGTTTTGGTACACAGTACCACACAATAACAGCACAGTGTTATTCTGTGGACTATTCAAGGAAATTCAAGAAAACCTGGATGTTTTTAAAAGAACTCTAGGGGCACCTGGGTGGCTCAGTCGGTTAAGCGTCCGACTTCAGCTCAGGTCATGATCTCGAGTTTCGTGAGTTCAAGCCCCGTGTCGGGCTCTGTGCTGACAGCTCAGAGCCTGGAGCCTGTTTCAGATTCTGTGTGTGTGTCTCTCTCTCTCTGACCCTCCCCTGTTCATGCTCTGTCTCTCTCTGTCTCAAAAATAAATAGGGGTGCCTGGGTGGCTCAGTCGGTTAAGCGTCTGACTTCAGCTCAGGTCATGATCTCACGGTCCGTGAGTTCGAGCCCCGCATCGGGCTCTGTGCTGACCACTCAGAGCCTGGAGCCTGTTTCAGATTCTGTGTCTCCCTCTCTCTCTGACCCTTCCCCGTTCATGCTCTGTCTCTCCCTGTCTCAAAAATAAATAAATGTTGGGGCGCCTGGGTGGCGCAGTCGGTTGGGCGTCCGACTTCAGCCAGGTCACGATCTCGCGGTCCATGAGTTCGAGCCCCGCGTCAGGCTCTGGGCTGATGGCTCAGAGCCTGGAGCCTGCTTCCGATGCTGTTGTCTCCCTCTCTCTCTGCCCCTCCCCCGTTCATGCTCTGTCTCTCTCTGTCCCAAAAATAAATAAACGTTGAAAGAAAAAAAAAAAATTTAAAAATAAATAAATGTTAAAAAAAAAATTAAAATAAATAAATAAACGTTAAAAAAATTTAAAAGAACTCTAATATTCACTAGTCAAGTTTGGTATTTGACAGCCAATTATCCATTAAAAATAATGTTGACCTGCACCAGCTCATCCCATCATTAACAAGTATAATAGTTCACCCCACCTGGGCTTACTCAAAAGAGTAAGAACTCCTTTAACAAATCTAAACATAATTAGGAAAGTGTGTGAGGATATTTTTATTTTTGTAGGTTTAAATATGAAATCTTCTCTAAGTTAACTGTATGATTTACATATACAGACAAGAGAGCTAATATGTTACCAAAAATAAGAGAACTCGCAAGCATGTAAGCATTTGTTAAGCTACCATTTGTGTTATAAATATTCAATTCTGGTCACAATAATTTGACAACATACTGAGAAGACTCATCATGACCAAATGATTAAAGGGATAGGAAAAGGTATAAAATCAAAGTCTGAGAATAGAAAAAACTGATGATACTTTACCTTGAAGAAAGACAACAGGGTTACTGCAAGAAAAACTGTAACAAACTGGTTTGCTTAGCTTAGAACCACTGAGTGGAAGTTCTACGGAGGCATGTTTTGATTTTTAAACAACCTGAACAAAACAATGGACTAGACTGATTTGGAAAACTGTAACTGAGGGACTCCCACCGTTAAGAGTGGACTCAGACTCATATAAACCCTAAAGCACCTTACAGTTAGTGTCCTGTGATGCAAAGATGTACATTCTAAAAGTCAACATAACTGCTTTTAAGTTTGTGGTGACACTACTATATGTAACTATACTATTAAATGCTTGTGTTAGGACCTTTTAATTGATTTTAGAAGATGGATTATCAAAAACCATTCAAAACACAGTACTATCCAAGTAAAAATGGCAGGTTACAAATATGTATGGTACCCTTTCTAGTGAAAACAACTAAAACTAAGGAAAAGAAACAAAACTGAAAATATCACTTTTAATGATAAAGCTGATTTTTTTTTTTAAGAGAGAAAGAAGAGTGCCTGCACACACAAGTGGGGGAGGGGCAGAGGGAGAAGGAGAATCTTAAGCAGGCTCCACACCCAGCACAGAGCATGACATTGGGATCTCACAACTGTGAAATCACAACCTGAGCTGAAATCAAGAGTCAGATGCTTAACCAAAAGAGGCATCCAGGCGCCCTATTTTATTTTTTTAAAGTTTGTATTTATTTAGTTTTGAGAGAGCAAGTACACGTGCATGCATGGGGGAGGGACAGAGGGAAGAGAAGGAGAGAATACCAAGCAGACTCCCTGCTGCCAGTGCAAAGCCCGATGCGGGTCTCAAACCTATGAACTGTGAGATCATGGCCTGAGCCGAAGCAGAGTCAGATGCTTAACTGACTGAGCCACCCAGGCACCTGGAGGTCAACTGGAATTCTAATTCACCTCCACTCCTTCCAAAGATCTAAGTAAAATCTATGTTTAAAACAAATTAAAATGTATCTATATAACCCACACCGACAAAGAATGGGAAGTAACAAATGAGCATTTGATAAAATATAACAAATTTCTAGGGGAAAGAAGTGGACAGAGGAGTGACAAAGCAGGATACAGCGAACTACGTTTAGAGTACATTCATAGGGGATGACAGCCCAACGTAGAGCTTATCTGCCCTGGAGAATCCCAGAAAGATTAGGGATTCAATGGCACCAAGTTTGATGAAGTGAGACTGAAAGCAGGAGAGATAAATCAATGTAAAGTACATGTACAAAACACCTATACCTTCATCCTCCTAATCCCTGATGCTTAACAGATAAGCCAAACATCAGAGAGTGTGCCTCTGATGAAACAAAGTTAATACTTGGAAACAACAAGGGCAACTAGTTCCAGTACTTGCATCATCCCAGAGCTAAGAATGTGGCATTCTAATCATCAGGGGACCCTTGGACAATAGCTGGTTTCTGGACTACGCACCTTAAAGTGAAGCTTACTGGTAAACAAGCTCTACCCATATACATAAGTTGCCAATAAGCTTTTTATTATTTTATTCTTAAATGGTAAGGATCACGGAGCATTAAAGAATAAGACCAAAGCAAAAATAACCCTGAAGAGGTAAGGCACAGAAGAGTCCTAAAAAAATTTTAATGCCAATTAACAAATTCAAAGTTTCAAGAAATAACGGCATCTAAGAACAGGATACTTAAAGAAGTTTCGAAGAATGAGAAAGAATTCATGTAAGTTAAAAGTAAAAATTCAGGATGCCTGGGTGGCTCAGTCAGTTAAGTGTCTGACTCTTGACTTAGCTCAGGTCATTATCTCATGGTTATTGAGATCAAGCCCCCCATCGGGCTCTGCACTGGCAGCAGAGAGCCTGCTTGGCATTCTCTCTCTCTCTGCCCCTCACACTCTCTTTGTCTCTCTCAAAATAAATAAAATGATTTAGAAGACAGTAAAAAATCTAAAAAAATAGAAACACAGTTTAAAAATCAAGCATTAACGTAGAGGGGCGCCTGGGTGGTTAGGTAGATTGTGCATCTGACTCTTGATTTTGGCGGTCATGATTGGGCTCCTCACTGAGCATGGAGCCTGCTTAAGATTCTCTCTCTCTGCCCTTATAACCAGCTCGTGCGCTCTCTTTAAAAAAAAGAAAAAGAAAAAAATTAACAATTAAGATAGAAAAGGTATAAGCAATTCAGTGACATTTCCGAACAAAGAGACAATCCTAAGTCCTTGTGGGGAATGGAACAAGTCTCAAGAATCAGAAAAGCATTAGACTTCTCAACAAATAATGGTTAATGAAAGGAATATAGTCCAAGTTCTGAGGATAAACTATTTTCACAGAATTCCATAATATTAAAGCGTGAGGAACAAAAAAGGTTCTGTACTGTCAGAATTGTAAGTGATCAAAGTTTATCTTTCGTATGTAATTTACTTAAAAATACATTCCAGGAAATAAAGAGGAAAACCCTACATTCAGGACAGAACAGTTCTCACTGAGTAAACTTGAAGGGAGTATCAGGAGCAATGCTGAAGGCCCAGGGAATAATCAGAGTTCATACTTCTGCAGGAGAACAGAGGGATCAAGGAATGATGTATTCAGAGTAAAAAAGAATTCTGAAACCTTAAGAATTTGGACTGGTTCAGGAAGGTGATAAGGGCTGGTAATGCAAAGGGAAAAAAGAAGTTCTAGGAGAAAGAAAAAGCTGTATGAGAAAGGTGTACTTGGCTGGGCAGCAGTGTTTTCATAGTTGTAATAAAATGCTATGCTCACATTAAAACTTTTATTCTTTAATCTAAGAAAAAATTAATAACTATAGGACAGAATACATTATCAATGTTATCAATATGAAAATATAAACATGACAAAAGAAGAGGTAAAAGAAAGGTGAGAAAAGGCACTAATACTCTTGCTTGACCAAGAGAACTCAAGAAATACTGTCTCTCAGGTGACAGAATAAGAAAAACAATGTAGGGACACAGCTTAAATTTGCAAAAGCCTTATCAAAATGTGGTACACGGGTCATGATAGTACAGGAGATGAACTTAATGGTAAAGAGACTTACTTTCATTCTGTCTCATTCATTCACTCAGTTACCCTATGTATGCCAGGTGGTATGTTTATTTCCAACAGAACAGCTTTCTTTTAAAAAGCTATTTAAGCTAAAAAGTTCATTTTAAGTTAGAAAATAGTAATAATAAAGGTGGTAGGCAGAGGGGGCAAAAACTGGGTAAGGCTGTTCAAATGAGTAAGTATGAAAAACACTTCAGTAGACAAAACTAAACTTAGGGAATTTAGTAATACAGCTATGTTAGAAATGAATAAAGAACACAGAGGATAAGTGAGCTAAATTTCTCATCTACTATTAATAAGTTAAATTAAAACTTAATAAAGCAAAACATATCAACATAAGCACATCGTTTAGAGATATGAACTTAACTATACACCAGGAAACAAAGTGACTGTAACAAAGTGGTTTATTTGGGGGACTAAGCCTGGGAGTGGGGAAGTGGAGAAGGCCAAGATCCGTTACAAACCCTTCTGTACTACATGACTGTTTAAGTGTGTTTGTGTACTGCTTTGGTAGGGGGATGGAATGGGTGGAAAATGAGGTCAACAAGTTAAGTATTAGCAAGAAATACAACTGAGTAAAGCCTTCTAAAGTGACTGACACTTACCTACTGGGGCCTGGGGGGCTCCAAAGCCCAAAGTAGCTGTCGTAGTATTAAATCCAGGGGCCCCAAAGGCTCCTGTACCAAGAGGCCCTCCGATCTTAGGTTGGTTGTTCCCAAACAAAGATGCCTGTCCAGCACCAAGAGCTACGGAGACAAGAGGAAAGAAAAAGCGCCACAGGAGATCCTTTGAATGTTATACCAGAGGTCAGTTACTTAAAAATATAATACATTTGGAAACTTCATAATGACCACTCATTTCAACAAAAGAGCTAATACAGTCAATGCTAACTATATGCCAGGCACTGTGCTAAGAACATTATATACATCATAGGGAAAACACTTAACTTCTCTGTGCTTCGGATTCTTCAACTATAACATGAGATAATAATACATAGTTTAGATATTTATCCTAAGGTTAAAATGAATAAACACATACTAAGCATTTAAAAGAGGACTGGTAGATACTAATATTCATTAAATATTAGCTAGTACCTCACTTAATCTTCCTAAGCCTGAAACAGGACATATTATCTGCATTTTATAGATGAGAAAACTAAGTGTTTAGTAATTAGCTCAATTGTCACAAATGTTGTAGATGGTGAAACTGAGGTTCAAATCTTGGTGCATCTGAATACAACCAGGGTTCTTTACTACACTATAGTAATATGAAGTTTGAAAGAATTAAAAAATAATCAATTTTTAAATATCAATATTTGCAAATCAAAATATGCAGCTGAACCAATCACAATGTCATCTTTTTGACTAACATACAGGCTAAACTACAGAAAACCAAATCCAGTACATCTGTGAGGAGCAAAAAGCAGTACTTTCAAGTGTACTATCTCACGAAAACTACTTTACACCAAGACAAACGTTTTGTTTTATAAAAAGCTAAATGCTTTGTGATGAGGTTACTAAACAGTCTCAAGTTTCATCATAAATCAGACTAGAGGGAGTAGAACTTATTTTCACCAAGGGGAAACCACTGCAGAAACTTAGGTTTTAAAGTCTAATGAATCTTGCTTATGGATCTTGTTCTCAGCAGTGAAACTGGGGAGAATTTATTTAGAATGACTTATTGGCATTAAATTTTTTTAAAATTTCCATCTCCTCCTCCTCAAAAAGTTATTGGAAATTCGGAAGATCTAAAGTTCGTTTTAACGCCATCAATGCATCTTGAGAGAGAAAAAAACCACTTCAGAAATACAATACTTAGAGATCTAAAATACTGAATACAAATTGTTTTGAGATTGCAATCAAAAAAAGGCTAGGAAGCTTATACTCAGAGAATCCATACAAAATAAATTAGTGAGGGTACTATTGAATGGACAAAACATTCCCTGTCTAATTAGTAACAAGAAGACAATCCCTTTGCTACAGCTTTGGAATAGGGAATGGCTTCTTTTAAAATCCCAAACCATCAGAAATTGGTGAAAATTAACAGAAAACCTGAATTTACTTCCTTGAAAGACATACTTTACAGCACAAATTTCAGAATTCTTTATTTTTCCAGGTAGCAAATACCTCCTTACCAATGAACAAAAACCTAGAAGAAAAACGAATATATAAAATAGACAAAAATTTCTCATCTGGATGGGTATGCATTTCCTTCACCTTTGTAGGAGCCCTGGATGAAGAACCATGAAACAGTCTAAAAATCACTGTATTTCAATAACCAATAAAAGAATAAAAAAGGCACTGGGAGGTTCAGGTCACCTGGAAAGAAACTATCATAAATTGACCTGCCTGCATACTGCTGCAATTTGTCAATAGAAAAATAAATATTTTATCTAGATCTAGCTCATATTACGTAAATGGCTTTTTATGCTTAATAAAAAGGACTTCCTAAGAGTCCACAGGTTGAGGGACATTCTGGAAAATAATGTCAAGTTATGAAATGCACTATATTTACGATTAGTTGTAGGAGTCATAGAGCAGATATATGGGGGGCACCATGTTGTAATAGTGGCCCTAGAAACTCCAAGGATGCTCAAGAAAAAAAGTGAAAATGGTTATATTCTTTTTGAGATTAGAAGTTAATTTTATCTATGGTATCTATTAGCTTTGGGTAAATTTTTCTGTGTATACCTTAGCATTACAATAAACTTTACTAGATGCACCCTAAACTTACTACTTCATGGAAAATTTTAAGAACTAAAATCTCCTTTTTTTTTTGGAAATCTTTTAAAGTTTATTTATTTATTTTGAGAGAGAACGAGCAAGCAGGAGGGGCAGAAGAGAGGGACAGAATCCCAAGCAGGTCCACACCATCAGCATAGAGCCCTATGTGGAGCTCTAACTCATGAACCGTGAGATCATGACCTGGGGCCACAACCAAGAGTTGGGTGCTTAACCGACTGAGACACCCAGGCACCCCAAGAACTAAAATATCTTAATATTACTAACTACCAGGGCACCTGGGTGTCTCAGTCAGTTAAGAAGCATTTGAATTCAGCTCAGGTCATGGTCTCATGGTTCGTGGGTTCGAGCCCTGCATCAGGCTCTGTGCTGACAGCTCAGGGCCTGGAGCTGGCTTTGGAATCTGTGTCTCCCTCTCTCTGCCCCTCCCCAGCTCATGCTCTCTCTTTCTCAAAAATAAACATTTAAAAAAAAAAAAAAAAGATAGCAATATTACTAACTACCAAGAAAATGGCATATTATAGATAGTGACAATGATACTTTATATCACTGTCAAATCAGAAATGTATACACCCCTGATTTAATGAGGGTTCCTTGGTCTGAGCACATGGGAGGTGGGGAATATCAAATGTCAAGGAATAATACATTTTACAGGAAAATTTGTTACAGGACATTTTACTTCTGCTGAGACAGAAGTATTAATCTTCATTACTCCAAACAAAAGGTGCATAGGAATACCCACTTAGCTAATGCCCCAAAAAGACATCACCCAAAGCTACAGTGCTATTCTACTTGAAATGCAGAGTTCATGAACATGGATATTTATGTACAATCATCTCCAGACACACTGCTCTCAAAGCCTCAAGTCTGCTTTATCAGATGTGATTATCAAAGAATTCCAACAGCGTATGCTTGTTGGTTCTCAGAACTCTTATTTCCTACATGATCTAGTGCTGCTAAGGTTTGGGGGTGTAAAATTATTTACTGATTTTATTTGGGTTTTAGTTTATACAAAGCATGAATGGGGGATATATAATGGCAGTAAAAACAGGATCTGTTGTCTGTGATGTAGAACTGTTTAAGGATAACTGAACATATTCAAATAAATAAAAAGGCTGAGATATTACATTATCGTGGAAGAGAAGATGATAGCATCAGAAAAAGTTACATGATATTTTATAACTTGCACTATAGGAAAAGGCACTGGTGATAATAACCTGCAAGACCTAGAAGCCTCTTCGGCTCTTTGCCCACATAAAAATAAACTTGTATATGGTGATACCATAAAATTAAGCGGTAAACTTAAAGACTTATCTTTAAAGTCTTTATCTAACAGACATTAGGATAAGCATCTTACCTGGGTCTTAGGTTTATGGTTCACAAACTGTCTAGGGTCAAAACTACCTTTGAAAAGCTCTTAATTTGCCCACACCAAAGCTAATTTTTTTCTCCAGGATTACAAGAGAACACTGATGTCAGATGATATATTCTGCTTAAGTTTAGGGATTACACTGCACAAAATTTAGAACTTTTTAGTTTTTATTTCTTGCTAAATATAAGTGGTAGAATTTGGATAAGTTAAAAAGTTCAAATAAAAGACTCTACCGTACAACCCAAAAGAGTTAATATCCACAATATCTAAAACACTCTCAAAAACAGATTAAGAAGCAATGATCAAATATTGAGTAGGGAATTGAAAGATTCAAATGGCCAGTAAACATACATTAAGGATACCCTTCACCAGTAATTAGTGAAATGCACACTAGAATACACCAATTTCCACTAACACGGATGTAAAGATGAAAAAGTCCAACAATACGGAAAGGGTATGGGAAAAATGAGCACTTTCACACAATGAGAACAAAAATTCATACTGGCATTCTTTTTGGAAGGCAAATTAGCAAGACTGACCAAAATTCAAACTGTGTGTATACTGACACAATCCCAAGTATCAATCCCATAGTAACACTAACACACACAAAATTATGTAATGAAGATCTTCATTACTGCATTGCTAATAATATCAAAAAGCTCAAATGTCTACCAATAGGGGAAAGCTGAATTATGGTATTTGTATATGTTTATGTATATGTTTATGTATATATACAGACATCTACACACAATGGAATACTAACAGAAAAAATATATGCCCCAAATGCCATGGGAAATGAAAAAATGAAATAAAGAATTATCACATAAGGAATAATGAAGGTGCTTTCATTTTGAAACATTTTTGACCATTAACACACAATATAAAATACACAGAGACCCATAACACACACGTTAATAAAAATTAAACGATACTTGGGGCGCCTGGGTGGCTCAGTCAGTTAAGCTTCCGGCTTAGGCTCAGGTCATGATCTCACAGTCTGTGGGTTCGAGCCCTGTATCAGGCTCTGTGCTGACAGAGAGGAGCCTGGAGACTGCTTCAGATTCTGTGTCTCCCTCTCTCTCTGCACCCCCCCCCCCCAAAATAAACATTAAAAAAAGTTTTTTTTAATTAAATACTTAACCTTGCTTTGTACAATAATTTTTTCATTTTTTTTTTTCCTTAAATGCTGCTTGCAGTGCACTACATAAATACTACATCCAACTAACGTATCTTAGCCTTTGGTTTAAAAAAGACACTCTTGTAGGATGTGGTTTCTACTTAAGAATACAATAAAAATATATATATAAAGCACACACATGTATAACCATGTGTATGTGCACGTACATTTGAGAAAAATGTACAAAATGTACATAAAGGGGTCTGACAAAATCCCAAACTTTAAATAGCTGTTACTTCACAAACCGGAAGGTGTTAAGACACTTCTGTATTGTTGAGGGTTTTTTTTCACAAGTACTTACAGCTTTTATTTTAAAAAGAAATGGAAGGAAATAACTCAGAGTATAAAATTAAGTACTATTAAAAAGGAGATGGCAGATAAATGATCACAGCATACAAAGACAACAGATAACTGGATGATGGAAGCAGAGACCATGGAAATAAATAGTCTGCAACTAAATGACAGTCAGATGACTTGGGAAACAGGCAAAACTATATGCTCTAACAACCTTGTTGAACTGTACATGCTGAAGCGCTTATTCGTTTTATGACCACTACCACTTCTTATTGCTTAAAGCAGTTGGGCAGGCAGGAGGGTCAATGTCTGGGGTGCCAGGGTGGCTCAGTTGGTTAAGTGTTGATTCTTAATTTCAGCTCAGGTCATGATCTCAGAGTTGTGAGATCAAGGCCTCTGTCATGCTGCATGCTGAGTGTGGAGCCTGCTTAAGATTCTCTCACCCCTCTTCTCCCTTCCCCTCACTCACATTCTCTCTCTCTCTCTCTCTCTCTCTCCTCTTTCTAAAAAACTAAAACATAAATAAAAGAAGAAGGGTCAGTGTCTTCAAAGGCACTGAAAATTAATTATCAACAGTAGGAACAGAGACACAGGTGTGACATCTCAGCTTTACATCAAGATGGAAAGAACTGAGAAGTATGCACAGACTTTGTAAAAGAGCTTATGCTCTTACTGCTCTGTTTTCCTATTAGGGTAATTAAGCTTACTTGATAAACAGTTCAAAGTCTTAAATCCCTTTTACAAAGGTAGCACAAGGGAATGGGAAGCTAATAATGCCGTCATATTGACAAGTCTCACATTAAATACTAAAAATCCCAAATAGACCAGGACTATAGACATTTTGTAGAATGGGAGCATAAATAAGATATGTGTCCAAATGTCTAAGATAAATGTCTAAGATAAATGTCCAAATGTTCTAAAACCTGGTAAAGCATAACTGCTGAGAATGTTTTATAAGTCTGTTTGAGAAAATGCATATCTACACCCTATTTCCAGGCATAAGATCAAACAGAGTTGTCTTAAGTTCCAACAATTAGAAGGCCTAAATTTTGTGGTACAGTTCCTTACCTGTTCCAAATCCTGCACCAAGGCCAGTTCCCAGAGTCCCAGGTCCTGGTTTACTTCCAAAAATACTACTTCCACTGGTATTTGTGCCGAAACCTAGAAGGACAAAAGAGTGAGTGGACTGTACTTTTAATATAACTCTCAATTTCCTGTATAAGGGAATTTTTAAAAAGGCAGTCTGACCCTAAGCTTTGTATCCTGTCAGTTAATAATATTTAGAAATCCTAAATGGCAGGCTACTTTAACATTTTTAAAGTTTTTAAAATTTTGATGCCTGTAAACAGACCCCCATATCTTCCTATTTACTTAATTATGTTTCAGACTTGAAATATTAAAGCAAAGTGACTATGCTTGAGCATATACATTCCCTTTGTAAGACTCAAACCTATTTTTGATGTTTAATTAATGGAAGAAAAATGAATTCCCTCCAGCTTTCACTAAAAATAAGACAGTCCAGGGCACCTGGCTGGCTCAGTCAGTAGAAAATGTGGCTCTTGATGTTAGGGTTTTGAGTTCGAGCCTCATGTTGGGTCTACAAATTACTTAAGTAAACTTTAAAAAAAAATTTTTTTTTTTTAAAATAAGACAGACAACAAACACACTTTATTGAATCTAAAGGTTCCTGCTAACAGAAATTTACCTTTACAATTTTCTACAGTAGTAGCTCTGGTTTTGAACAGATAAACCCTGCATGGGCAGTAATGTGTGGCTGGCTGACCACACATGAGGAACTTTAATCCTCATCTTTCACCTTTATGAGGTGTCATAATCAAATCAGCCCACAGAAGCACTCAAGGACTCAGTTAGCTGATATTAAAAATAAGTATACATAACTTTTCTTGGGTTGAACTGTTTCATTATCAGAGATGGTGGATAGTTAAACCATCTTCCTTCACTATGACTGATCTTTTAGAGAAAATCCTATTAATTTCCCTTGAAAAACCACAGGTTTCCCCAGAAGAAACCTATACTGCATTACTGCTATTATTTACCTTTTGTTCAGATAGGTCCACAAAGTTTCTGTACTCCTTTTGGAGATGATATCAACAAAACAGCTAATGAACATAACATTCATCTCTTGCTTTTCTTCATAAAGATTTTATTGTTAAGTAATCTCTACACTCAACATGGGGCTCTACCTCACAACCCGGAGATCAAGAACTGTATGCTCCACCAACTGAGCCAGTGAGGTACCCCTATCATTAATCTCTTTTGATAAGAGGAAACAAAAATCAATCAAACCTTGTTCATGAAATACTTGAAGTCTTTTTAAAAGGTATCATGGAGGGGAACAGCTCTAAAAGATAACAGTCTTAGTAAAGAGTATCTTGGAATATATGACACTATCACCAGATAAGAATATTATACTTAGTCATGCCAATCTTTGGATTATTATCTCAATAGAAAAAGACCAAGAAAAAAGGCTGAAGAATTTAAATAGTTTGAAAATGTATTTTTAATGTCATTTAGAAATACATGTGATCAGGGGTGCCTGGTGGCTCAGTCGGTAAAGCATTCAACTCCTGATTTTGGCTCAAGTCATCATGATCTCATGATCAAGCCCTGTGTCAGGCTCTGCACAGAGCCTGGGATTCTCTCTCCCTCTCTTTCTGCTCCTCCCTTGCTCACGTGCTCTTTTTCTCAAAATAAAAAACTAAAAAAATGCATGTAATCTGACATAATCTATTTAATTCATATACTCATTAAATCTTTTCTTCAATTGTGCTAATAGCTATGCCACAAAACAGTACTGCTACTCAAACACAGTTTTTGGTTTTTTTTAAAGAAAACAAAAGAATTGGAAATATTCTTTTTTGAGTTAAAATTTAACCGGAAAGGGTCTTCCATTCCCATAAATAGCAGAAAATAAGATACTTGTGAACTACCTCAAACCCACACGAGGGAAGTAAGTCCCAACTTACACTGTTTATACCACACATTTCCTCAGATTCTTACTGACAAATGTTGATCAACTCTGTTATTTCAAAACAATTTTTAAAGTAAAATTAAAGATGATTAATTAATGGTTAATTAATTTACAACAAAGGAGCCAAGAATATACAAAGGAGGACAGTTTGTCCAATAAATGGTGCTAGGAAAACTGGACAGCAAAAGAATGAAACTGGACCACAATCTTACACCATACACAAAAATTAAAGACTTGAACTGCAAGACCTGAAAGTATAAAACCCCTAGAAGACAATATAGGCTGTGAGCTCCTATGTAACATCTGTTGGGGCAATGACTTTTTGGATGTGACACCAAAAGCAAAGGCAACTAAAGCAGAAATAAACAACTGGGACTATATCAAACTTAAAAGGCTTTTATACAACAAAGAAAACCATCAACAAAATGAAAAGACAAGCTACTGCAAGAGGGAAAATACCTGTAAATCACACATCTGATAAGAGGTTAATATCTATATAAAGAGCTCAACATGATAGCAAAAAATAATCTAATTTAAAAACGGGCAGAGGATCTGAATAGACATTTTTCCAAAGAAGACATACAGATGGACCAAAGACATATGAAAAGATGCTCAACATCATTAATCATCAGGGAAATGCAAATCAAAACCACAGTGAGGGCTGTCTGGGTGGCTCAGTTGGTTAAGCATCCGACTCTTGGTTTCAGCTCAAGTCATCTTAAAGTTTATGAGCGTGAGCGCTGTGTCTGGCTCTGTGCTGATAACACGAGGCTGCTTGGGATTCTCTCCCTCCCTCTCTCTCTCTCTGACCCTCTCCCACTTGTGTGTGCATTCTCTCTCTCTCTCTCAAAATAAATAAATGAACACAAATAATTTTTTACAGTAGCCAAAATACTGAAAACAGTATTTTGTATTTTAAGTATCCACTGATGGATAAATGGATAAAGATGTGGTATGTACATACAATGAATATTATTCAGCCATAAAGGAGAATGAAACATTGCCATCTGTGACAACATGGATGGAATTTGAAAGCATTATGCTAAGTGAAAAAAGCCATTCAGAGAAAGACAAAACTGCATGATCTCACTTATATGTGTAATCTCATAAAACAAAAGACGAGCTTATAGATACAGACAATAGATTGGTATTGGCCAGAGGCAAGGAATGGGAGATGGGCGAAATGGGTAAAAGGGGATCAAAGGTACAAACTTCCAGTTATAAAATAAATAAGTCATGGGGATATTATTTACAGTATGGTGACGACAGTTAATACTGTCTTGCATATGTGAAAGTTGCTAAACTAGTAGATCCTAAATGTTCTCATCATAAAAAAATGTGTAACTATGTATGGTGACAGATGTTAACTATTAACTAGACTTACTGCAGTGATCATTTCACAATATACACAAATAACAAATCCTTACACCTGAAACTAATGTTATATTTCAATTATATCTCAATTTAGAAAAATAAGCCTAAGGACTTAAGTATTCAAATAGCTCCTTAACTGCCCACTTAACCATACAGCATAGAAGAATCACTGATATATTGCCCAACATCATCTTATTATTACAAAAAGAATCGACCTTTTTAAACTGTTGCTCCCACGTATAGGCATTCTGTCTGTAATTCCTCTCCTGAAACAATTCTATTCCTCCATTCACTGAGAAATTCAGACACTAGGGGCACCTGGGTGGCTCAGTCGGTTAAGTGTCCGACTTCGGCTCAGGTCATAATCTTACGGTTCATGGGTTGAGCCCCACACAGGGCTCTGTGCTGACAGCTCAGAGCCTGGAGCCTGCTTCAGATTCTGTCTCCCTTGCTCTCTGCCCCGCCCCCACTCACGCTTTGTCTCTCTCAAAAATAAATAAACATTAAAAAAAATTAAAAAAAAAAAGAAATTCAGACACTTATCTTATACTCACTTAATCTTAAACTCGTTCCTGCCAGGAATATTTACTAAGAAAATGAGCTGATGACTCTAAAGAATGACTTAAGGATCTTGCAACACCAACTGTGGCAGCAGGTACTCCAACTTACTTTAGGTATCCCAACTTTTAACTCTGTGGATTAACCAGCATCAGAATGAAACAAAATCCCGTAATGGATAATGTGTGACCAACAATAACTTAGCAACACTCTGAATCTTTGTATAACCTTATTCCATTTCCAGATTTGTTATATGGCTTATTTCCAAATCGGAAGATTCTTCTGCCCACAAACTCAAAGTTGAAAGGTTCCCAAGACAACAAGAGAATCAAAGAAAGCCTTACCTAGCTCTGGATTCCTCAAGGGTGGTAACAGAAATTTAAATTCACCCAAGAGTAGAATAAAACTTGCCACCCTGCAACTCCCATCTGACTCAGAGGGAATCATTACTCTTAGGGCCCCATTTGTTCACCCTTTAAATCATTTAACCAAGTTTTAGTGAGCACCAATGCTATGCCAGGCACTAGGTCAACACTGGGGATTAAAAAAGAAAAAAAACTAGGACCATTCAGATTCATCACAAAAGCTAGTGAGGCATTTTAGATAAAAATGAAATCTTTCATTTTCAAACCATTGGACAGGAGTGTGTGTGTGTGTGTATATACATATCCAACAAAAAAAATCTCCAAACATATCAGAAATCTGCAACCATGGAAAAACATCAAGCCCAGCCCACTTCATCATTTTAGCCTATATAAGCAAATAAAAACAGTGTTTCTGAACATGAAGCATGCTACAAAAAAAGACATGTATTTTCAAAGGGAGGGAAAATTGGCTCTTGAGGGGTTAAATGAATCATAGATATACAATGGTTTATGGCCCTTGAAAGGGCCACAGTACATAAACAGACACACAGTACATATGTGATATTAAAATCTCATAGGATGAGAAGATAACTAAGAAACAACTGGTCTAGGGGTTCCTGGGTGGCTCAGTCAGTTAAGCATCCAACTCTTGATTTCAGCTCAGGTCATAATCTCACGGTTCATAGGTTCAAGCTCAAACTCGGACTCTGAGATCAAGAGTGGCATACTCTTCCAAATGAGCCAGTCAGGTGCTCCACTGACCATGTCTTTTCACTCATCTTCCACTAAGTATCCCCAGTGTGTAATGATGTATCTGGTATGTAAAATCCTTAACAGATATTTAAACTATTATTTCCCTTGATCATAAAATGAACTTTCCTTATCTAATGCAAATTATGTTAATAATTTGTTAAAAACTTGATTAAAAGCTTAATTAGGTAGTTACAGAAAACATAATGTTCTATTAAAGTTTAATTTTTTTAGCATTATCTCTGAAAACTAGTTTAGGGCTGTATTTTAATTATTATTCAATCTTATCTGTATTTTCTAAATTTTTTATAATGAACACATATTCAAAAATAAACTTTTGCAGCTGAAGGAAAGCTTCAACTTTTGATAAGAATCATGAAATCTCAAGAAAACAAAAATCAAAACAAAAATGACGACAAAAAACATTTAAAAAAAAATCATCAAATTTGTACACTACTTCCCTATTTGAAACCTGGCCTAAGAGAATGTGTTATCTCGGGGCTTCTGGGTGGCTCCGTTGGTTAAGTGTCCAACTCTTGGTTTCTTCATTCAGGTCGCGATCTCACAGTTTTGTGAGTTCGAGCCCCGCATCTGGTTCTGTGCTGGTAGCATGGAGCCTACTTGGGCTTCTTGCTTTCTCCCTCTCCTCTGCCCCTCCCCTGCTCGTGCTGGTCTCTGTCTCTCAAAATAAACAAATAAACTTAAAAAAAAAAAAAGTGTGCGTTATCTCAACTGCATGTGTTTCATTTATGGTTTCTCAACTATTGGTGAGGTAATCCAAAGGAAATGTATTTCCTTATTTTGAAAAACTTCTATCTCCATTAGAGAAGCAACTTTCTACAAGGTAATACTGCATGTGTTGAATGGCCCATTTTATCCAAAGCAGGGAGTTGGGAGCCTAATAATGAGGTAAGGCAATTTATATCTAAGTATGTCAACCCATGTCTATGATTTTAAACCTTTCCCTCTGGTACCTCACATCAAGCCACAGCTTACCTGAGAATTTTTTAATATTCCCAATCATATGAATCAGGAGAATGATGTGTGGTATAGTCAGTGTAACTTTAAGAGAGTCAAACCTGCTTTTTTATATGTACCAAAATTGGAAGTGTTTGTATTGGTTCCTAAAGTCAGGGTTGGTTTGTTACCAAAGAGCCCGCCACTGGTTGTACCAAATGAAGGAGCACTGGTTGTGCTGGTTCCAAATGTAGTAAGCTTGTTATTGCCAAACAGGGTCTAAAAAGAACAAAATACAGGAAAAATTTAAGTAGTATAAAGACACACTCCAAACAGTAAACAGAGGTTACACCTCAGGTATACTGGATTGGATGTGAGGGAAGTGAGAGAAGAATGTCATAACTTTATGAAAAAGTAGGAGGAGGATGAATAAAGACTATAAGAAAAATATACTAATCTGAGCAAGATGGGACTTTACAGAGCATGCTTCTAGCCTGAGAAGTTAATGGCAACCCTTCAGCAAACACAGTATTTCAGTACAGCAAAGAAAATAATAAGGTAATCAAATATTTTTTTTTTACCTGGTAACAGAAATGTTCATGTATTTAATTTGCCAGCAGAAACAGTTACAATAAAAAATTTAAACATGCTAGAACATGGATGAGCCTTTAAAACATTATGCTAAGTAAGGTGGTCACAAAAGACTACATATTATGTGATTCCATTTATATGAAATGTCCAGAATAGACAAATCTGTAGACAGCAGGCTTGAGGTTAATTGGGGGGAAATGAGAAATGACTACTAATAAGTATGAGGTTTCTTTTTATTAAGGTGATGAACATGTTCTCAAATTGACTATGGTAATAGTTCCACAATCAGTCGGTATACAAAAAACCACTCAATTATAAACTTTAAGAGGGTGAATTGTATGGCATATGGATTATAGCTCAATAAACTGGTTACTAAGAACTTTTTGAAGAATTATATAATTTTCTCAATTTCTCATCTCAATTAGCTGCCCAAAGAAAAGTTACGAAATAACAGATTGCTATTTCCCTGAAAATCACATTTTGGGATTTTTCTTTCTTTTTCATTTTCTTTTTTTAATTATCCACCAACAGCATGTTCAAAGCTTTTTTTTAACGGGTAAATAAGACAGATTGGCTGTTTTATATTGATTCTTATAGTTTAAGTGGTAATACAGAATTTACTATTATTTTTAGGGTCAAGCGCACTCCTAAATAGTTGTTTACTTAAATGACTGAACAGGGAACACAATTCAGTTAAGCCTCCAGCTGCAGGAAAACCATGAGATCACCAACTTTAACTTGGTAACTTGGAATTCTTAATTCTCAAATATCATACCAACGTATCACCCAAGAGAACAGAGTATAGGAACTAAAAATTACCTGACTTAATAATGAAAGCACTTCAATTTAGACTCAATAATTTAACCAATTGGAGTGATACTGTGCTATCATAAGTAAACTGTACATAAGCATTGCGGCAAAGAAGTTTAAAAAAGAACTTACTACTTGAAAATTAACCTACTAAAGTTACTTATTTTTGTACCAAATAGCTTTTAATTACTATCAGCATTGTCTAAGACCTAATAAAAACACTTGAAAAATAGTTAAATCTTTCTTAGAAATTCTTTAACAAATTTATACGTATCTTCAAATTAGATCAACTATAATAACCTACCGAACCGACAGCACCAAATCCAGTATTGGGCTGCCCAAAGAGACCTGTTCCTGTTCCAAATGCTGTCCCAGTGCTGGTGTTTGTAGCTGTCCCAAAAAGACCTCCAGGCTGTGAGGCTTGGGTTACTCCAAATAAACCCTGCAAAAGGTATCTACATTAAAAGATATCCTACAAGTCAGTTTTAAGAATCTTAAGATTAATAATAGCTGCCATTTTGGGTGAGCCTGGGTGGCTCAGTCGGTTGAGCATCCGACTTCGGCTGAGGTCACGATCTCACAGCTCATGAGTTCCAGCCCCGCATCGGGCTCTGTGCTGACAGCTCGGAGCCTGGAGCCTGCTTCGGATTCTGTGTCTCCCTCTCTCTCTGCTCCTAACCCACTCGCATTCTGTCTCTATCTCTCTCAAAAATAAAAAAAAAAACCATTAAAAAAAATGTTTTTAAAAAACACAGTTTATAAGATAGATATTATGCTAAATACATAAAGCATTATTTTTCTTCACAACAACGAGCAGGGCCATTTAAAAAAAACAAAAAACAAAACCCTCATATCTACATCTAAGCCCAATGAGTTCCAATGTCCTGGGCAGTGGTAAGACTTTATACTAAACTCTTATGCTCTAAGAGATAGCAGGATTGTAACACTGAAAACAAAATATGACAGAATGCTTCATTTTCAGAGAGTTATGCCAAAAGAACTAATCAATGCTGAGCCGGGCAATGGACTTTGAATCATACAACTGAAAACAATCAGCTGGCTGAAATTATCAATCTGGACACAGAGGCAGGAGTGTAATGTTAAGTCTTAATGACAAACTATACTAATTACAAATAAAGTTTATGTCAATCAGTGCTTAAGAAAATATTTTATTTATACATTAGTTAACTAAAGAAAAATATTGCGGGGTGCCTGGGTGGCTCAGTCGGTTAAGCGTCCGACTTCGGCTCAGGTCACGATCTCACTGTCCGTGGGTTCGAGCCCTGCGTCAGTTTCTGTGCTGACTGCTCAGAGCCTGGAGCCTGTTTCAGATTCTGTGTCTCCCTCTCTCTCTGACCCTCCCCCGCTCATGCTCTGTCTCAAAAATAAATAAATGTTAAAAAAAAAATAAAAAAAAAAAAAGAAAGAAAAATATTGCACTAATGAACTATTGCTGAAATGAGAATTCGACAGTGATTTCATTCTTTTTGATTGCCAAGTAACACTCCACTGTATATATATACACCACATCTTTATCCATTCATCTGTCGATGGACATTCAGGCTCTTTCCATACTCTGGCGATTGTCGATAGCACTGCTATAAACATTGGGGTGCATGTGTCCCTTCAAAACAGCATTCCTGTATCCCTTGGATAAATACCTAGTAGTGCAATTCGTGGGTCGTAGGGTAGTTCTATTTTTAATTTTGTGAGGAACCTCCATACTGTTTTCCAGGATGGCTACACCAGTTTGCATTCCCACCAGCAGTGCAAAAGAAATCCTTTCTCTGCATCCTCGCCTGAGTTATTGATGTTAGCCATTCTGACAGGTGTGAGGTGGTATCTCATTGTGGTTTTGATTTGTATTTCCCTGATAAGGAGTGATATTGAGCATTTTTTCATGTGTCTGTTCACCATCTGGATGTCTTCTTTGGAGAAGTGTCTATTCACGTCTTTTGCCTATTTCTTCACTGGATTATTTGTTTTTTGGGTGTCAAGTTTGATCAATTCTTCATAGATTTTGGATACTAACCCTTTATCTATTATGTCATTTGCAAATACCTTCTCCCATTCTGTTGGTTGCCTTTTAGTTTTGCTGATAGTTTCCTTCGCTGTTCAGAAGCTTTTTATTTTGATGAGATCCCAATAGTTCATTTTTGCTTTTGTTTCCCTTGATTCTAAAGACGTGTTAAGAAGTTGCTGCGGCCGAGGTCAAGGAGGTTTTTGCCTGCTTTCTCCTCGAGGATTTTGATGGCTTCCTGTCTTACATTTAGGTCTTTCATCCATTTTGAGTTTATTTTTGTGTATGGTGTAAGAAAGTGGTCCAGGTTCATTTTTTTTTGCATGTCACTGTCCAGTTTTCTCAGCACCATTTGTTGAAGCACCATTTGTCTTTATTCCATTGGATATTTTTTCCTGCTTTGTCAAAGATTAGTTGGCCTGGATTCCTTTCTTTGTTGAGTGTTTTTATCATGAAAGGGTGTCAAATGCTTTTTCTGCACCTACTGAAGTGATCATGTAGTTTTTGTTTATTATGTTTATTAATTTTCCTATGTTGAATCAACCTGCCAGGATGAATCCCACTTGGTCATGGTTATCATCTTTTTCACATGTTGGTGAATTTGGTTTGCCAAGTATTTGTAAGATTTTTGGGGTTTGAGGGGTGCCTGGGTAGCTCAATCGGTTAAGCGTCTGACTTTGGTTCAGGTCATAATCTCACAGTGTGTGAGTTCAAGCTCTGTGTAGAGCTCTGTGCTGACAACTCAGAATCCTTGGATTCTGTCTCCCTCTCTCTCTGCTTCTTCCCTGTTCATGCTCTGTCTCTGTCTCTGTCTCTCAAAAAAATGAATAAACATTAAAAAAATTTTCTTAAGATTTTTGGGATCTGGCTGTACTGGTTTTTTAATCAGATACAGTATCTCTAACTTAAAGGCCAGTTAAATTCTGAAAATTTTAATCAATAAATCATACTTCTCATTAATCTTAATTTTATTCTTCCCAAAAAGAGTCCTTAGAAATAAACTGGTAAAGGGGCACCTGGGTGGCTCAGCTGGTTATGTGTCTGACTTCTGATTTCAGCTCAGGTCATGATCTCACAGTTTGTGAGTTCAAGCCCCCAGTGTCAGGCTCCGTGTTCACAGTTCAGAGCCTGCTTTGGATTCTTTTTCTCCCTCTCTCTCTGCCTCTCCCCAGTGCACATGCGCTCTCAAAATAAAAAAATAAAGTTAAAAAAAAATACAGAAACTGGTAATGACTCTAAGGACTTTCTCTTTTGCTTTTTGCACAGAAATAGCAATTATCTAATATGGCTCTGAGTTTTAGTCCTCCCTTATTTATTTTAATGAACTACACATCTTTGCCTGACTCCGCTTAAGGAAAAAGCTGAAAGAATATGCTGAAATACAGCTAGTAATTTGTAAGTATTTTCTCCTATACTCCATAGAATGAGTAGAGCCAATGTCCTAAAGTATAACCTTTAGTGGCCAATTCTAGCACATGAAGCAGCTCCTGGTGATAAGGAAATATGCTTGGAAAGAATAAGTGACTTGCTCAACAGCCCCTCAGTGAGGAGGGAGTAAAATTTGGACTAGAATCTAGGATTTAATTATTTACATTTTGCATATTCCTTTCTATATACCGTCAACCCTTAAGAACTACTGTAGAGGTAGAACTTGCTACTTTGATATGATTAGAAGCCTCATTACTTAGTTCTCTGAATAAGACCTGGAGTTAAAGGTCTGTTTCCTTACCATGGTATTAGTACTTGGCTGTCCTAGTGTGCTGGTATTACCAAAGGAAAAGCCAGTGTTCTGGGTGGTTGTGGCCTGGCCAAATGGTTTACTGAAGAGGCTGGTAGTCTGCTGATTCTGTTGGCCAAAGAGACCACCCGGATTTGTTCCAAACCCAGTTGTACCTTTCAGAAAAAAAGAAATACAGTAAAAATAAATGGAGAAAAGAAAAACCCCCTCAAATCTCACATTATTCAGTTACTGCAACAACATTAATATTCTTGACTAAATGATGTAGGAAATCTACATATCTACATATCTAAATGATGTAGGAAAATTTCATTCACTACTCAAAATAGATAACCATTTCACTTCCCATCCTTTTTCACCTAACTCTGGATTTAGTTCAGACTTCAATCCCTATAATACTACTCTGACTCCAAGAACCCTGGCTGGGCTAAGTAATCTTTTTTGAGTCCCAAACTTTCTTCTATTTACAAAATACCACACCACACTCAGAATCTATATGTGTATTTTAACCTTGTTAGATTAAGTTTTTCTTGAGAACAGAGGCTTTCTATTTCACATAGGATACACTGTATTTGATAATGAGTATGTGGCTAAACTACATCACAGGATACCAAGTCTGAAATGAATGTTAAATGCCACTTAAATATGTATTTATCTGCATATTCGCAGGTGTGTATAAATCTCTGTAAAAGATCACAAAACAGTCCAACTTTTGCGTGTTTTATGGAGGAAAATAATAGCCAGGGGAAGCAAACAAGATACCTTTGGTTACAGACTTTTTTGTGTCTCGTGAACTTTTTATCATACATATATATTACCTGTACAAAAGTAGTGTTTTCATAAAGTAATTTAGTCATCATCATAGACTTCCCTCTTTCACATCCCACATAAAAGCAATCTATCAGCAAATCTCATCAGTTTTATATTCAAACTGGGTCTAGAATCTGACACGTTTACTACCTCAATCTCCTCAGTCAAGCCACTATCATCTCTCATGTGAATGAAGCAACAGCTTTTCTAATTTATTTGTCTTCACCCCTGCCCCCTTAACAATCTTTTTTTCTTGAGTCTTTGAAGTTGAAACACAATGTTATATTAGTTTCAGGTGTACAACCTAGCGATTGGACAAGTGTCTAGGTTATGCTATACTCACAAGTGTAGCTACCACAATCTAAATATAGCAGCGTTCAGATGATCCTTCACTCATAATCACATGACTTCTCTTTCTAAAACTTCTAATGGCTTCCTAACTCAAATAAAAATTCAAATCTTGACAATGACCCACAATGTCCTATAAAATATAGTCCTTATATCCCTTAATACTTCCCCTTGGTTCTCATTATCTTTGGAAAAAACTCAGGGTTTTTAGACTTACAGCTTCCTCTGGCTGGAATGTTGTTCCTCCAGAAATCTGTATAGCTTTATCCTTCACATTCTTCAGATAGGTCACCTTCCAAATGTCACCTTATCAGTGAGGCCCTTTTTAACCATCTCCATTTACTGTGTATCTCTCCATCCCCATCTACATATCAGACACTCTGTTCCTCTGACATTGCTGAATTATTTTATCAAAAAATGACAATTATGTTTTACTTTTAGTTGTCTGTCCCTCCTCAATATGATGCCAAATGCTTACTAGTTCCAAAGGCTGTTTTGTTCTGACCATATGCAAAGCCTGAGTTAGTGGTAGAGGAGCTGAAGAGTCCTGTTGCACTGGAGGTGGCTGGAGAAGACCCAAACAAGCCAGATGTGGTACCTGCTCCCACCTGGTTCTGCGGGCCTTTCCGGTTAGCCTGATAATCCTCTAAACGAAGTTCCTAGAGGAAGGGAAAGCGTATTTCCAATCTTAATATGCAGCCAAAAAAATTACTTAGGAAACTAAATACTTAAATTTAGAATTCAACGTTCATGTTCACATAGGAACCATGACTAAAAAACAGAGAAGTACAGAACATGAACTTACCACCATTACAGAAAAACACTTTCCACAGTGTAGAGTGGACACTAAAATCCATACCATAATTACTAAAACCACAGGCCAAAGGACCAATCATATCTTAATTTTAATTTTCTTTTATAAACAGCAATAGTTTCTTTTAGTACAAGGCTATATAATAATCCTATCTACTCCCACCCCAAATATAAAAATTAGCTAGAAATATCAAAGTTTCTGGGACGGAATGAGGGGTTTCAGAAAATTAGGTAAAAAAGGGATACAGTTTAAGAGTTCTATCTCACACGTCAGGGTGTTTCTGTACACTCCAATAAATCAAGTACAGTATGGGATGTAGAGGAAGCAACAGCTATAACTAGGGATGACACTCAAAATATACAACATACTATCATATTATAGTATGAACAAACTAACTTCATGCAACGCCATGGATAAATCTCACAGTGTGGAAAAGCAGACTTAGGTAATGTAAGATTCCATCTGTATAAAGTTCAAAATGGGCAAAACATGGGCACTCACAATAGTAGTTAGCTTAGGAAGAGGTGGCAGGGCGAGTGGGGGGATTGTGCCTAGGGAGACCGGGCACATGTGGGACATCAGGAATGCTGGTAATGCTCAGTGACTTGATCTGGATCCTGGTAACATGGGTCTGTTCACTTGGTGAAAACTTAGTATGTTGTACACTTATGACTTTGCATGCGTTTACTAAAATCATGTGCATGTCACATACACACACGTCGCCCAGTATAATGTGAACAACATACAATCACAATGGACTACTAACAGAACTATACCAGTACAAACAAGCTGAATATTGACCTTCCTAAAACAAGATATGTATAGATAATACATTAATTTTTTTTTTTTTAATTTTTTTTTTTCAACGTTTATTTATTTTTGGGACAGAGAGAGACAGAGCATGAACGGGCGAGGGGCAGAGAGAGAGGGAGACACAGAATTGGAAACAGGCTCCAGGCTCTGAGCCATCAGCCCAGAGCCCGACGTGGGGCTTGAACTCACAGACTGTGAGATCGTGACCTGGCTGAAGTCGGACGCTTAACCGACTGCGCCACCCAGGCGCCCCGATAATACATTAATTTTTAAAAATAATTTGCTTGTGGAGCACCTGGCTGGCTCAGTCAGTAGAGCATGTGGCTCTTGATCTTGGTCAGGGTTTTGACTTCAAGCCCCACACTGGGCACAGAGCTTACTTAAAAAAAATTTGGTTGTTAGTCTTTTACATAAACCCAGTGTGAACCACTGATCCTAAAAATAATCAAAAACATTTTTAAAAGTTGCTTTCTAATAGAATCAGAAGGTTAGGCTGATATTCTGTATTCCATTTTACTGACCTCTAGAGACTTGCTTTCATATTCTTTCATAGCAGTAATACACTGGTGCTTGGTACTGATGTTAGTGCTAACTCCAGCTTTAACCATAGTATCTGTACCAGTCGGAGGCTGTAAAGGAAGATAAAAGCAAATATGAAAGTCTAAAGCAAATGTCTAAGTCTAAACTTTAAATCCCTACTCTCCAGACACAATTCTTCAACCAGTGAACTCTACACTATCTAGTCCTGTAGGTCTTTTGCTAAATCAGAGTTTCAATGGCGCTTAATTAAATACATTAAGCATTTCTGATCTCTCTCCCCTACATTATCTAAATAAATCAATCGCAATAATAGTTATCACAGACATTGAGTCCATAAACAAGCCATCTAATTACATACTAGAATACACTTAATACTGTATGCATAAGGAAAACTTCATCCAATTTACCCAACATGTACATTTAAACCTGAATCTCTGAGTTCTATCTCCTACCCTGCTCTGAAGTATCTGAAAGAAAGAAAGAAAGAAATACATAAAATAAAGCAAAGTTCTGCTTTGTAACTGTTGTTGCATTTAAGAAACATGGAAGCCGGGTTTTTTTTTTCCCCTATAACCTTATGAGAAACAGGCACAATATATAACCAAAGTTTTCTACTAGTATTGCCAGTTTCCTCAATTATTACACTTTCCAGGAATTATTTTTCCCTATTATTTATAAAATTTAGGTTTCTAAATTCAGTATTATGACTTCACCACCTTGCCTGAGAAATTCTTCATTTCCTGGAGTAACTTTTAACAAGAAGTTCAGTCAAGACCTACTTTCCCCAGATTTTCTTTAAGCTAACTGCACCTCCAGCCTACCCTAAGTATCTCCCCAATCGCATCAAATGGTATCTTACATCAAGTAATATTCCATACATTTTCATAAACAAATCTTCCATTCTAACCCTCTGCCCAAGTCTTAAAAAAGCCAAAGAAAACATAAAACTCCATTGCCCCATTTTGCCATTTCATCAACAAGTTTTATTCTTCATTGGCACACAAAATATTTAGGAGTTATTCCATGTATCTCCTTAAAGAGGCCCTATTTTCAATAATGGTTGAGCATTCAACCATTCCTTTAGAGCCAAGTTATGAATGCAATAAATACAAGTTCAACATCATTACTACCTGTTGTAATCAACCTTGTGAATATAAATTTGACTGGGTTAAGCATAATTCAAATACACATAATCTAGATTTATGTTTCATGACTTTTCGTATTTACTATATAACTATTTACAGATTTTGTTCTTAACACATCTTAGAAGAGTGAGACTAAGCTGTGCAGAACTGGAAAAAGGAGAAATTTTATGATTCATCCTGCAAAGAAATATACAAATGGGAGAGTAATATATTCTACAAAGACTGGAAAGAAATACTTACATTAAACTTAATCGTAGTCCCAGTGGGAGCAGCTGTAAAACTACTCGGCCCAAAGAGGGAGCCAGATGTACTACCAAAAGGATTGGAGGTGGTATTTGTAGTACCAAAAAGTCCTCCACTGCTGGTACTTGTTCCAAAATCTGTAAATTACAAAGAAAAAGAAGATGGCAACAGTTTAAGAATCTGTAAGACATCTTGGAATTGGGCTGTGGCACTATAGATGCATTACTTTCACATACTCAAATTTTCTATCTTAAAAAATTTCCCTAGTATCTTCAAACAGGTATTTCATATAGACACAGATAAAATTCTAGGCTCAAAACTTTGAAGTGAAACAAAATCTAAATCCCTTTGTCAGCTAAATGTCTATAAAGTTCTTCTTGGGTAAATTTGGAAGAAAGTGAAAAAAAAATAGTGCTCTATTTCATCATAAATTTTATTTCATTTCTCCTTTCTTGTTAAAACTACATGCTGAATGAACCAGTCTTTCTGAAAACATCACAACAGACTTCAATAGGGTCACAGTGTATTTTATTTACATAATACATATTACATTAATACAAACACACACACATAACCAAAAAGTTCAAAACATATAAATGGTCCTATTAGGGAAACCAAACAGGTTAATATAAAATTCTGCCCAGAAAAATAATTTAGAAAAATTAGTAGGCATCTTGATTGTTTTATAGAATGAATCCTCTAATTACCTTACTTTTCCAAAAAGCTGAGTTTCAAAAAACTCCATAAAAGTGAATTTAACTGTTATCTAAGGAATATATTTTTCAAAGTAAGAGATATTATGTCTCAAGAAGTTATACAAAGGGTGCCAGAAATGTCAGTAAACAATAAAGTTATCTGCCAGTATTTCATAGTAAGTCAGATCCTAATTACCAATTTAAGAGGAATGTGATTTCTCACTGGCAAACTCTTTCTTTTCTAAAAACACGTCCCAATGTATGGTTTAAGGTCAACAGGCACATCTCTTTTGAATTAGCACTTTAAGATTGCATTTTACATTGTCATCATTAAGTATTTCAATACCCTACAAACTTTCCCTTTGTGAAATACTGATAGCTGGCTAACTTATTCATTCTGCTATACTTTTGTGCTAAGAATGCATCAACTCACAGAGCACACCTGTTCAACCAATAGTGGTTGCCTCAAAGTACTGTGTGGAGAAGTATCCCTAGGCCACATTTAGACTTAAAGAGAAAGAAACCATCAATTAAAATCATCTGCCATGGATAATGAATGGAAGAGTAACCAGGTCATCTCCAGTATTTGTCATTCCTGCTTTAGTCTCTTATAACAAATGTGAAACAGAGGCAAGGAGGTGCCTCTGCAGCACAATATGGATGACTATACACTCCTCCTTGAAATTCTCCTGTCTTAACAACTATGACATCACTCTGACTTGGCTTTCCATATACTATTTGGTCATTCTATATCAGGAGCCTTTTCCTCTGCATATTCCTTAAATAATAATGCTTCTTAGATTTCCACTCATGGGAAGATGTACCCAACCTCCTCATTTAAAGCCTATTAAACTTTTCAATACATTTTGAAGATTTCCTCTCCCCATGTTTTTGCCATCTGGTAGAGAAAGGAGGTAAATGAACACAGGCAAAAGAAGAAGAAAGAATATATTCAATAAGCAAATCAAATTGTTGGATGCAGAAGTCCAATGATATCCTACTTACTTCCAAAGCCAGTTGGTTTATTTTGTGCAAAGGCATTGTTTTGGGATGAGAAGAGACTAGTCCCTGTACTTGCAGTTCCAAACAAGCTATTTGATGTTCCTGTTGATGTGCCAAACCCAAAGCCAGTGCTTGTGGAAGTAGCTGGCTGACTAAATGAATTAGTACCAAATAATCCTCCTGGGGAGATGGAGAGGGGGAAAAAACAGTTAAATAGATGGACTGGAACCACTATATAAAGTCCTATATCAACTACGAATAAACCAACTGTATTCCAAGTAAAACCCCTACCTGGTTTGGTCTGTGAATTTCCAAAGAGGCCTCCAGTATTGTTGCTAGAACCAAATGCAGATGTTCCAAAAGCCCCTCCACTAGTAGTACCAAAACCAGTACCTGAAAAAGCAAAATCCAGGGTCAAAACAAAATCTTAATCAGGTGATCCAATGAAAAAGGATTTTAATATTTCTTAACATTCTGTGTTTCAATACGATCATTGGTCTTCTCTGAAAATAATTTTTTCAAAAGTCCATCATACTACAAATTACAGTCTTGAAATTAAGCATTGTATTCATTGCCTCAGGTTAAAAAAAAAAAGTGAAGAAGTGTGACTTTTCAATAAAGTTATAGATGTTGATGGATTAAAAAAAAAGTGCCAACTAAAACCAAAAGGAGTGCAAAGGTAGCTAGTGATTATAAGCTACAAACAAAAGTAAAACAATCAAAATTAAGGTGTTCAATTCTCTCCAGTCACCATACGTTCCATAGTCACTGGGATGGATGGTCCGTATTTAGGAGAGCACTTCAGAATGACCTGGGAAGGGTTTTCAAAATACACATGTTCAGGTTCCAACCTGAGAGTCTAATTCCATAGTTCTAGGACAGAAAATATGTTCTTTAACAAACAAACAAAACAAACAAACAAACAAACAAACAAACAAACAAACAAACAAACAGGGGTGCCTGGGTGGCTCAGTCGGTTAAGCGTCCAACTTCAGCTCAGGTCATGATCTTGCAGTTTGTGGCTTCCAGCCCTGCACTGGGCTCTGTGCTGACAGCTCAGAGCCTAGAACCTGCTTCAGATTCTGTGTCTCCCTCTCTCTGCCCCTCCCCTGCTTACTCTCTCTCAAAAATAAACATTAAAAAAAATTAAAAAAACAAAAAGCCAACAAAAACAACCCCCCAAAAGTGACTCTGACGGGCACTCTTTATTAAAAACCAAGGACCTGGAGCAACTGGGTATCTCAGTTGGTTAAGCATCCAACTTTGGCTCAGGTCATGATCTCACAGTTCACAAGTTCAAGCCCCGAGTAGGACTCTGTGCTGACAGCTAAAAGCCTGGAGCCTGCTTCGGATTCTGTGTCTCCCTCTCTCTCTGCCCCTCCCTCACTTGCTCTCTGTCGCTCTCTCTCTCTCTCTCAAAACTGAATAAACATTAAAAAAAATTTTTTGGGGGGGCGCCTGGGTGGCTCAGTCGGTTAAGCGTCCGACTTGAGCTCAGGTCACGATCTCGCAGTCCGTGAGTTCGAGCCCCGCATCGGGCTCTGGGCTGATGGCTCAGAGCCTGGAGCCTGCTTCCAATTCTGTGTCTCCCTCTCTCTCTGCCTCTCCCCCGTTCATGCTCTGTCTCTCTCTGTCTCAAAAATAAATAAACGTTAAAAAAAAAAATTAAAAAAAAATTTTTTTAATAATAAAAATAAAATAAAATAAAAACCAAGGACCTAACAGTGCCTCAGTCGGTTAAGCGTCCAAATCTTGGTTTCAGCTCAGGTCAAGATCTCACGGCTGGTGAGTCTGAGCCCCGCAGAGGATTCTGTGCTGACAGTGTGGAGCCTGCTTGGGATTCTCGCTCTCTCTCTTTCTCTCTCTCTCTCTCTCTGTCTGTCTGCCCCTTCCATGCTCTCTCTCAAAATAAGTAAATACACTTAAACAAGTGAACCATCAAAAGTCAAGGACCTATATGCACAGGGTATTTCAAGAAGAGGTCAGAAGAGTTGAAAAAATTTTCCTCTATTGTTACAACCCTCACCAGTTAAGAGAAAGCTTCTGAGGATTTGCATTAAAACATACTGTTCAAACACTCATCTCCCCTTAAAAAGAGAAAGATAAAAACAAGACTGGGGGGGGGGGGCACCTGGGTCACTCAGTCGGTTGAGTGTCCAAGCCTTGATTTCAGCTCAGGTCTTAATCCCAGGGTTGTGAGACTGAGCATGGAGACTGCTTAAGATTCTCTCGCACACCCTCTGCCCCTCTCCCCCATTCATGCATGGGCTCTCTCTTTAAAATAAAAATAAATACCATACAATAAAAAATAAACAAGACTAGTAAAATGCTGATTGATGAAGCTAGGAAATAACATGAAAGTTCATTATACCATTCTTTCTACTTGTGTAAGTATAAAATTTTTAATTTCAAGTTCAAAAGTGAGTAAGTGGTTGCTACAGGCAACTAGTATCATGTACAATACTGAGTGGAAGGGAAAGTGGATCATAGGAGGGCTGGTGGGGATTAGGGACTTTGATATTTTAACAGTTTTGTCACTGAATATTATTATTCACAGAGCAAATCTCAGAGCAGCTATTCAATAACTGCAATTTTTACTGCAATATAAATAGATTATTTCCTGGCTTAAAAATCTTCTAATACACTGTTAACTTTTTGCTACAAAAACCAATTAATAGGGGTGCCTGGGTGGCTCAGTCGGTTGAGTGACTGACTTTGGCTCAGGTCATGATCTCACAGCTTGTGAGTTCAAGCCCTGCGTCGGGCTCTGTGCTGACAGCTCGGAGCCTGGAGCCTGCTTCGGATTCTGCCCTAACCCACTCGCATTCTGTCTCTGTCTCTCTCAAAAATAAATAAACATTAAAAAAAAATTAAAAACAAAACAAAAACCAATTAAAAAAATATTTCAAGTATGGGGCGCCTGGCTGGCTCTTCAGTAAAGCATGTGACTCTTGGTCTCAAGGTCATGAGTTCAACCCCTATGCTGGGCCTGGAGCCTACATTTCAAGTACCTTTTTATTTTTTATTTTTGAGAGAGAGAGAAAGAGAGAAAGCGAGCGAGCAAGCAGGGGAGGGGTGAGAGAGAGACACAGAATCTGAAGCAGGCTTCAGGCTCTAAGCTGTCAACACAGAGCCCAACACAGGACTGGAACCCATGAACCATGAGATCATAACCTGAGCCAAAGTTGGACGCTCAACCGACTGAACCACCCAGGCGTCCCACAAGTACCTTCTACTAATGATCAAAGAACCACAGAAACTCAAAACTTATTTCTATTCTCTTAAAAAATTTTAACAAGATCTTATCATCCAATCATTTAAAAAAATTTTTTTTAAGTTTGAGAGTGAGAGAGAGAGTGAGCAAGCAGGGGAAGGGCAGAGAGAGTGGAAGAGAATATCCCAATATATTGGGGCTCAAACTCACAAACTGTAGATCATGACCTCAGTGGAAACCAAGAGTCTGATGCTCAACCAACTGAGCCACCCAGGCGCCCCTCAGTCTTTTTTAAAATAGAAGTAGTGATGGTGGGCATCTTTATTTGATTTCTTTTTTTTAATGTTTATTTATTTTTGAGAGAGAGTGTGCAGGGGAGGGGCAGAGAGAGAGGGAGACAGAGGATCCAAAGCAGGCTCTGTCCTAACAGCAGAGAGCCCAATGTGGGGCTTGAACCCACAAACTAGGAGATCATGACCCGAGCTGAAGTTGGACGCTTAACCGACTGAGCCACCCAGGCACCCCTATCTGGTCATTTTTCAAAGAAAATTTGTTATGAAAACCAAAGTATGAATAAAATTCCTGTCTAAAGCTATCAGAATGGGGGCGCCTGGGTGGCGCAGTCGGTTAAGCGTCCGACTTCAGCCAGGTCACGATCTCGCGGTCCGTGAGTTCGAGCCCCGCGTCGGGCTCTGGGCTGATGGCTCAGAGCCTGGAGCCTGTTTCCGATTCTGTGTCTCCCTCTCTCTCTGCTCCTTCCCCGTTCATGCTCTGTCTCTCTCTGTCCCAAAAATAAATAAACGTTGAAAAAAAAAAAATTAAAAAAAAAAAAAAAAAAAAAAAAAAAAAAATAAAGCTATCAGAATGGATTTGTTCTTTTAAAAAATGTATTTATTCACGTATAATTAACACACAGTGTTACCCTAGTTTCAGACTTTCATTTGTTTCAGACCCTGTATTTAATAGTCTGTTCTTTTGTCCCTTTTTCCTTTGTTCATTTATTTTGTTTCTTAAATTCCACGTATGAGTGAAATCATATGGTATTTGTCTCTCCCTGACTTATTTCACTTAGCATTATACCTCTAGGTCCATCCATGTTGTTACAAATGGCAAGATCTCATTCTTTATGACTAAATTTCCATTGTATATATACACCACATCTTCTTTATCCATTCATTTATTGATGGACACTGGGTTGTTTCTGTATCTTTGCTATCGTAAATAACACTGCAATAAACATAGGGGTACATATATCTTTTCAAATTGGTGTTTTGGTTTTCTTTGGGTGAACATCCAGCAGTGGAATTACTGGATCTTAAGGTAATTTTACTTGTAATTTTTTGAGGAACTTCTTACTGTTTTCCACAGTGGCTGCACCATTTTGCATTACCACCAACAGTGCACGAGGGTTCCTTTTACTCCATATCCTCGCCAACATTTGTTATATCTTGTGTTTTTTATTTCAGCCATCAGAATGGATTTGTTCTTAATAAGAATAGCTTAATATTTTCCCCCTCTTTTGTTCTTTTGTAAAACTTACTCTGCCCAAATGTTGAAGTTGTGCCAAAGCCACCAGTGCCACCCCCAAAGGGCGTTCCAAATGACTTATTAAACATCTTCAAAATGAGTCTTTGCTTCAGATAGCTGAAAGAAGAAAAAAATATTACTTTTTAAAGACCACAGAATTAATTCTTTCAAAAAATATGTCATTTTACAAGTTGAGGCCCATTTAAACTATAACATAATCTTTAATCTCATTCAATATCCTAAAACTCTATAATGATAAAAGATCTTCTAAAATTGAGCTGAATTATCAGTACCATAATGTGAGATTAAACTTCAGATCCCACCAATAATCAACCATCCCTTTAAAACCATGTTTTTTAACTTTTTTTTTTAAAGCTCCCTTTTAATGAAGGATTCAGGTCCACTATGCCAGATCTAGGAGGTTATGCACAATATCCATTAAAAATTACAATGATATTCTGCTATTACAATCACTTGAGAAATTAAATTTTTGTCAGGCTTTATTTTCTATAGTTTGCATTGCAAAAAGGTTTTTTGCCTTATCATTATTATTATTATTATTTTTTTTGGTATATAAAATGTTACAATATTAAATGTTCCTTAAACTATGCATACCCCTCCCCCCATCTCCAAATGCCAGAGAGTCTGGTGCTCTGACATTCTCTTTGAGTCTTACTTCTTAAGACAATTCTTTATGGTCCCCTACTTTTCTCTTTGGAAACATTACAGAAAATCTTTGGTGAAACCCTCCCCACCTCATATGAATGATTCCCCTGCAGTATCTAAACTATGTACTTAATGAGTTGGACCAAAGTGTTTCAACAAGTACAAAAGAGAAGTTTGCTCTCCCCTAGATTTGACCAAAAAACAAGTTAAAGGTATAGTTTATTCCTAAGTAAACACTGTCCCCCTCATAAATTTTCCTTAAACTTAAGATATCTGCTACCACTTACATATCAGCAGACAAGAAAATACTGAGTAAACTATGTACTTTTAATATAAAAACTCAAAAACAGCCAATCGTGCTTATCTGGATTCTGTGACAGGTAGGATGATTTTTCTATTATATACACATGATGGAACAGCTTTTTCTTCTAGTAAAATCATGCCTCATTCATATAATAGAATTAAATACAACATTTGGAAGCACTCCCCACAATGTTCCAGTGTCCCTTTAGTACTTCCAGCTATTCCAACAACCGAAACATTCTGTGCAACATTGGAAAAGATGAAGCTGTCCCTAAATACCTAATGGTTTTACAGAAATCAACATTCTGTCCCCTAAACTCTCCTACAAAAAAAAAATTCCAACACTTAATTCTTTATCCACATCCATGAATTTAATAGATCTAATTAAACAAAGCTCAGTGAACCAGTGGTTCAAGAGAGCCACATCAGAATTAGCTGACAAGCTTTTCAAAATAAAACCCCCCAGGCCCTATTCTAGAAATGAGGACCAAAATGTCCAGGGTTAGGATGTAGACATTTGTATTTTGAAAGGTTCAAGTGACTCTAATTCTAATGCATTCTCGTGGAACTAGAGACTATATTTCATGTAATCATCATTTCTCTTTCAGTAACGAGATCTGCTTGAAGTTTCCTCTCTTCTCAAATTTTTTTTAAAAAAATTTTTTTTTAACGTTTATTTATTTTTGGGACAGAGAGAGACAGAGCACGAACGGGGGAGGGGCAGAGAGAGAGGGAGACACAGAATCGGAAACAGGCTCCAGGCTCTGAGCCATCAGCCCAGAGCCTGACGCGGGGCTCGAACTCCCGGACCGCGAGATCGTGACCTGGCTGAAGTCGGACGCTTAACCGACTGCGCCACCCAGGCGCCCCTCCTCTCTTCTCAATTTAACAGATGTCACAAAGTGACAGACTGGGCCTTCAGCCTATTAACTGGTAACTCTCCTTTCCAGGGAAAATATTCTTGGAAGCTTAGCAGAAGTCTAGACCTGGCTATGGGTCTATCTATCTATACATTTGTTTTTCAACAGTGCATTCAGAATTGACAGTTGTGCTAGGGGTTAGATGTCTGGACAGTTCCCTTTTGACCACAATCCCTCTCATACTGCTGTCTTGAGTCAGAGCCCCTATACACTCACTTTACTGTATCTGTTGAATAAATTTTTTGACCCATCATCAGCACAGCAAAAAACTGTGAACTGTAATAAAGTTATTACGATAATTTTGCCATCCATTTTCTTATTCACCCCCACAATCAGAAATCTGTTGTTCATGTAAATCTGACATCTACAGAGCAGACATGTCCGGATTTAAAAGCCAAGTAATAGTTTTTCTCTGTGACATTCATCCTTATGTTGAAGATTTTAATGTTAATTTGGGTTTCATAGTACTGAATTCTACAGACCAAACCCACAGCTCCATAACAATCAAAATTTGTTTTTAATAATCTTATCCTAACAAAAACCTAACCTCACACATATATTTCACAAAGGGATTTTAAGTAGCAATAAAATACCCTGGAAAACACCTAACAGTATATAGGCTCTTATATATTATCTCAACAATCCTAATATGATGGTATTATGTATCACTACCTGTACTTTCAGGATGAAAAAAACAGGATCAAGTGTTTACCAAATTTCCCAAGGTCAAAGAAGTAGTAAGTGGAAAAACCTCAGTTTAACCTATCTTCTGACTCCCCATAGATACCCTCGATCCTAGGAGAGAACATACTAAGCAATAAACAATAACGTGTTCAGTGTTAAGGAAATTCATCTGTTCCAGACTCAAGAATGAGAGGCAATGCCGGTACCAAAATCTAATTTAGACTCCTAGAATAAAAGCTTCTCATTCAAGCTCAGCCTATCTTTTTGACTCAAGGATGAGAGACAATGCTGGAACCAAAATCCAATTTGGATTCCTAGAATAAAAGCTTCTCACTCAAGCTCAGCCTATCTTTTTGGTTCTGGGCACAATTAGCTTGGCTTAATCTCAAACCTGATCATACTGGGACTTAAATTGGTTTTTTTTTAATTATCACCATGGAAACAAACCAAGATTTTTGCAAATGACCTCATGATTTTCATTACAATTGGCAGAAACTGAATAATTTACCTCTCTGCCCTTCAAATAAATCATTTTCCTGCCTATGTTATGAAATCTCAGTGACTCAATGAAAGATGCCCCCTTCCTTACACTTACTCCTTCCAAACAACCTAATTCATTCTTCAAAACCTAGCTCAAATGTCATCTCTTCTATAAGCCTTTCCTAACTTCCTCTAACAATTAGTCATTCTGCTGAGCTTACACAGCTCATAATGATTTGTTTACAAGTATCCATGTTGACTCTGACTATAGCGGACACTGTTATAATACCAACTACACAGATCTCCGTTCAAGACTGAAGGATTTGTTGTCCCAGCTGCTGAGAAGTACTACCGAAAGATAACCCTCAGTTGTCAGTCCTGTTCAGAACTGCCTCTGCTGAAGAGCTACCTTACCGAATGTCATATCCTCTTCCTAGAACTAGCCCATATGCAAAATCAGGCCTCTTCACTCCAACTAAGGGTAACTTTAAAGGCTCTTCCTGGCTTCACATTCTCCACAGGATTGGTTGAGTCCTTCATTAAGATCGTATCACAACTCAATTTCCTCTTCTCTCCCAACGTGCTGATCCTAAGAGCACTGTCTAATAAAACTCATGCAGGACTACCTCCAGTTCAGAGTCTGCTGCCCAGGGAGCTCACCTTCTGACATCTCCAACTCTCCCCAATACACAATGAACTTGTCTGGGTAATGGACAGTATCATTTGTTTACTATCCCAGAACCTAACATAGGGTCTGAAACATACAGTTGACCTTTAAATAATGCAGGAGGTGTTCTAACTTTTGACTCCCCCAAAACTTAAGTACTTAATAACCCACTACTGACTGGAAGCCTTACCAATAACAAACAGTTGTTTAACACATATTTTGTATGTTATATGTATCATGTACTACATTCTTTTTTAAAAATATTTATTTGAGAGAGAGAGCTAAAGAGCACATGCACACACACAAAGGAGGGGCAGGGAAAGAGAGAATCCCAAGCAGGCTCTGTGCTGCCAATGCAGAGCCCGACTCAGGACTCAATCTTACGAACCAAACCGTGAGACCATGACCTGAGCCAAAATCAAGAGTCAGATGCTTAACCGACTCAGTCCCCCAGGCGCCCATACTTACTGCATCCTTACAGTAAAGTGAGCTAGGGAAAAGAAAATGTTAAAGTCATAAGAGAAAATACATTTACAGTACTCTCTCATATTTATTGAAATAATGCCACATGTAAGTGGACATGTGCAGTTAAAACGCTTGTTCAAGGGTAAACTGTACTCATTTTCTAAATTAATGACAATCACCACTTAAGTGTTTTTTATGTTGTGTTTTGTTTTTAAGAGAGAGAACACAAGAAGGGGAGGGGAAGAGAGAGGGAGATGAGGATCCAAAGCAGATTCTGTGCCAACAGACTGACAGTAGTGAGCTGGATGCAGAACTCGAACTCACGAACCATGAGATCATGACCTGAGCTGAAATCAGACTCTTAACCCACTGGGCCACCCAGGTGCCCCTAGTGTTTTTTAAGCACAGGCTGAATGATCAAGGTACTTTAGAAGTAACTTCTAACTTAAAATCATGTTTCATGAATTCTCACAACAAAAGAAAGCCATGGAAGGGAAGATTCTTGGTAGAATCTGTCATTTAATTAAGAGGTTGCAAAAAGGAAGCAATCACAAAAGGCTGGATACGACTGGCAGACAATTCTTTGTTTGACCTGTTATAAATATGGCATATTTCACATATACCTAAGTATGCATGTATATAGAAATGTTTGTGTGTGTATGTATACATTAGCTCAAACTAGCTGATAACATTTAAAACAGGGTTATGGCAGAAAAACAGATTTGGGGCCTCTCATAAAAAAACCTAATGATTAAGCAAACTAGAACTGTAATCAACCAATAATAGCCTGGAGTTTTAGTAGCAAATGTCCCCTTTGGTAAGAGCCATATAATCTTTAATCTCCAATGTGCCACAATACCTACCCAACATCACTTATTTCCATCAGCTGCCTGGCCTCAACAGATTTTGAGTTTGTAACTTCTGATATAACCTGAGAAAGGACCCACACATTTAAAACTGGAAGATCAGGTAAGTGCCAAGAAGCACAAGTCATCAAAATTAGGTCAGAATCTGAGCAGGAAATGTCAGGGAAAATTTGTGGGTATTTAGAATCTGAACTGGACCATAGGGAATTAGAAAGAGGGGAAATGAGCACCAGATAAATAAGGTACACAGGTTAAGAATGGGTATTTGTGTACCTATCTTATCTGGCCTTTTATTTTAATATCAAAGGCCAGCTTCCCTCACATGATAAGCATATAATATACTTATCAGCATAAACATATAATGTACTTATCAGTTCATTAGGTAGTGATGTAATTAACCTTAAGTTACCCAACTAAAGGAATAAACCAGAGCACTCCACTACATACATACCCAGAATATGGTATATCAAGAATAGGACACCACCAGAACATTTGGACAAAGTTACCCCTATGAGAGTTATTTCAAGGAAAAGATGCTTAATGAAAAAAGCAAACTGCAAAAAGATACACTTGGCAGCTTACGTACAATAGAAAAAACAATACACTGTTATTTATGGATATGTATATACATAGTCAAAGTAGAGGGAGACTAGAAAAAATACATTAAAGTGGTTGCCTCTAGAGAAAGGAAGGTAAATGAGACATGGGGCAGAGAATTTGGAGGACCCAAACTTTTCCATCATGTTTATTTCCTCTATTAAAGCAACAACAAAAGATCTAGATGACGTAGACAGATATCTGCACTAACTCTATTTTTCCATTAAAAAAATAAAAGTAAGGGGGTGCCCGGGTGGCTCATTGGTTAAGCGTCTGACTCTTGATTTCAGCTCATGTCATGATCCCAGGGTCGTGGGATTAAGCCTTGTGTTGGGCTCTGAGCTGAGCGTGGAGCCTCCCTAGAAATTTCTCTTTCTCTCCCTTTCTCCCCTGCTTGCACCCTCTCTCAAAAAATAAACAAACAAATAAATAACGAATTATCTCATAAACCTCCCAAGAATCCAAAGAGGTAGGTATTTTTATCCATATTTTACAGTGGTGAAATTGAGGCACAAGAAGTCACTTGCCAAGGACCACAAAGCTATTTTTGACTCCACAAAGCTACTTTTTTTATTTTGAGAGAGCATGTACACAAGGTGGGGGAGGGACTGAGGGGGGTGGGGGGAGAGAATCCCAAGCAGGCTCCGTGCTGCCATTGCAGAGCCCAACACAGGGCTCGATCTCACGGAACTGTGAGATCATGACCTGAGCAGGAACCAAGTGTCAGACGCTTAACCCACTAAGCCACCCAGGCGCCCCTCCACAAAGCTACTTTTAACTATTAGCTGTGCATACAGAGCCTAGAGCTCCTAGACAATGAACTAAAAGGAAAAATCACTTTGCATTCATTAAATAAGGAAGCTATAACCCCCAAATTTGGCAATTGTGATCTAGCACTATCAGGAGAAACAGACACTTCTCTGGCAAACGTGAGATTTCTGGTCATCAGAAAGGTAATCGCTCTTATGGATTGACAATTTATATCACCTAGATGAACTTTCCTCCAAAGATTAACTACTTCATGGATGGATTTATCTACACTCATTATAGGGTTTTTTTTGGATAAGACATATTTGGAAAGAAAAAATTAAAATGAAATAGTGCCATACAGAAAAAGACAATGCCCTTAAATTTACTTTGTTCTCTGTGTTACATCTTTTAATTAATAATTCACACTGTCAGATACAAGAAAGAGGCAGCTTTAATAACAGACATCAGTGTCCAGTATTCCCCCACTGTCCCAAATAAAGCTTAATAACCTGACATATCTCCAACTTTTATGAGCTTTGTGAACTCTGGGCATGACAAAACTTAGTCGTCTTTCAGAAAAGTGGTGGACAGACCCTAAAACATGGTTACAACCCAGCAATTGCCAACTTTGAGTGGCATCTGAATGACTAAGCAAGCTTGCTGCTCTCTGACAACAGAAAGTTACACAACTGGGAAGTAATTTTTCCTTTCCCCTTCACTGAGTTCCTTTGTACCAAACTCAGTAAAGAGCAAAAACAATAAATAATTGTTAGATGAATGAACTAGTAGTTCTCAGTTTATAAAGTACTTTCTCATTTATCCTCTCTTCTAATCTTCACAAAAATACTAGAATATTCTGGTGGGAATTATCATCCAGAGTTAAACTGAAAGGAAAATGTTCACTTTTGCCTTGAATGGGAGAGGAAGGATGGAGTCAGCTAGAATTCCAGAAGTTGACGTAGTCTTAATCACCTAATATCACATCCCAGCAAAACCATCTGCTATCTTCTTGTTTTACTGTATCCCTATGATCAATCCCAGATCAAGTCATTCCTTTTATTAGAACATTCGTTTTTCTCCCCTAAAAACTATGTCCCTTTTTTTTTCCCCCTAAAAATTGCTGTTCAGGGGTCCCTGGCTGGTTCAGTCAGTAGAGCATGTGACTCTTGATCTCGGAGTTGTAAGTTTGAGCCCCATGGTGGGTGTAGCAATTACTTAAAAAAAAGAAAATCTTAAAAAAATTTTTAAATAAAAATTGCCATTCAAGCCTCACCTACTTCACACTGTCCTAGATTAGACCCTTCAGACTCTTATCAGTATGAAAACATATCCCCACCCCTCTCCCTTTCCAAACCTGATTACATAATTACAAACTAATACCTCCCAGCTGCTTTTAGTTATGCAATATATTTGTTGTCATACCTGCCACTTGAGTGTATGAGTTGTTTGCCGCTCTAGTAAAAAGCATCTAGATTTTGCTCAATATCTTCCATTAGGCTGTAAATTAATTAAAAATAGCCTATATTATCTAATACAACTCCTTTCTTCACAGTGCTGAGCACCATTTTTCATCCTTTTAACATAACGTTCATTTTATAAAGTAGTGAAGAGTACATTAGCTTTGGAGTGAGACAAATCTGTATTTAAAACTCTCCGCCACCTACTATCTTTGCAATTTTCTGTAAATCTAAAATTAATTCAAAATTTAAAGTTAAAAAAGGAATTTAAACCACCCTGCCACTTGCTACTGTGTAACTGTATTTGTCATAATATTCAACCTCTTAGACCTCAATTTCTACAATTAAACAATAGGGATTATCTGGCCTACACTAAAGGACAAAAAGGTCTCAAACTAGAGTGCCTCAAAGGTAGGGTTTTTTTTTTTTTTTTAAGTAATCGCTACACCCAAAATGAGACTTGAACTTATAACCCCAAAAGAGACGTGCTCCAGTGACTGAACCAGCCAGAGGCCCCAAAAGCAGGTTTTTCTTTAGCTTTTCAAAATATATTTTACAATATTCTTAAAGTGTAAATTAATTTCCCCTCCCTCTAAGCCTTGACTGCTCAATGCCTCGTTAAAAAACCACACATAAAATGATTTCCCAATACTTCACTGTCACCTACTGACCATTTAATACAACCATAAAATATCACTGTAAACAACAAAAACAAACACCCCCTCCACACACAACACACACACACAGAGGTCACTCTGATCACTCACTCTCTTCCACTCAACTCACATCCTTATCCTTAGTCTTATTCCCAACAGGACACCTTTAATCTACAAATCCATTCACCTATTTCTTCCTAAGAAGCTTAATCCACCAACAAGGGTTAGGTGTGTAGATATCAGAAATCTGTGTCAAAGCAGCATGTGGAAGCAAGGTATGAAGCAATTACTAACTGCAAAATGCATTCATGGAGGATGAACTGTTCCCTTCCTGAAAAAGTTCTAATTCACTCAGTTCTTTCTTCCTTTGATTAGTGGCTTTTAAGTATTTTTAGCTATGGAACCCAGTACATAAAACAGACATAAGGAGAAGCTGCTCTAGCTGAAGTAAAGAATAGGTACAGTAGAACCCTACTAGCTGAGCCCTCTCAAAGAAGCTTAGGGCTGTAGGAACCAGTGTGAAAAATCATTGTCCTTTCTAGATTAGTGGTTCTTTTTTTTTTTTTTAATTTACATCCAAATTAGTTAGCATATATTGCAATAATGATTTCAGGAGTAGAATTCAGTGATTCATCCCCCATGTGTAACACCCAGTGCTCATCCCAACAAGTGCCCTCCTTAATGCCCCTTGCCCATTTAGCCCATCCCCCACCCCACAACCCCTCCAGCCACCCTCAGTTTGTTCTCTGTACTTTAGAGTCTGTTTTGTCCTCCTCCCTGTTTTTATATTAATTTTGCTTCCCTTCCCTTATGTTCATCTGTTTTGTATCTTAAATTCCATATATGAGTGAAGTCATATGATATTTGTCTTTCTCTAATTTCACTTAGCATAATATACTCTAGTTCCATCCATGTTGTTGCAAATGTAGATTAATGGTTCTGAAAGTGAGGTCTGAAGGCCCCTAAAAGTCTCTGAGACCTCTTCGAGGATGTCCACGAAGTCAAAACTATTTTCATAATAATACTAAAACATTAACTTTCTTTTTTTAAACTGTACTAACCTCAGCACTGAGTTGCAAAACCAATGATATATAAAACTGCTGGAACCGGGGCACCTGGGTGGCTCAGTCAGTTAAGCAGTTAAGCATCTCACTTCAGCTCAGGTCATGATCTTGTGGTTTGTGGTTTGAGCCCCGCGTCAGGCTCTGTGCTGACAGCTCAGAGCCTGGAGCCTGCTTCAGATTCTGTGGGTCTCCCTCTCTCTGTGCCCCTCCCCTGCTTGTGCTCTGTCTCTCTCTCTCCACTCCCCCCTCAAAAATAAGTAAACATTGAAAAAAATATTTAAAACAAACCTGCTATTTCGTGCTGGAACCTGAGCATGAATCAGGACAATGACCCAAGCTCTAAAATAGTCACTAAATTCTTCACTGCCACCCACTTACAGCACACAAAAAAAATCCACTTTCACTTGAATGCCTTTGATGAAGCAGTAAAAACTGATTGTATTAATTCTTGATATTTCGGCATACATCTTTTTAAAAAATGTTTATTTATTTTGAGAAAGAGTGTGGGAATGAGTGAGGGAGGGGTGGAGAGAGATGGAGAGACATAATCCAAGCAGGCTCCAGATCCCACAAATCTCAAATTCATGACATGAGCCGAAATCAAGAGTCGGATTTTTTTTTCTTTTTTTTAATGTTTATTTTTGAGAGAGAGACAGAGCACGAGCAGGGAAGAGGCAGAGAGAGACACAGAATCTGAAGGAGGCTCCAGGCTCCTCTGTCAGCACAGAGCCCGACTCGGGGTTGGAACTCATGGACCACAAGATCATGACCTAAAGATGAAGTCAGATGCTTAACCAACTGAGCCACCCAAGTGTCTCACATCTTTTTAATACTCCGTGATTATTCTTTGAGATGAAATGGGAAATACTCAAAAGCACTTCTTGTAAATGGAAACACAAGGGCTATCTCAAAGAAAAACACTTGTGTGATTACCTGAGTAGAAAGCTGAACCAGCTGATTTTTTCATGAAACACCATTTTTACTTCCGAGAATAAACGATAAACTATGGTTACTCAGACTTGAAACAAAAAATTAGAATTATGTCTACAACTATGAGCTTGCCAACTTCCCAATTCTTAAAAGACTTAGCTGATGAGATGGGTGGAAATGTTAACAACTGTGTAATTAAATTTGTCAACATTTGGAAGAGGTACATAACCCAGTGAACCAATAATTTCTAAATGATCAATGTATGAAGTCATAAAATCATGCATGGTAAACATTCAAAGTACAAGACAGACCAATGAATTTTAATGTAACACTGTACAAAAGTTCAATAATATGGTTTCAGATTCCATATTGCAACAAATCTTTAGAAACGTGTTAAGTATAGTGTCAAAGGAGAATACCTACAATTACTTGAAAAGGTTATTAAAACATTCCTCCCTTTCCCACCCTTTTCTGTATGAGGCAGGATTTTCTTAACATACTTCAACCAAAACAACTTATCAACTATCTAATGCAAAAGATCTGCAAATCCAGTGGTCATCTATTAAGCCTGACATGAAAGAGATTTACAAACATATAAAACCCCACTCTTGGGGTTCATTTTTTAAATGAAATTGTTAAAAAATGAGATTATTTCTTTAAGTCAATAAATCTTTAAAACTTTTAGTTTCTATGGGGTACCTGGGTAACTCAGTCGGTTATGCGTCCAACTTTGGCTCAGGTCATGATCTCACAGCTCGGGAGTTCAGGCCCAGTGTCAGGCTCTGTGCTGACAGCTCAGAGCCTGGAGCCTGCTTCGTATTCTGTGTCTCCCTCTCCCTCTGTCCCTTCCCCGCTCACCCTGTCTCTCTGTCTCTTTGTCTCTCTCTCTCAAAAATAAATAAATATTTAAAAAAAATTTTTTTTAATTTTAATTTTCTAGTACAGTAAATAAGAGTAGATATAACCCATATAAACAAAGGCTCTCTGGCGTAGTCAATAATTTTTAGAAGTATAAAGGAGTCCAAAGACCTCAAATTTTGAGAACTGCTGTACTAGAATATTCCTACAGCCTCCTTCTAATTCATTTGCCAGATTCCAGTTTGACATCTTCCAATTTACACTACTACTCACCAGCTTAAACTCACTCTTAGTATCAGACTTAGGTAATTAGAGCTATATTTTAAGAAATAATTTTCATTTCTCTACTACAAAACTGCATTACACTTTAAGTACAAACTCTTCAATATGACAATTCAGTGTCAGTACAAAAGAACAAGACTTCTGATCAATGCATATTCATATGACATCAAATGTTATCAGTAATATGAAAGATAATGGAATCCCACAGCATCACATTTAATCGCATCAATTCAACTACAAGCTCTTTTGCTCTCTTCCCCCAAAAGAGAACTAGATATTGCTTTATTTACCCAATGGCCTATCCCCTTTCAAAAAGACTTTGATTTCTATCCCAGAGAAAGGGAGGCTACCATGGAAATAAAGGAAACTAAAGAAAGTCACTCTAGGACTCTCAGCTTTTCAGCTGTCGGATACCAGATTTTGACAATTTAAGGGTTTTTCAAGGACAGTTTGACAAAATGTAAGCATCTGTACAGCTGACTTTACAAGCATACACCAGGTAAGATAAAGGTATGACTTTACTGAAATATTGGTAATGTATTCTCAAGAGCAGTGATCTCCCAATCCAGGCAATTTTGCTTCCCAGTGGACATCTAACAATGTTTAGAAACCTTCTTAATTGTTACAACTTGGGGAGGGGGTATTATGGATATCTAATGGGTAGAGGTGGGGAATGCTGCTAACTATCCACCAATACACAACACAGCTCCCAGACAAAAAGAATTATCTGGCCCAAAATTTCAACAGTGTTCAGGATGAAAAATCGTCTCTAGAGACATGTGATGCCAAATACTTAGGTTCAATTCCAAACCCAAAGAAATGCACTAAATTCTCAAAAACCGTTGTTTACATGCCTTGCCTCTAATATTTATATTGTTAAATTAATTTCTTTCTAACCTTTCAACAAATTGCATAATTACAATGCTCTATGTAATACAATGTGCTCTCTATTGGAAATTAAACATCAGAACTACTATCCCTTACTTCCTAGGTTTATTACTACAATAAAAATATCACAATATCACAAAAAAAAAACCCAATTTCTTCCAAGCCGTAAATTTAGTTCCCTAAAAGTTCTATTTGCTCTTAACTATCTATGAGCTAGTAGACATGAATGAAGTCAGATACCAAAGTACCATGTAACATACGAACAGTATGGGTCGTCTTATCTAGGCCCCATATTTCAGGAGCACACATATACTCAGTCTGTTTATAGACTATTTTTAGGTTTAACTGCTCCATATTTGTTTATCCCTTCAAGGAAAAACTACTTGGCCTACTATGTGCCAAGCAACTTGAATACAAAGACAAAAATATTTACCACAGTCTAAATAAGATAAACAGCTAAAATACAAAATGATTTGTGCTATAAATAGAAGTATCAAATAAGTGTTAGGGAAGCTTACAGGAGACAGAATGCCAGGAAAGGCTTCCCAGAAGAGGGTGACGCTTGAACTGAGAAAATGTCACAGAAAATACACGGTTCACATCTCAGTGTTTAAACTACTACTCCTCTGCTCTTATGCACTAGTTTTGTTTTTGCTTCGTCATCTAAACAAGAGCAAAGTGATGATCTGACCAATGTAAATAGACCAAAGTGGCAACTTTCAATTCAATTTCATCCAATCTTAATGAAGAGTCAAAAAATAATTCTATCAAAGTATTTCCCAGTACCTCCAATTTGTCCACGTTGTTTTTTTTTTTAATATGCTAACTTCTTCCTCCAAGTAAACATACCATCTGTCACCCAGTTAACCAGCACTTTTCTGAATTTATAAGACTGTCAGAGATCATGATCACTGCTCTTTTCTTTCTTCCAGTTAGTTTCCTCTTCCGAACACAGTTTCATTTTCTCATCTTACTCTACTACAATACTTTGAATTCTGTACCAGAAAGGAACCATGAGTTCCGAGGTACCAGAACTACAAAATAACTGCTGCCTCTCTTTCTAAGCCTTGTCTATATTTCTTGCTTTCTATTCCAATGCTTCTGTGAGTCATTAACTGGACTCTCTTCTGAGTCCCCAGCAGCTGATACAAATAAAAATTTCAGATTTGAAACAGGAAGCTAGCCAAAGACATGTATGTAGTCTTATCGATTCGTTTCCAATACGTTACATCATTGACATTCTTTAACCAACTTTTGAGTTCTCATAGTTTAGGTTAGGGTACCGCATATGAAGCTTCTGCCTTACTATGAACAGACCTGGTAGCAACCAGAACGGAAACGCTACTGAAGACTGCTGCCAACTACCGAATGCCCCCCCACCCCTGCCGCCAATAATGGGAGGCTGGAACACCCAAGGAGGGTGATACACGAGAATATTTTCTAGACTGAGTCAGATCTGGTATTCACTAATCCCGTCCCTTCTCTGGGCCTCAGTTTCTCCATCTATAAAACTTGCTAGTGACGTACCGTAGGAGGACTGGCTTAATTTCTAAGGTCCTTCCGGCTACAGTAATCCAGATATCCCATCTTTCTCATCTAGTTTTACAAAGAACACGTGGGAGGGCAAAAAAAATAACCTTTTACTCCACTAAACCGACCTTAATTCTCAGATATTGTTTTAAAAAGCTAACAAACTCCTGACCCACCCACCCTAAACCTCGGGCAAACCTTGGCAAGCCGTGAAGTAGCCAAGACAAATTGAAGCCCATCCCACACTACGGTCAAGAAAGTGCTGGGGAGACCCTAGTCAGGGAGTTAAGACGCGGCCCCCGCAAAGGGCCCGCCCACCTAATCACAGCCAGGCAAATGAATGAGTACCACCAGATACACGGACGCTCCTACAGCGCAGGCTGCAACTAGAGACCCCGGGGCCCATACTCCACCGATACCGATTCCCTCCCAGCGCCTGAGGAGCCCGGCCTTGGGGCCGCAGGGTCGCGGGCCCCGCCCCCTCCCTCAGGGCAGTAGGTGCGCGCCGGGGCGCGAGACTTCGGTGAGGAGGCCTGGGACGCCCCGCGCACCCGCCCGCCCTGAGGAGAGGAGGAGCCTGTCGGTCCCGGGCCGCCACCGCCCCGGCTCCCGACTTACCGCGGTGCGGTGGGGGAAGGGAGGTGTCAGGAGTGAAGGCCTAGACCCGTCCACCACCCGCCGCTCAGAGAGCAGCGCGCGGCCGCCACGAAACCGTCGCCGCCGCTACCACCACCGCCACCGACCGCCGCTTCGGGCGCAGCGCGCAGAGGGCCCGACTGCGTCACACGCCGCCCGCCGTCAGAGGCTCGCTCCCGACGCTCCGCCCTCGCTGTCTGAGCATTGGCAGAAGCCGCCGCCACTCTAGGCCCGCCCTGTTATTCATTGGGCAACGAGTCTTTTGAAACCGAACGTGAGGGCGGTCTTCGGGAGAAAAGGAGAGGGGGAAGAGGAGGGACAGAGGAGTTACGGGGAGGAGCGGGGAGGGGCGATGGGAGGGACATGGAGTCCCGCCCCTCTCTGCCGAGATTGGCTGGAGGAGTCGTGACGTCATACAGGGCCCCCCTCGAAGTGGGCTTGTGAGTGGCTGCGTGGGGGTGCATCGGGCGGGGTGTGGGAGAAGAGTGGTGACGCTATACAGAGGCTCCTCCCCCTTCCTTGGAGCCGAGACAGTCGGGCTGCTGAAGCTCGGGCCAATCAGAGGGGAGGCTCCAACGATGGCATGGTAACTATTCTACCCTTTCCTTGCCCCAGTCCGCGGGCGGTGATGGGAAGGCTTCCCCGTAGTCCTGCCCGCACTTCCTGGCCAGACCACGTGCGGAGCTGGAGGGCCCTCCTGGGAGGTCTGTCTCTCCGTGTAGCTTGCCTGCAGCTGCTACGAGGCCCCAAAACCTGGCCTCCTGGTCTCCCAACCCATGCCAGCCCCATCACAACCTTTCCTTCTTTGAATCTCTCTAATGTACGCTATGAGCATGCCGTGAGGGAATGGCTCAACATAGGATTTGTTACAAATGAGGGTTCTTGGAACTTCTTTCCCACCTGCACTTTAGGAACTCCTATTTATCTTAAAGGCCTGGTTCAAATGTTCCTGCCTTCTCTGGGATACATTCCCGGATCTCTCTGAGGGAGTTTGGCTAATGCTTGGGCAGGCCTCTGTTACAGCCTTGTCACTTTGTATCCTATTATTTTCCTGTCTTCTGTGCTCAGGCTCTTAGAAGTCAGAGCTGCTTTTTATTCATTGGCGTTTCTTTCTCCCGTGGCCTAGCCCAGGACAGACGCTTGATATTACAAGGGAGAAGGTTGAGCATGTTCTAGAAACTAGACCTAGTGACTGAGGGTCCCATGCAGAATAGCAGGGACTGTGCTCAGAAAGCAAAACCTATTCAGACTACCTCTCCACCACCACTTTTTCCTGGAACATCAACACAGAATTGAAGTGGGCTCTGCCCGAAAGTAGATAAATTTAAATCCCTCTGAGTGTTCAGTGGTAGCGAGGGATTACAAATAATTGACTAATCTGTCCAAAAGTGGAATGCTTGTAAAGATGAAATAAGATAACAGTAGAAATCTGGTACATTGTAGGTGCTCAGTAGATGCTCAGAGGAAGAAACAAATAAATATGTGGATGGTCAAATAGTAAAGCTAGTTTAAACATCTGACTCCCGCCACATTCCCCCCACTCCTGCATCCAAATATCCCTCTGCTTCATCCTCCCTTTCCTGTGTTCTACATTGGAAAGTCATTAGTTCTCCCTGGATAGTTTACTATAGCTTCCTCACTGACCTACAGAACATTTGATTTCTCACCCTCCAATCCTGAAACCCAAATATGATTAAACCTCTCCTCCACTTATTTATTCTGGTGTCCCTAAGCCCAGGCACAAAGTATAGGTGCACATTAAATGTTTGATGAATGGATGAATGACTTTCTTAAGTAGAATAGTAGTAGAAGTGTGAGACTTTTGAGTTAGGGAACCCTGAGTTTAAACCTGAGCCCAACCATTTATTAGCTATGTCAGCTTGGGCAAATTTTTAACCCCTAAGCCTCAGTTTCCTTGTCTGTAAAATGAGGGTAACAACTGTAATTGCCTTTAAGGTTATTGAGAGAATTAAATGAGATAAAGCATTTAGTATGGTACCCAGTATACAGTAAGCCCTCAATAAATGATAATTATTCCTATTCTTTAAAAATGTCAAGGAATTCCCATTCTAACTATTCTAAGACATTGATTCTGACACAAATGGCTCCCAGAAATATGTTTTAAGTGATTAATTAAGTAAATACATTCAGGTCAAAGTGCTGGCAGGTATTCAGGAGCTGAGATCCTTAAATAGGATCCCACATACTTGTGGGAAGACTGGAGGAAGAGACATTAGATGAGGAGTGTGGCAGGGAGCAATTTCCTATGACCATGGTCATTTCTAAATAGAAGGACCTCTTGTTAGATACTCTGGTAGGCATGTGGCCCACATGCTCATCATTCCCAGGTACTTCTGCCCTCGGAAGGACTTTGTGGACCACATAACTCTCACTCTGTCTAATTCTCATAACCCCCTTCTAGTCTCTTCATTCCTTCTTCACCTCTAAAGAGAAGAAGTTTGGTGCATGCTCACAAAAACTTGCTGAGCCAAACCCTCTCTTGGGCTTCAGGAGCCCAAGAAGTCCACAGCTTAACACTCTGCTCTGGCCCAGAGAGACAAAGCAAAGGAAAGTCCAGCTTTCCTGGGAAACCCCAGTCTCTCACATACATACTCTGAGAACTCACCCTATGCAGCTTTGAAGGATTGGTGCTCAGAGCGGAGACAGGACCCATAAGGATTGCAGAATCGGGGAAGGGCAAGAGACTTCCTTTTAGAGTGAGGGCCTAGATTTCTTTCTTTTTTTTTTAAATGTTTTTATTTTTTATTTTTTTTTTATTTATTTATTTATTTTTTTTTTTAAATTTTTTTTTCAACGTTTATTTATTTTTGGGACAGAGAGAGACAGGGCATGAACGGGGGAGGGGCAGAGAGAGAGGGAGACACAGAATCGGAAACAGGCTCCAGGCTCTGAGCCATCAGCCCAGAGCCTGACGCGGGGCTCGAACTCACGGACCGCGAGATCGTGACCTGAGCTGAAGTCAGACGCCCAACCGACTGCGCCACCCAGGCGCCCCTAAATGTTTTTAAATGTTGACTTATTTTTGAGAGAGAGAGCGAGAGAGCATGAGCAGGGGAGGGGCAGAGAGAGAGAGAGAGAGGGAGGGAGACACAGAATCCAAAGCAGGCTCCAGGCTGTGCTGACAGCTCAGATGTGGGACTCAAGCTCACGAACCAGGAGATTGTGACCTGAGCCGAAGTTCAAAGCTCAACCGACTGAGCCACCCAGGCGCCCCCTAAAGGTTTAGATTTCTTAGGTGGTGCGTAGGAAAGAGTGACAGAGTTGGAGTCAAACAGCTAAGTTTAAGTACCAGACTTCCTACTTTTTAGACCTTGCACAAATTATTTAACTGTTCTGTGACCCAGTTTTCTTGTCTATGAAAAGGCACAAAAATTCCCATGTTGTAAAGTGATTGTAAATGTCAAATAAGGGAATTTGCAATGGACTGGGCACATGTTTGACACACAGTAAGCACCCAGTAAATGTTGATTTCCTTCCTCTTTTTCTACAACTGAAGGGAGGAATGATGTTTATAAATAGCATATAATTAGATTTTTATAAATCTTATGTGAATACCTTTGACTTTAAACTAGAGCATTTAGTCTATTACACTTAATGAATTTATTGGTATATTCAGAATTTAATCTAACATTTTCTATTTGTCCTACTGTTCTGTTTCTGGGTTTTTCCTTAATTTGTTTTTCATTTTAGTTCTTTTGTAATAATAAACTCCATTTTTTGAGGTGCAGTCCTGCCAGATTGTTTTAATTGAGATATAATTCACATAATATAATATTTACCCATTTTAGGTATAGAATTCAGAGGGTTGTAGTAAAGTTGACCCTTTAACAACATGGGTTTGAAGTGTGCAGGTCCATTTATATGAGGATTTTTTTTCAATAAATACAGTACTGTAAATGTATTTTCTCTCCCTTATGAGTTTCTTAATAACATTATTTTCTCTAGCTTACTTTATTGTAAGACTACAGTACATAATACATACAACATACAAAATGTGTGTTAATTAACTGTTTATGTTATCAGTAAGGCTTCTGGTCAACAGTAGGCTCTTAGTAGTTAAGGTTTTGGGGAGTCAAAGTTATACATGGATTTTGGACTGTGTGGGTCTAGTGCCCCTAACCCCTGTGTTGTTCAAAGGTCAACTATATTCATGAAGTTGTGCAACTATCACTACTATCTAATTTCAGAAGATTTTCATAACCCCAAAAAGAAATCCCAGACAATTAGCAGTCATTCCCCATTTCCCCCTTCCCCCAGCTCCTAGCAACTACTAATCTACTTTCTGTCTTGATGAATTTGCCTATCTGAACATTTTCTATAGATGGAATCACACAACATGTGGCCTTTGTGTCTGACTTCTTTCACTTAACATGTTTTCAACGTTCATATGTGTTATAGCATGTATCAGAATTTTATTCCGTTTTATGATAGAATAATATTCCATTTTATGGATATGCCATATTTTGTTTATACATTCATAAGCTGATGGCATTTGAGTTTCTACCTTGTGGCTACCATGAATAATGCTGCTATGGACATTTGTGTATAAGTTTTTCATGGACATATGTTTTCAGTTCTCTTGTGTTTATACCTAGGAGTAGATTTATGGGGTCCTATGGTAACTCTATGTTTAACTTTTAGAGGAACTACCAGACTGTTTTCCAAAGTGGCTGTACTATTTTACATTCCTATTAGCAATAGATGAGGGTTCCAATTTCTCCTCATCCTTGCCAATACTTGCTATATTCCTTTTTTTTCAATTGTAGCCATCCTAAGGGCTATGAAGTGACATCTCATTGTGGTTTTCATGTACATTTCCCTAATGATTAATGATATTGACCATCTCTTCAAGTGCTTATTTTCCATTAAATTTCTGCTTAGAAAAAAAATATGTACATATGTATTTTTTTTTTAGAGAGAGCGCATGTGCGCACAAGTAGGGGAGAAGGGCAGAGGGAGAGAGAGAGAGAGAGAGAGAGAGAGAGAGAGAGAGAAGGAATCCCAGGCAGGCTCCATGCTCAGTGCTGAGCCCAACATGAGGCTCAATCCCACGACCCTGAGATCATGAACTGAGCTAAAATCAAGAGTCAGCCACTCAACTGACTGAGCCACCCAGACACCCCTAAATCTCTGCTTTCTTAACATTCTTTTGGATTATTTCATTTTTCCTCCTGTACCAGCTTGGAAATTAAATTCTCTTTTTATATTATTTTAGTGATCTCCCTAGAAGTTCCCATATGCATTCCTAAGTGTGCTATTAATCAATACCTTTATGGTACAGTTTGCCAAGATGGAGGGAAAAAAAAAACATCCTAGGTCGGAGGAACAGAGAGAAAAAAGATGTAGGACCAAGAAAGAGCTCAGTATATCCAGAGGTACAAACTAAGATTTCATCCTAGAAGTGATAGGGGAGCCAGAGAAAGTTGAACAATGAAGAACAAAATATACAATGAAGATTTAATTACTATTTGAGGCCGAATGGGCCTACAGCAAGATGGGTGTGCCTAGGGTGGATAGTTTAAAGTCATCCAAGGAGGATGCCTCTGCTGTGAAAAAGATCTCTAGGAAGAACAAAGAACAACCCTGGAAGACTTTCCTGAGGCTGCCCAGGAGGCAGGGTCAGAGTTTGGCCTGAAACCGGGTATCTTTAGCACTGCGTCCTTGCCTCTTTACCTATCCCTAGCCATGCTTATTCTGCCTCTACCCCTACAACAGTGGTCTTTCCTCAAAGGCTTTTCTTACAGTTCCTAAATCTCTTCTTGATACATCCAAATCCTGTCCATCCTTCAAAACCCAATTCAATTAAATCAACCCTTCAATCAAATATTTTCTGGGCTTCCTTTGTGTCTATCTCTGGCCTAAGCTGAGAGATTCAGAAATAAATGGAACAGGTGAGGGTTCCATCCTTAAATGGGTTTCCAGGAAGGAGAGGGGAACAGACGCTTAACAATAATTTCACTACATTGTGGTCAGTCCTAATAAAGGTGTGATGGACTTCTAATGCTTCCTGTGGAGTGGGGAGGTGGGTGAATCATGGTGCTTAGGGAGAGATAAGGAGGAAGTTGAGCAAAGCTCATGGAAAAAATGAGCGTAGCTAGAATGTAAAATATGTGTTTGCTAGAGTAGAGGATGGCCAGATAACGAAGGATGATGAATACCACACTAAGGAATTTGCTCTTGATCCTAAACGCCATAGGGAGTTGCTAAACAATTTGCAGCAAGAGAGGCACATGATCAGATCTGTATGGTTTTTTTATTTTTTATTTTTTTTTTCAATGTTTATTTATTTTTGGGACAGAGAGAGACAGAGCATGAACGGGGGAGGGGCAGAGAGAGAGGGAGACACAGAATCGGAAACTGGCTCCAGGCTCTGAGCCATCAGCCCAGAGCCTGACGCGGGGCTCGAACTCCCGGACCGGGAGATCGTGACCTGGCTGAAGTCGGACGCTTAACCGACTGCGCCACCCAGGCGCCCCTGTATGGTTTTTTTTAAATGTTTATTTATTTATTTTGAGAGAGAGAGAGGGGAGAGAGAGAGAGAGATAGCAAGCATCAGCTGGGGAGGGACAAAGAGAGAAGGAGAGAGAGAGAATCCCAAGTAGGCTCTGTGCTGTCAGCACAGAGCCCGATGCAGGGCTCGATCTCACGAACCATAAGATCATGACCTGAGCCAAAATCAAGGGTCAGACACTTAACCGACTGAGCTACCCAGGCACCCCCAGATCTGTGTTTTAAGAAGAGCCAATGTGGCTATAAATGGGGAGGATGATGAAGAGTTAGAAGAGCAAGGAAACCAGTGAAGCAGAGCCTCAGGAATCTTTCCTTAACAACTACATCCCACATTCACTTTTCTTCTGCTTCCCACCTCTGTACTGCCTCCATGCTACTGTGGGCTGGAGCATCCCTGTAAATAAATGCTCAGTCAGCTTGGGGAATCTAGTATGTGTGTGTGGACAGGGGGAGTGGAGCAGTGACTGTGGCCAAAGCTGGACAATATTGGTGCTATTTCAGGCACAGGCCTCTCTGAGGTATGTCCAGGCACAAGGCAAACCAACCAGGAGGACAGGAGACACTGGAAGGTTTCAACGGCAGCAGCAGCAACTACTTGGATTACAGACAAATGTCGATTCAGCAAACACTGACTGCCCACTGAATTGAAGGCAAGACTAGAAGCTTAGATGCTTGTTCAGCTTCTTTATCTGTAAAATATATTCCATCAAATTTACCTCACCAGATTATTAAGAGGATCGAATAAGAAAGTGTACATAAAGTTCCTTGCGCCTAGTAAGAACTCATTCTTCTACTTTTCCTCACATAAATCAAGGTGATAGGCTTTGGAACTGACAGAGGAAGAAATAGATTCAGAGAGGGTCAGTGATGGCTGAGGTCACACAGTTCAGAAAAGGCTCAGTCTTGGGGTGCCTGGGTGGCTCAGTCGGTTGAGCGTGTGACTTCAGCTCAGGTCATGATCTCGCGGTCCATGAGTTCGAGCCCCACGTTGGGCTCTGTGTGGATAGCTTGGAGCCTGGAGCCTGCTTTGGATTCTGTGTCTCCCTCTCTGCCCCTCCCCTGCTCATGCTCTGTCTGTCTCACTCTCAAAAATGAATAAATGTTAAAAAATAAATTAAAAAAAGAAAAGAAAAGGCTCAGTCAGGACAAGTTCAGACCATAGCTTCCACATCTCATCACAATAGCCAGGGTGTCTTGAGTATCTCCTGCATACCTGGCACACTGCTGTTTTACCTCACTTAATCCCCAGGACAACCTTGTGCTGTGGATATTCCTAAAACCATTTTACAGATGAGGAAACTGAGATTCAGGACTGTATGGTGAATTGCCCAAATCACCAAAGAATTAATGGCAACATTAATGCACCTCAAGTTTCAGGCATTGGGGGTAGTCTAGAGGCACAGAGAAGGGACCCAGCCTCAGGGAATGGTATTTAGGGCCAAAGGAACAGACAAGGAATAGGGTCAGGGAATAAAGACAGGGAATAAAGGCCAGGAGCAAGCATCTGTATGTTGGAGGTAGACAAAGAAGATGACACAAAGCCCTGAGGTAGAAAACCTACATCTAATCATTGAAACTAAAAGGAGGTGGTTCTTTTAGTACAGTTTTACTAATTGTTCATTTGCCCTGGGACCCTAAAGCACAGGGTGGAGAGGAGTTCAAAGTCACTAGAATAGGACATTGTCCCGCCAGACTTGGAGCCTCCAGGAGTGAGTTATCTCTGGGTCTGCCACCATTGCCCAGTCAGGGCCTGCCACAGAAAGGGCTAGGCTGAGTGAATGAACAAGAATGAATGCATGAAAAAGATCTCTGGTAAGTTAATCAAATTTGAGCCTCTGTATCCACCTGCAAAGTGGTGAGTGTAGCTACCTTGTGGGATTAACATTATACAGTTGACTCTTGAACAATGCAGGGGTTAGGGGTGCTGACCCCCCCCCCGCCCCCACACAGTAAAAACTCCATGTATAATTTTTGACTCCCCAAAACAACTATAAATACCCTACTGTTGACTGGAAGCTTTACCGATAAACTATTGATTAACACATGCTTTGTATATGTTTTATATGACATATTCTTACAATAAAGTAAGCTAGAGAAAAGAAAATGTTATTAAGAAAATCATAAGGAAGAGGGGGCACTTGGCTGGCTCGGTTGGTAGAGCATGTGACTCGATCTTGGGTTGTGAGTTGGAGCCCCACATTGGGTGTGGAGCCTACTTTAAAAAACAAAATAATTTTTTTTTCTTAAAACCATAAGGGAGAAAATATACATTTATAGTACTGTGCTGTATCAAAAAATCCACGTGTAAGTGGACACGTGCTGTTCAAACTCGGGTTGTTCCAGGGTCAACTATATAGGGAGGGATTAAGGGAATGACCTCAGGTGCGGGACTCCAATCCTGTTTCTGACATTTATAGCTGTGTGAATAGGTAACATACCTTTTCTAAAACAGGGATGTTAATAGTATCCATCTCATGGAGTTTTTATAAGGATCAAATGGGATAATGCATAAAAAATAGAAAAGTGCCTGGAAAACAGAGGGTGCTCAAAATGTGCTATTACTGTGGGGATATATGACTAGGAAAACTGTGGTGGTAACTACGTCTAGGTCAGAGGTCTTCACCCCCTGCAGGTGCTCTGACAACCCCAAGAATCTTCCTCGGGTTCCTTCAGGGGTCAGTCTGGGTGGGGAGGGAACCCTGTGGGCTGGGTTGGTTTCTGCGGATCAACCCTCTCGTGGTGGGGCAGACCCAGGACTGGGGAAAGGAGAGCCTTGCTCTGTTATGTCAGGACAGGGCGCCCTCTCCTGATCAAAGCCGGGAACAGCTCTGGCCCCAAGTTTTTGGGGTGGGCCTCCCTGATCTCTCTACCTATAATGTGCTCTTCCCTTTGCTGAATGCCGGGAATCGGCTATGGGGAGCAAAGTTAGGGGGAGGGGCGCTGAGGCTGGGGCAAAACTGTTTTAATGTTTCAGAAGGGCGAGGCCGGATAATTCGGCTAGAATGGGGACGTGGGCAGGAGACACCGAGACTAGAAAATTAGAGAATTCGGGGCTTGTTGAACCAATTTTATGTTCTTTCAACAGGTGATGGAACGCCGCTGAGAGGTAAGGTGACAAGGTGGCTTATCCAACGTGTCAAACCCAGGGGTCCAGGGCTCTTCCGGCTGCCCCCACGCAACAGGAATTAGTGGGGCAGACCAGAGCTAGAGAGGCATGGCACAAGGGGACACCGGATCAAGGCGGAGAGCCAAGGGTCCAGGTCCGCAGAAGTGGGGAGGGGCCAATGGAGGATCTGGGCGCAGTTTCCTCCCCTAGCGCGCTGGCCCCGCCCCCGCCGTTCCCGCTCCGGCCCGCCCCCGGCCGCTTGCCCCAGGCCGGGCCTGGGCTCCCTTCGGGTTCCCCCAGCGCCCGGCCTGCGCCGGCGCGGCCTCCTCGCCGCCACAACCTGGGTGAGTATGGGGATGGGTGTGACGGATCGCGGGGCAACCCCACTTGGGGGAGCTCCGCCACGAGGTCCAGCTTTCTCACCGCCCAGCCCCAAGGTGCTGGTGCTTGCCCAGGATCTGCTGCTGTCCCGACTTCTGAACTAACCCTTTACCCCTACTGCTCTTCCACATGGTGCTGGCTGTGCACTGGTTGAGCTCTGCTTCATTCTCCAGGGTCTGCTGATGGGGATTTCTCTTTAGGTGCCAGGGATGTAGGTGTTGGGCGTCTCTGGAACCCGATAGAGTAATTTCAAATTACACCTCTTCCATTTATTAGCCTGTGACCTTGGGCAAGTGTTTTTAACCTCCTTGAGCCTCAGTTTCCTGTTCTGTAAAATGAAAATACACAGGCTATATAGGGCCTGCCTCGTAGAATTATAGTGAGGATTAAAAGAAACAATGTATGTGGAGCACTAAGCAGGGTGCCTCATACTCAGAAGGTACCCAGTAAGTATGGATTCTGGCTGGAGGCTGAGAAGATCTCTGGGACCTTTGGAGATAAGTTAGGGGTACTCCTAAGAAAGCAGTTTCCAGCTAAGTAGTACGTATGAAGAAGTTAGAGCTGACTGGGACTGAAGAGCTGCCCTTCAGTTAGTGAGCTCCCTGTCCTGAGGCCTGGAGAAGTAAAATGACCATGTTGGATTGGCCATATTAGTAATCTAAACCACATGATCTTCATGTTGCACAACTGTGGAAAAAGACCCAGAGTGGTTAGATGACTTGCCCAAGGTCACACAGCTAAAAGAGGAGCCAGGCATACCTCCAAGCAGTGGAACAGATTGTTCCTCCAACTTCTTTATCCAACCCCTGCCTCAAGCAGTGCCTATTCATTCCCTGAGGATCTGTTCTTCAGTTTGGGCATCCCAGTGGTTCCCGAGGCTTCTAGAGCCACTGGCTTCAGAGAGGGGACTAGTGCTGCTACAAGCACCAAATCAGGGTTTGGGCTGGGTGGGGAAGTCCTTCCCCTTCTAGGGTCTCTAGGGACTTATAGTCCATTTGGGGATGATCCAAGAAATGTGTTCAATTTGGGAGGGGCACCAGCTCCAATTCCAATTCCTCTGGGAGATCCCTGGCTCCTGAAGGCAGAAAAGAAGTTGGGCAACTGGGGCAGGCTGACTAATCAGGCCTGGAAGAGAGGCGGGTGGGGGAAGATGGAGGAGAACACAGAGGCGTATTCACCTGGTTCTGGAATGCTAGGAGGTTAGCTTCAGGTTCTTCCTGAGGGCGGGGCCAGGAAGAGTTGGGACTTGATCTGGCAAGACCTTTGAGTCCATAAGGGCGGGTTCTTTATGAATCTGGAGCCAGCCCTAGTTTGCCACAAGAAGCCTAAGTTCCAAGGATGGCTTTCTGTCAGGCTCAGCATCTGGCTTTGAGGAAGGGCCTTTCTCTCTCTGCATCTTGGTTTCTCTGCCTTTGCAATGGGGACAGGATTCACTGACTCATCTATATAGGATCTGATTTACCTTTCTTTCTCTAATGACAGGTGCCCCTTCTCTCTCCCCTCCTAATCTGATCTAACCTGACCTTTCTACCCAGAGGTCTGTCCCAGAGACGAAGGGGTCAAAGAAGGCTGGGGCTGCAGTTTGTGACCCTGTGGGCCCTACATCTCCCCACTGCTGGCTCTCCCTTCTAGTTGTTGTGCGACCCTGAGCAGGTTCTTGTTCCTCTCTTAGCCTCAATTTCCCCTCTGTGCACTTAGGGAGGCTGGGCTAAGATTGCTGGTGTATACCTGGTTATTATAGTTCTTAACCTTAGTATCCTCATCTCAGCAGGGAGTCAACAGTTCTCAGGAGCTTTTACTTCATCTCTGGAGGGGGATGGACAGGCCCCATGGGTTCTGGGAAGCCTCCAGAAGCTGACCAGGCAGCTCTTTCCAGCAAACAGCAAGCCCAGGCTAGCACCAGGCCTGATTCTGCAAAGCCTTTCACCCTCAGAGCACATGAGGCAGCAGGTGGGGACGAGCAGGGGGTCAGGGTTCTATTGGCTTCCATGGAGCCCTTGCTGCTGTGCACTGTGGTGCAGACACACAGAGCCTGGGAAGGGACTGAAGGTACAGAAGGCCCTGGGCCAGTGGGTGAAGCAGGGAGAACTGAAGTCTAGAGGCTCAAAGGCCTGTGAAAGAAGGTGGACTATTCTGTTCACTGGGAGGTTTTAGGGTTCGTTCCTGAAACAAGAGAGACCAGTTAAACCAGCTCCTGTTGTCATAGACCTGTAAAGCCAGGTATAGGGGAGAAGAAACTCTCCCAATCTATTCAGGCTTCATTTTAGCACAGATTTGCTTCATTGTCTTTCCTCTGAAATTGAGGGTGAATGTCCTCTTGGGATTCTGAGTCAATCGTCCCCATCCAGGGCAGGAACTGTCCAAGTTTAGGGGCTAGATGGCTTTCTTCTCAGACCCTCCATCCCATGGCTCAGCTAAGCTGAGGACTCAGCACAAGGGCTGGCTTTACCACAGAGTCCCAGCCTTGCTGCCTTGGGCCTTGACAGCATACTACTCCATCCCCAGGTCTGACAAGATGTACCAGGTCCCACTGCCACTGGACCGGGATGGGACCCTGGTCCGCCTCCGCTTCACCCTGGTGGCCCTGGTCACAGTCTGCTGTCCACTTGTCGCCTTCCTCTTCTGCATCCTCTGGTCCCTGCTCTTCCACTTCAAGGAGACTACGGCCACACACTGTGGGGTAGGGCTTGCGAGGGGGGGGGGGGGGTCAAGGAATATCTCATATTCAGGTCCAATTGGATCGATTTTGGATCCTGATTCTGTTGTAACAGGATTAGTGAGCTCTCCAATGAGGTCCATCAGACAAACTGGGTTGCTGGGTACCTGCAAATTGAGGTCTCAGGAATTAGCCTTCTGCCACTTTCCATGGAGGTCATTAGGGCCTGGAGTCATTGAAATTGGGCAGCCCCAGAATTCAATCCTTACTTCATAGAGGGGCAGATTCAAGAGCCCCCGGGTTTCGTGGGGGATGGAGAGAGAACAGGACTGGGCTAGAGGGTGCTGGGGCCTCTTAGTGTGGCACTGTGGGCTGTGCCTGTCTCTGTGAGAATGTGATTATGTATGCGTCTGTGTGACTGTAAGGGACGTGACTGTATGTGTCTGGGAGAGACCATATCTGTGTGTGTCTGGATGGGGGCCTGATGATGTGTGTATATATGTGTTCATGGCCTATGTTCCCCAGGTAGGCATGTGCCCTCTGAGCAGGGATATGGTGTGCTGGGCCAGGAGGAAAGATGTGAGTTTTCTCTGTAATGTTTCGGGGTAAAGAGGGTCAGACCTGTGTTGACCTCTGTTACACTCCTAATTTCATCCACTGACTCTGTATTACCTGAGACACAGAGACTGAGCCTCAGCTTCCCATGTCTTAAAATGGGGTTGGCAATTCCCATCCTCCTTCTCAGGAGTAGTGTAGAGCTCCAGATAGGAGAAGGATAGGAAGGTGGTTTGGGAAGTGTGAAGGGTGAGGAGCAGAAGGAGTAGGAGGAAAAGAGATTGTAAGGTTGGAAGGCAGGGCAGGAGAGGAAGAGCCCATGGGCTCTAGGTGGAAAGGAAGCAGGGCCTGGACATGGACCCTTGGAAGAGCATCAGAGAGAGCTCTGAAGGCCCCCAATCAGCTCAGCTTCCTGCCTCCCTATAAAGAGCATTTGCTCCAGAAATAGGACTATGATTAGAAGTGGGGTCTGAATGGCAGTATGGAGTAGGGCCTACTTCTTTTGTTCTTATGACTGGAAGTTTTCTCTCTCCTTGCTTTGTCGATGGGTAGATGTTGGCCTTGAGCGGTAGGCAGCCAGTCTTATGAGACCCAAGGCTGGGAGCTATCAGAAAGAATAGGACTGGACAAAAAGGGGCTGACCAGGTGATCTTGAGGGGGAGGATCGAAAAGGATCCAAACAATGGCTTTTCTTGACCAAGTTTTCACCTTAGATAATGCATCAAATGTTTCTCTCACCTGGTCAACTCCTTTGTATCCTGCAAAACCCTTCTCAAATGTCTCCTCCTTTGAAAAACATTCCCTAGCCTCCTTGGGGAAGACTTAATCACTCTCTCCTCTGGGTGCCCACAGTTCCCTGTTTTATCTTTCATACAGTTCTATCATATCATATTTGTATCTCTGTTCCCCATCAGACCAGGAGCTTCTTCAAGGTGGGCACTACATCTGAATCAGGAAGAATTGGTTGAATAAATGAATAGGACCCCCTCCCCCCTGCATCAGCCCAGTGCCCTTTGAAAAGGAAGCCTGAGACCAAGTCTTAGTCCATGCAGAAAATTATATTTGTAAGGCATATGGAATTAAATGGAATAGGCTGTTTGCTTTGCCCCTCATGGCTGGCTCCTGAGGGCTAATGGGATCAGTAAGCCAGCATATCTGGCATACCTATAACCCATTCTTGACATACTAGTTAGGGATCCTAAGGCATAGGTAGTTGCAGGAGGGATACCTGACCACTCTGGGGCAGGACTGAGCTCAGGGACCCAGGTGGTATTTTGTCCCCACTCTCTGGGACTACCATGTTGGAGCCACCTTGGGGCAGCCCAGGTGGATGTATGCTCTGAATTTCTCACCTGGAGTATTCTAGAAATGGCCAACCCTAGGAATAAAAAAAGTAACCTTACTCTAACACATCTGTAATTTAGATGACTCTGTGTTTGCTTGCATATCTCCAGTGATGGGGAGCTTCCTTCCTCTCCAGGCAGCCTATTCTAAGGAAGCTTAGTAACTAACAATTAGCAAGCTCTTTCTTGTAGTGGACATGACATTCTCTTTTTGGTGAATCTTTGCCTTTGCACTGGCTCTGCTTTGGGAGCCTGAGAGCTACTCTCTCTCCTCCTGGCATCAAGCCAGCCCTACAGAGGTGGGATGGCAGTAATGGGGGTAGGGGTCCCTGAGTTTACTCTTATTAGGTAGCATATTTCCAGTTCTTTCAGGCAACCCTCACAGGACGTGCGCCCCTAGACTTGGCCCAGTCGGTCACTATTCTCTTCATATGAGGCCCTGATCTGGGCATAGGTCTTCATATGGCCTGGGTAGCACAGGGAAAAGTAGTACCGTTGCATTCCTATTACTGGCTGTTAGACCCCTGTTAAGGCATCTTGAGCTGAGTTAGCTGTTTCTGCACAGGTCCAGACTGGACACTGATAACCTCATATTTAGGCCCGTCCAGATCTGTCTTGGATCCTGAATGTATTGTTCTAAGATTAGCTAGCTCTCCAGTGAGGCCCAACAGACATACTCCTGCTTCAACAGAAAGGGGTGAAATCCTATTTTGCTTTCTCCCTTTTCTTTCCCTGAAAACTGCCTGGATCCCAGGATACAACTCTCAAAAGGGTCCCCACCCCCATCCCTGACAAGGAAGCTGTTGTGGGCTGACTTTAGCCACTATCACTCTTACCTTTGCAGAGTGTTCCAGGGTTTATGATATGGTCTTGTTGGTCCTGGGAGGGCTGTGTGCTTGGGCAGGCGTGGAGATCTGAGCTCTGTGGGCGGGAGGGCAGGCCCTGGAGAGCTAGGGGTGGGACCCTCCAGTCTTAGAATAGTTTCAGTCTGGCTAGAACTCTCAACCCAAGCCCCGGATCCTTCAGCACCCAGTGTGAGTGTTGCTCAGTTTGCGCCCCCTCCCCCATTTCCTTGATGCTGAGCTGGACTAGTGAACTAGGGCTCCCTTAATCGTGGGTGGTATGAGTCCCAAGGGAGGTTTGGTCCTAGGCGTTTGAATACAAAGCCTTTCTGTCTGCCCCCCAGAAGGGAACCCATCTCACAAGTCATGGTAGTTGGGGCAGTCAGGGGTGGGAAGAGGGACTTCTCTGCCTAGCAGGAGAAGGGAGTGGAAGAAGCTAGCTCCCTTGGTTTGGGTCTGTCCTTGCTGGGTCTGGCCCAGCACAATAGGCTCAAGCTGAGTGGAGAAGGTTCCCGTGACCCTCAGATTCCCATAAACTTTGGATTGGGTGACATGGTCTTCTTAGAGAGGAAGGAGAAGCCTCTGCAGGTACCCTGGTATCTTGAGATGATGGTACTGTTGACCTGAGGCTTGGATCATTCTGAGCCTGGGGGTGGGCTGGTTGGCAGCCTGTGGTCCCATTGAAATAGGTTCTGGGCACTCCCACTGTTCCTGGTTGAACTTGGGTGAAGAGGAGGAATGTGGTCAGACAGGGTCAGTGGGAGGGCTTGGACCAGTCTGAGCCAAGGGTCCTTTGTCTAGGTTTTGTGACCTGAAGAAAGCCTTGACTTGGGAGCTTTAATCTGTCAAGTGGCTAAAATCTTAGTCCTAATGTTCTATGGAACAGAAGTAATAACCTTTCTACCTCTGATCCTTCTGAGTTGGGTATGAGAGTCTTGAGATTGAAGTGGCCCATCAAACTCCCATGTCCAGGCCACTGGGAGCCTCTATTCTCCAGGTTCTTTAAGAGGTGGACCTATAGGACCATTGTGCCAAAGGGATTCCTAAGAGCTGACCCTGCCTGACTCAGCTGCTCCCGCCCCATCTCTCTCTGTACCTCCTTACCTTCTGCACTGCTTTCCATTTCCCTTTATGCTCTTTCTACTCTGGCTCTTCCCTATAGAGGGAGCCAGCTCTGGAAAAGGCTCCACTTCCCGAGGCCCAGGTGTCCCACCAGGCCCCAAGTTGTGTCCCTCGCCCTGCCTGGGCACCACTCCCTACAGGATGTTCTCTGCGGCCTCCCAGCCCTTGGACCCAGATGGGACTGTGTTCCGGCTCCGCTTCACGGCCATGATCTGGTGGGTCATCACTTTCCCCATGTTCGGCTTCTTCTTCTGCATCATCTGGTCCCTGGTGTTCCACTTTGAGTACACGGTGGCCACTGACTGTGGGGTGAGTGCCAGGCTCCCCCGCACCTGGGTCAGGGCCAGGTCAGGAGATGGCAGTAAGAGTGGAATCAGAGAGTAAGAGAGAAGGCGGAGGGTCAGAGAAAGGGGAAAGGGATAAAGGGATGGTGGGGGGCAAGTCAGAGTTGTGGGAATTTGTGGGGAGAGACTCAGGGAGAGTGGAGTCACAGTCTTCCGAGAGTAGAAGATTACAGAGAGTGCCAGGGAGCAGAGGGGAAAGGGGAAGGGAAGGGAGGGCAGTAGGCAAGAGAGGTCATGAGAGGGAGGAGGAAGCTGAAGAAAGACCAGACTGGAAAGGAAGCCAGGACTGGGGAGTTAGACTGGGCCAGGAGCCAGGAGAGGTCATAAGTGGCTTTAACCCAGACTGGGGACATGGCCTGAGAACACCCCCAGCCCTGCCCTGGAATATTCAGGCTTGGTTTCTCCCCTGGCAGCCTCGGGCCCCCTAACCTGTGTCCACTCAGGACTCTGCCAGCTAGAAACCCAGATGGACTCCCTGCCTCCAAGAGCAGTCCACCAGGCCTTTCCTGAGGGCCTAGGGGTAGAGGTTCTGTGTCAGAAGGATGGAACTGAACATGGACTTGCCCTTAGCCTCTCATCTTACATGACACAGTCCTAGACACAGACAGTCACAGCACAGTGAAATGGGACTCCTATTGTGATAAAAGGGAACATAAGGAATGAAGGGGAGCATAGGGATCACAGGGCCCAGAAGAAGCACTTAATCCAGCCTAGGTGTTGGGGAAGACTTCCTTCCTGGACCAGGGGGCATTTCTGCTATGGGGGTAAAGAAGGATCTTTGTGAATGCCAGGCTGACAACTTTTGATTTTATCCAGAGGGCAGTGGTGAGCTTTGGAAAGATTTTAAGCAGGAAAGGGACACGATCAGATTTATGCTTTAGAAGATCATTCTGGCTCCTGAGTGGAGAACAGATTTAAGGGCAGGGGGCAAGAGTAGGGAGATAAGTGAGGAGGCTAGTGCAAATAGATCATGTTACTGGGAAGACCAGAGCTAAAATAGGGACTATGAAAGTAGAGAGGCAGGGATGGAGTCCACAGAGAAGAGTAGCAGGTTGAATTGATAGGAATGGGAGGTCTTGTTCAGTTGGCAAGGGATGGGGGCAGTAGATAGCAAAGTCATCCGTAAGTTTGGGGGACTTTTATCAAAGGAATGAATCTCAATTGGTGAAATCTGAGGTGCTTTGATAGGGAATTTTTTGGACCTTCACCCTTTATACCATGTGACTTTCTGATCTACCGCCCTGCCACAGGTCCACTGAGCCACATCCTCTAGGATGTAGAGGGTTTCTGTTCTTGGGGAAAGGGGTTATGTTCCCACTTCAGTACCCTTAGCTCTGAGCTCATGGGGAGATTTGGGGTGAGCTGGGCACCTGGTCTCTGATAGCTCCTGATGTTGCTGGCATAGTTGGTGAGTGGAGAACTTGTGTGCTTGGGATGGGGGAACATAAATGAATATCTATACTGATGATGCATGTGTGTGCATGTGTGCATGTATATTTGTGTGTGTGGGTGGGGGTAAGAGGAAATCCCTGCTCTCAGCATCCTATCTCCACCCCTAATCTGAGAGGAGCTTATGAGGATGACACCAGTAGCCACAGGGCCCTAAATCTCCCTTCTTCCTGTGGTGTCCTCCCAGATTTTTGCCATCTCTACGATTTACCTGTTTCCCAGCATCAGTTAGGGCTCTGGGCTCTCCCAGCCAAGCTTTAGAAAGCTCATGCTGGAGGAAACAAACAAACAGACAAAAAGCTCATGCTGGTCCTGCTCTCCTTAAAGTAGCTGGGATGGGGACAGGAGTTTTCAGAATGAATATTCTAGGAAACAGAGGCAGCACTCCCACTAACCTTACTTAGGGGACCTGCCCAGAGGGGTAGAAAAGTAAGGAGGCTTGGAGGGCTCAGAAGTCTCTGATGAAGTTACAGTTCTCGCCTGTCACTCCCATGCAGGCTTCCCATTTTCAATAACCACATAGCTCACCAGCTATTTGCAGGCTTTTCAGGGAAGTTTGTCTTCTGAAAGCCATAACTTGTACCTGCTGTGTGCTAAACACTGCAGATGCTCTGCATACATCATATTTAATATTCACAATCATCCTGCAAGGTAGGTGGTAGTGTCGCTATTTTGCCAACAAGGAAATTAAAGCTCAGAGAGGTGAAGTGACCTTGAGTAGGTCAATAAAGGCAGAGATGGGATGCAGACCCGGGTTTGTGTGGCTCCAAAGCCTCCGTGCTGTCTCTTTACTGATTACTCAGAGTGAGTATCTGAGTCTGGTCTCAAGCTACATGGTATCTCAAGCCATGGCCTTGGGAGCGGCACCCTCTCAGAGAGCTCTACACTTAGCTTCCTTTGGTAGTGCTGAGGGGAATCTATCTCCTTTTCTGTGAAGGCTGCGAAGCCCCTGGCTGGCGTTACCCCAGGCCCACCTCTGCCCTGTGAGCTGCGTCCACCATTGCCTATGTTCCCAGCATTGATCCATCAGCATCACCATTAGGAGAAAGGAGGGGATCTTGTAGAACTCCATCTCTGAAGACTGGTCCTGCTATAGTCACAGCATGGTCATTCCTTCTCTGGGTCCCTGGGCTCTGGCACTGCTCTGGTTCTTGCTGACAGTCTAAAAAAGTCCACAGAAAGTGAGTGCCACGGACCGGTAGCTTCCAGTACTGGAATCCTTTAGAAATGCAGATTCTCAGATTCCAGACCCCCCAACATCTTCACACAATCCCTGGTTAGTTGTACGCACGTTAAAGGTAGAAGCACTGCTCCAGACCCTGGAGTCTGAGAGATCCTCCTCCTCTCCCTGGCTTTCCTGTCCCCATCTAGACTGTTCTTCCCTCACCTTCTCACCCTCTCACACGAGCAACACACCAGTCCTCGCAGCTGTGTGTTATCTCCTCCTCCTTCCTCAACCGTGAAGAATAGTGCTCCAGTTCCTGAAGGAATAAGGAATTCTAGGCTTTGAGAAAGATGAATGGGAGGGATGCACAAGAATAGGTCATTTTCTTAGACTACCCCAGGTTAGGAGCACCCACTTTCTTAAGCATGATCAGGGTGGGGGTATCCTCCTGACCCAGGTCCCCCAGGATCTCACAGTACCCTCTACCACCTTGGCACACCTGCCCAGAAGAGTTAGTAGAACTGAGAGCAGTCAAGAACAGCTCAGGTGGGCCGTGAATCCAGCACGGAAGTTCAGGTGGTCTGTGACTCATCCCTGTCCTCAGGACTGAATCTGGGGTCCTGGGCCATGGAATCTCCCATAGCTCTGTGCTATGGGCTCAGAGAGCATCTGAACCTGTCTACAGCTTCCCCAGCCATATGTAGGTTCCATGTATAGGGAGATGGAAAAGGTCCAACCAAGTCCCTGCACAAACCCCAGGCTGCCTGGGGAATGAGAACAAGCACATTGGGGGCTGGGACCTGGAAAGGGATGTCTCCCAGGAGAGCTCTCTCTCGCGGTGCCTGAAGGAGGACCTCTGGGAAAGGAAAGGGCTGGAGCGGAGCCTTCTGAGGGCCAGCGTGATTTTGATAGATGGAGAGAAGGATCTCCAGGTGGGTGGGTGGGGCTGGTGGAGGCCTGCCACCAGACTGGTCACAACTCTCTAGGTGCCCAACTACCTGCCTTCGGTGAGCTCGGCCATTGGTGGGGAGGTGCCCCAGCGCTACGTGTGGCGCTTCTGCATCGGCCTGCACTCAGCGCCCCGCTTCTTGGTGGCCTTCGCCTACTGGAACCACTACCTCAGCTGCGCGTCCCCGTGTCCTGGCTACCGCCCGCTTTGCCGCCTCAACTTTGGCCTCAACGTCGTCGAGAACCTCGCACTGCTAGTGCTCACTTACGTCTCCTCTTCCGAGGACTTCAGTGGGTGTCCACATGAGGGAAGGAGGAGCAGGGGAAGGGTTGGGAAGGGTCGCCCCTGCGCCCTCCCTCACTCAGACCTTCAGAGGGAGGGGTTAGGATGCTTCCTGTAGTGCCCGCTCCCAACCCTCCTCTCTCTCTCCAGCCATCCACGAAAATGCTTTTATTGTGTTCATCGCCTCTTCCCTCAGTCACATGCTCCTCACCTGCATTCTCTGGCGGCTGACCAAGAAGCACACAGTAAGTCAGGAGGTACGGTCTACCCCTAGTGGGGCTCTAAGCAGCCCAGGGGAAAATCAAGGACACCCGTCCTCAGGATGCTGGTAATGGTGAGATGGGAACCAGAGTTCTAATGGGAACCCGGGCTGAGGCTGGGGCTTGGGGATGAGTGGAGGGTGATGGATTGGTCAGAATCTAGGACTGTGTTCGGGTACTAATGGAGACTGGAAAATAGAAGAGATGGAGGCTCCAAATGGGGGTAGAATGAGGGACAGCACCCAGGCTGCAGTGGGTTAGGTAGGAACTGTGTCAGGGGTCTGTGGTCTGTAATAACTCCAGTGCCCCCCCCCCCCCAGATACCTTTCTTCTCCCCACAGTATGTGGAGGTGTCAGGTTGGGGGGTGACTCTGAGTAACTTTCATATTCCATCCTGCTGAAGTGGGAGGGGCAGGGACAGCACTGCTCCTTGGCTTCATTATACTCCCAAACGCAGGAATATGAACATGCCCATCATTCCTGCTGCCCTTGCTTGTGCCCCCTTCCAAAACCAAGGGAGGTAAGACGCAGCCCTCAGGAGTTGGGGCTAAGAGGGGAGGCTGCCCACACATATCCAACAGGCTGCAGAGTGATCAGACAGCCCATCCTCTAGGACCGCAAGTCCTACAACTGGAAACAGCGGCTTTTCGTCATCAACTTCATTTCCTTCTTCACGGCGCTGGCTGTCTACTTTCGGCACAACATGTATTGTGAGGCTGGAGGTGAGGCCAGGCTGGGATCCGTATGTGGTCACAGTGGCTATGGGACAGTTATGATGTTGTCTATACTGTGCGAGATGGCAGTGGCCTTGGGGGCTAACTGCCATTGTGTCTCTGTAGAGATGTGTAGTGGTGGCGTTTTATCAAGAGGCCCCTGGGGGGCAGGGACGGGAGTCTCACCATGCTCTGTTCTTGTGCCCTTGCAACAGTATACACCATCTTCGCCATCCTGGAGTACACCGTTGTCCTAACCAACATGGCGTTCCACATGACAGCCTGGTGGGACTTCGGAAACAAGGAGCTGCTCATTACCTCCCAGCCTGAGGAAAAGCGATTCTAAACCCTTTCTCTCCTACTAGAAAGGAGGAGGCGGTCCACTGCCCAGAAACTAGAAACAAGACACCACTCTGGCCTTCCCCACCCTGTGTCCTCTGTGGGCCGTGCTGAAGCTGGGGGAGGGGGAGGAAGGGCAGAAGGGCACAGGACAGGGTTTTAGGTAGCCCTGCTGGCTTCTCTTTTCCCTCACCCCACTTGAAGGCACAGGGACCTTCAAGCAGCATCACCCTTATCGGAGAGGCCCCAAGAAGCTGAGCTGTTAGGAGAGCTCCACCATCTGGTGCTAAAAAAAGTCCTGAGGTTTATAACCACCATCGGTTCTTGGCCTTTACATAGCCACCTCTTGCTGAGGTCAGGGACCACTGAGCAGTGGCTGCTACCTGAAAACCACAGCCATTTCTCTCCACGGGGTCATTCACTTGACTGGTATATGTGATTATCTCCTGCACATGCCCAGGCCTGTGCCACAGTCCCTTGCTAAGTTTGCCCAGGTGTTCTAGCTCTGACTTCACCTCCTGTTTAGTGTGTACCCCTTCCCCATCTAAGCCTTCGTATGTCCATGCAGGTGGTTGGGGGTAGGAGGGCTGTAGGATCTGTAAGGGCTCTGCCAGTGTGTGGTTCTGACACTACCTTGTGGAGGTAGTGTTCTGGACCTGAGGGATGTCCTGCTCCAGGAAAAGCACTGGCACAGCATTTGTTTTCCTTCCCTTCTGAAATCCATGGCTCACCGACTCTTCCTCCTTGGCAAAGGTGTAGGGTAGTTAGAGGCAGATTCCTGCCCCAAAATGGGCTCTCTGCTGTCTCCCTGTCCTCCCTGCTGCCCCATGCCCTGACCTCTTTTGGTTGTACATTTTATTTCAAAGGAAAATAAATTTTTTTTTTTTTTTTTTGCCAACAGTCTGGGCTAGCCTTACTTGTCTTGGGGCTTGGACTCGTCTTTCTTTAATTGGAACTGAGGTGAGGGACAGGCTCCAGGATGGAGGGAAAAAGTCCATGACAGGGTATGATTCCAAGTGGTATCCCCCTAACCCCGCTCTTCCCACCTTAGATCTGGAGTGTCTAAGCCACAATTCTGGTGAGGAGGAGTGACTGAGCTATCCCTGTAATGACTCCAGGCTTGGTAGCTGGGATAACTGGGGGAGTCTTGGGTTGAGGCACAGGCCTTAGTTCTAGCCCCAGCTCTGTCGGTGAGACCTGCCACCTTCGGGTGTAAGGCAACAGCTCTCAAGTGCAGGACTGTGAGCACCTGCCTGCAGGCTGATGGTTCTCAACTTTTCCCTTTCTGAGCCTCAGATCACAAAGTTTTTCTTAATGCTTTGCATCTCAGTCCACTATAGAATCTGTGGCTGGGCCCCAGAGCAAGACTGGCCCCTCCAAGGGAGCCCAGAGCTTTGTTAGGGAAATTGGGGGCTGGGGGGAACCACAATGAAGCCTATTGTCTCCTGTCCCCTTTTACAGGAAACAAAAGGCTCCCAGTCTCTGGGGAGCCCTAGCCCATGCCCATCCCCTGCCCAACCCCCAATGCCCAGCACACAGGGAGGAGCCAGGGCCACTGGAGACAGGAGGTTTTATTGATGCTGATGGGGGTAGAAAAGGCCCCCAGGAGCCCGGGGAGGGAGGGGGATGAGTCAGTCAGCAGATGCATAAGGCCTGGGCACATGGGGGTAGGTTAGGGCACATTCATCTTCTCAGGATTCTATGGCTCCTTCTTTGGGAAAGGGAGAGAGCATCTTGAGGGGGGGAGCAATTCGAAGAGCAGCCAGGGAAAGGTTAGGGACAGCTGAGAGCTCCTAACCTGAGAGAAGGCACCATAATAGGCAGCAACATCTGTGTGGAAAGCTGGATCAACTGGTCGGTAGGGAAAATGGGGGAGGGGCACTGGGTTGGCTTCTTGGGGAGGGGTCCAACCTTGGCCTGGGTGAGCTCTCAGGAATACCTGGTGTTCCCAAGCAGAGTGGGGCAGGGCCCAAAGCCCCTTTCTCCGTGGGCCTCCTTAAGGAGAAATAGGCATTCAGAGAAAAGGGCATTCAGGGAGCCCCCTGGCAAGGGGTGCCAGAATTAGTCCTTAAGGCACAGCTGGGGGCAGACAAGGCGCCAAGGCACAACTGGTGGGGGGGCAGGGGCAGCCTCCAAGCTGAGTGCCAGGGTCACAAGAGGACGCAGGACCGCCCACGCTTGATGGGCGTGGGGTTGAGCACAGCCCGGACAGCCTCAGCAAACACTTCCTTGACGCCGTCCTGCTGCAGGGCTGAGCACTCGAGGTAGCGCACAGCATGGATCTGCTTGGCCAAGGCCTGGCCCTGCTGCGGTGTGATGGGTGCCTGGCCCTGCTCCTTAAGGCGCCGTAGGGTGTCAGGCTGGGCTCTCAGGTCCTTCTTGGTGCCCACCAGGAGGATGGGCACGTCGGGGCAGTGGTGGCACACTTCCGGATGCCACTTGTGCCGCACATTCTCGTAGGAGGGCGGACTGGCAATGGAGAAACAGATGACAAAGACATTGGTCTGAGGGTAGGAGAGTGTGCGGAGTCGGTCATACTCCTCCTGGCCCGCTGTGTCCCACAGGTTCAGGTTCACTGTGCGCCCGTCAACCGCACTCTGGGCACTGTAATTGTCGAACACTGTGGGGATGTATTCCTTGGGGAAGGCATTAGTCGTGTAGCAGATGAGCAGGCACGTCTTGCCCACAGCCCCATCGCCCACCACCACACACTTGATGCTCTGCATCGTGGGTGCAGCTGCTACAGTGGAGGCAATGCCTCCTTCCCCTTCTGGGCCCCTCTGGATGCAGTGACCTATGGACAGATCAAAGGGACACTCATGGTTATGGAGGCCTCTACCCATTGGGAAGAAGAATGGGGACACACAGAAGGAAACCAGTTCCTGTTCTCTTAACCTGACACCATCCTGCAATCCCATCAAGACAGATGTTAGAGAGGCAGATACACAGTGAGAGAGAGGCCCTAAGACCAAGCAAAGATACTCAGGTGTAAGGAAGATGGCATTATGTATTATGTGAAGCACCTAAGTTCTGGTACCAAACTGAATAAGGTCAAGTCTTGGTTCTGCTACTTGTACATGTGTGACCCTGGACAAATTACTTAACCTCTCTATGTTTCAGTTTTCTTATCTGTAAAATGAGCATAAAATAATACCTACCTCATTGGGTTGTTGTAAGGATTATGTAAATTAATACATGTAAGGCATTTAGAACAGTGCCTTGGTCATACTAAGCATTAGCTACTTTTTTCCTTTTCCTCCAGGCAGTATAAACACAAAAAGACAGTATACAAGTGTAGGGATCTACCAGATCCTCTACCAGACAGGGACCCCTCCCACTGAGTAGACTAGAGAGGGGTTCTAGCACAGAGCAGCTGTCCCAGGTCACTCTGAGATGCAGTGTGGAGTCTCTATCAACTCAGGGCCTATTCTGCCCAGTGCACTATGTTTTAACTCTTAAGCCTGACACCTTGACTACTGTGTGCAAACCAAAAGGCACAATGAGAAACCTGCTGAGTAAGGAGCACACTTCTCTAGACGGCTGCCCTATCTCAATCCAGGGTGCCTGAGAGGTGAGGAAAAGGAGGGAGAGCTGACCCCATAATTCTGTAAGCACAACAAACCCTATCTGGCAACTCAGTGCAGGAGAATACTGGAGATTGTGCCAGGGCTGGAATTTGGTCTGGAATCTGGGTGTGTAATGATGATGAATGAGGCAGAGGCTGTGGCTCCCAGACATTAGCATCTTCTCTCAAGGCTCTTGGTGGGGTGAGGTAGATCCTCCAAGCCCAGACAAGAGGAATGGACGGAAGAGGAAAACATTTATTTCCTCTGTCCTTTTCCTAAGATCATGGCATGTGCCTCTGAAAAATTTCAGAAGCTTTTAAACTCGGGTAGAAAACATAGTGACATTAAAGCACTATCACTGAGAATATATGCTGGAGTCAGATTGGCCAGGGATTCTAATCTCAGTTCCACCAACCAGTCATGTTTGATCTTGGGCAACATATTTAAGTTTCCTGAGTCTCAATTTTCTCATCTGTAAAATAGGAACAATCTTGCCTATTGTGTTAGAATTGCCAAAAGTATGAAATGAGCTAATGTGAAGCAAGTGTTTGGCATGAGGTGTGGCACATAGGAAATGCCAAATAAACAGGCTGCTGTAATTGTTAGTGGGGTAAGTATGAGAGAAGTCCCAGCTCCAGCCAATACCCTGGTCTCCCCTGTAGTTCACAGGGCCTTGGGGAGAGGAACTTCTGAATTCTGGGACACAGCAGAGCTTCCGGAAGCCCTGTGATTATTTATACTGCTATGGCAAGATTCCTCCTCTCATTGGCTACTTCCTCTTGGCCATGGGGGACTTTTTTTCTGGCCAGTATGTGACTTCCTTTCCCTGACTCTCTCCCACAACCAGGTCTGTGCTCCCTGGAAGGGACAGCCCTGTTTTAGACTCACCCAGTCTCTAAGTATCCCTTGTTCTACCCAAGCACCATCACCACGAGCCCATTTTCCCCATTTCACTTCACACATACTATACCCTGGTCTGAGAACCCCTTACCCCTCAGGTTGACCTCTCAACCATTGGTTCAGAAGCCTCAAAAATCAAAAGGAATCCCTCCCTGGGAAGCAGAGAAGGAATTCTGGTCATATGGGAACTGCACAGGACCCAGGACTTGGTCCCAGCTTGGAGGGAAATGGTTTCACTCCCTGAGGTTGCCCCTCTGGGGATTAAAAATATTTCCATCTTATTTGAATGAATAAACATGCGTTCAACCTCAGGTGAGAGGATAGAGAACCTCAGGGAATGGCTCTGGGAAGGAAATAAGGGTCCCCTAAGGCAGTGGAGAGAACCTCAGACTGGGAGTCAAGAGACCTAACATAAATCCTAGTCCCAGCTCTGCTCTGCTGCTGACTCACTGCAACCCAGCATGAGGCACTTAGCTTCTCTGGGCCTCAGCTTCCCAATCCATGAAATGGGGAGAAAAATGCCTGTGACAAGGGTACTAGGTAGATGAAATGAGACATCAAAAACCCTGGGAGCAGGGGATAGGATGATGGGCATATGAAAGGCCCCCAGGAGCACAGGGTGGGGGTGGGAGGACTGAGTCAGCAAATGCATAACGCCTGGGCAACTGGGGCAAGTTAGGGCACATTCATTCTCAGAATTCTGTGATGCCTTCCCTGGGGAAAGAAACAACCAGTTTTTTTTGGGTGGGGGGAAAGGGCCATCACTTGTGTCCACAGGATTATCTGGGAGACCCTGGCATTTTGAGATCAGGCCTCTTGGGCTTGTAAATCTTCAGTCCCACACAGAGCAGAGGAGTGGGTGTGGTAGTGTGACTGGGAACTCTTCCCCTACAAGCCCACACTGGGCTGGCCCAGGCAGGAAGGCAAGGAGGGAACTCTGGCCGGCAGTCACAAGGCCCAAGAGACTAGAAGTATAGCTGGCTCCGGGCAGCTCTCTAGGGAGGGGTTATCAACCGGCAATCAGTAAATCAGCCCTCAAAGAAGCTGGGAGGGACAGAGTAGCTTCCGGGCTGGCAAGGGAACAGGGACTGACACCGGAAAAGGATCTTGAGTGAGGTAGTGTCCAGAAACAGGGCAAAGCAGAAGCAGTGTGGTACAGAAACAAGAGCACTGGATACCTGAATTTGACCTCTTGGATTCACCTGCTGACTCTGCCCCTTGGTCAAAAGCCTTCACATGGTACAACCTTTTATAGGTACATGATGTTATATTATTTGATCCTTATAACAACCCGCTGGTAATATTCCTAATTTACAGATTAGGAAACAAACTCAGGGCACTTAAAGGAACCCAACATCACACAGCTAGTTAGCATGCAAGCCAGGACACAAACCCCAGTTTTGTCATCCAAAGTCCCATGTTTTCTTCAAATGTGTCACATAGCCTCCAAGTTACCCCTTACCAGCTGTCTTAGAGACCTTAAGCAAGTAAGTCACTTCCCTCCCTGGAGCCTCTGTTTCTTTATCTGTACAACAGGAGTGATAATACTTGCTCTCCCTGCCTTCAAAGGGCAGCTGTGAGGATCCCTGAGCATGGGAATGAATGTGCTTTGTAAACTGGGAAGTGCTATGTGCACAAGAGGTAACAAAAGCAATGCCTTTTATCCCAAGAGGCAGGAAGCACCATGTATGCAGGCATCCAGTGGTGGCATCATCCCAATTCTCCCTGCTCAGGTGTAGCTCAGACCCTTATCCTCTCTCTATCAACTCTTTTCTCTGAAATCCTATGGCCTGAGCTGGGTCAAGTAAGTTCCCACAGATCATTTAAGGAGGGCACATACTAGAAGGCAGGGTCTAACCTGTGGCATATAAGAAGCATCAGTCAGTGCTACAGAGGCCAATCATGAGAGAGGCCTGGTCTGCCTGGGGTCAGGGATCATCTGTGACTTATTTACTAGGTGACTTTTTTTTTTTTTTTTTAAGGATTTTTAAAGGATTTTTTTTTAGGATTTTTTTTTTTAAAGGATTTTTGTTTAGTAAATAATAAATTAAGGTTTGCAAATATATATAGTATTATTCTGGCTTTATATCCCGAAATTAATTCAGATCATGCCTGGTCCCTCACCTTGGTGTTCAGAGTTCCTCATAATCTGGTAGAGGTTTTGGAGTCTGACAGACCTGGGTTTAAATCCTAGTTCTTCCCCTTATGAGCTAATAGCACCAAACCTATCAGGTTGTTATAAGGATTAAGTGCAATATTTGTGCTTTGTAAATGTGAGTTCCCAGCTCTCTGCTCCAGAGGGATTTCCACTGTCCTTTGTAAAGGATCCAGGTTCATTCTTGCCTCTGGACTTTTCCTCTTGCTCTTCCATATGCTGTTGTCCCTTTACCCCTCTCCCATCTTCCTGACTCAAGGCCTAGCCTCAGTCTCACAGTCCCATGAGTCCATAGCATGGCTACCCCTTTTAGTAGCCATGCTATGGCTTTGGCTCGGTATGATTCTCCTCTGATAGTCATATGTAAGTTTCCTAGCTTGTGAGTGCCCCCCAATACTGAAGCTTGAGCTTCTCTCCACTGCCCTCACAGAAAAGCTAAGTACAGGGCTGGGCACACAGGAGTGTGCAGCCACTGCCTTCTGATTGGTTTGCTTCTGCCCCATTACTGAAATGTGGATAGATGCCATAGAAGCCCAGAATTGGACAATAACCCCACAGCCAAAAGCTTTGACTTAGATAAGCAAAAGTATCTCCTCACACTACCAGCTTGATCTGGCTCCCACAAGGAGCAGTCCATGGGAGCACAACTCATAGGAGGCTAATGTGGTCCCTAGAGCCCAGCTTTCACCCAATGGGACCTGGTCTTGGGGTGTGGCCCAGGCAGGCCCAGAATGGGGGAGGGAAAGGAAGCAGCAGATTGATTGCCAGATCTGTGGCCGTTATAGTAGGGGAAGTGTCCCAACTAGGAGTGGGGGAGGGGAGGAATGGGCTGCAACAGATGGGGGAGTGTGGAGGCAATGGGAACTTACTGTAGCCTTCTAACCTGCCTCCCTGACCTGGGGATCCCCTCCTACAGCCCTCCTTGAAATTCATTCTAACTATAATCCATCTGTGGGCATTCTCTTCCCTGAGCTCTGGTCACATCATCCTGACCCTCTACAAGCAGCCTCCACATACTCTTCTTCAAAATACAGCAAGCAACAATATTGGCTGTCCCTGTGGGAATCCAGCATTTCTCCCCTATTTCCATCCATCAACCCCTCCCTACCCCCACCTCCAACATCCGTCCTCCAGAGCCAAGTACTCTTGCCACTTCCTCCAGGAAAGTTTTTGCAAATCACCCAAATCCCAAATGACTTATCCCATCCCAGGTCTGGTCCTTATTTTTCTCACAGGTACATTCTATCTTGTATCACATGGAGGCTGAACTGAATCTTATCTCTCATCACTGGACTGAGAGGGTCTAGAGGGCAAGGTCCTAGTTGATCTGTCTCCCTGGGCTGAGCACAGCACACAGTGGCTATTAGTAAATAACTGAATGAACTAAATCCATCCCTAATGTCTTTGCACAGAGGAGTTCCTCTTCTTGGAATTCTGCTTCCCTGCCTCAGAGTCTCCCAGTCCTTCAGGGCCCAGTTCTGTTCCCCAGCTTCTCGAGGACATCAAAGCAACCCCCTCTCCTGCCCTACCTTCCCCAGCACTGTCTCTACTATACATTGCACTCAACTGGATGCCTCATGAGGAGGAAAGTCTGTCCTGCTTACTTCCAGAAGCCCAGCAGAGGGCTGAGCAAAAGCTGAAGACTGATACACATCTCCTCCCCCATCAATCCAGACTCTGACTCTGGGAACAAGGAAGAGCCTCCATGCCCCGGAGACACGAGACAAGGGTAACCAACTTCCTCCTTCCTCTATGGAGTACAATTTAGAGTAATGAACACACAGGCTAGATTGCCCTATCCTCAGGTGGGAAGGTGGTGGTGGGGTGGGGGTGGGGGGGGGGGAGGCAGGATACAGGCATAGCTGGCCCAGAGGTGATGAGGAAGATGGGTAGGAAAAGTGATCCTGATAAGGATAAGGACTGGTAATATTGGAAGACCCTTGGTCAAGGATGAGGTGAGGATCAGGGTTGGTGTTGGAGATGGCTTTAGAAGCTCTGCAAATCTTTGTTTTGCAGGAGAGGTGGAGAGGTGATATGAAAAGGCTCAAAGGGGCTGCAGCTGGCTGCAGCTGGGCTGGGAGGAGGAAGCTGGGGGGAGACATGAGGTCAGTGTGGGGCTGGGATGAGGCCAAGGGCTGAGTCTCCCTCGTTCTTTCCCTTCTCCCCATCAGCAGGGACAGAACCCAAGAGAGCCTAGTTCCCAGCCTTAAAAAAAAAAAAAAAAGAATGTAGGCCGAAGAACTCTCTGCTTCTTGCTATTCTACACCCTTCAGCCCTGCAGAGGAGCCTGCATGGCAGCAGTAGGGTAAGAGGCAAAGAGAGCTGATTCTACCTACTAGGGACTAGAAGGAGGAGGAAATGAGATCCGAGATGGTTGTAGCTGGGAAGGCTGTGGGGGGCTGGGACCCTTTCACTAAGTCCCAGTTCCCTTCCTTCTCTCACCATCCCAGCACTTGGGGTGCTCCTCAAAGGGTGAACCCTAGGACCAGGGCAGCTCTGGCTGGGGGAGCTAAGGAGACTGACCCTCCCCCACCAGGCAGCACAGAGGAAGGCTCCAACACTTGCTTCCTCCTCTCTTCCTCCTCCCCACCTAACAGCAGCTCAGCAGTCCTGGGGGCCCCACGAAAGGCCTGTGAAGTGGCACTTCCTTTGCCTTTGCTCATTTCACACGATGCTATACAGAAATGCCATGCTTTACAGAAATGTCATCCTCCCAATCCTGCCCCCCCCCCCGAAAATACCCAGAGAGACCCAGGGCGCCCTATCCCTTGGGCCCCGCCCCAGGTCTGAGGGGGTTTCCACAAGGGAAAAACACATCAGGGAGGAAACTCCGGCATCTATTTTCCACTGTCAGTGGGGCAGAGCTGGAGCAGGGCACAGGGTACTCCCCCGTATTGCTGCCCCCTAGCAAAATCCCCAACGCTCTGCCTACTTCTCTTCTCTCAACCTGTAAGAATCCTTGTGCTTTGGGGGGAAGAAGCTGCAGGTCCTGTCCCTGAACAGATAGAGACTACTCAGGCCTCTGATCAAGGCTGGCATGAGACAGGAGGGCCCAGGGTTAGGGGCACTGCTATGAGGAGCTTCTTGGGGGAAGAAGAGTTAGAGTTTTCAGTATTCTCTATGCTCATCGGAGGTACTGACAGGCAACTCCTTAATGCTGGAGCTGAGCTACAAGAGACCAAGTTGACCTGGGTTATACAGAGTTGGGAGCAAATCCAGGACAAGGACCTGGGTCTCCTAACCTCCAGTCTGATGTCACTTCCACAAAGGAGAAGGTGAGGTCTGTTACTCTGGCTGGGAATAGGCCCATGTCTCTGGTCTCATTCAGGATGACCCTACAATGGTTTATTCCTTCCGGAAATGGGCCAAAGGGATCTGGTTGATGCCTGAGCCCTTTTTGCTTCCACATTCCCTTGACTCTCATGCCTAGACCATACTAGGCTATGATTCAGCATTGACATTACTGTATAGACAGCCATCCTACCCTGCCCCAATTGAGGAGCAACAACTCTAGGCTCTAGCTCCTGGGGAGATGCCCTCCGCCCATGACATGAGGACAAAAGAGGAAGCTAGACCCTAGACAGGAAAACCAATCTGTTCTGGGGAGGTGGCCCAGGCTTTGTCTTTGGTTTCCCTCCTCACATACCCCTACAAGCCTCACCACTAATGGGTTTACACTGTGCATGGAGAGAGAGGTCTTCACTCTGGGCCAGGGCCCCACCTTCTTCCTAGTTGCCCAGCTACCCTCATTGTAATATCTGTCTCACTATAGCTACAGCTTCTCCTATCTTGCTGTTTAAGACCTCCTAAGAGCTCACATCAGCCACCTCATCTGCCCAAACAAGCTGGCCAGAAACAACTCTCCATATCCTAGATTTCCAACCAGGATCTGTGACAATCTCACATTAGCCATTTCTTCCTAAAATAAGTACTGGTTTAAGCAGGTGGGGAGTCAGAACTCCTGAATGGTTTTTTAATGAGCCATGATGCTGAAAAAGGACCTTGTATGAACATCCTTCTCTGAACTGGAATTTTTTGCAGGTCCCTGGGATTTCCTCCTGGAGTGGAATACCCTATACCTCCCAGAAATAACAGGAGATATAGGTGGGTGGAAGAAGGGATGATTCATGGGAGAGGGACAACTGTGCAAAGGGAAGAGAACAGAATGAGGAACCAGATTAGCCCTTAAATCTAGCTGTGCTTGGGAATCCCAAAAAAGTTCCCCTCTACTTCTCTTTTTTTTCTAATGGTGAAAAATGAATACAGTAGACTTAAGGAGGTAGAGAGGCAGGATCTATCAGTATGCTTCCCAAAGACTTGAGGAAGGAGCTTTAGAATGGGGACAAGAGCTTATAAACCCAGACTGAGCTGAAGTTAGACTCAGGAGAAATTCTTGAAAGAGGGAGAGTAGGCTCCTGGGTGAGAGGGGGAATATTAAGGATGCCTGAAGTCAGAGGGGTCAGCAGAGGGCCTTCTGGTCACCAACACCTTGCTGTAGCCCAGGGCACGTGGATTCCCAGCCTGGGAAGGCCCCTGAAGGCAGTAGGGAAGAGGGGGCAGACACCTTTGCCTTACAACCCTCTTCTTTTCCTGAATTGGAACTAAAACAGTTAAGACTGAAGTTAGACCAGCCATAGTCTTTCCTCCAGAATCCTACCTTTGCCCTCTCCCTTTCCTTCCATCACACCTAGCTGACCTGGTCCCATTCTCCCTAACAGGTGGTGTTGCTACCAGTAAGCATTGGAGTCAGGGACCTTTGGGCTATCCCCCAGCCTCCAGACCTGGCCTCTTGGTTAAGCAACAAAGAGTCTGGGTGATTTTGATTTCCCATGGCCTCTCTTACCAGTCTTATTCCTGTGTCACTCTACCCTGACTGCTACTGACTGCTTCTTCCTGCCTAACCACAACCTCACCCACTGCAGGTTCCCTTCATTCTGCTGGCTTCCCCTACTCTGAGCCATTTCAAGGCTGAGGGCAGTTATTTTGTCTCCAAGAGATAAAGATATAGACACACTGACAATCCCATGCAAACACACATATAGAAAGGGTTACCAGCCCTTTAATTGGCTCTATCACTGTCTCTCTGAGGTAGGGAGATTTGAAAAGGCTTTCAAACTCAACCAAAGATCTAGACCCCAAAGCCGGAGATAAGTGACTGAAAGGGAAGGGGATAGAGAGAATGAGAGGAGCGAGGGATGGTGGAAGAAGCAAGAGGGTGGGTATGTGTTTGGGAGCCAGAAGTTGGGCAAGGAAGGAAGGAGGAAATCTGCAGGGAACAGAGATGGACACAGAGGCAGAGCAGGTGACAGGACAGGACATAGGCATGACTGTGTGTTTAGGTGAAAAGACTGAAAAGGATGCAAGAAGAGGACGATGGAGGGTTTGTGGATAGGTTCTGAAGTAGGAACAGAGGGAGAGAAATGAGAATGTATACAGTTCAGGGACTAGCGATGGGGTGGGGGGTAGTGGGAGATGCTCCGAATAATTTCCCAAGTCCAGAGCCCCTGCTGCCTCCCAGAAGCTCTAGTCTCTCTAGCTCCTCAAAGCTCCTCTCTAGCTCTCAGTCCTGCTTTCAGTGATGCCGTCTTGTTAGGGGCTATCAGCACCTCTAGGCACCGGACAAAACCAGGCCCTCTCCTTCCTCAGTTTACCCCCAAAAGAGCAAGGCCAGTCCCAGGTCAGCTAGGCACAGAGGATGTTTGCTTACTAAATACTTGTTGCTTGATTCCATGGATGGAGAAGATGGGCGTCAGAAAAACAGACATACAGACAGAGGGGGGCTGGCGGAGCTCCCCCGCCCTCCTCTGAGCGCACAGGACCTTGAACTGCAGCCTGTGAGTGTGGGTCCGGATTGGCACAGATCTTCCAGAGAGGGAGCTCTTTCTCTGCAGTCTAAGGCTTCACAGGCCACAGACACCGCCCCCCTCCAACCTCCCAAGTGTCACAACTGCCGGAGCAGAGGGAGCGCCTTCTCCAGCCCAGAAGGCCCGCTCCCTCACACACTTCGGAACCCCCCTCCCCAAACTTCTGAGGTCACCCCACCCCCGAGTCCCATGTCCCAGCTCTTCCACTTCAGAGACTTTTCTCTCAGAGCGGGAGACCCTCCCACCTCAGTGGTCCCTCGCGGCTCCCGGGAACCGGGGCAGCCTCCCTCGGTACAGAAAGCCACCCTCTCAGAGCCGCCGCCGGCTTGCAGTGGCCGACTCCCCGCCCCGCCCGGCCGGCCGCGCCCGCCCAACTTGCAGAGAGCCGAGAAGCTCCCGCCCGCGGCCTCCCGCAAGCAAACTTCCCGGGCCCGCGTCCACACGCAGTCCCCGCCGGCCGGGCTCCCCTCTCCCGGACCCCTAGCCCGCCGGACCGCGCCGGGCCTCACCTGGTGCCCTCCCCGCCGCGGGGGAGCTGGGGGCGGCGGCAGCGGCTCGGGGCTCGAGAAGGAAGTGAGAGCGGGAGGTTGGAGGAAGTGGGGGGGGCGGGCCGGCCGGCCGGGGCGGGGCGCGGGGGCGGGCCCGGGCGGGGCGGGGCCCGACCAGGAAGTGCGGCGGCCTGGGCCCCCAGCTCTGGTCTCACCCCCACCCCCACCGCCTGCCCTGCTCGCGGCAGGGTCCTGCCCCCACCACCCCCACCCCCGCCAGACCCCAGCCCTCTGCCTCGGAGGCCCCTAAGTCAGGCCTCCTAAGGTCAGTCCTCCTAAGGTCAGTCCTCCCAGTCTCCTCCTTGCCACCCCCACCCCAGTAGAGGCCCTAGCCTAGGCGCTAGGCTTTTGCCCCCCTCCCCGTATGTCGCCCCCCCCCCCCCGCCCCGCGGGAAGATGTTAAGAACAGGCACCCCTAGGCTGCGTGCCTTCAGTCAAGCCCAGGATCGATCGCTGACCGTGGCTGGGGGTTGGCCAGAATGGGTCCGGCTGGGGCAGTCCCCACCCCTGCCCCGAGCCCTGGGGGAGTGCGGAGTGGTGGTGATTCAGTTGTGGGAAGGCCCCAGACCCCTGGGGAGGGTGCACAGACTGGGGGAAGGGGAGCTGGCGTCAGCACCCGGGGAAAGACAAGATCAGCAGAGGCGCCTGAGGAGCCGCGGGCCCCAAAAACAGGATGTCGTGTCGTCGTTCCGCAACCGGCTGCTTCGTGCGCCCCGGCTCTGGGGAGGGGGCGGGGCGGATGCAGGACTCCGGGCTCCCCTAGCCCGCTCTTCTAGTCGCGGCGCTCAACTGCTGAGGGCGGCAGGGCCGCACCCAGGCCCGAGATCCTGCAGGCGCCCAGGGTACCGGTGGGTGGGCAGGCTCGTGGGCGCCCTCTGGTGCTTCTGCACCCAGGTCTTGCTCGGACTCGGAATGGATATCCTTCGCTCAACACTAAGTTTCTGAGCGCCTACCACGTGCAGAACTCCTTGCCGTGTACTGTGGAGGAAAACTGAGAGGCATTTAAAACAGGCTCCCTGTCTCCAAGAGGTTTTCCAGATAAAGGGGAAGAACAACTCCGAGAATAAATAGCTTAACCTTTCTGAGCCCCAGTTCTATCTTTGGTAAAATAGTATAACCTCTCCTTCATTCTGTACTTGTGGAGAGATAACATGAAAGTGGATGTACAAGATCTGCTGTCAATGCCTGACTCAAAGTAAACATTCAACAAATGCCTTAAAAAAAAATCACGCTGGGAGCGCCTGGGTGGCTCTGGCGGCGTCTGACTCAGGTCATGATCCCTGGGTCATGGGATCGAGCCCCACCTCCTGCTCTGTGCTGAACCTGGAATCTGCTTGAGATTCTCCCTCTTTGTCACTCTCTTTCCCCGCTGCCCCTCTCGACTGCTAGCTCTCTCTTTAAAAAAAAAAATAATAATAATAAAATAAAAAAATCATGCTATAAGAATTAGTTTCCTAAACACAACACGCCTACCCACATCTTTGGGTCTTTGCCTATTCTGTTCCCTCTGCCTGCCTTCTTTCCTGTATTGACTTCCAGGTGAAATCCACTCAGACTTTCACAATTTGGCATTAATGGACTACTCCCTCCCTGGCTGCCATTATCCTTCCTCTGACAAAACACGTGCACACACACATACACACATACACCCACCCCACTTCTGCCATGCACTCAATAGCCTTTCTCAGTGCTGTCTAGTGGAAATAATGTAAGACACATATGTAACTTAAAATTTTCTAGTGATTACATTTTTCAAAAAGTAAAAACAAACAGGTAAAATCAATTTTAATGATAGGTCTTACTTAGCCCAATATAGCCAAAATATTATCATTCAACATGTAACCAATATAAAAACTATTGACTATAAAAATGAATAGGGTATTTTATAGTATTTTTTTATACTAAGGCTTTGAAATATGGTATGTGTTTTACACTTAGACTGAATCTTGGCTAGACACATTTCAAGTGCTCTATAGTACATACAGCTAGCCGGTATGGTGTAGGGCAACAAAGTGGAGCCTCTGTCAGATTCAGACTGGTAGATGACTGAATAGATGAATTCAATTTCCATGAGCCTTCTGGCAAAGCTTGTCCTGATCTTCCTAAGTGTAGGCTGGGTCTCTCTCCTCCCTCTCCATAGCACTTGGGACAAAGTCCTCTCTGTGGAGAAGAGGAGAGCAGGAAAAACAAAAAGGAAATCTGATTCCCCTTGATATCCTACTGGGAGCACACAGTTGGTGCTTGGTGTTTGATAAATGAAGAAAGGATTGTGAGTTTTCATAAAAAACAGGATTTAGTGGAGGACTACATAACTAAAGCAGCTTCTATAAAGCCATTAAAAATTATGTCCCAGGACAAAGGTGTTTGAGTTGCATTCCTAGAGTTCCCTTCCCAGGACTTGAAGGCAGGAAAATGGTAGGGCTCTGGCCTCCCTTCCTTTCAAACCAGAGTTAATTTGCTTTTATCTGATTTATATACTAGTGTTCTGGATAAAGAGCTAATTTTTTAAAAGTTTCCTGCAAAAAATATTTGAAAATCAGTTTTAGAAGCATAGTAGTAAAAGTAGGGTGCACATTACATGCAGTAGGCCAAAAGTCAGACTGCATTTCCAGAGCCTTAGGTCTTGGGCATGCCTGGCCCTGGTTCAGCTTACTTTGGTGGGAGAACCTGACTTGGCCTGGAGGATTTCATGGTCTGGTGGGACATGGGACTGCAGCATATGAAGCTACCAGAAGAGGAAGAGCCCTGGGCTGCTGGGCTTCAGAAGACCTGAAGTCTAGTCTTGGCTCAGCCAGACCTGCTAGTGAGACTTTATGCTAGGCCTACCCTTCTCTGGGTCTCAGACTCCTCCACTGGAAAACAAGGGATTAAATTAGATGATACCCTTTAAGTTCTGACTTTCTATGATATACTCTTCAGAATAATAATTAAGTAATCAAGGTTTATGCATGCAGCATATTGCTCATCGCTCTTTAGTACCATTTAGGTCATCTTGCTTTGTGCTCTAGTTAATTGTATCTGTGCCTAATGTGTGTCTCCCCCACTGGCTGTAAAGCCTTTGAGGTTGTATCTGATTCATCTTTGTGTTCACCCACTGGGCCTGGCACAGGCAGGCCTGAGCACCCATTTGCTGTCAGTAGACATCTGTGGAATTAAGTTGCCATAATAAATGTGTAGAACCATCAGAGGTCAGGTGACTTAGAACCACATTTATGGCACAGATATAGGATAAGGCCAGAGGAGTGGGAGACAGGTACTGGGGTGGGGCTGTCTGCAAAGGCTTCTTGGAAAAGGAAGATGCTTAGCTGAAGAGTGTAGGAAGAGGGCACAAGCCCCAAAGGGCTGTTTTTTCTTCCTAGTCTCTTACTTGCTTTCCATGAATAGGTGAGTTCTTGGTAGGTGGTGTATGTTTGTGCTTACAAGCAGCTAAGAAACAAGGACACCCACTGGAACATTTAGAAGTGATGCCAAGGGGGGGCCCTGGGTGGCTCAGTCAGTTAAGTTCAGGTCATGATCTCCTGGTTTGTGAGTTGAAGCCCCACGTCTGGCTCTGTGCTGACAGCTCAGAGTCTGGAGCCTGCTTTGGATTCTGTGTCTCCCTCTCTCTCTGCCTCTCCCCTGCTCACACTCTGTCTCTCTGAAAGAAAAATAAACATTAAAAAAAAATTTAGATCCTCTGTCCCCCACTCTCTCTGCCTCTCCCTCCCTGCCCTCCCCTGCTCTCATGCATGCTCTCTCTCTCTCAAAAATAAACATTAAAAAAAAAGTGAGATGATATATGAGAGTATTTGGTAGAGGTAGAACAGAGAGATCACAGATAGCTTCTGGAGCCAGACAGTCCAGGATTCAATTCCTGGTTGTATCACTTACGTTGAGACCTTTGACAAGTCATATGAACTCTCTCATTCATTCTTTGAACACATTTTATTGAAAACTTTCTCTAGGCTAGGTATAATGTCACATGGCAATGACACAGAGGTGAAAACACAGATAAGTCCCTATCCTGATGTAACTAGCAAGGGAGATAGATCTTAAACAGGTAAATATACAAAAGTACAGAGTGCTGTAAGAGCATAGAACAGAGCAATTTAGTTTCATTTTAAAATGGGAATGACAATACTATGTGCTTTGTGGGATTATGAGATAATGCAAGTTGAGTGTTGAGCAGATTGCCCAGAGTACGACAAACATTTTCTATATGCCCATGACTTGGCTCCCCTAAAAAAGCAGGGCAGAGACAGAAAGGAGGAAGAAAAAAAGCCCTGAAATGATCTCACCTCTGCCCTGGTGTCTTCCGAACAGGTCTTCCCAGCTTAGTCTGCATGAGCTCCAGCCCCGATAGCTCATGCATGGCCCACACAGGTCTTCTGCTCAGCCCCAGTGGCAGCATCTTCAGATTAACCCTAATTCTGAGTTGTCCTTTCTCTGATGTGGCTTAGGGGACTCAGGCTTGGTGGGGCTCCTCTTGGTCCCCTGGTGTTCCCTCTCTCAGCCTGCCTTTTAAGGAGTCTCTCTTTCATTACTCCCCTTTATTGCTACCACCAAAGACAAGCCCGATGTTTCATTTCGTGACATGGGAAGATGATGAGCAAAACAGGAGATAGCAAAAAAGAACAAATAGGGGAAGTGACAAATGAAACAAAGTTCTAGAGTTGCGTCCTCTGATCCATTGTTCCTGAATCCCTCTGAGGAACTAACTAGATGGGGGAAGGAAGGACTAGGGGCTTGTCTGATCTAGTGGAGGGTCTCTCCTCCCAGGCAGGCAGAATAATAGTTGCCTTGTTTGCCTCCAGAACACCTTTGCATCTTTGTACCACCAAACTGGGTGGTACAGGTCATTTGGCATAATCCCCTCTGGGAATTCCTCCTTCTTCAGCTCTGGGGAGTTCCAGGAGTGATTCAGTTGGTGCAGAGTCACACAGCAGTGCCTGGATGTGAATCTAGGCAATCTAATTGCAGAACCCCTCCCCCTCACTCCATCTGTGTGTCTCTGCACAGCCTCACTGATTGCTTTAGGCAGTTACTTGTTCCTCCTCTGTGCTCCCTCACTTGCCCCTGTACCATTGCCTCTCAAGACATTATCAATAGGTGCTCAATAAGTGAATATTACTATTCATATACAAATTCCCCCCAAAACCAAACTCTTCGAGGATAGGAACTGGGTTGTTATGAACAGGTGTTCAGTATATGTTAAGTCAATTAATGAACATTGGTAGTAATATTCTAGACTTGGTTTTGGAAGAGGAGGTGATTTTCTTTGTGAAACTAGCATAGGAAGAATTGTTAGAAGCCAAGATGTCTCTCTTCCTAACCCAGCCAGACCCTGTACGGCTTCGCAGTAATAGCTGTACTTGCCATTTTTGGACACCAGGGAGCGCCACTAATAACACAGCCCAAACTCAGGGATTCTAAACTTTTGTGAACAGCTTTAGGACTCTGTTACACTTCTACTGGAGATACTATCACTTTCAAAATGAAAGCTATTGGTAACCAGAAACTCTGTGGTATAGAGGAATGACAGCCAGGGACAAGACAGCCGGTTCATAGAGAATACACATCATTCATTTATGCACTTTTATTGAGTACCAGCTATGTACTTCATGTTCCTGGGAGAATATGAAGATGAATGAAATTCAGTCCTTGATGAACTCAGAAGCTAATGGGGAAGACAGATACTAATGAGAGAATCATAATCCAGTTATATAAGTACTCTAAGATATAGCAGAAGACTGGAGACACAGGGCAAGTCAGACAAGGTGCCAAAGGAATGAAGGGGTGACTTTTGAGCTGGGTATTTAAAAAAATTTTTTTTGGACTAATAACTTTTGGTTCACGCTATGCTGTCATCATTGGTTAAAGCATGGGTGCTTTTCTTTCACTGGAGCTAAGACTTGAAGAATAGAGAGAAAATCCTAAGGGAGAGAGCTTGATGTGGTGGCCTCAGCCTCATTTTCTTAATCTATAATGAGTATAGCCTCTGTCTTATCTAGCAGAGCTCTTTTGAAGGAAGGATGAGGTAGTAGATGTGAAAACTCTTGCAAATAGTGACATAGAGGCATGACAATTGTTAATCCAATTTGATTTAACCAACATCTGCAGAAAATCAGGAGCAAGGCCCTAAGAGGAATTCAAGGGAGATACACCTGGTGTATGGTAAAGGCTTGGTATATAGGTTTAAAAAAGAGAGAGGGGCACCTGGGTTCTCAGGTGATTAAGCGTTTGATTCTTGACTTCAGCTTAGGTCATGATCTTGTGGTTTGTGGGCTCAGGCCCTGCATCCAGCTCTGCACTGATGGTGTGGAGCCTGCTTGGAATTCTCTGTCTCTCTCCCTCTCTGCCCCTCCCTGCTCATGTGCCCTCTCTCTCCAGATAAATAAAGAAACATTAAAAAAAAAAAAAAGAAAAGAAAAAGAGAGGTGGGAAAAAAAAAGCTCTTTGGTTCCTCCTGAGACTCATAATGTGATGAAGGGTTCTTGCAGAAGCTACACTGACATGAGGACCCAACATAGGGGCTATTGAGGTGAGAGTCACAGCTTCAGATCCAGGAAGATCTGTGAAGTATCAGGATTTTCCTGTTTTGTAGAATATCAAAGCCAAACTGGATTAATAATCTGGTACTTATCCATCCTATAGTTGGGGAGACTGAGATCCAGAGGGAACTGGCTTTTCTGATGTTACATCATGATGTTGCAGGCAGAAAGAGAGAAAACCAAAATGTTTCTCCTGTTATCCAGGCCAGGGCTTTGGTTCCCAGGTACCATCTATTTTTATTTTTAATTGTGGTAAATTACACATAACATAAAGTTTACCTTCTTTACCATTAAAAAAAGTTTGTTTATTTATTTATTTGGGGGGGGGGAGGAAAGAGAGAGAGGGAGAGAGAGAATCCCAAGCAGGCTCTGCACTGTCAGCATGAAGCCTGATGTGGGGCTTGAACCCACAAACTATGAGATCATGACCAGAACCAAAATCAAGAGTTGGATGCTCAACCGACTGAGCCACCCAGGTGCCCCAGCTTCTTCACCATTTCTAACTGTATGGTTCAGCCATGTAAGGTACATTCATATTGTTTGGCAGCCAGTCTCCAGAACACTTTTCATCTTGAAAAACTGAAACTGTATTCATTAAAAATTGCCTATCCTCTCCTGGCCACCACCATCCTACTTTCTGACCCTCTGAATTTCACTCTAGGTACCTCAAAGAAGTTGAATCATATAGTATTTGTCTTCTGTGACCAGCTTATTTTACTTAGCATAACGTCCTGAAGGTTCATCCATGATGTAGCATGTAGAATTTCCTTCCTTTTTAAGGGTGAATGATATTCCACTGTATGTATATACCACATTTTGTTTATTCATTTATCTGTCCATGGACACTCAGATTGCTTCTACATTTTGGCAATTGTGAATAGTGCTGCTATGAACATAGGTGTGCAAATATGTCTTTGAGGTACACCTGTGTGGCTCAGATAGTTAAGCATCCCACTTTAGATTTCAGCTGGAATCATGATCTCCCGGTTGTGAGATTGAGCCCCGCATTAGGGCTCTGCGCTGACAGCATTGAGTCTGCTTGGGATTCTCCCTCTCTCCCTCCCTCTCTGCCCCTCCCCATCATGTGCTCATGTGCACTCTCTTTCTCTCTCTCTCTCAAAATGAATAAACATTAAAAAAAAGTTTCAAATATCTCTTTGAAACCCTGCTTTCAATTTCTTGAGTATATATTCAGAAGTTGAATTGCTGGATTGTATGTTAATTCTACTTTTAGTTACCAGGCACCATTTTAGCCTCATAGGAAATGCAGCATGCTCTGAGAGGTTCACGTTCTTGATGTGAATTGGTAATAGACCCTCACTTCCTGCCTTCAAGACCTAGGCTTTTTGTATTAAATGGGTTATGCACCCATACTGCCAAAGAAATCGTGTGGTAGTTAAGAGAAATAATGCAGTCGAGTTTAAAGGAAGTTAAGCATGCTTTACTTTCTTTTTCTCTAGTGTGTTCTCTTAGACAAATGAGTGAACAGGCAGGTTGGTTTAGGTAGAAATGATAAACTAGCAATCTGAGTGATTAATTTATGCTACAAATGTGTTTTGTCTGGTCTGTACAGGGTTTTTTACTTAAATTAATTGCTAGAACTAAAAAAAAAAGGCATATGTCATATAAAAGTCCAGCTTTTAACCTTCTCTTAATGATCCAACAATTACAAGTCCACCTTCTTGCCTGCTCTCCAGTGTGCCACAGTCCCCACCACTCCCTATATCCCACCTACTTCCCTCAATTATATTATCTATCTGCCATTTGAGCTTAAGACTCCGGACTCAGAGCATATGTCTAACAGAACCTAGGTCAGGGGCTCATCTTCTGCTCTGTCCAATTTCCCAGCAGAGTTGTTATTCAAGAAATATTTTGGTGGTCAAATGAATTAACTCATGTCCACCAGCTTTTACTGAGCACTTATTATGTGCAGAGCCAGGGACTGGATCCTCCTTTCTCAGAAATGGATAAAGCACAGTTCCCTGACCTCTGAAAACTCAACCTTATGGGGTGGAGGGAGGCAGACATTAGTATGCTCCAGTTCTGGACTAGAGGCACTGGTCAGAAGTGGGAGCTTCTGAGGAGAAGACCTTGAACTGTATCTGGAAGAAGGAGAGGACAGCTATATGAGGAGCTAGAGGTAGGAGGGCAGAGAAGCCACAGCAGATACAAAGGCTGGATGGTGAAGGTTCAATGTGTTTGAGGAACTTGAAAGAAGGCCAGTGCGACTGGAGCTTAAGAAGAGAGTGGGGGAGAGTGGTAGTAGATGACGTTAGACGTGTATTTTTGTATCAACAGTCTAACCCTTAAGCCAGGCAGCTGTTAGGCAAATCCACGTTCTGGTCTTCTGAGGGCTCGCTCAGAACAGGTAGCTGGCTTAGCACGGTCAGTCAGAGGAGGACCTGGGCCTAATCCCTTCCCCTGACTCCAGTGCCAAGGACAGGGTAGGGCACAGAGCAGGTTTTAGTAAAGATCTGCTGACAGCGTACTCGAGAGAGAACAGGAAATGCAGGCTCTGTTGAAGGAGGCCCAGGCGCGGCTCTCTCTTGATTGGGGCACCCATTCTAGGTCGCTAACACCTCCTCCAAGCGACACAGGGAGCTGGGAGAGTGAGAGGCAGAGAGGAACCAGCCACAGGCCCTACCCACAAAAACCTCAAAGGGGAGGGGATTTGAGGAGCAGGTAGGAAAATAGGCTGTAACAATTAAGGGAGGGGATCCGACTTCGCTTGGATGAGGCGGGGAGAGGGGTCAGGAAAGCAGATGGGTCCTTTAGCCGAGACGTAAGGGATGTGCAGGGCAATTTTACGTATAGCGTTTTGTACGTTTCATTTTGTTTTCTGGCATTATTTCCTCTGAAAGCACTCGCAGTCCTTAATGGGCTGCCCCGGGGCGGGTCCTTGCTTCACTCCCCAACCCTCTGCAAAGGGGCAGGGCCTCCCAGGAGCTCCAGTCTTGTGTGCAGCACCCAGATTTGTCCGCCAGGCGCCGCTGCGCACGGGTGACTAAGCGCGCAGGTTCCTAAACTGCAGAGAGGAGAAAGCTGATTGGCTGCGCGGTGCGGCGGGCGGGCGGAGCCTGAAAGCGGGTCCGGGGTGGGGGCTGGGAGCGTGCCCCCGGCCCAACCGTGCCAGGCCGTTGTAGCTTTAGGCAGCCCGGGACTGCGATCATTGTGCCAGGGGCCTCTGTCCAACCCCGCTCTAGAGCTGAGGCGACTGGAGCATCACCGAGGCCCGGAGACCCGGGCAGGGCAGTTACTGTCGCCGTCGCCGCAGGCCTGGGTTACCTGAGCAACTGCGTGTCCGTGGCCCGCCAGCCCAACAGCGGGCGGTTAGAGCGGGAGAGACTCCCGTGAGGGAAGGGGAGGTCGGGACCGGACCATTGGTGCGGGAGGAGTGTCCTGGCAGAGACTAGGGCGGGCCGGGGTCTGGGGAAGCCAACCGCGGGCTGGGGGCACCCGGCAGCAGCTTCCAACAGGTTATTCCGGGATAAGCCCGGCGCTGGGGCGGGCCGGGCTTCGCTGGGGGCCGGGCGGCGCGGGGCGGGCCTGCAGGAGAGCACGCCCCCGCCCGCCCCGGGCCCGCCCCGCGCCGCCCGCCAGCCTGCCGGGGAGCCGCTGTCCCGGGCCTGGCGAGTGCGCGTCCGCCGGCTGAACCTGGGCACCGCCGCTCGCCTGGGCACGGGACTGGGCGGGGGCGCTGACCTCGGCCTAGGAGGCCTGGGATCCCGGAGCCGCCCGCGCCCACGGGGACCTGCGAGTTGCACGCCCTCTCCCAGCCTGTGCTGCTCGCGGCTACTCGGCGGGGCGAGGCCAGGTGCCCCCCTCTTCCCCTTCCTTCCCTCCCTCCCCCACTCCGGTGTCCGCGGGGGATCTCGCCCGTCCGCCCCCCTCCCGCAGAGGTGTAGCCCGCTGCGGAGCTGACAGCGGCCCCGCAGCCACCCTGTCCAAACTCTCCGGAAGCGGCCGGAGCAGACCCGGCGCTCAGGCCGCCGCAGCTCCGGCGGACCCACTGTTGGACCGGAGGCACCCGCCCTCCTCCCGCGCCCAAACTTGGAGCACTTGACCTTTGGCTGTCGGAGGAGGCAGGCCGGCGGGTGGCTGGACAGCTGCGGCGCCTCGAGGGCATCTTGCCTGGGGTTCCAGGACTGTCGGCTATACTTCTGGGCTCCCGGCTTTGCCTCTGGGATCCCGAGGTGTCCACATCAGGCGCATGTTGACTGAGACCTAGAGTCATGGATGTGTGCGCCCGTGTTGCCCTGTGGCTCCTCTGGGGGCTCCTCCTGCATCACGGCCAGAGCCTCAGCCATAGCCACAGCGAGAAGGGTACAGGAACCGGCTCAGGGGCTAGTTCTGAGGAGTCCACTGCAGCAGGTAAGGCCTTGCCACGGGCTGGACTGGGCTGGGGGCGTTGACTCAGAACTGAGGTGCCTGAGTGGGCAGGTGGAACCTTAGGTTTCTACATAGAAGTTGATGGAGGACCCACACATGGCACTGTCTGTTCTCAGTAACCCAAGGAGTTCTTTCTGTTCAGGAGCCACGTCTAATGTTTCTGTCTCTCGTGAACAACTTTCCTCCTCCCTCCCCAGGATGTCTTTTGTCGGTAACCAGAAGAGGCTGGCCTTTGGGGCACCTTGGCCTTTCGGTTTATCAAGCCAGGACCCTTTCTCAGGACTGCTTGTCAGGAAGAATGGTTTGGGCAGATGATAAGTCTATTGCTCTTGGCCAGTTTCAGCACTTGGCAGCACAGGGGAGGTTGAGGCCACTTGGGTTGGGCAGGGAAAGTCAGGGCTGGGCCAGCCCTTTTGCCCTATAGCTTGGTGTTGAGGTGTGTCTTTCTGTTCCAACAAGCGTGGGAAACTTAGTCCCACCCTTCCCTTAGGTAATCTTCTGTCTTTAGCTATCCCATTTGAAATATCCACATAGTTCCTTAGAATCGCACTTACCACGAGGGAGTTAAATGGCTTTTTCTTATCATAGGTATGGTATGATTTCTGGGACCACTTGTTGATGTATTCTGTTTCTTCTGACTGATCAGGGTAGGGATTCTATAACATGTTTGATCTGTTTTTCCTTATGCAAATCATGGAGACTTGTCAGATATCGGGAGCTTTGGTGTTCTGTTGCAGAAGGAAAGAGTACTTTTGTAAAATTCATTTGTTTTACACAAGGCTTAGAAGGAATTCCGTTTTCTTTCCCCATTTCTCGCACTCTGTTATTGTGATCTATCCAAAGTAGTGGGGTGCAGAGTGGGGAGGGTTTATAGCTGAGTTCTTGATGAAGGTAGGCAAGCTTAAATGAGGGACTGCTCAATGGATACCCATTGATACAAGGAGGAAAAGGAAACATAGGTCATGGTGGCTGGGAAGTTTTGTGGATGGATCCAGATGATGGCTTTGGTGATAGATTCTTTGTTGGAAAACTCCCTTTTTTAACTTCTTTGATTCGGGTGAGTGTGATTCCAGATATCTGAAGGGCTGGGTTCCAATTGAGGTCAGGATTGTCCTGTGTCCAAGCATAGCACCTAGGCTGTTATTTTGAAGATAGGTCTTTCTCACATATTAAACCTCTTTCTCCGTATGCTGTCTCCTTGGCCCCTGAAATGTAGCTCAAAGCTTGGTTTTTGCTGGGTTTATGAAGGGAAAGACTAGTAGGCAGATGTAGATCAAACTGGAGCATCTCTGCTGTTTCAGTGACATTCCTGTTTATAACTGATAAAATGGTCCTTTTCTCACCCTAAAATATGAGTGCCTGGCATAAAATGAGTTTTTTGGGGGGGGTGTTTTATATCTTAGACACAGGCTAAAGGGATAAAGTTTTGAGTTTTAGACATTAGCTTGCTATCAAGATTTGTGTGTATGTGCACGTGTGTGATCACACCTGCCTAAAGTAAGAGGCATTCTAGCATCCCTCAGAACCACCCCATGACTTGGGCTTAGGGGGACAGCCCTCTTTATTTACAACATATCTTAAAGGACTGGCTATGCTGATTATATCACTTAGGCCTCTTGTTTGGTTTGGTTCCTCTCAGTTCAGAAATTAGTTTCTGTTAGGGGTGCCTGGGTGGCTCAGTCAGTTGGGTGTCCAACTCTGGATTGCGGCTTGTGTCATGCTTGTGTGGTTCATGAGTTTGAGCTCCGTATTGGGCTCTGCACTGATGGCACAGAACGTGCTTGGGATTCTATCTCTGCCTCTCTCCCGCTCTCTCTCAAAAATTAATGAACAATAGAGGTGCCTGGTAACTCAGTTGGTTAAGTGTTCGACTTTGGCTCAGGTCATGATCTCATTGTTCTTGAGATCGAGACCCATGTTGGGTTTTGTGCTAATGGTATGGAACCTGCCTGGGATATTCTCTCTCTCTCTCTCTCTCTCTCCTTCTCTCTCAAAATAAATAAATAAACTTAAAAATACATAAATAAACATTAAAAAAATAAATTAGTTTCTGTTGTCACAATAATACTGAATACTAAGGAGGGAAGTCTCAGACAGATACCCTAGGTGCTGGGCATGGTTATAGTTTGTGGGAGCCTGGGGACCCCAGCACTATTGTTCTAGGAGTTTATCCCCTTGGGCCTGGCCTGTCTGGGACTTTGACTCAGGGACTCATTTTTTTGCAAAGAGGTGGTTCATAGACAGGACTCTGCTAAAGGATTTGAGGAGAAGCTTTCTATGCAGTCAGGCACTCTCCTAGCTTTTCCAGTCCCCATGTATTCTTAGAACACAGGAATTTTACTTGTCTGTAAGCTTGCCATTTCTCTAATCAGATTCAGCATACCTAGTCCATTTATGTGTTCTCTACAGTTTATTTTTATTTATTTTTTTAGAATTTTTATTTATTTATTTTGAGAGAGAGTGAGAATGAGCGGGGGAGGGTCAGAGAGAAGGGGAGAGAGAGTATCCTAAGCAGGCTCTGTGATGTCAGTGCAGAGCCCGACGTGGGGCTGAATCTTACAAATGTTGAGATCACAACCTGAGTCAAAATCAAGAGTTGGATGCTTAACTGACTGAGCCACCCAGGTGCCCCAAATTCATTTATTTATATATATATATATATATATATATATATTTATATATATATTTATATTTATATTTATATATTTTTAAATTGATTAACTTATTCATTAAATTTTTTTTAATGTGTATTCATTTTTGAGAGATGGAAAGAGAACATGAGTTGGGGATGGGCTGAGAGAGAGGGAGACACAGAATCTGAAGCAGGCTCCAGGCTCTGAGCTGTCAGCATAGAGCCTAATGTGAGGCTTGAACCCATGGACCGTTAGATTGTAACCTGAGCCAAAGTCGGATGCTTAACCGACTGAGCCACCTAGGCACCCCAAGATTTTTTTAATTTTCAAGTAATCTATATACCCAATGTAGGACTTGAACCTAAGAGTCCAAGATCAAGAGTCATATGTCCACTGACTGAGCCAGCCAAGTGTCCCTTGCTCTCTACAGTTTATATTTTACAATTACACAGCTATTTTTCCTGTTAAAGTCTCATAATAGCCTACTAGAATGCATGGCAGGTGGTATTATCCCCTATTTTACAGATGAAGAAACTGGTTCTGTGCAGTCTTTAGACAAGTTTTAGATTTCTTCCATCTTCTTTGGCTCTGCTTTATTGGGGCGCCTGGGTGGCGCAGTCGGTTAAGCGTCCGACTTCAGCCAGGTCACAATCTCGCGGTCTGCGGGTTCGAGCCCTGCGTCAGGCTCTGGGCTGATGGCTCAGAGCCTGGAGCCTGTTTCCGATTCTGTGTCTCCCTCTCTCTCTGCCCCTCCCCCGTTCATGCTCTGTCTCTCTCTGTCCCAAAAATAAATAAACGTTGAAAAAAAAATTAAAAAAAAAAAAAAAGGAGTGCTAGGCAGGGCTGAGAGAATGTTACTTTCTTCCTGGTGAATTATTTAGGCAGGCCCTGGTGACTGTAGCTGAGATCCAGATCTTCTGCAGGGGCCAGAGAATTGGATTTTTTTCTCTTGTTGGATGTATATGTTTATTTGAAAGTCCTATTCCTTCAGTGAAGGCAGGTGCTCTGCTATGAGGCTCTCTCATTGGACAGTAGGGAGGCCATTCTTGTCACCTCTGACTCTTTGATGCCTGCACACCCAGCTATGCTAAAGTCACTTTCTCGGTAAAGATATGTGCATCAGAGTGCTTCCCTGGGGACTGCATTTCTGAAGCTGTCCTGGAACTGATGCTTGGAACTTCCCATACACTCTGGGCTCATTGCTTCCAGAAACTCAAAATGTTTTCTGTAGAATGTTTGTGGGGGGATCCCAGGTGAGTCAGGTTGTGACTGCCAGTGTTGGAGATACTGAGGGTCTCTGATCAGGAACTGTGGTGTGACTCATTATAGCCACAACAGGGCCTTGCAGGACAGGCATCTAGGCAGTTTGTGGACTGCAGGTTGGTTTCTCAATCAATTCCTGATGGTAGTGGGAAGGCAGAACTCTGCCTGCCCACCCGGCTAGTTGCTGCTGCCTCCGAGGCTATAAATGGCCTGGCCATCTTGGTGGCTATGCTAATTTTAGCTGAGGGTAGCTCCCGGAACTGGACTGGGGCCAAGAGCAGGTGGGTGGGACTTGGCTGAGGCTAATATTGGGGCTGAGAGAGGGTCACATTAATCCTGGGGCAGCTAGGACATCATCTGCATCCATACCTTGGCTTTGACAATCACCTCTTAGCTAGGTGAATTTATTCAGCAAACCTCAAACAGTGGCAGGTCGTGTGCTATTTATTCAACAAATATTTAAGTGTCTTCTCTGGACCACACACTATGTTTGGTGGTGGGAATTTAAGGATGAACAAAACAGACATGTTCTCTACCCTCAAGGAGTTTACAGTCAGTCTAGTGGGGAAATAGGAAATAAATCCATAAATAAATATATTGTGTGGTGGGTGCTGCAAGAGAAAGCATAAGCAGAATGCTGTTTGGAGAATAGGAGGAGGACAGAGATCCAGCTGAAGTAGCAACTCAGTGCCTAGTAAGACATTAATAACAGCAGCAATAATAGCAACTAGCCTTTGTGAGTTCTTAGTGTGTGGCAGGCATTATTCCAAACACTTTGTTTCATTTATTTCTTACGTGATCTGCTGTGCTAAGTATTAGCCCTGTTTTATATTTGAGGAAATGGAATCATAGAGAGGTTAAGTAACTTGCCCAAGGTTATACAACGAGTGGGAAGTAGATCCAGTATTTGAATCCAGGCAGCCTGACTCTTCTCCCTGCCTTCACCTCAGCCCTTAGGTTACACACTCTCTCACAACTTGTGATAAATGCTGTGATAGAGGTATTGTATATACACACAAAAGAGTGTGGGAAGCCCAGAGGAGCAAGTGACTAACAGTGCCTGGGAGAGCTGGGGGAGGCATTTCGGTTTCCCCCATAATTTTTTCTCAGATCTTGGGAGATAAAAAGTGGTTGCCTAATTCAGAAGTTAAGAGGTGGAAACATCAGTTAGTTCAACCCACTTATTTTTACAAACGAGGAAACTGCCATCCAGAGAAGCATCAAACCAAAGTTTCACAGTGGGTTACTGGTGGAACTAGATGAAGACAATCGAGTCAAGGACCCTGACTTAATTGGTTATTCAATCCGCAAGCCCATACCGAGTGCTTACTGCTTGCTTTGCACTATAAAAGAGACAGGGCTACCAAAGAAGTCTAAGTCTGGGGGGTAGGGGTGGGAATATTTATTTAGAGAATATTAAATGTAGCATAAAGCACAGGCTTAATGAAGCAAAAATCCAGGCAGTGTAGACACTGTAGGCTAAGGATTAAGAGAGCTGTGTGTGGGTTGGGCTAGGCTGAAGTGGCTGGGGAGGGCTTCCTGGAAGGAAGAGTTGGGTAGAGGCAGAAGGGAACGAGGAGGGAGTAGTGGTCTTGACTTGGGGAAGGCTGGAGGAAAGGGGGCATTGTAGATGTCTGGGTCACCAGGGTGAGCACATGGAGTCTCACTGTTTGGCGGCTGGCTGAACAATAACTGGGCAGAGTTGCTTCATACTTGGCCAGTTACCTCGCATGAGGGCCTGTAGACAGAAGATTGCTCTCAGATGTAATCTAGCGGCAGAGCTAAGAACTACCATAATTTTGAAATAATGATGAGTGTAAATAATATTTTGAGATGCCTACAACAGTGTAATGTAATGTGAAAGTGTCTATCATTTCTTTTGGTGACAAAATCATAGGTCCTGTTGGTAATACTGTGGTTGGTTGCCCATAATATATAATAGAAGGAAATATTAACTTTCAGTAAAAGAATATTGGAAATAAAGATGTAATTTCCTTCTCATCCAAATTCACAGTCCCCTCTGAATTCTGTCCATGGTCTCCTTAGGAATGTGGGGCCTTCATGTTAAGAACGCCTGTTCTCTGGCAAGGAAGGGACAAGGTCTTGTTGAGGGGAATGGTTTCCTAGGGCTCCACAGGACTTGGGTTTTGAGCACAAAGAGGCCCCTCATTTCCTGCTGAGTAACTTGGAGATACGTTGCTTAATGACTTCACGGGCATGCTGTGGTACGTTTCCCTTTATGGGAAATGATACTCCAGGAAACCCAGCAGCTCTGGCTGTTAGACTTCTAGGGAGAGAGAAAGACACCAAACTGGGCTTCCAACAGAACTTTCCCTTTCTTTCTTTCTTTCTTTCTTTCTCTCTCTCTCTCTTTCTCTCTCTCTCTCTGGTTACTGCTGATAAAAAATACGAAATATTTTGGGGCACCTGGGTGACTCAGTTGGTTGAATATCCAACTTCAGCTGAGGTCAGGATCTCGTGGTTTGTGGGTTCAAGACCTGTGTTGGGCTCTGTGCTGACAGCTTGAAGCCTGGAGCCTGTATCCCCTCCCTCTCCTTGCCCCTCCCCTGCTTGCGCTTTGTCTGTCTCTCTCTCAAAAATAAATAAACATTAAAAAAGATGAAATATTTAAGATATATAACAAACTATAAAGAATAATACATTACATACCATGTGCCCAGGACACAGTTTAAGAAATAAAGTAATAACAATACAGAACTTTCTTTATTACCCCCAGGACACTTTGTATAAATTTCTAATGTAGCACATAACACATTGTATATGTTTGCTCTCTCCCAAGTGTAAGCTCTGTGGAAGAAGGGAGGAGGGGTTGTCCTTTATTCATCTCTGTTTTTATTGTGCCTAGCCCTAAAACCTATTTTAAAGTTTGTTGGAAAAAGTGGAATCTGGGCCTGTTTGAATGGCTCCTAATTTCTCTCTTCCTTTCAAACCATCACATTCTTGGCTTTTCCTCAATCTTTGGGGGTGCTGCTCATCCAGGATACTTGATATTTTCATCCATGCTCAGAACTGTTCATTCCTTTATAATCTATTTTATTTTATCCTCAACTTTGGAAGTTGGTAGGACTGTTTTTATTATTATGCCCTTTTTAAAGGTGACAAATTTACAGCTGAGAAACTTGTGTTCTTGGTCCTATATAGTTCTGACAGGATCAGAAGTATAACTCTGGGGATCTGTGTTCTAAGCCTTTACTGTTTTCTTTCTTTCTTTCTTTCTTTCTTTCTTTCTTTCTTTCTTTCTTTCTTTCATCAGATCATAATACCTGTTGATGTGTTCCTCACTGATCTGACACTCAGAGCCCTTTTAGCCTAAGTGGTCTGGTGATAGCTGTATCAACATGGGTGTTTGAATAGTCTAGTCATATATCAGAAAGTACTGCTGTGGAGGCTGGTGGAGTCTACAATCTTAAGAACCATGCTATGCTGTTGGAGTCCTCTGTGTATGTGCTTGCCTTCCTCAGTATACCATAAGCTCCTCGGGGCTTAGGACAGCAAGTTCCTAGCATGTTGCTTGGCATGTAGTATACTTTGTATTTTATAAAGTTTGTAGAACTAAACTGAAGGGGATTTGTTTTCTGATTCTGATTCTCCTGTAGTTCACTAAGCTGGTTAGAAGTTGAAAAAATTTTCTTTGGAAAGGGTTAGCTAACATTGAAGAAATAAGCTTCACTTACTTAGAAAGTTCACTGTTTTAGAATTTCTCACTCTTTGTCTCTGTTAGGAAAAATCATCTAGATCAGTTTGGGTCCAGTAATAGCCTCATTTCACCTGGAAGAACTTTGTGTAGGATTTTAAAGGCACCAGACTCTTATCATTGCAGTCCTTAACAAGAGAGTGCAGTTAAGAGTAGCTGGGAAACTGTCTAACTCCACAAGGACCCATGTGGAGTGGGGAGGAGAGGGTTGGCAAGTGAGTGGGTGGGGCTGGATAGAAGCCTAGATGTAGAGTGAGAGGAGTGTCTCAGCTTTGCAGAAGGGTCTGAGTTGGCCACAGCCATCAGACATAAATATCTGGATTTAGGGGGACTTTAGAATTCCAGCTCCTTTCCTTGCTAGCTGTGGATCTAGTGGAGGGCAGGTCATCTCATCTCTTTCAGCCTTAGTTTTTTCATTTGTAGAAAGAGAATAAATAACCTTAGTGAACAGATTTCTAGTGAGGATCAAGTGAGATGACTTCTATAGTGAAAAGGCTTCATAAACTCTAAAGTACTACGTAAGTAGGGATAGATGGGGACTGAAAAGCCTCAGTCAGAATCCAGGTATCTACTCATGGTGTCGCCTCCCTAAGGGTAGTCGCTACCCTGAACCTGCTGGAGATCCATTGTTTACCCTGAGGTGTACCCATCAAATGTGTATAGGCTCAGGGTGTGGCCAAACTAGTCTTTTATTCAGGGTTTATTCTAGGCTGAGGGAAACTGTTGATAGAATCTGGATGCTGGTATTTGACTTTATTTCCGGCCCATACCCCCTTCCTTTTATTGGGTGTAACCACTTCCCCAGCCCCACCTGCAGACTTGAAATGGCTGACCAGATGGGTCTGGTCCCCACCTGTAATGGTGCATAACAAATTATCCCCAAACTTAGAGGCTTAAAATAGTAAACATTTATTATCTCATGGTTTCTGTGGGTTCAGAATGTGGGTGTCACTTAGCTGGGTGCCTCTGGCTTAAGGTCTCTCATGAGGTTGCATCAAATTGTTGGGCTGCGGCTGACGGTTCATTTGGGGGGAGAGCATTTGCAAGTTAATTTACGTGTTTGCAGACCTTGGTCCCTTGCTACAGGGACCTTTCCATTGAGCTGCTTCATGACGTGGCAGTTGGTTTCCCCCAGGACAAGTGATCCAAGAGGGAGTGCCAAAGATGGAAATGACAGTTTTTTTACTGCCTAATCTTGCAGTTGATGTTTCATGGCTTCTGCCATATTCTATTTGTTAGAAGCAAGTCAGTAAGTCTAGTCCATACTCAAGGTGAAGGGCCTGCACAAGGGCATGAATACCAGAAGGATGGGATCACTGGGGCCATCTTAGAGGATGCCTGTGGTATCACCCTAGGGCCATCATCTTGGGAACAATGGCTTCTGGGTGCTATGCCCTCTTAGCTTTTCTTTGACTTCCTTTGCTTGTCTCCTAGAGTTTTGTGGAGTCTCTCTGTACTTCCTTTGATATTATGTCTTCTTGGTTCACGCATAACTTCTTTGCTTTGACATGTAGAGTTGGCATGGTCCCTTCCTCTATATTCCTCCTATGTCTTAGGCCCAATACTAAAGTAGCTTTTTATCCTAGGTTCTAGCCCTGCCTCCCACCTCCTTGTTTGATATCTTCAGTTCTGAAGCCCATTTTACATCTACTGACCTTGGAGCCTTTACTGCCCCAGCTTGGCCTCAGAGAGCTAGACTTACACGTGGCATTGAATTGGGACTTATACAATGACAGATGGAAAACTCACTCTGACCTTTTAGGACATTGGTGTTAGGTGCCAGGACTTAACATCCTACTGTGTCAAAGCTGAAGGGCTTTTAACGACTATCTCTCCCCAACTCCTCATTTTACATATGAGAGGAATAAACTTTCCAAAGGTCGTAGCCAAGGCTAGAATCTAATTATGTCTGATTCTCCTTCACGTGCTGTTTCTACTCTGTTGTGGAGTCTTTCTACCCTAGTGCAGCCGGTTTGGATTGTTAGAGGTCTGAGACCTACACAGAGGAAAACCAGAAAATGGTTCACAATATTGTATTTTGTTTACAGAAATTGGGCTGGGCAGAATTGGGAGTATTCAAAAGTCAATGTCAAGCACTGCTTCTGAGGAGTTTCCCCGTACAGCTAGAGAGCTTTCACATAAGGCAAGGAAAGGAGCCAGTAATACCTGTAGCATTTGGTGACTAATATCTGCATTCTGTACCACTCCCTTGGCATCTCAGTTCAGAGCAAGAGAAATCTCTGTCTCTTGAGATGTACAGAGCAGGCTCCCTGAAGGGGGAGCATCAGAGAGCTTTAGTGCATGTCTCACCATTGTTTGGCCCAGCTACTTTCATAATGTATGGACTTGGGGCTTCCACAGCCAGGGTAAATGTATCTAAAACTTTGTGTGGTTACTTGTGGCCACCTGGAAAGTGCCAGGGGCACTCTTTGGGCACTGAGAATTTGACAAAATCTTGCCTCTGTTGGCGCAGCTTGCTGGGGCAAGCAGACTTGTGCAGAGATGGCTATGGCCCTGTAATGTTTGTCAGAGTGGAGCAGATTTATTTCATGAGAGGCTGCGCAAAGAAAAATCTCAAACTAGCCATCAGCGTTGTACTTTTGTTTTCTGCTGGGGAGCTTGGAATAGAGATGGTGTAGGCTTTGAAGACCCTCTGTGGGTGGTGGTCTCCTTCCTGACCTAGGGTTCTGGTCCCAGGACATTTTGCCTACTTCGTCTTCCTCTGTTCCTCTCTCTGTCTCTTGGCCCAGCCACACTTTTTCCTTTATCCTGGTCTGCAGGACACACCTTCTACTGCCTCTCTTTCACTTTCCCTTCTGCCCTTGTACTCTCTTCTCAGACTGCCCCTCCCTCTCCTCCTTTCTTCCTACCTAGCCTCTCAGTCCTCTGTGAAGTGTTCCCTGACGTTAGTGCTAGCCATGAGTTCCTTCTCATCTCTGATCAAGCTGGTAGCACTTGCTATCTGCAGTACTCTGTGCACTTCACACCCTGCTCATGCCTCTTAAAGCAAGAGATAGCCTGATGTAGAAGCAAGAGCACTGGGCTCTGGCTTAAGCCCTTACTGGCTGTGTGACCCAAACTACTTGAGAAATGAGGTTAAAAGAGAGTTAATTTATACGAAAGGGTTGTATAGATTTTAAAGCCATTTTTGTTTTGTTTTTGATTTTTTTGTTTTGTTTTTTTTTGCATATTTTCCTCTCTCTTGAGGACAAGAGCCATGTCTGTTTTGTTGACCGTAGTACCTATCCTTAGTATCTATCACCGTGCTGGTCAGAGAGTACGTGTCCAATAGATATTTGTTGAATAAATGAATGGATAACAATGAGTTGATCCTTGGGTTGAGTAGGCACGAAGGGAGAGTTCTGAGTAAACTAACATCAGTTTCTGTGAAAAGTTTAGACAAGAGTGCTCTGGGATGAGGGCTAGAATTCACATGGTGGGTTTTCTGAGGAGTTCTGTGAGTGTTATTTCTTTGCAGACTAGTACTTTATCCCTACTTATTGAGCACCTACTGAAGCTGTGCTCAATGACAGCTATTAGTTACTCTGGGAGATGGTTTGGCCCTTGACTGTGGATAGCAGTTTTTATTTGCCACGTCAGTGGCTACCCTGAGCAGCTGGCTGTAGGGGGAGTGCATATGGGCTGCGCTCAGACAGGGCCAACAAGAGACCTGTGGACAAGGCTTCCTTGGGTCCTGCTGTCCCTGTCTTTTGGTTCCACGTAGGTTTACCCCAGTTCAAACTTGAGGCAGCCACATGAACAGAATAACTTTAATTGCTTTTCTTAGCCTGCTTGTGGAATTGAGGAGGGAGACTTCTTTCCTGCTGGGCTTGTTGCATAGCAGGGAGGTAGGATAGTCTGGTGAAGATGACTGGCTTTTTATTTTTTTATTTTATTTTATTTTTTTAACAAATTATTATTTTTTTAAAATTATTATTCTTTTTTTTAACGTTTATTTATTTTTGAGACAGAGAGAGACAGAGCATGAACGGGGGAGGGTCAGAGAGAGGGAGACACAGAATCTGAAACAGGCTCCAGGCTCTGAGCTGTCAGCACAGAGCCCGACGCGGGGCTCGAACTCACGGACCGCGAGATCATGACCTGAGCTGAAGTCGGCCGCTTAACCGACTGAGCCACCCAGGCGCCCCGATGACTGGCTTTTTAAATGTTATCTCTGATTCTGGAGCTCCCTGGGCCTCCGAGAACTCCAGCCTGAGCAGACATCACACCGGCTTTCCTTCAGGGCATTTGGGAAGGGCCTCTAGGTATACTTGGTGGAGGAAGCAGAGGTGTAAAAGAGACAGCTGTGCTGCCAGCATGACCCAGTGGGGACACATCTGTCCCTTGCCTCTGTTAGCCACATACACTGAGCTCCTGGCTGTCTTGTGTGGAGTTCTGGCCTAGGTGATGATCAGAAATCTCACGGGCAAGGAGGCAGGCAAGCTTCCAAATCTCATATGCTTCTGATTCTCTCTCTCCAGGGTGATTTGGTAGCTCTGCTCCTGCTCGGCCTCTCTGGGTTATCTCAGACCTCTCAGGAAGCTCTCAGAACTCTCATCACTACAGTGTGTGTTAAAACAAATGTGTCCATGTTTGCCAAGTTCCCAGAGCCAGCATCTAAAATGTAGTGGCCAGGGTGACGGGTGCCCTTCAGGTAGAATACATACACAGGTTAGAATGCAGTCCGTGTGTGTGTGTGTGTGTGTGTGTGTGTGTGTGTGTGTGTGCGCGCGCGCACACGCGCACATGGGTGTTGGCTGGGTAGCCAAGCTTGTGGAGGTTTGTTTCAAGTAACTTTTGTTGACAAGGGCAAAGTTCACTGGAACTCATACTTCATATTGCGGAAGAGATAAATATGTAATTAAGACAACTCAAATAACTTCAATGATAAGAATGATGATGATAGCTACTATTCATTGAGCACCTGTTGTGTTCTGGGCTCTGGGCTAAGTGTTTTACATCTGCACAATACTTAAAGGTGAATATTTTTCTCATTTTGTAGATAGGGAGACTGTAGCTCTGAGAATTTAAGTGATTTTCCCAAGGTTATTAAGCCAGGATTTGAATTTAGGTTTATCTGACCCAAAGGCCAATGATGTTTCTATTTTAGTTTAATAACTTGTGGGGAGGGGAAGAAACTGCTATATGAATTGAGATAGGTGCATTTGGACTTACAAATGTATAGTTTCCCAGATGGTTAGTGGCATAAGTTTGTTCTGTCATCTAAGTGCCCTGGAAGAAACGGGATTAGCAATTTGGAGGTGAGGAAGGGAATGAGAGGGTGTATTTCACTTATAAATCCTGAATGGGAATATCACCCTGGTGAAGTATACTGCTACCGAGTGGTGTGTATTCAGTCTGTATCTTCCCAAACTAGCATTATGGTTGAGATCTTCTGGATATAAGCTTTGGGACAAAGTCTGTATCTTTGTAGTCTTCTTTACTTCTTCAGGCAACATTTAACATGTATGTCATATGGTATATGACAGTTCCTGCCAGTAGAAGTACTGTGTATAATAGGGAAGTTAAGATATGCATTGATACTTTTCCTTATTATAATAAGAGCTCCTATTTATTGAGTACCTACTCTGTACTAGGACTGGGCTATATACTTTCAAGTACGGGATCTTGTTTAATCCTCACAATGGGTCTCCCATTTTATAGTTTATCGTGCAAGGTAATCCAGGTTCAGTACCCTGTGAATGATACTGATGGTCCTTTTGGAAAGTGAGATAAAGGAAGCTTTGTGGAGGTGGGAGCAGCTTAGTGGCTCTTTGGGTACTTTAGGCAGAAATATAAGGTAGGTTGAGGCAAGCATTCCATGTGTAAAGGCATGGAGTGGAAAAAAGTAGTTTTTTTTTTTTTTAAGGGGGGGTGCAGGTGAGTGAGGGAGAGACAATCCCAGGAGGGGCAGAGAGAGAGAGAGAGGAGTGGGGTTCACCTGAAGTGGGGCTCGGTGGGACTCAGACTCATAAACCATGAGATCATGACCTGAGCCGAAGTCAGATGCTTAACGACTGAGCCACCCAGGTGCTCCAGAAAAAAGTAGTCTTTAGGGGACATTAGTTAGTCCAGATTGGCTGGAGAGTAGCATCTATGAAGGAGAGTACTATAAAATTAGGCATAAAAGATTGAGGAAAGATGAGGGAAGGCCTCAATGCCAGGCTAAAAAATTTAGACTTCACTTTGTAGTCAATAAGTTGTTCTTGCAGGTTTTGACCAAGGGAGGACATGACCTGAGCTTTGCTTCAGGAAGATTAATCTCACAGTGTGTACACAAGGTACTGATAGGGGTGAGGTTGGACGCAGGGAGCCCAGATAGAGGAGACTTTGCAATTGTTCACGAGAAGGGATTAGGGTCTGCATTGTGGATGTAGAATCAATAGGACTTACAGTTTAGAGGGAGGGAGGGAAGGAAAGAGAAAAGTCAGAGGTATGTCCATGTTTTGAGTGTGGGTAATGAGGAGCCTGGTGGTGCCATTATCATAAAATATATGGCAGTCAGAAGGAGGGTCAGTGCTAGGGGGTGATGGATGATGGGGGTAGTTGACTCTATTTCAAGTGCTGGGCAAGGCGCTACGCTTCACAGTACTCCAGGAACCAAAGACTTCTTTTCTCTACACACTTGTTTCAGATCTGTCCATTTTATAGATGAACTCTCTGGTGCCTAAAGAAATAAAATGATTTGCCTAAGGTTACACAGTGACTCCTTGGTGGATTCCGAGTCTGAGAACCTAAGTTTCTTGTTTTTTAGCTATTAAGCATCCCAACAAAGCTGGGCTTTCACTGTAGGAAAAGTAGAGAGTCTTGGAGATAGAAAAATCTGGGTTCAACTCCAGGCTTTGCCATTTTCTGCTTATAAAATCTTGAAAAGTTTCCCTTTTCTCTCTGAGCCTTAGTTTCCAAATTTGCAAAAAAAAAAAAAAAAAAAAAAAAAAAAAGGAATATTAATCTCTACCTTATGGAGGCTACGGAAGATAAGATACTTAGTAAAACTCTTAAGTGCTGTGTGAGGGTACTATTCCAGGATAATGGCTGGGGTGGAGCCCATGTATATATTGAGTATTTTGGCCAAATAAGAGCAGACTTAAACTCACAGTTTTTCATGGAAGGTCTTCTTTCACTTTAGGATGTCCTAGGCTGCCCACTTGTATTTGGGGCTTTCTGGTCTGGGAACGTGCCAAGTTTTCCATAGTCCTGTATCTCCACTTTTCTAGTGGGAAATAAATTTATTACTGAAAGAACACTGAGTGATCACATCCTATCAGCTGTTCTTGGCCTGAGAGAAGATGAATACGACCCACTTTGCCCCAGGGTCTTCTGCCAACCTTCTGCTTCTGCTGGCTTAAGATGTTGGGGCAGAGTGATAGCTGAATTTTAGGCTGTGCTTTGGGAGAGACTCCTGCTAGACCAGGGTAAGCCCTGGGAACAGAGGTACTAGGGTGTAGCTACTGCTCAAAGCTAGTGCTTGGAGTCCTCTTGTGGTCATCTCTTTGGTTTAGTTTATATGTTCCCGAGTCCTCTTGAGAAGGGGGAGTAAGCTGCTTGTGTACTGTCAGGTAGCAGGTCTGTGGTTATGAAGCTCTCTGTCATGGAAGCGGGCCTGAAACTGGCCATCTTGTCTGATGTCTCTCCCTCTGAGAGAGTAGAGGGAGAACTTGAGATTTTCTGATTAATAAAATGGCTGCTTCTTGTTTTGTAGCTTTGTCTTAAAAAAAAATTTTTTTTTAATGTTTATTTAGTTTTGAGAGAGAGAGAGAGAGACAGACAGAGCATGAGCAGGGGAGGGGCAGAGAGAGAGAGGGAGACAGAGAATCCAAAGCAGGCTCCAGGCTCTGAGCTGTTAGCACAGAGCCCGATGTGGGGCTCGAACTCACGAACTGGGAGATCATGCCCTGAGCTGAAGTCAGCCACTTAACCAACTGAGCCACTCGGGTGCCCCTTTGTAGCTTTGTTTTAAAGTATTTTCTTTTCACTTATTTCCCTTGAACCTTTATTTCTTTTTCTTCCCTCTTCCTAGCTTGGTTCTCTTGAGTCTCCACAGTTTTCTTTATGGAATATGTACTTTAATAAAAAAGAACACCAGGGGCACCCAGGTGGCTCTGTTGGTTGAACATCTGACTCTTAATTTTGGCTCAGGTCATGATTTCACAGTTTGTGGGCTCAAGCCCCACGTCATGCTCAGCACTGTCAGCTTGGGATTCTCTCTCTCTGCCCCCCCTCCCAAATAAATAAATACAACTTAAAAAAAAAAAAAGAACACTAGACTAGGAATTAAGTAGTCATAATTAACATGGGTTGTGATACTCTTGACCATTCTAGGCCTCTGTTTCCCCATCCAGGTATTTTGGGGTTAATAGACCCTATCTCACAAGGTTGATGTGTACAGATCTTATGAAATAATGTGACAAGTCTTACACAAATGTGAGCAATTTATCATTAGTTTTCCTTTGAATTGTCTGGTCATCTGTATAATTCCCGTCTCCTTACTACCCTATGTCCCCTAGGTTCTCACTTTTCCTTATGACCTTGCTTTTTTTTTTTAAATTTTTTTTTTTTCCAACGTTTATTTATTTTATTTTTGGGACAGAGAGAGACAGCATGAATGGGGGAGGGGCAGAGAGAGAGGGAGACACAGAATCGGAAACAGTCTCCAGGCTCTGAGCCATCAGCCCAGAGCCTGACGCGGGGCTCGAACTCACGGACCGGGAGATCGTGACCTGGCTGAAGTCGGACGCTTAACTGACTGCGCCACCCAGGCACCCGATGACCTTGCTTTTTCACTCTCAGTGACAACAGGAAAACTTGCAAGGGAGAAGAGCCAGAGCCTTTGGGAAACGTAAAGTTTGTTGTTTTTCAAGTGTAACATCTTGTCATTAACTTGAACTTTACCCCTTCGTGCCTCAGTTTTTGTATTTGCCTCCTGGTTTACCATGTAGCTCAATTCTTTGGAGTCTTGAGGTCATTTCTATTTTGGAGAATCTCCTTTAAAATACAAGCATGACTGGGGTGAGGTTACCCCAGAACTGAGAATCAAAACTAGCCTTTGCTAGCTTTTTGGGTGTGGATCAGCTAGGGTATAGCTACTGGGAGAATGAGTCACAGTAGGACACTGGGGTGGAGGATTGGAGCCTGGCAAGAAGGCAAGGCTTAGTTTACTGATGCTGGAAGGGTGTCAGGGCCTCAGGGCATACTTGATACTGCCTCTCTCACAACCCACACCCAACTGCTCTTCCTGAGCTGAGTGAGTGCCTATACACTCAGCCAGGAGTTAGAGCTTGGTGAGGCCCGATTCCCCCAAGAATTCAGGGCTGGAAATTAGGGCACTTGAGCAGATCTAATTGGCTGAACCGGGTGAAGGGCAGAGGCTTTCCCTGGGGGCTCCTTTTAATCTCCTGTGGTTATAGACTTTTAAGGTTGGACTAATTAAAATGTTGGCAGCTGGACTCAATCCTTTCCTTGCACTAGTACCAGAAGTTGGCACAGGGCTGTCTTTGCGGGGAGCTGAGGAGTGGGTTTCCATTTCCTCATCTAACTAGATGCACAACCATGTGGTGTTTGTCCAGAATGGGTTGCCACATGTCTTGTGGTGGAGAGAGATATAGGCTGAGACCTGGATCCGGGTATGCTTGGATTTGTTACTCTCTTGACTCCTGAGATGTCCTTTCAGGTTGACTCTCTGTTCTGTTAACCCCCAAAAGGCTTTGCTCTGTTAGCTGGAAAGTAATTTTCATTGTCTTGGGGCATCCCTCCCTGATGTGTGTTCCTGTTCTAACCAGAAAAAGGGAGAAAGAAAGGATAGTTATTAATTCCCACCATGCACCAGGTTGGAGCTAGTGTTTTACACAGCTGTCTTTTGAAATGTACATCATGTCCATTTTACAGATGAAGAGATACTCATGAAAGGAAAATAATTTGCCTGATTGTTATTATAGCCTGTAAGCACCTGCACCAGAATTCAAATCCAGGTCTCTCCCAAAGCCACTGGTTACCTTCCTAAAGAGGCACATATGATTTTATTACACTCCTATGCTTCCACGCTGAGCTGATTTCCTACCTCCAGAAAGACTTCTTCAGTTTCTGTAGTCACAATTATTTTCTTGGCCTGCATTTCCAGAGCCTTCTGCCCCTCTCTCTAATCTGGCTAATATTCATGAGGCATGGATACAGACACACACACACACACACACACACACACACACACACCCCTACCCATTTGACTACTACCACTTCTGCAAGGGGTAGCACTCAGGATGTGTTTGTTAGAGAACTGAATGAAGTTATAGTGTTAGAATTTTAGGCATTATGACAAACTGGTAAAGGGAAAGGTTTTGGGCAGTCTTGGCTAGATCTCTGAAACAGGCCAAGCCTGAGTCTGAGTCTTCTTGATTTGCTCAGAGTGTGCTATGTTCTACCAGATGCAGCAGAGCCTTCTACGTAGGATGTCTTTTGGGTTCCCGGAGTGCAGGCATCTGTTCCCTTCGGTAATTTTCTTTGGCATCTGGCTTTAGAGTTTGTTTCTTTCTTGTAGTTTCCTCGCAATGAATAAAGTTAGAACAACGCTACCTGGAGTAAGCAGAATGACAAAGCCCTCAGCCTGGCCTTAGTTGCTGGAATATACCTGTTGGCTGTGAGAGGGGTGGGAGTAGGGGATGGAGGTATGGGGTTGGGTTATTTTTGCAAAGAACATACTCAGTTATTAACCTGCATTTGAGGCTTCTGCTTTCTGCAACCTTTACCTAATGGTATGTGTCACTTCAGAGGCTAAAGTCTTTCCTGAAACAGACAAGCCTGTAAAAGCATTTTCATAAGTTGAATTATGTCTCTAATTTGAAAAAATTATAAAAGTATTTTCAGGGCTTTTTCTATACATAAAGCATATATGCTTAGTGTTTCATACCAAAGGCCCTTTGGGGGATAAATCGCAAATTAGAACATAACAAAATACAGTTAAAACACCTTTAATGGGAAAAGTAACAAGGTATTAGTAACAATCAAAAATAAATACCATGATAGGATGATGCAATGGTTTTTCTTTATCTCTTCTGTTTTGATAATATGGGAAACCTGAAATTGCTTATTCAAATAGAATGGTCTAGATAGTAACATGACATCCTTTTGTTTTCTCCAGTGTTGAGAATAGATTATAAGATGTTCTTAGGCGAAGGGGAGGAGAACACACTCGGGACCAGTGAGAACTGTGCTTTAGCTCAGCTACAGTTCTCAATTGTGTATAAGGACCCAAGAAACTAGTAACTAAACTTTCTGATGTCTGTTTGTGAAATGGGAACAATATGTATCTTGTTTAAGTTTATGAGGATTAAATAAGATAATGTACATAAAGTGTTTTGTAAACTCTGAAGTTCTACTCGTGTCAACTCATTGCCACCACTATAAGGAAGCCTTTGGTTTAAGCCTTTGGTTTAAGCCATAGGTGTGAAGAAGGATGTGGAACTGATGAATAAATAACAATGCTGTTTGGGCAGCCTCTGAGAGGAATTCTTGTGAGGTGAGGGCAAAGACCACATTCATTCCTTTAATACATACCTGTCAAGTCCTGCCTGGCAGAGGGGAAGAGATACAGAGATCTGTTATCTGCTTATTAAATATGTGGTGTGCTAAATATGGAGGCAGCTTTGTTCAGGAATGAAATCTCTATAAAGACAGGGGTTCTCGCCTGTCTTATACACTGCTGTATATTCACCCAAGACTAGTGCGTGGCACATAGTAAGCTCTCAATAAGTAATTGTTGAAAGAATTTTGACAATTTTGGAATCGGGCAGACTAGGTTCATATGTGGGCTCTGCCCTTTACCAGCCCCTTTCCTGATTAACTTGTCTGATCTTTCTGGTGCTCAGTTTCTTCATTTATAAAATGGGATGATGATTAGCTATCATACAGGACTATTGGGAGGATTAAAAACATTGAAAAATTTGGGGAGTGTGGGTGGCTCAGTCGATTAAGCATCTGACTCTTGACTTTGGCTCATGTCATGATCTCATGGTTTGGGAGTTCGAGCCCTGCATCTGGCTCTGTGCTGACAGCACAGAGCCTGCTTGGGATTCTCTCTCTTCCTCTCTCTCTGCCCCTCCCCTGCTCCTGCTCTCTCTCTCTCTCTCTCAAAAATGAATAAACATTAAAAAAAAATTTAACAATTTAACAAATTTTGTAGAAATTCTAGTAAGTGCTCTATGAAAGATGATTTTCCCTTCCTGATTTACAAAGTGTGATGGAAGCACAGGGGTAAAAGCACATCTTCTTGGGGAAGCATAGCCAGTGGCTTCAGATGTTTGGTGTGACCATATCTTCCTAATGCATAAGATGAGAGTTACTGGTGTTATTTCTTCACAAAAGGCATTCCCTGGGATTGAGCAAGGATGTTAGAATTAATATGTTTTGCTTCTCTGCATTTCCCGTGGTCTTGGTGGGAAGGCTGGCTCTTATCTCTCAAGGCAAGGTAACTTTGGTGCTACAGGTTTATGCAGAGGCTGTTTGCAGAAAAAGCAGCTTCCACTGGAGAGTCTGGACTCACCTGATTTGGATTAGGCTTTTATAGCCAGCCATCACCCCCCTCCGCCATGCCCCACCTCCATAATTGTTAGTTATAGCTTTGAAAGCGTGTACTCAGCTTGACTTCTGTTCTGGATCAGTTGTAAATTCTCCCAGGACTTGGAGCAGAGCATGTTTGCTTGGGTTAATCAGGTATTTATGAGTTGACCTTTACTAGTGAAAACCTAATTTTTTCCTCATGCCTGAGTGACTCCAGCAGGCTGAGGACCTTGTTCTGAGACATTCCCGGGACCTTTGGAAATTGCCACAGGTTTGCCTTCTCTTGTCATACGTGCACAATGCCCGTGGGATCTATCTGCCCCTAGGTAAGGGTGCCCAGCATGCTCCCTTTTGTCGTATGGTTTTAAGACACTGCAAATACCACTCTCCTGTCTTTCATCATCATTTTAGACTTCAGGGCTTTCTCTTCTGGTTTGGTTTCTTGGGAGAAATTGTCAGGCCATCAGGTAGAAAGGGCTTCTTGCTTGTGAATTGGAGCCACTTGGCAAGAAGTGGGTAAAGAGTATCTTCCCGGATGGGAGTGGTCAGGCACTGGGTAAGTTAGTTTGGGGGTTCAGTGAGCCTGCTGACTTCTAGAGTCAGCACGTGCCCTAGCTATGTCCTCAGTGCCCTCCTTCTGGAGCTGAGCATTGTCACAAGGGAGATCTCAAATGTGGGCCTGAGAAAAGGGAAAGGGAGGAGGGTTAAGGAAAGGAGATAAGGGAAGAAAAGGGAACTTTGCTGAGCTGATGCCTCCTGCTAGGTGCTTTAGATCAGTTATTTCCTTTAATCTTCACAACAAGCTTGTGAAGTTTACTGATGAGGGAAAGTGAAGCCCAGAGAGGGTAAGCAACTTTTCAAGGTCACAGTGGCAGTAAATGATAATGGTAATAGATATCATCTGTTGTGTGTTGGGAAGGCACACACCAATTCTCTTTCTTTAATGTACTTTATATAACTTAGTACTCACTACCATCCCATGAAAGATTCTTATTATTTCTGTATTGCAAATGAGGAAAGTGGAAATTAGCTTTGGTTACTTCATGAACGCCACTCATCTAGCAATAGCAGTGCAGGGATTTGAATCCAGACTCCTGTGATTATAAAGCTTGTTCCTTGATGTTCACGTCACTGCAGACAGAAGAGCTAGGACACCAGTGCACAGTCATGAAAGCACGGTTCATGTCTTTATCTCTCCCAGTATCTCCATAAGGTATGATAGTGCCTACCACATTGTTAGTGCTCAGTAAGTGTTTGCTGTGAAATCCAGCTCTACTCTCTCCTATTGCTCCCTGTGGCCAACTGCATCCTGCCCTTGGCCTGACTGTCTTCTCTCCACAGTCTGGCCTTACCTAACTACCCACTGTGTCCTCCCTGCCCTGCCAGCACACAGCATCTGATCCAGCACCGCTGCTGTCCTGCTGCTTCACCCCCTTTGCCCTGGCTACACACTTATTCTGCCATCACCCTTCAGTCCTGTCCATTCTTTTCTATACAGTTTCTCTGAAGAATCCCAGAGACTTCCCCTTTCGAGACTATAATCTTCCAGATCTGTATCCTATAATTAGGCACCTAATTATCTGCTGTTTCACCTTATAATTGTTTCATGGACATTAATCTTCTCTCCAACCAGCTAGTGGTAATCATATCATCATGACTCCGCAGTTGGTTTGTGCTTTGCACTTTACAAAGCACCCTTCTGTTGAAGATGCATCTTTTTGCTCATCACACCCATAGCAAATCTGTGAGATGTGATAGTAGGGGATTAGTATTTCTGTACTATAGCAGAAAAAACAAATGCAAAGAAGGCAGGTAACTTCTCAAGGTCATATAACTAATTAGGGGCAGAACTGAGACTATGTCTCAGGTCTACTGATTTCTGGCTTAGTGTTTTATTTGCCATGCCTTCCACATTAGTATTTTCCCCTCGCATTTCCTGGAATCCTACCTTCAAGGGCCATCTAAGGCAGAACATCTACATTTGGGTTTTCAGGAGGCTTGCTTGGTGACCTGGAGAATGATGGAGTAGGCCAGATAGCAGTCTCAGGTACTTCTCAGAGGTGTCTCAGAGGTTGCTGCTGTCTGAGAGAGGTGGCTGCCAGGATTAATGTTAAACTGAGAAGAACTGGTTTATTTTGAGTGGTCAGAACATTCTCTCATAGTCATTCAAGAAATAGGGAAGGATGTATGATGCTGGACAATTTCATGTTGTGGCAATGGCATGAGCTTTGGGAGCAGGCAGATTAGAGTTTAAAATCTGGCTTTGCTATTGTTTATTAGCCTCATGGCCCTGGAGAAACCATTAATCTTTATGAGCTTTATGGCTATTGTGAGAATGTATTTAAGGGCCACATAATGGCCCTTAATAGTACCACATAATGTACCATATGGGCCATTCATCTTTGTTTTTTCTTTTTAATTGAGGTGAAATGCACATAACATTAACCATACACATCTACAACTCAGTGGCATTTAGCCCATTCACAATGGTGTGTACCCACCATCTCTGTCTAGTTCCAAACCATTTTCATGCCCCAAAGGGATCCCATACTTGTGAAGCAGTTGCTCTACTTCACCTGGTGGCTGCCAATCTGCATTCTGTCTGTACGGATTTACCTGGTCTGGATATTTCATATGAATGGAATCATGATAAATGTTACCTTTTGTGTCTGGCTTTTTTTTGCTTAGCATAATATTCTGGAGGTTCATTTGTGTTATAGCATGTAGCATGTATAATGAAGCAGTACTCCATTCCTTTTTATGGGTAGCTAAGATTCCATTGTATGTATGTACCACAGTTTGTTTACTCATCTCTCGGTGGATACCTGTTACCGTCTTTTTTTTTTTTTTTTAAATTTTTTTGGTGTTTATTTATTTTTGAGAAAGAGAACATCAGTGGGGATGAGGCAGAGAAAGAGGGAGACACAGAATCTGAAGCAGGCTCCAGGCTTTGAGCTGTCAACACAGAGCCCGACGTGGGGCTCGAACTCACAAACAGCCAGATTATGACCTGAGCTGAAGGGAGACACTTAACCCACTGAGCCACCCAGGCACCCTGACTGGCTGTTTCCATCTTTTGGCTGTTGTCAATAGTGCTGCTGTGAACATGTGTATACATGTAGTTGTTTAAGTACCTGTTTTCAATTCTTTGGGGTATATTCTAGGAGTAGAATTGCTGGGTCATATGGTAATTTCATGTTTAAGTTTTTGAGGAACTGCCAAAGTGTTTTCCAAAGTAGCTGTACTGCTTTACACTCCCTCCAGCAATGTGCAAGGGGTCCAATTTCTCCACATTTTAACATTTGTTATTTTCTAGCTTTTTTTTTTTTTTATTATAGCCATCCAGGTGGGTGTCAAGTGGTATCTTATTGTGGTTTTGATTTGCATTTGTCTGATGACTAATGATGTTGTCTTTTCCTCTGCTTCTTGGCTATTTGTATATCATCTTTGGAGAAATGCCTATTCAAATTCCTTGTCCATTTTTTAATTGGGTTTTGTCTTTGGTCGAATTGTGTAATGGTTAATTTTATGTGGGCTGGACTAAGGGATGCCGAGATAGCTGATGAAACATTATTTCTGGGTGTGTCTGTGAGGATGTCTTCAGAAGAGATTGTGGATCAGTAGACTGAGTAAAGGAGACCATTCTCACCAGTATCAGTGGGCATCATCCAATTTTCTGAGGGCCTGAATAGAACAAAAAGGGGAGGAGGATGAACTTGTTCTCATTGCTGGAGCTGAGATATCCATTGTCTCCTACTTTTGTACATCGGACCTTCTTATTCTCAGGCACTTAGACTTGGGCTAGGACTAATACCATCACCCTGCCACTCCGCCCAGGCCTCTGGACTTGGTCTGAATCACACCAGCAGCTTTCCTGATTCTCTGCAGATGGCAGATAGTGGGACTTTTTGGCCTCCATAACCATGTGAACCAGTTCCTGTAATAAATTTCCTCTGCTATATATGTATCTGTCTATATATATATATGTATCTCTCTCACTCTTGCTCTCTCTGTGTACCTATTAGTTATGTTTCTCTGGAGAACCCTAACTAATACAAATTATAAGAGTTCTTGTTATATTCTGAACACTGGACATCCATTTTTTAAAAAAAAACATTCTTTTGTGGGGCGCCTGGGTGGCTCAGTCAGTTAAATGTCCAACTTCAGCTTGGGTCATGATCTCATGGTCCATGAGGTTGAACCCTGCATCAGGCTCTGTGCTGATAGCTCAGAGCCTGGAGCCTGCTTCAGATTCTGTGTCTCCCTCTCTTTCTGCCCCTCCCTTGCTCATGCTCTGTGTCTCTCTCTCTCAAAAATAAAATAATTAAAAAATTAAGAAATGTTCTTTTTTGTTGTTGTTTTTTATTGTTTTATTGTTGTTGTTGTTTTATGTTTATTTATTTTTGTGAGAGAGAGAGAGCACACACGGGTGAGTGAGCAGGGAGGGGAAGAGAGAGAGACACACAGAATTTGAAGCAGGCTCCAGGCTCTGAGCTGTCAGCACAGAGCCTGACATGGGGCTTCAACTCACAAACTGTGAGATCATGACCTGAGCCGAGGTTGGATGCTTAACTGACTGTGCTACCCAGGCATCCCAAGAAACATTATTTTGGGGCAAACCTTCCTTGACTCAAAAATCACTCACTCGGCTTTACATCCAGATGGCCAACTGACACATGAGAAAATGTTCAACATCACTCATCATCAGGGAAATACAAATCAAAACTACAATGAGATACCACCTCTCACCTGTCAGAATGGCTAACATTAACAACTCAGACAACAACAGATGTTGGTGAGGATGCAGAAAAAGAGGATCTCTTTTGCACTGCTGGTGGGAATGCAAACTGGTACAGCCACCCTGGAAAATAGTACGGAGGTTCTTCACAAAATTAAAAATAGAACTACTCTACGACCCAGCAATTGCATTACTAGGTATTTATCTAAGGGATACAGGTATGCTGTGTTGCAGGGGCACATGCACACCAACGTTTATAGCAGCGCTATCGACAATAGCCAAAGTATGGAAAGAGTCCAAATGTCCATCGATGGATGAATAGATAAAGCAGATGTGGTATATATATACAATGGAGTGTTACTCGGCAATCAAAAAGAATGAAATCTTGCCATTCGCAACTACGTGGATGGAACTAGAGGGTGTTATGCTAAGCGAAATTAGCCAGTCAGAGAAAGACAAATATATGACTTCACTCATATGAGGACTTTAAGATACAAAACAGTTGAACATACGGGAAGGGTAGCAAAAATAGTATAAAAACAGGGAGGGGGACAAAACATAAGAGACTCTTAAATAAGAATAAACAGAAGGTTGCTGGAGGGGTTGTGGGTGGGGGGATGGGCTAAATGGGTAAGGGGCATTAAGAAATCTACTCCTGAAATCATTGTTGCACTATATGCTAACTATGTTTCGAAGGAGCACATGCCTCTTAACTAACCTGGATGTAAATTAAAAAATAATAAAAAAAAATGTATATATAAAAATCACTCACTCATCTTTAAATATACCTAGATCTTTTATGTCTCTCAGCCTTTGATCATACTTTTTCTTTTGTCTGGAATATCCTTCCCTTATTCTGGTGGCTGAAATTATAATTGTTCTTCCAGGCTCAGATCAACTGGTACCTCCTCTGAGAAGCTATATTAACCCCTTTCTCCTCCTTATTCCACTAGTTAGGTGCTCTTGACTATGAATATCTCTATAATGGTATACTTTTTTTATTGTTTCCTTCAAACCACTAGGTTGTATTTCTAGAGTCAGGGATTATATTTTGATTTATTTCTGTCCTTATCATCTAAATGGCTTGGCGTATAGTGGATGTTAATAAATGCTGAATGAAACGAGCATAGACTGGAGTTTTGAGTGTAGAGTGGAGGTTTGCTTGGCAGAAATGGTATAGAGGGGATGAATTGGGAGCTGTACCATTTATTCATTCATATAGTATTAAGACCTTACTCTGTGCCAGGTACTCTGTTAGGTACTTGATATGCAGTGGACAATAAGAATAATAGTTTCTGTTGTCTTATATTCAAGTAGGAGGATAGGCAATAAATAAGTAGACATGTAATATAGTTTCATGTAATAGTAAGTTCTAGAAAACAAAATAAAGCAGGACAACGTGTTACAGAGCGATGGGGGTGCTACCTTAGGATGGTCAAAGAAAGCTTCTCTTTTTAATGTTTTTTAAAAAAAATTTGTTAAAGTTTATTTCTTTATTTTGAGAGAGAGAGAGAGTGCGCGAGAGCACATTAGTGGGGGAGGGGCAGAGAGAGGGAGAGAGGGAGAATCCCAAGCAGTCTTGGCCATCAGTGCACAGAGTCCGATACGGGGCTCGAACCCACGAAACTGTAAGATCATGACCTGAACTGAAATCAAGAGACAGACACTTAACTGACTGAACTACCCAGGCATCCAAAAAATGCTTTCTTAAATTTTTTGTTTTTTCAACGTTTATTTATTTTTGGGACAGAGAGAGACAGGGCATGAACGGGGGAGGGGCAGAGAGAGAGGGAGACACAGAATCGGAAACAGGCTCCAGGCTCCGAGCCATCAGCCCAGAGCCCGACGCGGGGCTCGAACTCACGGACCGCGAGATCGTGACCTGGCTGAAGTCGGACGCTTAACCGACTGCGCCACCCAGGCGCCCCCAAAAAATGCTTTCTTAAATGGTGAGTAGCATGATGCTTGGCTCTACGTTTTCTAAGTCAAGAGAATGAATGAGCAGTATGGGAGCCAGCCAGATGTTTTCAACACCTGGAAGTCCCTAGGTATTGTACATGAATGTTCATAGTAGCATTATTTATGGTAGACAAAAAGTGGAGACAACTCAAATGTCCACTGAGTGATGAATAAACAAAATGTGATATATCCATATGATGGAATATTATTCAGCCATAAAATGGAACAAAGTACTGATACATGCTACAACATGGATAAACCTTGAAAATTTATGCTAAGTGAAAGGCAACATATTATGTGATTCCATTTATGAAAATGTCCAGAATACGTAAATCTGTAGAGACAGAAAGTAGATTAGTAGTTGCCAGGGGTTGGGGGAAGGGGTTATGTGGAGTGACTGCTAATGGGTATGGGGTTTATTTTTAGGGTGATGAAAATGTTCTGAAATTAGATTGTGGTGATGGCTGTATAACTTTGTGGATATGCTAAAAGCCACTGAATTGTACACTTTAAAAGGGTGAATTGTATGGTATGCAAATTATATCTCAATAAAAACAAAACTTAGATTTGCTAAAAGCTGTTGTTTTTAACATGGTTGTAGAAAGTTATCATTTATTTTCTTTCTGACTGGAAGTCTTTCCCCGGGACTTCAGCCCAAAGGTGAGGATTTAGGAGCCCATTCCCAGTTTTAGATGTGAGCCTGAACATGATTTTAAACATGGACCCACCAGTGGCTAGGTAGAGGATACAACATTGTCCTGCTTTGGTTCAAGGGACTTTTCGTGCCTTTAGCTGGGGTAAGTATGGATGAATCACTCCCTATAGTCTGAAAGATGTGGGATGTGAAGAATGAGCTGTCATCTCTGTTCTGATGACATCTTGAGTATCACACAGTTGTAGATCCAAATATAGGTGTTGAACCATTTGCCCTGAATGCTCCATGGATAATTCCCTGGGAACCAGTAGAGGATAGGGAGAGAGATAATCTAAGCCTGTGGGAGCAAACCAGGTAAAACCAGGTAAGAGATGCCAGTGACATATTTTTTTTCTCATCTTTTTTAAAGATGATCTATCAAAAGCTCAAGGGAAGTTGATTTTTTTTTTTTTAAGTCTGTAAACACTTACTGGTGGACTCTCAGGTGGCTGGTCCATTGACCTTGTCCTGAAGAAGTTCCCAAATACACCCGGGAGGTGAAACAGACTTCTAGGCTGCCAAAGGTCTACGGAGTGGTTCCGATAGGATGTGCACAGTCAGAGGAGGGAGAGATGGCTGTAAACTTGGTGATAAGAGGAAGCCTGGGAAATCCAGCGTAGGCCCAAGTCCAGAGGGCAGCATGTACTTGGTGTGGGACAACAGGGATAGTAAGGCAGGATACATTTTTTCTGTGTTGTTTCTGTACCTGCTCACTTTCACTCTACAACAAACAGACCTTTGAGGACCTGCTCTAAAGCTGTCCTGGTACCGGACAAAGCTGGAGACATAGGCATTATGAGACTTGGGCCCTGCCTTTAGAAGTGCTTAATGTTTTGGGGTACACAGAGCTGGAAACAATTGACTCTAATGGTATGGATCAGGGTGTGTAATAGATAGGGATAGACTCGGTGTGTAAGACTGCAGACCGACGGACTCTGATTTGGGATTAGGTAAGGCTACCCTTGAGCAGGCATTGAGATAGGGCCTTGATAGAGGAACCTCTTTAGGTCATTGCCAGAAGGGGAAGTAGAGGTACAGAATGCTTCTTTGTCAGATGTGGGCCTCTCATTTTGCCCTCAGGTTTGAAGAGGAATAAAGGGTCTATGTCCAGGAATAGCGCTTTCTCTGCCACCCTTTGAAGCAGTGCTAGGCTGACTGTGGAAGGCCCTTCCCTGTCTTGCACTTGTTCTACTGCTGTTTTGGAAAGATGAAGCCTGAGAGGTGCCAGAGCAATCCCAGTTGCTATGGGGCCGGAAACAGGTGAGGCTTGTAGCCCTGCTCGAGTTAAGGAGTGAGGGGTTTGTCCTCTTCAGCCAGCTTAAAGCCTGCCTTTGCTATGAAACTGGATAAGTAGTCTGCACAGCTTGTTTTTCATTTGGGGCTATTTTCAGCCCTGGAGCCCAGCAAGGTGGAATGATTGAGATGCTTTTGTAGGGTTCAAGCTTTTGCCAGATCCTATTTGCCAGGATATGGACCCAGCCATTTCCTGGGAGGTCAGCTTTTCCAAACGCTCAATGTTAAAAGGAAGAAGCATTTTCATTTCCTCTCAATGGGGAGTGTAGGACATGTGAAGGTGGGTGTTCAGTTTAATATTACAACCCAGGTCCTAAATGGAGATGCGGTATAGTTTGGAACGTTGCCATATGGTCTCTAAAGCAGTTTTGAGGAACTCATCTGGATCCTTCTTGTATTTTTATGGTTATTGAGATGGCCAGGCCCTACTACAGGAGGGCCTCTCTAAATGTATATACCTGATGCTGGCCAAGGACTTGATGTCTTCTGTGCCTGCCTGTCTCTAGGGCTAACAGAACAGATAGCTCAGCCTTGCTTACTGGCAAGTGACCCATGGTGGTACATGTCTGGTAGTCTTCTCGAGAGTTCCCTATTTAGTGAGTGCTTATTGTGTGCCAGGCAGCTATGGTGAGCACCATGCTAGATGGTGAGGTTTTATCAGAGATACCTAAGACAATACCATCGTCTTACTCCTAGGGCTTAACACAACGCCCTGCATATAAATAAATACTTATGATTTAATAAATGTTGGTCCAAGGACAAACAAAACCAAAATCAAAATAGTTTTTATAGGAACTCAGAAGTCTTGTGAGAAGGGAGACTACTATGTGCCAGATACTGTATAAGTGCTCTCATAGACATTTAATTTTTCATACATCCATCTGAGATGATTGTTGTCAATATCTTATAGTACAAATAAGAGGTTAATTACTTGGCAAAAGTCACTTTATTATTATTCACTTTATTATTATTTTTTTAATGTCTATTATTTGGGGGGGGTTGGAGAGAGAGAGAGAGGCAGAGGAAGAGGGAGAGAGAGAATTCCAAGCAGGCTCTATGCTGTGAGCACAGAGCTATATGCGGGGCTGAATCCCTAAACTGTGAGATCATGACCTGAGCTGAAATCAAGAGTCAGACACCTCGGGGCGCCTGGGTGGCTCAGTCGGTTAAGTGTCTGGCTTCGGCTCAGGTCATGATCTCACAGTCCGTGAGTTCAAGCCCCGCGTCGGGCTCTGTGCTGACAGTGCAGAGCCTGGAGCCTGCTTTGGATTCTGTGTCTCCCTCTCTCTCTGCCCCTCCCCTGCTCATGCTCTGCCTCTCTCTGTCTCAAAAATAAATAAAAACATTAAAAAAAAATTTAAAGAGTCAGACACCTTAACCAACTGAGTCACCCAGGTGCCCCCAGAGTGACTTTCTATTAGCATTGTCTAGACTCTTTCTTGAGGTGCTCCATCTTGGCATGGAAGATACCTAATAGACCACACGTTGCCTTGTTTTGAGTATTGTGTGGGTGAGCAGGGCTAGTCTGAGTCTTTTTGAAGTCGGCAGGAGGTGCATCTGTATGCCTAAGTAGGGAGCTGATAACACAGATAAGGATAGGAAACTGGGCATAACCTTGAGGAACTACCATCTAATGGGGGCGATAGGTAAGTCGATATTATAGGATCTACATAAAAAGGAGCCGTAAATTGAGGAAGGACCCTTTTACTTTGTGAGGGGTATGGTGACCAGGAACTGCTACCAGGAGGCCTTCTGTACCTCAGCTCTTGTTCTTCTTTTCCATACCTGCAGCTCCTCATGGTAATCTTCCTTACTACCTGGACATGCATTTTGACAGTTTTATGAGTCTTGTTGTCAAGATTGTTATTCCTTGAGACTAGGTGCTCATGTTTTTCTTGCCACCACTTAGACTTGGGTCACTTACTCAGTCCGAACCTCAGCTGTGTTATCTGTAAAATGAGGCCAATGATAGGTAGGTAGATTACAGTCTGAAAGCCGGGACCAACCCAGGTGTTGATCTCTGGAGATTCACCTTATTCTCCCAATTCTGTGATTTCTGTGATCAGACCTAATATAAGGCTGGGCATCTAGGAGGCTTTGAATTAAGGTTGTCACAGAGAGTATTTTATGGCACCTCAAAATTCTAAAACTTTTCTCTGTCACCACTGTTAGATCTAGCAGTGACAGAAGCTCTTGGCTTCTGTTGGCCAGGCTCTTGGACTAAATGAGCATTTCTAGCCTGACAGTAAGGCTTTGGCTGAAGTCTCATAAGCTCAAGAGGATATTGTATTCCACCCCCTTTTTTAAAATTTATTTATTTTGAGAGAGAGGGAGTGCAAGTAGATGAGGGGCAGAGAGAGAATGAGAGAATCAATCCCAACCCGGCTCTGTACTGGCAGCATGGAGCCCAATGTGCGGCCCGAACTCACGAACTGCGCGACAAGATCATAGCCTGAGCTGGTCAACTTACTGAGCCACCCAGGTGCCCCTAGAGGATATTGTATTTAAATATATTTCCTAGTGTGGTGTCTTTCATTGTCAGCTAGGTCAGTGAGAGATAGTGGTTTCCTGATTTGCTTCTGGATGGCCTGGCTTAAGCAATGGGATCAGGACCCCACCCTTAAGATATTCACCTTTTTAGGCATTGGGCCAGACATCTAAAGCTCCATGAAACACTCTGTTCGTGTACAGTACCCACTTGAGCTCTAAAACTTGTAAAATAGTCAACTTTGGTATAAAACTTGGGCTGGGGTGGGGTCCTAAGGAACCTAGCAGGAGGTCATAGGAACTCTGAGCTACAGCTAAGTCCACCACTAACTAATCAGACAGTTAATAATAATAAAAATCATAATGTTAATTGTTATGATAAAAAATTTACTTTGAGTACTTTTGTGTTATGTACAATTATGTATTTACCTTATTTAATCCTCACAGTAGCCAGTGAGATAGATAGATATTGTTATTCTCATTTTGTAAATGAGGAATCTAAGGTCACATATCTAGTAATTGGTGTAAGTGGGACTCAACCTAATTAGAAATTTCATGCTCTAATTCTAAGACTTAAGTTTTTAAACATTGCACTATGCTGCCTCCCCAGTGATCTGGATATATGCTTATATTTCTATGGGCCAGGCTGCCTCTTTGGGAGTGGGGGGGATATAGTAACAGGTTGTTTCTTCCTTAGCACCTGAAAGAGTTATTTATTTTTGGAATGCATGCTGAGTGCCAGGTACTGTGTACATACCACAGATACTAATTTTATTAAGTAATATTTTATTCAATTAAAAAAAGTTGCATGGCATAAAGTAAAACACATTGAGCTAGATCCAGAATCCTGGCTCCATTTTTTGCTAGCTTTGTGACCTTTGAACAGCTTACTCAACTTCTCTTAAATCAATTAATATGTTTAAAGCTCTTAGAACAGTGCCTAAGACGGAGTAAGTGCTCCATAAATGTTAGCTATTATTAATACTGTTTCTAAATTGGGGGCTAATAAATGTATCAGGCTGTGGGAAGACAGTGGTAAACAAGATAATCTCAACTCTGACCTTACAGAGTTTACAGTACAGTGAAGGAGATAGGTTTTTTATTGTTGTTTATTTTTAAAATTTATATCCAAGTTAGATATAATGCAACAATGATTTCAGGAGTAGCTTCCTTTTTTTTTTTTTTTAAATTTTTTTTTTTTCAACGTTTATTTATTTTTGGGACAGAGAGAGACAGAGCATGAACGGGGGAGGGGCAGAGAGAGAGGGAGACACAGAATTGGAAACAGGCTCCAGGCTCTGAGCCATCAGCCCAGAGCCCGACGCGGGGCTCGAACCCACGGACCGCGAGATCGTGACCTGGCTGAAGTCGGATGCTCAACCGACTGCGCCACCCAGGCGCCCCAGGAGTAGCTTCCTTAATGCCCCTTACCCATTTAGTCCATCCCTCTCCCACAACCCCTTCAGCAACCCTCTGTTTATTCTCCATATTTAAGAGTCTCTTATGTTTTGTCCCCCTCCCTGTTTTTATATATTTTTGCTACCCTTCCTGTGTGTTCAACTGTTTTGTATCTTAAAGTCCTCATATGAGTGAAGTCATATGATATTTGTCTTTCTCTGACTGGCTAATTTCGCTTAGCATAACACCCTCTAGTTCTATCCACGTAGTTGTGAATGGCAAGATTTCATTCTTTTTGATTGCCGAGTAACACTCCATTGTATATATATACCACATCTTTATCTATTCATCCATCGATGGACATTTGGGCTCTTTCCATACTTTGGCTATTGTCGATAGCACTGCTATAAACGTTGGTGTGCTTGTGCCCCTTCGACACAGCATGTGTGTATCCCTTGGATAAATACCTAGTAGTGCAATTGCTGGGTCATAGGGTAGTTCTATTTTTAATTTTGTGAGGAACCTCCATACTGTTTTCCAGGGTGGCTGCACCAGTTTGCATTCCCACCAGCAGTGCAAAAGAGATCCTCTTTTTCTGCATCCTCGCCAACATCTGTTGTTGTCTGAGTTGTTAATGTTAGCCATTCTGACAGGTGTGAGGTGGTATCTCATTGTAGTTTTGATTTGTATTTCCCTAATGAGGAGTGATGTTGAGCATTATTTTATGTGTCGGTTGGCTATCTGGATGTATTATATGAGAAGTCTCTATTCATGTCTTTTGCCCATTTCTTTGCTGGATTATTTGTTTTTTGGGTTCTGAGTTTGATAAGTTCTTTATAGATTTTGGATACTAACCCTTTATCTGATATTCATTTGCAAATATCTTCTCCCATTCTGTTGGTTGCTTTTTAGTTTTGCTGATTGTTTCCTTCACTGTGCAGAAGCTTTTTATTTTGATGAGATTGCAGTAGTTCATTTTTGCTTTTGTTTCCCTTATCTCTGGAGACATGTTGAGTAAGAAGTTGCTGTGGCTAAGGTCAAAGAGGTTTTACCTGCTTTCTCCTTGAGGATTTTGATGGCTTCCTGTCTTACGTTTAGGGCTTTCATCCATTTTGACTTTATTTTTGTGTATGGTGTAAATAAGTGGTCCAGGCTCATTCTTCTCCATGTCCCTGTCCAGTTTTCCCAGCACCACTTGCCGAAGAGACTGTATTTATTCCACTGAATATTCTTTGCTGCTTTGTCAAAGATTAGTTGGCCATACATTTGTGGGTCCCTTTCTGGGTTCTCTATTCTGTTCCATTGATCTGAGTGTCTGTTTTTGTGCCAGTACCATACTGCCTTGATGATTATAGCTTTGTAATACAGCCTGAAGTCTGAGGAGATAGATTTTTAAACAAATGATTGGAAATATGATGAGTGCTGTGAAGAAGTGCAGAGTGGTATGGCTCCCAGTACGGAGGGACCTAACACCATTTGAGGGCTTGGGAGTCTCTGAGGAAATGTCAAAGTGGGCCCTGGGATGGAATAGGAATAGCACAAACTCTGGGACCGACTGCCCTGCCACTTATCATATCAGTGCCACTTTGGACAAGTTACTTAATTTGCCTGTGCCTTTTATCTGAATAATGAGGATAATAATAGTATCTCTCTCACAACGTAGTTGTAAGGATTACTAAGCAATATTTGTAAAGTGCTTAGGAGTAGTGCCTGGCACATGGTAAGTACATATAGGTTAAATGAAATAAATAGATGAAGTACACTCTTCTTAAAGCATGTATCTTGGTATTCCTGTCTTTAAAATCTTGTATTAACTTGTCCTATCTGGTAGGTTAAAGTCCAAGTTCTTTAATATGGCAAATATCATATTTTCTTGGGATGGTCCTTGTTTACAGTTATTTTTTCTGTCTCTCTTTTACCCTCAGTAACCCTGTTTAGACCATAAATTACATGACTTCTCACCTATGGTGACCTTCCTCATGAGGCCTTCCATGGTCTGACCCCTTTGTCTGGCTCCAGTCTCATCTTTTGACATTGATCCACTAGCACCTTACCTAAGTGTTTCCGTGAACTACTTGCCATTTCCCAAAGCCATGTTGTGTTTTATTGTTTTGGGGTTTTGTTGTTGTTGTTTTTGCATTTCTGAGCCTTTGTATATGCTGTTCTCTCTGCTTGGAATGACCTCTCCTTTTCACCTCCATCCTTCTTCCCCTAGTGCTGCCCTCCTGGCATATATATACTCATCCTTCAAGATATACCTCAATTATCTTCTATGAAGACTTGGCCTTACATACCTAGTTAGGCTATTTTCTCTTTGGGGCCATTACTGTAATTAGTGTAACTCTTCATTGTGCTTCTTATCCCTGTTGTACTGCAATTGTTTACTTTCATGGCTTTCTACCACACTGTGAGTTGCTACAGGGCAGGGACTGAGTACTCTTTGTTTCATTAAAAAAATATTGAGTTATGGCATAAATATGATTAAATGAATTAAATGCTTGAGGAATTTTTACATATGTGTATACCCTTGTAACTATCACCTAGATCAAGATACAGATATATTTCTGCATATTCAGAGTCTGGCATAGTGATCGGCAAACCTTTTCTTTAAGGGACCAGCTAGTAAATATTTTAGGCTTGATGGGCTGTATGTTTTTTTTTTTTTTTTGGTGAAGTGGCAAGTTGTGCAGGAAAGCAGCCATAGACAGCATGTAAATGAACATGCATGACCGTGTTCCAGTAAACTGTTTGCAGACGTGTTGGGCCAGATTTGGCCCGAGAACCACAGTTTGCTCATCCGTTATCTAGCACAGTGCCCAAAGATAAAACAGAAATTGAGTAAATGTCTGTTGAGTTGTAGACAAAGATCTTGATCTTAGAAACCATTTTCTTGAGTTTTCCAGTAGTGGAACAGCTTGCACCTACAGATAGGGCCTGTGCTTTTGGGGAGTACATCTTGAAGCAGGTTGCCTTTTCACAAGTTGTTTGTGTTCATAAGGGAATAAAAATGTCACCTCTTCCAGCACAGTTTTGGTGGCCTGTGGTCACTGGCAACTTTGGGGTCCATGAGTGTATTTGTGTAATCCCTTGAGGCCATGGACTATGTCTTATTCATTTTGTCCTTAGTGTCTACCATAGGGTATTGGACAGGGACACTTAGTAAATTTTGAATGAATAAATGAATTGAAGTTGGCTTTCAGTAGTAAGCCTAATGGAAATTGTACATTTACTTATGATAAAAGTGTCTTTGCTTTTGGTTTTAATTAACACTAGTTTTCTCTTGCTGGTGGGTGCTTTGGCTGGCAGTTGATGGCATCATAGGACATAAACCTGTCCAGTGAGTGAATGACCTTGAACACAAGTATACAGCCAAAATAAGCAACTGGTCCCACGGCCCAGTGCTTGAATGTCTACATGTTTACTTTCACTTTCTTGCTCATTAGTATCAAAGCCAGGACGGTGAGGTGTGTGATCTCAAAATATTGTTATGAAGCCTCGATTATTGTATATGTTTGGTTGAAATCTGGATTAGCATTTTGAAAAGAAAAAGTGGTGATAATAAACACAGCTGAAAACATTGAATTATTTCTCGATAGGTGCACTTTGTTTATAGGCAAAATCATTCAAAACATGAGGGATTGTGGAAGGAAAATAGAATCTAGGTGTTGATAAAAAGGATGGATTTCATTATTTCTGAGTCAGAAATAGGCAGTTAAACTGTTATTAACATAATACTTTTTTTCTCCAGTGGTTGGCCTTCTTCACAAGTATCTTGTACTTTATTTTTTGTCATTTGCGAACACGGTATTTAGAGACCTGGAGCCTAAACTGAGGGTAAATTTTCAGTAATCTCTAGGGAACTTTCTTATTACTGCCCTCCCCCTACATCCTCCCCCACCCCCCCCCCCACACACACACACTATACCTGGCCAGGCACACAGTGGTTGCCCACAGAGTTGAACCTTAATTCCTGCTGCCTCTCATGTCTTCACAGGATTTTTTATGTGTTTTCTGAAGATTGGAAGGGATTGGCATGAAGGTTGGGGTGGGATGGGGGTTGAGTAACTTCAGTGTCAGGAATAAAAGGCAAGTTATCTCCTAAGTGGTCCTAATGATGATCATATATACTTTTAGAATACAAAGAATTTAAATTTCTTATTTTATTTGATCCTTGTTGCTATCCTGGGAAGTAGCCCTATTTGCACAAGGGTAAGAAGAAGCTCAGAGGTAACTCTTTAAAGGTGTCACGCTGCTATTAAGGCTCAGAGCCAAGACTTGAAGCTAGTTCTTTTACTCAGGTATCTGTATTCCGTATAATGCAGCCTTAGTTTTAAACTGTTTTCTAGGTATTCTAAGGCTTCCCAAACCGCCTCAGGGATCACTGTGGAAGAAGTGAGTCATTGGGAAGAACTCTAGGCTTTTCTCACATGTCTCAACCAGAGCCCCTCCATATTGAGCTTATTTTTTAACTTAAAAAGATCTTTTTTAGGATTAAGTTTTAAACATATACAAAACTAGAGAGGGCAGTGTAATGAACCCCCATGTGCCCATTACTCCCCATTTACAATTATGTACTCAAGGCCAATCTTATTAATCCTGTTTCATCTTTACCCTCCCATCCTTTTGGATTATTTTAAAAAATGTTTAAAAAATATATATTTTAAATGTTTATTTTTGAGAGAGAGACAGACAGACAGAGTGTGAGCAGTGGAGGGGCAGAGAGAGAGAGGGAGACACAGAATCTGAAGCAGGCTCCAGGCTCTGACCTGTCAGCACAGAGCTGGATGTGGGGCTTGACTCACAAACCGCAAGATCATGAACTGAGCCAAAGTTGGACGCTCAACCGGCTGAGCCAACCAGGCATCCCCTTTTGGATTATTTTGAAGCAAATTCTAGGCATATTATTTCATTCGTGAACATTATTATGTATTTCTTAAAGAAATAATAATACATTTGAAAACATTACCAAAATATAATGATCACACTTAAAAATATAACATAATTCTTTAATATCATCAACTAGTAAGTGTTTAAGTTGATTTGTTCACATCAGTGTCCAATGAAGATCTATACATTGGTTGATCTAAATCTTTTTTTTTTTTTTTTAATTTTTTTTTTCAACGTTTATTTATTTTTGGGACAGAGAGAAACAGAGCATGAACGGGGGAGGGGCAGAGAGAGAGGGAGACACAGAATCGGAAACAGGCTCCAGGCTCTGAGCCATCAGCCCAGAGCCTGACGCGGGGCTCGAACTCACGGACCGCGAGATCGTGACCTGGCTGAAGTCGGACGCTCAACCGACTGCGCCACCCAGGCGCCCCTCTAAATCTTTTTTTTAATCCTTTTTTTAGTTTGATGTAGTTCAATTTTTTAATTTTTGTTTGCTTTTGTTGCCCTTTCCTGAGGAGACAGAACCCTCCTGAAAATTGCTCAGACGAATGCCCAAGAGCTTATGCCTCTGTATTCTTCTAGTTTTATGGGTTCTGGTCTTATATTTAAGTCTTTAAACCTTTTGAGCTTATTTTTGTATATGGTGTGGGAAAGTGTTCCAGTTTCATTCTTTTCCATGTAGTTGTCCAATATTCCCAACACCACGTATTAAAGAGACTGTCTTTTTTTCTGTTGTATGTCCTTGCCTCCTTTGTTGAAGATCAATTGACTGTATAAATGTAGGTTTAATTCTGGACTGTCTATTCCATTGATCTATGTGCCTATTTTTGTGCCAGTACAATACTGTTTTGATTACTATAGCTTTGTAGTATAGTTTGATATCAGGGAATATGATACCTTCAGCTTTGTTCTTCTTTCTCAAGATTGCTTTGGCTATTTGGAATCTTTTGTGGTTCCATACAAATTAAAAAAAATTTGTTTTAATGTTAATTTATTTTTGAGAGAGAGAGACAGAGTGTGAGTGGGTGAGGGGCAGAGAGAGAGGGAGACAGAGAATCTGAAGCAGGCTTCAGGCCCTGAGCTGTCAGCACAGAGCCCGACGTGGGGCTCGAACTCACGAACTGTGAGATCATGACCTGAGCGGAGTCGGACGATTAACCAACTGAGTCACCTAGGTGCCCCGGTTCCATACAAATTTTAGGAGTATTTGTTCTAGTTCTGTGAAACATGCCTTGGGTATTTTGATAGGGGTTGCACTGAATCTGTAGATTGCTTTGGGTAGTATGCACACTTTAATTGTATATCTTTCCATTTGTATGGAATAATATGGTATATTTTCCCATTTATTCGTGTCTTCTTTTTTTTTTTTTAATTGTTTTTAGTGTTTGTTTTTGAGACTGAGAGACAGAGTGTGAGTGGGGGAGGGGCAGAGAGCGAGGGAGACAGAATGTGAAGTGGGCTCCAGGCTTTGAGCTGTCAGCACAGAGCCAGAAGTGGGGCCTGAACTCACGAGCTGTGAGATCATGACCTCAGCCACAGTCAGATGCTTAACCCACTGAGCCCCCCAGGCGCTCCTATTTGTGTTTTCTTTAGTTTCTTTCATCAATGTCTTACAGTTTTCCATTTTTTAAATCAATGTCTTACAATTTTAATTTCTTTCATCAGTGGCTTACAATACAGGTCTTTTACCTCCTTGGTAAATTTATTTTTAAATTTATTCCTAGGTATTTTATTCTTTTTGATACAATTATAAATGGGATTTTTTCTTAATTTTTTTCCTGGTAGTTCATTATTAACATACAGAAATACAATAGATACAAATAGGCAACTTTACCTATTCATTTATTAGTTCTAATAGTTTTCTGGTGGAGCCTTTAGTGTTTTATGTGTGTAATATTATGTCACCAGCAAATAGTGACAGTTTTATATCTTTTCCAGTTTGGATGTCTTTTGTTTCTTTTTTCTGGTTGGTCTAAGTCTTGAGTTTCTTCTAATTCATAGCTTCCCTCCCTCTCCCCATTTTATTTCTTTTCCCTGCAATTCTCTATTGAAGAAAGTGAATAATTTGTCCTGAAAATTTTCCCAGTTTCTGAGTTTTGCTGATTCTTTCTCTATAGTGGCATTTAACATGTTCCTGTGTCCTCTGTATTGTACTATAAGTTGGCAGTTGGATCTTGAGCCTTGATCAGATTCGGGTTTGCTTTATTTTCTTTCTTTCTTTCTTTCTTTCTTTCTTTCTTTCTTTCTTTCTTTCTAAAAGTGTTTATTTTTGAGAGAAAGAGTGCATATGAGTGGGGGAGGGGTGGAGAGAGAGAACACAGAGAATTCTAAGTAGGCTCCTTGTTGTCAGTGTAGAGCCTGACGTGGGGCTTGAACCCATGATCTGTGAGATCAGGACCTGAGCCAAGATCAAGAGTCGGATGCTTAACCAACTGAGCCCTCCCCAGGCACCCTCTTTCTTTTTAAAAAATGTTTATTATAATGGGGCACCTGGGTGGCTCAGTTGGTTGAGCGTCTGACTCTTGGTTTCAGGTCAGGTCATGATCTCACGGTTCATGATTTGAGCCCGTCATCTGGCTCTGTGCTGGCAGCACGGAGCCTACTTGGGATTCTCTCTCTCTGTGCCCCTCCCCTGCTTGCACTGTCTCTGTCTCTCAAAATAAATAAATAAAACTTTTAAAAAAAGTTTTATTTATTTATTTATTTATTTTGAGAGAGAGAGAGCGCAAAAGCAGGGGAGGGGCAGAGACAGAGAGAGGGAGAGAATCCCAAGCAGGCTCTGCTCTGTCAGTGCAGAGCCTGACATGGGGCTCCATCTCATAAACTGCAAGATTATGTCCTGAGCAAAAATCAAGAGTCCAATGCTTAGCTGACTGAGTTACCCAGGTGCCCCTCTTTTCTTTTTGAAGGATGTCCAACTACATCTGGTTTTCTCTCTTCTTGTAATGTTAAGATTGCTGAGTGGGTTCAGATATTGTCAATTTGATCTATTTGTTAAAATATTTCCCATCAACTTTTCCCTGATGATTTTAGGAGCCATTGATGTTTTCTACCTAGATCTATTATTTCATTAGAGATCTAATTAGATATGGAGACTCCTAATTAGATTTAATTTGAACTGCATTTGAAAGAGAGAGTTACACTGTTCAAAAATAAAGTTTAAAAGTTATTGGATTTTAACTGGTCTCTAAGAGCACCAATTACAATAGGAACCAGGAACTGAAGTGGGGACAGTGCCTGTAACAACTTATAATACTTTTTAAACCGTCTTTACTTCCTCATGTGTGCTGTTTTTGGCCTACATTCTTTCTCAGCTCAACAGTTAAACCCTCACAACAAAAAGGGCCCACATGTTTTAACTTTTTTTTTTTTTTTAATTTTTTTTTTTCCAACGTTTATTTATTTTTGGGACAGAGAGAGACAGAGCATGAACGGGGGAGGGGCAGAGAGAGAGGGAGACACAGAATCGGAAACAGGCTCCAGGCTCTGAGCCATCAGCCCAGAGCCCGACGCGGGGCTCGAACTCATGGACCGCGAGATTGTGACCTGGCTGAAGTCGGATGCTTAACCGACTGCACCACCCAGGCGCCCCAGTTTTAACTTTTAAAGAGTAAAATGGATGGACTGTCTTACTCTAGAGCCAGACCTGGGGGAGGGAGTCCTAAGGGGTGGAATGAGAGTTTTGCTTTAATGAACAAAGGAGGTGGTTAAGTCCCTGGGGCCTGTGTAGCCAGAAGAAGAGCCTGAAAATGGCCTTGGCAGCATCTAAGACTAGATACTTCTAGTTGAGAATGGGAGGAACAGTCTCTTATCCTTATTCCTTATTCCATACCATGAGGGGACTCTTTGGTCTAACCAAAGGGCCTGCCTGCTTAGGCTTCATTTCTGTCCCATCTGATGTGTTCCAGGCCCAGGGTCTTGGTAGCTGTGTTTAAGGCTGACTCTTAGGAATCCTAAACTGATAACCGCAGGACAGCCTAATGGCTCCTTGTTTTTGGCTCTGTTGTAAGGAAGGCCAAGGGCAGGAACCTCTTTGCAATAGCTTTGGCTGATCCTTGGCCGGCAATAACTTATGTCATTCTGGCCAAGAGCAGAGCTGCTGTGGAGCACTTGGTGTTCTCTAGCCTTTGCAGAGGTCACAGGCAGACAGGGCAGGGGAGCAAGGCCTTAATTAGCTAGGGACTGCTAAAGCAAAGCCATTTGGCAGTGTCTTACCTCAGCTCCTCAGATCCTCAGTGGGACTGGCTCCTTCTCCTGGTGACAGTGCAAATACTCCCTCCTTTTATAGCTTTTAGGTCTCTGAGAGACCTCTCTTCTTCCGTGAGCTTCAACACACTTCTATGTAGTGCTGTTAAAGGCTGATATTAAAAGCTAGTTAGGTGGAATGATAAAAATTCCTTCCATCTGAGCAGTGCTTTTTAACCATTCAAGCATGTTTTACTTCATTTGTTCTGAACCAATAGTCTGTGAATTGTAGATGAGGAAATTGAAGCTCAGAAAGGAGAAATACTCAATTAAGATGATAGCTAATTTTACTCTGGATTCCCAGACTAGAGGTCTTTCTACCAGTATATGAAGGACAAAGAGAAAGGTGGAGGATGGTAAGTAATATTGGGTAGCTTTATGTGCCAGGCACTGTGGAGGGTGCTTAGCTTAGTTTTCTCACAACATTATATGGTAAACAATTTTACCACTCTGAACTCCAGACTGGTGAAGTGACTTGGCCAAGGTTATAGGTAAGAAGTGGCAGTGCCTGGAATCAAGTCTAAGTCTGTTTGGCTTTAGAGCCTTTGTCTTTCTATCATTATACTATATTCCTTGCCAGTTTATTTGAAAAAATATTTATTGAGCCACAGATGTAGTGCTAGGTATAAGGGATATTAAAAAGTGTAATATTCAGTAACCTCCTCATGGAACTCATAATTTTGGTGATCGTTCACTGCTACATTATTGGGAATGGGGGCAAGAAGTAGATAGAGGGATAGGAGGCAGTGGGAGCTCGGGGGCCTCTAATTTTTCATGGTAGAGGATTTGTCAGAGGAGGCTTCCTAGAGAAGTATGTACCTCAGCTAGTCTAGTGATGAAGAACGTAGGCCCTGGGTCAGTCTGCCTGGTCCCATCACTTGCTAGTAATACTTGGGTCAAGTTGCTTAACCTCTCTGAGCCTGCTACCTTATCTATAACATGGAGATAATCATATTATCTACCTCAAAGGGCTGTTGTGAAGATTAAGATGAGATAATTCATGTTAAACATTTAACAGATTGCCTGACACATAATAAGCTCTCATTAATTGTCAACCATTATGGTTATCATTGTCTAACCTGTGTTTCTCCTGTATTCAGCTCAAGTGGAGACAAATTAAGCCAGGTTATCTTAGGACCTCTTATTATCAATAAAGTGGGGTTTATTTAAGTCATTTCAGAATATTCCATTGAAGCCTAAGATTCTGTCAAAGTAAAAACTGCCATTTAATTGTTTCCAGGAGAGCAGCTGTTTGTATCTTATGGTAACCCAACCTGGCTGTGCTCCCTAAAGCATCTCTGTTCAGTCCCAGGACCTCCAATAAAGACCCCTCTTTCCTCTCCTACCTCTTCATTGGATAGGCCAGAAGCAGGCCTCCCTTAGAAACTAGGTCTATTTCCCTAGAGCCCCTTTTCTTTATCACTAGACTAGCTGAAGTACCCACTTGGAAGCCTTTCCTGGCAACTTCCCCGACCATATTAGCATGCTCCTCAAGCTTCCATCACCTCCTTTCCCTCTAGCTATTCCTATGTTCCCATTCCCTCTATCATAGCAATGAGCCTTACCAAATTATGAGTTCTATGAGGGCAGAGATTACTAAATCTCATACTTCCTTGTATCCCTTGTACCTAGCGTTGCATCTGCAGCCCAGTAAGGATTCTTTTTTTAGAATAAACAACTGTGAAGGAATATAATAGTATAATGATAGAAAGACACAGGCTTTAAAGTTAGCAGACAGATCTGAATCTAGGTTAACTTTCTCCCAAAGCTTATTGTGCTGGAGAAAGTAATGTGATTTTAGTACTCCAAGTAGTACAGGCACTCTTTCCTACTTTAGGGTCCTGTCCATTTGGGGAACAGTACCTGTATACATTTGCAATATACCTGTTTGCAATAACAGTACCTGTATACATTTGTATAGATAAGTGCTCATTATAAAATGTACATTTTAAAATAAGTGTTCTTCATGGGCACCTGGGTGGCTCAGTTAGTTAAGCGTCTGACTCCTGATTTCAGCTCAGGTCATGATCTCACCGTGGTGAGATGGAGCCCCTCATCAGACTCCATGCTGGGTGTGGAGCCTGCTTAAGATTCTCTTTGCTCCCCGCCCTCCCACTTCCCATCTCCCTCTGCCCCTCCCCTGCATGTGTGCACGTGCTTTCTTTCTCTCTCAAAAAATAAAATAAGTGTTCTTCAAAAAAAAGTAAATTAAAAAATAAAGTAAATGTTCTTCAGAATATCACTATTGTATGAAAAGAAAATAGGTATTCTGAAAGACCTTTGGGATCAAATTTGGAAAAGCTGGAGGCTTTAATATGATAAGGAAAGGTATACAGGGTTTCCTACATTTTTTTTAAGCTTAAACTCATGACCCTGGATCAAAAGTCATATGCTCTATGGACTGAGCCAGCCAGGTGCTCTTCCTACATTTTTTTTTGGTTACAGAATCTCGACCCCCTCCCCACTACTGGCCTCCCTCCCCCCTCAAAACCCCCATCTATTGACATTACATAACACACTAGTGTTCTACGGAACACTTCTAATCAAGTACACAAAGTGGCTTCCTGTTTTTCTGTTAGTAGGGCTTGGAAAAGTAGAATGGCAACCTGTCCTTTGGTCTTAGAGCTACCCTTCTTTTCACAGACTGGGTTGTTGCTACAGAGAGCTGGATCTTGGGTAATCCACCGGTCCTTGGTTATGTCCCAGAATCAATGGGAGATTTAGCTAATCGAGCCTCTACAGATGGCATAGTCTTTTGCTTCTGGAGGGGAAGATAAATGCCCTTCTTTGAGGGAACAACGCTCAGTTCAATCAGGGAACTATCTATCTGCTCTTTTGTGAATTGCAGCTGGCCCAGAAGAGGGTTGGGGGTGGATTGCATTCAGTAATTTCAGTCTTATAGAGTTCTGGGTTCCAGTCCTCACTGTGCTTTGACTGAGGTACTTCGATTTTCTCAACCCTAGTTTTCTAATTTAAGGATGAAGAAGTTGCGTTAGATTAAGTACATTTAGTAAATATTTATTAAACGTTTAATGTATCACTGTTCTAGGATAATGGGCATGTAGTGATGGAAAGCCAGACACTGTCTTGTGGAACTTCATCTAGTAGAGATGATGTGAGTGGGGAAGTACATGTTACAGATTAAGACTTTAGTAGTTGAGGATCACTGTAGTTTAGCAGGCTTCCTGGAAATGGTGTGACTTAACTAGTCTCTAAAGCTCTGTTTAAGGTTTACATACTGCACAAGTTCAGGGAGGCACTTGGATTGTAAAAATGACCTGAGTGTCGGTAGGAGTGAGCATAGATAAGAGTGCTCAGGTGAAGGTGTTATCCTGTATTGCTCTTAGGTGTGGCGTCACCCATGGCCACTCTGCTGAGGGAGTGTTTTCCGGGCAGCTGCAGGTAGCACTGCCAGAGAGAATTTGCAGCTAAGGACAGAGGGAGGGCCTGGGGAGATGGGGATTGATATTGTGGGTAGAGGCAAAGAATCATAAGTGATGAAGTCAGAAGTTAAAAGAATTGGGAATTGGTGAGTTGTAGCATATAAAATGGGTCAGGGCAACAGTTCTTGTCTTGGGCTATGAATGACAGTGGGACTTGAAACCTGAATATGTTTATATATAGTTTACCAAGTTTTTACCACAAGCCAGGCACTGTTTATTTATTTATTTTTAATATTGCATTTATTTTTTAAAATTTACTTACTTATTTTGAGAGAGAGAGAGAGAGAGAGAGAGAGAGAGAGAGAGAGAGAGAGAGTGTGCATGAGCAGGGAAGGGGCAGAGAGGGAGGGGGAGAGAGAACCCCAAGCAGGCTCTGTGCTGTCAGTGCAGAGCCCAATGTGGGGCTAGATTTCACGAACTGTGAGATCATGACCTGAGCCAAAACCAAGAGTTGGATGCTTACCCATCCAGGTCCCCAAACCAGGCACTGTTATTAGCATTTCTAATGGTAAGCTTATTTAAATTTTTATTATTTAATTATTATTATTAGGGTATTTAATCTCTATACCAATCCTAAGAGGGTAGGTACTATTGTTTTCTTATTATAAAGGTGAGAAAACAGAGGCCCAGAGAACTTAAATAACTTGCTCACACTCACATGGTTAATAAGCAGTGGGGTTAGGATTCAGGCCTGGATGATATGTTTCCAGGGTCCTTGTTCTTAATCACCATGCTCTGCAGCTTTAGGCAGTGAGAAGCCATCATAGATTTCTGGCTAGTGAAGCCACTTGTTGCAAGTAGTGTGGTGCAAAGCAGTTTCCCAAGGAGGGGTGGAACTGAAGGCAAGAAGGTTAGCCATAGGTTGTTGTAGTACTTACCTTACTTACTTTTGGAAGTATGTAAAGGTCTTGAAGATATTTCACACATGACTTCCTGAGGTGAATCTGGCAGTGGCAAGCCCTACTTGTAATGAGCCCATTTTAGAAATCATTTTGTAAAGAATTTTAATCTACAGGAAACTCTCCTATCCCTATTGAACAGGCTGTTCCAGGCAGAAGGGCCCCGGGATCAGGTCAGGAATACCTCCTTTGGGGTCAGAGTCCAAGCAGCATCTGGAAACGTTTGCAAAAGGGGAAATATTAAGACATCCTGTTGCCACTAGAGTCTGCACTCCTGATAGGGGGGATAGTCATGGTTGATATCAGTCTGCTTGTTTATCTTGAGAGACTGGGCAAGTGGGCTGAGTTACAGAGATGTGACAGACATAGATCTAGTCCTTGAGCAATCCACAGATTACTGAGAAGATAAGCATATAAGCAAGTACACTCCATACAGTGTCACAGGTGCTACAGTAGAGGAACATAGACGATGTACTGGGAGAAAGGAAGGAGAGTCTAAATGCTTAGCAACAGGGAGTCAGGGAAGGGTTCAGAGATGTTTAAGGTGGATCTTTAAGAATGACCAGAAATGTACTAGGCAGTGTGAGGAAGTACATTGAGTGTTCAGGGAATGGTGAGTTGTTGGGCTGCTTGGGAGGGATTCTGAATGGCAAAGAGCTTACATCCTATTGGAGTTGAGCTTTACCATAGATGTTTAAGATGCAGAGTGACATGGTCAGAGTGGTGTTCTAGAAAAAGCTCTTTGATACATGTGCTCAGGAGGCTGAGAATGGATAAACTAGAGGCAAAGAAGCAGTTGCAAATGGTGAGGCTGGAACAAGGGCAGCGGTCATGGGGATTGAAATTTTGTGAGTGAAGGGCAAGGAAATGTTAGGTGATTGGGTATTAGTGTGATGCCATTCACACATGGAAATACAGGCTGGAGAGCTGGTGTGGGGAGTTAACGTTGGTTTTGAGATGCCTGTGGGTGACACTGGCTACCAGGGAGAGAAGATGGGAGTTTTGGAGCTCCTGCAAGAGGTAGAAACATAGCTATGAGAATGACTTCTAAGTGAGAGTGGAAGCCATTAGAAAGAGATGAAGTCACCTGATAAAATCCATAAAGTGGGGAAAAGATGGAGGTTGAGGATAGAGCCCTGGGGAACTCTGATACGTGTAGACAGAAACACCAGGGAAGGAGTCTGAGGAGTAGGAATCAGAGAGGTAGGAGAAAGTTTTGTCTGGAAGCCAGGAATGGAAAGATTTCTAAAAGAGGGTAAGTGTCTATCAAAGCAGAGAACAAGGAGGGTGAGTCCTGAAATGAAGCTACTGAGTCACTGGTGACCTGGTGACGGCAGTTTCAGTAGAGGGGTGGGGATGGAAGCTAGACACTAGACCGCCCGTGGCTTGGGGAGGGAGTAGGAGGTGAAGATACAGAGGCAGCAAGTATTGACTTTTTGTTTGAGAAATATAGTGGTAAGGGAAGGAAGGAAAGAAGATGATGAGGAACCAGGGAAGGCAGGTTCAAAGATTTTGATTTTTCAAAGTTGGCAGAGTAGAGTGGGGAGCTGAGCTGGTGCAGGTTGAGGGAGGAGAGAGAGAAATGCAGCCAGTGAAGGTGCCATGCCTCTCTCAGAGCTTCAAGTTACTGTGGGAACCCTATACTGTGGTACTGTGTTGAAGCCTGCGTCACAAGAAAGAGTGTGGGATAGACACGGGGGACCTTGATGTTAATACTAATTAACGTAGCACCATATATTGAGTAACCTTTGCACGCTAGGCATTTTTCTAGAAACATCGAACAGAATTCTAACGCTAACCACAACTCCCAGAAGTAAGTACAGTATAGTCACCATTTTCCATGTGAAAATAGACAAGTTAAGCATTCAGGCAGTTAGAGGTGGAGCCAGTGTTTCGGCTGAGGTCTGTGAACCTACAAGGTGTGTTCTTTCCACTCTGCTGTGCTGTTTTTTTCATTAGAAGTCTAATCCTGAAGACTCTAAAGGGGGCCTTGGAAGGGGGTGTGGAGGGATGGATGGTCCAGAGAGATAAAGGTAGAGCTCTGTAACTGGCCCTACCCTGGAAGGAATGTGACTTAATCTCTGGAGTGAAGGAGAAAGGTCTTGGTCCTGCCTTGCTCTGTTTTCTCTCTGCTAAGCCTTTGGCTTTCACTTTATTTTTCTCCATCTTTCTATAAGTTCCTACCATGGCCTGTTGTTGACAATTTACAGAGCCAAAAAGATCAACTTCTAAGCCTAAGCCATTCTTTTTGACAAACTGCCTGTGAGGATTTGCTGAGCTGTAGGATGCCACTCTCTTTGGCACAGGGCACATGATAGGCTTCTTCCTGGTAAGTATTTTTATTTGAATGGAATAATTTTGGATCAGTGGAAAGAGCAAAGCACTGAAAATTAGAAGACATGATTTCTAGTATAAGTGAGCAGCTAGGTTAGCCCAGGCAGGTCACTTCCCTTGCATATTTACTTGACGTAAGGCAGGGACTGTGTTTCACTCATCCCTGTATCCCACATACCTGGCTCGCAGCCTGATTGAACAGGTGTCCTGAGTAAGTTTATTCTGCTCATCTGTTAAAGGAGGGGATTGGACCTTTTGATTTCTAAGTCACCCCAATTCTAAAAGCGTATTGTTCTATGAGGATTTGTATACTTTAATTTAAAAATAATAAGTGTGGTAATTTGCTTAGGGCCTACTACTTGCCAGGCACTGTGTGATGCTCTTTACATATTTATTTTTTTAGATTATTTTTAAAAGTTGAAAATTTTGCCTTGGTTGTTTAGAAATATTATAGTCCCTTGGGCTGTCAGCTCCATGAGGACAGTGGTACCTCTGCCTGTTTACCATTGTAGCCCTAGTGCTAAACACAGTGCTGGGCATGTTATGGGATGCTCAGTGAGTATCTGTTGAACACATGAATGAATGGATGTATTATTATTACAACAGTCCTAAAACATAGGTACCATTAGAGCCATCTTACTAAGAAAATTCTAGTTCAAAGGTCATGGATCTAGTACGTGGCTAAGAAAGAGGATTCAAACCTGTCTAACTATAGAATTAGTGCCTTTACCACTTAATACCACAATGCCTCCACTTATCTGATTTTTTTTTTAAGTAATCTCTATACCGAATGTGGGGCTTGAACTCAGGATCCTGAGATTAAGAGTTGCATGCTCTTACAACGTGCTGTTCAGGTGCCCCTACTTATCTGATGTGTTTTTTTTTTTTAAGTTTATTTATTTATTTTGAGAGAGCGAGAGAGAGAGCATGAGCACATGAGTGGGGGAGGGGCAGAGAAAGAGGGAGAGAGGGAATCCCAAGCAGGCTCCATGCTGCCAGTGCAGAGCCTGATGTGGGGCCTGATCTCATGATCCCGAGATTAAGAGTTGCATGTTCTTCCAACATACTCTTCCAGGTGCCCCCATTTATCTGATTTTTTTTAAGTTTGTTTTTTCTGAGAGAGAGAGAGAGAGTATGTGTGTGTGTGAGCAGGGAGAGGGGCTGAGGGAGAGGGAGAGAGAATCCCAAGCAGGCTCCATGCTGTCAGTGCAGAGCCTGACATGGGGCTCACACCCACGAACTGCGAGATCATGACCTGAGCTGAAATCCAGAGTCAGAAGCTCAACCAACTGAGCCACCCAGGTGCCCTTATCTGATGGTTTAAAAAAAAAAAAATTTTTTTTTTAACATTTATTTATTTTTGAGAGAGAGAGACAGAGTATGAGCAGGGGAGGGGCAGAGAGAGAGGGAGACACAGAATCTGAAGCAGGCTCCATGCTCCAAGCTGTCAGCACAGAGCCCGACGCGGGGCTCGAACCCAGGAACAGTGAGATCATGACCTGAGCCGAAGTCAGACGCTTAACCGAATGAGTCACCCAGGTGCCCCCCTTATCTGATGTTTTAATCAAAAATTTGAAAGGATGGAAGAGAATGAGGAAAAATGCAGAGCAGAAGTCAAATTTTTGTGAGGGATTGGTGATGGGGTTAGATGTTGGGCACCAAAGTTTTATTCATGCTAAAAGTTGTTGAGTATCTCTAGCACCTTAAGAAAACAAAGGGTTTGTAAAAGCAGTTATTATTCATTGGGTATTTCATTCTTGTGTAATAAATAAATGACATTTAGAAGCCATTTCCTTTGTTTTAACTATCATCTGTTCATTGAACACTCTCGAGGTTGTGTTTCCAGCTCAGACTTCTCTGAACTTTAGACTTGTGTATCTAACCTCTTAATTGACATTTTGGATGCCTGATCAGCATTTTAAACTTACCAAGTTTACGTTTATGTTCAGTCTGTCAGCAGATCCTATTGTTTTTACCTTTAAAACATATCCGAAATTCAGACATTTTTTATAGTCTCTGCTACTACCACCTTGATCTGAACTCCTGTATTCTCTTGCCTGGAGAGGTAATAGGCTTTTAGTTGGTTTCCCCAATTTTGCCCTTGCCTGCCGACAGTTTGTTTTATATAAAGCAGTCATAGTGATCCTTGCAAAATGTAAGTGTAATCACATAGCTCTTCTGTTCAGAACCATATCTTTCAGGGAAAAAGCCAGAGTCCCCCTTTCTCAGTTCCCTGGTTTATCTTCATCTCCCCTCCACCTGCTCACCCTGCCCCATGGCCTCCTCACTTTTCCTGGAACAAGACAGATATGCTCTTGCCTCAAGCCCTCTGCCTTTGTTCTTCCTCTCTCTCCTGTTTCTGTGTGGCTCCTTAGTTCATTTCTTTCAGATCTTTTGGTCAAATGCCATCTTCGCAGTGAGGATTTCTTTAATCATTCTATTTAAAAATAGCAACTCCTTCCCCATAGCACACTGCAACCTCTTTTTCTATTTTTCCCCATGGCATTTATCATCCTCTGATATATTTATTTCTCAGACCTTCCACCTTGTCCCCGCCCCCACCCCCCACCGTCAGTTCCATAGCAGCAGGGAGTTTTGTTCACTGCTGAGTCCTCAGTGCCTAGAACACTGATGGGTGTATAACATATGCTTTGTAAATATTTGTTGAATAAAATATTTTGGGGCAGGTACATTGCTAGATGCTTTGTATATATTTGTTTACTTTTCTTCACATCCCAGCATGATACCGCTATTATTCCCATTTTACAAGTAAGGAAAATGATTTGCCCAAGATTGCATAGCTGGAAGGTTGTAAAGCCTAGGTCTGTTCCACTTAATACACTATTAGGCCCAAATAAAATATTATAGAAGGATGGAGTCTAAGTATTATTGCTTTGCTGCTGAGTGAAGTGTGTGAACCTTATAGGCCTAGATACCAGAAGAAAGGCAAAGTGTGAATGTCCTGAATTGGGCATTGTTCATTTTGTCACATGGGAACACGCTGCTATTTGTGATGCTGCTACAGCTGGAAACCTAAAACATCCTGGAAAAAGGCCTCTGTGGGAGATCTGCCTGTGTGCCATTTGACACACCTTTGGCTTGTGCACACAGAAAGCTAGAAAGGTTTTGTAACGATTTGGAAAATTTTCTCCCCCACTCTCTGGGAAAGACCTTCTTTCCATAGTTTGGAATAACATTAGAGTTACTTCAGGCCAATTGCTTCACATCACTCTTCTTTCCTGAGGCTTAATATCAGCCAAAGTCAGAGTGTCAGCCGTTTCCAGGGTATACTGGAGTGTGGCTTTCTATGGTATGGTGGTTAGAAAGACCTAGAATGAGATGAGGCTAGAGTCTGAAATATCTTTAGGGTAAACTGTGGCTGAATTCAAATGAGATCCTAATAGAGGTGGGGCACTGTGTCAGAAAAGAAGGTGAAGGACAATGAGATCAAGATTCAACCCCCCCCCCCCCCCCCCGCCCCGCTGGCTGGGATTTATCTATCTCCTGAGTCTAGGGTACCCATAACACCCCCCTCCTCATTTTTTTTATTGTGGTAAAAGACGTATCAGATTTACCATTTTAACCATTTTTAAGTGTGCAGTTCAGTGGCATGAAATACATTCATATTGTTGAGAAACCATCACCACTGTCTATCTCCAGAACACTTTTCATCTTCTAAAACTGAAACTTATACCCATTAAACACTCACTCCATTTTCCTGCCCCCCCTTCCGCCCCCCGCCCCAAGTCCCCGGCAATCACTATTCTACTTTCTGTCTCTGTGATTTTGACTACTCTAAATAAAACCCAGGGACCAGTAACTTTGAGGTGAGAGAGCTGGTGAAGCCTTGGACTTATGAGAGACCCAGACAGAGGGATCAAATGTATTCAGGGTAGGCTGTTCTCAGTGACATGACAGGAGTAGAAGAGGAAGAAGTGGAAAAAAGTCATCCTGGCATGACTTGGTCAATGACAAGTCCAGAAAATAGTTAATTAGTGAAGTGCGGATCAGAGTGATCCCCAGAGTAAAATGAGACTGGGATCAGAGCTGTACACAGGGATTAATGAAAATCAGATGAGAACATTCCCCAGAGTAAGATAAGCCTGGAGGAAAAAGGTATGGGGGTGATAACACCATGCCCAGGGTGAGAGAAAGAAGATAGCATGTTTGAGCAGTTACAAGTAGTAAAGGAAATGTAGTGAGAAGAAAGAATTTTAGGACAATGTGTTTAGGAGATGAGGCTAGGGAGACAATCAGATGTCAGATTGTAGAGAGCCTTGTATGTCATGTTAAGGGTTTGAGACTTTATTCTTTTGGCAATGCAGAGCCCTTGAAAAGTTTTTTTTTTTTTTAATTTTTTTAATGTTTGTTTATTTTTGAGAGAAAGACAGAATACTAGTGGGAGAGGGGCAGAGAGAGAGGGAGATACAGAATCCCAAGCAGGCTCCAGGCTCTGAGCTGTTAGCACAGAGCCCGATGCAGGGCTTGAACCCACAAACCATGAGATCATGACCTGAGCTGACGTTGGACACTTTAATCAACTGAGCCACCCAGGTGCCCCTGCCCTTGAAAAATTTTAAATAAGAGATAGATATGGTCAAATTTTGTGTCTGGTTACTGTGCCCTGTATTCCCAGGAGAGCTGAGGTCAGGAGAGGCTAGAAAAGACCATGGCCACCTAGGGACTGCAGGCAGATGTTTGCTGGAAACCACAAGGATCTTGCTTACTGTCTGAGCTGGGATGCCTGAGGAGGGGCTGTGGTCTGACCTCAGGGAAGTCCTCACTCTAGGAGGCTTTCCTGGACTTTGTCAAAGACTAAGAACCTCAGCAGTAACACAGCATTGTGAATGAGCTAAATGCCATTGAATTTTTCACTTTAATAAAAATGGTCAATTTTGTGTGATGTGAATTGGATTTTTTTTTCAATAAAAAAATCAAAGGGAGTCAGGGATGGGACTAGCCATTGCAGGATGCCAAAGCCTGTCCTCTTTTGGTCCATCCTTCCTATCGTCTGCCAGAGTCCTCTAACAAGTCTGTCTAACCATGACCCTTCCCTGATCAGAAGTCTCTGTTGCTTTCTCATTCCCCACAGATTATAAAAGCCAAGCTTTTGATGGAATCTGGTGTTCATGACATTCCGTTATCTAGCTCCTGCTTATTGCCTTTTCAGCAAGCATCTTTGTGTTCATTCCCGCTCTCCATTTTGCTTGAATGCCTGCCTTCCTTGTCTGGCAACTCCTCATCCTTCAGTGGTCAGCTACAGTGTCACCACTGTTTTAGACGCCACCTCTGATTTCCCTGCCCATGGGTAGGCAGCCCATTTCACAGTTATTTTTTTTATTATACTTGATGTGTCTCTGTTAGTTACCTCACTGTATTGTGATTGGGAGTTTTTTTAAAAACAGGGGCCCTACTTCATTTTTTTTTTTTTCTGTACCCTGAGCCCAGTATTGCACAGAGATGGCTGTCACTGATTATATTAAAGAAACTCTTGGGGCGCCTGGGTGGCTCAGTCGGTTGGGCATCTGACTTCGGCTTAGGTCATGATCTCGTGGTTCGTGAGTTCGAGCCCCGCATCAGGCTCTGTGCTGACAGCTCAGAGCCTAGAGCCTGCTTCGGATTCTGTGTCTCCCTGTCTCTCTGCCCCTCCCCTGCTTATGCGCTCTCTCTCTCTCTCTCTCTCTCAAAAATAAATAAATATTTAAAAAAAAGAAAGAAAGAAAATTTTATTTCTACACCCTAAATACCCAATCACAAAAGGCAAATAATAGGCTATGTTGGTATTGGTCAGTGTGGTGAGGCTAATAGGAGGCAACAATCCATAGTTGTCTTGTATCTCTTTTCTTTCCACCCTAGCCAGCGGGTTCCATGGAACAAGAACTGCAGCTACCTCAGGGTAGCTGGGCTTAGAAATTAGTTCTTTGTTTCATCGGAAAAATAGTAATAATAAAAAATAAAGAATAGCTGAAGTGAGTATAGATGGCAGAGACTGTTAGTTGTCTTTGCAAATATTGTCTCTTTCGTTCTTTTTTTTTTATTTATTAATTAAAAAAAATTTTTTTTTCAACGTTTATTTATTTTTAGGACAGAGAGAGACAGAGCATGAACGGGGGAGGGGCAGAGGCAGAGGGAGACACAGAATCGGAAACAGGCTCCAGGCTCTGAGCCATCAGCCCAGAGCCTGATGCGGGGCTCGAACTCACGGACCGCGAGATCATGACCTGGCTGAAGTCCGATGCTTAACCGACTGCGCCACCCAGGCGCCCCATTCGTTCTTTTTTTTAAATGATAAGAGCACCTGAATTTTAGCAGGGCAGATAGCAGCTTTTTATAACTCTTTTGCAACCAAGTGTGGCCACATGCCCAGGTTGGGACTAGTGGGATCTAAGTGGAAGTGGCGTATCTACCGCTTTTAGGTCATGTGCTTAAAAAGAGTGGCTAAGTGTTTCTCTTGCCCTTTTTCCTTCCTGCCAGCTGGGGCATAATGAGAGCTATGGCACTTTCTGGTTCCAGCGATGAAGTGTCACATTGAGTGAGGATGGCAAAGTTCCACTCTCTGCCCTAGACTGCTCACTGCTAACATACTATATGAGACAGAAATAAACTCCCCATGGCTTAATCTACTCTAAATGGGGGTCTTTCAATGACAACAGCTTTACCTGCACTCTCACCGATGCAGGGAGGCCTCTGGTACTGCAGGCTCAAGTTGCTTCCTCTTGCTGCTCTTGGATGTTTCTTGGTGTAGTCACTGGGTTCTTACCATTTCTTGCCCTGCCTCTTAGCCTAATTCCTGTTGTTAAGATGATTCTCTGAATTCTGTCATCTACTTAAATAATTTATTGAGGTGAAGGTTATATCATTATAAAATTAACCATTGTAAATTGAACAATTCATTGGCATTTAGTACATTGACAATTTTATGCAACCACCACCTCTGTCTAGTTCCAAAACATTTCTGTTACTTTGGAGTAAAACACCTTATCTACTAAGCAGTTTCTTCCCATTTTCCCTTCCCTCCTGGCAGCCATCAGTTTGCACTCTCTTTGTGGATTTAATTATTCTGGATATTTCATGTAAGTGGAATCATACAATATGTAGTCTTTTGTGTCAGACTTCTTTGATTTAGCATAATATTTTGGGAGTTTGTCCACATTGAAGCATTTGTCAGTACATCATTCTTTTTTTTTTTTAAGTTTTTTTGATTGTGATAAAATATATAACAAAATATGCCATTTTAACCATTTTCAAGTATATAATTCTGTGGCAATATTTACACTCACAGTGTTATACAACCATCACCACTACCTGATTTCAAAACTTTTTCATCATCCCAAACAGAAACTTTGTACCCATTAAGCAATAACTCTTCATTCTCCTCTTCCCCTTAGCTCCTGATAAATTCTAATCTACTTTCTGTCTCTATGAGTTTGCTTATTCTAGACATTTTATATTGCCTGTGTTTCATATAGGATCATACAATAATTTTCCTTTTGTGTGTGGTTTATTTCACTTTGCATAATGTTCATAAGGTTTATCCACGTATGTATCAGAAAACCTCATTTCTTTTTATGGCTGGTATTATATTATATTAGAACACACACACGCACATGCACACACACACACACACACACACACACTCCACAATTGTTTATCTATTCATCTGGTGATAGAGGCTAAACACTTGGGCTGTTTCCACCTTTTGGCTCTTTTGAGTAGTGTGGCTATAGACATGTATGTACATGTCCTTGTTTGACTACCAGTTGTTTTTTTTTTTTTTTTAAGTAGGCTCTATGCCCAACATGGGGCTCAAACTCACGACCCTGAGATCAAGAGTTGCGTGCTCCACCGACTGAGCCAGCTGGGTGCCCCTGAGTGCCAGTTTTTAATTCTATTGGCTACATATAGGACCTAGAAGGAGAATTATGATTAAATTATAATTCTGTGTTTAATTGTTTTTTTTTTTTTAATTTTTTTTCAACGTTTATTTATTTTTGGGACAGAGAGAGACAGAGCATGAACGGGGGAGGGGCAGAGAGAGGGAGACACAGAATCGGAAACAGGCTCCAGGCTCTGAGCCATCAGCCCAGAGCCCGACGCGGGGCTCGAACTCCCGGACCGCGAGATCGTGACCTGGCTGAAGTCGGACGCTTAACCGACTGCGCCACCCAGGCGCCCCTGTGTTTAATTGTTTTAAGAACCACCAAACTGTTTTCCACAACAGCTGTACCATTTTACATTCTTACCAGCAATGTATAAGGGTTCCATTTTGCCTTATCTTTGCCAATACTAGTTATTTTTCATTTTGTTCGTTTTAGTTACAGCTATCATAGTGAGTGTGATGTGATATCTCATTCTATTATTTTTTTCTAAAGGATTTTATTTCATTTTAATGTTTATTTTTGAGAGAGAGAGACAGAGCATGAGCGGGGGAGGGGCAGAAAGAGAGGGAGACACAGAATCAGAAATAGGCTGCAGGCTCTGAGCTGTCAGCACAGAGCCCAACATGGGGCTCAAACTCACAAGCCGTGAGATCATGACTTGAGCAGAAGTCGGATGCTTAACTGACTGAGCCAGCTAGGCACCCGTCATTGTGGTTTTGATTTGCATTTCCCTAACGATTAATGATGTTGAGCATCTTTTCATGTACTTAGTTACCATATGTATATCTTTAAAAAAAATTTTTATTTTAGGGGCACCTGGGTGGCTCAGTCGGTTGAATGTCTGACTTTGGCTCAGGTCATGATCTCACAGCTCGTGAGTTGGAGCCCTGCGTTGGGCTCTGTGCTGACAGCTCGGAGCCTGGATCCTGCTTCAGATCTGTGTCTCCCTCTGTCTCTGCCCCTTATCCACTCGCATTCTGTCTCTGTCTCTTTCAAAAGTAAATAAACATTAAAATTTTTTTTTTATTTTAAGTAGTCTCCATGCCCAATATGGGGCTTGAATTCATGACTTGTAGGTTAAGAGCCACATGCTCTACTGACTGAGCCAGCCAGGCACCCCCCTCTGTATATCTTCTTTGGAAAAGTGTCTGTTCAATTCCTTTGTCCATTTAAAATTAGGTTATTAAGTGGCTTCTGGGTGGCTTAGTTGGTTAAGTGTCCAACTTCGGCTCAGGTCGTGATCTCACAGTTTGTGAGTTCAAGCCCCACATTGGGCTCTGTGCTGACAGCTCAAAGCCTGGAGCCTGCTTCAGATTCTGTGTCTCCCTCTCTCTCTGCCCTCCCCTGCTCAATGCTCTGTCTCTCTCTCTCAAAAATAAATATTAAAAAGAAATTTTTTTTTAATTAGGTTGTCTTTTTATTGTTGAGCTGTTAGAATTCTTTATATATCCTGGATACTAGACCCTTACCAGATATATATGATTTGCAAATAAATATTCCTTCCATACTGTAGGTTGACTTTTCATACTCTTGATAATATCTTTTGATACACAGTCATTTTTAGTTTTCATGGAGTCCCATTTATCTATTTTTTCTTTTGTTGCTGATGCTTTTGGTGTCATATCTAAGAATCATTGCCAAATCTAAGGTAATAAAGATTGCTCCTGTGTTTTCTTCTAAGAGTTTTATGGTTTTAGCTCTTACATTTAGGTTGTTGATTCATCTTGAGTTAATATTTGTATAAGATGTGAGTCTAACACACTTTTAAATCCTTGAATGTATGCTGTTGGGATTTTCCCAGTCAGTAACGATTTTTGGGTCTTCAGATCCCGAGAGATACAGAAGTTGTGTTAGCTACTATTGGCCGAAGTGCTCCTTTTCACCAGAGGTGTATCTTGGAACACATTTCCTCCTCTTCAGATGCTATCCACTGATGTGCATTTGATAGGTCCAGGGCTGCTTCGAGAGTAAGGCCACTGACGTTTAGTGCTACCAGCCAGTTGATTAACATACATTTTTGTATGTGCAGTGAGATGCTGTGCCATGGGCTTGTCTGTATCTTAGGCTTTGCAGAAAGGGTGGAGAGCGAGGCTTGCGTGAAGCAAGGCCAAGCTGCCAGGGGTCAGGGAAACAATGCTGTCAGGTTGCAAGTCTGTACTGAGCCCAGTCAGGTTCCTAGTCCTGCTTATGGCTTGTTGAGAACTACGTAAAACAGTAATGAGTAGCAGAAAGATATAATTTGGAGACAGAAGCCTTGATTTCAAATTGGATGATGTCTGGTTAGTCACTTCTGTCTGAATTTCAGTGTCTTCACAAATACAGCTTGAATGTTAACTTCATAGGGTTGTTTTGTTTTTGAAGATCAGATGAGATTATCAATGGGAAAGTGATTTGGAAACTGTAAAATGCTGTGCACATTTAGGAATGTAATGAAGTCAAGGGGAAAACTAAGTCTTCTGTGAGTTGTTGTTGTTGCTATTGTTTTAATATTCTCCCCCCACCTATGATTTACAGCAAAGGTTTGAGGCTTATTGGCCAGATACATGTTTTTCATTTTTTTTTGAATATTTTTACATTTGTTGTGACTCTTTTTGCAAGTGTGTCTTTTTGCAAGTGACAGAAATATAACTCAGACTGACTTAAGCAAGAGAGGAACTTATTGACTGTAGTAACTAAAAGGCTAAATGTATATTTACCTTCAGAAACAGCAAGATCCCTGGAATTGAATGATGTCATTGGGCTTAATCTCTTTTCCTTTGGCTCTGCTTTTCTTTGTTTTGGTGTCATTCTTAAAAGACTCCACCCATGCAGTGGCAAAGATCAATATCAGCTTTGGGTGTGCATTCTACTAGCTAAGCAACCACTATCGAAAGATAATACCTCTTTCTTGATGGTGCTGGCAGTCCTGGGTATGATTTCGGCTTGGGTCATGTGTCTACCGTAAAGTAATCACAGAAGAATGCTGGACTTTTATTGGCCAACAGAGTTACATTGTTTCTACTCAGGGAACCCAGGGGTCAGGGTCTGCTCCCCTGGAACGTTGTGGGCTGAGAGCAGGGAGGAGTGGTTCCCTCAGGGGAGATCAAGATGCTTTTACTTAAGGGCTTGGGAGGTGGGGAGCTAGTTAAATCAGCAAAATTCGTAGACCTTCACTACCAAAAAAAAAAAAAAAAAAAAAAAAAAGAAGTGTGTTTCCAGTACTTAAAACTCAACCAAATACAGCTGCTCTGCTTGACGAAGTAAGATATTGCCAAAGAACCTGGGTGAGAGGAGAGGTGTGTAGAGCAAAATTTAAAACTTCTAGACAGTTTATTCAGTACATATTTGTCTAAGGTGTGATAGTCCTTGAATCCTTTCTTCCTATCTATCTGGCCTTTTATAGAAGAGATTGCATTTTTCCTCCAAGTGAGGTAAGTAGCTGAGCCAGTTATTGCCTAGAGCTGAAGATGTCAAGGGCCTTGCTTAGCCTTGACACCACACTGCTTTCATTGAAGAAGCCACAAGCCTTTCAAATTTAAATAGGGAGTCAGAGAACAAGAAGAAGTCACTTTACAATGTATTGGTTAACCAGAGGATGAAATATATTTATATCCTCAACATTTGCAAGGGCTTAGTATGCTAGAGTGTATAGAGCTGTGAGCTGGATTCTGTTTTGTAAATTGAGTGAGAGTAAAGCCACTCTTATATATCAGCCAGGTGATCATGCAGCCAATAGCCATTCAGTATTGTGTTGTGTTTTTTTTTTTTTTGAGATAAAATACATTTAACATAAAAGTTGCCATTTTAGAGTGTACAGTTCAGTGATTTTTTTTTTAACAGTTTTGTGCAACCATCATCACTATCTAATTGCACAACATTTTCATCATCCCCAAAAGAAACCCCATTACCCATTAAGCAGTCACTCCCTATTCTCTAAACCTTGGCAACTATAATCTACTTTCTGTCTCTGTGGATTTGCCTATTTGGACATTTTATATAAATGGAATCATGTCTGGCTTCTTTTACTTGGCATAATGCTAATATATATTTATCTTACTACTTTCTTATGATACTTTCTAGAAGTAGAATCATCCCATACATCTACCAAGTAGTCATTTCTTCTTTCCTCAAACGTATAATTGGGATGGACATACCTAACATTTGGAGTAGCACCCACATCAGATCCTTGACCTGTCAAATAAGAGCTACCACAGTGGGGAAGGCCAAGTGGAAGCCTTTGAAACTGCTGCATGCTCCCCTGGTCAAGATAGTGAATCAAAACCAATATCACATTCTGTGAGGGATGGTGGAGGTTAGGGCTAGCCTTAAGTATCTTAAAAATGCAGGGGTGATGGTCCCTATTCTGTCTACATGTAATTCATTAGCCTGTCTTCTTGCAAAACTGGGTGGATCCTGGAGAATGTAGACTCCAGCAGTTTAACTGAATAGCCCTAATTATGGCTGCTGGGATGCATGTGGTATCTTGGCTAGAGCATGTGAATATGTGGCCATTAATTTGGTGAATGCATTCTTTTCTCAGTCAGAAAAAAGGATCAAAACCAGTTTGTATTCAAGTGGCACAGATATCAGTATACCTTTATAGTTTTTCCCAGGTCTATATAAACACTTACACTCTTGTACTCTTTGTCATAATCTGGTCAGAAGAGACCTGGACCATCTGGCCATTTCATAGAACATCACTTTGATCTATTACACTGACAACGTCATGCTATAATCAGCATGAGCAAGAGCCCTGGATAAGATATATGCTGTTCCACATGGATTCTGTCCCATTCTTTGCCAAAGTGAATGTATTTGGTTTTAAAATATGTCCACAAATTGTTTGATACCTGTCCCATCAAGAGCCTAATTCCCCTCCCCTTGACCAAGCCAGTCCCTGGTGACTTGAATCTAACAAATAGAATAAAGTAAAAGTGATGGTGTATGACTTCAGAGACTAGGTCATAGAGGTAGTGCAGTTTCTTTGTCTCTCTATCTTTGGGATCATTCATTCTGGGGAAGCCCACTACTGTATTGTGAGGATACTCAAACTGCCTATGGAAAAGCCCACATGGAGAAGACTGAGGCTTCTTGATAACACCCAGCACTGATTAGCTAGGAACACCAGTGAGCCATCTTGGAAGCAAATCCTTGAGGCCTAGTCAAGTCTTCAGGGACAATAGCCCTTTATAAACCTTTATGAGAGACCTGAGCCAGTTAAGTCACTGTCTGATCCCTAACTCTCCATAAATGTTTATTGTTTTAAGCAACTTTTTGGGGTAATTTCTTATGCAGCAGTAGATATTAATACACAGCCCCACGAGCTATATATGAGAGTTCCAGTTGTCTGACATCCTTTCCAACACCTAATATTTACCTGTTTTTTTCATTTTAGCCATTCAGGTTAGTGTGTAGTATTACTGCATTGTGGTTTTATTTTTTAGTTTAATTTTTAAAGTTTATTTATTGAGAGAGAGAACTTGAGCAGGGGAGGGGCAGAGAGGGAGGGAGAATCCCAAGCAGGCTCCATGGTGTCAGTGTGTAGCCTCATGTGGGACTTGATCTCATGAACTGTGAGATCATGACCTGAGCTGAAATCAAGAGTGAGACGCTTAAGTGACTGAGCCACCCAGGTGCTCCACTGCATTGTGATTTTAATTTGTATTTCCCCTGTGACTAATGAATCTTTTTATTCATAAATATATGAATAATATATACATATGATAAATATGTACATATACATATATGTATACATATGTATATATGATATATATGACAAGTCCAGACAGTGTGTGCAGATTATATATCATATATATATTTTAAGCAGTGTATATTTATGATATATATACACACACACATTTATCATATCTATATCTACACATACACATATACACTGTCTGAATTTATTATTTTGTTAATTTTGGTTTTTTTTGTTAATTTTGTTATTTTTTATTTTGTTGCTTATTTTATTACTGGTTTGTTGGAGTTCTTTATGTATTCTGGATACAAGTTCTATATATTGTGAATATTTTTTCTCAGTTTATCAATTTTTTCCTTCATGTTTAGCCCTTTTTATGTTCTTTTATTTTATTTATTTATTTAAAAAATTTTTATTAACTTGTTTTTTTTTTTTATTTCTTAAAATTTACATCCAAATTAGTTAGCATATAGTACAACAATGATTTCAGGAATAGATTCCTTAGTGTCCCTTACCCATTTAGCCCATCCCCCCCTCCCACAACCCCTCCCATAACCCTCAGTTTGTTCTCCATGTTTATAAGTTTTGTCTGTTTTGTCCCCTTCCCTGTTTTTATATTATTTGTGTTTCCTTTCTCTTATGTTCATCTGTTTCGTCTCTTAAAGTCCTCATATGAGTGAAGTCATATGATTTTTGTCTGTCTCTGACTAATTTCACTTAGCATAATACCCTCCAGTTCCATCCACATAGTTGCAAATGGCAAGGTTTCATTCTTTTTGATTGCCGAGTAATACTCCATTGTGTGTGTGTGTGTGTGTGTGTGTGTGTGTGTGTGTGTGTATACAAATATATATATCTGTATATATATATCTCATATCTTCTTTATCCATTCATCCATCAATGGACATTTGGCCTCTTTCCATACTTTGGCTATTGTTGATAGTGCTGCTATAAACGTGGGGGTGCATGTGTCCCTTCAAAACAGCACTCCTGTATCCCTTGGATAATTAATTTTTTTTAATGTTTACTTATTTTTGAGACAATGCAAGAAACAGAGTGCAAGCAGTGGAGGGGCAAACAGAGGGAGACACAGAATCTGAAGCGGGCTCCAGGCTCTGAGCTGTCAGCCCAGAGCCTGATGCGGGGCTTGAACTCACGAACCATGAGATCATGACCTAAGCCAAAGTCGGACACTTAACTTACTGAGCCACTCAGGTGCCCCAATTTTTGTGTTCTTTTAAAGAAAACTTTTGCCAGGGCGCCTGGGTGGCACAGTCGGTTGAGCGTCCAACTTCAGCCAGGTCACGATCTCGCGGTCCGTGAGTTCGAGCCCCGCGTCAGGCTCTGGGCTGATGGCTCGGAGCCTGGAGCCTGCTTCCCATTCTGTGTCTCCCTCTCTCTCTGCCCCTCCCCCGTTCATGCTCTGTCTCTCTCTGTCCCAAAAATAAATAAACGTTGAAAAAAAAATTTATAAAAAAAAAAAAAAAGTTTAAAAAAAAAAATAAAGAAAACTTTTGCCTACTCCAAGTTCAAGAAGCTATTCTCCTATTTTCTCACTTTTAAGCCTTATTATTTCATACCTTTTGCATAGTTCTGCAGTGATCTGGAATTACTTTTTTGTGTGTATGGTGTGATGTGGTCAAGGTACATCCCTCCCACTCTATCCCCGTATGGATATCTAGTTGATCTAATAACATTTATTGAAGAGATTACTTTCCCTTCTGTACTATAGTGCCACTTTTGTCATAAGTCAAGTGATCATTATGTGTGGGTCTGTTTTGGAATCTGTATTCTGTTCTATTGCTCATTTTTTTTTTTAATTTAAAAACTTTTAAAAAATGTTTTTATTTATTTTTGAGACAGAGACAGAGCATGAGCAGAGGAGGGGCAGAGAGAGGGAGACACAGAATCTGAAGCAGGCTCCAAGCTGTCAGCACAGAGCCCGACGTGGGGCTCAAACTCACAGACTGTGAGATCATGACCTGAGCTGAAGTTGGATGTCCAACTGACTGAGCCACCCAGGCACCCCTCCATTGCTCATTTTGTATCCTTGCAGTAATACCATACTGTCTTAATTGTTACTATAATAAGTCTTGATAATTTGGTAGTGTAAGTCTGTCAGCTTGTTCTTCAGGACTGCCTTGGCTGTTCTTGGTCCTTTGTATTGCTATATGATTTTTAGAATCAGTTTGTCAATTTCTGCTAAGGAAAAAACCTATTAGGAAGGAAGGAAATTTGACTGGGTTTGCATTGAATCTATGAATATGATATGTCTTTCCATTTATTTAGATCTTTAAAATTATTTTTTCTATAATAGTCTGTAGGTTTCCTTTTGGTGGTCCTATCTATCTTCCACACCCCTCCCCCTCCTGCCACCCTGGGATTTGATGTATTTTTGACACAATAGTAAATGGTACTACTAAAATTTTAAAGTCTTATATTTCTTTTATAAAATAAACCATTTCAGTGTAATCTTAGCATTCAACCTTCCATCTTCAGTTTCTCTGCTACAGTGCCTTGCTTAAGAATGACTCAGGAGAGGGGTGCCTGGGCGTTCAGTCCGTTAAGCAGCCCACTTCGGCTTAGGCCATGATCTCGAGATTTGTGGGTTTGAGCCTTGCATGAGATTCTCAAGCCCTGCTTGAGATTCTCTCTCCCTCCCTCTCTCTCTGCCCCTCTCCCACTTGTGCATGTACGCATTTTCTCTCTCTCTCTCTCTCTCAAAATAAATAAATAAATAAACTTTAAAAAGAAAAAGAAGAATGACTCAGGAAAGAATTCCATGTATACTGCTATTTCTTTACCCTCACCCAGAAGCCTTTTAAATAAGGATTATTGTTAAATTCAGTTAAATCACCTGCTTTATCTGTGAGTATACATAAGTTGTTTTTCAAAAATCTTACTTTTAATTTATAAAACTTTATTTTAATAAAAGAAATGTTAGACGAAAGAGGATATTTTTTCTCTTGGACATTTTCCCTTTAGTGGTCCTTAAAAGGCAGTTCCTTTTGTATTTCATTGTTTAACAGAATGTAGCAAATCCTTTAACTGGCACATGAAAGAAAACTTATATTCTACCATATAGCAAATCGCCTATGCTCCATAATTTGTAATATTTTTTTAAATCTTAGGAAATATTTTGTATATGTTCAAAAAGCATTTGCTAACAAATGAATGCAATTTGAGAAATAGAAAAATATTGCTTTTCATGTACTATTTAATCTCATTTTTTACTGCAGCAAGAAGGAAATAGTGTTTCACCAATGATATGTGCCTTTTGTTTTTCTCTATTAAGTAAGAAACCCATAAAGAGATTTCTTAACTGGATTGAATATCTCTGGACTTTAAACATCACAGAAAATATATAGAGGCTTATCTTTAGATTTAATTTTTAGATATGTTTTTAATCCTGATAGCTTTATTTCATTAAAAAAAATTTTTTTTTTAAATTTTAGAGACAGAGTGCATGAGCAGGGAAGAGGGGTAGAGGAAGAAGAGAGAGACTCTCAATCAGGCTCCACACTCAGCACGGAGCCTGACAGGGGCCTCACTCCCACGACCCTGGGATCATGATGAAATCAAGAGTCAGATGCTCAATCGACTGAGCCACCCAGGTGCCCGTATTCATTATTTAATATAAGGGTCAGCAAGCTATGCCTACTTCTATAAATAAAGTTTTATTAGAACACAGGCACATGCATTTGTTCACTTATTATCTATGGCTACATTTTTTTTTTTTTTTAAGTAATCTCTACACCCAACATGGGGCTAGAACTCACAACCCTAAGATCAAGAGTCACATGCTCGACCAACTGAGCCAGCCAGGTGCCCCATCTATGGCTACTTTTATACCCTAATGGCAAAGTTATTTAGTTACAATAGAAAACATATGGCCTATGAGCCTAAAATAGTTACTATCTGACCCTTTGCTGAAAATATTTGCTGACTCTGATTTAATACACCAAGGCACAGTATATACCAAGGATACAACTCATTGTTAATAATAGATGTAAATCCATATTTTAAGTAGTCTCTTGATAATTTTGATTTTTGGGGGGACTGATTTATTATTTGAAGCAATTAGATTGTTTTTGTTTTTACCCTATAATGTAGCTTATAGAAAAGTAATACTAGGAATAGAGGGGCCAGCTGTCACTTTCCTATTATTTATTTTTGTTTGTAATTTTAATAGTTTCTTCAATCCCTGCGTATTGTTTTTTTATTTTTCTTTACTTATTTGCAAGAATTCTTATTTGTCTATGTGGTAAGGGTTGGTTTGGTTGGGAAAAAAGTAGAAGCCATAATACATAAGCTCATTTAATCAGATATGTATTAACTGCAGTATGTCATAGTATCCTAAAAACAAATTAGTGACTGCAAGCACTGATGTTCTCCCTCAGACACCATGGAGCTCCCGCTCTATCCTCAAGACATCTTGCATGTGGTAGGTGATGTGGAAACATCTGACATACAGACCCAGAGAGGGCAGCATCGTTGGTCTGTACAGTTCATATTAGTAAAGCAGAATTCTTATATTTTAAGATTAAATTTTTTTCTTTTTTTCAACGTTTTTTATTTATTTTTGGGACAGAGAGAGACAGAGCATGAACGGGGGAGGGGCAGAGAGAGAGGGAGACACAGAATCGGAAGCAGGCTCCAGGCTCTGAGCCATCAGCCCAGAGCCTGATGCGGGGCTCGAACTCACGGACCGCGAGATCGTGACCTGGCTGAAGTCGGATGCTTAACCGACTGCGCCACCCAGGCGCCCCTATATTTTAAGATTAAAAACAAATATAAAATAATTCTTTCTGTACTTTCATTGGAAAGTCTTATGCATCCCATTTTGGAGATGACTGTCTTAATATATATATTGTTTGTGTAAGTTCTTTCCGAATGTAGACATGATTACTGAATATAAATAAAAGTTTGTAGCGTAATACAACTCTAAGTCCAATAAAGACTACCTTGTGTAGTCGGCAGCTGCAGTTACAGAATCTGGAAGCCAAGCCAAGCCTCGCTGAGATGCTTCATCTGTCCTTATCCTGTGTGGGCAGCTCTATTCCACTAAGATTTTGTGCCTGCAGCTAATTAAATCAAGGATTGAACCTTAGAACGGATAATATAGGATGGTGACTTCTTGCCAGTCTGCAAGCCACCAGAAACGCCACAGTGAGTAAGACCACCACCTAGCAGGCCTCATTAGTTGGGGATTTGCTTTGTGGAGTTGACAGAAGTTTAAGTATGGATTCACACTACCTGGGTAGTGTGACTGGACTTCTTGTTTTATTAGCTGCGTATTCTTAGACAATTTTAGACAATTTTACTCTCATCTCTGTAGGTCTCAGTTTCCTCTTATGTTAAGTGGGGAGAATGATACCCAATTTGTAGGGCTGTTATGAAAAATCAGTTGCTCCATGTAAAGTGCTTAGAATAGTATCTTGCACATGTTAAAGAAATGCTCAGTGAGTATTTATTAGTTCACCTTTTGAAGGTTCAGATTTTGTCAGTACATTGAGAATATTTATCTCTGTAAGCAGATTGTCTTAACCAAGTTCACAAGGCTGGTATATAAAATGAGAATGCCAATTTTTAATTTCACCTCAAGAAATAGAACTATCCCAAGTACTGGAATCCCTGTTTTGGTAGGACCATGTCTCTTCTCCCTTTGGGTAGCACCATGGAACACCAAATCCTCATCAGAAAGGTTATGGTGAACATAGAATCTGAATTAGGGGCATTAGTTAGATGAATCCAGTGTTTTGCATATAATGCCAAAGTGGCTAAAATGGATATTTATTACCCTTTTAAGAATTTCTTCACTTAAAATTCCAGATGTTTACTTCCAGCCTCTTTTGTTGCTTCTTTCATTCTGATCCACTCACCATGAACTTGGACTCTGAAGAGCCGGTGTTGTGAGGAAGCAGACCACAGTGGTGGTGGTATTTGGAGCAAGGTGGAGCTCCTGGAACAGCAGAGGTAGTGGTGTTCCAGGGGCCATGTTACAGATGCTAGGAAGAGTGGAGGTTGGCAGTGGAATGTGAGGTGTGCTGACAGACTCGTTCTGCCACGTGATTTTAGGCATTGTTCTTGGCATCCACCTCTGGTTTTCCACTTTTCCAGGTGGTCTGAGCTTCTCTTTTTTTTTTTTAAATTTTTTTTTCAACTTTTATTTATTTTTGGGACAGAGAGAGACAGAGCATGAACGGGGGAGGGGCAGAGAGAGAGGGAGACACAGAATCGGAAACAGGCTCCAGGCTCCGAGCCATCAGCCCAGAGCCTGACGCGGGGCTCGAACTCATGGACCGCGAGATCGTGACCTGGCTGAAGTCGGACGCTTAACCGACTGCGCCACCCAGGCGCCCCTGAGCTTCTCTTTAAGATGTTATTTTTCTGTTTAGACTAGTCAGAATCAATTGAGGTTGTTGAACTTGTAAACTAAGTTGTTCTTGCAACTGGGAACCCTGGCTGATACAGTGGCTACAGTTGCCTGATGCAGTGGTCTCACAGTAGGGAAGGAAAGGTCATGGGAAAGCAACTGCAATGTTTGAACTTTATTGGTTCCTTCTCTCCTTGAGAGTGTTGGGATCACTGTATTCCCAGGGCCTAGAATTGTGCCTGGCATATAGCAGGTGCTCAGCAAACCTTTGTGGAATGAATGAATGATGGGCACATTCTGCCAGTGAACCCAGTTGTGTGTCTGTCAATGTGTGTTTGTGACTTTGCTCTTTCTCAGCTTCTATGGCTGATCAACCTCCCTGATCAGCCTCTGGCCTCTTGGGTCTCTGTTGTATCAGGTCCAGTGCAAGGGTTTAGCATTTAGGAGGAAATAACACCCTTGTGCCCTGGGTGGGATTTTTTTTTTTTTTTTTAAATAAACCTATGTTGGACCCTCAGTAAATGAAAGGCACTGTACTAGGCTCTTTACCTGTGTTATCTCTATCTTCCTACAACCTTGTGAGATGGGTATTGTTCTTATTTTACAGAGATTAGTAAAACTCAGAAAGATTTACTAAGTAACCTACTGTCACACAGCTCATGACTTGAATCCAGGCCTTCTGACCTTGTCCTTTCTAAATGACAGCTTCCATTTACAACTTTCTTTAGTAAGTTTAGTAAGTAGTAAAAGATACATTTAGTTTAGATATGTTACTACACTTGTTATCATATATAACAGTTAAATTTTACTGGCTTGGAAGCTATTCTGTCTTTTCAACTCACTTGGCTTGTCTGTGCTCTGTGGATTAAAAAAAATTTTTTTTTATTAATTTTATTTTTGAGAGGCAGAGAGAGACAGAGCACGAGTGGGGGAGGGGCAGAGAGAGAGGAAGGCACAGAATCCGAAGCAGGCTCCAGGCTCTGAGCCGTCAGCACAGAGCCTGACGCGGGACTCGAACTCACAAACCACGAGATCATGACCCGAGCTGAAGTCGGATGCTAATCCACTGAGCCACCCAGATGCCCCTCTCTGTGAATTTTTTAGTTTAGCTTTAGGATTGGGATTGGGATTGGGGCGTGTGTGTGTGTGTGTGTGTGTGTGTGTGTGTGTGTGTGTGTATGTATAGAAGGGCATCTCACAGAATCCTCAAAGTACTCACAAGAACTTGAATCCCTTTTTGGTATCACAGCTTTCTTGGCATGCTGGAAGCCATAACTTCTTGAGTCTTCCTCATGAGGCTTGTTGGTAGAATAAAGAAAAGACCATGTACCCATAGACTTTTACACACACACACACACACACACACACACACACACACAAATACTGAACTGTATTTGAATCTCAGATTTGCCACCTAATAACTTACAATGCTTGGTAAATTTCATATAGATGTCTTGCTTTGCTTTTCCTCTGATGCTGTCTCTGAGATTAGGAAAAACAGAAATACATGTCCTTTATCTCCACTTTTCCTTTTTGGTTTTAAGGTAGGCAGACCTCTGCCTCAGGTCTGCCCTTTAAGGAACCGTATGGGAATTGGCAATTAGCACCCACATTCTGGCGTAGTGAGGTCATTTGCTTCTAATTACTGAGCCCCTTCCTGGGTGTTATGAGATGATGACCTTCTGAGGATTTTGAGAAGTTGTTCCCGGTTCATTCAGTTTCTTGCCTCTCTTCTTGGTGGAGATGCTGAGGGTAGTACACCTGATATCTGTCTCTCCTCATCTCTAGAACACAGTGTTTTAGACTTTGGGTTCTCATAAATCAGAGCTGGGACTTTGAGATGAAGTTCTGTAAGCATGCTAATCAAGACTTAGGGATCATTTATTCTAGGCTTCTTGTATTTCAGGCATAGACACAAGCCTAGAGAGCAGTGTCTTGTTCAAGATGACACAGTCGGTCAGGGATAGAGTGAATATCTGAAGATATTTCCAAGGGCAAATGGAAATCCCTGCAAAGGCTAAGCCCCCTGAGGCCTACGGGAACATAAAGCTAGGAGGGTTGGGGAGGGTGAGGGATTTGTTCTGTGATTTCCTTCCCTGCATCTTGTTAAGAGTGAACACCTCACCTCTGGTTGCTTTGGTTTGCTCCCACATATCATTACTTAGAGTGGATCTCAGTCTGTAGTGGGTGATCTGAAACACACCCCAGTCCTAAATTGTATGCTTGGGGTCATAGGTTACCAAGTTTACAGACAACAGTCTTGTGCCTCTGTGGACACGTGATCAGGCTATGAATAGATCTGAAGTCCTGGGAGAGCCTCAGCTCTTCCCCCACCTCTCCATTCCCAGCAGCCTGCCTGCTGGTAATTTCCTCAGTGCTCAGACAGCTAGACAGAGAATGGAAACAGGGCAATCTGCCCATCCCCTTTTAGGAGGCAATGCAGGCCCAAGTCTCTGTGAGTAGCCTCTGGCCTCTTGGGTCTCTGCTGTATCAGGTCCAGTGCAAGGGTTTAGCATTTAGGAGGAAATAATACCCTTATGCCCTGGGTGGGATTTTTTTTTTTTTTTTAATAAACCTATGTTGGACCCTCAGTAAATGAAAGGCACTGTACTAGGCTCTTTACACGTGTTATCTCTATTTTCCTACAACCTGTGAGATGGGTATTTATTACTCTTACTTTACAGAGATTACTAAAACTCAGAAAGATTTACTAAGTAACCTACTGTCACACAGCTCATGACTTGAATCCAGGCCTTCTGACCTTTGTCCTTTCTAAATGACAGCTTCCCTGTTTATAACTTTCTTTAGTAAAAATTGGGCTAGGATAATTTGGATGGACTATCCTTGGAGCCACGTGTGTTGTTGAATGATCCCTTATAACTCGGAGAAATGGGGTGAACCTGAAGGAACAGGAAGAAGGCCTGTCAGTCTGTGAGCAGCAAAGGGAGCTAAGTGGATGGCAATATCAGGATGGTACCTGCCAAACACCCATGTGACTTTAGTGAACCAGGTCAGACAGTGGCTGTCCTGCAGGCTACTAACCATATTCCTCAATATGGCATTCAAGGCACTCAGAGGTGGTGTTTCTGTTTCAAAGCCCCTATTTTACCTCTCCTTACCTTCTGTCACACAGACTGTTCTTCATTCTATTGTTCGTCAAATCTGCTGTCACCTTCCACGCATGGGCATTTATAGGCTCTATTATGATTCTAGTCAGAAAATAACTGTTGACCACTAGGGCTGAGCAGACAGTTTTGAATACTCAGTCATCCCATAGTCATTTTTTAAAAAAATGTTTATTTATTTATTTTGAGACAGAGAGAGAGAGAGAGCGAGCACATGTGAGCAGTGGGGAGAAGCAGAGAAGAGAGAGAGAGAGAGTCCCAAACTGATGGTGTGGAGCTGATGGCATGGAGCCTGATGCAGGGCTTGATTCTATGAACCATGAGATCATAACCTGAGCTGAAATCAAGAGTCCGATGCCTAACCAGCTGAGCCACCCAGGCGCCCCAACCTGTAGTCATTTTGGTCTGGAGCTCTCTCATTCATTCGTTCATTCATTTGTGTATTCAGCCATTCTAACATACTGGGCACTCCTTCTATTCCAGGTACTGTGTGAGGCCCTGGGAATCAGTATAATGAAAAGACAGACAGGGTTTGGGTTCTCCTAGAGCTTACAGTGTAGCAGGGAAGGCAAAAATGAAGCAGATAATTATAATGAAGTCTGATGAGTGTCATAAAGTGGAAATAAGGGATGTGATGAGAGGGTACATACTGCAAAGGAAACTAATATTGTTTAGAGTGTCAGGAAAGACCTCACATTACCTGAGGAGATGACGTTTAAGTGAGACCTGAGGATTGAGAAAAATTAGCTAAGTAAATGGGGTTAAGAAAGGTGCTTTTTAGATGGCAGGCTGAGTATATGCAAAGACCTGGAAGCCAGGTGGTAGGAAATAAGGCCAGATTCATGTTGCTTCATTTATTAAGCAACCATTTACAGATGATGGGTTATATCATGTGCACTGTGCTGGGGGCTAGGGACATAAAAAACAATCAGATGGCCCCTTCCTGCCTGGAGAAATTCAGTCAGGAGCAGTGGCATCACTTCTTGGTAACCAGTATGCTAAGGTCACCTTAGATCTTGGACTCAGTCTCCTTGGTCCCATGTGACAGGACTTAGCACCTTTAGAGAAATGGTCTGCCCTTGAGCATTTGGCCCATCTGTCAAGCAGAGAGGATATGGACCTCAGTTGGACGCTTGCAGCATTTGCTCTCATCCCTGGTTTCACACTCACCAGATCCTTGATTGATGGGGTTCGTCTACAGACTCGAGGTTGATGGAGGCCCAGAGATTGATTTTTTACCCCAGCAGGAACATAGTAGAGGCTTTCTGGCTGAGACGAAGTTGCCTTGGTTTTCAGAGCTTTTTATCCCTGGTCTCATACTTGTTATTCGGATTGAGTGGTATCAGACCCATCCATTTTCTTGAATACATTTCTGTTGTTCTGACTTGTGGCACTGCTTATGGACAGAAGTCTTAGGGGCAGTTTGTCTTGACTGTGCACTACATGACTGCAGGGTGCACAACAGACTGTTGTGAATGGGGCTGCCCCTCCCTAATTATGCAACAATGCATCCCTGTGGCTCTGGTTGAAGGGAAGTTATTTAAACACTGACTGTGTGCCTCAGGCTAGGTGGTTTATATTCTTGACTTCACTTAAGAGTCTCAGTAATGCTCTGAGGTAAATACTACTATTATCTCCATTTACATATGAGACACTTGAAGGCCCAGGGAAGCTAGCTAGCTGTGGCTCGGGTTAGAGCTCTGGTTGGACCAAAGTCCCTGCTTCTCTGCACTCCCAGCCATTTCCCAGTGTGGTTACAGACTTTACGTCTTGCTTGTCATCTTGTTGCCATGGCTTCCTTGGCCTTGTCTACTTTGACTTATCTGTCTGTCCTCTCTGTGTCAGTACTCCATGGATTCTCAGCATCGCTGAGGCTCAGGAATGTGTCTTGTTTGGGAGATACCCTAGAGTATCTAAATTTCTTTTCCCATCTAAATTTTTGTGTGTGTGTGTTTAGCATGAGGCAACATTATATCTGTAGGTAAAGTCACTTTCGAAAAGTAAGTCAGCTCTGGATTTGTCGGGCTGCCTTTCTTGCTCCAGCTTCCCCAGCACTGTCAGTAGGAGGGAAGCTGGGGATGATGGCTCATGAGAGAGGAGTTTGAGTGAAAAAGGCATTGGACCTGGGTGTGGGTGGTAGGATGAGATCCTCTCATTTGTAAATGAGTAGTCCCCTTTCAAGGGGCTTATGGTTCTCCTTTCTGCCTTTTAATGGAAGATCAGCCTCTACACCTGGGGATTCTGGAGCTACTGACCTTAGCATGGGAGGGCTTTTTTTTTTTTTTTTCCTTCTCTGAGCTGTCAGGGTGTAGGGGTGCACATGTGCTGTGGGAGAGGGAGGTGTGTGGGGCAGAGTCTGGGGAAAGGGGGCAGGAGGAGGGATGTGTATTCACCGCCTCACCTGCTTCTCTGCACTCTTTCTTCTCCCCTTCTCCCTGTCCCCTCATGGAGGCTTTGCGGTCTCAGTCTTGTTTGAGAAGTAGGGTCCTAAAGAACACGCGTCTCCTGCACTCATCTATCTTGTGTTCCAGATCCACCCGACTGCTTGGAGTTCTTGAAGCATAGCAAGCTTTTTCATATCTCAGGTCTTCGTACATTCTGTTCCCTCTGTCAGGAATGTCCTCATCTTCTCTACCCCAAGTATACCCACTGAGCCTTCAAGACCCAGTTTAGATGTCACCTTTTCAGTGACACTGCCTTTCATCTCTTCTGTCTGTGGAGATAGGCACACTCACTTTTGTGCCTCCACAGCGCTTGGTACAGACCTCTGTTGTTCTGTGATTATTCGCTTAACTGTCTGCCTCCCTCCCCATGTATTGAGCCTCTTGAGAATAAGGAACAGAGTTGGTTTCATCTCTTGTTAGCAGGCACAGGGCCTGGGGGACATCAGAGTGTCAATAATTGTTGCTGTGAACTACGCTAACGCCTGACCTAGAAGTAGATGGTTGTGTACAACTCTCTTGTGTGCCTCCATAAACTAAAAAAGGATTCTCTTCCATAATTCAGTGTATTGCACGTCTTCCACATTCCCTAGCCCTCCAAACATGCACTGCAGTGGCTGACTTCCAGAGAGAACAGTGCCGTGCTCCACAGATGTTCTCTTTGTCTGCTTTGCCTTACCTTGCTCTTCATCTCACAGTGCTCTTCGAAGCCCCTGGGCCTGACCCAGGGAATGAGTGGGGAGTAAATGCCAGAAATGAGCCACTCTTGGCATCCTGAATCCTTGATTTGCAGGTTTGGCCCTGTGGGGCAGTGTGAAGTGAGAAAATGGAAATGAACCCGTACCCTGTCATAGCAGCCCAAAGGGCTCTCCTCCAGATTGTGAGTACTATCACCAGCTGCAGCAATGAGGCACTCCCCTTATTGCATTCTGGATCTAAGACAATCAATTCTTCTTCTAAGTTGGCTCACTTGGCTCACCCTGAGCTTTCTCACAGGGCTGAGAGCCTGAAACACGTTCCATCACAATTGTTTTTCCACCATCATCAGGCCACAGACTGGGAGATTGTTTATTCTTCTCCCTTCATTTTATAGAGGAGGAAACCAGGGTCCACAGGGGCCATGGGACCAGCGCAAGGTCATATGACTGGTGGCAGCCGAGGCTAGACACTGGTCTTCCCACTCCTGGCAGAGTGCTGCTCCCTTTGCTATACCTCGCTGCCTCTGATATCAGTTTTATTTTTCTGTTTGTAATTCCTGTACACTGTGAACTTGGTGAGGGTGAGGCAGCTGGGAAACTAGGTATCTTTTTCTTCGGTTACTCCCTCACTCCTATACTGGCTGGACACAGGAGACATTCAGGAAAGACTTGGTGAAGGACTGAATAAAAACCCAAGTTGGTCCAGGAAGACCTCATGAGCTAAGGTAGAAGAAGGCTAAAGTAAGCACATCCCTTCCAGTTTCACTGGAATATCTTTGGTTTTGATGATGATTCCTGTGGTTTGGCTTTCCCAGTGTTAAACACAACCTTGGCTGGAGCATGGAGGAGGTGTGGTTTGTAACACTGGTGTTTTATCCTTATGAAAGCCAGATCTGTAATGAAACTTCTGGGAAAATACCACATCTGGGCTAGCCAAGGATGCTTTTGGGTTTTCAGACCCCTCCCTTGCTCCCCAGCAGCAATCAGAGGACACAGATTGTGTGCAGCATCGCAAATTCCATTACAAATAGATAACATTTGTCCAGTGCTTACTATGATTTCTGGAACTATTTTAGGTATTTTATAATTCTCTTAATCCTTACAATCCTCCATGAGTAGTTACTGCAATTTTTTAACTTTTCAAATTGACTTTATTGAGATATAACTTACAGAGAGTAAAATGCACTTGTTTTAAGTGTTCAGTTTTTTTTTTTTTTTTACAGATTTTTTTTTTTTAATTTTTTTTCCAACGTTTATCTATTTTTGGGACAGAGAGAGACAGAGCATGAACGGGGGAGGGGCAGAGAGAGGGAGACACAGAATCGGAAACAGGCTCCAGGCTCTGAGCCATCAGCCCAGAGCCCGACGTGGGGCTCGAACTCCCGGACCGAGAGATCGTGACCTGGCTGAAGTCGGACACTTAACCAACTGCGCCACCCAGGCGCCCCTTAAGTGTTCAGTTTTAAGTGTTGACAAATATATATGACCTGTATGATCTCTCCCCGGCAATCAAGGTATAGAACATTTCCACCAATAAGCACTATTAATTATCCTCATCTGTATGGCAGAAAAGTGAGGTATAGGAGGAGTTAAGTGACATTGAAGGGATGTCCAGGGTCTCATAGCTTGTAAATGATAGGACCAGGATTTGAACTCCAGAGCCCATATTCTTAACTACTGTATTGCTTTCCATCTCTTCTTTTGTGGTCTCGCCATTGCCTTTCTTGCCCTGGTAGATAAGACATTAAGGAGTAAGATGACTTAGGCTAAAAGTCTAAGCACTAAAGGGGTCTTGGGCAAGAAGCCCAGAAGTAGGCAGTGGGGAGGATTGAAACAGTGATCTCGGTACTAGAATCCCAGGACCCAAGCAAGCAGAACTACCTGCTTTTTGTCCAACCTTTGCCTCTCCACTCCTGGACCAGGGAGCCTCCTAACAAGGTATAAGATAGTACCTGAAAAAGGGACAGGCTTCTCTGCTTACACAACTGAGATAGTGAAATAGAAGAAAAGTCTCATTTGCTCTGAGAGTGCCATCTGTGGTATACTGTATCCAGTTCTGCGCTAGGCACTCTAAGGGCCAAATGGACAGGCCACTCTAAGGGAGGCAAGGTGGAGAGAGGTCCTGAAATCTAGTCCTTTGAAGAGGGGCTAGAGGAACCAGGTTTGGAAGCCCTTAAGAGAAAATGTAGTCATTGCCTTCATATCCTTGAAAGGCTGTTCTTTGGACGAGAGCATCAACTTGTTTTTCTCTGTGGCTTCAGAAGGCATAATTAGAGAGTCCTGTGGGCGGGACAGTATAGCATATTTTGGAAAAATTGAGGTACAGTAGATATGACATACCTCATCAGCTTGTCATCAGCTTGGAGTACGAATAAGGTCAGGTCTCTTTTTAATAGTAAGATTGATCTCTTGAACGAAGATGAAATTATCTGCAAGTTTAGTATATTTCTCCTGGGGCCTTTCCTCTTCCCTCTTTCTCTTTATGAAGTATTATTGAAGAACTTCATAGGCTTATTTAGTACAAAGGAGTCAGGCTTAGTTCAAAACAGAGAACTAGAGGATCTTATTGGTGTGTTAGTGGGCCCTGTTTTCAACTTCTATCATTGGCACACAGTGTGGCTTTTATGAACGCATTTCTCACAGTGTGCTCTTTCCTTATTTAGTGTAGCCATAAGGACTTGGTTCTATACAAGGCTCAGTGGTTCTCTGACGGAAGATGACAGCACCGCTTCAGTGTCACACTTGGCCTAGACCTAGGTCTATGCTTAAGCTCTCAAAGTGAATGCCCTTCAGTTCATATATGTATAAGCTCATCCATTGGAGGAGGGAACCCCTATAGTCGTCATTTGGCAGGTCTAGAAGTGTTTCTAGATTTAGCCACATTTCAGTTCCAGAACCAGCCTTCTTCTACAATTATTTTGGTTACTGTATTAAGCTTGAAACACCCATTCAGACGTTTTGTTTCCTTGGTGTGAGTGAGCACTTACCGTAGGCTCTTAACATCCCTTTCTACCTTTAACTTGACTTAGGATCTCAGTCTGTCGCGGAAATTCTAACAGCATTGACTCTACAAGAAAGGGGTGAAGCATTCAGTCTTTGGTCTTGAAAGGGCTTTGATCCTGTACATATTTGTGTTCATTCACTTATGTTCTGTTCCCCTCGCATACTAAGGGGTGTTGGGAACAGTTTTGCCAAGTCACAAAAGATCACACTGTTTTCTTTTCCCCATGGGTATTGTGTGCTCTTTTGTTTTATATTTATATGGTTAACAGGGGATTTCCCTCAAGAACAAGGGTCTGCTCCAAGGTGATTTGATGTTTCTAAGGCAGAGGGGGCTGACAACTTTAAAATGGCAGTTTCCATAACTGAAGTGGTTTGAATTGTTGTTTAATCTGGTCTCCTGCTATACAAGGAAGATTTTTCAAACTACTAGAACTCCCTACCATTGGAGTGGGCCACCCAGAGATATGAGTGCTTTGACATTACAGCTGTTAAACAGACTACCTGCTTAGGGCCATTGTGAGGAAATGCTGAATTTCTTTAAAAAAAAATTTTTTTTTTAATGTTTATTTATTTGAGAGACAGAGAGACAGAGCCTGAGCGAGGGAGGGGCAGAGAGACAGGAAGACACAGAATCCGAAGCAGGCTCCAGGTTCCAAGCTGTCAGCACAGAGCCTGACGTGGGGCTTGAACCCACAAACCATGAGATCATGACCTGAGCTGAAGTCGAACACTTAACCAACTGAGCCACCCAGGCACCCCAGAAATGCTAAATTTCTTAATAAGACCACCATCCAGAATGAGTAAAGTTAGCATCAGAAGATGTGAAAAGGGGCAATTGGACCATGTAGGCTGAACCTGGATTGTGAAACTCTTTCCTCCATGGAGCAACCCTTACTAATTATCTCCATTATATCATACTAGCTTCAGCAGGGTAATGCTCTCCTTTTATGTTTGTGTCCAAGTTGGGCACAGGAACTTTTCTTTAGTACTATATAAATGTGCCCTGCATAGAATGTTTGGACAAGACTCAGGGACAGCAATAGGAAAATAAACATAGTCATTGAAACTAGTTAATCTGGCTTATAAAATGTTGCTTGATGTCTGGGACACCCAGAGGATATACACATAAGCAGTGCCGTCATGATTATTGGGTGATGGGCTGGAAACAAGATGAGTGATGAGTATGAGTGAATGAGTTGGCCTCTGAAGGGCCGTCTATCTCTGAGATTATATGATTCTTCTAGGCCTTCAATCTTGAAAATTCTAGAACTGACTTTGTGCTGTGATTCCTAGAAATCTTATAGACCCAACAGTGGGTCAGGAAAGTGGGTGACTATAATGCAGTTGAGGTTACCACTGATCTCATTTCCACATTTCTCCCAACCACTGCTCTCCCCTTAGGCCAGAGAAATACGGAATAAAAGACAGCCTCTTATGTTATATATGCCTGATCACAGTGAAAAAAGAAAATAGCCTTATTCTTTGTCCTTGATGTTGATCTGTCCTTTCTCATTAGACCCTCTCAACACCTTGTGATATGGGCAAGAAAGCGCTTACTAAGCTCTTTTTAGAGGTGAATAAACTGAGGTCCAGAGGAGTTAAGTAATTTACCTGTCCATATTATACACTGGATTGACTGGTATCCTAAGTGCTCTCAAGAACTAGTTGTTGAATAAATGAAGCCCAGATTCTGTCTGTCCTTGTCCAGTATTTTGCTACCACATAATTCTGAACCCTGTAGGGGCTTCCTGTGAGCATCTGCAGGATTGGCTGGTTTTTGCTGACCTTCCCTTTGGGATTCCCTCATTCTGTAGCTGAAGCTGTGTGCACTCTTTAGAGAGCATCAGCCCAATTGTGTTCCCTACAGAGTGGGATGGGAAAAAACATTCCACCCACTGTGATTCTTTTTTTGTTGCTTGTTTTCTGGGATCTTCATATCATTGCCGACAAGAGTGACTCATAGACTTCACTATATGATTTTCTTGGTTAAGAGGACTTTTTTCTTAGCTCTAGAAGAAATGAATTATAGTTATATGGTTGTATGGTTATGGTGCCGATATTCGGCGGCTTTACCCAAAACGCTACAGATCTCTCTTCTAACTAAGAAGAAGTTAGAAGTTACTTTGGCTCGGTAACACTGTGCAGCCACTGCGTGCCCAGCCATGTGTTAGGTGTCTAGAGGAAGCTCTTGGGTTGAAGGGCTTACAGTCCAGTTGGAAAGATAAGATGCACACATAAATAGGAAAACAGTTTGACACAATTTTAAATAAAACGCAAAATCAAATGGTATACATGTAAACATTTAAATGTGGGGAGTAGGTCATAAGGGGCTTAGAAGGTATTGTGGAAAGAGTGTAGTTTAGAACTGTGGGCCACTGACAAGTTAACTCCCTGCCCTACTTTTTCTTTATCTGTGAAATGGGTATAGTAATAGCAGCCTCCCGGGGTTGTGAGGATTAAATGTGGTAACGTGTCTAAAGCACCAGCATAGTGACTGATGCTTGGTAGGCATGAAGCCAGTGGTGATTCCCGCCCTCCCACCCCCTTTTCTAGGAGCTTTCCTAGAGGAGCTAAGCCCGACAGGTTGATTAGGATTATGAGGAGGGAAGGAAGGAGGATGGCAAGCCAAGAATGAGGGGCAGGTCCTGTGAGTATGTCAGTCTGGTGGGAATGGAGGGTACATGGGAGAAGCAGCGAGAAGTAAAGCTAAAGAGACAGAAGTTTGGACTTAACTGAAAAGAGATGTTACGATGGGAGGTATATTTAAGCCCTGTACACATGTGTATGTATGTATATAAAGGTCCTTATCGCACTCTGCAGCATAGCATAGTAGCTAAGAGCTTGGACTCTAGAGCCAGGCTGCCTGTCTCTAGCTGCTACCACTTAGTTTACTTCTCTGGGCCTTCGTTTCTTGATTTGAAAAATGGAGTTGATGATAATGATACCTTGTAGGGTTTTCATGAGGGTGAATGAGATAAATATGAAGTGCTTAGAGTAGTGCCTGACACATAGTGCTGCCTAAATGTTAGCTGCTATAATCATAATTATTTAAATGGTACAAAACTTTTATAAAAAGTGTGCGCCCTTACTGATGAACTCTAACAATAAACAAAAAAACTGATCCATTAGCTGAGGGATGTCAGTTGACTGGCGTTTACAGTTTGAAGGCCTCTGCTATAGGTTACGGGGTCATCAACACGGGGAGTGAGGTGAGGCCTGTGTGAAGTGGTGGTAAACAAGATCTGACAGGAAGGTGCAGGATGAATTGGGGGGTACGTTTGGCAGGGGGCTCTTGACATGGGGCATGTCCGTGTTGAATCATCTGGTATAGTACATTTGTTGCATGTGGAGGTGATTCCTGGTAGGTCTTAGGCAGCCTCATCAAAGGACTTGAGTTCCATTGAGGGGTGTGTGCCACACTACCACGGTAAACAGTGCTGCCATAGAAAAAGCATTACTACATACTTTTTGAGTGGATACATGTTTTTCAAATAAAATAGAATCATCATTGAGGAGGAGGCCGAAAGTTCCCCTCAGGGTGGAAAGTACGAGGATTGGACTTAACAGTAGGGCAGGATTTGGTCAATGCATGGGGATGAGAATGGGTTTAGTGGATGATCAAGTTAGTAGCCAGACTTTTGAACCCAGTTTTTCTGTTCCAGCGAGTTCTGCAGAACGGTGTTCCTTAAACGGCCATATAATATCTAGACTGTACGTGGCAATCTCATCATGTGGCCTGCAAAAGTAGCCCCCTTTTCCTGGGAAGAGTGGTCTTTGTTTCCCCAGGTGGCACACTGCCAGCTTCTTTACTGATTTGCAAGTCCCACAAGGGCCAGGCTGAGCTGGTGTTCTATGGGGTTGGGGATGGGAAGCTACTCTCTTCCGTTTTGATAGTGCTTCAGGAAAGGCTCCCCTACCCTTCTTTCCAGTGCTGCTTGTGCTCTGTGCCTAGGCTGGGCCTAGCTGGGACATGGGTTTAGTGATGGGTGGGTAGGGTGGCAGGGACTGTTGGATTTTCGGCTTCCACTAAATGAACTCCAGTTTCTCATGATCTACTTGCTTTGCTCTCTATTTGTATAGCATTAAAGGATTTTTGTCTTCATCTTGGCCAGCTCAAAGTTAAACCGTGAGAGGTTTTCATTTTAACTGAGCTATTTCTCATTTTAGCTGGCTTTAGGTTTTAAGTCTTAAGACCATTAATGGTGGTATCCCCCAGCAGAGCTCTTTGTGAGATAAGGTGGCTCTGGCTGCTGGGAGCCAGTTTGCAAGGCAAGAAGCAAGTGTGTGAGCGCCAGATAGAGGAGTCTCTTGTAGAGTCTCTAGCTTATGCTCAGTACTTTGGGTCTGTTTGAGTGCAGAGCGGATCTAGGTGCACTACAGAGTTTGATGGATTTTACCTGGAGCAGATGCCCCAGGGGTATAATAAATATGATTTTTGAGGCAACTAGGGCCATAGCATATTTCTTTTATCCTAAGGCAGCTCTCGTGCTAGGAACCTGGGACTCTTTAGTCTGCCTTTAGAGACCTCTCCAACCCTGTCTCTGTGGGCTCAGCATTCTAGCATCCAGATGTTCCATATTCCCTAAGACTAAGCCAATGGCATTTTCTCTGGGAAGCCTTAAGAGAGAAGTAGTCATCTTGCTTCCAGGGAAGTTGGTATATCCCTTGACTGTAGCTCTTTCCTTGTATCCTGATTACCTGTCTTCTCTACTAGAAGGTAAGCTTCCCTTCCTGCCCCCCCACCCCCAACCCGTAAAGCTATTGTGCTGTAATAAACAAAGATTATTTACTGCCAAACATAGCTGTTACCAAAAGATCCACAGGCCAATTCAGGTTTCTAAAAAACCCAAAACTTCCTGAATAGAGGAGAGAACAAACAGTTTTCCTTCTTTCCCCTTTCCACGTGTCTCCCACAGTCACATGACTAAGACTTGAAGAAAATGAATTGTCACATATATATATGCAAGGTTTCACATAAGTGATAGAAACAAATGAATTAGTGTAAAAAAAAAAAAGGCTTCATCTACAACCAGAAGTGCAAATTAAAATGTAAGCTTTTTGAAGGCAGAGTTGTTTTTTGTTTTTAAAGTGTGTGGCTCTAGTACCTAACATAAATTGTATACAGAATAAACATCAGTAGCCAAGAATGATGAATGAATGAGTTAATGTGGGCATTTAGTACTTTTCCTTCTTATCAGGAGTTTAAGACCCCAGCTGGGTTGATTTGGTGGGTGGACCTCAGGCTGGTTCAAATTAGCTGTCTTGTGTGCAGACTTAAGAGCGTGTGAAATGTGCTTCTGCTGGGGTGTTTCCCCCTGGCCTTTCCTTTTTGAGCACTCCTCTCTTCTCTGATTGCCATTTAAAGATCTGCGTGCTGAGGACGAGCTGCTGGAGGGAATGTTTCCCTGAGGACATGGGGTCTAATGGCAGCCAAGGCTTTGTGGTTGATTAACTCCCTGATTGAATCACTGATTTTGAGGCACCCAGGGAGGGAGCATGGGTATGTGTAGACCAAATTAAGAACTCTGCAAGTATGATGAGGGTGGACGGGGGGAGTGGGGACTGGGTGCCGGTGGGATGAAAACAGGATGGCCAGAGAGTTTTAAACTCTTCCTCAGTCCCACGTTTTAGATTTCCCTTTTTGTGGTGGAGTCAGAGCAGTCTAGTAGAAAGAACAGAAGCCAAAGGGCTTGACTTTTTTCTGCCACCAACTCACCGATGTGTTGGTCTCATTTCCTTCATTTGTCGAGTGGGGTGAGGAAACTCTGCCCTGCCTGACTGCCTTGACTGTAGTGAGGTCTGGTGAAGTGTTGGATGAGAAAGCTCTGACCAGAGTGGGAGAAGAGTACAGTGACACTGGTCACTGGCCCATCTTTTCTCACCAGAGTCCTCCTGTCTCTGGAGGAATCAGCCATGGTAGCCCGGTCCTTAATGCTCAGGTTCCTCTGAACTTTCTGTTCTTTCCAGCCTCTAGGTCATCACTCTTTATTCAATAATGTGGGTGACCCAGAAAGCATTGACAGTTCCCCGACTGGAATTCCTGTAGACCAGGGGCCATGTTATTTCTCCGTGTATTCCTCTGTGTCTCCTTGGGACAGGTTTGGAAGAGCAGGCACTTGCTAAACAATTTCTTGAAAGAGAGTTTAAGTTTGAATACTGGATCTGCCATATACAGTACTAACTTTATGACTGTGACCAAGAGACTTGGCTTCCCTAAACCCTAGTTTCCTTTATCTGTTAAATGGGAATCATAATCCTTGTCTTTCAGGGTGAGAATTGAATATATACGAAATTCCAGGTGTTGTGTAAATGTAATTCCCCTCCATATCTGCCAGCTGTGGTACGTGGGGCCCAGTAATCTGCTAACTACTATACTATAGTACCTCCATAGTGACCTGCTGAGCCCAGAGTTGCTCCTGAGGTGATGTTTTCTGGATATTTAGGTCTCAGACAGAAGAAGAAAGCAGAACCTTGGGGTTTCCCTTAGCATTTCCGCCCTTTTCTATCTGCCTGCCCTGCTTGCTTGTTCTTCCTTGGATTCTGTTCCTAGAATAGCCAGAATATTTTTCTGCCTCTTCATTTTCCGAAGCGTCTTCACCAGCCAGAGCACTTTTGTTTTGGCTCTTCTAGGCTTGCTCTGTTTGGTCTTTGTTATTCTTCATTAGCTGTTACTATTCCCGCTTATTTTCAGTTTCCCGACTTGTTGTGCTTTGTCCACGGCTAACACAGCATCTGAGGAAAGTCACTTGGTCGGGCTCTCTGTAGCCACACAGGTCTGTGAGGTGGAAGAGCTGAGTTCCTGTGCTGGCTGTGCTATCTCTAGCTGTGTGACCTTGGCCGAAGATCTTGCCCTCTCTGGGTCTCACACCTCTCATCATTAACATGAAGGATTTGAACCAAATAAGTGGTTTGTAAGGGTCCTTAAATTCTGAGTGTGAGTTTGGACAAGGCATTTTTCTTTTTGGGGGGTTCTTAGCTTCCTCATCTGGAAAACCAAGTAGGCTGGACTAAATAATTTATACTCACTTCTAGGCCTAAATATTTTCTCCTCGTTTTTTTTTTTTTTTAGTTTCTTTCTTCTTTTTCTGCCTTGTATTGCTTTCTGGAGCATTTCTGTGACAGTTAACAGCTGTGGACAGGAAACCCTTGAACACTTCTAACTTGGCAAAGGTTGCTGCTCCCTCTGAACCTCATCCCAGCCCATTTCCTGTGTTTACAGCGTTTGGGTTTTTTGCTTAGTGACAGGCCTGACAGGTCATACTCCAGTTCTCCTCCATGGCTTTGTGTGGGGTAGACCAAAATGAGCACCGATTTGGGAGTTTGGGAGACAAGGTTTCAGTCTCCGCTCAGTTGTATGACCTTATGTAAGATACCTGCCTTCTCAGAGTTCATTGTCCTCATCCATAAAGCCAGAGAGTTTAACTAGCTCTGATACTATAGGATGTTAATATTTGCCTCCCTTTTATTCTCCCCGCAGGGACCTCTGTTTATCCTGTTTCTTCCACATACTCCAGTGTGGAAGGGACCCAGGGTAGCTGCCTTTGCATTTCCTGTGTGGGACAAAATAATAGGAAGAAAGGAAGTCAAATTGCTATCTCAGGCCCAGATTGGCAGCAGAGAAAAGTTGAGGTACGGAGCTGGTGTGATCAAATTGCCCAACATATCAACTATATAGTTGGTAACCAGGTGGACACCAGTCTGCATTTATTCTTATCAACACTCTAGAGAGAGACAGTATCCCAGTTCCAGCCTTACTTTTACCATTTATGTGACTTGAGCAAGTCATTTAGCAGATCTGGGCCTCAGTTTCCTCATTTTATATTAGGGATAATACAAGTACTGACTTTAGGGTGCCTGGATGGCCCAGTCAGTTGAGTGTCTGACTCTTTTTATTCTTTTGTTTTTTTTATTTTTGAGAGAGAGTGGCAGAGTGTAAGCGGGGGAGGGGCAGAGAGAGGGAGACACAGAATCCGAAGCAGGCTCCAAGCTCTGAGCTGTCAGCACAGAGCCCAACACGGGGCTCGAACCCATGAACCGTGAGATCATGACCTGAGCCGAAGTCGGACCTTTAACCTGCTGAGTCCCCCAGGCACCCCTGAGTGTCTGACTCTTGATTTTAGCTCAGGTCATGATCCCAGGGTTGTGGGATTGAGCCCTGAGTCGGGCAGAGTCCTGAGCATGGGGCCTGCTTGAGATTCTCTCTCTTTCTCTGCCCCTCCCCCACTCATGTGCATGCATGCGCGTGCACACACACACAGGCGCGTGCGCACACACTCTTTATCTCTAAAATAAAAAATAAAAGGACTGACTTTACAAAGTTGTAAGAGAGTACAACTTTTTATGTACAAGTCCCAACATAGTTCCAGACATATTTGTCCCTCCTTTCTCCCTGAGACAATAACAATGTACTTAATTCTGTTCTTGTGTAGATAACAGGAGGACACTCAGGTCCCACTGCAGAGTCCCTAACATGCCAGCTGGGGACAGAGTCCAGTTGTGGTTGGAAGAAACCTTGTGAGTTTGTGCTTGAACCAGACTGAGCTCAGTGCTGTGACCTCAGAGGGGAGACTCATAGGGCCTAAAGTGGTTAAAGAAGGCAGGTGGGCATAGGACTTTTCCTGGACCTTGAAGGGCCACCAAGTCTTGCCCATGAGGAGCTGGAGGGAGAGTGGCTCCAGGTGCCCGTTCACCCTTGCTCAAGCTGGTGCTTAGTATTCATGTGTATTGGCAGTTACGTCTTCCCTTCCCTCCCTCTTCATCGGGGAAGTTACTATCCAAAGGACTTCTCCTTTTTCCTTTTACATTTTTGAGAGAAAGAAAATTTGAAGGCACAAGGATGGCATAACATTTATTCAGAGCAAACTAGTTTTACTTTAATCAATGGGCTAGGTAGTTTGCTTGCATAATCTTAAATACTTAGAAAATTACAGTATTATGCCACGTTTTACAGCTGAAGTAACAGTGCCTCCAAAAGGTTAAGCAGTTTTTTCAGCTCAAAATTAACAAGTTATAATGACGAATCAAAAGAGCTCTGCACAATAATTCAGTACGACTTCAGCCAGTTTATTCACCCAAGTTCTTAGTAATCTGTAATAGTCGTCTTGTGCTTATCTTTTTCAGATGGCTATCTTATTCCTGGCTCCTACTATACTTAGCTCTTGTTCTTAGCAATAATTCTCTATTCTGTAGATCTCTAGTTCTACCGTTGACTTAGATTCCACCTCATTATGCCAACATTAGCTCCCTCAATTCTTTTTCCAGATATTTACCAAGCACCTAACTATAGGCCAGACCAGAGATGGATACAAATACCAGTTCCTGCTTGGATCTTTCAGTGTGATGGTTAGACAAACGATTACAGTAAAAACAACTTGGTAGTAATTGAATACTTACTGTGTGCCATGCTTTATTTGAAGTACTTTATATATTTTCATTTCATTCTTAAAACTCTATCAGGTAGATACCGTTTTCTTCTTATTTTATAGATAATGAAATGCAGGCATACAGAGGTTAATTGGTCTAAGTTGTGATAGAGAGAAGCACAGGGACCATGTGGGCACAGAAGAGGGGCTCCTAATCTAACCCAAAGAGTCAGTGTAGAGAATACTTCCTAGAGGAATTAGAAAAAGCCTGAGTAGAATCTTGAAACTTGAGTAGGAATTAGTCAGGTGTAAAATGGGGCAAGGATATTGTAGGCAGAGGGAACATTGTGTACAAAGCCACAAAGTGAGTCTTGCGTATTTATGGAACTCCAAGTAGTTTAGTGTGGTGGCAGGGTAAGGTGTGTGTCAGTGACTGGTATGAGATAAGGCTGGAGAACCTGGTAGGGACCACCTCCTGAAAAGCCTGTATCCTTTGCTACATTATATTTGTTATACCTGCTAGTGGTTCCCAACTTGAGGATTTAGAACTCTGAAAGGGGCCCTTGAAGGGTGTCTCGTGAATCCATATTATTTTCTTAGTTGTTTTTCAATCTGTGGATACTAAAAGTATAACTATTATTAATGGAGCTTTTGGAATTCCTCATTGAGAAAAAGTTAGGAATCACTGTTGTAAGAGTTGGGGAGCTTTGCAAAAGATTTTTTTCTTTAAATTAGAATATTTATTGAGACAATTCTAGACTTACATGCAGTTTTTAAAAAATGCAGCGTGGCGCTCGGGTCTCAGTCTATTAAGTGTCTGACTTGATCTCAGCCCAGGTCTTGATCTCAGGCTCCAGCATGGAGCCTACTTAGAACAATAATAATAATACAGCGAGATCGTTGGGAAACTTTGCAGTTTTCCCCACAGGAACATTTTGACAAACTGCACTATAATATTATAACCAGAATATTGACATTAATAAAACCTACCAATCTTGTTTAGATTTCCCCAGTTTACTTGTACTCGTGTGTGTAAGTTCTGTTCCAACACTGTAAGTATCCTTTATTTGACCTTTTATAACCACACCTTTCTCTCCCACCCCCTTCCCTGTTCCTAACCCCACTGTTCTCCATTTCTAAAGTTTTATGACCTTTCAAAAATATTGTATAAATGGAATCAGAGTTTGTAACCTTTTGGAATTGGCTTCTTTCTTCAGCCGTAATTCCCTGGAAAATCATCCAAGTGATTGTATGTATCATGACTTTGTTCCTTTTTATTGCTAAATAGTGTTCCATCATGTATAATGTATATAACCATTCCCTGAAAGATGTATGGACTGATCCCAGTTTTGGGTTATTAAACATAAAGCTTCTATGAACATTTGTATACAGATTTTTTTAAAGTTTATGTATTTATTTTGAGAAAGAGGGCATGTGGCCAGGGGAGGGGCAGAGAGAGGGAGAGAGAGAATCCCAAGCAGCCTCTGTGCTGTCAGTGCAGAGCTTGATGTGGGGCTCAAATTCACAAACTGTGAGATCATGACCTGAGTTGAAACCAAGAGTCAGACGCTTAACCAACTGAGCCACCTAGGCGCCCCTATAAACAGGTTTTTATGTGAACCTGTGAAGGATTTTATTCAGGAGCATGGAGAGTGGTCTAGTCAGATTGGAATTTTAGAAAAATTGTACTGACTGCTTTAGTAGAGGATGGGTTTGAGAGAAACGAGCAGAGACAGGAAGATCAGTGAGGAAACTGTAGTTACCCAGGCAAAGTACATGGAGATCTGAGCTCAGATCTCTGTGAGCTGGAGCATAGATGCCTTTCCTCAGAAATCATACTAGGCTCATTCCCATGTGGGAGCAGGACCAGGGAGCCTGGGCAGTCAGGAGGCTCAGGCACACTCCATTCTGGATAGTTAGCCACCCTTCTGGGGAGATGTTATCTGGATCCATAGCTGAGAACTGCATCAGGTGAGGAAGGGCTGCAAATCAAGTCCTTGGAATGACCATCCTGACTGCAGGGTTTTTCAGTAGATGTTCTTGGTTATCTAATCTCAAGAAAAGAAGAAAGGGGGTCAGTTATCTTCTTTGTATTGTTTGAATGGAGGCTTATTTGGGGCAGAAAGATGGTGAGAAGCTCTTGCCTGGTTCTGGTCTCTGGGAGCCCAGGCATGTGTTCTCTGGTAGGCCATCCAGCAGTGGGCCTGGGTGACCTGAGGATGAACTCCTGCTGCAATGGTCCCTGGAATCAACATTGTTTTTACCCCGTGTGTGTGCCTGGCTCCCCAGTGTTTATATCTTCCAGGCATTTATCACTGTGCTCTTGGGGTCACTGTGATCAGGACTGATTGTTGAGAGCCAGCTCCACTCCTGAACTAAAGGGTATAATCCTAGAGGGTCCACTAATGGGTTGGACACCTCCCCTGGGCACTGTGCAATGTCCTTATCTGGACAAGTCCTTGGATGCCCACTCAAACACTTTTAGAAAACTTTTCCCAGCAGAAATCTGTTTTGAGTTGTTTGTAATTATTTTTTTGGCCATCTCAGACCCTGACAAGTGCTGGCCAGGATGCAGGAATGTTTGGGTCGGGTGCCAGGTCAGAGAATTTGGGGCAACTTTTGAACAAGCGTGTGTTGATTTAATTTCTCTGGGGTTGTCATGCTTCTTGGCACAGATACCTTTAGAATGTAAAGACCTGTGGTATGTGGGACCCCAAAGCTAAGAAAGCAAATCTTCAAAATCTGTAAGCAGCTCTCAGTTGTCCCTAGACCGGGTCTTGTGTTGTCCAGTGCCATGCCTGACACAGGGGAACACCAGAAAAATCAGACTCGTGTACAGTTGGGAAGATGAGACTCAGGTAAAGCAGAGAATAGAGGACCAACAAGCAAATGACTAACACTTACAGGGCTTCACTGTTTTTCGAAGGACTTTCTGGATTTTTCTGATAAGAGAATTAATCCTTAGGAATAGTCAGAGTATAGGAAAGTTGAAATTTAAGTACCTGCACCTACCACTTCTGTGATTCAGTATATATTTTAATAATTGAGAAGAAGGGGTGGGGGGACCCTGGAGAGCAGAGAAGTGTATCTTACCTCTTTTTGTATCCCTAGTGCCTTTGGCTAGCTCAGCCAGCTAGTTCAAGGTCAGCAAATAGGTGATTGAAAATCAGAAATGAGTGTTGAAATGGTAGCATGTGAACACTGAACAGGGGGCCAGAAATTTTTAATTTAGTTAAAAAGGTGATAGAAATAAAAGGGAAGGCAGATAGGCTGTTAAGCAGATGGACAAGTGTGCAGAGCCCTGTAGATGTGGGAGGAGGCATGGGCAGTCAGAACAGCTAGAAGTCCCCTGCATCAGAAGCCTGCGTTATTGAGGTCATGGCCTGCTTGGTGGGGACTAACTTTAGGAATTAGCCACCTTCTTCTGGAGGGAAGCTTTTTGTGAAATCAGTATTTGAAGAAAAAAATACTGAGAGGAGGAAGAAGGTAGAAATGGGGTGGCTGAGTGGAGAGAGGAGAGAGGGCTGAAGATTTCATTTCTTCTAGCAGGTGATTATGTTTCATATGCTTAAATAGAAGCATATTCTTTTGCTCTTTTTGTTCCTCCCTGCAGAGCGTGCTAGGGACTCAGTACTCTGTCTCTAGTGTCTTTTTAACTTTGTTTCTAAGTCTTGATAAGGAAGGTGTCTCTGGCTAGTGCTGGACCTGAAGAAGTTAAGGCAAAACCAGGAAATTCTGTTTTACCCTGCTTGGGGAACGGCACAAGACCAGTTATGACTTCTGTGTTGGCCCTTAATAGGCAAGCAGAACCTAATTAAACTTGCCCCTATTCATGAGTCTTGGAGGGTAAGGGTTAGGAGTTTTAGGGAGCCCTCTTGAACACTCATCTGGATCTCCCAACCATATAGCCTTGCCATAGGAAGTTAGTGAGACTTCTAATCTGGTTCTGCCACTAGTTTGCTGGCCAACCTAGTGCAAAACAACCCCCTTTCATAGTCTCAGTTTCCTTCTCTAGTTGTAAGGTAGGCAGTGATCCTTGATGCCCCCCAAAGCCCTTCCAACTTTGCCACTTAGAGTTTGAGTACAATGGGGATCTCAGCCTCCACTATTCCCATTCTGCGCCAGGACTTTTGTAAGATTGGTGAAAAGTACATTTTGACTTTGGGTTCTTTTACAAATCAATCTGTGTGAGATGCTGTGCCCCTTCCTCTTGGGCTTGCTTTGTTAGGTTGCCCTGCCTTCCACCCCTACTGTCTTCTACCTGTTTTCAGACTGGTATCTCCTGCTGCTCTGGTCTCTTGTGTCTTACTGTATTCTATTTTGTGTCTTTGTCATTCATACACTGTGTTTGTTCTTGTACTTTTTGTGGGCCAGGATTATGTTGCTTCATCTCTGTTTGAATTTGCTCTTTCATGCAGCTGAGTTCTTCTGGGCATTCATTTGTTCAGTCAGTGAATATTGATTGGAGCCCAAGTGTTGTCCTAGGGACTTCGCTAGGTCCTGGGTGTTGGTTCAAAGCCAGGATTCAGCCATGAAGGCAGCCATGGCTCCTGCCACTGTGGTGCTTACAGTTTAGTGGAGAAGAAAGATATTAAGCAAATTATCACACAGATAATTATAATTGTGAAAAGTGTTATCAATGTTGGAGAATGTATAATGTGGGCCTAAACCAGTTTGGCAGGGAAGACGATCAAGGAAGATTCTTTGAAGAAAAAGTATTTAAGTTCAGACCAACAGCATGTGTCAGAATCTGCAGGTCAAGAAAGAATGAAGAAGCTTCCATACAAAAGGAATTCTAGGTCATTCTCAACCTGGGTTGCACATTAACATCACCAGGTATAAGAGAGTATATGAAGCAGCTAGACTGGTGCTTCATACTGGTGCTTACTGGTGAGAGTATAAAGCAATGCAACTACTTTGGAAAACAGTTTGGCACTTAAAAGTTAAACATAACCCTGTCATATAACCCAGAAGTTTCACTCCTACTGGAGCTCCAGATGAAAAACTTATTTTCACTCAAGAAAAATGAAAACCTATGTCCACACAAAGACTTGTGCACGAATGTCCATAGCACTTTATTTGTGCTAGCTAAAAACTGGTGGATGGATAAACACATTGTGGTATATACATTCAGTGGAATACTACTCAGTGAGAAAATGGAGAAAAACTACTGATTCATGTGATAACCATGGTTGAATCTTTTGAATGCTGAGCAAAAGAAGCCAGCCACAAAAGAGTACATACTGGTGATTATATTTCTTTGAAGTTCTAAAGCAGGCAAAACTAATTTATAATGATAGAAATCAGATCAATGCTTGTGTGAGGAGGGCAGTGCGGTTTGGCAGTGAAGTACCAAGTGGGAACACTTTGGGGTGATGAAAATGTTCTATATCTTAATTGGGTGGTGGTTACACAAGTGCGTATGTTTGTCAGACACACTGAACTATGCACTTAAAATGGAGACATTTTATTGCGTGCAACTCTGCCTTAAAAAATATCCATGCTCTATTTTTATAAATGTCAAGGAAAGGCAAAACTCATCTATGGCAATAAAAGTCAGAAGAACAGTTATCACTGTGGGGTGGGGTGAGGTGTAGTGGTCGTGATAGTATTGATTGGAAAGGGGCAAGAGGGAGGAAGTCTTCCTGGAGTATTTCTTGATTTTGGTGGTAGTTACTTAGATATATACATATGTAAAAGTTAACTGATCTATATGTTTATTTATATACTTTGCTGTATATATGGTATGTCTCAAAGAAAAACAGAAAACCAAAACTCCCCTAAAACCAAACCCATGCCTAAGTTCCATCCATTGAGATACTGATTTAATTGGTCTGGGACGGGGCTTGGGCCTCAGCAGCCTAAGTGCTCCCTAAGTGAATCTAATATGTAGCCAGAGTTGAGAACCAACGTGCTATGTGAAAGGAAGGGAGAAACTTGGAACATGAAAGAAGGATTGCACAAAGCTAAGGGAGTTGTTGGACAAGAGACCAGAAAGGTGGCAGCTGGCAAATCATTCTGGGCCTTACAGGCCACTTTAAGAAATTTGAACTTCATCTTAAGAGTAATGAAAAGCTTTTGAAGGGTTTTAAGTAGGGAGATGACTTGGACAGATAATCAGCTGGTATGCAGTAGCATTGCCTATAGTTAGCATTCCTGTCAAATGCTTGTTAAGTATTCAGAATATCACTCCTGTGAGGAGAAGAAGGTTTGGAATAGTTGAGGAGTCTTGAAGGACTGGTGCTTGATTAGAGGTGGGGAGTGAGGGAGAATGAGATGTCAAGGTTTCTGACACCAGCAACTGGAGAAGTGGGAACTTTGGCAGGGGGTGGGGGCGGGGAACTAATGAGTTTAGATTTAGACATTATGCATCCGTTGATGTTCCTGTCAGACATCTATGTGGAGATATTTAGTAGGTAGTTGGATTCTGTGTGTTTCTGAGGGTCAGAAGGGAAGCTTGAAGCAGAACCATCATCTTACTTTTTTGGGGGGAGATGGCAATAGTTTTTTTGGGGGGAGATGGCATTTCTTTAAATGATAATTGAAGCTGTGAGAAGAGGTCAGATCCCTCCTGGAGAGAGTCATCTGAAGAGAAGAAAGCCCGGGACCAAACCCAGATTCTTTAAAACTCCAACATTTAAAAGTCATGTCTGGAGGAGAAACCTGCTTTGTACACTCAGAAAAGCAAAGATTTATTCATTCATTCAGCAGATCTATATTGAATACCTACTGTGTGCCAGGCACTATATGAGTCCCTGGGGATACCACAGGGAACAAAAAAGTTCCTGCTTTTGTGAGCCTTACTTCTACTGGGGGGAGATGGGCAGTAAACAAATCAACAAATAAGTGCATCATATGCAAGGTGGTGGTAGGTGCTATGAAAAAATGAAAAAGATATGACCTCTGTCCTCAGATATCCTCAAATAACTACAGTTGTAAGCTGACTGAAGTGAGGCCAGAAGAGGTACAAAGTCAGAAATGCTGGTGGAACTCAGAGGTGTATCTCATTATGTTGCATATTGGAGCTTTATACGTAGTCAATGCTGTGAATTTTTGTTTCCACTGAGGGCTTTCTTTAATTTTATTTCATGTGAATTAAAAAAATATTCAGATCACAGGTTAGAGTGAAAATATAATTATCTAGCATTATAATAAAGATATAATATTTTTTAATGTTTACTTTTGAGAGAGAGAGCGAATGGGGGTGGGCCGGTGCAGGGGGACAGAGGATCTGAAGTGGGCTCTGTGCTGACAACAGTGAGCTCTATGTGGGGCTTGAACCCACAACACATAATATTTTTATTTTTATTTATTTTTTTAATGTTTTTTTTATTTTTGAGAGAAAGGGGGGGGCAGTGTGCAAGCAGGGGGAGGGGCAGAGAAAGAGGGAGACACAGAATCCAAAGCAGACTCCAGGTCTGAACTGTCAGCACAGAGCCTGACGCAGGGCTCAAACTCACAAACCAGAAGTTCGTGACCTGAGCTGAAGTTGGATGCCTAACCAACTGAGCCACCCAGGTGCCCCACAACATATAATATTTTAAAGCATGCTGGTAAGAATTATAAAAGCCTTTACTGACCACACACATATTGTAGGCAAGGCTTTTTTTTTTTTTTAACTTTATTTTTAGAGCAGTTTTAGGTTTACAACAAAATTCAGAAGGAGGTACAGAGATTTCCCACATATCCTCTGCCTCCACACATGCATAGCCAACCCCATTACCAGGGTTACTTACCAGAGTGGTACATTTTTTACCAAGGATGAGGCTACATGAATATGTTATAATACCCAAAGTTCATAGTGTGTTACCTTAGGGTTCACTCTTGGTGTTATATGGGATGTTATTATTACTTTTTTCACATGTTCTCCCTGGGAGGGGAGACATCGGAAGTCTTTGGGGTAGTCTTTTGCTGCTTGGGTAGCTGAAACCAGTGCCTGCTTCGTCCATAAGGAAAACTCTTCTGAATTCCTGCCCCTGCTGAGAGGAGTCGGACCTCTTCTTGGATATGAAGACATGATGTTCCAACAAGGGCAGGACCATCCCTCAGGAGGCTGGATTTCACTCAGTGTGGGAATCTGACTCCTCTTTCCTCTGTGGCTAGACCTACAGTGTGCTGTATTCCACGTGGGACCTTTCTTGCCAGAACTTCCTAGGTCCAGGGAACTAGTTTAGTTCCCTTTCTCATTCTTTACCCTTTTGTGTAGAGGGTACTTTCTCCTCCCACGCCCCTTCCCTAGACCCCCAGCTCAGCCTCATTCTGCATTCTGTGCTGTTTTATCTCTGGAATCTCAAGGCCCTTGGTCCTTCAGTCTTCCCAGGGCTGGTACTCTCAGTCTTAACAGTCTTTTGAGTCCTTTCTAAGGGTAAGGGTGGATTCTGACCTCATCTAGAGTCACTGCAGAGCTTGCTGGTTGTGCTTGGGGGGTGGGAGGTCAAGTGGGAGAAATTAACAATCAACAAATGAGACCCCTGCTGGCAAAATTTATCAGTTTTCAGATTCCCCTCAGGTGCCAGCCAAGTGGTAGGGAACAGTCTGACCAGCGCCTTTCTTTACTCCTCATCTGTACCTTCTTCTTTGACTGCTGTTTGTCCCACTTCTTTACCTTTGGGCTTGTGTCTCACATCAGACAATCCATGGTCAGGCTCAACTGCAGTGACTCTGCTTTGCATGCCTATAAATACGTGTTCTCAGGGGGATAAGTTACTGTTTGGTGACGAGAACGTGGCTGGAGGAGAAGAGGCATCAGGTGGATGGTGGATATTGGTGGTGGGAACTGGTGGGTTGTATTCAGGAATTCTCTTGTCTTTGGGGCAGATATGGTTTGTTATGAATCCATTCATGCACTCATTCATTCATTCAGCCAGTATTTGCTGATTTTATATTTGACAGGGTGGATGTAGGCCCTGAGGGTTAGAGTGAGTCAAACTTAGTCCTTGCCCTTTTCTGGATATGGCATGCAAACAACTTAGAGCATGAGAATTAATACAACAGAGTTATGTATAAAGTGCTTTGGAGCATAGAGCAGTAAATGATTAGCTCTGCCTGGAGAAAGGAGAGGAGATTCAGACACAAAGGAAAGACTTTGTGGTGTTGGCTGCTAGTGGTTAACAAAGTGTGGTCTGCAGACCGTTGGGGGTCACCAAGATCTTTTCAGGGGTCCACAAGGTCAAAGACATCTTAATAATAATGCTACGATGTTATATGTCTTTTTCTGCTGTGTCTACATTTGCAATGATGGCACAAAAGCACTTAGGTAAAGCTGCTTGCACCTTAGCAAGAGTCAGAGCAGTGGCACAGAACAGCACTGGTGGTCGTGGTATTCCTCAACAACATGCACTCTGTTTTAAAAAATTTATTTTTAATTTTTTAATTATTAAAATTTTTAAAAATAAATATAAAACGTATTAATTCTATTACATTGTGTCCTGTTGAATACGTATCTCTTTAGTATTCTGTGTGATGAAACAGGAAGTGTGCATAAACCACTTCTGTGTGTAGAAGTTTGATGCTTATTTCTTTCTCTAAATTTTTAAAATTTTTATTGAAAATTTTTTTAATGTTTATTTTTAGAGAGAGAGAGAGAGAGAGAGAGAGAGACAGAGCACGAGCGGGGGAGGGGCAGAGAGAGAGGGAGACACAGAATCCAAAGCAGGTTCCAGTCTCTGAGCTGTCAGCACAGAGCCCGTCATAGGGCTCAAACCCACGAACCTTAAGATCATGACCTGAGCTGAAGTTGGATACTTAACCCAGTGAGCCATCTGGGCGCCTCTGATGTTTATTTCAAGAGAGAGCATTCGTACCACTGAGCTGCAAGTTGAACTGCCTCCTTTTTTCAGGGAACACCACTTTTATGTGAAAGAATAACTGACAGGTAAACTATACTTACTCAGACTCATGTATTTGGCACGTATTTTCTTAAAAATGAATGAAGTGAGTCTGCTATTAAAGGAAAACAACTGGTAGTATTTATTGCCAACGATAAAATTCTAGTTTTCATTTAAAACTTAGAATTTTGAAAAACTTGGATCTGCCACTGTGAGCTTGACAGCTGCCCCAGATTTAAATCTTTTCTGATGTAATTAGTGGTGATATTAATAACTGTGATTATTTTGATATCGTAGAGATGAAATGGGTCAAATTTGGAAGTTTCCATGTGACCAGTGCATCATGTTACAAAATCACTCCTGGATAAAAGATCAAAGTGCAAGATAGACCAATAGATTTTAATATAATAGAGTACAAACAGTTCATTTATATAGTTTCAGATTTCACATGGCAACTAATCTTTAATAAACCTACTACTTGTCGATTTTGATGTAGTATCAGAGAAGAATGTTCACAGATATCTGGAAGATTATTAAAATATTCCTGTCCTTTCCAACTACATATCTGTTTGCTCTGTGATCAAAACAACACATTGAATGTGGAAACAGATACAATAAGACTACAGCTGTCTTCTATTAAGCCAGACTTAAAGAGATTTGCAAAAATGCAAAAACAATCCCACTCTTCTCAGAAAACATTTTTTTTCCAGGGATGCTTGGATGGCTGATTTGGTTAAGCATCTGACTCTTGATTTCGGCTCAGGTCATGATTTTACAGTTTGTGAGATCGAGCCCCACATTGGGCTCTGTGCTGACAGTGCTGAGCCTGCTTGGGATTCTCCCTTCCTCTCTCTCTGCCCCTCCCCACTCGCACGTGCATGTGCACACACATGCTCTCTCTCTCTCAAAATAAACTTTATTATTATTAATTTTTTTTTAATGTTTAGGTTTGAGAGAGAGAGAGAGAGACAGAGCATGAGCAGGGGAAGGGCAGAGAGAGGGGGACACAGAATCTGAAGCAGGCTCCAGGCTCCGAGCTGTCAGCACAGAGCCCGACACAGGGCTTGAACCCATGAACTGTGAGATCATGACTTGAGCTGAAGTTGGATGCTTAACCAACTGAGCCACCCAGGCGCTTCTCAAAATAAATAAACTTAAAAATTTTTTTTCGGGGCGCCTGGGTGGCGCAGTCGGTTAAGTGTCTGACTTCAGCCAGGTCACCATCTCGCGGTCCGGGAGTTCGAGCCCCGCGTCGGGCTCTGGGCTGATGGCTCAGAGCCTGGAGCCTGTTTCCGATTCTGTGTCCCCCTCTCTCTCTGCCCCTCCCCCGTTCATGCTCTGTCTCTCTCTGTCCCAAAAATAAATAAAAAAGGTTGAAAAAAAAATTTAAAAAAAAATTTTTTTTTCCAGAAAACAATTATTTTTCATAAAAAATCCTATTAAATTAATGTATAGGAGATTTATTTGTCTAAAATGAATTAATTGCTATTATTAGAATTTGCGTTTTAATTTCTAATATGGTAGTGGGGTGCCTGGGTGCCTCAGTCAGTTGAGCGTCCGACTTCAGCTCAGGTCATGATCTCACAGTTCGTGGGTTTGAGCCCTTCATCAGGCTCTGTGCTGACTGCTTGCCCAGAGCCTGGAGCCTGCTTCAGATTCTGTGTCTCCTTCTCTCTCTGCCCCTCCCTGCTCACTCTTTGTCTCACTCTATTTCTCAAAAAAATAATAATAATAAATAAATGTAAAAAAAATTAATTTCTAATATGGTAGATATTAGTTTTGGGATTTTCAATTTTTATGTATATAAAGGGGCCCTGGCACCAAAATATTTAAAAACCTACTCCTGTGCTACTCTTTTTACTTACGGTTCTCTTTTCTGCCTGAAGAAATCCTACACATAATTGTTATTTAGTTATTTATTCAAAAAACATTGAGCATCTATCAAGAACCTGGCTTTTGCTTGCTGCTGGGGACATGGTCCCAAGCCCTTATGGGCATTGTTTGATAGGGAAGACAAATGAAACAGAGAACTGAAACGCAGTATGATAAATGTTATTGGTGATAGACACATAAATGCTGTGGGAATACAGGCTATTGTCGGAATCACTTGCTAACTCATCTAGAACATGTGACTGATTGATATTTCAAACACAGTAGGGGGAGTGACTGAAGTTAGCAGGAAACTGTTCACATGTTGCTCTGGGAGGAAAGAAGGAAACTACAAATGTATTGATTGTCATCTTTTTGCATGCCCTATGCTATGCTAGGCGTTGGAACAAATGTGGTCTTAATTTTCATAAAAACCCTGTCAGCAGAGATAATTATCCTCATTTTGCAAATGAGATATTGGAGGCTCAGAGAAGTTGAACATCCTGTCCAACATCATATGGATGTAACTAATGGAGCTGGGATTTTGACATATGTGTTCTGACTCCAAGTCCAGGGCTCTTTTATTAATAATGCATTGCTAAACGGGTGGATCTTCTAAGGTATTTCCAGGTGGCTCTGGGAAACCTTGCCAGGTTGGAACGAAGATAGACGAGGTGTCAGGAAGGAGAGAGACAACCTAGGAAATGCTTGGTAGAAGGAGTCATTTGTGAATTTTGACTAACATGGTTTTTCTGGATAGGATTCTATGGCCTTAGGAGACATCAAGGTTTTATACTCCTTTATTCTCAATCCCTTAAATCCTTCTCTATGCCAGATGATGCCAACAGCAAAGGTCACCTGTCTGTCTGATCATTTTACAAACCAGAGCCTAGCATTTGAAGCCTAAATTTCTTGCACCAGCTATAGGCTTTTGGGAAAGAGGCTGGCTGACCTTAGGCCACTCATGCCCAGCCTGGAGGCCCCCAGTCCCTAGAGCTCAGCATTTAAACTTTTTCCAGTATTTAAAAAAGTTTATTAGAGGCTTCTGGGTGGCTCAGTCAGTTAAGCGTCCGACTTGGGCTCAGGTCAGAATCTCGAGGTTCGTGAATTTGAGCCCTGTGTTTGGCTCTGTGCTGACCCTTCAGAACCTGGAGACTGTTTCAGATTCTGTGGCTCCCTCTCTCTATGCCCCTCCCTTGTTCACACTCTGTCTCTCTCTCTCTCAAAAATAAATAAACTTAAAAAAAAAGCTCATTAGAAGTTGTGCTTTATGATAAACCTGTTTGTGGATACAGGCTAATGAAAAGATTGTATTTCTTTGCTTTGAGTCAGAAATCTGTCAACTTAATGTGGTTCAGGTGTGCTACCTAAGGTTTTCTAGAACAAGGGTCAGCAAACTATAGCCCTGGGGTCAAATCCAGCCCACTGCATGTTTTTTTGAATAAAGTTTTATTAGAACACAACTAAGCTCATTTACTCATGTTTTGTCTGTGGCGGCTTTTGTGCTCTAAGACAGAGTTAAGTAGTTGTAACAGAGACTATATGGCTCATAAATCCTAAATTATTTATTATCTGGCCTTTTACAGAAAAAGTTTGCTGACCCCTAGGGTAATCCTGATTCTTTCTGTCATGGTACTTAGCACATGGTGTTTTAATTGCCTCTGTCCCCTACTTTTAATAATATATATATTTAAGTTTATTAACTTATTTTTAGAGAGAGAGAGAGAGAGGGAGAGCGCATGTGTGTGCACAGGTGTGCATGCATGTGCAAGAAGGGGAGGTGCAGAGAGAGAGGCAAAAAGAGAGAGAATCCCAAGCAGGCTCCGTGCTGCCAGGGCTTGATGCGGGGCTCAATCTCATGAACTATGAGATCATGACCTGAGCTGAAATCAAGAGTCAGATGTTTAACCACCTGAGCCTCCCAGGAGCCCCTCTTCCCTACTTTTAAAACTAAGCTCCTTGAGAGCAGGGGTGAGATCTGACTCATCTCTCTTTATGCCCCATGCTGATCACAGAGCCTGACATATTAAGAGCACACAATAAATGTTGTTTAAATGGGCACATCATGTGCTGATTAAAAAGCTCTGATGGGCAATTTTTTTTTTTCTCATTCTGATAGGCAATTATATGCGCCTCTGATTAAGACAAAAACAGAATTAAGGGAAGGAAAACATTATGTTGGTTATGCTAATCCCAGTGCTGTGTGCCTCACCTATGAACCAGTCATTACTTACTGCAATTTTTTTTCGATAGGTAAACGACACAATCATGCCAAGAGCTCTTGTTGGTGAGGAAGTTGAGAAACAATGCCTTAATCTTTGGCTGCATTCTACCACCACCGCTTTACCCCACCCTCTGCTCCCCACTCCCAACTTAGCAGGACAAATGTAGTAGAATATACAGTTACATGGAGATATTTCTTCTTCATGTATTGTATTCTTCTTACTTGTCTTTTTTTAAATGTTTATTTTTGAGAGTGAGAGTGCGTGCGTGTGCGTGAGTGGGGGAGGGGCAGAGAGAGAGGGTAACCGAGGATCTGAAGTGGGCTCTGTGCTGACAGAAAAGAGTCCAGTGTAGGGCTCAAACTCCCTGAACCTCGAGATCATGACCTGGGCCAAAGTCGGACACTTAACTGATGGAGCCACCCAGGCACTGCTTACTTTTTGTCTTCTATAAAGCCATTTCTTCAGTGTGCTTCTTACCATCTGTGACTAACGGAAGATGAAACCACGCTAAAGCTGTTTGGTCACCTTGGCATAAAGATAGGTGAAGTACCGACCTGGGAGTCAGTAAACCTGGGCCCTTGCTGTGACTCTTCAGCTGTCTTTGATTTGGGGCACATCAGTTAACATCTGTGAGCTCCAGTATCCAACATGTTTTTATTGAGTCACATCTGGGACACTTGACACATTTAATATTTACATCTCTCCCTCATTTTGAAAAGGATTTGAGCAACTCGTGAGTGACAGAGAGTTGACTTGTCCTGTCTGTTCCCTGTCTCTGACCAGCAGTCAGCTGAATGATTAAATGGATTGGAGTGTTTTGGGACTTTGATCAGTGCCTCGGAGAAGGCCTCACAGCCACAACAGCCTCTTTACCCTGTCCTTATTTTCTCTCCTGTGACAACTTCTTCCTTGGGAGTAATCTGAGGAGTTTTTGCTGGAGAGAAGGAATCAAGATCAGGGTCAAAGGGAAAGAGGAATTTTAGAAGCTAAGAATTGGAAGACATACTAGAAACTTTACTTAAAATATCTTTTTCAGATAGTGAACTTGAGGCCTGGAGAAGGGACGTGACCTCACTTGGTAGAGCTAAGACTAGATGCCAGGTCTGCCTGCTGTGTGTGTGCGCGGTGTTTTCCAGGGTTCTAAGAGAGGAGTAGGTGGCCTCGGCTCTCGTGCTGGTTTTTGTGTCACATTAACGACTGTGTCGGTGGGTGGGGGAAGCTGTACTGCAGACCTGCCACGCTGTTGCACCCGGTGTGCCCAGGACCTTAGATGTCTGAGAGCTATTTGCTGACCGTAGCTGTCAATGGGCGGGCATAGCATGTGAAGGGTTTCTCCAGTTAGTTTGTGACTGGCATTATGTTATTATTACCAGCAGTGACAAAGTGAACCAAAAGGAAAACTACATATTATTTTGGCATTGCAATGAATGGGCTGTCTTCCTGTTTCTGGAAAGATTGTATTCACGTGCATTTATTTATTGACTGATGAAAAATGGTATTTCACTTGAATATGTATTTTTTTGCTTACTGGTAAGGCAAAAGTTTTTTTTTTCTGTGTTCATTGGCTATTTATATTTTCTCTCATTTATATTTTTTCTTGTGAGTTACCTATTCATGTTCTTTGTCTAGATCCCAGGGTATTCCCAGCCTTATGCTTGACTTTCCTGCCAGGGAGCCATCAGGATAATAGGACATTGTCCCTAAATTGGGGAACTCAGCACATCCTGGGGGAAGAGAGTTGAAGACTGGATGAAACACTTTTCTCACTGTACAAATAGCTATTTAAGTGGCTACACGAGGCTTGAGGTGCTAGAGGCTAAGGACACTGAGACAGGTGGGTAGCAGAGGCCAGCAGTGCCCACAGTAATGTAGTCTCTTGCTTTTCCTGTACAGAGTTTTGCCGGATTGACAAGCCCCTGTGCCACAGTGAGGATGAGAAGCTCAGCTTTGATGCAGTCCGCAGCATCCACAAGCTGATGGACGACGATGCCAATGGTGACGTGGATGTGGAAGAAAGCGATGAGGTCAGCTCTCTCCCCCTGCCGTGGCTCCCTTCTCTTCCTGTTTGGACAGTCCCTGAAGGCTGCCTAGACACTCTTCCCTTTGGAGAGATGTTCTTGGTATTGGCTTGTTCTCTAGGAGCTCCTTCCTATCAAAGGGAGTGATTCTCAGCAGAACAGCCCTGTAGGAGCCAGCCTGCCCGAGTGAAGGCCTGCTGTCTGTATGCCTGGACTGGCTCCCATCTGCCTACTGGCTAGAAGTACAACACTGACTGAGCTATGCTGTTTGAGAGGGAGAGAGAGTCCCGAGGTCGGTCTCTATAGTTCCCCTGAACCCATATTGTAATCCTGCTGCAGATGGAGGGCATCAGTCTGTACTTACTATGTACTCAGCCCTGTGTTGGCATGTAGGAGAGACATCAAAACAGTCATTATCTTGCCCTTTGGGAGTTTATAGTCTGTTCAGGAGGAAGAAACACATGTTCCTAGAAAGATTATTCTGAATTCCAGGCTGTGGTTGCTGGGAGCTGGTTGAGTGGTCCAGATAATAGGAGCGAGAGGAAACTCTAGATGGAAAAAGCTCTGTTATTGTTTCACCTTTTGGCATTACTACAGTTCCAATTCCACAGAGCCCAGAGTGCAAAGTCATCATGTGTGGAAAGATTGAAAGGTTTTAGTTGATTTCAAGCTCAACGTGGGCCAGCAGTTTGGTGAAGCTGCCAAGTTATGCCAAATCTTTAATAGTGATATGATGTGTGTCATGGGGAAGAGGTAAGCCTAGTTTTGAGTTCAGTCTTGGATCTCACATTGTCCAAGGTATTTGGAACAGTGCGAGCCTCTACAGAAAAGGGTGACCTGAATGCTGAAGGGTATGGACACTATGAAATGGAGAGCATTCAGTAAAACTTAGTATTTATGGGTATTTATTATGTATGTGCCAGGCACTATTGTAGACATGGGGATGTGGCAGTAAATAGGACACAGACATCTGTCCTCCTATCATTTACAGTCTAGTGAAGAAACTTGAGCCTGGAAAAGAACAGATCCGGGTAATATAATTTGTATCTCACATACATTAGAAGTGGGGGAATTAGATTTTTAAATAACGACGGTGATGGCGATGAAAACTGCAGCACCAGCTCTCCTTTATTGGATTCTTATTCTATGCCAGGCATGGTGTTAAGCTCATGGTGTTAAGGTAGTTGCTCTTTTACCTTTCATAACAGCCTTTTGAAGTTGGTATTATTGTCAAGGACTGGAGCCTTGGAAAGGTGAAGCATTTTGTTCAAGGACACATTGGATATGAGCACAGATCTGATTTCAAAGCTTGTGCTATTAAGTACCGCTATATTGTTTCTCTTAAACTAGAGGCAGGACCAGGACCAATGTGGGAAAAGTAAAATATGGCCATATTCTTCTAGAATGAAGAATCGTCTAATAGTGCCATCTTGTCTTAGGAGAGGCCTCCTTGGTAGGTACGTAGTAAACTCCCCGTCACGGAAGATGGGCAAGTAGAATACAGCGCTCTATTGATTGGTTAGCAGAGGGGATCCTCGCATTAGGTTGAACTGGATAATGTCTAAGTAATTTATAAGAGGAGAAAAATAGACTTCCTGGAGCAGAAGCAGACATTTGGGTGGAGTGGAAGGAGTGGGGTTGCCTGAGTGGTAAGTAGGGAGCCAGTGTGAACACAGATGTGGCGGTGGGGGGGGGCTCTGACTAGAGCAGGGTGGGTTTGGTTGGATGGAGTGACTATGGTGGAGGACTGCAGGACAAAAACCTGGAAAGGAAAGTGGGGCCCAGGCGACTAGGCTGAGAGATGAGTACTTATTGAACCTGGCAATTGTAGGTTCTTGAGCAAGGACAACAGGTGTGATGAAAGTTTTGGTCGCATCTTGAAGTGGCACTGGCCCTCAAAGGACCCAGATTTTATTTGTCCACGATGGGAAAAGGACCATGTTCCTGGACGCAAATGAGGACTAGAGGTTTCCCTCTCTCAGGGGGCCTGGCCACAGGACTGGGGGATAGGTGGCACACCAATTAAGAAGGTGATATGATCTAAGATCCACAAATTCCTGGATATCCTTGTCACCCTCTCCTCCTTCTTTTTTCACTTTCTGCTGAATTGCTTTGTCAATGAGGGGAGGAAGAAAATGTTCTTTTTAGAGGAATGTTACCACAACAAAAAGCTCATCAGCACAAACTGTTCTAAAATAACACAAAAGCTGTCACCCTGCTCTTCTCTGTGCCAGTGGTGAGCTGTTCTTTTTCAGTGTAGCTTCTGCCTTGCTTTGGCTTCAACTTCTCTCCCGGCAGGCTCAGGCCTCTGGTGGTGAGAGGGGCCTGCCAGTCTGGGTTTTCACCATCGGTCACAAGCTACTGTCTTTGAAAGAGAAGGTAATGGTGGCAAAGTATGTGTGCTTAAGTCATTCTAAACATGTATGAGACAACCTTGGAGTTCAGGTTCTAACTAGCATGTTGGGTGGACCGCTCAGAGCTTAGAATATTGGCTCACGGGTACTGAGCAGAGATGAGACCCTGGTTGTGCTGGCTATGATGGACCTGAGCTTTTTATGACCATTCGAAAGCACCACTGATTCCCCAAGGATTTTAGAGGAAGTCTGAAGGGATATCTTCAGGCTTCATTTGTTCAGCCTCATATCAGCAAGCTTTCCAGGTGACTGAACTATATAACCTCAGTTCTGGATCTTGTAAAATTTTAGCCATTTTTGAAATAAGTCTTTCTTTTTATAGATTATTGTGAACAGAGTGTTAACTTTCTTTGGATCATTCAGAACATGTCATCAGGCCTCTTCTATAGCTACCCCAGGGCTTAGATTCCTATGTGCATTGTTGTGATTTCTTCTTATAATTTCCCTCTCTTCTTTGATTCATCCCCATTTCTAATTTCTGTTTACTTCTCTGTGAGCTATGAAATTAGATGTATGGTAAACTGAGACTCAGCAGGCGTTGTATAGGAAATATGTAATCATTGGCATGTGGGGCAGCCAGTTTGGCTGCTCCAGTACTGTCTTTGTTTGCTTCTGTCCTAGTTAGCGGAGCTATGGAGTGTGGGCCCTTCAGATGAGCAAGGTGGCATTATTGGTGATGGTGCCCTTCTTGGCAAAGCTGGGAGGGAGTTCTACCAGGCCAACAGCATGGAAATTCATGACCTGTGTTGTACTGAGACTTCTGGTGGGGACACTGCCTGTGGGCAATGGATTTGCTACATTGGGATGGTCCTATCAGGTTGTTCTGACAGTCTGAGGTGGACAGACAGAGGCTGTCTAAACCTGCTGTCCCTTCATGAGCACTGGGTGTTGTATGTAAGCGATAAACCACAGTAATCTACCCCAAAAACCAAGAGCACTTTACACACTGTGTGTTAGCCAATTTGATAATAAGTTATATTAAAACAAACAAACAAACAAAACCATTGTCCCTTCAACTGGATCCCTACAAGGAAAATCAAGGGCATTTATCCAGCCATTAAATTTTTGTTGAATACCTGTTGTAGGACTATGGATTCCGTAACAAACAAAATGGATACGATTTTAGTTTTTATAGAGCTTGCATTCTAGTGGTCTGTATGTCACAGGCAATTAAATGAGAAGTAAAATTCTGAAATTAGGAAGAACTGTGATTATAGTAGTTTAGTGACTTCCCCTTTAATTTTCTCAGGTAAAATGGTGGTTAATGACTCCTACCCTTGCAGGGCTATTGTCAGAATCCAGGGAGAAAAGTGCTGGTAAAGTTTCCAGCACAAATAACTCCCAAACTCTACAGAAACCAAACAAGTCAACAAAACATGGGAAAAAATTTGAACAGACACTTCATCAAAGAAGATATATGGATGACAATTAAACACATGGAAAGATGCTCAATATCACTAGCCATTAGGGAAGTACAAATTAAGACCACAGCATGATAGCACCACACGTCCATCAGAATGTCTGAAATTAAAAAATGGACAACACCAAGTGCCAGGCGAGGAGGTAGAGCCACCAGAACTTTTGCTTATAGAGTTTCTTAGAAAGTTAAACACAATTCACTACATGCTCCAGCAATTCTGCTTCTCGGTATTTATCCATATAGATAAATGAAAATTTATATTCACACTAAGACTTGTACACAAATGTTCATAGCAGCTTTATTCATAAGTGCCAAAAACTGGACACAAAGCAAATGTCCTTCAATGTGTGAATGGATAAACAAACTATGGAAAACTGCTCAGCAATTAAAAGGAATGAACTATTGATGCACACAACATAGATGGATCTCAAAGGCCTTATATTGAGGGAAAGAAAGCAGACTCAAAAAGTTAACGTGCTGTATGATTCCATCTACATGACATTCTGAGAAAGTAGGGATGGGAGCTAGGCCAGTGGTTACTAGGGGTTAGGAATGTGGGGAGGGTTTCATTATCAAGGGGCAGAATGACAGAATTTTGGGGGGGTAATAGAATTTTCCTGTGTCTGGGTTGTGGGACAGTTAGAAGAATCTAAATATGTTTCAAAACTCATATGACTACATACCCCTGACCCCACCCCCCCAAAGTTAATTTCATCATATGTTAGTTAAGAAAAAAGTTGCCAGCATAGTACCAGACACACAATTCAAGCTCAGTGAATGCTGGTTATTTTCCCCTTTCTGTTTCTTCTGTATTTCCCAGAAAGTTACCTGTATCTGACAGTTGTATTTTAATGTTTGTTTAACTGATGTGTTTCTCTCACCAGACTGTGAGACTTTTCAGGGCAGGGACTGGCCTTATTTGGTTATTTTGCCTTTGTTTCCCCAATGCCCAGCAGAGCCCTGTACAGAATATGTGCTTAATTTAATCATTGGGTGGAATGACTGGCTGATATCTGGGTAGCAGCATAGTGTCTGGCTGAGAAGGGAGGCTTGAGCAAGGGTGTGATCACACATTTTCGGGGGGGAGTGGATGGTTAGGTAGCAGTATGAGCCCAGGAAGCTGCAAAATCAACTTATGCTTTTGTTAGTGTCTGTGCAGTGTGGCGTAGCAGCATAGCACAGGGTTGAGAAGTGGTGCTCTGGAGCCACACAGACCTAGGTTTAAACCTGGCTCTGCCTTCAGCAGCCATGGAAACTTGAAGAAGTTACTTCATCTCCTTGAGCCTTGGTTTCTTCATTGGAAGTGGAGTGATAAGAGTAGGCATCCCATGAGTTTGTTGCTAAGATTAAATGAAATAATGCATACAGAGCACTCAGTACCATGCCTGGCATAAGGAAGAGGCTCAGTAATGGTTAGTTTTTGCTATTATTATTATTGTTATTGTTTTCATCAGAAAGCACATACATTTTAATTCAGACAGGCCTGTATTCAAAACTTGGCTTTGCCACTTACTATGTGACAAAAAAGCAAGTAACTTCCCCTCTCCAAGCCTCAGTTTACTCAGCTTATTGAGGAGATCTTTGCAGGGTTGTTGTAAGAATTTAATGCACGCAAAGGGCTGAGGCAGGATTTCATGGTTTTTCCTCCCTCGGGGTGGTGGTACAGATAGTGAGGGCTGGCCTATATGGCAAGACTTCCAGATCAGCTCTCTCATCCCACGGCACCGGCACCACAGTGTTCAGCTCTGGGAGCCACCCCCAGCAGCTTGGCTGACTTGACTAGGACCAGAGCGCCACAGGAGGCAGTTCTATGTGCGCCTCAAGTAGCTACTATGAAGGGGGTGGGGCATGACAGAGCAGGGCCACGCTTTTCTAGGGGCTGCAACTCCTCTAGCCGCTCCCCCTAGCCTCCTGTCTGTATGCCTGTGTGCTTTAAAAAAGGTTTATGTGAGAACTTCTCATTTCCCCCCACCCATGTGGAAGGCTAGAGGAGTTTCGAACAACAAAGCCGTATTATAGTACTGTCATCAGATCTGTTTGACTTTAGCCGAGTAGGAGTTGACTTGCTTTCCACCTTTTTCACTGCCCCACCAAGAGGCATGCTTGGTTGTGTGTGGGAGGCTCTGTGAGTCGGGAAGGATGGAACCTCGCACCAAGTGGAATCAGGGCTGGGGGAACTCAACTTTGAGAGGAGCGCCTCCACTTGCAAACCCCAGAGGCCAGCAGGAATTGGACTTGGTGGGAGGTGGTATATAAGGAGGGAGGGAGAAGCCCTCTGTGCTTCTTGCATATAAGCAGTGCTGTGGCCAGGCTGGGCTAATTTGGATGAGGGCGAGTAACTGAGTTATGCCCAGAAGTTATCAGCATGGTTAATAATAATTGCTTTCCCTCCTCTGCCTTTGGGCCTCATTTCCTTACATCCAGATAGCTGTAGACACCTCCAAGTGCTCTCTTGCCTCTAGCATCCCTTTACCAGCCCGTGTTGTTCATGCTGCCAGCGGTCTTCCTAAGTTACGTTTTGGTTTCATGTGTCCTGCATGATTTTCTTTTCTTATTCCTTCCGACTATCTGTGTCTAGCACGCCATCCCTTCAAATCTGGCCTTGGTCTTTCTTAAGACTCTCTGCACCTACCTCCTACCACTCTGGTCTGACCCTGGTCCTCACTGTCTCATAGCTGTTCCATGCTTATTGCAGGCCCCTTTCTCTGCTCAGCTAGTTCTCCCTAGCTGGAGTTAACTTCTTATATCCCTCCCTTCAACCCTTGGCCCTGTCCGTATCTGTCTTAGGTGTCCTCTGGAATGCTCCAGACTCACTTTTCGTGTGTGAACTTTCCCTGATTTTCCCACCCCCACTGATTTCTCTCATCCCCGTACCAATTCCCATAGCACACATTCTATATCAACTCAATTTAGCACGTAATTAGAATGTCTTGCTTTGTGCTCTAATGATTTTTATTGTATTATCTTACCTATAAGTTTGTCTTTTTTGCACTATTACTGGAATTACTGAAGCACAACTCTGATCATTACTTCTCCCTTGTAAAGGGAATGCAATGGAAGAGGACCATCCTTACCACGTGTCAAGCCATGTTCCAGCTGATGGCTCGTATAGTGTCATTTAATGCTCAACCACTCTATGAGCTAGGTGTTATTAATCGTCTTTTAGAGGCCATTTAACTATAAGAGTGGCCTGCCTTTACTTACTAAATTAGTCTTTACTATCTAAACCTGCCTGTCAGTGCTCCCACAATCTGCCTTTAGCTCTCCTGACTAGTTCACGTTACACTGCATTCCCCTACTTTATCCTGCAACCACTTCCAATATGTTCTCTCTATCCTATCACTGTGCCTTTGCTTTAGATACATTTTCATCTCAGCATCTTTCTGCCTCTCCTATTGCCTGTAAAACTTCCACTCATCCACCAAAGCCTAGATCAGGGTGTCTCAACCTCAGCATTAGTGGCATTTTGGGCTAGATGATTCTTGGTTGTAGGGAGCTATCTTGTACACTGTGGGATGTTTCGCAGCATCCCTAACCTTTATACACTAGATGTTGTAGCAAACCTCCACCATCACTCCTTACCCCAGAAGTTGTGACAACCAAAGTATCTCTATTGCCGATTGCCCTGGGGGACAGAAGTGCCCCTGGTTGAGAACTGCTGGCCTAGATTAAATGTTTTCTCCTAGAAATCTTATTGTTTCTTTATGTGGGAAGTAATTGGCATGAATCTCTCATTTGGCATATCGCTCTGCTCTGTATTGTAATTAGTTGTCTGTCTGACTAGATTGTGATTGGCTTCAGGGGCAGGAACCAGGTCTTATTTATTTATCACTGTGTCTCAGTGCTTGGTACAGGGCCTTACACACAAAGGTGATGAGTTAAGTTTTTTTTTGAAATTTGAATTTGAAAGCAGTGATCCTGTCTTATCACTGAGTGCCCCTTAAATTATTTCCTTAGGGCAGAGCTAGAGTCCAGGGTTGGCTGGCCAGTGGTAGTGGGGCAGGGTGCTTTGGATTTGTGAGTTCCTGGCCAGGATGGTGGCCGGCTCAGTGGTGGGATGTTTCTAGGAGAGCTAGGGTCTAGGATACAGATATGATATTGCTTGGTGTATGATGTGTGTGTCTGACCTCTGTGACCCCTTCCGTATCTTTCTACCCTATGCTGTGAATCACATACAGAATCTGGGCGGAGGTGAAATCACTGTAGTTAAAATAATAGGGAAGACTTAGGGGCACCTGGGTGGCTCAGTCGGTTAAGCGTTCGACTTTGGCTCAGGTCATGATCTCATGGTTTGTGGGTTCGAGCCCCGCATCGGGCTCTGTGCTGGCAGCTCAGCCTGGAGCCTGTTTCAGATCTGTGTCTCCCTCTCTCTCTCTCTCTCTCTCTCTCTCTCTGCCCCTCTCCTGCTCACACTCTGCCTTTGCCTCTCTCTCTCAAAAATAAATAAACATAATAAAATAATAGGGGAGACTTAGAGAAAAACATGTACAAAGAGGGCAGAGATGAACGCAAGAAAAAAAGACACAGAATGCTGAAAGGCTATGTGACTGAGCAAAAGTACACACGGGCTTTGGAGCAAGAAAGATGAGGGTTTTAGGTGTACTTTCATCAACTGTGAGTTGCGTGACCTTGGAAAGTTTCTTAAATCTCTGTGAGCTTTCATTTTCTCATGGTCACATGGGGGCAGTAGTCTCTGCCTTGAAGGATTATAGCCAAGATGAAATGAAATCATGTGTAGAAAGTGCCCAGCCTGTGGTTTCGTTCACAGTGGTAGCACCACTGTGTCTTCTCCTCCTGCTACTGCTTCTGCCCACCTGGCCTGAGGTGGCTGCTTTACATATACTCTCTCATGGAATCTTTATAAGAAACCTGTGGGGCAGGTATTAATCTTTCCGTATAACCAATAAGGAAACTGAGACTGAAATTAGCACATAGTTACCTGTTTTGGGGGTTATTGCAACTCAGATCTGCATCAGGCTGATGAAAATGTTCTTTTAAAAAAAATTTTTTTTTAATGTTTATTTATTTTTGAGACAGAGACAGACAGAGCATGAATTGGGGAGGGTCAGAGAGAGAGAGTGGTAGACACAGAATCCGAAGCAGGCTCCAGGCTCTGAGCTGTCAGCACAAAGCCTGACATGGGGCTCGAACTCATGAACCATGAGATCATGACCTGAGCCGAAGTCGGAGGCTCAACTGACTGAACCACCCAGGCGCCCCTGATGAAAATGTTCTAAACTTGTGGTGAGGTTGCACACCTCTGAATATGCTAAAAACTCTTGAGTTGCCCACTAAATTGGTATGTAAATTATATCTAAATAAAGATGTTAAAAAAATAAAATTGTCACTACAACATTTGTTGGTGTTACGGTCACCTCCCACTTGCCTTGCTATATAGCCCAACCCATAGGAACCCCTAGGACTCTATAGAATAAACACTTTGAAAACCGTGTGGATTTCTGTCTCAGTGTCCCCCACTCCTAACTTTGACAGATATGCAGAGGTGCTTCTAAGTCTGAAGTGCCATGGTTTCTGGAAGCAGAGATCCATGGTTAGCTAACTGATAGCTAGTTTGCTTGCTTCTGGGTAGGTATGGATGGCTTTTGAGGATACCAGACTGAAGAGCCCTGGGACATTCTCTTTGGGAGAATCCTTCCTCTTTTTCTCTCCCACCCTCCCCGCTTCCCTCCCTCCCATCCTCCCTTCTCCCTCCTCCTCCCTTCCCACCTCCTTCCTGTCCTCCCTTTTTCTTTTTTGTAGCTGTCACTTATGGGAAAGCTAAGATGGCAAGAAAGCTATGGGGAGAGCCCAGGTGGTAATTCCTTCTCACCCACATACCAGGAACCTGAATCAGATTCTTGGCACTTGCTATATGGAGCTTCAGGAGGGGACATGTCAGAGGCACTTGGCTAAGTAGCCCTGGTATTATTTTTCCTGGATTCACCTTGTGCTCCAGGCTTCCCTCTGACTCCCACTGCTGCTGCCATGCTGGCCCATGGGAAGCAGACCTCTCCTCTTGGTCTCTGGACCCAATCCTGAACATAGATTTCCTGGCTTCCTCTTTGAATAACTTTGACAGCCTGGAGCTTTTGCTTTTTTTTTTTTTTTAATGTTTACTATATGCAGCAAGTAGGGCAGAAAAGAAATAATTGCAAACAATTTTTCAGATAACCTCAGCGTAGGTTTCTGCGCATACATTTCTGTTGCCGCAGTAATTCTTCTTTGACCTGAAGGATTGTTACAGTTTGGAGGCATCTCTCTGGTTTTTTGCCTTCCAGCTTCCTGCTGGTCTCCTGGTGCAATCACCATCTTATCTCTTTCCCTGCAGAACATTCTGACCTCCTGCCCTTAATGTAGGTAAAGCACAGTTTGAAGTCTGCTCAGGCCTTTTGGACAGAACAGAGATGAGTGATACTGTGAATGACATCATTCTTCAGGTGAAACCTGGTCCTTAGGCTAAGGGAATGACCTGTCCCCCATTTTTTCTTGTAAATACTTAATTGTAGGGCGGCTGTAGCATTCACCTACCAACCCCCACTGAGTTCAAATTCTGTGGCCTTGCTCATGCATTCAGTCCAAACTCTTGTGAGTTTTTTAGAATAAAGTATGTGGACATTGACTTCTTAAAAGTCTAAGCATAAGCTTTGGCGTCTGACCTGAATTCAAATCCAAACTTTGCAATGTAGATCTGTGAGTAATTTGGAGCCTCACTTTCCTCATCTGTAAAGTAGAGATGAAAATAAGATACTCTTTGCTATTGATAAGCCCTCAGGCTGGTGAGAGAGGCAGACATGTAAACTGGCAACAACAATAGCACGTTTTCAGGACTGTAATGGTGGTGTGCACAGGGGCTGCGGGGAGGGGGGGGGGCTGCGGTTTGCAAGAGAAATAAGGGTGAGGTCAACTAACGTGCTGGTGTAGCAGAAGATACATTGTCAGCCAGCACTCAGGGAAGGGTACCAGTTGCTAGACAAGCTGAGCTACACATCAGAGGGAGTAGGCCTAGTTTGCAATCTGTCCCAGTGCCTTAGCCAGATACAGGATGAAGCAGCAGCTCCCCCAGATGGTACCGCTCATGTTTCCAGGAAAACCCAGACGGTTTGCTTTGACAGGGGAATTCGTTCTCACTACGCAGACTGTTGTTTTCCTTCCCCATTCTTTGTTGGTGAGTCGGCTTTGTCTGTTCTGGATTGCAATCCTGTTGATGACAGAGATTAGGTAGATTTGTAAGACTCCTCTGTGTGTGTGTCTATATATGTGTATGTGTCTTTATGTGCCTTTGTGTTTGTTTCTTTGTATGTGTGTGTACATCATTTTATGCCTTTTTGTATTTGTGTGTGTCTTTTTGTATTTAGACGTGTCTGTGTGTATGACAAGAAGTGGAGGGAGGGGAGGGGTGCCTGGGTGGCTCCATTGGTTAAGTGTCTGACTCTCAATTTCAGCTCAGGTCGTGATCTCACACTTCCTGAGATTGAGCCCCTTGTTGGGCTGTGCGCTGACAGGTAGGAACCTGCTTGGGACTCTCTCTCTCCATCTCTCTGTCTCTGCCCCTCCCTGACCTCTCAAAATAAATAAACAACAACAACAAAAAAAAGGCAGAGGGAGGGAGGAAACCAAGCTGAGGAAATAGGACTTGAGAGAAAGCCCATAAGCCAGGTCAAGGATCAAAGAGAAGGTTAGGAGCAAATGGTTAGGCAACAGTACAGTATGCGGGACCTGGAGATAAAAACAGAGTTAGAAGTACAATCGGGAACCCAAAGATGCTGTTAATCTAGGCTGGATCTGGACTCTGTAAAGTGGTAGGCAGAGTGCAGGGGTGGGTCATCTAGCAGCCAGAAATGGTCAAGCCAGCAGAGAGAGGACAGCCCTGCTGCAGGTATCAAGCTTCTGAATCTTCCTGTCCAAGGAGGAGTCAGCGGCTGGCTTGCAAGGCCGTCAGACCTAACTGGTGTTTGTGTTTGTTTATGCAGGTCTCTCCGTGCATGTCCGTGCATGTGTACCACATCCAGTGTCCTCTGTGGCAGTAGAAACAACGGGTTTTCAGTGCGATGTCTGATCCACCTGAGGACTCGTGACCCCCCATTATTTGTTCTCATGTCCTCCCCTACTGCCCCTTCTTTCTCTTTTTCTCTCTTCCTTCTCCAAGCGTATTTTGTGTCTGCTGTCTCCTGGACGCTGGAGATGCAAAGACTTTCTACCTGCAAAGCGCTCATATAACTAGTGAGGCAGAAGAACATCCGTGTCCTAATAGGTGTTGTGATGAGGGATTGGTACTGCATGCTCTGGAATTTTAAGAAAAGGGAATTTAATTCATCCTAGGATTCCAGGAAATACAACCCAGAAGAGGTAATGGCTGGGTTTAATTCTGGCAGATGAATAGGAGTTAACCTGGGACAAAGGGGAGAAAGGTATAGCAAGTGAAGGAACGTGAGTGATGTCCTTGGATCTGTGAAGTCACAGGTTCCTTTAATTCAAGCATAGAATGTCACAGTGGGACAGGGAGGGAGAGGCTGGAGATGAGTTGAAGTGGAAATGGCAGGCATTAGCCAGATTCTTAACATACTGAGGAACTTGGATTTTATCCCAAAGATGATGAACTACAAGGATTGTAAACAGAGATGGGGCTCATTCTAATTGACAGGATGTCTAATTGTTTTATTTATTTATTTATTATTTATTTATTTATTTATTTATTTAAAAAGTTTATTTATTTATTTTGAGAGAGACAGAGACAGCACAAGTGGGGAAGGAGCAGGGTGGGTGGGGGGTGGGCACAAACAGGCTTTGTGCTGCCAGTGCAGAGCCTGAGCCCGATGCGGGGCTCAAACTCATGAAACTGCAAGATCATGACCTGAGTTGAAACCAAGAGTTAGACACTTCACCTACTGGGCCACCCAGGTACCCCTTGACCTTGATTTTTAAAGATGAACAGGGCTTACTGATGAAAAGAAGGAGAAGCAGAAAAGAGGAACTTATGAGTAAAGGCAGGAGGCAAAATATATGACAAGTTTGGGAGACATCAAGTAGGGAGGTGTTTAGACAAAAGTTTCTTTATAAGAAAGGGGCATCTTCAATGGCTGGTATGTGGCTCCAATAAGATAATGAATGTTAAGAATCCTTTGTAAACCATGATGCTGCATGAAAATGTCACTAGTGGTGTTGTTATCCAGCTTCTTCTCTTTCCCTTCCATGCCCGGCAACGCCAGGCTCTCCCAGGTGTAGCTCAGGTAGGTGTGAACAAGGCAGTGTGGCGCAGTGTGGCGCTGACTGGGTCCTCTTTCATCTCGCCACCTGGCGTCTTGGGGAGGAGGAGGAGCTAAGATTAGAAGTCTCTGGGACTCAGAGGCCGGGTGCTGGAATGAGCCCTCCTGCCAAGGGATCTGGGTTCAAAATAGTCAAACATTTATGAAGCACCTCCTATGTATAGGCGCTGTGGGGGACTGTGCCTTACATGATCTCGTTTTCTCCACATTGCCACTTTGAGGTTGTCTGCATTTTATAGGCTTATGGTGACATTGTGAATAAGTAGTAGAGATGGGATTATAGTCTGTATCTGTGAGATTTTTTCCTATTTCACTTCACAAGCCTTGTGATGTCTCTGGGTGGTGAGCAATCTTCGCTGATTAGTGCAGGGTGGAAAACTCTGTGGGATCTAAGGCAATGTGGGTTTGGGAGGATTGGAGAGAGAGTTTCTGGGCTCTGTGTTGGGGATTGAGCCATAGCCCCTTCCTCCACATACAACAGTGGTTCTTGCTTTCAAGGACTGACTCTCCTCTCTATATCTGTCTTACCTTGGTGCTTTCCACAGGTCTGATTAATCTCTGTGTCCTTGGATCCCAGCACACGGAATGTCACAGAGTCATGCACAGTAAATGGCTGGTTCGGCAAATGAATGAATAAATGCCTCCTTTTTTGTTTTGTGTTTTTTTTAAGTTTATTTACTTTGAGAGTGAGAGTGCAGTGCAAGCAAGGGAGGGGCAGAGAGAGAAGGAGAGGGAGAGAATCCCAAGTAGGCTCTGCACTGTCAGCACGGATCCGAATGTGGGGTTTGAATTCACGAACCGGGAGATCGTGACCTGAGCCAAAATCAAGAGTCAGATGTTTAACCTACTGAGCCACCCAGGCGCTCCATGAATAAATGCCTCTTAATAAAGGCTTCTAGAACCCCTAATGTCTTCACTACTCCCTCTGCCTTCTCTTGTGGTACTGTGATGCCCTAATAGATTTTGTTCTTAAGGACAGTTTTGTTTTTGTTTTTGTTTTGGTATTGTTGTTTGACACATAAGCCTAAATTCTCCCTTTTACAGTTGATTAGGAGCCAGAATGTTGTTAAAGAGGAACATGAGTTTGTCTTGCTCTTTTTTTTTTTTTTTTTTTAAGTTAGCTCTACACCCAGTCTGGGACTTGAACTCTTAACCCCAAGATCAAGTTGCATGCTCGACTGACTGAGCCAGCCAGGTGCCCCCATTTTACTCCTTTATATTCTCTGTTCCAAGCCTTTCCCCCTATCCTCTCACTGCCCAAAGGTAAGTGGGATTTAAAAGGGACACATGGTGAACCCTCAACTCTTTTGTCAGGTGTTCTATTTTGGAAATGGAGTCCAGGAGGTTTTCCTGCTATTAAGTGCTTGGCTGGATGCATGTCTGAGAATCTTGGAAAGCCATGCCTAGGGATAGCAGTATGGAGAAGAGACTGAGAGAGGAATCAAAGTTGATTCTTCTTTATGGGAATTGTAAGGGAGAGAGAGTTCCTTAATACCTGAAGCTGTAATAGAGGGAGTAGGTGCTAGTCCAGGGATCAGCAAACTATGACCCCTTATCTGTTTTTTGTACAGTCTATAAACTAACAATAGCTTTTACATTTTTAAATAGTTGGGGGGAAATCCAAAGAAGAGTTTTGTGACATGTGAAATTTACATAAATTCAAATTTCAGTGTCCATAAATATAAAGTTTTATTGGTTCAGAGCTACTCTTACTCATTTACATATTGTCTATGACTATTTTCACTCAAGAACAGAGTTGAGCAGTTGTAACAGAGACCGTATGGTCTATGAAGTCTAAAATATTTACTGCCTGGTTCTTTACAGAAAAAAAATTGCCTGGTCTCTGGTTTAACCCATCAAGTTTTTAAAAACAGATTTATTAACATATAATGCATATACCATATAATTTACCCATTTAAAGCATACAATTCAATGGTTATGAGTATATTCATAGATATGTGCAGCCATTGCCACAGTCAATTTTAGAAACTTTTCATCACCTCAAAGAGAAACCTTCATATACTTTGGCTGTTGTTCCCCTATCTTCCTATTCCTCACAGCCCTAAGCAACTACTAATCAACTTTATGTATTTATATATTTGTCTATACTGGACATTTCCTACAAATGGAATCACATAATATGTGGTCCTTTGTGACTGGCTTATTTCATTCGCCTAGTGTAAGGTTTTCAAGGTTCATCCATGTTGTAGTCCATGTCAGAATTCTATTCCTTTTTATGGCTGAATAATATTCTATTGTATAGGCACACTACATTTTGCTTTTTCCCTCATCAGATGATGGACATTTATTATGCTTTTACCTTTTGGTTGTTATGAAAATATGTACAAGTTTTTGTGGGCATGGGTTTTTATTTCTCTTGGGTATATACCTAGGAGTGTAATTACTGGGTCATATGGTAACTTTGTGTTTACCTGTCTGAGGAACTGCCAGACTGTTTTCCAAGGTGGCTGAACCATTTTACATTCATGCCAACAATGTGTGAGCATTTCGATTTCCCCATATCCTTACCGGCACTTGTTATTGGCTATTTTTTAATTACAGCCATCCTTGTGGATGTGAAATAATATTTCATTACGGTTTTGGTTTGCATGATTAATGATGTCAAATATCTTTTCAAGTGATTATTGACCATTTGTATATCTTCTTTGGAGAAATGTTTTATTCCTGTCCTTTGGCCATTTTTTAATTGGGCTGTTTGTCTTTTTACTATTGAGTTGTTAAAGTTCTTATATCCTAGATATATACAAGTCTCTTATCAGATACATCATTTGCAATATTTTCTCCCAGTCTGGAGGTTGACCTTTCGCTTTCTTTTTTTAAAAAAAAAAGTTAATGTTTGTTTATTTTTTGAGAGAGCCTGCGCATGAGTGGGGGAGGGGAGAGAGAGAGGGAGACACAGAATCCGAAGCAGGCTCCAGGCTCCGAGCTGTCAAGCTGTCCGCACAGAGCCCGACGTGGGGCTCGAACTCACCGACCTCGAGATCATGACCTGAGCATGCTCAACCAGCTGAGCCACCCAGGTGCCCCTACGTTTCACTTTCTTGATGATGATCTCTGAAGCACAGATGTTTTTCATTTTGGTGATGTCCAGTTTATTTGTTTATATTTGTCAATGCTCAGGCTTTTGATGTCCTAAGAATCCATTGTCAGATCCAACATCATATTTTTCTTTGTATTTTCTTCTAAGAATTTTAAAGGCATCTGAAGCTTAACATGCCCCAAACTGGATTCTAAGTATCACCTCATCTAAAACCTACTCTACCCGCAGCCTTCCTCATTTCAGTTGAAGGCAACTCCATTGTTTCAGTTGCCTGGGCCAAAAATTATCCAGCCATAATTTCTTTGACTACTTTTTTTTCTGCTCCTTTCTCCTTATTGTCTCCTTTTGATTTCCCCATTATGCATATGAGTTTAATGGTGTACCACGTTTCTCTGAGATGGTTTGTTTTTCTTCATTCTTTTTTCTCTTTGTTTTTTGGATTATATAATCTCTTTCAATCTCTCTTCAAATTTGCCAATTCTGTCTTTTGCTGGTTCAGATCTCCTGTTGAGCCCCCTCTCCTGAAATTTTCATTTTAGTTATTGTACTTTTCAACTTCACAACATCCATTTGGTTCTCTTTTGTAGTTTATATTTATTGATATTCTTTATTTGGTGTAACGTCATCACACATTCCTTTAGTATTTGAACATGTTTATAATGGCTTCTTTGAAGACTTTTTCTGCTAAATCTGAAATTTGGTTGCTCTCACAGTTTTCTTTGCTTGTGTTTTTTTCTGGTGTCATACTTGCCTATTACTGTGTATGTCTCATATATTTTTGTTGGAAACTGGATGTTTCTGTGATATATTGTAGCGACTCTGGGTATTGGTCCAACCCCCTCTGGGCCTTGTCATTATTTGCTTGTTTATTTGTTTGGTGGCTGGCAAGATCATTTTAGTGGTCCATTACCACCCTCACTCCCTACTCCCCTATACTGTGTGAAGCCTCTCATGTTGCTCCTCAGAGCTTTAGGTATGGCCATGGTCACCTTTGGATGACAGTGGTTTGGGCAGGGCTCTCATTGACTGTGTCTTTTTCTGGCCACATTCAGGTGTTAAGTTCCATTAGTTGTCATCTGATTACTCTGTTGTTTTCAGCAATGCTCTGGGCATAAATTTGCTCTGATCCAATCATATTGGGACTCCTCTGAAAGGATAGTTCCTGAGATAAGTGTTTGAGATTTGTTCTTACCCCAGGAGGGCTCTTCCTAGCCCTCTCCCCAGTTCCCACCAGCAAATTCTCCAGCCTACAGTTAGCTTCTATCTCTAATCATCCACCAATCTCCTCTCAAATGCCTTTTTACCACAGCTTTCACTGTGTTTGAGAATGCTCTAGGTCTTGAACTCCTTCACATTCTGTTGCAAACAAAATAATTTCCTTTGGGAAGAGGTTTGAAACTCTGTGTAAGCCTGCTCCCCACCCAGGCAAAATCTCTGAGCCATGATTCTAGAGCTGGAGGTGGGGATAATGATGTGCTTCTCTTTGAGTGATACATCGACTTTAGGAGCTGAGCACTCAGCGGAGGTGTGGCAGTAGCTTCAGGCTGGCTTGGCTTGCCTCTCCCAGAGGATAATTGCTGTCTTATAAGCCAGGGCCCCAGCATCCTCAGTGACTCTGCATCCAAGGTGAAGTCCCTGCTTCATGAGTGGGCCTGGGTGGAAGAAGGGGGGCCCACTTCTTAGTTGGACTCACCTAGAACATAGCCTTAACAACAGGTAACTGGAGACAGGATGAAATATGCTGATATCCTGCCTTCTGTCAGGCAGATAGCCTTCCAGTTAGGAGCCTGGGGAACAGAGAACCCTGTTCTTGGCTGCTCTAGTCTGGAGTGGAGTTCCTGTTTTACCAATTTGGAAGTGGGGAGGGAGAGAGGGAGCAGGTGTTAATTCAGGTACTATAGACTCTCACAGTTCTTACTGAGTTTTAGTAGATGTTCTTGAGCAAATGTTTCTTCATTTGCTGTATGCTCTTAGGACTATTCCCAGAGACTTTAAACAGTGCTTTAAAAAAATAATTTTCACTGTTTCACTGGAGAGTGGGTCCATGGAGCTTCTCATACTGTCAAGCCAGAAGTCCCCTCTAATTCATCAATTTTCAAAAACATGCATACCCATAATGTATTCTGTCTGGGGCTGTGTATTCATTCTCTGAAAATATGGCAGTATTGACCTCAATTAAGAAGATGATCCCCTTTCTCTGGGGAAATATTTTTAAATTAGTGACCTATTTCTGTCCTCCTTTCATAAGACAAAGATTCCCCAGCGAGTAGTTCTTGGCTAGCTTGTATACTTTGGTCCCAAAAGTCTCCCAGTCTTTGCCATTCTGGCCAGGTACCTAGAAGGCTACAACTTGAGATGCTACCTTTAGGATTTGATCTATGTCATGTGCCCAGTGCCATGGTCTGAGGACATCAAGGATGATGATTCCATGACAAGGACTAAACTCAGAGGGATTCTCTGTACCTGCATATGTGTTGGGTGCTGGGTGCTGGGTGCTGGATATATAGGAGTAAAAGGAAAAGCATCGTTGCTGCCTTCAAAGAAGTTCCTCTCGTGGTAGATGTAGGTAAGAATATGTCAACAGATGAGAATACTACAGTGGGATGAGTGAATGCTGTGATGGAGTCACAGAAGAGGCAGGCCTGTTAGTTATATCCACATGTAAAGTTGCTGACATGTAATTTGGGTCTGGAGAGATGACTGGAACAACTGGGAGAAGAAGGAGAGTGTTTAGGTAAGGAAATAGCATATGCAAAGATGTTAGACTGGTGAAGAGCCTGGTAACTTTCAGAGAATTTTGAGTAATTTGTTATCACTGGAGATGGCAGGAAGTGGCAGTTGATGTGGCAAAGAAGGCAGGTGGGTCTTGCATATCGTTGTGAAATTTTAATTTTAATTTTAATTGGAGTTAATGCTTTCAAAATAAGAATCATAGAGTAGGACAGAAAAGACCTTCAAGGTCAGTCGATTACAAGTGCTGCGTCTCAATTATCTCTATTGCTGATCTCTTGGCACATGGCCTTTATATAGCAAGCACTTAGGAAATATCTATCTTTTACCTCCTTCTGGGATGTCCATTACATGTGAGAGATCAGCATCACTATAATAGTGGGCTCCAGAGTTGCACATTCTTAGTATCTTTATATTCCTTTTACAATATGTTAAATATATTCATATTTAAGAGAGAGTTTCATTCACACATAGAAGAGCATATTTTGTGCCAGGCACTGTTCTGAGTTTGATATGTGAATTAATTCATTTGTAATACCCTCAACATGAGGGTATTATGAAGTCTTGTACTACTGTTACCCCTATTTTACAAATGATGTGCATGATACACTCAAAGTGCTAGAACTGGGATTCAAAACCCAGGCAACCTGGCTCTAGAATAAAGCTCTGAACCATCATCCTACACTGAATCCAAGCCAATGTAAGTAACCCCCTGGCCCCTAGCTGAATATCTGTATTTTAGATTGGCTGACAATTTGGGGACCTTTTTCTTTCTTTTGTGTAGGGGACAAAAGACACATTGACTAGTTATGGTAAGCTAAGCACCCTGCTGGGTGTTGTAGGGTGAGAGACATTTATTCACTTATTTTTTTTTTAAGTTTTTATTTTATTTTTTAAAGTTTATTTATTTATTTTGAGAGAGATGGAGACAGTGCAAGTGGGGGAGGGCAGAGAGAGAGTGAGAGACAGAAACGCAAGCAAGATCCACACTGCTAGCTGTGGAGCCCAGCATAGGGCTTGAACCCACAAACCACGAGATCATGACCTGAGCCAAAACCAAGATTCGGACACTTGATCGACTGCACCACTCAGGTGCCCCTAAAGATGTTATGTTATGTTATGTTATGTTATGTTATGTTATGTTATGTTATGTTATTTATTTATTTATTTATTTATAAATATTTACTTTTGAGAGAGAAAGAAGACAGAGCATGAGTTGGGGAGGGGCAGAGAGAGAAGGAGACACAGGATCTGAAGCAGGCTGCAGGCTCTGAGCTGTGAGCACAGAGCCCGATGTGGGGCTCGAACCCATGAACCGAGATCATGACCTGAGCTGAAGTCTGCCGCTTAACTGACTAAGCCACTTAGGTGCCCCAAGATTTTATTTTTAAGTAATCTCTACACCCAGTGTCAGGCTCAAACTCACAACCCTGAGACCAAGAGTCTCATGCTCCTCTGACTGAGCCAGCCAGATGCTCCTCATTCAGTTATTTAATAGCCACATACCCTGCTGTGTGCCAGGCCCCATGCTTGGAGGTGGGCTTATGAAGCTAAATTAATTATTTGTTTAGGTGTTCCAGAGAATGTGTAAGACATTGGTTAGAGATAAATGACAAATAAAACATAGTTTCTATATTTGAGTTGCTTAGGGATAGCAAGGAGGAGGGTGATTAAATAGTAATTATAGTGTAATGGGATAAGTACTGCCATAGATATATACCCTGAGAACTAAGAGAACAAAGAGAGTAGGGCAATTAACTTGCTTGGGTGAGGTCTGGAAAACTTCACAGAGGCAGTGGCTTTTTCTTTAGCAGATAAAGACAGGGAGAAAATATTTTAAATGGAGCACCTTGTGTAAAGGCTTAGAGTTATACTGAGCATGGTTTGTTCAAGGAGCCTGTAGTAGCTGGATGTGTCTAGAGCAAATGTTAGCAAACACATTTTCCATAAAGGGCCACACAGTCAATATTTTAGGCTTTGTTGGCCATACAGTCTCTGTCACAGCAACTCAGCTCTGCCTTTGTAACATGAAAACAGCTATAGGCAGTACATAAATAAATGGCTGTAGCTATGTTTCAGTAAAGCTTTATTTATAAAAAGAAGCAGCAAGCTGGATTTGGTCCATGGCCATAGTTTCTTGACTCCTTGTCTGAAGTGTAGGTGCCTGGTAGGGAGGGAAGATGGCCAGGAGGCTGCCTGTGAAGCTAGTCTATGACTAGATTGTAAAAAGCCTTGAATGTGAGGCCAAGAAGCTGGGGCTTTATTCTGTAGGTAATGGGCAGCCATGAAATTTTAAGTAGTTTTTAAGTTAAAATTTTAAGTAGTTTTAAAGTTGGTATACTTTTATGGATTTGTACTTTACAAAGGTCATTCTGGTGACTAATATGGTGGATGGAGTGGCAGAAGTGAGACTAGATATACAAAGGTGAGTGAGAAGTGACTCTCATCTCCCTGCCCTTGGCAATAGCTTCTGATCTCACTGGGGACAGATACTTCATCTATGAGACATCCAAGTCCCAGCACTTTGTACAAATGGCATTTAGAGATATTGTAGCTAAAATGTGGGTCCTTGGTGGACATTGAAGAGATGAACGAGAGTTGGGAAGCATCTTAGATCTGGGGCATGTGTCTTGAGGGTTCTAAATATTGCGTGTGGGGAACGGTGAGTGAGAGTGGAGGTGGTGAGGTTTGGTCTGGGAGATGTGGAAGGTGAACAGTCAGAAATGAAGTTGGAAATGGGAGGAAGGAGTAATTGGTTCTAAGGAAATACCCAGGAGACCTGCCTGGACCCCTGTGCCCAGAGATGCACTGCTCTGCTTCTAGCTTTACATCAGTGACTTCTACTCACTGATGAAGCTGGCTGGGCCTGTTTTGTTGGGAATTCTACAGAGATGTTTCCCCTCCTGTCCACTCTCACCCACATCTCTTTACTCCTGCTTCACTTGGGGTGGGGATGGGGTTGCATTCTTTGTGCCACCGCCAAAGAGATCACTTTTCTGAGCTCAGAGCTAAATATACTTAGTGACAGCTGCTCCCTGCTCTTCAGATTGCTCCTGAGCTGTAGCTCTGGCCAATGCTGCATCCCCATGCTAAGGCAAGACTTGTAGGGAGCCTTCTTAGGCCTTTCTGAGAGAAGAGCTGCTTGTTCTGAGTCAGAAATAGTAAATCTTTGTTGTGGGAATCAAAAGTTGCCTCTGGGTTTGGTTTTGCTTTTGCTTTTCATTGCTCTTAAACTTCCTTTTAAACCAGACTTCAGCTATTAGTTGGCTGTGGGGTGGTGTGCAGAGTAATCTGTGGCAGTGCCTACCCCAACTGCGGTGGGCATTGGAGTTTTAGTTCAGTACAGCATTCTTGCTTGCTATGTTTGTGGCTGGATAACTGGGACCTTCATCAAAGCATAGATGGTTTGGCAGGGGGATAGACACATAATAACACTGGTAAGGGTATACGCAGCACAGAAGCATCACCTTTGACGAAGAAGCTTTTTCTCTTACTTTCTGTATCCTTATCTCACCCTCCTGCCAATAACAATAACTAACATTTGAGTTGTGCTCTACAATTTACAGAGAGTGCTTTTGTGTGCATCAGGAATCACAAGCTGTCTGCTCTCACGCTAGAGAGTACTTGCCTCTTCAGAAGGAGGCAGCTGATGCTCAGCTCTCACACATTGTTGCCAGGTCAGTGTGCAAACCCAGGAGTGGTGCCCTGGCGGTGGGGGTTGAGGCCCTCATGACCTCCCTCAGCACCAACTCCCCCATCTCCACGCTGCCCCAAATGACAACACACACATAATGTCCTTTGATGTGGACAGTTGATTTTTTCTTAGCTTTAAGTAAAATGTGCATAAAAACATCTTCATAAAATGTTGAATTTTGAAGTTAATTTGTAATGGACAACCTACATAAAAATGATGTGCTTGCCATGCGGACACCAGTTTATGACAGGTCCCCAAGCCACTTTTTCTCTTCCAGTCAAATTGCAGTCCTTAAGCCCTTAAAATCTAGGAACTCAGGTGTTTCTAGATCTTTAGATTTTTTTTTTAAGGTAGACTGAAAAGCTGAACTTTCTTGGTGTGAAATTTAGTTTTTAAATATGGGTTCAGTTTAGAAGATACTCTGTGGGCCACTGAAAGACAGGTGCAAAGGCAGCTTATGGACTTCTGCAAGCATGTCTCATTTACAACTTGTCACACTCAGATGAGAGGGAGGCCTAGTCCTCACTCGTTCTGAGTGGGAAACAGGCTCAAACAGGCAAAATACCTTGCCCAAAAGTCACACAGGAAGTAAGGGGTCTGTTTCTATAGGTTGTGAACTCTTCCTCTTCATAGTATATTGCCTTAGCTACTCTTTTCTGCTTGTTTTAGAGAGTGTGCGTGAAAGTGGGAAAGGGGCAGAGGGAGGGAGGGAGGGAGGGAGAGAGAGAGAGAGAGAGAGAGAGATATTGAGAATCTTAAGCAGGCTCCAAGCTCAACGTGGAGCCTGACGCTGGGCTCAATCCCATGACCGTGGGATCATGGCCTGAGCCAAAGTAAGGAGTCAGAAGCTCAACCGACTGAGCCGTGCAGGTGCCCCTGACTTTCCTACTCTTGAGGCCTGATTGTTCCACTCAGCATCAGGCCCTTCCTTCAGGCAGAACTTCTGTCAGCGCATAGTCCTCATTTGGCACCTCTTCTTGCTGGTCTTGTTTTCCGACCCCATTCCTTCTTTGCATGGTTTGTGGCACGAATAGAGCCTGTACATGAGCCCTGTACGTGCAGCTCCCCCTTACACTTTCTTCCCATGAGCTTCTCTGTTCTCCATATACCTCAGTGATCAGACTTGGCTATAAAAAGCAGTCTATTTCTTATTGGTTCCCAATAAGCAGCTGGTATGTGTCATCTGGTGGTTTCCTAGAGTTAGCTGGGAATGGCAGAAAATCCCCTTCTTTGGATATTTTGGCATTTCTACTCCTAAGGCATGCACATGATGTGTGTTTCTGTAGTCTTAGATTAAGAGGGTCTGGATTAGAACCTTGGAGGACCAACACAGGGTATAGCTGTATCTGTAATCTGAGGATTACAGATTTGATTTCTTTAAAATATGTGCGAAACTTGACAACTTTTCATTATACCCACATTACTACCTCGTTTCAAGTTAGGTTTTTGCAGTAGCCACCTGACTGGTTTCCCTGCCCTTGCCTTCCTATAGTCTGCTCTCTAGCACAGCGTTTGGAGCAATCCTTTAAGAGATGTACATGTGATCATGTCGCATCTCTGTTCAAAGTCCCCTAACAGCTTCCTTCTCAGAGTTGAAATCCAAGCCCATATAATGGCCCACAAGGGTGTTTATGATCTGGACCCCTGATTTCTTCCCTGGATTTGTCTATCACTAGTCACCACCTCTCTCATTTCTCTCAGCCACACTGGCCTCCTCATTGTTCCTTGAACAAGCCGAGCATGTTCTTGCTTCAGGGCCTTTGCATTTGCCATTCCTATTCTTGAGATACTCTTGTCCCGGTTATTCTGCTTGCCTTTCTCCAACATCTCCTTCAGGTACATGTGCCTCCTTAATGAAACCTTCCTTGACTCCTCTAAAATGACAAGCCACCAATACCAGTACTCTTGGCATTCCATATTCCTCTTTCCTGCTTTCTCTCACCCAAAGAGGATATTAGCTCAGTGAGGATAAAGATCTGTATCTGTTTTGTTTACTACTCACTGAATTTCTTGTGCCTGGAACTATGCCTGGTACTTAGAAATCTTATGTTTGTTGACTAAGTGAATTAATGAATTTCTGTCCCCAGACTGGCTGTCTGACTACTTGTGACTGTGTCCCCCCTGAGATGTCCCAGTGTCTGTTGTTTAAGGCCTAGTGATCTCATCACTTAGGCCTCCAGTGAGAGAAGCCTCTTTTTTTTTTTTTTTTAAATTTTTTTTTTCAACGTTTATTTATTTTTGGGACAGAGAGAGACAGAGCATGAACGGGGGAGGGGCAGAGAGAGAGGGAGACACAGAATCGGAAACAGGCTCCAGGCTCTGAGCCATCAGCCCAGAGCCCGACGCAGGGCTCAAACTCACGGACCGCTAGATCAGGACCTGGCTGAAGTCGGACGCTTAACCGACTGCGCCACCCAGGCGCCCCAAGAGAAGCCTCTTAATAAGTTAATAGAATTGTTCTAAAATTAATTTTGAAAAATAAACAGCTGAGATTGACAAGAAATATTCTGAAACATAAGAGCCATGTTATGGGGGGTCCAGGCATTAGAAATTACTATTAAAGTACAAAATAAAACAAAAAGTATAATAAGATAGTCAAGGGCTAGCACAAAAATAGAAATATGATTGAGGTGCCTGAGTGACTCAGTCGGTTAAGTGTCTGACTGCAGCTCAGGTCATGATCTCATAGTTGGCGGGTTTAAGACCCAAGTTGGGCTCTGCACAGACAGCTCAGAACCTAGAGCCTGCTTTGGATTCTGTGTCTCCTGTCTCTCTCTCTGCCCCTCCCACACCTGTGTTCTCTCTATCTCTCAAAAATAAAATAAATAGACTGAAAAAAACTATTTAAAAAAAAGAAATATCATTTAGTGCAGAAGAATGCAGAGCCTAGAAATATACTCAACTATATATAAGGACTTAATTATTACTAAATAGCATTTTTAAAAATGAATAAAAGATAATTTATTGAATGGGGTTGGGATAACAGCGTGGCAACTTGGGAAAAATTGTTAAAATTCACAATTTACAGCATATAATGAATCAAAGGTCAGGTGCCTTAAAAGGCTGACTATTAAAAAATCATAAAAAATACTTTAATCAGTTTAGTTTTTCTAAGAATCAACAAAATCTTTTTGCTCTGGGCTTTTCACCATGTCACTTGCATAATCCTTATTAAAAAATAAATTTTCTCACCAATTACAAATAAGAGGTTGGGGAGCTGGAGAACCTAACCCTTGTCAACTGAATTTAGATGAGGCTGGAGGGCACGAAGGGCTGTCTAGCCTGTGCATGTGAGCACTGCCTTTACCTCCTTATCTCACGAGACGTCTTGACTTCCTAACACCACTCCAGCCTCTGTGGGAGTGTAGCCAGGCCACACCCAAACCACAGGTAGAAGAATGGGTTAGAGCTGCGCCGCAATAGGTGGCCATTAGCCACATGTGGTCATTTAGCTCTACATTAATTTTTTTTTTTTAAATCTCAGGGTTTGTGTGTGTGTGTGTGTGTGTGTGTGTGTGTGTGTTTGTCACACTAGCCACATTATGAGTGCCCAGTGGCCACATGTGCCTAGTGGGGACTGTTTGGACAGGACAGATATTGAACATTTCCATCATTGCAGAAAGTTGTATTGGACGGTGCCATGTTATAGTTGTAGACACTCTCAAGTTCCTTGTGCCTAGCAGGCTATATTCTGACTCGGTTGAGAGTGTACCAGTGTGGACTTGCTTCAAACTTCTCTCCTGAGTCATTAAGACTTAGATGTCTTAATATCCCCAAAACCCAGGGGGAGGAAATCACCTCTTGATTATGGGTCTAGGTAATCTGTCAGTCGTCTGTTTGTTTAGATAGTAACATTTACTGATGTTACGCTGGGTCAGACCCTTTCCTAGACACAAAGGGTGAGAAAAGAAGGATAAGAGACATTTCCTGAAAATCCTACTAAACTATGTTTTAAAAACATAGTGATCAAAATTGCATATTTCTTTGATGTTTGAGGCTCTAGGGAAAACCGGGATCAAGTGTTCAATTTTGTACATACTAATGAGGTTAAGAATCTGGCTGAATGAGTATCTGTGAAGTTAATTACCAGTTAAATTTCTAAAAGCTTTGATTTGTTTGGCTTTTCTTCTTTCTTATAAGGGTGTATATTATGAAAAGAAATACCAGTAATTTAAAGGACAGCGTATATAGTACTGGGGGAAAATTTGGACTGTAAAGTCAGATATCTTGGGTTGGAATACAAATTCATCACTTGAGCAAATGTTTGAGTTACCTAATGCTGTATAACGGACTTCCCCAAAACTCGGTGGCTTCAAACAGCAACATTTATTTTGTTATGTATCTGCAATCTGGGCATCGCTCAGTAGGGACAGCTCATCTGTGTCCACTTGGCATCAGATGCAGTGACTCAAAAACTGGGGGCTGGAATCACCTGAAGTCTCAGTCACTTGTTTGAGTCCTGGGCTGGGGAGACAAACTGCTGGGCTGCTCAGATATCTGTCTATATTTCTATGTAGTCTTTCCATATGTTCTCCCCATAATGGTGGCTTTGGGGGTAGCCAGGCTTCATGTATGTTAGCTCAGAGCTCTCAAGGCATGTGTCCCAAAATGGAGAAGGCCAGGTGAAATCTGTATTGCCTTTTCTAACCTACCCTTGGAAGCCACTCGACATCACTGCTGCCATATTCTGTTTGTTAGAAGATGAGTCACAAATGTCAGCCTATATTCCAGGGGAGGGGAATTCTTCTTTTGTGGGAGGATTATCATAGAATTGTGGACATATTTGAAAACCATCATAGCAAGTAATTAAACCTCTCTAAATTTAATGTGTTTTGGGGGTAAGTTGCATTATCTTAGCGTAGTTCTGTTCTCGTTTGTAAAATAGGTGTGATAGTTCATTGGTTGTGGGGATTAGATGAGAAAATATTGTAGAAGTTCTTGGAATATTGCTTAGTATATAAACAGGTGATCAAAAAATTGTTAATTCTTTTTCCCTATCCTTCTTCCTTTTTCTAGTGTATTGAATTCCAGTTAACTATCATTTATTATCTTTCCATAATTAAAAAAATACGAGGAAGAAATTGCTTATTCTTTTTTTTTTTTTTCAAGTGAAACATACAACAAAGAAGAAGAGGTAGTCTAGTTGGCAGCTAGGACATATGCACATGAAGGACATAAGAGTGATGTGGTACACTTATACATTGGGTGGATGGAATGTGCTATGGAAAGTTAGATGGCCTGTGTGGAGATCTCGGTGGGCTGACCCTAGGTATCCCTTGTGACTTGTGTGCTTTTTCCTTGCAGTTCCTGAGGGAAGACCTCAATTACCATGATCCGACAGTGAAACACAGCACCTTCCATGGTGAGGATAAGCTCATCAGTGTGGAGGACCTGTGGAAGGCATGGAAGTCTTCAGAAGGTAATAGGCAGCTTGGTTATCAATCCTAGTTGCTGTAAGGTTTAGAGAAGACAGAAGAAGATGGGCAGCAACTTGGCCTTAAAAGTACATGAGTATAAAATGCTTTGTAAAGAGCAAATTGTTAAAATGGTTCTACATACAGTCACTGAATAAGACTGAATCTAGTCACCATGTTGGGAAAGGGGGAAGATGCTTCAAATAGAGTTGGAGCTGCTCTTCATTAGAATTCTAAATGGTTCTATCCTATCCCCACCTGTCTCCTTCCTACCTACCACAGTCTCTGCTGCTTCTCCAGAGTAGGGAGCTTACTGGCCTTTTGAGGCAGCCCCTTCCTTCTATCAGTCTCTACTTGGTCTCAGCTCTGCTGAGTCCTAGATGATTCAAAGATTGGGTGGAAGTAAGATGGAATCTCCCCTGAGTCTTTTCTTTTCCAGGTTAAATAGCCAGGTTCTTTGAAGAAAACATGTTTTCTCAGCCTCTTCCTCCTCTTGGTCTCCTGCCTGTGAACATTTCTGTTAATATCTTTCTTAGATCATAGTTCTTAGAGTCAGACACAGACCCGCAGGAATGGTTTGACCAGCACAGAGTTGAACAGGATTGCCAGCTTCTTAGTTCTGGACTCTGCACGTCAGCTAATGCAGTCTGATTTGATACTGGAGCCTTCAGCACTCACATCACTCTGCTAACTCATGTTGAACTTATTAAATAAAAACTTTAGTTATTTTTCATGTATAAAATTGTTAAACCAGGACTACCATTTTTTTTCCCTGAAACATTTGCTTCAGAGCTGTGAGTGAAAGAGCATATCTAATAGTGTGAAGCTTGACAAGGAAGGGAAAAACAGGGTTTTTGCATCCTCTCCATCTCTATCTGTGGCTAGAGTGTCCTTTGATACTAACAGGATTGAAAGCGGTCTCTTTGCAGGGTCTCATAAGATAGGTCTTGATGCTAAGAAGGGTTAAACATAAGTGACCATCAGGGCCCTTCCTTTGCAGATGAGGAGCCTTAGGCCTAGATTTATAAAGTTACTTGTTCATTGTCATGCATTTAGCACATTGTAAAGCTAGGACTCAGACCTGGACCTTCTGCTCACTGGATCAAGGCTTTTCCATGCCATCTGGGTTGAAAGCCCTGGTCTGGTGGTAGAGAAAAACCAGTTTGGGTAGGAATGAGGCAGTTTTTATTTTTGTTTTAATCTTACCTAGGATTATAGAATTTTAGATCTGGAAGGGATTATCTATAAGGTAGGTTGAGAACATTAAGTTTAAAACAAGAAGACCTGGGGGTGCCTGGGTGGCTCAGTCAGTTAAGCTTCCGACTCTTGGTTTCAGCTCAGGTCATAATCTCACAGCTTCGTGGGTTAGAGCCCCACATCGGGCTATGCTCGGACAGTGTGGAATCTGCTTGGGATTTTCTCTCTCTCCCTCTCTCTTTGCCCCTACCCCACTTGAGCTGACTCTGTCTCTCTCAAGATAAATAAATAAACTTAAAAAAAAAAAAAAAAAGCAAGAAGACCTGGATTCTAGTCCTATTTCTGGCACGGACAGGCTGATACCTCTTATTAACTCTGTGTTTTTATCAATCTAGAAGAAGCTTAAGTTAGCTTTACAGATGGCTTTCTGGAAATCTTTAAAAGCTGAGTTCCTTGTGGGGGCTTTGTTTAATAGCTCCTGAGCAACTCAGGCTGTTTACTGATGAGAAATCAAGCAGTGAAGTGATCTTTGGGATTATACTGGCACTGCCAGGAAAATCTTCTACTAGTACTGTTTAATTTTAGTTTTCTTCTTTTTCTGTAACAACATAAGGACATGGCGCCTGGGTTTTAAGAGTGGGTTTCATAAGTGGGAACTTGGAATGAAAGATGTCAGGGAGAGCATTCCTGGCCTTCTCAAAGCTCATACACAAGTAGCTGGGAAGGGAAAGTGACCAAGAGAGGGCAGAAACAGGAGTAAATCATAATACTAAAAAGTAGCCAAGACAGTTTTCTGGTAAGAACTTTATTCCTGGACTCAGCAACTATTTGGAACACTTCCAAGCATGTTCTAAATGACAGGAAGATGGAAGACAATGGAATGAGTTTTGAGGAGTTGGTCCCCATTACTGATGAGCAAGGGATATTCCAGTGCACTGTGATGTAGCTCACAGCTAAGCTGAGAAGTGACATGTATGTATCATTTTAGGGTTTTCTCACTATGTGTCATGCCTGGTGGTTTGACAAGCTAAAAGTAAGAATCTTCATGGGTACTGTTCCTCCCAACAATTTGCTTCATTATTTAGAGCAAGGTCCCTAATCTCTGGAGTGATGATTTCCAGAGCTACAAAAAGCATGTAATACTCTGGCAGTCGCTCAAAGTGGCTGGTCTGAGTTTTGCTAGATGATATAGATATCAGCAGTGTTCATTTGTGTTCAGAATATTAGCTGACTAATGTCAGTACCATCTATGTGATTAGTTGTTAACATTTTCTGACTGATACTGAGAGCCAGTCTTTCCTTCGTGTTGTTTAGATTTTAACAGAAAAGCCTGATAATTGCTACATTAGCCAGTTCTGGACTTCAATAATAAAAACAGCAACAAGGAAGAAACTACTCTGATATTTACATGATATTTGATGTGTGCTAGCCACTGTTCTGAATGATTTATATATGTTAATTCATTTCTCACGAAAACCCTTTGAAGTATAAATACTATGATGGTCTGCATTTACAGATGAGGAAAATGAGGCAGAGAGTGTTTGATGAAATAATGTAATGCACTTCTTTCTAACCAGAGTTAGTACAGACTTCACAAATTAAGAGCGTAGTCCTCAGTAAGACTGCTCTCACTTTAGACACCAACCAGCCATAAACCCTGGGTGTTCCCAGCCACCTCTGCTCTGACCGACTAGCTACAAATCACAGTTCCCACTATCCCCTCAGGTTTGGTAATTTACTGCATGACTCACAGAACTCAGGAAAGTGCTGTACTTCTGATTACAATTTTATTAGAATGGATAAAAGTTAGGACCAGCCAAAAGAAGAGACCAATAGGGTGAGGTCTGGGAGGGTCCTGAATTTGGGACTTCTGTGTCTTCTGCCCCTGGAATCAGGACATATCACCCTCCCTAGCACATTAATCATGGATGTGTTTGCTAACCAGAAAGTTCATCTGAGCCTCAGGATCCAGAGGTTTTATTGAGGTCCGATTACATGGGCATGATTGATTGAATCACTGGCTGCATGACGGCTCTTCATCTCCAGCCCCCCTGTTCCTTTCTGATGGTTGGGCTGATAACTCCTGGCCCAAAGCCCCAATCCTCTAGTCAGCTGGTTGGTCTTTCTGGCAACTAGTCCCCATCCAGAGTCATCTCATTAGCTCAAACTCAAGTGTGATCCAAGGAGCCCCACCATGAATAACAAAGATATTCCTATCACCAGGGAAATTGACACCAAATTGACACCAAATTTGAAGTGTCTTTGAAGACAAAGACCACCAAATTCTTTGTTGTACAAAATTAAATAAGAAGGAGCTGAACAAACAGGGCTGAGGAAGGATCAAGAACAAGGGGGAACTCCAGGGATCCCAGCAGCAGGGTCTAGGGGATTGGCTTTTTCTAATTGGCTACTCTTGGATGTCTCCACTTTGTTCGTTTTTCATCTAAGTATCTTTGCTCAACAGTGAGATATGGTGGAGGGAAAATCAGATTGGCATAGTTTGTATCACAGACTTATTATGTAAGGTAATGGTAGTGAGAGCTTAGACTGTGGGGGAGGGGGCAGCAATTTCCAGTCCCTCTAAGGCCCTGTGAGGTAGGGGGAGTGGTAGTTTTTTTAAAGGAAGGGATGCCAGGTAGATTTTGTAGAATCTTTGAGAAATAGAATTGTTTGCATATTTGAGCTAGGGGAAATAGTAACAGTGTCCTTAGAAGGGTTGCTGGGAGGACTGACTTAAGAGGACTCTCTTCTAAAGCATGGCTTCCATTCTTCTAAACAAAGTACATCATGTCTATTTTTTCTCCCCTTTCCTGGACATGAGATTTTAAAAGATGCTATCTGCCAAACTTAAGTAACAATTTCGTTCTCCATTTGTATAGATCAAAGACATATTAAACTATCAATTTTGATTCTAACTAAAATGATTCCAGCTAAAAGCAAAAGTACTTGGTATTCTAGTGTGACTCTGAACTTTGTCTTGAGAAAATGTTTACTTTCTACTGGAAATGATTTGGAAATAATTCCAAAGAATAATTTAGAAATAATAAACTCACAGATCTCCAGTTCTGTCTGTGCTATTCTTTGCAGGATGGGATTTTTCACAGGAGGCAGTGGAGCAGTACTGGCAAACCAGGAGGCTTTTAGAGAGAAACCCAGCAGAACTGGCCTTTCTCTGTTGATATAGCACAGCAGGGGCAAGTGGCATTGGACTTCTGTCTAAACCATTTCAGAAGTCATATCAGTATAAAAGAGTTGGCATCCCCTTTTTGCTTTTACATAAACCCAGTGAGACATATGTTTCTTCTGTTCCTTTAGCTCTATAAAAATTACTTTGCTAAGTGAATCTTCAAGTCATTTAGTTAACTGCCTCAGCCATTGTTGCTGCATTTTGGGGGAGAAAGATACAATTGGCTTTTTTTTCTCTTGGATTCTTTTAGATACTTTTTTTCCAATAACAAAAAACAATTAGAATCAATGCAGTGATTTAAAACTTATCACAGGCATTTTCTATTTATATTAAGTAGCTGCTTGAGGGTAAACGTTCTTACTTGTATCCCCATTTAATAAAGGAGCATCTCTCACCTATTTCTGTTACCAAGTCCTGAGAATTCTATCTCTCTTATATATATTTTATATGCATCTCCTATGATACTGCCTTAGCTCAACTTCATCTTTTTGAAAGATTTATTGAGTTGTAACTGATAATACAATCAGGTGTAAATATTTAAAGTGTATAATTTTTTAAAGTTTTGACACATGTATTCAGATGGCTATCCTTTATGAGATACATGCTTTGCAAAGATTTTCTCCCAGTCTGTGGCTTATCATTCTTTTAATAGTATCTTTTGAAGAACAGTAAGTTTTAATTTTTCTGAGGTCCAGTGTTTCAATTTATGCTTTTAAGAATTACACTTTTGGTGTCATATGTAAGAAATATTTGCCTAACCCAAGGTCACACAAGCATTTTCTCCCATGTTTTCCTCTAGAAGTTTTATAGTTGCAGGTTTTACATTTAGGCCTCTAATCTGTTCTGTATTAATTTGTGGATGTTAGTGTTAAGTATGAGTCCAAGTCCTTCTTTGTGCTTATGGGTGTCTCAGTTGTTTCTAGAACCATTTGTTGAAAATTCTGTCCTTTCTCCCACCGCATTGCCTGGTCTTTTGTTAAAAACCAGTTGTCCATATAAGTATGGGTTTATTTCTGGTCTTTGTATTCGGATCCACTGATCTATTTGCCTGTCCTTATGTCAATACCATGCAATTTTGATTACAATAGTCTTATAATAACTCTTTTAGTCAGATAGTGTTAGCTCTCCAACTTTGTTTTCTTTTTTCAAGTTGTCCTGGCTGTTTGATCTCGAATCAACTTGTCAATTTCTATAAAAAAACCCTACTAGGATTTTGACTGGCATTGCATTGAATCTATAGCTCAGTTTGAGAGAACTGACATCTTGACAATATTGAGTTTTCTGATCGATGTATAAGGTATATCTCCCATTTAGTTAGAATATATATTTTGTAGTTTTCAGTGTACAGGTCTTTCATACCTTTTGTCAGATTTATCTCTAAGTATTTCATAGATTTTGATGCTATTATAAATAGTACTTTTAAAATTGTGGTAAAATATATAAAAAAGTTGACCACATAAATGGTATTTAATTCCTGATTGTTGTTTATATATAGACATATAATTGATTTTTATATATTGGTCTTGTATTCTGCAACCTTGCTAAACTCCCTTATTTGTGAGATGCCATCAGAGTTTAAACTGAGATAATCAAGCCTTCTAATAAAGAAAGTTTTGTTGTTTTCTTTTCCAATCTAGATGCCTTTAAAAAAGTCTTCTTCTTGTCTGATTGCCCTGGTTAGTATCTCCAGTACAGTGTTGGGAGAAGTGGTAAGAGTAGGCATCATTGTCTTGGTTCTGATCTTAAGGAGGAAAGACTCCAGTCTTTCATCATTAAATATAAACATTAAATATAAATATAAACATCATTAAATATAAATATAAACATCATTAAATATAAAATATAAATATAAAATATAAATATTTTATATAAATATAAAATGTTTATATAAATATAAACATTTATCAGATTGAGGAAGCTATTACTAATTTGCTGAGAAATTTTTTATCAGGAATGGATATTGGATTTAAAAAAAATTTTTTTTAACGTTTTATTTATTTTTGAGAGAGGGAGAGACAGAGCATGAACAGGGGAGGGTCAGAGAGAGGGAGACACAGAATCTGAAACAGGCTCCAGGCTCTGAGCTGTCAGCACAGAGCCGGATGCGGGGCTCGAACTCACGGACCGCGAGATCATAACCTGAGCTGAAGTCGGCCGCTTAACCGACTGAGCCACCCAGGCGCCCCGGATATTGGATTTTTATCAAATGAGTTTTCTGTGTCTATTGAGATGATTGCCTGGTTTTTCTGTTTTTGTTTGCTAAGATGGTGAATTACATTGATTAATTTTTGAATGTTAACCCTGCATCCTTGGGATAAACCCCACTTGGTCATCATCCTTTTACTATATGGTTGGATTCTATTTGTTAAAATTTTATTTCATATTTTTATACCTTTGTTAATGAGGGATATTGGTTTATAGTTTTCTTGTAATATCTTTGTTTTTGGTATCAGTATTGTGCTGACCTCATTAAATTAATTGGGAAGTAGTCTTCAATTTTTCAGAAGACTTCATATATAATTGGTATTACTTTTCCTTAAATACTTGGTAGAATTCACTAGTAAAGCCATATGAGCCTGGTGTTGTCTTTGTAGGAAGGTTTTTAATGACAGTGTCAATTTCTTTCATAGGTATAGGACTGTTAGGTTATTTACTTCTTCAGTGAGCTTTTGTAGTTTGTGTCTTCAATTTGTCTATTTCATTACATTGTCAAATTTATAGGCATACATTTATTCATAATATTTTCTTATTATTATTTTAATATATTGATATACCCAAAGAACCAGTGTTTGGTTTCAAGGATTTTCTCTATTGTTAGCTATTTCATTGATTTTTACTTTGGTCTTTATTATTTTCTTTCTTCTGCTTACTTTGGGTTTAACTTGTTCTTTTCTGGTTTGTTAAGGTGGAAACTGAGGTCATTGATTTGAGACCTTTTCTGTTTTCTAATATTGGCATTTAGTACTATAAATTTCCTGTAAGTACTGCTTTAGCAGCATTTCACAAATTCTGGTGTGTTGTGGCTTTTTGCTTTTTCCTAACTGATTTATAGGTAGCATAGACAGAGTAAAAATACCTAAAATGAAAGCACAACTGGTGGTAAATCCTTATTCTTTTTTTTTTTTTTTTTTTTTTTGGTCTGATACAGTCTTCAATAACTTGATATCCCTCAATAATGTATTCCAATTTGAGGAATTATTTTGGCCCTGGAAATTCATGCCTCTGAAATCTGTCTTGTATCTTATATTCATCTAGTATTGGCTCTTCACCATGTTAGATGATATGTTTTATTTTTATTTTTATTCAACTCAAATATTCTATTTACTTTCTATTTCCTTTTTGATATCTTCTTTGATTCATGAGTTGTTTTTTTTTTTAATTTTTTTTTTCAACGTTTATTTATTTTTGGGACAGAGAGAGACAGAGCATGAACGGGGGAGGGGCAGAGAGAGAGGGAGACACAGAATCGGAAACAGGCTCCAGGCTCTGAGCCATCAGCCCAGAGCCTGACGCGGGGCTCGAACTCACGGACCGCGAGATGGTGACCTGGCTGAAGTCAGACGCTTAACCGACTGCGCCACCCAGGCGCCCCGAGTTTTTTTTTTTTAGAAGCATGGTATGTAGTTTTCAAATGTTAGGGGATTTTCTAAAGATTTTTCTGTTATTGATTTCCAGTTTAATTCCATTGTGGTTTGAGAACATACTTTGTATGGCTTGAATCCTTTACAGTTTTTTAAAACATTTTATTATGTTTCTGAATATTATATATCTTGGTACATGTTCCATGTGCATTTGGCTGCTGTTGGCTGGAATGTTCAATAAATGTCAATCAGGCCATGTCGGTTGATGGTGTGGTTCATGTCTACTAGATCTTTGCTGATTTTCTGCCTAGTTGCTCCATCAGTTATTGAGGGGGAGTATTGAAATTTTCAGCTATAATATTGGATTTGCCTATTTTTTTCTTGCAATTAGTTCTGTGAGTTTTTGCTTCATGTATTTTGAAGGTATGTTACTAGGTACATACAGATTTAGGATTATTTATTTATTTATTTATTTAGAATGTTTATATATTTTTGAGAGAGACAGAATGTGAGTGGGGAAGGGGCTGAGAGAGGGAGACACAGAATCCAAAGTGGGCTCCAGGCTCTGAGCTGTCAGCATAGGCCATGATGTGGGGCTTGAACTCACTAACGGTGAGATCATGACCTGAGCTGAAGTCAGACGCTTAACGGACTGAGCCACCCAGGTGCCCCTGTTATTATTTTTTAAAAGTTTATTTATTTAAGGGGTGCCTGGATGACTCAGTCAGTTAAGCATCTGACACTTGATTTTGGCTCAGGTCATGATCTCATGGCTTGTGAGTTTGAGCCCTTCATTGGGCTCTGTGCTGACAGTGAGGAGCCTACTTGGGATCCGCTCTCTCTCTCTCTCTCTCTCTCTCTCTCTCTCTCTCTCTCTCCCTCTGTCTCTGCCCCTCCTTCACTTACCCTGTCTCTGTCTCTCCCAAAATAAGTAAATAAACTTAAAAACAAACAAAAAAAAAAAACAAAAAAAAAAAGGAAGAAAGAAAGAAAGAAAGAAAGAAAGAAAGAAAGGAGGGACTGGGTGGCTCAGTCGGTTGGGCATCCAGCTTCGTCTCAGATCATGATCTCACGGTTCATGGGTTCAAGCCCCACATTGGGCTCTCTGATGATAGTTCAGAGCCTGTAGCCTGCTTTGGATTCTTTGTCTCCCTCTCATTCTGCCCTTCCCCAACTTGTGCATGTGCACTCTCTCTCTCTCTTTCGCTCTCTCTCTCAACAACAAAAAACAAACATTAAAAAAAGAAAAAAGAAATGCATTAAATATAAAAACACAAGTATATTAAAAGTAAATACATGGAAAAAGATACACAAAACTAATAATACTCAAAATAAAGCTATATTTATATCAAAATATCAAAATTATATCAAAATCTGATAGCACAGAGCCTGATGTGGGGCTTGAACCTATGAGACCGTGAGATCATGACCTGAGCCAATACTGAGTCAGACCCTTACCTGACTGAACCACCCAGACGCCTCTAAATGCATTTTTTTTTTAATATATGAGATTTCTTGTCAAATTGGTTTCCATAAATGCATTTGTTATAGGCAGTTTATGATTGGGTCTTATATTTTTTGGCAATCTGATAATCGCTGCCTTTTAGTTGGGGTATTTAGACCATTTACATTTAATGTGGATATTAATATGAGTAGATTTGAAGCTACTATCTTGCTATTTGTTTTCTGATATTTTTCCCTACTGTTTTTTCTTCTCTTTTCTTTTTTTTCTGCCTTATTTTGGGTTAATGAGTAGTTTTTTATAATTCCATTTGATCTTTTTTTTGTTGTTTTAACCCTGTTTTGTTATTTTAGTGGTTGCTTTAGGCGATAAAATATGCATCTTTAATCTTTCATAGTCTTCTTTCTAGGGATGTTATTATTTTATTTGTTATTGAAATATAGTTGACAATATTTCATTAGTTTCAGGTGTATGACATAGTGATTCAACAACTCTATATATTATGTTTTACTCACCATAACTGTAGCTACTATCAGTTACCACACAATGCTATCTGCAACACCATTGATTATATCTCTATGCTGTACCTTTCATCACTGTGACTTATTCATTTCATAACTGGAAGCCTGTCCATCCCATTCCCCTTCACCCATTTTGCTCTTTCTCTAGCCCCCTCTCCTCTGGCAACCAACCACTAGTTTGTTCTCTGTGTTTGTTTTCTGGGTCTGTTTCTGCTTTGTTTGTTTTTCCATTTATATTGTTTTTTTAGATTCCACATATAAGTTAAATCATATGGTATTTATTTTTCTTGAACTTCCTTCACTTAGCATAATACCCTCCAGGTCCATCTGTGTTGTTGCACATGTTAAGATCTCATTCCTCTTTGTGGCTGAGTAGTATTTCAATGTATATATACCACATCTTCTTTATCCGTTCATCTATCAATGGACACTTAGGTTGCTTTCATATCTTGGCTATTGTAAATAATGCTGTAATAAACAGGGGTGCATATATTTTTTCAAGTTAGTGTTTTCATTTTTTTAATGTTTATTTATTTATTTTGAAATAGAGACAGAGAGAGTGAGAGAGAGAGAGAGAGAGAGAGAGCATGGGGGGGGGGGCGGGGAGAGGCAGAGAGAAAGAGAGGGAGAGAATCCCAAGCAGGCTCTGTGCTGTTGAGCACATGGGGCTCAATCTTGTGAACTGGGAGGTCATGACCTGAGCTGAAATCAATAGTGGGACACTTAACCAGCTGAGCCACCCAGGCACCCCAGTGTTTTCACTTTCTTTGGATAAATACCTAGTGGTAGAAATACTGGATCATATGGTAATTTTATTTTTAATTTTTTGAGGATCTTCCATACTGCATTCCACAGTGACTGCACCAATATACATTCCCACCAACAGCACATGAGGGTTCTCAAGAGCTATTATTACACCTTGTCACATATAGTGTAAGAACCTAACACTAGTGTACTTCCATTTATTCCTAAATCTTAGTTCCACTCTCTGCACTGTGGCCTGGAGATTCTTTCAGAGCCATAACTAGGACAAGTATATCACCTGCCTCATTTGTTTACCATCTCTTAAGGATCAATGTCCATTATAGACTGATGTCCAGTGTCTTTAAAACCATTGTTTCATATATTTTGTATTTTCTCTTCTTTTGGTTGTTTCAGGAGAGAGGGTGAATTCCATTGTAGTTACTTCATCTTAGCCTGAAGCAGAAACCTCAGCTTAATCACTTTGCTTGGATGCTTTCATACTGTACTTCTTGGCCTGTCTAGCTCTACTGCAGTTTGTCCTTCAATTGGTTCCAGAGGGATCTTTCTAAAGTAAATATCTGACCAGGTCTCTGCTTAAATTTTTCAGTGGCTTCTTATTTTTTATTTTTATTTTTTTAATAGTGAAACAAATATGCCAGAACACCAAATTTCTAGGTGGAAGAAATATTCTTAATTGGAACCTGGACTAATAAAGGTATTGCTAAAGATGTTACAAGTAAATTCCTGTGTAATCACATATGATAATCTTATGTTACTTGGAGGAGATAAATATTGGCTTTTCTATTCATTAGGTAACACTTGAGTTTGTGAAGAATTAGCAGTAAGCTTAGGTTACAACTGCTGTCTCATTTGGGACTTAACAAAATGAGGTACTTGAAAGCTTAGTAGTTGTTGATGAAACAAATTTTTATAGAAAATGCCATTGACTTTTTTTAGTGTTTATCAATGAGATGTTAAATGCTGAAATTAAATGTCCATTTGTAATCTCAACTGAATTATTTCAGTTGGGGGGAAAAAGTTCAATATGTATATATAAATAAAAACCTGGTGACCTTTTATATCCTGAGAGTTTCTTTATATTTTAATGCCATGTTTCTCCATCATGCCTTATTCACCTCTGTAGTATTGGCCCCCAAAAGTACTGTTTCCTCCTACAATTTGTGTAAACATGCCTTCATTACAAAAAAAAAAATAATAATAATAATCAGGGTGCCTAGGAGGCTCAGTTGATTAAGTGTCCAACTCTTGATCTCAGCTCAGGTCATGATCTCATGGTTTATGGGTTTGAGCCATGCATTGGGCTCTACACTGACAGCATGGAGCCTGCTTAAGATTCTCTGTCCTTCTCTCTCTGCTTCCTCCTTCAAAATACATAAATAAACTTAAAAGAATTACTTGAAGAAATTACTTAAAAGAATTATACCTTCTATATACCAGGCATTGTGCTAGATTAGTTCAGCATGTCAGGCCCATGCTTATCTCTGTGATCCACTTATTTTCTTCTTTTTTACCACTCTTCATCACATCTACTCTATAGCTACACTAATTTATTTGCAGTTGGGAGGATATGTCGTTTCCTTTCATCCCATGTTGCTTTCATAGATACTGTTCCCTCTGTCCCTCCCCCTTGTTGATCTGATTAAATCCTATTTGACAAGACTCAATTTAAGTCTTCTTTTTATTTTCTCCTTTTATTCTCTTTATTTTCCATATTCTTTTCATTCTTTTTTTTATTTCAAGATTTTATTTAAATTCAAATTAGCTAGTGGATAGCATATAGTATAGTATTGGTTTCAGGAGTAGAATTTAGTGATTCATGACTTACATATAGCACCCAAAGTATACCCTTCTTTAGGAAATCTTCCCTGGAGACCATAGTTTAGGTTTAGGTGCTTTCTGTGCTCCCACATCTCCTTACCCTTATCTCATCACAGCATTTAGTACACTAATTGCAATCATCTATTTCCTTGCCTGTTTTCCCACCAGATTGCTTGAGGACATTACCTTATATGATTTTATATCTTAACACTTTGCACAGGGCCTGGTCCAGCATAGGGATGTGGAAGACAGAAGTTTGTCCTTGGCTCTACCATTGTGAGATCTTACACAAGTTGTTTGGCTCATTCAACATTCCAAAGCCTAGGTTCTCTTACTGCTTTGCAGCTGTGTAGACCGGGTTTGTGCTGGGTAGCCTAGTGGGCCTGTCACATGAGGCCTTGGCCCAAGTGCCAGATTCTCTTTACAGTGATGATTCAGGAGTTGAAGTTGACACCACATCAGAAAACTAAGACCCCTGCCTCCCTCTAGGTGCAGGTGGCAAACTGCTAGTGAGAGCCAGAAGGAAACCACTTAGAGAGACAATGGGCAACAACGTGTCTTTGCTCACATTTCTTCCCTCTGGTGAGCCTATAGGTGTATCCACCCAGATTCTAACCAGTTTTCAATATCTATCGCTTGTTGAATGAATGTATATTTCTTCATTCATATATATGAATGAAGACGAAATTACTACTGAGTTTGTATTAAATCCTAGGTGTTTTCAAACATATGAACTCATTTAATTCAACAACTTGAAGAGATCAACACTGTTAGATGGTAAGCTACCTGGGTATCTGTCTCAATCACTGCTCTGTTTCCAGTGCCTGGCACAAAGTAGTACAAAATAAATGTTATGAATGACTGGAAAGAAATTTTATAGAAGGGGAAATTGAGGTTCAGAATGGTTAAGTGATTTACCCAAGGTGATCCATGGCCAATAGGATGGAAATCAAAGTCTTCCAACTCCAAATCTAGTGCTTTTTCTGATAAATTTGACAATTAAATTCCAGTGTTCTAACATGGCCAGGTATTTGGAAATCCTGAATGACTTCATTTTTTGTGGCTATTCTAAATTAAAGTAGGAGAGTTTACTCATTTTACATAAAAATCTTTCTCAAAGGGAAAAGGCCTTTTCCTATGAAGCATAGTGTGGAGGCCAGGATAGATCTTTACTATCTGAGAAGCTAACTGATCATCAATTTATAGAGTTCTCTGTTGATATGTATAAGTGCTTAAAAAAAAAAAATTCTCTCCTTTACTTCCATGAGAAGTCTGTGGGGGGCAGTGATGCTGTTGGTGGGAAAACATAGTGGAAATCCTGATGGGATGTGCTACAAGTGATCCAGGACCTACAGATTGCCTTCATTTGTTAATTAATTAATTAATTCATTCATTCACATTGATTCTCTTGTCCATTCAGTAAACTTTACAGAGTATTTAGAATGATCTAGCCCTGTGTTAGACATTGGGGAATACAGAAATAGAAAAGACATGTTCCCTACCACCATAGTGCTTATATATAGCACAATGGAGAAGAGAGACATGTGACTAATAATAACAATATAACATACATGTTAGAAAAGAAGTCCAAATAAAGAAAGTGCTAAGTAAGCAGAGAAGGGAGTGCTAGTGCTCATATTTTGAAGGTTTTAGAAGAGAGGATTTAGAAATGAGCTCCAAAGCATTTCCACAATGAAGAACTGGAGCTAGGTTTTAAGGATTAGTTGGTGTTTGGCAGTCCACAAAGAGGGAAAAGAGCTTTTCTGGAAATAGCAAAGACCTAGAAGTCTGAGAGCAATGTCCAAAGATGAGTAGCAAAATAGTGCAAGACACTGATTGTAGATCAGGTCTGCTAAATTCAGAGCAACAGCTGAGGCAGCATCCAGGGAAGAGCTGTGAAGTTCAGGTCATCTGTTTGGTATGAGTTTGACTGTTTACCCAGTGGTTTCCAGCTTCATAAGATAATCAGCTAGGTGCTAGAAGAGAATACTGTAGCTTATGCTCATATTGTATTTATTTCATTCTTTAATTTTTGTGTATGTTTTACAGTATACCTAATGTCAGTACATGAGTCTGATTTATAAATAGATAGTCCTGTGTTGGCAATGTATGCTCCAAATACAGGTAGGTTATGTCATTAAAAGGGTTGGAGACTACAAAGTTAATCACCTTATACACTTGTCTTATGAAGGACTATTTGGTGCTGAAAACACTAGAGATTGGCCTTCTCTGACTCTGTGTAGTATTGTCTGTCATTTTGCCCAGAGAGGTAGTTTTTGATCTCTCTAGGGGCCTCATGGACAGGCTTAGGGTGATGAGAGGCTCATGACTTTAGAAGACTGTCTCTTGCTTGCATATCCTCCTGGAATTTGGGCATGTGAGTCATTTGGAGACTATCTATACTAAGCTCTCCTTGCCAAATTCTGTGGCCTTCTAACAGCCACAGCTCTCTGTACTTGCTATTACCTTCGTCCTCACTTTGGCCTGGAGATTCTTCCCATTTTCTCTTTTGGAATGAGAAAGTAGAACAAGCCTTTTAACTTTTAGGTACTTGAACCTTAGGGGTAAGGGACCCTGATATCTTGCCTTGGCTATTGATTGGGACACAGGGTCACTCTCAGATAAGGATACAGCCCATCCTGGCTTACTTTGCCCAGACTGTAGTGACTCTGAGTGGCCAACACCATGCTGCCAAGCTTACCTAGATAGCGAGTGTGCCTAGGTAACAGAATGATGTGTAGAGCACATGCACACACACACACACACACACACACACACACACACACACCAAAATAACTACCTCGAGGTTTGTCCTGATATGCTAAAGCCATTATCCTCTTCCCAATAGCTTAGCCACGTAGGGGCTGACTATGTTAAGAGTCCATCCTCATTGGAATGCAGTGGCCCCCTTACCTTATAGACCTCCATCTCACTTAATGTCGTGTTTACAGCAGTGGTTCTGGGCTGGTGGGCAATTTTATCCCCCAGGGAACATTTCACAGTACGCAGAGACATTTTTGATTGTCATGACTGGCAGCATGCTACATCTCGTGGGTGGATGCCGGAGATATTGGTTAATATCCTCCACTGCAGAGGACAACCCCCCCCCCCCCCAACAAAGAATTATCCTATCCGAAATGTCAGTGGTGCAGAGACTGAGAAACCCTGGTCTAGAGTGACTCCTGCCCATCTGCACTGCAGTGTAAGGTGCAGATAGGGCAGTTCCTGCATGCCAAGTGTCTATGTTTGGGCTTGTAGTAAGGCATCCTCCCAAGAGACAAAAGGCTCTTGTAGCACAGCTAGCCTCAGGCCTTTCTAGCAACAGAAAAGTGGCCTTCTTTCCGCTCCACATGCCAAACAGAAAGGCCCCATTGTGCTGGACGTGGCTGAGCTACCTTGGCAGCAGTGGCAGGAGTGTGTTGTTCTCTGTACTTCACAGGCTGGTACTTGTCCATCTGCCTCGTATCTGTGTGTCCCTCTACTACACCTTCATTAGCCGACGTTCTAGACCATAGCAAATGAGCACGTTTGTAATGTCTACTAATGGATACAAAGGCATATACATCCCGCTTTTTTTTTTAAATTTTTTTTAACGTTTATTCATTTTAGAGACAGAGAGAGACAGAGCATGAATGGGGGAAGGTCAGAGAGAGAGGGAGACACAGAATCGGAAACAGGCTCCAGGCTCTGAGCTGTCAGCACAGAGCCCGATGCGGGGCTCGAACTCACGGACCGCGAGATCATGACCTGAGCCGAAGTCGGTCGCCCAACCTACTGAGCCACCCAGGCGCCCCAACATCCCGCTTTTCTAACTCTGCTCTGTCATCCCTCCTTTCCCAAACCCTAGGATTTCAACATAGCTCTTGGAAATTAATTTCTCTTCTGTTTCCAATATATTCTAGTCTGGGAATTAGAAATTTAACCAAGCAATGACCAAGGATTAGGAAAACTTAATCCTCTGGGATCTTGTCTCCTAGGATGCAGTCTAAGTGCACTAGAGTGCCCCTCATTTCCTCCCAAGGCACCTTCCTTTTCTCACCTCCTGTGCCTCTGCAGACAGTTTAATGGATATCCAAAGTCTCAGCTACAAAACTTCCCTCCTGAGCTCTAGTAGCTTCTTGAGGACATCAAGAGTTCAGAGCGTTTTTGCCTCCAATTTTGTTTCATGCAGGATGTCTCAGTGTCTGCTTTGTACCACGTGCTGGGCTACACTGAAGGGGAAGTTGGTGAGTGAAGGGACAGGTCCAGCCTTCCAACTTCTCCAGCTTATCTGAGAGTGACAGAAGTAATTCAATATCTGAGGCGTGTTTACCAGAGGAATGCCTGTTTTTCTGACAGGGATTTCAGAAGTTAACCATCCACATGAGCTGTGTATTTGTTTAAGGAGATGATTGTTTCTCTTTGGAGGCCCACAATCAGACCATTTCTGGAATTCCTTGTTTGGGGTGGTTATTCCTTGAGTAAATTCTTATTGATGCTACTGTATAAGAAGCTTTACCTCAGAGACAGTGGGGTGAGCAAAAATGAACAGGACATAGTCCGTGTCTTTGATGTTTCCTGACTTTCATTTTTATTTATTTATTTAAAAAAATTTTTTTTTAACCTTTATTTATTTTTGAGACAGAGAGAGACAGAGCATGAACAAGGGAGGGTCAGAGAGAGGGAGACACAGAATCTGAAACAGGCTCCAGGCCCTGAGCTGTCAGCACAGAGCCTGACGCGGGGCTCGAACTCACGGACTGCAAGATCACGACCTAAGCCGAAGTTGGACGCTTAACCGACTGAGCCACCCAGGCGCCCCTGTTTCCTGACTTTTAAAGGAAAATTGGACAGCACTCTGATGAAAGGCAGTTTTGGGGAAAGACATGGACCTTAAGAGAAGAGGGTGATAAATCTCACCATTTCATTCTCTTTCGGAACATTTTTTGGCTTCTTGCTGCTTGCAGCAAGTAGTTTTCAAACTTGAGGAATGTACAAATTCCTTTTAAGGGAAATAATTTATCTTGGACCTACAATGCTGACTTAAACTGTTTTTATTATAACAATGATTACTCAAATTATTATCTAAATGTGTACAAACATAAAATGAGGTTTAAGGTGCTATATAAAATTTGTATACAAATATAAACAAAAACAGGTTTATACATTAAATGAAAGCAAACTTTAAATCCAATAAAATGACATCTTTTTTGCTGCAACTCAGTTGCTCCCAGTCTTTTTAAGTTCAGTATGCTGGTATTCCTGGGTGCCATGTGATACACATATCCTATATGTCATTCGTCTACCTGTCTGTCTGTCTGTCTCTGTCTATCTGAGAGAGACAGCAAGAGCACAAGAGTGCATAATGGCTTAGAGCAAGGGTTACGGAACCACACTGCTTGAGTGCAGGTGTTTGCTTGCCAATTCCTAGCTGGGCAACTTTCGGAAAGTTATATAACCTTTTTGTGCCTCATTTTCTCCATCTGTAAAATAGGGATAAAATAGGACCTATCTTTCACATGGTTGTTGTGAAGAACAATGCGTTAATGTATATGAGGCCTCTAGAAGAGTACCTGTCATATAGTAAGTGCCATGTAAAGGATGGCATTTGTTAGTATTATTATCATTATTATATTATAGTTGAGGGTTATTTCACCCAAATACCGGTAGAGGGAAAGAGCAAGGCCATTCCCTGTGGGTCAAACAAAAGGTACAGTATGTACCCCTTTTATACTGAGGATTTGTAGGAGAGGGGGATGGTAAACACATAAACATGTGGTCAATGAGAAGGCCAATGTGACTGATGGTAAGTTCAAGTAGTTCTTGCATTCTGGAGTCAAAGCTTTGCTTGTCTCTTCCCACAGTGTACAACTGGACCGTGGATGAGGTGGTGCAGTGGCTGATCACGTACGTGGAGCTGCCTCAGTATGAGGAAACCTTCCGGAAGCTGCAGCTGAGTGGCCATGCCATGCCGAGGTCAGGAGGAGACTGGATTCTCTCACTTGGGGGTGTAGGGAATGGACTGGGATCGGCCCAACATCAGGTTTCTCTGGCCAGTTAAATGAGGCTCCACTTTTTTCAGGGCACACTCTCTAGACCTCTCCTCTTCTCGCATCCATTGTGCACTTGCTCTGAAGTGTGATGGACACTTGGCATCCGTTCTCTTATTTAACATTTCTGTTGATCCTGGGAGTAGTACTAATGGCTGTCGTTTATTGAATGTTTAGTACATGGCAGGCACTCCTATGCACCACTTCATATACAGTATGTCCCTTAATTCTTACATCAATCCTGTAAGGTAGGTATTATTGTATATAGACAATGAGACTAAGTAACTTTTCCAAGGTCACAGGCTAGTTAGAGGCAAAACTGATTTGAACCTAGATCTGGGTAGACTTCAAAGCCTGTGGTATTTCTCTTTTCTTTTGCTGTGCTCCCAGCAGCTGCCTCTTTTACTGCCCAGGAGCCTCGGGGCTCTGTTAGCCTCCCTTGAATTATCCATATAGAGTGTGTCTACTCTAAAGACGTGGTGTGAGGTGGGGCTGACTCCCACTGGCCCTGGCCTCCTCTCCGGGATGACTCTTCCAACAGCTGTGGTACCCTAACTCTGCCTGCTTCACAGGTGCAGTAGGCCAGGGCCTGTGGGGGGTGGGGAGGGGATGGAGTACTGCATGGACTTCTTGTTATGTCAGACTAGTACCATGTGTCATGCAGCCATTAATCCATTTACTATTCATTCGACAAATATTTACTGGGTACCTGCTCCATGCCAAGCACTTGTGCTGGGTGCTGGGGATAAAGATGACAACAGCCTGCCCTTGCCCTCCAAGGGCTTACTATCTGGTAAGTGCTGATTGTGTATAATCTGTCATCCTATTACGTAGGTGCATCTGGTTATGAGCTTCAGCAGAGGGGAAGGGGGGAGGTGAAGCTGCTGGTGCACCCACACTTTGCAGCCTGCAGCCGCAGAGCTACTGGGTGCTGCTGCCCCCGCCCCCTGCCTGCAGCCTCCTTTTCACAGCTTCTCCCTACCCTGGAGAGAGTAATAATCTTACTGTTTGTACAGCCCCTTCTAGAATACTTTCCTGCCTATTATTTCAGTTGGTTCTCACAATTCTGGGAGGAAGGAATTACTACCCTGGCTTTTGGGTGAACAAACTGAATTTCAAATATTTTATGATTTATCCAAGCTGGTAAGTGGCAGAGCTGGGATTTGAACCCAGGTCTTTTCATGAAACTTTACCAATTATCTACCCCATGCTGGGTTCTCTCCTGGGCCCTGAGGACAAAGAAGTGTATCAGACCCCATCTGCCTTGAGGAATTCCATGTTTAATGAAAGAGACAATTAAATAGATGATTGACTATGAAACTCCAGGATCTAGGTTTCTTTCCTGTTACCCATGGAAATTGCAGTATCGCCTTGGCCCATTCCATCTTGAGGAATAGCTATGGTTCCATTAGAGTGAAAGCATAGGATGAGAAGTCAGTTCTCAGGTCACGGGCTCTTGGTGCCTCCCTGTAGCTAGACCAGATCCAGCCAGGTCAGGCGGGGGGTGGAGGAAGCCAGGCTGTGGCACCTTAGTGACAGTGGGAAGCCTAGAGCCTTCGGTACGCGGAGTGTGGGATGGAGTGGCAGTGGTTGTAGGCCCACCACTAGGCAGCATGATGTAATGGGAAGAATCCAGAAGATTTGAGTTCATTTCCTGCCTTTGCCACTTACGTGCTATGTACGTGACTTTGGGCGAGTTGCTCAACTCTGAATTAAGTCAGTGGTGCAGTGAAGTGGAGCCAGTGATGGACCTGTGTCCTTCCAGTCAGACGACTGAATGAGGCATTGTGTGTGAAGCGTCAGAACAGGATGAGAGATGCAGTAGCTGCTTAGTAAATGTTAGCTCCTTTCTCGTTTCTCTCATTGCTTACTTCATAGGTTTCATTGACAAATAGACTGCAGAAAAGATGACACTTACATTGATCAGTTAGATGAAGGTCAGTGCACTGGGTGGAAGTGCTCTGAGGAGGAACCCCCCAAGCTCCTGGGCCTAGAGGAAGCATCTGATTTCACAGAAGCTTACACAGAAGGGAAATGGGGCCCCAGAGGAGAGACCGAGTAGTTTATGATCAGACAAGTGAGTTGCTGACTCAGCTGGGACCAGAAGCTAGATCTTCTGACCCCTTCAGCCCCCATCATAGTGTCTCACTGCTTCTCTTGTAGAGGGGTTGATTGCTTCCCATGGCTGGAGAGGGAGGTAGCTGCCCCAGTGTGCCCAGGCAGGAATATAAATCACACACAGATGTCAGAAGCGTTTTTTTCTACCTGGGGAAACAAAGCTATGCATCAGCAAAGAGCACTAACTTTATGGAATATGACAGTAGTAAAGGCTCATGTGTGGGACCCCGACCACTGGATTTATAACCTTTCATATCTTATAACCGTCTCCTCCACACCCCCTGTGTTCTAGCAGAAGAAAAACAAAGTCCAGTTTGTTTCTGGGTCATTTTCTCATTTGCAGGCCCTTTCTTATTAGAGTTATCATTAACAGTATGTTGAAGGTCATAAAAAGTTACAATAATCTGACTGGGAGTAAGTGACAGTGACTCAAATACAAGATAATAAGACTAATGCACTGTTTGTCATCAGCAGATTTGTACTTAATGGCAGTGGGTTAGGATTAGAGGTCCTCAGAAAGCACTGGGTCACGTGGCATTGTGTTTTGACCTGGGTTGGACAGGAGAATGTATTTGCAGATGGTGGGAGTGTGGGGATAGGTGCATAGTCGATACTCCCTGGAAGGAGAAACACAACAGAAAACTTATAGTTGGGTGTGGGCATGCTCACATAGGGATAGTCCTCAAAGAGCAAGGTTCTCAGGAGATGGTGGACATGGGGAGAAGGGTGAACATATTCTTGGTAAATGTTATGTGTCCCTCCTTACTCCCTGTTGAGATCCACTGGTATGGACTCTGTGTTCTAGAGCACACAGGGGAGCAATCACCAAGAGCTAGAAGTGATGGAAGTGTTCCTGGAGGAGGTGGGTAATCCTTCCTGGTTTTAATGCAGGAAACTGAACCCTTCCTCTTTGCCTCGACAGGCTTGCTGTGACCAACACCACCATGACAGGGACTGTACTAAAGATGACAGACCGGAGCCATCGGCAGAAGCTGCAGCTGAAGGCCCTGGATACAGTGCTATTTGGGCCTCCTCTCTGTGAGTCCTGTGGAAAGAAGGGCTGCTGATTTGCCATGGAACCTGAGGCCATTGTGGGGGCTAGGCTGAGGTCCTGGGTCTCCTAGGTACACCTGCAAGGCAGCACCTCCACTCTTCCCACTGAGAAGTGAAAATATGAGACATGAAATAGTCTTATATTTCAATCCAGTCGGATGTCAAGTTCCGTTCATTAGATACATTAAGACCTACTTTGTGCCAGTGCTGTACTGGACCCTGTAGGAAGACCTGGATGAATCATATCCTTCCATAAAGGGATAAAATGAAAGTTCCAGAGAGGTACACCATGCTTCTGAGGTCCAGAGGAGGGATAGAGGAGGCATCTGATAGAAGAGGTGGCATGTGACCTCTGCCTGTAAGGATGGGTAGGGCTTTATTCCATGCAGGTGGCAGGAGAGGGCATTCTAGGCAGAGGAAACAACCAGAGCAAGAATACAAAGGCTAAGATATGAAAGGAATGCTCAGGGATAACATAGGGTCTGAATGCCAATTAGCTGTTCCCTGCTTTCACTGTGGACATGCAGAGAGTATGAACTGATGGCTGAACATCTTATGTCCTTGGACCACCAAAGAAGACTAAGTGGGCTTCCCTGGAATCATAGAGACACACTCAGGGCTAAGAAAGGGTAGTCTCTTCAGCCAGGGGTGACTCAAGAGAAACAGGCAGTTCAGCTCCTGAAGATCTCTACAAGGTGGGAATGGCCAACCCTGCCATCCTTTATCTTATTCCCCATGAACTCAGGGGGAACAAAAGTGGTAAGATTTCTGAGAAAATTAGCCTTGACCAAGCATGCTCTTAGGACCCACTCTCTGCCCATTGGGAGCTGTTGGCATCGGTTCAGGATGCCAGTGACAGAATGTTATAAGGCCAAGAACCAGTCCAGAGAAGCAGCTGGCAGGCAGAGTCAGAGGCTGTATAACATTTTCCCATCTGCGCATTCGGCTTGACAAGTGCCTGAGCTGATCCGTCATCTGTACGTGTTTTTTAAATTTTTAATAAAATTTATTTTTTAGAGTAGTTTTAGGTTTGCATCAAGATTGAGTGAAGCTTGGGGTATATGGGTGGCTCAGTTGGTTAAGTGTCTGACTTTGGCTCAGGTCATGATCTCATGGTGGGTGAGTTCGAGTTGGGCTCTGTGCTGGCAGCTCAGAGCCTGGAGCCTGCTTCGGATTCTGTGTCTCCCTCTCTCTCTGTTCCTCCCCTGCTTGTGCTCTCTCTCTGTCTCTCAAAAATAAATAAACATTAAAAAAATTAAAAAATAAATAAATAAATTGAGTGAAAGTGCACAGATTTGCCATACACCCTGCCCCCCCCATGCATAGCCTCCCCCATGGTTAGTGTCCTCCACCAGAGTGGTACATCTGTAATGACTGATGACCCTGAACTGCCACATCATTATCACTCAGAGTCCATAGTTTACATTAGAGTTGACTGTTAGTGTTGCACAGTCTACGGGTTTGGACAAATGTACAATGACATGTATACATGTATTGTATAGAATAGTTTCACTGCCTTAAAGATCCTCTGTGTTCCACCTATTTATCTCTCCCTCCCCCTCAACCCCTAATATAGAATTAACATATAACCCAGCAATTATAGGCCTAGGAATGTATCCAAAGAATTGAAAACAAGTACTGAAAGAAGTACATGTTCACATTCATAGCAGTGCTGTTCACAACAGTCTAAAGGTGCACACAACCCAAATGTCCATCAGTGGACAAATGGATAAGTGGTAGTATATAATACAATGAAATATTATCCAGCCACAAAAAGGAATGGAGTTGTAATACATGCTACAACATGGATGAACCTGGAAATCATGCTAAGTGAAAGAAGCTAGACATAAAAGGCTACACATTATATCATTCTATTTATATGAAATATCCAGAATAGATACATCCATAGAGACAGAATGCAGATTGGTGGCTGGCAGAGGCTGGGGGAAGTGGAAAATGTGTAGTGACTCCTAATTGGGTATAGGATTTCTTTCTGGGATAATAATAATGTTCTAAAATTAATTGTGCTGATGGTTGCACAACCTTGAAAATATGATAAAACCACTGAATTGTACATTTTAAAAGAGTGAATTTTAGGGTATGTGAATTATAGCTCAACAACAACAACAACAACAACAATACATATGCAGCTTGATTTTTGGCAACTCCTGGACTTCCATTTAGAGAACTTCTTATCAAATTTAGGAAAGTAAAGTACCTTGGTCCCTTTTCCAAATTTCCACTCACTGTGTGACCTTGTGTAGGTCACTTTTCTCAGGATGTGTTTTCTGATTTGTATTATGAAAAAATTGAGCTAAAGGATCTTTGATTCCTTTCAGGTGAACATTCCATAGTTTTTGAGAGGAAACCCTTTGATTGGTAAGGGTCCTGGTAAAAGGATAAAAGATAGGAGTTCTCTTCCTCTCCGCTGCTGTTTCCTGTACTTTTAGGAATCTGTGCTTGGCCCTTGCCTTATCAAGTGACCTTTGGCAATTCAGTTCTCCTGCCTAGATTTTGGGTTCCTTATGTGTAAAATGGGCTTGGTCAAGGCTCTTACTGGCTCCCTGATTCTAGGACTCTGATAGAGCTTGGGTGTACTTCTGGGAGCTAAGGTTTTGGAATCCAGCAGCTGTCCTGATGGCAAATACTGTTTTTATACTTTCCTACTGATGGCTCGTTAAAGAAAAGTTTTGAAAATTGCCAGATGGAATCTGAGGAAAATACTAGGAAGCTCTTTGCCAGGAGACATCTGCAAGGGTGGGGCTGTGTCTGGGGGGTACCTGCAAAGAATCCCTTGGTCTGTGTCCCTCTAGCTCTGTGTTTCCATCTGAGCATGGGCTAAAATCCCTACTTGAGCTCTGTTCCCTGTCCAACACCCACACAGGACTTAGAGTGCTAACCTGTGCTGCTGACCTGGTTCTGTACTGAGGGTGAGTTCTTAAGGCTGTGGCTCTTAGGTGGTAAACACCCTGGAGAGCCTGGGCCAGGTATAGCTGCAAACCTTGGCTGCCTTGCCCAGCCTTAATGAAAATCCTGCCATCAGTCTGAAACTTGAGAAATCTCAAATCAAAGTTTGTTGTACAATAGCCGGGAAGGTCTGCTGACTGATCAGGGTCCATCTGTCTGAGCAGCCTCAGAGCTTGGGAATGGAGAAGAAGGATCAAACTGGCTCAGCACAGAGCTACTCAGGACCCATTTTCTGACAGTAGAAGACGTCTCAGCCCTCCCACCATGGCTGCAGAGGAGCACATGGCCTTTTACAGTCTTTCCGACCTGCGGAGTTGGCTCTAGGCTTGCAGGTCTATCCGGGGCTCTACTAACAATCCCACAATGATGTGTTAGTTGTGTTCTGACACACGAAGTCCCAAGGCAGCTTGTCTTGGAGACCTATGCTGATGTCTCACTCTGGCAGCAGATCATTCACTGAGAGGGCTTTTCCTGATCTGCAGATAATTTGTGAGAGAAATGGAGACTCAGGAGATGAGGTGAGTTTTCAGAGGTCATTCAACTTTTAAATGGCAGAGCCATGACTCAGACCCAGTAACTTACATTTCAGTGCTCTTTCTACTATATTATCTCATCCTCTGCTTCTGACAGAGGAAGCAAGATAAAACATAAAGAATTCCAATATGAAATGAAGCAAATTAAATTAAAAAAATGTTTATTTTTGAGAGAGAGATAGAGTACAAGCGGGGGAGGGGCAGACAGAGAGGGAGACACAGAATCTGAAGCAGGCTCCAGGCTCTGAGCTGTCATCACAGAACCCGATGTGGGGCTCACACCCATGAACTGTGAGATCATGACCTGAGCCAAAGTTGGACACTTGAGCCACCCAGGTGCCCCAAGAGTTGGGTTCTTAATGGGCTGGCTCCCTCAACTCACTTTTGAAGCCTTCTCCAGGATGCCTTTCCAGCCTCTTCCTGGGCATGTTCAACCCTTTCTCCTTACTCTCTTCTGGGATCCTATAGCCCTTTGTACCTGCTTTTTCTTTCTTTCTTTTTTTTTTTTTTTTTAATAATCTGTTTTCCTGTCTGTTACCCTTTAAACTGGGAACTCATGAGGGTAGAAACAGCTTTGTTCATCTGTCGTCGTAACTCAGCATATGGCCCAGCAGTGAGTAGGCGTCAGGAAATGTATGGTAGAAGTTTTACAGAAGGAGGCTGGGTGTCCTTAGAGCTCTAGGACAGGGGAGATGGGAGGAGACTCTGGCCCAGCTTGGCTGTGGGGAGAACACTATGGAATGTCTTCTGTGGATACGTGAGTCAGCTAAAGCACTTCTTGGGCTAAAACCAGAAGGCAAGAAGGTCCAGGAATAGTTATTATAGGTTAACCACACACCTCAGCACAGAAGGCTATGTAAATGACAAAAGAAATTCCAAGCATGTATTCTGGCAGTAAGCAGTGAATAGGTGTATCTCCCAGGGACAGGGTATTGTGGACAGTAGAGAAGGTGGCAAGAATAGATTGGGAGAGGGGGTTCCAGAAAGTGGTAATGATTGGAGGCTCACTTTCTCAATGCTAACTGTACTATAACAATTCTCACCATTATTCCTGACTCTGTTAACATGTCAGCATCTCATTTGTTTATACCCTCCTCCCTTGCCTCAGGCCTGATTGTATTAACAGTTGACCTCATTTTGCTAAAATCTATTTGTAGCACTCGGGCTGGGAACTCTGCCACACTCTGGCTCCCCAGGTCCTAGCCAGTTTCCCTGGGTTAGCTCTGTTCACCTAGCAAGCCACACCTGCTCTCATGAAAGCTCCATGGTCTGTCGCCCTAGCAGTGCTCGCTGGGCATAGGGGTAGCTTCTGAGAGCTGAGCTTGTGCAGGGGCTGTGCGGGATGGCCAGCCATGCTCTCCTTGTGCTTTCACATGCACTTTCTATCATAACCCCTTCCATGTGAAAACCGACTTTCTTCTTCCCTTTGTCTTTCCTTTCCACCTTTGCTGAGTACCTGTTCTGGTCAGGCTCTGTGCTAAGTATGGGGCTATAGAGAGAAATAAGGCTTGTACCCTGGCCCTGAGGAACTCACAGACTATCAGAAGGTGACTAGTATGAAAGTTGAAAAACACACAAGGCAGTCCCTGAGATGGCAGGAGATAATCCATGTTTACCTGTCCAAAGAGTGGGTTGGTTGAGGAATCCTAGTCAGAGGAGAAGGATTGGAAATATCCATGTAGACTGTTGTGGGCTGGGAAGGTGGCAGGAAGCGAAGAATGGGAATGGAATTATGGGGAAAAGTACATTGTTAGTAAGGCACAGATAAGACTCTTCATTTCTCTTTTTCTGGCACAATGGTTTATAGATTCTGTATTAGGATTCTCCAGAGAAACATAATATGTATGTATGTATGTATGTATGTATGTATGTATAGAGATAGATAGATAGATAGATAGATAGATAGATAGATAGATAGATATAAGGGGAAGATTTATTATAGGAATTGGCTTACATGATTATGGAGGCCAAAAAGTCCTGTGATATGCCATCTACACCCAGAGAACCAGAAAAACCAGTGGTATGATTTAGTCTGAGTTTGAAGGTCCAACAACTAGGAGAGCTGATGGTATAAGTCTGAGTCCAAAGGCCAGAGAATCAGGGGCTGATGCTATATGTCCCAGCCTGAGTCCGGAGACCTGACAACCAGGTGTGCTGATGTAAGAGGGTAGCAGAAGATAAATGTCTCAGCTCAGGCTGAGAGAGCACATGCATCCTTCCTCTGCCTTTTGGTTCTATTCAGGCACTCAGAGGCCTGAGGATGATTGAATGACATGTATTCACATTAGTGAAGATGGTCTCCTTTACTCAGTCTACCGATTGAAGTACTAATCTCTTATTGAGGCAAGAAAGCTCTCTCGGCATCCCTTAGCCCAGTCAAGTTGACACATAAAATTAACATCACAGATTTGCTTTGGACTATAGGGTTCTGCCCAGGGTTCCACTGAAAGGGCCTGATAATTCTCACATCTTCTTCTCCAGCTACTACCTCTTATTTAAACTCCACATCCACATTCTTAATTACCTAGTGGATATGTCCAGCTGAAGATTTCCAGAACACCTCAAAGCACTTTCATTCATAACTATGCACTTGATCTCTTTAGCAATTCTGTGACAATGCATTTTAGAGTTGAGGAAGTTGAGATCCAGATGGAGCAGAGGCAAGCATAGAACCCAGACTTCCTAGTACCCAGTGCAGGATGCTGCTTTTGATGGCACAATAATTTCTCTACAAGAGGCCTTACATTTAACCTTAAAGGCCTGGCCATTTGACCTTTGGGTATTCACTCTCCGGATGGCCTGTGAGCCACAGTCAGCTCTCAGGATATTGTCTGGGAGAAAAACTCAGGTTTTGGAACTCTTATAGCCACACTCTGGCTAGATCAGGGGATCATCTCCATGGTGAGCAATGTTTGGATGTAACAAAGCAGAAACAACACCTGCTGCACAAGTAGGAAAGTTGTAATGAGAAAGTGGGGTGTAGCAGAAAGACCATGTGGTCAGGCAAGTCTGGATCTGAATTCCAGCCCTGTCACTTTTGATGAACTCCAGGAAGTCAGTTCTCCTGGGGAGACTCAGTTCCCTGGCCTATAGAGTGAGAACACAAATACCTGCCTTCTAGAGTGGCTATGAGAATTCAAGATGGTGGATATAAATGCCTAATGTGTTATGTATCTTCTCTTTTCCTTCCTCTCCTATGTGGGGTAAGGAGAGAGAGATATCATACTTGGAACTTATCAGTAAAGGTTCAGTTCCACAAATATTTACTGAATCCCTGTGTGAGCTGGTCATCGCTGTGCTGGGCACCGGTATACAGACAAGTGATGATCACTAGGGGCCACAAAGTGAGTCAGCCAGATTAGAGTCATTCTCTTCTTGACAAGGTGGTGGCTCATGGGATGGGACAGGCACTATCTCTGAGCTCTAACTATGCACTTGACTGGACAGAGGGGTGTATGGATGCTTATATATTTAAGTGGAGTTAAAGTTGGTTGAAGAGATCCAAAGGGTACTGGTAGGTGGAACAGTATTGCCTTAGATGAGGGGAGGACTATCAGATCCTGCCCTTGGCTCTGGTCATTCAGTATTTTTATTCATGACTTGGATGAGAGTATTAAGCTGGAAAAAATAATAGAGTCTTGTTCCACATCAATCTGGACAAGGTGGGATAGGGACTGAATAGAATATATAGGTGCCCAATCCGCATGTCCATCTTGAGAACTTTGAAGTGTTGGAGGCAATAGGGGGCGGGCATTTCCCAGAGTCTTGTTTGAACAGGAGTGCCTCTGACTTTTGGTAAGAATATAAAAGGGATGTTGGAGTTGGGAAACCTTGGGAAGCCAAGATTAAAAGTCTGTAACAAACAGGGGAGACAAAGAGTACCCCGGCCTCTGGAAGAGGTGTGGAGGAGGCAGGTGTGTTCCAGAAAGAAACCACCAGAAAGCTCACCGTGCTGCAGAGATATCTCTTCCTGGGACCCAAAGGACAGGAATGTGAGGATTTGTGTATGGTTGGAAGGGTAGGCCTGCGTGAGGGTGGAGGATGGCTGCCAAGGGACCCTCGGTTTTCTCTATGAGAGTCTGGCCTAAACATGTAAAGGATAGGGCTGCCACCCCAGACCTTGTAACTCCCCTCCCTTGGATGGAAATAGAATGTGCTAATCTGTGTTTGATCCCACACTGTCCCCATGTCCTGCTGCTCAGCTTTCAATCAGGAACTATGAATATAACCATTTGTCAATCTGGGCCTCAGCTTCACACAGTTTCCAGCTACATGTATCTTTTCCTGTTATCTAGACCCAGCCTCAACTTGGTGGCTCCACCGGGGTCCTTTTGGATTCCCATCAGCCCCTCATCCTTACCAGGCGCTGGGGTCCTGTCGACCCTACTGCCCCCTCCTCAACCTGAGGCTAAACTGCTGTGCACAGGAGGGCATTCCTTCTTTTCTTCCTTCCCCGCCCCCCACGTCTAGGGCTCCTCTGAGCCCACTGCTACTCTCTCCTGAGTTGAGTCCAGCCCAAGCAGGGGCCACAGTAGCAGCCGTGTTCTCCTTATGGTGTCCAGGTTTCCTGTGCTGTGGCTTAGAGCTGAGACCTGGTGGACTGGGAACAATGGCAGGTTCCAGGAGTGGCCCTCTTCTGGTTGGCTCACTTCTGAGGACATGGCTTTTGTACTTACCTTCCGGTGTTGCTCCTTGTTCAAGCTTTTCAGTTTTGCTCTGGAGACTGAGCATTGCTTTGAACCCCAGCCACCGCACCGGCACTTTGCCAAATTGCCGCCAGGCATTCTCTGGAGGTAGATCTGTCCCTGGATTCCTGGCAAGGGCAACGTCCTGTATATGCCAATCTCTTGGTGTTACTCCTGTTGTACTTGGTCTCTGGATTGAGCCACAGCCTAGAAAGGCTCTCCATTGGTGAGACCTTTACCTGACCTGGGCTCTCTGTACCTTGTACCTGGAATAGCCTGGTTGTCCGGGAGACCCGGCTCCTGCAGGAACATCAGTCCCACAGCCAGGCCTCAAGCTCTAGTGATGTTGCTTTATACTCTTACCAGCTGTCCCCTTCTCCCTACTCTAGCATTGCTGATCCAGTAGCACAGAAGCCACTGCGCGTGGGCACATGTGCTCATTGCAGTCCAGAGGTAGCTGGGATGTCCTGAGAAGGCACTAGTTGTCTCCTATTCACTGCCGAGTAGGGAAGTATGATTTAACAAACTTCCTGCACAGCTCTCAGGCCTCTCATCTTTTCCAAAGTAGGCAGAGAGCTCACTATACTAGTATGTGGCAAATGTGTGTCTAAGAAGCATTCTGCAGTGGGAGGGCTTCATGCAGGAGGGGATGCATGGAGTTGCAAGGCTAGGTGTGCAGTGGGCAACCTGTCTCACCATGGCCTCCTCTCTGGCAGTGACCCGCCATAATCACCTCAAGGACTTCATGCTGGTGGTGTCGATCGTTATTGGTGTGGGTGGCTGCTGGTTTGCCTACATCCAAAACCGTTACTCAAAGGAGCACATGAAGAAGATGATGAAGGATCTGGAGGGGTTACACAGAGCTGAGCAGAGTCTGCATGACCTTCAGGAAAGGTAAGGCCCTGCCCCTTCCCCACAGCCCTGATGCTGCCAGCTCTTGGGAGCCTCCTGTTTCCACCAGGGTTGTGGGCTGTCTCGCCCCCAAGATCATGCTGGCGTCACCTCCCAGGCTGTGCCATACTTCCCAAAACTGCATTGGGAGCGTAGGCTCCTGACATTACAGTTGCACAGGCAAACATTCCTCCCCAGGGCAGAAGCTTATTTCTGTCTTTCCTCCCTCTGAGTCTCAGAGGGAGAAATGTGTAGCTGTCAGAGATCTAGAGCCTCCCTGGGTGGATGGCTTGTCGGTTCTAGCCTTCTCACTGCCCCTGGACTGTTATCTTTCCCATAGAAATAGACATAATTACCTGTTCTTCATTGTTCGCCGAAGAAACCTCCCAAATCTGTCTTTCTGATACCTTTAGTTCTTGAAAGATGGTAGGGAGGTCCTGGTAGTTAAGGTTGAATGTATATAGAGTGAGGCCAGATCCCTGGCACCATAAGACTCTCATGGAGCAGTTTTAGAAAGATGCAAAAGTCAGGAGGGAGTCAACGCAGGTAATTGGTTTTTTGCTTTGTTTTGTTTTTGAGAAGAGGAGGGACCTACTTCAGGACTCTTTTTTAGAAAATTATTTTGGCAGCCTCAGGATTCCCATTGAGAAGTCTTTGCAGGAATCCATGTAAAAGGAAATGACATTTGGCCCTTTTCTGTTACTTTTTAATGATAGCTACTATTTTCTTTGGAGGGTGGGCAAAGGATTTCTTATGAGCTAGGTATTGTTAAGTACTTAAATGCATTGTTATTTTTTTAAATCACCACAACCATGTTAGGTAGGTACTATTACTATTTTAGAGTTGAAGAAATGAGGGCTCAGAGAGGATGAGTGCTTTGTTTGGGTCACATATCAGTAAGTATGAGCCAGGAATTTTGACACTTACAGGTGCTGCCTCAGTAAAGGTGGCCCTATCACATTCATTTCCACTGGCTGGGTTTCTCGGAGATAAGTGAAGTTTTATCTCTGAACTGATTTCTGGCTACTTTTCTGGGCCCCTTGTTCCTGGGCCCTTTGCCAGCTAGGGGCTAAATGCTGCTATCTGGGCAGCCCCCATTCTTCATTTCTCTGAAAAGCATGTACTGTTTTCGTTGCGAAGCCAAAGAATCTAGGCAGGAGACATTCCAAGTTTGAGGATAAAACTAAGCTCCCAGTTCTCCCTGCTCCCCAAGGCCTCCAGAGCTTAATGACCACTGTGGCCCTTAGAGAAATGACTGCATGCACACACATTGACACATGTGCACACACATATTCTCCTCTGATAGTGTCCAGAGCCCACATGCCGCCTTGTCCCTCCTTCCTTTCACAGGCCTGCACTGCCAGCCACCACAGAGCTTTTCTTTTTTTTTCCAGAGTTCCTGATACTTTGGGTGAATAAATGTAATGCTACATGTGCATTCCAGGTAGGATTTCACTGGGTTTCAAGAAAATTCTTTGAGGCAAGGATTTTGATTCCCATTTAGGATTGAAGAAACAGGCCTGGTACAGGGAACAGACTTGTCCCTGGTACAGGGAACAGATTAGTCACACAGCTGCTTAGAGTCAGGGCTTGCGGTCAGGTAGCCGAATTTTCTTACTTGTAATGCTAACTGACTGCTGCTTTCAAGATGCTCAGTCTTCTGTGGAGGAGATGGAGTGGGGTGAGGCTTGACTGTACACGTATTTGCTCATGTCTGCACCCAGTAGTATTTATTGATCTTCATCTCTGCTAGATCCTGTTAGGACTATAAAAGTGGGTCAGTTTTGATTCTACTTTAAAGGAGTTCCCTACTATCTGGGCAAGGCAGACAGATCATAGGCTTTTCTGAAGAGGCTGCTTTCAGAGAGGATTATATTCAGTGAAGAAATGAATCCCCAGTGGTGTAATTTCAGGCAGTTGGGTCACGGAAGAATACAATAAAGAGGGTGTTCAGCAAGGGAAGCTGATGGGGGCAGGAAATGGCGCCTCTGATTTGTTTTGAGCCTTGCCTGTAGTGCCACCTAGTGTGTGTCTTGAGGAGGCTGAACTGCCTTTCTCTCCAGGGACAAAGCGGACTGCCATTTGTCAGCAGGAGGCTTGCAGCCTAGTCCTTTTCTGCTTGTCCCACCACATCTCTTGAGGTTTCAGCCACTGACAGATCTGGACTTGAATTGGCAGTTTTTATTTTTATTAAAAAATTTTTTTAAATTTTATTTTTGAGAGCAAGAGAGACAGAGCATGAGCAAGGGAGGGCAGAGAGAGAGGGAGACACAGAATCTGAAGCAGGCTCCAGGCTCAGAGCTTGTCCGTGCAGAGCCTGATGTGGGGCTTGAACTCACAAACTGCGAGATCATGACCTGAGCTGAAGTCGGACACTCAACCGACCGAGCAACCAAGGCGCTTCATGGACGTGACTTGGCAGTTTTTAGAGGCTGAGTTCTGTCTCTGCCTCTTCTGTTTCACCTACTTAATTAGCTCAGTGGTCAGTACTCTCTTCTGAGGTCCCCTTTTGTTCTGTAGCTTTATCCTTCTGTATCTCAGGTCTAAGCTATATATCACTGTCTTCTTCATCATCCTTTACCCTCCTACCCTGGTCTCCTGTGACTTGGTGTTTCTTACTCAGATAGGAAGGCCCAACAATGACTAAGTCCTTCGCTTCTTCCAGAGGGATTAGCGAACTCTTACTCTTTCTCCTGGGTCTAGTTACCTTCCCTGACTCCTTTCAGGCAGAGTTGGTCACTCCATCCTTTGGGCTCATCCAACACCTTGTATGTCTCTCTGTTGTAGAACTTATCACACTGTGTTTAGGTATCTGTTTATTTGTCTATATTGGACTAGATCATGAGCTCCTAATTGGCAGGGACCAATTTCTCATTCATCTCCATGTATCTAGGACTTAGTGCAAGGCTTGGCATTCAGCAGACACTTGAAAGTATGTGTTGAATGAATGGATGAATAAATGAATGGATTAATATAGATATGTGGAGGAAGGAAGGAGGCTGGGTTGGATGGCTGGAAGGTTTTGTCAGTGAACAGAGGGAATGTGTAGGTGGGTACAAAGGTATATTTTCATTATAACTGAGCCTTTGAGATCTTACCTACCATGGAAGATACTTAGAAAGGAAAGTCAGGCCTGGGGGCAGCAGGGGCCCTCCCCAGACCCTTTGTTATGAATTTCGTTTTCTGCACTTCTGGGAACAGGTACTCAGGACTCTATGAGGTGCTTCTCAATGGTTCCTTTCTCATCTTCCCTAAATACCCCCAGGATCCCCACCCCAGTCGCATCTCAGCCATTGTGCCTTCTCTGGATCTTTGGGCTAGCTTGCAGGGCGTTCTGCATTTATTGAGCCTTCCAGATACCTGAGGATATGGGGAATGACTGTGGGGTTTGGAGTCCTACAGATTGGAATTCTAGTCTCTGTTCTACCTGCAATGACTTCCCTTTTCTAAGTCTTAAATCCATACCTGTCCTAGGCTGATAATGATGCATCATATCATTATCTGCAGGGAGGACACATGGAAATACCCTGTAAGCTAGTAGTTGTTAGGATCTTACTATGTGAGATCCCTCAGAGGAAGGATTCAGATACCCAGGAACCTAGCATGATTACTGGCAGCAAAATGATAAGAAATATGGTAATCACTGTGGTTTCTTTTGGCCCTGAGCTAACTCAGAGCCAGTCAACAGAGTAGGGAGAATATATTCTGAGTGCCAGAGCCCTCATTTTCCTCTTTGATGCTGTGACTCGTGGCGTGTTGGCTGGCACCCCTTGCCTGGCCTTCTCCAGCTCCCTGCATCGCTCCCCAGGCTGCACAAGGCCCAAGAGGAGCACCGCACAGTGGAGGTGGAGAAGGTACATCTGGAGAAGAAGCTGCGTGATGAGATCAACCTTGCCAAGCAGGAAGCCCAGCGGCTGAAGGAGCTGCGGGAGGGTACTGAGAATGAGCGGAGCCGCCAAAAATACGCAGAGGAGGAGTTGGAGCAGGTAGGAGAGTGTACTGTTTCCTGGACACCCTGGGGTGGGGGTGGGAAAAGTGCAGGGCCAAAAGCCTGGCTGGAATGCTTCATGTGCGAGGACTTTGAAATATGCCTCAAAGAATATCTTTAGGAGTTACTAGACTCTTACCAATAATAGTGGAAAAGTTGTAAAAAAAAAAAAAAAAAAGGTCACTGTGATTTTCAAAGACTAGGGGATAACAGGTGATAACAGTTATTTTGTTCCCTTTTTATTGAACTATTACATAAAGTGTACCAATCATAAATATACAGCTGGAAAGCTTTCCTATAAGCATGTACCTGTATAACCAGCATCCAGATAAAGATAAAGAGTATCTTTTAAGCACCCTAGAAGGCTCACTTTTGCTTCTCTCTGCCTTCTGTCAATATTCCACCAAAAGGTAACTATGGTCATGATCTGTAAACCGGATTTGTTTTGCTTGATTTTGAACTTCATATAAATGGCGTTATATGGTATTTTTCTTCGTGTTTGGTTTCTTTTACTCAGCATTATGTCTGTGAGAGTCATCCATGTTACTGTGGGTAGTGGTAGTTGGTTTATTTGCATTGCTAAGTAATTATTCATTGCAGGAGTGTTCTTTAAATTATTTATCCATTCTTCTGTTGGTAGACATTTGAGTTGTTTGCAGTTCTTTTTCTTTTCCTTTTATGAATAACACTGCTATGGACCTCCTGCATATTCTCTTAGCATAAACACTTATTTCTGTTGGATATATAATAGGGAATTTATAAATTTAGCTGTATTAGAAACCTCTAGTTTTCCAAAATGGTTGGACCAGTCCATATTAGCGCCAGCAATGTGTGAGAGTTCTGGTTGAGCTACAACCTTGGTATTTTTAGGTTTTTTAATTGTATACATTCTGGGATCTAGAGGTATTTCATTGTGATTTTAATATTCATTTTCCTAATGGCTAATAATAATAAATACCTTTTGATAAATTTATTGACCATTTTATTTGGGAATCTCTTCTCATTTTAAAAATTGTGTTACTTGTCTTCTTCTTAGTTGATTTGTAGGAGTTCTTTATATATTCTGGATGTAAGTCTTCCTGTATATATATATACATATAACACAAATCTTTTCCCTGTCTGTAGCTTGTTTTGCTCTCTTAATATTGCTTTTAATGAACAGAAAGCCTTGATTTTAATGAAGTCCAATTTAATCATTTTTTTTAAGTGGTTGGTACTTTTTGTGGCCTCTTTAAGAAATCTTTCCCGATCCCCAAGATATTTTTGTAAATTTTCTTATAGAAGTGTTCTTGTTTTACTTTTCACGTTTAGGTTTGTGGTTTATTTCAAATTAGTTTTTGTCTATATGAGGTAGGAAGTCAAGGTTCTTTTTTTTTTTTTTCAAGTAGATAATTCTGTTCTGTAGTCTGTCTGTCCCTAAAGCACATTGTCTTCTACTAAGTCTCAATATCAGTAGTAAGTTCTCCAGCTTTGTTCTTCAAAATGGCCTTGGCTGTTCTAGGTTCTTTGCATTTCCATAATTAAGCTTGTCATTCTACCACTTCTCCCTACTCCCCCTGCTCCCACAAAAGCCTTGCTGGGATTTTTATTGGTTTTATATTGAATCTATAGATTAATGTTGGGGAAAATTGACATTTTAACAAAATGATTCTTACAATCCGTGAGCATTGTTTATCTTGTCTCCTATTTAGGTCTTTTAAAATTTCTCCCAGCAATGTTTTGTAGTTTTCAGTGTAGAAGTCTTGCACTTTAAAAAAAATTTTTTTAGGGGTACCTGGGTGGTTCAGTTGGTTAAGAGTCTGACTGTTGATCTCAGTTCAGGTTTTGATCTCAGGGTGTGAGTTCAAGCCCCGCGTGTTGGTTCCACGCTGGGTGTGAAGCCTACTGCTCTTATTTTTCTAGCTTTTTAAAAATTTTTATTTTTTCAGATTTTATTTTTAAGCAATCCGTATACCCAACATGGGGCTCAAAACTCACAACCCCCAGGTCAAGAGTCGCGTGCTCCACTGACTGAGCCAGTCAGGTGCCCCTTATTTTTCTAGCTTCTTGAGGTGGAAGATTAGGTTATTGATTTTAAACCTTTAATATTTTCCAACAGAGGCATTTAGAACTATAAATTTACAGCTCAGCACTGCTTTAGCTGCTGCATTCACTAAGTTCTGGTATTTCATATTTTCATTATCATTCAGTTGAAAAGATTTTTTAATTTCTATCGCAATATTTTGGGGGGGTGCTCATGGTTGTTTAGGACAAGTGTGTTGATTAATTTTCAAACACTTGGGGACTTTTCCAGTGATTTTTCTCATTGATTTCTAATTTAATTTCACTGTGGTCAGAGAACATATGCTGTATATTTTCAGTTCTTTCAAATGTGTTGAGACTTGGTTTATGTAAACAGACCAAACAATACAATGGAAAGGTGAAGAGTGTCAGATTGGATAAAAAAACAAAACCCAGCTATCTGCTGTTTACAAGAGATATAAAATGGGTAAAAGTAAAAGGATGAGAAAAGATATATAATACAAACGCAAAGCAAAATAAAACAGGAGTAGTTATATTACTATCAGACAAAATAGGCTTTAGAGCAAGAAGTATTACTAGAGACAAAAATGGACATTTCATCATGATAAATGTGTGAATCCAACAGTAACATAACAACACTTAATTTGTATACATCTAATAATATAGCTTAAAAATATATAAAACAATGAGGCACCTGGGTGGCTCAGTTAAGCATCTTTCAGTGTAGGTCATGATCTCACACACAGTTCGTGCATTCAAGCCCTGCATTGGCCTCTGTGCAGTCAGCTCAGAGCCTGGAGCCTGCTTTGGATTCTGTGTCTCCCTTTCTCTCTGCCCTTCTCCTCACGCTCTGTCTGTCTGTCTCTCTCTCTCTCAAAAATAAATAAACATTAAAAAAAATTTTAAAAATATATATATAAAGCAAGAGCTGAAGGAACTAAAAGTTTAATAGACAAATTTATGGTCAAAGTTAGAGATTTTAAAACACCTCTGTCAAAAATAAGAAGCCAAAAGTATCAGTAAGGATGTGAAAAATGTAAACATGATTAATCAATTTGACCTTATCAACATATATAGAGCATTCTGCCTGACAACTGCAGAATACACATTTTGTTTCATGTCTACGTATTCCTTCTGTTCCAATCTCTCCTCTCCTTCTGGGAATCCAGTATTTATGTAAGACCTTTTACCTGGATTCCACTTGTCTCTTATGCTTAGTTGTGTCTTTTTTTTTCTCTTCGTGCTTTGGTTTCATTATTTTCTGTGGATTCATCTCTGAGTTTTCTAATCCTATATTCTGCTGTGAATATTGTGCTGTTTTGTTCAACCCATCCAGTGGAATCCTACTCTCAGATAATGTATTTTTCAGTTCTAGAATGCCTGTGTTACTCTTTTATAGATTCCGGTTTCCTGCCCAGAATTTCCATGTTTCCATTTATTGTGTCCATCTCTGTATTTTCTTCACTCATAGTTGAAGTCCTTTTCTGGTGCCTCTCACATTTGGATCACTTATGAGACTGCCTATTTTTCCTCTTGATTATTGGTTATATTTTCCTGCCTCTTCTCATGTCTAGTCATTTATTTTTATTAAATAGTGGACAGTGTGTATAAAAAATAATAGAGGCTCCAGATGATTTTATCTTCCATCAAATAGAGGCTCCTCCCTTCTTCTGTTAGGTATGTAGGGTGAGGATCTAATCACCTCAAGCCAATCAGAAATTGAGCCATGTTGGAGCTGGGTTGTAGTTTTAGAAAGACTTGGTCTAGCACTCGTTTGTCCCTGTTTCTCAGGCATGTTCCTTCCTTTTTCTTGAGAGCTTGTGGATTTCTTTCTCCTGAGCCCTGAAAGACTATGAGAGATTCATTTCTGCCACTTGGAGGATTTTAACTTAGCTCTTTGGCCTCCTGCTCCTCATAGCTTCAAAATTTTGCAGCTGTCTCGAGGGGAGGACCAGGAGTATGTGTGAAGCAGGTCCCTTCCTTCCTACAATGTTTTGTCCCCTAAGTATTATGAAATTATGGGAGATTTTATTACACCCTTTGACCTAGCTATGTGTTCTCCTGCACAGCCCCAGAACTGAGTAAATGCTCAATGAAGAAAACTGGATGTATGTTTCCAATCTCAATTTCCAATCTGTCATACCAGTACTGTACTACCAACAAAAGCTGGGCTGGTTTCTCTAGGCTCCAGTGGAGTCCCCACTGCCCTGGGCCATGCCCAATTATCAGCTCTCACCCAGAACCATCCAATGGCTCCAAGGAAGAAAATGGCTGACAATTATCAACTCATCTTAGGCTTTTTCCCCTCTTTGGATTTTCAGTTCATCTAGTCCAGTGATTCTCAGACTTTTTGATCTCAGAACCCTTTGACTCTTAAAAATTATTTAGGACCTCAAAGAACATTAAAAAAAATTTTTTTTAAGGTTTATTTTTGAGAGGTGGGGGAGGGGCAGAGAGAGACAGAGACACAGAATCTGAAGCAGGCGCCAGGCTCTGAGCTATCAGCACAGAGCCCGATGTGGGGCTGAACCCACGAACCATGAGATCCTGACCTGAGCTGAAGTCAGAGGCTTTAACCGACTGAGCCCACAGGCGCCCCATCAAAGAACATTTTTAAAGGGGAAGTCTGTTGCTGTTTACCCTGTTAGAAGTTAAAACTGAGAAAATTAAAAGAGTATTTATTAATTCAGGGGTGCCTTGCTGGCTCAGTCAGAAGAGCATGCAACTCTTGATCTTGGGGTCATGAGTTCAAGCCCCACATCGGGGGTAGAGATTACTTAAAAAAAAAATCTTAAGGGGTGCCTGGGTGGCTCAATCGGTTAAGCGTCTGCCTTCAGCTCAGGTCATGGGCTGATCTGACAGTCAGGTCAGATCTCACAGTTCATGGGTTGAAGCCTTGCATAGGGCTCTGTGCTGACAGCTCACAGCCTGGAACCTGCTTCAGATTCTGTGTCTCCCTCTCTCTCTGACCCTCCCCCATTCATGCTCTGTCTCAAAAATAGATAAACGTTAAAAAAAAAAAAAGACTGCATTTTTCAAAATAAAAATAATTTAATGAGAAGTGAGTTTTTTTTTTTTTTTTTACAGTTTTGCAAATTCTTTTAATGTCAGGCTTAATAGACTGCTGATTCTTATATTAGTGTCTATATTCAATCTGTTATGATATTACTTATCATATAGCCTCTGGAGAAATCTACAGTTCAGTTGTGAGTGAAAGGGAGTGAAAAAGGTAAATAATGTCTTAGTACAATTATGAAAATAGTTTGATCTCACAGATGCTCTGAAAGGATGCACTCAAGGATTCCTGGATCATACTGGAAAAATTGTAGACGTAGTCTTTATAGCTCTCTGATGACTTTGAAAATTTTTCATAATTATAATAATTTGTCTTTCAAGAATTTTGTAATTTTTGTAGCTTAGACAGCTTTCCCCAGATGCTGTGTTGGATCAGAATTATTCTTCTGGCATGACCTACTGCATCCTATGGGGAAGTGGAAGTCAGGGGTAACAAAGCACGTGGTCAGTGGTTATTAACTTTGCTGCATAGTAGAAGCTATGTAGTAGAACTTGCAGAACATGAGAAAGTATTGATACCTAGGCCAGCGCCCCAGATCTGTGAAATCAGAATCTGGGTTTGGGTCCAGATACCAGTATTTTTGAAGTGTGATTCCCCAGGTGATTCCAGCGTGTCGCAGGTTGAGAACCACAGCCATAGAATAAAAGAATACTGTGACTTGCCCCCCAGCTCTATCTCCTTCAGGCATTTATTCCTTGTGTGTGGCAGGATGGGTCTGTCTCTGTCTCCTTGCCTCCCATCCTCCCCACCCCGCCCCCACTTCCTTTTCCCTATTTTGTAAGTATTTCTCCTGTTAAACCATTTTGAGCCTGTTAGACCAGCCTTTCCCAACTGTCCCACTGCCCTCCCTTTCCTCTTTTTTCTTTTTCTCTCCATTCTCCCTTGCTCTTAGCGTATCCCATTCCTTTCTCTCCCTTCAAGGTAGAACTTGATAATACATTTTCACACTTGGTATATTAGACTCTAAGGCATCTGTTCTCCATTTTAAATCTACAAAGCCAGGAGTGGGCTAAGTTATAGTTTCTTTTTCCACTTTTTCAAAGACCGAAAACCAAGTGGGGATTTGTCCTCTCATTGGCTCTCTATGGAATAAAGGTGTTCTGTCCTTAGCTAAGGCCCTCCCAGTCTATCTCAGGCCACGGAGAGAACCTCAGGCCTGCTCTGGGATACTTGCCCCATTGGCAAGTTGGGAATAATACAACTGCCTCTCAATCCGTTTTCTCTGGGATTCTGACCAGCTAAAGGTCAGTGTCTAGGTGGGGAAATTGGGGGTCACTTCTACTGTAGACTGGGTGAGATAGCAAGGGATCCAGTGTGTATAATGTCTGCATGCAATCTCAGACCTTCCATGTTTAGTGCTTCCATGTTTCAGCTTCATTGGATGCTCCTTGCTGAGAAGTCAGTGAGATCTCTGCTTACACATTGCTTCTCTCATGTCTTGGCCTCTTTCGGCAATGCCCATGTTCAAAGTAAGTGTGCTGGTTTGTAGAGGGTGCCCTTCAAAGCCTACCTGCCCTGCTCAATGGGAGAATCATAGACAAAACCTCGGGACTACAGGACACTTTGGAGAGCATTGAGGCTATCCCTTTCTGGAATAGCGATCATTTTTTTTTTTTTTCAACGTTTATTTATTTTTGGGACAGAGAGAGACAGAGCACGAACGGGGGAGGGGCAGAGAGAGAGGGAGACACAGAATCGGAAACAGGCTCCAGGCTCTGAGCCATCAGCCCAGAGCCCGACGCGGGGCTCGAACTCACGGACTGCGAGATCGTGACCTGGCTGAAGTCGGATGCTTAACCGACTGCGCCACCCAGGCGTCCCTAGAATAGCGATCATTTTTAAGGGCTCTCTGACCTGAGCTGTTCACAAAACTCCTCCCGAGATCACCCCTTTACTGTGGTTTGGATTTGCAAGGGAGAAAGTCTTTCCTCACACTAAATTGAGATCTGCTATTGAAAGCACAGGGTCACAGGGCCAGGAGCCGGAATCAGAGTTTTGGATTCCCAGTCAAGTGCTTTTTCTGCCACATGGTGATGTCTTGAGGTCTGAGCATAGACCCCCACCTCTCAGAAAGAAGGTGGCTCACTGAGCTGACCTGAGCCTCAAGAGAGCAGGGAGGATTATGGAGATTGGCTGCAGGCCAGGAGAGGCAGCTAATGTGTGGGTACACAATGCTCTAGTCTGGCAGCAAAAAAAAAAAAAAAAAAAAAAAATCTCAATTTGAGATCTGGTTGACACTACTGACTGTGTGACCTTGAGTAGATTACTTTCCTTCTCTGAGTTTGCCTCCTTGTAATATATAAAACACAGAATAATCCTTGCCCTTTCTGCCTCTCGAGAGGGCTGGAAGCTCATACGAGATAGCAGATAAGAACTCAGAATTCTGTGCTATCAGAGGCATCGGAGAGGGTCATGGCAGCAGTAATGGCTCACATCCTCTTGGCTGCACAGGTTCGGGAGGCCCTGAGGAAAGCAGAGAAGGAACTGGAATCACACAGCTCATGGTATGCTCCAGAGGCCCTTCAGAAGTGGCTGCAGCTGACCCACGAGGTGGAGGTGCAGTACTATAACATCAAGAAGCAAAATGCTGAGAAGCAGCTGCTGGTGGCCAAGGAAGGGGTGAGACCTGCCTTCCCACCACTCTCTTCTCTCCTCCTTGCCCCCTCCCCTCACCTGCCCTTCTTCCTCCTCTCTACCTCTCCTTATCCCTCCTGTTGGACAAAGAGATATCCTGGTGCTGGGTTCTGTTTCTTTTCCTGAAAAATAGTTCCTGATGATGTCCTCAAGTTTCTGGAGGAGGGGCTGAGGGCATGGGTGTACTCCCACCTGCCTTCTGGAAAGATGAAGCAAGTGGAGGCAGGTAGAGGGAAAACTCTGCCAGCCCCAGCCCGCTATGGGGCAGAACCCTTCTGGGTCTGGGGGACTGTCAGGGGATCCCACTGCTTCTCTCTTTGCCTTCATTTTCTTTCCTCCCCCGCTGTTGTCCTTCCCCCTGCCTTCCTTTCCCTTCTTCTCTTCCTTTCTCTCATGCAGCCTAAGCTGTGCTAGGAGGAGGAGGACCCAGCCACTGAAAGGCATTTCTCATTGTCCCACCTCTAATCCCTGCTCTGTTTAAGCTGGGGATCTCATTTTTGCAGGCTGAGAAGATAAAAAAGAAGAGAAACACACTCTTTGGCACCTTCCACGTGGCCCACAGCTCTTCCCTGGATGATGTGGATCACAAAATCCTCACTGCGAAGTAAGTAGCACCTGATGCCCAGCTCTGGCGGTGTCCACCCCATCCTCGGAGTTGGAGGGTGTGTGGAGTCTGCAACCCCAGTTCTGCTTCTTCACTGGTAGAGGGACAGCTCTGGGGTCCTGCCCCAGCCTTTATCCAGCTCCCACCTTGCTCTTGAATTTATGATTTAACTATGTTTCTTATTTGCACGTATTCCCCCAACCTGTTCCTCTAGGAAGCCTCGTTCCTACCGGGGCTCCCACCCGCCCATGGCTTCAATTCTCTTCCATGTGCTCCAGGCAAGCTCTGAGTGAGGTGACGGCAGCACTGAGGGAGCGCCTGCACCGCTGGCAGCAGATTGAGATCCTCTGTGGCTTCCAGATTGTCAACAATCCTGGCATCCACTCCCTGGTGGCTGCTCTCAACATAGACCCCAGCTGGATGGGCAGCACGCGCCCCAACCCTGCCCACTTCATCATGACCGACGACGTGGATGACATGGATGAGGAGATTGTGTCACCCTTGTCCATGCAATGTAGGTGACCTCTTGGGTGGGGGTGAGGGAAGGAGCCTTTGATGCACCGGTTGAGAAGTGGTTGGCCACTGCTGTGCCTAGAACAGCATATGGGGCGGAGACCAAGGAAGGTAGTTGAGCTCAGGGCCTTGGTTCATAAAGCACAGTTCATGTCAGGATATTCCTCCACAGTTGTGCTCTTGGTGTTGTTTCCATGCTCTATGCTCTGTCTGCCCCTCTGGGTCTATTGTGTTAAGTGTGTCTCCCTTCACTCTTTGTGTTTCTTAAATCCCTTTATTCTCCTTTTTCTCCCCCATGTGCCTTTATAAAAACAATCTCCTTTAGTGGTTCATTATATCAAAATGGTATTCATTTTGGCTCTTTACTGCTATTATCTGTTTTCATTTTTATATTTGTTCTTAATTGCTAAAGACAAATGGAATGATATCTTTTTCTGTTTTTTTTTTTTTTAATTTTTTTTTTTCAACATTTATTTTATTTTTGGGACAGAGAGAGACAGAGCATGAACGGGGGAGGGGCAGAGAGAGAGGGAGACACAGAATTGGAAACAGGCTCCAGGCTCTGAGCAGTCAGCCCAGAGCCCGACGCGGGGCTTGAACTCACGGACCGCAAGATCGTGACCTGGCTGATGTCGGACGCTTAACCGACTGCGCCACCCAGGCGCCCCTCTTTTTCTGTTTTTGAGGCCCCATAAAGCGGTAGTCCCTTAAAGAGACATAGCCCTAAATTCTCCAAGCCAGAAAGACATTCTTGTCCTGGAGGGATCTCCTGCACAAGCATGTCCCCCTGAATTCTTGGACCTCTGCACCCTTTCCTGGGCCTTCCCTCTCCCGTTCCTCCCCTCAAGTGGTGAGAGCTGAGTAGAGCAAAGTCAAAGAGACAACTCTCTGTGGGAAATCTTCAGTGAATGAGGGACTTACCCCTAAGGGGCCCAGTTGAAATTTTCCCTGGATCAGAGGCTATTTAGATAACTAGAATAGACCTTTACTACGGAAAAGCTGTTGTCTCGGGCCCACATCCCATGAGCCTGGCTTAGGGGCTCCCTTTCAGAAAGCCAGATTCTTTCATCAGGCTGGACTCCAGCTACAGACAGGATTTATTTGTAAATTTGTTCAGCAGTACTTTGCCTCTGGCCAAGCTGCTTTGTCACCCTGGTCTGATATCCTATCAGGGCTTTAATCAAAGGCCCAACAAGGTTAGGATCACTGGCAGGCAAGACTCCCATGTTCCATGGGTTGGGAGGGATCTTCATTAGCTCTCAGCTACCCAGTCCTTGCCCTGGCCCTCCCCTTATCCCACTGAAAGGTGGGCTGAAGCCCTCTGTAAATCAGATTCTCTTCTCCTTTTGGCCTGGCTGTTGGAACCTAGATGCTGCCTGGCTGATGGGGCGTAGGTTCAGTGACCGCTCTCTCTGCTCAGCATCCGCCGGCTCGGATGATCAGTCCCTCTGGAAATACCCGGGTTTGAGGAGCCCCTTTGGGGCTTTTGTTTTTCCAACTTTTGGGACTAAACCAACACTCCTACCCCTGAGCTCCTTCTCCTGCCTGCCTCACTCCCCTGCCTGCTCCCTCTATTCCCTTGGCACTATCCCTACTAACTGCAGGGAGAGGTTCAGGGGTGAGAAGAATCAGCCTGCTCAGCTGAGGGCTGGAGAGAGAGCACCCATAGTGAGGGAAGGCTTGGGCTTCTCCTTCCGGCCCAGCTAGACAGAAGTCCTGGTGGCCCTTCTTCTAGCTGGGCTGGGATGGAAAGAGAGAAGGAAAGATCCTTCCTTTCTTTTCTCTTTTTCATGTTTCTCCCTTTTCCTCTCTTTCCCCCTTACTTCTCCCTTTGCCTCTTCCTTTTCCATGCTGCTTCTTCCTCTTCTGCCTCCCTTTCGATGCCTTGAAAGCCACCAGCCATAGAAGCCCTGCCTCCCCAGCTCTCCATCACTGTGGACCTGTGTTCTCTCCCTTGCGGAGCCTTCATGGCTTCTGGCACCCATGTCACGTGGCTCATTCTCCCATCTTTAGGGAGAAGGCGGGGAGGCCCACCTCTCAGGGTAGAGGAAAAAAAACAAAGGTAGAAATTCTGTTTTCAGCTGGAGCTGGAAGTGAGCCCAAGGGGGATGCTCTAGCACATTCCCAAGTTACCTGGTGCCCGTATACCCCTTCTCTGGGCATGGTGGCCATCGTCTTCCAAGAGCCTGATTTGTAGCATTATTCCAGGAGCTGGCTCTGTGTTGTCTGCATGCTTGTTAGAAGAAATTTGGAAAATGAAAAGTGAAAAAGTGCAGAAGAAAAAGGCACACCTAGTCCCACTGTATTTGAACAGCTTTTTTCCTACAGTCTCCCGTCTGTGAAATTTTTAATAATTTTTTATGTGGTCAAGATAATAATGACCACTACCATTTGTTGAGTGCCATGAACTGTGACAGGTACTTTAAATACACTCTCTTGAAGCATCACAACAACCCTGCAGAATTTTATAAACTAGGTCTCAAACTAGGGAAACTAGTTGCGCAAGGTCGTGGCTACAAGTGGGAAGGCCTCACTTCAAACTCGAGTCTTTTGTGTTCCGTAGTTCAAGGTATTTCTTTTGTGTATCCTTTTGTCTCCCCTGAGCATTTCAGTAGGTATTTTTGTATGTTTTTCAAATCTTAAGCAGAATTTTTAATAGCTTAATAGTATAGTCTTCCAACAATCAGATATATTATCATTTTCAATTTTATGTGTATTTTCATACAATTATTAATACTTACGTGATGAGCATGTGTGTGTATAGATCCTTGTCTGAACTGTGAATTACTTCCTGAGGTTGGCTTTCTAAAAAGGCTGGTTCTTAGTGCTCTCCCGGACCTCGTCCCACACCCCCTCCCACCCTGCCTGGCCCGTTTCCTCCCACTAACTGCCCTGCCTCTCCTCTCTAATAATATTGGCCCTCGGTATCCTTCCATTGCAGTTGCCACTAAAACTGACCTGGGCACCTCATCTTCAATGTCCCCTTCCTTTTAGGACCCCTGGTGGGAGGTTTTCGGGAGGAGGTGCCCCGTTCTCCAGATTGGGCACCAAGGGCCGAGCGGTCTGCAGCAAACCTTTCTCCAGGGGCAAACCTGCTTGGCTGCCAGCCCCAAGGAGGTCGGCCCCTCCTGACCCTTTCTTTACTCTCCTTGCAGCTCCCACCCTGCAGTGCAGTGTCCGGCAGCGCCTGACGGAACCACAGCACGGCCTGGGATCTCAGAGGTTGGTAGAGGGCGAGGCTGGCCACTTCTTGACAAGCCGGGTCTCTCTGCGGCGAATGCGCAGCCTTTCATCTGGACAGTCTTTCAGTTCTGAAGGCCACGGGACCAGCTCTCCACCTGCCTCTGCTTCTTCTTCCTGTTCCTCTACCACCACCACCACCACCTCCTCCTCCACCACCACCACCACCACCACCTTCACCACCTCCATCACCAACGTCCATGTTCACCCTGTCTATTACCACCACAGCACTTCCTATTTCCTCCAGATGAAGCCCTACCCTGACCCATCCCCTGCTGACAGCACCGCTGTGATGCCTGGGCATTCAGAGAGCTTGGGGTATCGGCTGTCTCTCTTCTCTTCCTTGCCTTTCTGCTGCCTTTACCTTGGCCTCTGCCTGCTGGCTGCTGCTTGGTCAGCTGTGGGGGTGTGTGCAGTGGGGCATCTTCTCCTGGTCCTGCCCTTTCCCAGCCCTGGGCTCCTTCTTAAGTTCAGCCTAACTCCCCACAACTTTGTTCCCTTCTCTGTTTGGGGTTTTGCTGACTCTAAAAATGAGTACAACGCCCCTCCCTCATGGTCCTATTGCACTTTTGCCTAAACTTTGCACTTTCACATCCGTTGTTTCCATGGAGTCTTTACTTCCTTTACTCCTTCAATAGAACATTTATTGATACCTGCTCTGGGCCAGGCTCTGCTGGGCATGGGGATTCATAGATGATAAGATACAATCCCAGCCATCAAGACTCACAGTCTGGTCCGGGAGAGGTACATAAATAATTATGGAACAGTCTGAGAAGTGCTATGGGGTGCTGAGGAGGGAGTGACTAACAGTGTGCACCTGGGTGGAACGCTTCACAAAAGAGGTGACATCTGTGCTAACACCCTGTGCAGGAAAAGGAGGAAGTATAGTCTAGGCAAAGGAAGGCTTAATGTGCAGAGGCGTGGAGGTTCAAGAGAATATGATGTATTTGTGGTTAGAACCTTGGGCGTGCGTTGGTGGGAAAGGGTGGTAGATGAGGCTAGGAGGAGGAAGGGTTCCAAGAGGCTTGGGCATTGCCCTTTAGGAGATGGAGAATTGCAAAAGGGTTTTAAAAAGGAAGAGAATCATGGGGCGCATGGGTGGCTCAGTTGGTTGAGCATCTGACTCTTGATTTCAGCTCAGGTCATAATCCCAGGGTCATGGGATCCAGCCCCACATCAGGCTCCATGCTGAGCATGAAGCCTGCTTAAGATTCTCCCTCTCTCTCTGTCTCTCCCCACCCCCTTTCCTTTGCCCCTCTCACCAGCTTGTGCGCTCTTTGTCTCTCAAATAAAAATAAAGGGAAGAGAATCAGATTTGCACTTTAGAAATAACATTTTTGTGGCCTGTATAAAGAAGAGAAGGGGAGACTACAGAAATCTGGAAGTCACCAAGGTAGACCAGTAGGGGAGGTAGTGAGGTCTAGGCATTGGAAAGGACAGGTTTAATTTGGTAACTGGCTGAGATGGGTGGAGGAGAAGGAGGAGCCTAGGATGACACCCAGGTTTCTAGCTGGGGTGGCTGCATGGATATGGTAACCTTCACGGAATTAGGGAACTGAAGAGGGGAAATGGGTTCAGGGGTTTTAGACAAGAAAAGTTTATAGGTGGGGCCAGCATAAAGTACTCACTTTCAGAATAGGAATTTAAGGTTCTGAAAAGTTAAGTAATTTTCCCCACGTCCCACAGCTAATTAGTAACAGAACAGAGTAGAACTTGACTTTCCATTCCAGGGCACTCTAGGTATTTTTGTCCTTCCACAAGGTCTCAATAACTGCACTGTGTAAGAGTTGGTGAAAGGCTTTCTCCCACAGCCTGCTCTAGCAGCTACCTTAGGAGATAGGCTAGGGTCAGAGATAAGAGAATTCACTTTGCCTGGAACAAGCTTAGGGGAGACTCAGAAAGTCCCTCTCCTCTGGAGGGACCTCTCATCTCTGAAGTTGAGACATGACCAGCCCTGGCCTCGGGCTGCAGCCTGCTGATGCCGTTGCTGACTTCTGGCTGTGCTTCACTCAGGAGGCCAGTCTCTCTCTGTGTTAGCCTAGAGGGCTGTTCCTTTGTCTTTTACAAAGGGACTGCCTTTGCTAGCACTTTCACCCTGCAGAGTGGCTCATATTCATCCTCATCCTCATTTTCATCCAGAAGCCTAGGCTGGGAGACTGCCCCTCCCAATACAGGTGGAGAGGGCTGGATGGGGTCTGGGGCACTAGGGGATGCTGTGGATCTCAAGCTCCAAGGCCCAAGCTGAGGGCAATGGGGAGGGGTGGGTGGGGAGGTACCTGCACCCACCTGGCCTGTTCACTACTTAATTTTCTTTTGCACCATGCACCAGAGGATCGTCTCTAAAGACAAACAGGCTCTCTAGTAAGGTTAGTAGCTTGGTATGGGAGCCCAAGGCAACCCAGCCTTTGGGGAGGGACACCTTCTGGCGCCTGAGTGTCTCAAAGATCCAGGGAGGGAAAGTGAGCTTTGCCTCAGCAGGGCTTTTACCTCCAGGGTGTGACACCTGGGCTTCCTCCAGGCTTTTTTCTTGCATTGGAAAGTCTTAGCTTATAACTGATACAAGGCATGGGGGGACGGGAATCATGGCCAACTGGAGCTGTAGGCCACGAGGAGTGAGGCTGGGAGGTCCCCCAACCCCCTGACCACTCTTCCTTGGCATTAGAAATGTAGGCTTCTGGGGTTCTCACCTCATCAGCGTAGATGGCCCCCTTTCCAGTGCTGCTGCCCCCCAGAACTGTTTTGGCACCTTGCTCACTGGCTCATTATGTGTGTGGAAAAGGCAGGATATGGAGAGGATCATCTTGGAACTTAAGGAAACAAGGGCATATTTAGATGGAAGAAAGGACAGTGTCTGATATAGGAAACCAAATATGAGACTGAATACTAGTAAACAGTAGAGTATGTGGCTGAAACAGGATTTGTAGAATGGAATTGGAGCTGGGATTGTTCTCTGCTGTTCCTTGTCTCCGGGAAGATACTGGCCCATGGGGTAGCTGCTTAGTTAGTTGTTTCCTGTTGAGAATTAACCCTACACTAGTTATGAGCCAACCTTCTGCTTTTGCCTATTTTAAGGGCCTGGTGCCTTCCCTGATTTTTGACCCCCAGCCTCCTCCTTTCCAGATCCTGTGGTGCTCTCCCCTACCACTCCTGACTCTTTCCCTTTGGCTTCCTGACCTGGATGCTTAAGCATTTCCCTTAGCCCTCTCCTCTGCCTCTACCGTGGTTGTCAGGCCTCTGGAAAAGCAGAGGGAGGGTTAAGGGACTGACAGGGGACCCCTCATATTTACCCTTTTGTCTGTAGAGGCAGGAGAGGAGGCATCGGGAATTGGTTCATGGGCCTTCTTAGGAGTAGCCAGCCCCTTCGGGGTCTCAGCTTTCTGGACTAACCTTGGTGTGTGCATGTCCAGTGTGCGGTGCCACATCCCCATAACAGCCTTGCAAAGAAGCCTCTTGTGACTGGCCCACAATGGGTCTTCCAGCTTGATTGGCCTCATCATCTTCATTCCCACATACTTCCTACATTTCCAAGTGATTTGCTAACATACCTGATCCTCCAAACAGCCTTGCAAGATCACTCAATTGGTATTATCTTCATTTGGCCCAAACTGAGGACCAGCAAGGTTAGATGACTTAAGTTTAAGGTCACACAACAAGCCTCAGGCAGAGATGGAAATCGAAACAGACCTTCTGACATCTAGTGGCAGCTCTTTGGAACCACTGCTACTTAAAAGACCCATGTGCTGTGTTTCTGCACCTGCCTGCGCTGTCCCTCTCACAGAGCTCTGAAAAAGACCCCACCTTTCCAGCTGCCAGCTGACTTTGGTTTGAACTCAGAAACACTTCTCTGTGACCCACTTTGAATCCTGTGAGAGGGTTGAAAGAGGCAGCATCCTGACCTTTTGGGGTGGATAAGGGATTGTTTGCAAGGCTATTCTAACCTTCTCCTCCCCAGCCTGGGTCAGGCCCACTTACTACTGCATGTACCCTGTTCCTTGGGGCTTGGCCCAGACTGGATGTATCCCAGGGTGTGACAGGAGTCCGTGGGGGAGAAAGTCATGGAAAATGGTGACCCAGAGCAATATGTGGGCTCTGGGTTGGCTTAATTAAGGTTGAGTCCTAAGAAATCTAGCCAGCTGTGGGAAGGAAGAGATTTTTTATTGAGGATGCCTGGGGAATTTAAGCCTACAGTTGCAGCAGTTTAGGGCCTGGCCACTCAGCAGGGTGGGGGCCCGTCACTAGAAAGCCCTTTGCCAGACAGATGATGGTATAATGATGTTTGGTTTTGCTTCTTGTTTGTCTGTTTTCTCTCTACCACTCTTCCCTTTCTTTCTTTTTTTTCTCCCCTTGTCCTTCTTACTTCTATTTGTTCCTCCTTTTGCCTTTCTTTCTCCCTGCTTTTATTCTCCCCTCCGTGTCTCTTCCCCATCCTGTCCCCATTCCCTATTTCTGCTGCCTCTCTTATCCTGTACTTAACGGCCTACTCAACTTCCTTCTCTTTCTCATCCTTCTCTCTCACCCACCTGTCTGTTCATCCTCTTTTCTCTCTCCTGCCCCTCTTTCCATCCACATTCCCTACCCCCTCCTTGTCTTCTCATGCTGTTCCTCTCTCCTCTTCACCTTCTCCCCATTCCCCTATCCTGTATGTGTCCCCTTCCTCCTCTCTGCCCTGTCTTGCAGGGATTTGACCCTTTCCGATTCGGAGTCCTCCCTCCACATGAGTGACCGCCAGCGTGTGGTCCCCAAGCCTCCTCAGATGGTCCGTGCTGCAGATGAGGCCCTCAACGCCATGACCTCCAATGGCAGCCACCGGCTGATTGAGGGGGTCCACCCCGGGTCTTTGGTGGAGAAACTGCCTGACAGCCCTGCCCTGGCCAAGAAGGCACTACTGGCGCTGAACCATGGGCTGGACAAGGCCCACAGCCTGATGGAGCTGAGCCCCTCAGCCCCACCTGGTGGCTCTCCACTTTTGGATTCTTCCCGTTCTCACAGCTCCAGTTCCCCAGACCCAGACACACCATCTCCGGTTGGGGACAGCAGAGCCCTGCAGGCTAGCCGAAATACACGCATTCCCCATCTGGCTGGCAAGAAGGCTGTGGCTGAGGAGGATAATGGCTCCATTGGTGAGGAGACAGACTCCAGCCCAGGCCGGAAGAAGTTTCCCCTCAAAATCTTTAAGAAGCCTCTTAAGAAGTAGTCAGGATGACAGTGGCAGTGGCGGGACAGCTTGCCCTTCCCTGGTCTTCTGCCTCTCTTTCTTCCCCTTCCAAGATCCCTGGCCCCTAGAGTGGGGCATGGGAGGGGCTGGCCCAGGGGCCTCGGCACTGTACATACCTGCCCCCCTCATCCTTGGGTCCTTCAACATTATTTATTAACTGACCACCATGGCCTGCCTGCCCTGCCCTCCCACCCACGGGCTGCCGCTGCCACTCCCTCTCTACTTCAGTGCATGTCTTAGTTGCTGTCCCCTCAGCTCCCAGCTCCACTTCTGGGGTCCAGCTTCTGTCTCTGCTGTCCCAATTTTGAAGTTTGGTTTCTTGTTTCTCTGTGTTTCCTGCTTTCAGGCTCCTCCCTCCCACCACTCCGCAACTTCCCCTAGCAGCTTGGGGGGGGGGGGGGGGGGGAAGATAGGAGGAGTAACTTCTGATGTCTGTGCCTCAGACCTGTTCCACCCCATCTATGATGGTTCTGTTTGCCTCAGACTGGGGCGGGCCTAGGGTCTATTGCTTGAGGTTTGTTCTTTGGGAGTGTGGTGGGCCAGAAGGAAACTTGGCCTGGAGCTCTCTTGAGCCTCTAGGGGTCCATGGGGGAGTGGAACACATTCCCAGAGAATAAGCTACTAGAGAATTTTGAAGAGAGGCCAGGCTAGGGGGTAGGTTGGGAGAGACTCCTCTTAGTTGGAGCATGAGTAGATGCCAGAGTTGTGGGCTATAAGGTAGTCACCTTTTCTCTCTTCTCTCACCCACACCTGCGTCTTTCTTATCCCTGCTCCCCCACACTGCAGGAGGGTTTGACTATAAGAGGTGCTGCCCAAATGCTCCCCCAAGCATCAGTACTCCTGGAGCTCAGGACAAATGGCTCCCCTGGCCATGGGAGTCTCAGCCATGATACAGGGCTCAAATGGGGCCCTGAAGTGGTTGGGCAGGATATTGTTGCAGTTGAACCAAAAAACATTTTTAAATTGAAAAAATAAATCTCCTGAATTTCCCAAGTGCCTGCACCACATACTCCCCTTGTCAGACCCCATTTTCATGTTACTGCATAGCTTGGGCCAGAGGCTCAAAAAGGACACAGCTGGTTTAGGGAAGGGGGTGGCTAAGGAAGATGTAGGTGAAGGCAGCTGTGTGACCTCTTCCCCCACACCCTTCCCACCCTCTAGACAAGTCTCTCCCTTACCTGTTTTTGCTATGGCTGTAAAAGTATTTTTCTGTTGCCCCACTCCCTCCCATGCCTTTACTCTGGGATCCTATTTGGGGCCTGGGGTGCAGGCACCTGGGGCTGGTCTTAGGAGGGTGCTAGGCTGCAGACTGCCTTGTACCCCCTGGGCACCCTCACATGGGTTTTTCTGTGTTATTTCATAAGACTCTTTGAAGTCCAATAAAGCATGTAGGAGATTTTAACCTCTGCTGGCTTTGACTCTCATTATGTTATCTGGCATAGCAGACAGGATGAAGAAGAGACTATTTCTCCTTGGCCAAGGAAAAATGAAACTAACACACGTACCCAAAAGCTCTCTGGATAGGGTTACCAGATGAAATACAGGATGCCTGCCTGGTTTAACTGGAATTTCTGATAAATAAAAACGTTTTTAGTATAATTATGTCCCCTGCAACATTTGGGACACGTTATTTTTGTTTGCTAAATCTGGCAAACCCATCCACCCTTAACCTATCTATCCCATGGCCTTGCCTATCACCTTTGTCTTTTTAAATTACTTCACAGGGAGCTCGAGGTGTATCTGGAGGGCAGTGAAAAACCAACGAAAGGTTTTAGAAATCGATGCCACGTGAGCTTTCATAAAAATTAGTTTGTGTAGCCTAATCAGAAGCTTTTACATCAGTCTTGTATATTTCGTCTCTTACCCATTCTTACCCCCCCACATTCAGTCACCAAGCACAGTCCATTCTGCTTCCACAAGGCCTTACTGCTGACCCTGTTTCTGCCACCACCCGCTGGAGAATTATAAAAGCCCTGCCCTGCTCAAACTCTTCCAGAGTTCCCATTCCGTCAGGATAAAATTCAATGCCCTTGGCCTAGCAAGGCTCTCTTCCAAGGATTTAGTGCCAGATTTCCTCCGACCTAGAGCGTGGGCCTCCTGGCTGCCTCCAGCTCTGGATCGAAGGCTACAGCCCACATTGGACAGCAGTCGGGTTATTATATTCTAACAGTCCCCAAGACAAGAAAGGGTTTTTGGATGGTTGGGTTTTTATTTCAAAAACACCTGAACCATCTTGTTCTCGGCGGGGGCGCGCCAACGAGGAGGGCGGGGCCAGGCCTGGCGGGTTCTGCGCGCAGCGCGGGGTTCCTGTCCCAGATTCCTCTATGCCCACACTCAACATGGCGGCGGGAGAACCGCGTTCCCGCCGGGCGTGCCCACACCCAATGTGGCCGCGGGAAAGGCGCAGTATCCAGGGCCCTGCCCATACCCAAGATGGCGGCTACTGGGGCGAGGCTTACTCGGGCTTTATTAGCCCTGCCCACCAGCCAGGGCGCTGGCAGCGTCGAGTAACGTCATTCCGAGCTCCGTCGCGCCGCTTTTGCGTCTTGGGTGGCGGGAGCGGGAAGGGGATTCGGATTGTCGCGCCTCCGCTCCGTGGAGGAAAGTGCTCTGTGGCCCCAAATCCAGCCCCTGCACTTGAGTACCCCCAGGAACCCGACCCTTCGCACCCTACTACCTTCTCGATCCCGCCGGCGCCTCAGAGCTGCAGTGCCGTCTCGAATCCCTCAGCGCCTCAGCCACTAGCCGCGATGCATGTGATCAAGCGAGGTGAGAAGCCGGGGAGGGGGCGGCGGGTTAGTGGGGGGCAGGTAAAGGGGTCGCGGGCTGCCGCCGCCCTTGCAGTCGGCGGCGCCCGCCCGCCTCCACCGCTTCCCGCCCTGCCCGCAGAGGCTTCCCGCCCTGTCAAGCCCGCTCGGCCTCTGGCTTGCGTCAGTCTGACCCTCCCACCCCCCACAAGGCCTTCAGTCTGAGCCCCCTCGGCTTTGTCATCCTGGCGCCTTTCTAAAGAGTAATACCTCCCCTTTATCGGGTGGTTCCTGTGTGAGCCGAGCACTTTCCAGGCAGTGTTTATTAGCTCCTCTTCTCAGGTGAAGAATCTGAAGTGCAGAGAGAGGTCTGGTGACTAACGCAAGGCCACCCAGTTAGTTGATGGTGAGGCCAGGGTTCGAACCCATGGCTAACATCGGAGTTGTATTGGAAAACCCTGGGGCTGATGAGCTGTCCTAGGGACTGGGAGGAGCCGGGAAGAAGGGACTCAGCCCTAAACGGGCACCTACCAGTTTCCTGATCTCTTTTGTGGGGTGAAAAAGAAAAGATCTTAGACACAGACAGACACCCCTGGAATTTGCCCTTTGCACGACGTGTGTTGCCACTTGCCCCAGGAGTAGTCTCGGAGGAGTTTGGGACTGGGACTAGTGATACAGAATTAGAGTAGGGTGGCAAAGACAACTTCTGACAGGATGAGTACTGGGAAGGGCCTGGGACTTGTGTTCTTCCTCAACAGTTATTTCCCGTTAGACTTTGCTGAGTTTCTCCTTTGTGCCAGCCCTTTGCTTGGCAGTGTGAAATTGTAAGAGGAGACGGTCCCTGCCTTGCCAAAAGGTTTAATCGGTTTGGAAAAACAAGAGCAAAACATACATTTAGCAGAGAACCGTATGAGGCAGGTATGAACAAGTTTCAACTTGAACCTACTTGCCCCTGTTAAAGCAGTAAAGTTATTTCAAAATTGTAGGCACTTAGTAAATACTGGTTGACTGGACATTTTGTCCACTAGGCTGTGAGTGTTTCAAAGATCGGGACTTTATGCCTATACTTAGCACAGGACTTACCATGAATAGGAATTCAAAGAATGAATGAGAATTATTTTAAAATATAGGATGGATATAGGGGTGCCTGGGTGGCTCAGTTGGTTAAGCGTCGGACTTTGGCTCAGGTCATGATCTCATGGTCCATGGGTTCGAGCCCTGTCTGGCTCCTTGCTGACAGCTCAGAGCCTGGAACCTGCTTCAGATTCTGTGTCTCCCTCTCTCTCTGCCCCTCCCCCGCTCACACTCTGTTTCTTTCTCTCTCTCTCTGAAAAATAAATAAACATTAAAGAAGTATATATGATATAATAAATGCTAGGGGTAGGCAGGTGGTTGATTTGGTTTTGTCTGGGTAGTTTAATAAAAGCCAAGAGATGGAGAAGTGGACAGTGGTGGTCCATCTTCTAATCTTTAGTATCTTGAGAACATCATTCTCTGAAATTCCTAGTCTTCCATTTTAGCTCACGAAACCAAAGACCAAAATACACAGTGCACTTTTATTGGTCCTTTCCTGTGAATGAGATGAGCATCTAGTTTTTTAGACCTTTAAAAAAAGGAGGATGAGGATCCCCTTATGGTAAGTCTGTAACAAATAGGAATTGAAAACTTGTGAACCTAAATTACTGAAGTAGGTAACACCTCTATGTTTTATTTTTCAGCTTTGGGCCCACTTTAAAATGCTGTAGTTTAGATGGTACTTCCTACAACCAGCTCTGAAAGGCAGGGCTTATTTTGTTTCTCATTCCTTCAGAGAACATAATTTGATCCAGATGAGTCTCTGCTAGATTCTGCCAGTGTAGCATTTATCAGGGCTTGTTAATATACAAAGTGGTACTTTGGTTTCTTTTATTTTTGACTCTTATGGGCTTAGGGTTTTTCTTTTTCTCTCTCATTTTTGCCATGCCAGTGAGTAGCAGACTGACTGATGAAGTTTTTTTAATTTTAATGTAATTATCCAGGAGGGCAGCTGGCAGTCAACCTACTAGTATAGTAGTCCTCCCCCACTTATCCGGGTTTTGCTTTCCACGGTTTCAGTTACCCGGACATCCGTGATCTGGAAGCAGATGATTCTCCTGAGTATTGTCAAAAGGTCAATAGTAGCCTAACTCTACATCACAATGCCTATGACTTTCACCTCATTTCATCCCATCATATATTCATTTTGTCATCTGACATTATCCTGGTACCACAAGGTATTTTGAGAGAGAGAGAGAGAGAGACCACATTCACATAATTTTTATCATAGTATATTGTTATAATAGTTTTATTTTATTATTAGCTATTGTTTATCTTTACTGTACATAATTTATAAATTAAACTTTATCATAGGTCTGTATATACAGGAAAAAACAGTATATATGAGGCCCAGTATACTTTCTGTGATTTCAGGCATCCATTGGGGGTCTTGGAATGTATCCCCTGCCACAAAGGGGGTACTACTCTATTTACTCAATGTGCTTATATCTTGCTAAGCACTGTGAGGGAAATAATAGAGGAAGAAGGCAGCTCCATCTTCAGAGATCTTAGGATTGTTAGGGACATAGGATTAATCATATGAAAATTGGTAGGTAACAGAAGGAAATAGTAGATGAGTATTTCTCTTGCTGTCTTCAGCTATTTTTTTTTTTTTTCCTAATGGGAGAGTATTGTATTCCTCAAGGAGATTAAGGTTAAAGAATAAAAGTTGAGAATCATTGTAATAAATGCAGTGTAGCTGACTGAGTTGTAAAGTGTGCTTTGGAATGCAGTATAGGGTTTTCAAAACATTGGGTTGTAACCCATAGTAAAAATTATATTTTACATCATGACTGAGAACATGCCAGTCTGTGTGTGTGTGTGTGTGTGTGTGTGTGTGTGTGTATTCATGAAATGAAAATGTTTTTTTTCAAAATAATTCCTTTTAAAGCATCCACTTGTACTCTGATAATCACTCTTCTATTCCAAATCTGTTCTCTAGCTCTCCCTCTCTTTTCCCTGCTTATCTCCCTCCCTATTTGCTCCCTTCCTTCTTAATTCCCTTTACAGCCCAATGTATTATTTTGCAAGTCTGTGTGGATACTCTGCTGGGCACTGAGATTAAGGCTGAATAGGCAGACATGGTTCCTGTTTTCAAAGATCTTACAATCAATTGATAAAGATAGACACATTTATTTTCATTATTTTTGTTTTAAGTTTATTTTGAGAGCAAGCGAGCGTGAGCTGGAGATAGGCAGAGAGAGCGAGGGAGAGAGTCAGCACAGAGCCCAAGACACAGCTTGACCCAGGGCTCAGTCTCAGGAACTATGAGATCATGACCTGACCCGAAATCAAGAGTCAGACTCTCCATCAACTGAGCCACCCGGGCGCCCCAAAGATAGACATGTTTAAGAACTTAATATAATAAAATATGATACTCTGAAAGGTAAAGTAAAGGCTGTAGGAGGCCATTCATTCAGTTTTTCAGAAAGCATTTATTTAGTACTTCTTTGTGCCAGGAACTGTTTTAGGTAATAGAGATTACAGCAATGAACCAAACAAGGTAAATCCCTTTTCTCATGGCATTTACATTCTGGTGTGGGTGAGAGTGGTATGTATATGTAAGAAACAAGTAAATATAAGAATCAGTCAACTTCAGATCATGATTAGGGAGATGATGATAGTAAAACAGTAATGTAATAAAGGTGATTGAGAAGGTAATCTTAGGTTAGATAGTCAGGGAAAGGTCTGAGGAGCTGGCATTTGAGCTGAGCTCTGAGTAGTATTAAGAGCCAGCTGTGTGAAGATCTGTGGGTTAAACATTCCAGGTAGAGGGGATAGAAAATCATACCTTGTAGAAGAGGCACATCCTTGGTTAACTTACAGTATACCAAAGTCTTCCTGAAGAGAGAATTAGAGAAGTTTGTAATCAAGAGGACATCAGACAATTAGTATTCTAGAGGATTTCAGAAGAGGAAGAGGTCAGTGTTAAGTTTGAGTGCTTGGGGCAGGTCCTGTGGTATAAGCATTGATGTGGGTGTGGGAATGGGAGGCGCTATTGGAACTTAATGTTATTTTCACAGGGAACAGGTGAAAAAGTGATAGAGGGCCAAATTAAGGAAGATTTTCCTTGAGAGAAGAGGATAATGTAGGCAGTGAGAAGCAGGGATTAATGATGATGAAGTCAGCATCTGAGTTGCAAAGCTGACCAAGTGGAATGATAGGCTAGAAAATGGGCCTTTAGACTTCCCCTTCCAGGGTGAGTCGGTATAATTGCTGTTGTACTTTTTGTCAGTTTCCTGATTAACTTGGCAGCTGCAGAAATCTGTTTGCAAATATTGCTTTGTGATCATCTGTCTGCTTAGTTAGCCAGTTGGTAGAGCATTGAGGGCCTAGTCCCAGTGTGGGCCAGTAAATTAACTCTGTTGCAGGGTTAAACACTGCATATGTGAATCTGGCCAGAACAGGAGATCACAATGGTGGTCAGAAAGAGGGCTGTCATAGTGTTCAGATATTAGTGCAGAAGAAAAAATATCCTGTTTTATTGATGAAAGGTTAGTAGTGGTGTCTTAATTTTAATTTATTCTTCATCCAACATTTGAGAACTTACCTTGGGTCAGCCACTAAACTAAGTTTTACATTAAGGTGTGAATGAGAAGGCCAAGTGTAAACATACAATTAACATGTTGCCCTTTAGTTACTAGTTAAAAAGGATTGGGGATGGGGAACAGAGAAGATAAACCAAATGAATCAGTTTGGGGTACTAACATTTATTGAGTGCCTCTTTTGTATCATATACTGTGATCAGTGTTTTCCCAATAAGAGCAGCTTTTTAAAAAAAAAATGAGAGGGGCGCCTGGGTGGCGCAGTCGGTTAAGCGTCCGACTTCAGCCAGGTCACGATCTCGCGGTCCGTGAGTTCGAGCCCCATGTCGGGCTCTGGGCTGATGGCTCAGAGCCTGGAGCCTGTTTCCCATTCTGTGTCTCCCTCTCTCTCTGCCCCTCCCCCGTTCATGCTCTGTCTCTCTCTGTCCCAAAAATAAATAAACATTGAAAAAAAAAATTAAAAAAAAAAAAAAAAAAAAAAAAAAATGAGATATAATAATTGTAATTATACCAAAGCTTTTAAGACAAAAGCACTTTTTTACCTAATCTCATTTTGTTGTTATAGTAAACTGATGTAGTAAGAAGAGGTATAATAATTATCCTCATTCTGTAAATGAAGATCTGTAATGTCTGGTCATATTGTGTGGCTTGCCTAAGACAAGCTATTTAGTGATTGGATGTATCTACTATTCTTGACAGGAGTAAATAAATAAAGGTTGGATGAACTACTATTGAAGTTAAACTAAGAATAATAGGACTTTGTCTGGAAGGACAAAGAGGACTATATTCTGAATACAGAATCGTAAAAGGACTAACTAAATAAGGTCTACATGTATTTGCTTACCATATCCCAGAAATATGAAAACTAAGAGGTTGGAAAAAGCAAAACAAAAACTAAGAAGCCTCTGGAAGATTGTCTTGAATTACAAATAGAAGTATGTCTTTACATGGTATGAAGTACATTCAAAATCATGAGTATGTAAGACAAATTTATCATGAAGATGTTGGACAGGTTTTAAATCATTTAATATTTCCTAAATATTTGAGTACCTTGCTAGGCCTCGGTTCTTGGTCGGGGCACTGGACAGTGTATTGGTAAATAAAACTTGCAAAAATATTTTTTCCTTTTGGAAGTTATATTCTAGCAGATGAGTGGGGAGCTCACACGGTAAACAAATACATAAATAAAGTACATAGTAAGTCAGATGGTACTAAGTGCTGTAGAGAAAAACTAAGCAGAGAAGGAGGAGGGGGGTAAGAAGAGCAAGGCTGTGTTTGGAGCATTGCAGTTTATTTATTTATTTATTTTTGTTAAAAAATTTTTTTTTAGTTTATTTATTTTGAGAGAGAGCAAGCAGGAGTGGGGGAGAAGCAGAGAGAAGGAGCGAGAGAATCGTAAGCAGGCTCCACACTGACAGTGCAGAGCCTTACACGGGGCCTGAACTCACAAATCATGAGATCATGACCTGAGCTAAAAACCTAGAGTTGGCCGCTTAACTGACTGAGCCAGCCAGGTGCCCATGGGGTATTGCAGTTTAAAAACAGGGTGATCAGGGGCGCCTGGGTGGCGCAGTCGGTTAAGCGTCCAACTTCAGCCAGGTCACGATCTCGCGGTCTGTGAGTTCGAGCCCCGCGTTGGGCTCTGGGCTGATGGCCCAGAGCCTGGAGCCTGTTTCCGATTCTGTGTCTCCCTCTCTCTCTGCCCCTTCCCCGTTCATGCTCTGTCTCTCTCTGTCCCAAAAATAAATAAACGTTGAAAAAAAATTAAAAAAAAAAACAAAACAAAACAAAACAAAAACAGGGTGATCAGGGGCACCTGGGTGGCTCAGTCAGTTGGGTGTCTGACTTTGGCTCAGGTCACGATCTCACTGCTTGTAGGTTTGAGCCCCACGTCGGGCTCTGTGCTGACAGCTCAGGGCCTGCTTTGATTCTGTGTCTCCGTCTTTGGATTCTGTGTCTCCGTCTCTCTCTGCCCCTCCCCTGCTCATGCTCTGTCTCTCTCTTAAAAATAAATAAATGTTAAGAAAAATAAAAATAGGGTGATCAAAGAAGCCTCACTGGGAAGATAGCATTGACCAAATACCTAAAAGAGTATAGATAGCAAGGAGGCCAAGGTTGCCAGGGTTGAGTAAGTGAGGAAGGTGGGAAAGAAGAAGGTAAAGTTGGGGAAGGGCGGGGGCACACAGGATAGATTGTGTAGGATTCTATGGACTATAATGATTGTACTCGTAATGATTTTGACTTTTATTCTGGAGGAGATTTGCGGGGGATAATGTCATGATTTTGACTTAAGTGTTTTTTTTTTTTAACGTTTATTTATTCATTTTTGAGAGAGAGAGAGAGCTCACAATCAGGTGAGGGGCAAAAAGAGAGGGAGAGAGAATCCAAAGCAAGCTCTGAGCTGCCATTGCAGAGGCCAGTGCAGAGCTCGAACTCACAAACCGAGAGATTATGACAGGAGCTGAAGTCAGACGCTTAATCGACTGAGCGACCCAGGCATCCCTGGACTTAAGCTTTTTGTTTTTTTGTTTGTTTATTTATGTATTTTGAGATAGAGAGACAGAGAGAGAGCGAGCAGGGGGAAGGGCAGAGAGAGAGGGGGAGAGAGAATCCCAAGCAGGCTCCATACTGCCAGCGCAGAAGAGCCCGACATGGGACTTGATCCCATAAATGGTGAGATCGTGACCTGAGTTGAAACCAAGAGTTGATGCTCAACCGACTAAGCCACCCAGGCACCCCGACTTAAGTTTTAAAGAATAATTCTGACTGCTATCTGGGATAAAGGGAGAAGCATCATTTGGGAAGTTATTGCAAGAATCCAACTGATTTTTAATGTGAAGGAAGAAGGGAAGACTTTCAGTATAAAATCCCTACTTTTTGAAGACACAAAAAATTTTTTGATGAATCTGTTGGGGTCTGAACTTTTTATCTGTGAAATAGCATCTCATGTTCATCAATATTCAAAGTTCGTGTCTTAATTACCTTTGATTCTTTGACATCGCTATGTTATTAAGTGCTAACGTGAATTGCATGGTTTGATTCTTCAGATGGCCGCCAAGAGCGGGTTATGTTCGACAAAATTACGTCTCGAATCCAGAAGCTATGTTATGGACTTAATATGGATTTTGTTGACCCTGTAAGTAAATATGGTTTATATTTAAACCTTGTTTCATGTGATTCTTTTTACTAGTCTCTTATCTCTTATCATTCACTTGATACATATTTTGGTTTGATATTTTGGTTATGGCGTTGGATAAAATGTGAATTCATTGCTTAATGCTTATTTTCTAAAAAACAAAAACAAAACAAAACTTACTTTCTAAAATTGGGTCCTGTGAGTTCTTTTCAGAGAACTATGAAAAGAACTCACAGAACTCACTCTCTGGAAAGAACTCACAGGACCCAAATTTAGAAAGACTTCCTTGAGTAAATTGTTGCATTCATAAGTGGAAAAGCCTGTAGAAAAGCTTCTTTTGGAGTTATGGTCATTTGGATAGGAACTGGTTTGAAATTTGCTTTTTTGTTATCTATGTAGAAAGAATACATTTAAGTAATATAAAGTGGATTTCATGGACAACATTTAAATTAAGGAGAACTATTCATAAGCAAGTTTTTCTGTTTTTCTCATTTTTTGTAACTTAGCTACTCTAGACCCTTATCAACTAACTCTTCTCTGGATTGCTGTCTGTAGTGGTCTCTAAAGTGTCCTCCTGGTCTTCCTTTAATCTTGCCCTCTTCAGATGCATCTTACACATAGCTTCCAAGATGATCTTTGAAATAGAATCTATAAGAACCCTTTTTCCAAACCCATTCATATTGCCCCAGCTTTATTTAGGTATTTTATCTGTACTGTTGTGGCGCTGGTGCTGGCCTCATAGCATTAATTACGTGATATGGAAATTCGTTATATGTCTCTCCTCCTCTAGAATCGAGGGTGGGCTGTGTCTTATTCTTGTGATATCCAACAGTGCTTGGCATATATGTAATTAGACACTTGATAAATATTGAATTGACCAAAATGTTCAAAAGAAAATAATTTTAAATAACCTTAGAATATGCATATTATAAATTCTTTTATATTTAACAATATAAATAATATTATAAATAAATAGGAATGTAAGTAAAATATACTTATATTTTACATTTGTTTTTATATTTAGGAATTCTAAATAATGATTAGAATAGTTGAATATTAGAGTTGGAATGAATCTGAGAGATCAAACTATTTCATCTTCCTGGTTTAGAGATAAGAAAGTTCCAAAGACAGGGGAGTGAGATGTACAAGTGACTTGTTATTTTATCCTGAATTCTGATTACTTGCCATGTAGCACCAGAAGCTATTCAGAAGACTTCACTACTCTTTTACTGAACATAACTTATATCTTGGATCTGAGAAGAAAGTGATCAGGAGCAACTTGGGCTTAGGTATAATATAAGTAGAATTGATTATAAACTAGTGATACACACACACACACACTTTTTTGAAGGGGGCATGCTTTGGTTAACTGGGAAGTGCATTGATTTTCTGTTGGATTAAGGTGTCTTAAAGATACAGTCAACACCCACATATATACAACTTTGAATTTGTTTTTCTTTCCTTTATTTTGTTTTTAATGTTTACTTATTTTTGAGAGAATGCGAGAGACAGTGCAAGCAGCGGAGGGGCAGACAGAGGGAGACACAGAATCTGAAGCGGGCTCCAGGCTCTGAGCTGTCAGCCCAAAGCCCGACGCGGGGCTTGAACTCACGAACCGTGAGATCATGACCTGAGCCGAAGTCAAGACGCTTAACCGACTGAGCCACTCAGGCGCCCCTAGAATTTGTTTTTCTTAAAAATATATGGTAATAACTTGTGCATTGTGTGTTTTAAAAAGGGGAACCTCTTACAGTATGGTCTTGAAAACAGTGAAATACAGTGAGGTTGAATGGGATGTGGAGCAGAAGACTTAGTAACTGTGGGCAAGTCCCAGTATCCTGAGCCTTAGTTTCTCATGTAGAGTGGTGATGGTAATAATGTCCATCTCACATGGTGACTGAAATGTCAGAGAAGATTATGAAAATTGAGCTACTTTGTGGCTACTTGTGAAGTGCTAAAGAAAGGGTAGTCATTAAATTATTTGACGAGTCTGCCTCAACCCTAATTTATACCTTTATCTCCTTTAATTGGAATGATTAAAGTTTGATTCATTTGTTTTCTCATACTTGTCCTTAGGTAGGATTGGGGGGAAATGGGTAAGTATATAGCTCAAACCCTGGTCACAGAGGGAGAATTTGAATGAAAGATGAGGAAATACTTATAAAATCACTGGTTTGTTTTTAGCTATTTTCCTGTGAGACTATTAATCTTTATAAAAGCTATACTTGGATTTTCTGTTTGTTTGGTGACACCTCTTCATAGCAAATGTAGTATGCATTGTCTGGTGGGTCTATTGGTTTATGTGTTCTTATTACTAAGTTTCCCATAGTTTATTCTGAAAGATAATTTTTCAGGAAAGGTAGTTGTCTATTTTGTTTTGATAACAAATTTGATGGCTTTATTCATTGCTCTTTTAAGGAGGCTAGTGGTTCTTGGAGAAGCTCAAGTAATTCTTGGTTTTGTTTTTATAGGCTCAGATCACCATGAAAGTAATCCAGGGCTTATACAGTGGGGTCACCACTGTGGAACTAGATACTTTGGCTGCTGAAACAGCTGCGACCTTGACTACCAAGCACCCTGACTATGCCATCCTGGCAGCAAGGATTGCGGTCTCCAACTTGCACAAAGAAACAAAGAAAGTGTTCAGTGGTGAGTCTCCAGGAAAAAGTTAGACTTCTCAGAAAATTTATAAGGCTACTAAAATGAAATATCAAATATCAAAAGTTACATCTTACTTTAAAAGTGTGCGTGTTAGTGGCAGAGAAGAGACTGGAACTTCTGTTTCTCCATGCTGCTGACCTGCATGAGAAAGTCAGTGGATCCTTTTCTTCTCTCTCTCTCTTTTTTTTTCTTTCTTTTTTTTTTTTAAGCCCATCAGTGGTTGGTGGTGGTTTGGTTGGTAAAATGAGTAATATTTATTGGCAAGTTCTAGGTTGAACAAAATGTCTTTTGTCACCATCAGCAAGCATTTCATTCCATCACTCATTTTATAGCTCAGGGAATGTGGGCAAAAGAAGGTTAAATAATTTGTTCAGTGTGTAAAAAGTGATATATGAAAAGTCAGCTGGTAGACTGAGAGTACAAGTCTTTTGGCTCAATTGCAGATTATTATTATTTGGGGCTCAAATATCACCCTCTTCATTGGATTTATTGTATATATATTAGTTTTCCGAAAATTGTTCTATAGATTCAAGATAATCCCAATCAAAATGTCAGCATTATGTGTGCTTATATAAGTTTTATATGTAAATGCAGAGAGCCACACTCTGCTATCTGCTGTGATGTCTTGAAGAACAAAGTGAGAGGGCTAACTGTTTATAGAAATGAAATGCTTGTGATGATAAATTATGAATTTAAAGTTGAGTTTCTATTGTGTTGGGATAAAAAACAATTGAGATAATAATTTCTGCTTTTCTGTATTTTCAACCAATAATTCTCAGTGGGGTTGGTCATCAGAATCACTGGGGAATCTTTTTCACATTACAAGAGCCTATGTTTACTCTAACTCTGGAAGATGTTTCCTTTACTGAGGTATTAATCTATATTTATTCAACATGTATACGTTTATTGAGCACTTTCTATGCTAGGCAGTCAGATAGGGTGGCATGAAAAAAAGGGTTGAAAACCTTTAGACTGTTATCTGAGGATTGAATTTGCTGTTAAGTGATTTTGATATTTATTTATTTATTAAAATTTTTTTTTTAGATGTGATGGAAGATCTCTACAACTACATAAATCCACATAATGGCAAACACTCTCCCATGGTGGCCAAGTCAACACTGGATATTGTTTTGGCCAATAAAGATGTATGTATAATGCTTTTCTGGTGAAAATTTTTTTATGGATTCCTTTTTTTTTTTTTTTTTTTTAAATTTTTTTTTTCAACGTTTATTTATTTTTGGGACAGAGAGAGACAGAGCATGAACGGGGGAGGGGCAGAGAGAGAGGGAGACACAGAATTGGAAACAGGCTCCAGGCTCTGAGCCATCAGCCCAGAGCCTGACGCGGGGCTCGAACTCCCGGACCGCGAGATCGTGACCTGGCTGAAGTCGGACGCCTAACCGACTGCGCCACCCAGGCGCCCCCCTTTTTTTTTTTTTTTTTTTTAAAGCAACAAGCATATTTTTAAAAATTTAAACATTATAAATAGTATAGGTAAAAAGTAATTCTTTCTCCTTCTCTGAATCCTGTTTTCTAGAGCAAGAATGTTTTATCATTTTTAACTATATTTTTCTAGAGCTGTTCTATAATATATATGTGTATGTGTGTGTGTACGTGTACATATATGTTTTTCCTTTTAGTGGTAGTATACTATGCATACTGCTCTTGCTGATACTTTTTTCACTTTAAGTTTATCCTGGAGATAGTTTTATATCAACATTTATGAACTTACCCTATTCTTTCTAACAGCTGCATGGCTTTCCAGTTTATAGATTTATTATCATTGTACATATATGTAAGAATTGCACTGGTGATGAATATTTGTTTTCCATTTCTTGCTGCAGCAAATATCCTTGTATGGTAGGTGCTTTGCTCATAGATGAGTATATCAGTAAGATAAATCCCTTCAGTGGAGTTGCTTAGCCAAAGAGTATGTGCATTCAAAAATTTAGTAGACATTGCCAAACTGACTCCCAGCATAAAATCTTTAGAGATCTTGCTCACTAACTTAGAAGTTGTTCACTTGTGTTTTAATCCCTTTCTTAACTAGATCCCACAGGACAAAAAAGGGAAAGATGTGTAGGTCTAGCCAGCCCTTTTGTACCTGGATTTATTTACCATGTTTTTACCTTTGGTAATAGAATGATTAGTCAACTGTCTCTCTAAATGTGTATCTGATGTTAAAGAGAGTGAGAGAAAACTGAGTTGTTGTGTGTTGTTCATATGTGTAATCTTGAAGACAGGTTAAAAACAAAAATAGGGGCACATGGGTGGCTCAGTTGGTTGTATCCATCTCTTGATTTCAGGTCGGGTCATGATCTCACAGTTGTTGGATCCAGCCCTGCCTTGGGCTCCACGCTGAGCATGGATCCTGCTTAAGATGCTCGCTTCTCCCTCTGCTCCTCCCCCCTCTCATGCATGCTCTCTCTCTCAAAAACCAAACCAAACCCCAAAAATAAAGAACAGCAAAAACCTATATTTATAAAATAAATACTGATAAGCAAGTATTTCAGTTCCCCATTACTTGGGCTAGGCACCTACCTGCCTTTGACAACAAAGATGCCCTTAAACATTTAAGAGTAAAGGAGGAGTGTCATATAGATTTTTCTAGTTCTTGGGCATGGATCATTATACAGAAAGCATTTCTATTTTGTGTTTTGAAGAACAATAATAACTCCATTTTTTTCTATCCAAAATGAGTATTTGTACCTAGTTGCTTTTGTTTTCCTCTAAACAGCTTTATAGCAAAGAAAAACTGTAACAATGACCAATTTTGCTATAAATGTCATTGTCATGACACTAGTTTATTTAAAACCTGCTATAAATCTCATTGTCATGACACTAGTTTATTTAAAACCTGGATTTTGAAGAGCCTTAGAATTAATGTAATCCTACCCTCTGTCATTCTTTATTAAACTGTTATGTGCAGTTTAAAATGGGCTAATTTTGAAATAAAAATATGTAGTAGTAAATATGTGGTACTAATACCTTTAAATTAACAGGTAGTCTAAAAACATGTTTAAGGATGATAATGTCTCTTTTATGCTTATGTTCTTTCCTTCTTTAATTACAGATTAACTGTAAATATAATAGGGGAAGTTTGGAAAATCCCATTTATATTTTTACTTATGTACAGCTTACATATACATGTTCTCTTGTAGTCTTTTAATATACATGTTTTTAAACCTAATCAAGATACTCTATATACTGTTTTACTTTCCTAATGTTAGATATAAATTTCTAGTCTGCAACAATACTTAGTGTTCTTCCTTTGTATCCTATGTCAGTTTTAGTATCAGGGCTGAAAGAGATCAGATTTTGTGAAAATCTAATTATCTTAATTATGTTTTTTGTTTGTTTGTTTGTTTTTTAACCCCTATTAGCGCCTGAATTCTGCCATTATCTATGACCGAGATTTCTCTTATAATTACTTTGGATTTAAGGTAAATAATGGGTTTTAAATAAGTGGGAATTCCTCATTAAATCAGCAAACACAGGTTTTTGTTCATGTTTTAATGATACAATTATAAAAGCAATAAGTTTTGGGAGTTGGGATGGACCTGGGGGATTAGGTTAGGATGGCGATGGTTGTTTGAATTCAGGAAAGATAGCTTAATCCATTTGCAGTTTTTGAATTTTACAGGAATTACTTGTGGATTACTTAAAGAGATATGTAAATACTTGGCTAGAATGATTCCGTATTATTCTATTTATGTAACAACTATTTATTGAATCCCTACCATGTACAAAGTGCATTTTAAGGTACTTTTGTGTTGATAAACAGTATTGTGCAATGATTGAGAACATGAATGTCAGGCCATCTGGGTTCAAATCTCTGCTCTCTTATTTAGCTGGTTAATTTTTTTTTTTTTTTTAGCTGGTTACTTAATCTCTCTGTGCTTATTTCCTCACCTTTCGAATGGGGATAATGATAATAAAATTTCAACAATAAATTCTCTTGAGAATTAAATGACTCTTTGTGTGTGTGTATTGCTTACATCAGTGGCTAGCTTTACAACAGCACTTTGCAAGTATTAACCATAATGATGATGATGACGGTAGATACCACGACTTCTGCATTTAACATTTTACACATTAATATAGAGCTGGCTTTTTCTAGAAGTTTTCATGTAGTCTTTTCCAAAACAGATGGCCAACTGATAATGTTCCAGACTGAAGCTAGTAAAAGTATATATGCTATTCTTCTCATTTAAAATAATACAAAAACAGAATATTTCAGTAGATTGCCTTATTGGGAAAGCTGTATTGTGTCTTTAAAAACTGTGCTCTGGAAGTTTTTTGGTTGCTTTGCTTTTTCTAGACTCTGGAGCGGTCCTATTTGTTGAAGATCAATGGAAAAGGTGAGAAATGAATATGTTTGTTATATTTTCTGTTTATCATATTGAATATAGAGCTTTGAGCTATTAGCCTTAACATTTCTATTTGAGCACTAACTTTTTTTTTTAGTTTTTTAAAATTAATTATTTTAAAATTTACATCTTAGTTAGCATATACTACAGCAATGATTTCAGGAGTAGATTCCTAATGCCCCTTACCTGTTTAGCTCATCCTTCCCTCCTGTAACCCCTCCAGCAACTCTTTGTTTGTTCTCTATATTTAAGAGTCTCTTATGTTTTGTCCCCCTCCCTGTTTTTATATTATTTTTGCTTCCCTTCCCTTATGTTCATCTGTTTTGTATCTTAAATTCCTCATATGAGTGAAGTCATAGGATATTTGTCTTTCTCTGATTAATTTTGCTTAGCATAATACCCTCTAGTTCCATCCACATAGTTGCAGATGGCAAGATTTCATCCACCATATATATATACATATATATATACACACACACACACACATACACACCACATATTCTTTATCCATTCATCTGTTGATGGGCATTTGGGCTGTTTCCATACTTTGGCTATTGTCAATAGCACTATAAACATTGGGATGCATGAGCCCCTTCGAAACAGCATACCTGTATCCCTTGGATAAATATCTAGTACTGCAATTGCTGGGTTGTAGGGTAGTTCTTATTTACTTATTTATTTATTATTATTATTTTTTTAATTTAAATTTTTTTTTTTTTTTTTAATTTACACCCAAATTAGTTAGCATACAGTGCAACAATGATTTCAGGAGTAGATTCCTTAGTGCCCCTTACCCATTTAGCCCATCCTCCCCTCCCACACCTCCTCCAGTAACCCTCTGTTCTCCATATTTATGAGTCTCTTCTGGTTTTGTCACCCTCCCTGTTTTTATATTATTTTTGTTTCCCTTCCCTTATGTTCATCTGCTTTGTCTCTTAAAGTCCTCATATGCGTGAAGTCATATGATTTTTGTCTTTCGCTAATTTCACTTAGCATAATACCCTCCAGTTCCATCCATGTAGTTGCAAATGGCAAGGTTTCATTCTTTTTGATTGTCGAGTAATACTCCAGTGTGTGTGTGTGTGTGTGTGTGTGTGTGTGTGTGTGTGTGTGTATATGTATGTGTGTGTATGTATACACTACATTTTCTTTATTCATCCATTGATGGACATTTGGGCTCTTTCCATACTTTGGCTATTGTTGATAGTGAGCACTAACATTTTTAACTTTAGATTTGGTTTATGATTAATTGTTGGTGCTTATTGGTATAAAGTTTTTAAAATTGTCTTTGGTGTTCCTGTTTTGACTCCAGTACATGTCTCAGCCTAGTTTTTCTGACATGTCCCATCATGTGAAACTCCATTTGTTTTTAGTGGCTGAAAGACCACAGCATATGTTGATGAGGGTATCTGTGGGGATTCATGAAGAAGATATTGATGCTGCTATTGAAACATATAATCTTCTTTCTGAGAAGTGGTTTACCCATGCCTCTCCCACTCTCTTCAATGCTGGTACCAACCGCCCACAGCTTTCTAGGTAAGTGTCCTGTATGTTTGCTTTTAATGTTCTGAAATGGTTTTTTTTTTTTTTTTTTTTTTAATTTTTTTTTTTTTTTTTCAACGTTTACTTATTTTTGGGACAGAGAGAGACAGAGCATGAACGGGCGAGGGGCAGAGAGAGAGGGAGACACAGAATCGGAAACAGGCTCCAGGCTCTGAGCCATCAGCCCAGAGCCTGACGCGGGGCTCGAACTCCCGGACCGCGAGATCGTGACCTGGCTGAAGTCGGATGCTTAACCGACTGCGCCACCCAGGCGCCCCTGAAATGGTTTTGATTAGGGAAGTAAACCTTGACCTGAAGAAACAAGGCAGTTAATCACATACAAATTAATGCAAATGAGGGAACAAAGCTGTAGTGATTCACTGATAGTATGATTTTTACATAGGAAATTCAAGAGCATCTACAGATAAATGATCAGAATTAAAAAGAGATTCTGACAAAGCATCTGGATATAAGTTCAGTATTAATGAAGTTTCCTATTTTAGCCCTTAGAAGATTAACTTTTAACGTGTATCATTTATAATACTGGAAGGTACCTAGGAATAGATCTAATAAAAGATGTGTAAGACTTTTAAGGAGAAAATTCTAAAACATAATTGAGGGACATTAAAACAATGGAGAGTGATTTTATATCATAAATGGATTTAATATTATAAAGATGTCAATTTTTCTCAATTTATGGATCCAGTCAAAATGTCAGCATGCTGATTCCAAAATTTATTCAGAAGAGCAAAAGACTAAGAACAATTTAGTGGGCTTTTCAAAGATACCAGGTCCTAATCCCTGGAACCTGTTAATGTTAATTTATAAGGAAAAATGATCTTTGTAAATATGATTAAGAAGGATCTTGACATAGGAGGTTGTCCTGAATTATCCAAGTGGGCCCTAAATCTGATCAGAAGTATATTTATAAGAGAAAGGCTGAGAGGGATAAGATACATACAAAAGAGAGGAGGCAATGTGAAGATAAAGGCAGAAATTGGAGTGATGTGGCTATAAGCAAAGGGGCTACCAGAAGCTGAAAGAGGCAGCGAATATTTCCCCTAGAGCCTCTGGAGGGAGTGTTCTTGATTCTGGCCCAGTGAAACTTATGTTAAACTTCTGGCCTCCAGAACTGTTTCAACCCAGCAAGTTGGTGGTAATTTTTTAGGGCAGCCACAGGAAACTAACATAAATAGCAATAGCAGGTTTTGAAGAAAAAGCCCTACCAGATTTCAAGACTATTCTAATGCTATGGCAATTAAGACAGTGTGGTATTTACCCTGAGATAAGTAAACCACAGGAATGTAACAGAGAGCCCAGAAAGAGATTCAGGCTTATAAGAGAACTTGATGTATAATTGAGGTGTTACTGCATTTCACTGGGGGAAACAGTGCTAGGGAAATTGGTTATCCTATGGGGGAAAATTAGATTTCCCGTTTTCATTCCATATACAGAAATATGTTAAAAAAAAAATCTAAATGTGAAAGTAAAATCTTTTAGAACATTAGAGAAAATAGATATTTTTCTTCCTACTTTTTACTATGAGTTTCAAATATTCAGAAAAGTTTGAAGGAAGGACAGTAAATGTCTATACACTCACCTCTGCCTAGATAAAAAAACTATTACCATTTTATCATATGTATATGTATGTATTTTTTATCTTTAAAATTTTTTTAAATTTTTTGATTTTTTTGAAAGTAAGTTGTAGACATCATGACTCTTAATACTTCATCATGCATCTTAATGGGAGATTATATGTGATCTCAGAATGATGAAAGATTTCTTAAAGTAGGTATACTAGGTAAAACATCATAAAGGAAAAATTGACTACATTAAAATTAAAAACTAATGTGAACCAAAAACAAAATGGAAAAACAAGTTTCAGCCTGACAGAAGATATTGGCAGTGTATGTTAACTATCAAGGGATTACAAGAAAAAGATGGGCTCCTGGGTGGCTCTGTCAGTTAGGTGTCTGACTCTTGATTTCAGCTAGGTCATGATCATGTTTGGTTAGTTTGAGGCCTGCATCAGGCTCTGTGCTGACAGTGTGGAGTCTGCTTGGGATTCTCTGTCTCCCCTTCTCCCTGCCCTTCCCATGCTCATGTGTTCACTTGCTCTCTCTCTCTCTCTCTCCCTCCCTCAAAAATAAATAAGCATTTAAAAAATTTAAAAATCAAAAAATATTTGTTTATTTTTGAGAGAGAAACAGAGAAATTGAGAGTGGGGGAGGGGCAGAGAGAGGGAAACACAGAAACTGAAGCAGGCTCCAGGCTCTGAGCTGTCAGCACAGAGCCTGACGCAGGGCTCGAACCCATGAACCATGAGATCATGACCTGAGCTGAAGTTGGATGCTGAACTGACTGAGTCACCCAGGTACCCCAAACATTAAAAAAATTTTTAAAAAGTTGGGGAAGCACCTGGGCAGCTCAGTCAATTAAGCGTTCGACTTTGGCTCAGGTTATGATCTCATGGTTTGTGGGTTCGAGACCTATTTCAGGCTCTGTGCTGATAGCTCAGAGCCTTGAGCCTGCTTCGGATTCTGTGTCTCCTTCTCACTGCCCCTCCCCTGCTCACACTCTGTCTCTCCTATCTCTGCAAAAATAAACAAACATTAAAAAGAAATAAAAAAAAAGAAAAAGACCTAAAACTAAATAGAAACATGGGCAAAGGATAAAATAATTCACAGAAGAAACTTGACTGGCCAGTAAACATGTGAGGTGATAAATAAACTTTGCTAGTAATTAGGAAAACGAAAGTTAACATAATGAGATATTTCATGCCTATCAGACTGATAAAAATTAAAAGGCTGGTAATACCAAGTGTTGGTAAGAATGTAGAACATAGGGAACTCTCATACATTGCTAAGTGAGTATACTTACCCATCCACTTTGGACGATCTTTAGTATAGTGGAACATAATGCGTATCTTTTGACCTAGCATTTCCTGTTGTGGGTTTATTTTCTACAAAAATCCTTACACCTAAGCCCCAGGAGATATGTTCAAGAATTTCCACAGCAACATTGTGTAGAATAGAAAACAAATTGGAAAATCCAAATGCCCATCCACAGGCAAATGGACAAATGTATTGGCATAGCCATACAGTGGAACAACTTATAGCAAAGAAAGTAAACTAACTAGTGACATGTACCAGTAGGAATGAACAATATTGAGTTAAAGCAAGTTGCAGAAGGATAAATGAAATTTAAAAATGTAGAATGTATATAAATGTTTTTAGAAGGTAGAAATGCATGGAAATGGTACAGGATTGCAATTAGACTATATATGTAGTGTCGGTTTTCTTGATGTAGGTGATAAGTACAAAGTATATGTCATATTATTCTCTGTATCTTTTTGAATGTTGTCATATTTAATGGAAAAAGTCAATGGATAGAATTCATTTGAGTGGATGTATATTCAAGATAGTGAAGGGATCCTTGGTAGAGTAAGTAAAGTTCCTGAGGTAGGGAGCAGGATGAGATCCAAAGCACAAGTTGGAGGGGTTGTCTTCCAAAAGACTGTAAAGCAGCTAACTTTTGGAGGACCTGTCAAAGAATTGACCATTGGATAGATGTTTTTTTATTTCATAAATTTTTCTTGGCTTATTAATAGGTTGGAAAGACCTATTATTGATCTATGCTTAGGAATTTGCAGGAGAAAATGTGTTAAGGCACATCTGCAGTCTGATAAACATATGAGTTAATATTTTTGACTTTATTGTAAGACTTCCTTCTAGGCTTAATATCTGGGATAGGCAGCAAGATATTTTTAAAATAATAGGATATGTTGATATGTCTTGTGTCATATCCAGTAAAAGTTTTTTTAATTTTTTTTCTAAAACAACTAGGAATTTTGTAAACTTCAAATCTTATTTGCCCAACTTACTGTTTTGGGGGTGTATAGTCAGTGTTGTTTCTCTGCTTTGTTTCATTTCCTTGCTGAGTTGTGACTTTTTTTTCCTCTGTAGCTGCTTCCTTCTGAGTATGAAAGATGATAGTATTGAAGGCATTTATGACACTCTAAAGCAGTGTGCATTGATTTCCAAGTCTGCTGGTGGAATTGGTGTCGCTGTGAGTTGTATTCGAGCTACTGGCAGCTACATTGCTGGGGTAAGCTTCTGTTTTATGACTAAGATTGTAGGATAAAAAGATAAGCAGCCAGGCTTATCGTTGAGAGGGCATACGCTGGAGCTTGGGAGACCTGGGTCTCTGTTAAGTGCTAACTGGCTGTGTGACTTGGAGGGAGTCATTTCACTATTTCTAGCTTCTGGTTTAGATTAGATGATCTGTCAGATTTTTTTGGCTCAGATTTTGGAATTTGGATTTGATGCGATAATAATAGCAGCTATCATTTATTGATTGCTTATTATATGCCAAATTTGTTATAAAAGTTTAACTGAGTTACTCATTTAATCCTTGCTACAAGCCATAGGATATGGGTACCATTAGAGACACATGGTAGGAACTTTACTCTTTACAATAACTTTGTGATTAAAGGCAATATCATCTTCATTTTACAAGTGAGGAATCTGAGGCTTAGAAAATTAAATTACTTCCAGAGATCAGTCACTTAATATGTAGTAGAGCCAGGATTCATGTTTTACAAGTTGGGTCTTTATGATGTAAATTTAGCCCTTTGCTAGTTCATTATTCATTGGGAGTCAAGATGAAGATATTGGATAAGAAAGACCTGGATTTAAATCCTGTCTCCTCTACTTAGTAGTAATGCAGCCTAGCATAAGTTATTTTACATCTCTGGGTTTGTTTCCTCACCTGTAATGTGAAGAAAATATCTGACCCTACAGAAGAAAGTTAGGGAGTCCAGAAGGAAACTTCTATTACATAGTGTTTTGGAGCACTTAACACACAATAATAGGGTGAGCCATTGCTCACTTATCTTTCTAGTCTGTTTAAAGGCTTACCTTAGAGTTAGAAGGATTATTTTAAAAATTTGATGAGGTATCTTTTAGGAGTCTTTGTGTTTTCTTATCTTCATTCTAGAATCCATTTATTGTTGAGAATCTCCATATATCTTTATTGTCTTCATTTATCCACTGTGTATAATTCTTACTGTAAGTTGCCTTTTGGGAAAAAGACACTGTAGTTGTGTTTTTATTCTACTCAAAGTATATCTTTATATAATGACCATTATAAGGTATGGAGGTTAAGTTCAGCTACCCTGGTTTCAGATTCTTTTGACTTGTAATTGTAAATTAGAGGTGCAACAAGAACATTAAAACAACAATTAGGGGAAAACAATATTTTGTTTATTTTATATTGGGTATTCTGTTTATAAAGGAGAGATGGAAAGCAGATAAAACTTTATATAGACTGGGAGAGCTATTGTAACATATTCACTGTTGAGCCATTTTGTTCTTTTCCATGCTTACTTAGTCCCACTTTTCTCCTCCAGATGCCTTTATTCTTGGTCTCTCTTTCAGACTAATGGCAATTCCAATGGCCTTGTGCCAATGCTGAGAGTATATAACAACACAGCTCGATATGTGGATCAAGGTGGAAACAAGGTATACTCTGTTACTTGGAGTCTTGGAAATTAGGACTAAAAATCTTTAACCATGAATGCTTAGAATAAGGTGATTTAGCGTGTATATTTGTAATTACTTTGCTTTTTTTTTACTTTCAAAATCAGTTTAATGAGGTATAATTTACTTCAAAAATGCACACACTTTAAGTGTACAGTTTGATGTGTTTTGACAAACGTGTATACTTATGTAATCACTATACCAATCAAGATATAGAACATTTCCATTACTCCAGAATGTTTCCTCAAGCACCTTTGATTAATCACCCCATCACTCCCACCCATACATACTTTACCTTTGGCTCCAGGCAGCAAATGATCTAGTCAGCTTTGTATTATTTTTATTTTATTTTTTAAGTGGGCTCCACACTCAGTGTGAGGCTTGAACTCATGACCCTGAAATCAAGAGTAGCATGCTCTACTGAGTGAGCCAGCCAGGTGCCCCCAGTCAACTTTTTTTATATGACAGTTTATTGGCAAAGAATTTCTAAAATTGTAACTTATATTGATACCTAATCTTGCAAAGGAGTTGTAATAGTCTTGTAGGGTTTTTTTTGTTGTTTAACAAAAACAAAACTCTGCCTGTTTCACAGAGGGAGAAGTAGAATTGAGAGAATTGGATTGTTTGCCCAGTGTTGTCAGCAGGATAGTTTGCCACTTGAGGCTGCCTCTTACATATATGTAGACACACTAATCACCTGGTAGTTGATGAATTTCCTTTGATGGACTTTAAAAACAATCTGTGGAGATCTTGATATAAGACATCACTTACTTGATCTTTGGTAAGAGCACAATTTATAATTGTCAGAATTAAAGTGATTTTCTTTGGGGTTTGCATACGTGTCATATAAAGTAGCTGGATGACAACTGAAGGAAGCTCCATCTGTAGTTCACTGGGTCACTCTGGACAAGTTATTTCATCTTTCTTGTTCTTTCTTATCAGTTGCTCTTTTTCACTCCTAGAATTGTAAGAAAAATACTAGTACTTATATTTATAGTACTTTTACTTGTATTATGTCATTTAATTCCTTACTTGTAATGAAGATCAAAGGAGATATTATAAAAGTGCCTTGGAAAATATGAAGTTTCTTTGTTTCATTCTGATTTTGAAAAGAATGATGATGTATTTGCCTTTAGCGACCTGGGGCATTTGCTATTTATCTGGAGCCTTGGCATTTAGACATTTTTGAGTTCCTTGATTTAAAGAAGAACACAGGAAAGGAAGAACAGCGTGCCAGAGACCTTTTCTTTGCCCTTTGGATTCCTGATCTCTTCATGAAACGAGTGGAGACTAATCAGGTGAGAAATAGGTACCTGTTGGTAAGAACAACTTTATTCATATCAGTTTTCTTTTTTGTCATCTTAAATCATGCTTAGGAAGAGCCCACCTGCATGTTATGCTATGGAAGAATTTTAAGCAAGTTAAGAGATGCCATTCCTACCTTCTTGGATTTTTGTCTTCTTTAAAAAAATTTTTTTTAATGTTTATTTATTTTTGAAGGAGAGAGAGGGTGTGAGTAGGGGAAGGGTAGAGGAGGGGCAGAGAGAAAGGGAGCCACGGAATCTGAAGCAGGCACCAGGCTCTGAGCTGTCAGTACAGAGCCTGATGTAGGACTCAAATTCACGAGCTGTGAGGTCATGACCTGAGCCGAAGTCGGCTTTAACCGACTGAGCCACCCAGGTACCCCTTGGATTTTTATTTTCTAAAGTAGATGCTATCGGACCTAAATGCTTAAAAGATCATGTATAAACAGGTAGAATTAGATGTTTGAGCCCGAGTCCAAAATGATCATTTCTGTAGCAGATTTCCAAGAGAGTCTATAGAAGTCACCCTGTCCCTTGCAGTGTTCCTAATGGACTATGTGTGGTTGGTTATTTGAAGTTTCGTATGGGTTCTTCCCTTTGTAGGACTGGTCTTTGATGTGTCCAAATGAATGTCCTGGTCTGGATGAGGTTTGGGGAGAGGAATTTGAGAAGCTATATGAAAGGTATGGGGAAAATATGAAAGTAATCATTTTTAACCGTATGTTTCTTTTATTTGGGGAATCCAAGTGTCAAAATATCATCAATCATTAGCTAGTTTCTAGGAATCTTCAGAAGCATCCAGTAGAGAATGTGATTAATAATATATTTTGGTCAGATTTGCTATCTGAATCTTCACCAAAATTGAATTTCTATCTTCTTTCTTAAAACTTGGGAGTTATAAAGAGGTTTTTAACTGATCCTTATAAAAATTAAGACAGTATTATTTTTGTCAGTACATTTGACAAAAAAAGAAAAAAAAAGTTATGCTTTATATTGCACCCAGGAATCAAGAACAGTTAGGACACATGTCAAGAGTTTATTAAATAATAGTACAATAGTAGGAGATTTGACCACTTGAGGTGTTTATTCCTTTTCCTTATGAAGGGTTTTGTTGATTTAGTGGAATTGGGGTATATTCAAATAGGTCCAGAGCCGTCTGATTTTCCTCTGTGGCTTTAGCTACAGTAAAATAAAGATCATATTCCTTCCCCCCACCCCCACCCTTTTAGCAAAACATAGTAAACAATTTAAGAGTTTTTGTAATTTTATATTTTAGTGTCTTCAAGTTGTCTGCAATAAAGATTTTCTTAAGGAATATTAAAATAATATTAGCTTTGCCTTTCAGTTATGAGAAACAGGGTCGTGTCCGCAAAGTTGTAAAAGCTCAGCAGCTTTGGTATGCCATCATTGAGTCTCAGACAGAGACAGGTACCCCGTACATGCTCTACAAAGATTCCTGTAATCGGAAGAGCAACCAGCAGAACCTGGGAACGATCAAATGCAGCAACCTGTGCACAGAAATAGTAGAGTATACCAGCAAAGATGAGGTAGGTAGAAAAACTTCTGCCCAGAGTACTGAGAGAAGAATCTTAGGCAGTTATTGTTTGTGCATCCCTCACTTGATTTCACTTGAGGTGGGGGAAGGGAGTTTTTGTAGTTTGTTGTAAATAGAAGGGCACTAAAGTAGAGATTGTAAGGGAACAGGTGTGATCTGTGCCCTCAAATATCTTACAGTCTAAGCCATGTAGAAAAGATTTAATCACCTTTTTATTACACACGCATTGTTGTAATAATCTTTACTCAGTGTTCAGTCATGTTGGTTTAGGACAAACACAAAAATGTGTCAGGATGTTCATTCAGTTTAAAGTATGTAATAAGCAGGTGGAGAGTCTTTTCAGTGAATGGTGAGACAAAATTCTAATCTCAGATCTTTAAGGCAATTCACAGAAGAGGTAAGATAGAAATGGGACATAGATTTGGTTTCTTAAAAAAGAAGTTTATGGACAGGCTTTCCATTTGGGAAGAATAGCCTGTCAGATCAGAGACAGGAATAGGTTTTATGCAGTGTGTATCAAATAAGTTTGTTCTGATGGAACAAATACATTATGGTTTGGTATATGGAGAGATGGCTATAGCTGAGCGAGGGGAGATAGTAGGTGAAAGCTGGCATGTCGCAGAGGTAGGAAGCCCTTGTAGGTTCCTGGAAGGAAAATAGCATCAAAATGCTAGGATGAGAAGGATGGTTCTTGTTTCTGGTGATAGAGTGTTTTGGTGTGAGAAGAGGTTGGAGGTTAGCCTAAGGAGATTGTTGTAGTGGTTGAATGACAGGCTGCTTGGATGTTGGATATAAACTATGGAAAGGAGGAGGAAGCCTCCTTCCCTAGCCCCTGGCAACTTCTACTAATCTGTTTCCTACCTCTGGATTTGCCTCTTGTGGGTATCCATATAAACAGAATCATATAATATGGTAGCCTATTGTGTCAGGCCTGTGTCACTTAGCATGTTTTCAAGGCTTATCTGTGTTGTAGTATGTATCAATATTTCATTCATTTTCATTCAGAATCCTTACAATGCCCCATGAGGTCATGCACAACTGGGGATGCCCATCTCATCTACTGTTACTTTCCCTCCTTGCTCACTGTGCTCCAGCCCTACTAATTTCCTTGCTGTTCCCAAACATATCAAGCACACTCCTTCCTCAGGACTTTTGCTGTTTACTTTACTTTGAATATTAAAATGCTCTTCCCCCCCACCCCCCAGATAGCTACATGGCTTGCTATCTAACCTTTTCAGTTTGTTCATAAGTCCTATTCTCAGTGATGTCTTCCTTGACAACCGTATTTAAGAATGGCATCCTTCTGTCCTTATTCCTAGAACTCTTTTGTCTTTTCCTCCCTTATTTTGCTCCCTAGCATTTATCAGACTCAATTACCGGATTATGTGATTTGAGTTATACTTTATAAATGGGTACTTAGGCAACTTGTATAGAATTGAGTAGATATGAAGGGCATGAGGGAGTCTAGGTGAGAGGAGTTGAGAGTTTGGGTTAGGATAGTCCTAATCAAAGCGGAAAAGAAAATATTCATTTAACATTATTTAGCATTTATTATATGCGAGATGTGGTACCAGAACTAAAAATATAAGGGTAAATAAGATATGATTCTTTCCTGGAGAAGCTTATCACCTAGTGTAGTGTAGTGGAAAATCACCTGAAGAGCTTTTTCAGAATTCACAAACTTGGATCTCCTGTTGTTAAAGGCTTATCAGAATCTCAATTAGAGTAAGGTAGGAATGTGTAATTTGGAAAAGCGTTCTATAGTGATGGAAGTGTTCTGTATCTGGTGGCTGTTGAGCTTATGATATATGATCATTGCAACTGAGAAACTGAATTTTTTATTTTATTGAAATAGCTACATGTGGCTAGTGGCTGGTATATTAGACAGCATACATCTCCTGACTGAGACGAATATACATAAAAAACTATAGCACAATGGGATGTATGTCTGGTCATAGAACCATGGAGTATGGAACACAGATTCTCTCTCCTTCTTACTTATTTCACTGGTGCATGTTATAACTCACATATGAATAGGTATTGGGATTTAGAAATGAACGATGAAGAGGGAGAAGATAAAGATAAAAATTTTATAATTTAATATCATAGAGCATTAGAGGCTTACATGTTGCTGTCATTGACATGGGGAAGAAATAAAAATTGTGTGATTCTTGACCCCTTTTCTTTGCATTCCAGGTTGCAGTCTGTAACTTGGCTTCCCTAGCCCTGAATATGTATGTCACGTCAGAACACACATATGACTTTAAGAAGTTGGCTGAAGTTACCAAAGTCATTGTCCGAAACTTGAATAAAATTATTGATATTAATTACTACCCTGTCCCAGAGGTATGAATAGATTTTTTGCTTATTGGTAATTATCGAAATCCAAGTTGGAGGGAGTGTATCACGGTCTGCCAGTCATCATTTAAATGGCTGTCAGTGGAATGGTGTGAGAAAATGGAGATAAAAAGAGATTTTTTTACATTTGGTGCAGAATGTTGCCTTTTCTATTCAGTAATGTCTCTTTCTCTAAATCTGTTGGCACAAAGGCATGCTTATCAAATAAACGCCATCGCCCCATTGGAATCGGGGTACAAGGTCTGGCAGATGCTTTTATTCTGATGAGGTATCCTTTTGAGAGTCCAGAAGCCCAGTTACTAAACAAGCAAATCTTTGAAACTATTTATTATGGAGCCTTGGAAGCCAGCTGTGACCTGGCCAAGGAGCATGGCCCATATGAAACCTATGAGGGCTCTCCAGTCAGCAAAGGAGTAAGTATATGGATGAAGTTTCTTTTTGCCTATAAGTTCCTGTAGTAGGCCTAATGGTTGCCCTCAAAAAGATATGTTTACATCTTATTGCTGGAACCTGTGAATGTTATCTTTTTGGTTTAAAAAAGTCTTTGCAGATATAATTAAGGATTTTGAAATAAGATTATCCTGGATTTTCCAGGTGGGTCCTAAATCTAGTGACAGTATCCTTATAGGAGACAGAGGGGAGGAGGAGGCAACATGACGATGGAGGCAGAGACCAGAGTAATGCATCCACAACCCAAGAATGCTGATGGTCACTAGAAGCTGCAAGAGGCAAAGAACAGAATCTGCTCTAGAGCCTCTGGAGGGAGTGTGGCCCTCCCAACTTGTTCATTTTGGGCTTCTGGATTCCCGAGCTAGGAGAGAATAAATTTTTGTTATTTTAAGCCACCAAATTTATGGTAATTTGTTATACCAGCCATAGGAAGCTAATATGATACTTTTGTTCTCTAGAGTTAAAAAGATACTCTTTTTTTTTTTTAAGATTTAATTTTTAAGTAATTGCTGCACTCAACATGGGGCTCAAATTTATAACCCCGAGATCAAGAATCGCATGCTCCACCAACTGAGCCAGCCAGACTCCCTTTATCGTAGGCAAAGTTCTTTTATTTATTTATTTATTTATTTTTTAAGATTTTTATTTTAAGAAATCTCTATACCCAATGGGGGCTCGAACTTACAAACCCGAGATCAGTAGTCCCATGCTCTATCAACTAAGCCAACCAGATGCCTCACCCCTTTGTTTATTTAAAAAAAGTTTTTTTGACATTCATGTATTTTAAAAGAGAAAGCATGAGCAGGGGAGGAACAGAGAGAGGGAGACACAGAATCCGAGGCAGACTCCAAGCTCTGAGCTGTCAGCACAGAGCTGATGTGGGGCTCAAAGTCGTGAGCCATGAGATCATGACCTCAGCCGAAGTTGGACGCTCAGTCGACTGAGCCACCCAGGCGCTCCTCCCTTTTATTTTAATGTTTTATTTAGAACTAGTCATTGGTAAAAGTGACCTAAGAAGAATGCTAACTGTATTAGTTTTCTTTTACTAAATATAGTACATTAAAACAACATATGTTATCATCGTTTCCTTGAGTCAGGGTTCCAAGCTTGCCTTAGTTTGGGTCTCACAAGGCTATAGTCAAGGTGTTGGTAGAGGCTGGAGTCTCATCTGAAGCTCAGAGTCCTCTTCTAAGCTCATTGTTGGCAGAATTAATTTTTTTTGTAGCTGTAGAACTCATGACATCTTGCTTCTTCAAAGCTAGTGAGAGAGAGTGTCTCATTTCAAGAATACCCGAGTCCAATTGCTCTTTTGAGGGCTTTTATCTGATAAGTCAGGTCTACCCAGGATAATTTCTCTTTTGTTTATCTCAAAATTAACTGATTGGTGACCTTAATTACATCTGCAGAGACTTTTCACCTTTGCCATAATTGTGTAAGTGACATCCATCATAATCCCAGGTCTTGCCCACATTCGGGAGGAGGACATTGTACATGGGCTGTGCACCAGGGGGTGAGAACCTGGGAACAATTCTGCTGTCCACACTGCCTTTATTATTGGTAGAATGATTTTCTTCAGTGTAAAATAAAATGTTATGTTATTTTTAGTCTTGATGTTCCTGCTGATTTTGGGGAAGTCTGATATGCAGTGATTTGAAAATAGATGTCTAGTAGCTAAGCAAATAGATCAAGGGGCAGATGAAAGCAATTAAGAAAGATGAAAATAGAGTAACACTTTACAAAGAGAATGCATCTCAGCAATATACTTGTGTTAATGTTAGGATTTCCTGGTTTGTAGATATGATATGGATTCTAGATATGATAAGGGGAAGAGATAAGCCTTAACCAGTTTTTTTAATATTCTTTTAATCAGTTAGACTGCATGGAAATTTGGCCAGGGGAATCTCTGGACTTTGAATTCCTCACACAGTTCCATTAGAAGACATTTGTTGGGATGTAGGGCATGGCAGTTAGTCATTCGGTTTTTGTCATGGTTTTAAATTGTTGTAGGGTGGTTTGTCATAAATTTGCATTGTTTATTCCCTAGATCCTTCAGTATGATATGTGGAATGTCATTCCCACAGACCTATGGGACTGGAAACTTCTCAAGGAAAAGATTGCAAAGTAAGTAAGGAGATGTAAGGTAGCTTTAAAGTAAGGAGGGTTTAACTCTCATTGTGGCTTTCAGAAGTTAGGTATGTTTTATTAACTTCTGAAACTTATTTTTCTCTTTTAAATGGGGCTTACATGACCTATTTACAGAACTGTTTTTGTAAAAATACTTTGTAAGATAATATATGAATAGTAACCTGCAAATTGCTTGGTACACTGAAAACATTTTAATAAATGGTAGGTATTATTATTAGCTCATCTTGTTTTAGGGGCTTAACTATCAGGATTAAGCAATTCTTTTTCTCATTAAACCTTCATATTTTCCATTGTGCTTGCTTTTTAAATGTTTTTCACTTTTATTTTTTGCTTAACCACCTTGGTGATTTGTCAAAATGGCTTTTGCTGAATTGATTGTCATAGGAATAAGGGATTTTGGAGAGGTTTTGGAGGGTAATGTGTTAAACTGTGTGAAAGAAAAACTGTGAAACTTGAGGTTTTTTAAGGCCTTTCAATCTAAGAAACATAAAAGATTTAAGGGCAGGTAGAATGTTTTGCTTAGTGAATAATAAACAAATTGTTTTCATTTTATTCATGAGTCTGTCATCTGTGGGTTAATGCATATGCAAAGTGTTTAATGTTTACAGAAGGAAGTAATAGGTTTAAAATACTCTTTTCTTTTTAATTTTTTTTTTTCAACGTTTATTTATTTGGGACAGAGAGAGACAGAGCATGAACGGGGGAGGGGCAGAGAGAGAGGGAGACACAGAATCGGAAACAGGCTCCAGGCTCCGAGCCATCAGCCCAGAGCCTGACGCGGGGCTCGAACTCACGGACCGCGAGATCGTGACCTGGCTGAAGTCGGACGCTTAACCGACTGCACCACCCAGGCGCCCCTTAAAATACTCTTTAAAAATATCTGTTCACCTTAAAATTGTTTTATTACTCAAATAATACATATTAGAAAATGTAGGAAAATATATGTGTGAAAGGGAGTAAAATGAAAAGTATCCCAGTACCACCTCCCCCAAAAACCTGTTTGTATCTTCTTGTCTCTCATCTTTCAGATTTTCTTTTTTTTTTTTTTTTTTTTTTTTTTTCAACGTTTATTTTTATTTATTTTTGGGACAGAGAGAGACAGAGCATGAACGGGGGAGGGGCAGAGAGAGAGGGAGACACAGAATCGGAAACAGGCTCCAGGCTCCGAGCCATCAGCCCAGAGCCTGACGCGGGGCTCGAACTCACGGACCGCGAGATCGTGACCTGGCTGAAGTCGGACGCTCAACCGACTGCGCCACCCAGGCACCCCATCTTTCAGATTTTCTTTTGAACATGTGTGCATGTGTACATTTACATGCAAATTCAACTTTTACAAACATGAAGCTATAGTTTATTTTTTGTGTTTTTTTTGTCAAAATGCTATAGATATTTTTCTATACACAACTTTTTAAATTTTCAAAATTAATACATGAATAATAAAATTCAAATACAGAAATAAAATGGAAAGTAAAAGCCCTTCCTTTTTTTATTTTTAAATGTTTGTTTATTTTTGAGAGAGAGCACGCAAGCAGGGGAGGGGCAGAGAGATGGGGACAGAGGATCCAAAGCAAGCTCTGTGCTGACAGCAGCAAGCCGATGTGGGGCTCGAACTCACGAATCATGAGATCATGACCTGAGCTGGAGTCAGGCCCAACCGACTGAGCCACCCAGGTGCCCCAACAGCCCTTCTTTTTATACCTCTTCTGCCAACCACTTGTTCCACAGAACAAACAAAAACCAGCTTACTCCTTTTCCCAGAGATAACCGTTGTTAATAGTGTGTATTTTTCTAGACCTTTTTCAGTACGCTTGCAGATGCATACAGTTTTGTTCCAAAGATGTGATCAAACTTGACATTCTTTTTTTTTTTTTTTTTTTTTTTTTTTTAATGTTTAATGTTTATTTATTTTTGGGAGAGAGAGGGAGAGAGACAGAGTGCAAGCAGGGGAAGGGGCAGAGAGAGAGGGAGACACAGAATCCAAAGCAGGCTCTAGGCCCTGAGGTGTCAGCACAGAGTCCGACACAGGGCTCGAACCCACAAACCGTGAGATCATGACCTGAGCCGAAGTTAGATGCTTAACTGACTGAGCCACCCATGCGTCCCTAACTTGACATATTTTAAGACCTTTAGGGATTTATTTTGGACATCCTTCTTTTTTTAGTCCATGCAGATCTGCCTAATGTTTTTAATGATTACAGACAATTCCATAGTTTGGTATGTGCCACATATATATATATATGACTCTTCAATATATTTTCCTATCTTTGGACAGGAAATCACTGTCCACTTTACTGAGTAAGTAAGACATGAGGTCTTTTGGTGGTTTGCTTGATGCCTCAAAATTACAAAGTGACAAAGTGAGATTAAGATTCCATTAGGATATGAAGCTTTAAGCTAAGTACTGTGTAAATCCAGAGGTATAGAATGTAGTAAAGACAAACTCTTTGAGAAACTTAAGACTAAATAAGGTAAGACATGTAACACAAGTAGTTAAAATGTACATAAAGGTACATGTCATAGAAAATGTTTGCAGAAGAAATATTTATATTTGGCATTAAAAAAAAATTTTTTTTAATGTTTATTTTTGGGAGACAAAGAGAGTAGGGGAGGGGCAGAGAGAGAGGGAGACACAGAATCCGAAGCAGGCTCCAGGCTCTGAGCCTGTCAGCACAGAGCCTGATGTGGGGCTCGAACCCGTGAAGCATGGGATCATGACCTGGGCCAAAGTTGGACGTTCAACCAACTGAGCCACCCAGGTGCCCTTATGTTTGGCATTTGTATTCAGCATTGTCTCCCGGCTTGGGAAGGATGTTCTAGAGGGGTCATCTCTTAGGCTAAGCTTTGAAGAACAAGCTAAGGGCAGTGTTCAGATAGTGTACTCTTTCTTAAGCACTCTGTTTGGCAGTGAATAGAGTCAAAGATGTTAACCTTCCTCTAGGAACGTTATGATTAAACAGGTAATAGAAGAAGTCAGGAATATACATAATCTGAGCATAATTTTTTCCTGTGGAGAATTTTGGTGATAGATGTCTGATTGTGACCACTTTCACATCATTATTTTTCCTTAAAGAGCTTAGCGCAGTGATCATATAGGTACTTAGAAAAGAGTGAGGGTTGAATGAATGTACCCTGATACAGGTGGGGACTCTCCAACAGTCATTTGAGTATTTCCCTGAGCAAGCTAGTGTATCAAATGCTAATAAATCGGCATAATAAGAATTGCCAGCACTAAAAATTGTGCTAATTGAGTTGAGGATTCAGGCATTTAGGAGAGGGGCAAGCTATACCATTCATACTGTGAAGTTGCATCTCTACTGGGGTTGCATGCAAAAGTCATTATATGAGTCTAATGCATGTATGGTGTCACTCACAGCATCTGCATTTACTACAATGACATAAAGTAACTGCCTTCCTGGCAGATTATAGCTTTAGGACCAGCATCTGATAATCTCCTTTTCTTTAGGTATGGTATAAGAAACAGTTTACTTATTGCCCCGATGCCTACTGCTTCAACTGCTCAGATTCTGGGAAATAATGAGTCCATCGAACCTTATACCAGCAACATCTATACTCGCAGAGTCTTGTCGGGAGAATTTCAGGTGAGATCACGACTAGACCTACAGGAGATTGTGCAAAAGCCCAATGTTGGGAGTAAATGACAACTCCTATTTAGTTTGCCCCTTTTTGCTTAGTACAGGGCACAGCTTTGATAAAGTGAGTCATCTTCATCTCCAGTGTTACTCTATTTCAGCACATAATAGACATTTAATAAATATCTGTCAAAAGAATGAATTTTTGAGGGTTACATAGGAAAGTAACTTGTTGATGTTAGAGTTCACATGATATTTAACCATCCTGTAATGATGGTTACTATTCACAAATTTTTACAAATAACTTGTTTACAAATTAGAATTTCTGGTGGGTAGGACTAGTGTTTTTTTTACGGTTGCCAGGTAATTCTAATATGCAGCTAGGGTTGAGAACCACTAATTTAGAAGATTTTTATTTGTGAATTTCCAGATCTCCTGAAATCAATTTCTCTAGGTTTGGAGTGGATGCATTTCTAATTTTTCTTAAGTATTTATTGTATCCTTTCTTAGGAAAAAAAAAAAAAAGAGTCCACAAAGATTACCCATCTTAGGCAATGCTGGCTCTTTTCACCTTTGCAAATATTACGTTTCTTGAATAACAGGTCAAGATTTTAAAGGAATACAGCTTTTGTTTGGTAGGATGGGCCTCTTAGTTTTATAAAATACAGAATTTACCAAGTAATCTAATGTTAAATGCTTCTTTAAATGATCTTATTTACTTTAAGTTCCAGGCCTGTGATCCTGTTTAGCCCTGTCATTCTTAATTATTCCTTGGCATCTTTTTTGCTTTTTCATTTAGATTGTAAATCCGCACTTACTGAAGGATCTTACCGAGCGGGGCTTGTGGAATGAAGAGATGAAAAATCAGATTATTGCATGCAATGGTTCTATCCAGGTACAGAATGAAAATGAAGTGTGCTCTTTAGTAGCTAAGTTGGACATTGGTACCTTCTCACTTATCCCAGGCAGTGGAGAGAAAGAATGGCTATTCACTGTGGTCATATAGGCTTATGTTCACCTCTGCATTGTTGTGCTAGGATTATATACATCTTCACATAGCTAGGCCTTTCCCTCTTGTTTGTGCAATAATATAAAGCAGTAGTTTGCAACTTCTCTGTACATAAGAATCAGTTGGGGAGCTTTTAAAATTCTGAAGCTTAAAAAAAATTTCGGAAGCTTAGGTTGCATAACAATTAAGTTGGAATATCTGAAAATGGGAACCAGGCATTAGTATTTTTTAAAGACCATCTGGGTCATTCCAAAATGCATCAAAGTTTGGGGACCACTGATAAAGTGTGAAATTAGAGAGTCAGACCTAATTTAAAAGTATGGTGGAGATTGAGGACTCAGAGTCCAAAAAACAGCTGCAAATAGTATTTAACAATAAAATATTTGCAGCCGAGAATCAAGAAGCATTTATTTAAAAAAAAATTTTTTTTAATGTTTATTTATTTTTGAGAGAGAGAGAGAGACACCACGAGCCAGGGAGGGGCAGAGAGAGAGAGGGAGATACAGAATCTGAAACAGGCTCCAGGCTCTGAGCTGTCAGCATAGAGCCCGATGTGGGGCACAAACTCTGAACGGCGAGATCGTGACCTGAGCCAAAGTCGGACATTCAAATGACTGAGCCACCCAGGTGCCCAAGAAGCATTTATTTGTAGATGGAGGCCTCTGTCTAAACATTTGTCTCCTTGGTAACACGGATAAAGATTTCTGTAACAGTTCTATTTTTGCTGGAAGAAATGGTAACACTATTAGCTAGTCTATGTTTTGATGCAGATTAACCCTATACCTAAGAAAATGTTCTGTTGACTCCAAAAGGGGTTTGTTTCATTGCTTCCCTTGATCATGTACCTGTGAGTTACAGCCCTGATTATTTGTGTTTTCTGTAAAGCTCAAGGGTCATTTATTGCTGCTTGGTTCCTTCCTTTTTTAAGTGCCTCTAGAACAATGAATATTTTGGCTGTAATCCAAATAGAAATGGATCTTTAATCATTACCACCAGCCATATATTTTGTTGGTTAAATGGAGTTTTGTTGGACATTCTAATCCAGAGGTAAGCAGTCTTGGGAAACTTGATAAGGGCTCATATTGTATGATACTGAATGGTATGGGTCAGATCTGGCAGGAAATAGAACTGAGGCCAGACCCTGGTATCATTAATTATGTTAATTAAAGGGACGCCTGGGTGGCTCAGTCAGTTGAGACTCTGACTTTGGCTTAGATTATGATCTCATGGTTCATGAATTCAAGCCCTGCGTCAGGCTCGCTGCTGTCAGTGCGGAGCCTGCTTCGGATCCTCTTCCCACATCTCTCTCTGTTCCTACCCTACTTTCTCTCTCTCTCTCTCTCTCAAAAATAAATAAACATTAAAAAAATTATGTTAATTATGCTTATTTCTTCAGCCAGAGTGCAATAAACATTTGTTTTTCCTTCTTCAGAACATACCAGAAATTCCTGATGACCTGAAGCAACTTTATAAGACTGTGTGGGAGATTTCACAGAAAACCGTTCTTAAGATGGCAGCTGAAAGAGGTGCTTTCATTGATCAAAGCCAGTCTTTGAACATCCACATTGCTGAGCCTAACTATGGCAAACTCACTAGTATGCACTTCTACGGCTGGAAGCAGGTTGGTGGAGGAAATCATGGACTTGTTGCCAGCTTGGGATATTTTGGAATTGGAGCAGTTTTACCTTTTAGGTGCCTATTTAAATATTGCCACCTAGTTCTTTCATTTCAAATCCATATGTTAAAACCAAACCATGGTTTTTGTGCCAGATTAAGCTCTCACTTTGGATTTTCTTGTTTCTTTTAGGATTATTTCATTATTAGTTTTGAAACCTTGGAGTTACCTATGACCCTCCCTTTATTCTCCATACAATTACTCACCAAGTTGTGGTGGTTGTACCTTTGTACTGTTTCTTGAATATCTTTCTTCCTGTTCCACTACCATTATTCTTAACTTGTTAACTGATCTCTTTGCTTCTAGTAACTGCATTATCTTGTGCACTGCTACCATTTCTAAAATAAAACTTTACACATGTCAACCCACTCACTGTTCAAAAACATCCATTGTTTCTCCACTTTTGTACAATCTAAAAGCCAAATTACTTAGCTTGTCATTGGCAACTGTAAAGTCCTGTGATTCTGGATTCTATCCTTATTAACTGGCAATCGCCTGGGTATTTATATAGAATTAAATTTTTTTCTTTTTAATTTAAGAGACATTTATTGAATACATACTATGTGCTAAGACTGGGGATACCAAATAGAAGATGATGGTACTTATCCTTGAAGTAGTCATCATCTGTTCTTTACAGAGACACAGTCTAGCTCTCTAAATAATTATAAGGCAGACATTGTTTTAGGCAAACATGGAAGTCATACACATAAAAACAAAAGACTATAGAACAAAAATGTTTGACATTTCCAAAAAGATAAGCTTTTTTAGGGGTAAAATGAACACAATGTGCTGACTGTTTGTCTTTAAGCATTTTTGAGAAGGCTTCCTACAGGAGATGGAATTTCAGGTTTAGAAAACAATCTGATGTGGTTTATGGAAATGTATTTTAAACATTGGTTTCGAATGTCTAGTGTTCTTACAATTTCTAATTGTTGTATTTGCTTCCTTTGTGTAGGGTTTGAAGACTGGAATGTATTACTTAAGGACACGACCAGCAGCGAATCCAATCCAGTTCACTCTAAATAAGGAGAAGCTGAAAGATAAGGAGAAGGCCACAAAAGAAGAAGAAGAGAAGGAGAGGAACACAGCAGCCATGGTGTGCTCTTTGGAGAATAGAGAAGAGTGTCTGATGTGTGGGTCCTGAGGAAAGGCTTGGAAGAGACCAGCACTTCCTCACAGCCAAACTACTTCTTGAGCATAGATAGGCACAGTAGGTTTGCTTGAAGTGCTAAGGTTTTGCTGGACCTTATTGCAGCAAAAGGAGCAATTGATTTAAAGTACTGTTTCTATATAATAGTGTGAAAGTACTGATATTTTAAATCAATATATTGGGAATCAAAGTAGAAGTTTTAGGAATGCAAAAGAGGTCATCTTGCAAATAGGAAGTAACTGAATAGGGTTTCATTGCCCACTTGGCACCCCTTTTTTGGTGACCTCAATTTTCATAAGAAGACTTAGTTTTACTGCTTTGACTGGTGGGTCCATAGAAGCAAAACTGAGTCATAACCTGTGAGAAGTGTTGGCAGGACCTTTATCTGGATAAGGTCCTATTGGTCATTCTGAAATAAACTTTCAAAGCGATTATGTGAGACCAAATTTGTCATTTATTTTCATAAAAAGGTCAAATTTGAAAAAATATTTTCTGTTCTTTGAGAGTTCAGGGAGGAAATTTTAAGAAAAATTACTCAGATGCCTTCTACAATTCTGATCTTAACATATGCCTATTTCTTCTTTCTATTGTAAAATATATTAGCATAAGTGTTACCATTTTACCCACTTTAAAGCATACAATTTAGTGGCATAAAGTACAGATACAGTGTACAACCATCATCACTATCTTATTTCTAGAAATTTGTCATCATCCCAAACAGAAACTCTAAAACAATAACTCCTCATTTCCTTCACCTCTCAATCCCTGGTAACCTCTATTCTACTTTCTGTCTTTGAATTTGCTTATTCTAGGTACCTCATATAAATGGAATACTATAGTATGTGACCTTTTGTGTCTGGCTTATTTCACTTAGCCTGTTTTCAGGGTTCATCCATGTAGCATATAGCAGACTTTAATTCCTCTTAAAGCCTGAGTAATATTCCATTGTATGTATATATCACATTTTGTCTTTCCATTCATATGTGAATAGACATTGATGTTATTTCCACCATTTTGGCTATTGTGAATAATGCTGCTCTGAACATTGATCACCAGTATCTGAATTCCTGTTTTCAGTTTTTTTGGGTATATACCTAGGAGTGGAATTGTGGGGAATACATCATAATTCAATGTTTAATTTGAAGGAACTTGAGGAACTGCCAAACTTTTCTGTAGGCTCAAGCTGCACCATTTTACATTCCTACCAGTAATGCATGAGAGTTCCAATTATTCCACATCTTTGCTGACATTTGCTAATTTTTTGTATTTTTCATGCTAGCTATCCTAATGGCTTTTGACAGTTTGATTACAATGTACCTTGGTGTGGATCTCTGAGTTTATCTTTCTTGATGTTTGTTGACCTGCTTGGATCAGTAGATTTACATTTTTCATTAAATTTGGGAAGTTTTCAGCCATTTTTCTTCAGATAATCTTTTTGCCCCTTTCTCTCTTTTCCTTCTGGGACTCCTGTAATGTGTCGCTCGTTCCACTGCTTATGTCCCCCAGGTCCCTTAGGGGTCATTCACTTTTCTTAATATTTTTTCTGTTCCTTAGGCTCAATAATTTAACTGTCATATCATCAAGGTCACTGATTCTTCTTCACACTCAACATCTGTTTGAGCCCCCTTGGTGAATTTTTCATCTTAGTTATTCTTTTCAGCTCTAAAATTTGTTTGTTTCCTTTGAACGATTTCTGTCTCCATGTCGATATTCTGATTTTAATGCATTGTTTTTCTGATTTCCTTTATTCATGTTTTCCTTTAGCTCTTCAAGCATTTTTAAGACAGTTGTTTTAATATCTTTGTCTAGTAAGTCTGGTGACTGGGCTTCCTCAGGGATGGTTTCTGTCAGTTTTTCTTGTTCCTTTGAATGAGCTATGTTTTCCTATTTCATTGTAATGCCTGTAATTTTTTGGTTGTTGTTGAAATATTGTTTGGTACTTTTCCAGACTACTTTTGCAGAGACTATTCCCTAGTGTGTGTAATCACTGAAATCTCTGTTCAGTTAATGTTTTGACAGATATCCTTGAATTTCAGGAGCTCTCTATGTAGACTGGCTCTGTGCTAGGGCACTTTCTCCACATATGGGTAGGCTTTTTTCTGAGCCTAGGCATCTGTGATTGTTAATTTTATGTGTCAACTGGCTAGGCCATGGTACGCAGATACTTGGTCAAACACTAGCCTAGATAGCTGTGAAGATATTTTTTTTAGATGACATTAACATTTAAATCAGTAGACTTTGAGTAAATCAGATTACCCTCCATAATGTGGGTTCCTCATCCAATCAGTTGAAGGCCTTAAGAGAAGAAAGATTGAGGTCCCCTAAGAAAGAAAGACTTTTTTCTTCAGATTGCTTTCGGACTTGAGCTACAATGTCACTTCTTTTCTGGGTCTCCAGTGTGCCAGCCTGCTCTGCCAATTTTAGATTTGCTAGTTCCACAATTGTGTGAGACAGTTACTTAAAATCTCTCTCTCCTTTCTCTCCCTCCCTCTCTCTCATGCTCCCCCCTCCCATTTTCTCATTAGTTTTATTTCTCTTTATAGAGAATGAGAACCCTGACTGATACAGATTTTGGTACCAAAAGTGGTTCTAGAGGAGTAGAATCTTAAGGATGAATCTTCTGAATTGGTTCTGGAGTTTCTGGAATTGATTCTCTAATCTGATTAGATTTAAAGGCACTAATGACTATTTCCAGTGGTAAAGGAAGTATTGATAGTTTATGGTGTGATGTGGTAATAGAGACACTCAAAATACCATCATTGGATGCTCCTAATCAAATACTTACAAGAGGCAAGGTTCTGGGTGATTGTGTGTATGTTCCACCTCCAGGGTGTATCAACTCTCCAGCCCTTTGTCATAATTTAGTTCATCTTGACTACCTTTTCCACACTGCTCCAATACATTGATGACGTGCTGATTAGACCTACTGAGCAAGAAGTAACAACTACTCTAGGCTTATCGGTAAGACATTTGTGTGTCAGAGGGTGGGAAATAATCTGACAAAAATTTGGGGGCCTTCTACCTCTGAGGGTATGGTCAAATGGTATGAGGCATATTGAGATATTCCTTCTATGGTGAAAGATAAATTGTTGCATCTGGCTCTTCCCACAAGCAAAAGACTGGCACAAGGCCTAGTGGGCCTCTTTGGATGCTGGCGTCAGCATGGCAGTGTATTCCTCATTTAGGTATGCTACTCTGGTCTGTTTACCAAATGACCTGAAAAGCTACTGGTTTTGAGCAGGGCTTGGAACAAGAGAAGGCTCTACAATAGGCCTAGTCCCGCCCTGCAGCTGCTCTGCCACTTGGGCCATGTGAAGTGGCGGTGGCAGATAGGGTTGCTATTTGGAGCCTCTAGCAGGCTCTTTGGATTTTGGAGCAGAGCCCTGCCATCCTCTGTCAATAAGTATTCACCTTTTGAGAAACATCTTTTGGCTTGCTACTCAGCCTTAGAAGAGACTGAATGCTTAACCATGGGCCACTAAACTACTGTGTGACCTGAGCTTCCCGTCAGGAACTGGGTGCTGTCTGACCCACCAAGCCATAAAGCTGCACCTGCACAGCAGCATTCCGTCATCAAATGGTGTATACATTGAAGTGGTATAGACAGGATTTGGCTCGAGAGGCCCTGAAAGTACAAGTAAGTTATTGAAGAAGTGGCCCAAATGCCCATGATCCTCACTCTTGCCTGCACATTTGGGGAGGTCCCTATGATCAGTTAACAGAAGAGAAAACTCAGGCCTAGTTTACACATGGTTCTGCATAATACGCAGGCACCACAGCTCCTTTCTGGGACAGCCCTGAAGGACGCTCCATCTTGTTGAAAGAGTTGTGGAAGACTTTTAAGCAGGGAATACTTTTAGATAGCTCACTCTGGCTACCATGGGAAGAGTGACCTAACCTATGGGTTTGGGTCAGACTCAAGTACCATATCAGGGTCTAGTTTGGTCTTTGGAACAGACTGGTTACTGGGCGAAGAGTTGGTCTGGGTGTCTTTCAGACTTGATGCCCCCGGGGGGGCAGGACCTGATCTGTTTATGTGGGCTAGACTGGATATTTGGAGTAGACCTGACCTGTGTGCCTATGTCAGATTGGGATATCCAGCCTGGGGGCTCACCTGTGTTTGGGACTGTTAGACTCTATAACCCAACCTGTGTGCTTGGGTTAGACTAGAGAGTGCAAGGCTGACCTGTATATTTGGTCAGACTGGGCTTCATGTCAAGTCTTAGGCTGTATTTGGGAGAGACTGGGCCCCAGGGAAGGGCCTAGCCTATTTGTTTCGGACAGGATGTTCAGAGTGGGTTGTGGTCTGTATGACGCTCTGTACAGCTTCCAGGGGGGCTCTATACATCCAAATATTAACTGGGGTTTTCTCAGGAGTCAGGGGGAAGAGGACAAAGAAACTAAACAGAAAGATAAATAGGGAAAAGCAATTTTATTATTGGAATGGAAATAGAAAAAGAATTTAAAAAGTGGTAGTTGGCTAACAACGGGCCTTCCCTTGAGCCCATAATCTCACGATTTCAGCCTGTCCTTCAGTGATGCCTGCTTATTTCTTATTCCCAGAAGTCACAAGCCCAACTTCCCAAGTTGATAAAGTCCTTTCACTCTGGCAGTTGCCCCTCCACTCTCATATTCTGCAGTCTCTGGCTTCTCCCCAACCTCCTGGGCTGATTTATTGCCATAGAGCATCTTTTCCACATGTTGCCGGGTCTCCCTGGTCTGTACTCCATAAATGATAGGATTCAAGGATCCTGGGAGTAGCAAGTAGACGGCACTGAGCAGGTTCTGGACATCTGGAGACACAGTCTTGGCTACTCGGAAGACAATGGAGGTGGAGAGACCAGAGGGTAGATAGGATGACCAGTAAGTGGGAGCCACATGTGTGCAAGGCCTTGGCTCGGGCTCTCCCAGAAGAGATCCAGAAGGCAGCATAGATGATTCGTGTATAGGAGGTCCCTAGCAGGGCTAGATCCAAGGTCACAGTGACCAACCGCATGGTCAGTCCCAACCCATTGTTGAAAGTCAAGTCTCCACAAGCTATGCTCAGCAGTGCAATGTACTCACAGGCAAAGTGTCGAATCACCATTGTCTGGCAGAATCGACCTCGTGACGTTAGCACCACCAAAGGCACTGCCACTTCCAGGCTCCGTGTCAGAGCAAGAATGGCCAGCACTCCCAGCAGGCGGGAGGTTATCAGGTCAGTATAGTGGAGTGGGTGACAGATGGCCACGTAGCGGTCTAGGGCCATGGCCAGCAGGATATTGTAGTCCAGGAGAGTAAAGTAGATAAAGAACATCTGGTCCAGGCAGCCATGCAGTGACATGGGGTTAGCATAATGCACAAAGCCCTCCAGCATTTTGGGCATCACGGCTGTGGCAGCACAAATGTTGACAGCCAGGAGCAGGGCGATGAGCATGTACATTGGCTGATGCAAACTCCGTTGGGCCACCACTGTGTGGATGACCAGGATGTTTGCAGAGATGATCGTCACATAAAGGAAGGTAAGAGGCAGGACCAGGAGGGGCTGCCACTCTCGCAATCCAGGGAAGCCCACCAGGAAGAAGTTGGTGTAGGAGATGTTGAAGGCACTGGTATCTCCATCCTCACCCATCAGCTTTGGCCTTGGGTTGGCCCCAGGAGTGGTGATCAGAGACTGTTAGAACAAAATGGTCAATGGAAGAAAGCCAGTTTCTATTTTAGGGCCTGAGGGGTTTGTGATGAAGGTCCACCTCTTCATGTACATATGTCTACTCCTTTGGGGCACAGATGGGTGCTATGCCAGGTGTTATGGAAGCTACGGAGGTGAACAAGGCATCCCTTGTCCTCAGGGAGCTCTTGGCCTGTGTGTGTGAAATGTAAACTTACAAGATCCTTGTTTATCTGTGATGTTCCAGGTATTTGATTGCTGAATAAAAGATTAGGAGGAAAAGTAGATGTGGTACATGAGGGAAAATAAAAGGTAATGGGGGGCACCTGGGTGGCTCAATCAGTTAAATGTCCGACTTTGGCCCAGGTCCATGGGTTTGAGCCCTGTGTCAGCTCTCAGGGCACAGCCTGGAGCCTGCTTCTGATTCTGTGCCTCCCTCTCTCTGCCCCTCCCCTGCTCACACTCTGTCTCTCTCAAACATAAACATTAAAAATAAAAATAAAAAATTTATGGGCCAGAGGTAAAACTAGAAAGCATGAAGAAAACGTTTGAAAGGAGGAAATATGAGGAATTTGTGGTCCAAGAAGTGTGGAAGAACCAGGTGGGGTTTATCAGGAATGATGGCCTCACTTTTGTGCCTGGGGTGCACTGTGGCAAGGCCAGGGGAAAGTTGCTGGACCTCAAACAACAGGTCACAGGGACTCTTGCCTTCCTAAGCCTCTATAGACTGACTCTGAGGCCTCCTGCCTGGCCTTGTCCTCAGTGTCATGGATGATGATTTTGCTTTCCTCTCAATGTAAGCTCCCGGAAAGCCAGCAAACAGCATTCTTCCCGGGTGCTGCTGGAGCTGCAAGTGCTGATTTCCCCCCAACTCTCCCCCCCCACCAAGCCCAGGCATCGAGGACGTACTTGAGCACTGCTTGTTGAGCAGGCCAAGGAGGAATAGGAAGAAGATGGGAGGAGGCTGAACATTTAGTTGGGCTCTGAGAGCAGTAATTTCAAAGTGTTGACCAGATTTTTGTGTAATTAAGGGAGCAGATAGGAAAAGATCCAGAGTCCTAGGGTTTGAACAACACAGATTACATGAAAATAGCTAACACCTATTGGACATTTACCATATGGCAGGCAGTGTTTTCAATGCTTTCATGGATTCACTTTTTAAAATCTTCTTAATTGTGCCAGTGAAGGAAGTAAGGCACAGAGAGGTTAAGTCTAGTTCCAGGTCACGCAGCTAGTAAATGGCAGAGCAGAATTTGAACCCAGACAGTCAGACCCTAAAATGCATGCTCTTAACTTTAGGATGACCAACTGTTCCCTTCCCGGCTTGCCTGAGACTTCCCTGGAGTTTGCACTGAACATCTGGTGTTCCAGGAAACCTTTGGGGCAGATCACTTCACTCTTACTACTAACTACATAGAAGATTGGAGAAGCCTTATATATTGTGGAGCAGCTAGGAAATGGTCTTCCTTCTTATCAGTGAATTGTCTCTGAAAACCACGTTTATGTTGGTGTTCCTATAACCACCTTCTGAATACTTAGAAGAATAAAGAGGCACAGCTGTAAATTCACAGGGAGACTTCCAAAGGAAGTGGCTTTGGATTTCCAATGCCCACCATGGAATGTCTTTTTGAAAAATCTTAGAGCATTATTTTATACAGAATAATCCAGACTTTGGGAAATGTGCCATTAGTGGGGTTGGGCAAGGGCCAGATGACATTGTGGGAGCGGGTAGAAGTCCTTAGAGTGGGGGACTTTCATAGCTGGAGGGTGGGATTGAGAAGCTGAGAGTGAGGTGAGCGGTGGTCCATGATAGGACAGAGGGGCAAGAAAGAAATGCAAGCTGGAGGAGCACTGGCCAAGAAGGTGGTTAAGGACCAAGCTTCTTGCCAAATGCCAGAGTGTGTTCATTGTTAAGGGGCTTAACAAGCTGTCACGTGAACTGTAGTTTGCCCTCCTATTTTGTATTTTAGGATCACTCAGGTAAGTTCCTCAAGGGGCTCTTAGACCCTAAAGCAGTCAAGAAAGGAAATGGCAGAATAACAACCCCCTCGAGGAGAGGCAGAAGGGATGAAAAATACCGTGAGGGATGAGCAGATCAGTTAACTCACTGATGAAAGTCTTGAGAGAGATGAAGAGGTGTTGCCAGAGTCACATCAGTCAGACTTAGGAACCAACTGGAAGTGGGGAAAGACAGAGGAATGGATAGTAATTTCAGGGTTTTTGTTGTTAGCCAGGATGACTGCACTGGTGCTCCTAAAAGCTGAGCAAGGAAGAGCAGGGTTGGGGTTCTAGGAGGCCCAATTAATTAATTGAACTTGGTTGTGGGGAGGACTCCCAGATGAAGAGGTCCCCAGTCAACAACCTGAAGTCAGATGGAGAGCTCAGATGAAAAATTAAGGCTGGAGGTGACTATGTGAGGATTAGAAATTTATAGAGGGCACGAGACAGAGTCTTAAGGAGCAGATGGCAATGAAGGAGACCGAGGAAAAGAGGGGAGGGAGGGAGTGTGACAGCCAGGAGCAAATGGAGTTCTGGAAACCAGAGGAGAGGCTTGGTTGCTCTGGAGGCTTCGAGGTAAAGGGCTTTACAGACAGCAGAGGCCAAAGACCAACCGAGCCAACTCACCCTACAAGTAGCAGAGGAGGGGACGGAGAGGAGGCTGAGGATGATGCCAGAGCTGTGTGCTCTCTGCAGAAAGAGCCTCCCCTCCACCACTGGAAAAGTCAAAACCACACACAGAGCTGTTTTATCTCTGCCCTGTCCTCACAAACTGGCAACGGTGTTTCGTCTCTCTTCCTTCAGTTCCCAGGGAGAGATGTCTCTTTTGTTCTTAGGGCGTCTTGTACTTCTCACTCTCTCCCCTCAGCGTATGAAAAAGTTAATCTCTGTTAGGAGAAAATAAGCTCCACCTTAACTTCCTATAACCCTCTAGCTTTTCATCTTTCTCCTCACATTTATTTATTTATTTTTAAAGTTTATTCATTTATTTTGAGAAAGAGTACGAGCAGGGGAGGGGCAGAGAGAGAGGGAGAGAGAGAATCCCAAGCAGGCTCTGCACTGTCAGTGTGAGCCTGACGCAGAGTTTGAACTCGCGAACCGTGAGATCATGACCTGAGCTGAAATCAAGAGTCAGGTACTTAACAGACTAAGTCGCCCAGGCACCCCTCTCCTCATCTTTAAAGCAAAGCCTTGGGCATGTCTTTATTGAGCAATAATCACTGGCTCGCTGATTGAGCTCCTTGATGGATGGAAAGTGTTGCTTTCCAGCGGGGAGACCATGTCTTTTTCATCTCTGTCCCAGTGACCAGCTCTGAGCCCACAGCCAAATATGTGCTTGGTAAGTGTTGTGTTGAAGGAATAAATGCATGCACAAAGGGATTTTAAGAAACATTCTCATTTGCAACCTAGCAGCCCTTGGAAGTGGAATGAAGGAAGGAAGGAAAAATGAAACCCATTAAGGCTCAGAGATCCCAGGTGATTTGCTTAGTCTCACCTGACAAGAAGAGCCAGACCTGAAATTCAGGTCTTCTAACACTCTTCCATCCACACCACAGTTTTCTCCCTCACCGAATCTGCCCACCCCTCCTCCCCAACACACACAAGAGGCAACAATGGACAGGCTCCAAACGTTCTTAGTCTCAGCAGTAATACTAAGAGTTAGCATTTATTGAGCACTTACTACATGCCAGACATGATTCCAAGGCTTTTTTCTTTACTGTTCACAGCAACCCTAAGAGATGAATACTGTTTATTAACCCTGCTTATAGATGAGGACACTAAGGTTTAGAGAAGGTAACTCATATTCTTAAAGTCTCATAGGTATTAAATGATAGGGCTGGCATATGAGTGAACCTAGGTTGCTGATGATAATTGGTGGAGTTCAGGTCCAATCTCAGGTTTTCCTGCCTCCAAATCCCCATCAAGCTCCGGTCTTCTCACCCCCAACCTCACCATGGAAACCTGTAGTGGTGTCCTGTCGGGGTGCAGCCTGCTGTGGCTCTCAGTTCACCTCTGAAAAGGTAAGGCACCAAGGCACTGATCTATGAGGCTGAAGGGGAGGGATGGATAAGTAGACCCGTGGTTCCAGAGGAGGAGCCTGAGGAGATTCCCAGTGGGCAGTCATGTCCACAGACACCAAGGAGGAAACAGTGAGAAACCCAGAACTCAGGGAGGACCCCAGGGAGAGAGGCTGGGTGGAGGGGACAGTGTATGAACATTTTTATTTCTATAGCTCTTGGTGTTTCTCAGAGAGCAGTCAAAGCTGCTGAGGGATTCATTTTACAGATGACCCATTAGAAGCTTAGAGAGAACAAGTCAGGGTTCAGGCCAGATTCCATCCCAGGGGCACCAATAGGCAGAAGCTGTGTATTGCTGACTGGGATGACCAGGACTCAGCTGAGGACTCATCGCTGACTCTTGCGATGTGGGGGTTATATAGGCACTCAGGGATCACCCAAAGGAGGGAAAGGGCACTTGGGTGACCATGGGAGAGCCAGGGACCTGATTTAGGAGCAGGTGTGTGTGTGTGTGTGTGTGTGTGTGTGTGTGTGCGCGCGTGCGCGCGTGCACACACACATTGCTGAGGTACTTACTTGTCTGGTGTGGGTGGCTCAGGATCTGGGACAGGAGGTGACTCCAGTGTGGACTCTGCTGTGAATAGCTGAGACCCACAGAAGCGAGGGTTGTCTCCTCCAGGGAGGTATCACCACTCTGTCTTCTGGAATCTGGAAATAGGGGAACTGGAAATCTCCTCTTTTCCTCTTTTTCTGCTTTCTTTGGATTCAATGTTTTTTCTTTATGATTCAATTCTTCTTTGTTTTAATGTTCATTTGTTTTTGAGAGAGCAAGAAAGAGAGTGAGCGCATTGCGTGTGGGAGAGGGCAGAGAGTGACAGAGAGAGAATCTTAAACAGGCTCCATGTTCAATGAGGAGCCTGATGTGGGGCTTGATCTCGCAACCCTGAGATCATGACCTTAGCTGAAACCAACAGTCAGACACTTGACTGAGCACCAGGTGCCCTGATTCGATTCTACTTCTTAGCTTATTAGCTGTGCCTTATTCCTTGTGTCATTTTACAGGTTGCTTTAGCATTTATGATGCATATCTTTAACTTACCACAGTTTATTTTAAATTGTTATTATGCCACTTTAACAAACAGTATGAAATCCTGACAGCAAGGTTCTTTTATTTCCTCTCTCCCAGTATTCATGTTACTGTAGTTCTATGTTTTATTTCTACATAAATTATGAAGTCTACAAGATATTGTATATATTTTTGGCTTTCTACAATCCATCATATCCTAAAGAGATTTAGAAAAGAAAAAAATATTATGGTTGAAAAATTCATTCATGTTGCATGCTACTGTATTTTATTGTTTTTTAAATTTTTTAAATATTTATTTTTGAGAGACAGAGAGAGCATAAGCAGCAGGGGACAGAGAGAGAGGGAGACACAGAATCTAAAGTAGGCTCTAGGTTCTGAGCTGTCAGCACACAGCCTGATGCAGGGCTCGAACTCATAAGCCATGGGAACATGACCTGAGCTGAAGTCAGACACTTAACCAATTGAGCCACCCAGATGCCCAGCCCTTTATTTTTAAAAAAAATTTAAATATTTATTTATTTTTGAGAGATAGAGAAACAGTGTGAGCAGGGGAGGGACAGAGAGAGAGGGAGACATAGAATTTATTAATTTTTTTTGTTTATTTTTAAAGTTTATTTTTTTAAAGTTATTTATTTATTTATTTATTTATTTATTTATTTATTTATTTATTTATATTAGATAAAGGTATTCTTTAATCCCCATTACCTATTTTACCCATCCCCCTGTCTATCTCCCCACTGGTAACATCAGTGTTTTCTCTATAGTTACGAGTGTGTTTCTTGGTGTATCTATCTTTTCCTTTGCTCATTTGTTTTGTTTCTTAAATTCTGAATATGAGTGAGGTCATATGGTTTTTGTCTTTCTCTGACTGACTTATTTCATTTAGCAAAAATACACTCTAGCTCCATCCATGTTGCTACAAATGAAAAGATTTCATTCTTATTTATGGCTGAGTAATATTCCATTGTGTATATATACCACAATTTCTTTATTGATAGGCACTTGGGCTGCTTCCATAGTTTGACTATTGTAAATAAATAGGGGTGCATATATCCCTTTGAATTAGTGTTTTTGTATTTTTGGGGTAAATATCAAGTAAATATGAAGTACTGGATCATGGGGTATTTTTTAACTGTTTGAGGAATCTCCATACTATTTTCCACAGTGTCTGTACCAATTTGCATTCCCACCAACAGTGCACGAGGGTTCCTCTTTCTCCACATTCTCACCAACACTTGTTGTTTCTTGTGTTTTTGATTTTAGCCATTCTGACAGGTGTGAAGTGATATCTCATTGCAGTTTTGATTCACATTTCCCTGGTGATGAGTGATGTTGAGCACCTGTTCATGTGTCTCTGTTGGCCATATGTATGTCTTCTTTGGAGAAATGTCTGTTCATGTCTTATGTCCATTTTTAAATTGGATTATTTGTTTTTGGAGTGTTGAATTGTATCTGTTTTTTATATATTTTGGATACTAACCCTTTGTTGGATATGTCATTTGCAAATATCTTCTCCCATTCTGAAGATTGCCTTTTAGTTTTGTTGATTGTTTCCTTCGCTGTGCAGAAACTTTATTTTGATGTAATCTAAATAGTTTGTTTTTGCTTTTATTTCCCTTGCTGATGTTAGAGAAATTACTGCCTGTGCTCTCTTCTAGAATTTTTATGGTTTCAGGCCTCGCATTTAAGTTTTTAATCCATTTTGAGTTTATTTTGTGTATGTATAGAAAGTGGACCAGTTTCATTCTTTTGCATGTAGCTGTCCAGTTTTCCCTATACCATTAGTTGAAGAGACTATTTCCCATTGGATATTATTTCTCCTTTGTCAAAGATTAATTGACCATATAATTGTGGGTTTATTTCTGGGTTTTCAATTCTATTCTGTTGATACAGGCATCTATTTTTATGCCAGTACTATACTATTTTTTATTTAATTTTTACTTAAATTTTTAAAAAAATTTACATCCAAGTTAGTTAGCATTAAGTGCAACAATGATTTCAGGAGTAGATTCCTTAATGCCCCTAGCCCATTTAGCCCATCCCCCTCCCACAACCCTTCTAGTAACCTTCTGTTTGTCCTCCATATTTAAGAGTCTCTTATGTTTTTGTCCCCCTCCCTGTTTTTATATTATTTTTGCTTCCCTTCCCTTATGTTCATCTGTTTTGTATCTTAAAGTCCTCAAATGAATGAAGTCATGTATTTGTCTTTCTCCAACTAATTTCGCTTAGCAAAATATGCTCTAGTTCCATACACGTAGTTGCAAATGGCAAGATTTCAATGGCATTTTTGATTGCCAAGTAATACTCGATTATATATATATACCACATCTTCTTTATCCATTCATCCATCGATGGACATTTGGGCTCTTTCCATACTTTGGCTATTGTTGATAGTGCTGCTATAAATGTGCATGCGTTTGAAACAGCACACCTGTTTCACCCTTTGAAACAGCACACCTGTATCCCTTGAATAAATACCTAGTAGTGCAATTGGTGGGTCATAGGGTAGTTCTATTTTTAGTTTTTTGAGGAACCTCCATACCATTTTCCAGAGTGGCTGCACCAGTTTGCATTCCCACCAGCTGTGCAAGAGATCCTCTTTCTCTGCCTCCACGCCAACATCTCTTGTTGCCTGAGTTGTTAATGTTAGCCATTCTGACAGATGTAAGGTGATATCTCATCGTGGTTTTGATTTGTATTTCCCTGATGCTGAGGGATGTGGAGCATTTTTTTCATGTGTCGGTTGGCCATCTGGATGTCTTCTTCTTTGGAGAAATATCTATTCATGTATTTTGCCCATTTCTTCACTGGATTATTGGTTTTTTTGGGTGTTGAGTTTGGTAAGTTCTTTATAGATTTTGGATACTAACCCTTTATCTGATATGTCATTTGCAAATATCTTCTCCCATTCCACCAGTTTCCTTTTATCTTTGCTGATTGTTTCCTTCGCGGTGCAGAAGATTTTTATCTTGGTGAGTTCCCGATAGTTCATTTTTGCTTTGTTTTCCTTTGTCTCCAGAGACGTGTTGAGTAAGAAGTTGCTGCGGCCAAGATCAAAGAGGTTTTTGCCTGATTTCTCCTCAAGGATTTTGATGGCTTCGCTTCCTGTCTTACATTCAGGTCTTTCATCCATTTTGAGTTTATTTTTGTGTATGGTGTAAGAAAGTGGTCCAGGTTCATTCTTCTGCATGTCGCTGTCCAGTTTTCCCAGCACCACTTGCTGAAGAGACTGTCTTTATTCCATTGGATATTCTTTCCTGCTTTGTCAAAGATTAGTTGGCCATACGTCTGTGGGTCCATTTCTGGGTTCTCTATTCTGTTCCATTGATCTGAGTGTCTGTCCTTTTGCCAGTACCATGCTGTCTTGATGATTACAGCTTTGTAGTATAGCTTGAAGTCTGGGATTGTGATGCCTCCTGCTTTGGTTTTCTTTTTCCAGATTGCTGTGGCTATTCAGGGACCTTTCTGGTTCCATACAAATTTTAGGATTATTTGTTCTAGCTCTCTGAAGAATGCTGGTGTTATTTTGATAGAGATTGCATTGAATATGTAGATTGCTTTGGGTAGTATGGACATTTTAACAGTATTTGTTCTTCCTATCCAGGAGCATGGAATCTTTCTCCATTTTTTGGTGTCTTCTTCAATTTCTTTCATAAGCTTTCTATAGTTTTTAGTGTATAGATTTTTCACCTCTTTGGTTAGATTTATTCCTAGGTATTTTATGGTTTTTGGTGTAACAGTAAATGGGATTGATTCCTCTGGGTTTTCCAGGGCATCATGTCATCTGCAAAGAGTGAAAGTTTGACCTCTTCCTAGCTGATTTGGATACCTTTTATTTCTTTGTGTTGTCTGATTGCTGAGGCTAAGACTTCTAATACTATGTTGAATAACAGTGGCGAGAGTGGATGTCCCTGTCTTGTTCCTGACCTTAGGGGGAAAGCTCTCAGTTTTTCCCCATTGAGGATGATATTAGCATTGGGTCTTTCATATACAGCTTTTATGATCTCGAGGTATGCTCCTTTTATCCCTACTTTCTTAGAGGTTTTTATCAAGAAAGGATACTGTATTTTCTCTGCATCTATTGAGAGGATCATTTGGTTCTTGTCCTTTCTTTTTTGATGTGACAAATCACACTGATTGTTTGCAGATATTGAACCAGCCCTGCATGCCCTGTATAAATCCCACTTGGTGTTGGTGAATAATTTTTTTAATGTATTGTTGGATCCAGTTGGCTAATATTTTAAGAATTTTTGCATCCATATTCATCAGGGAAATTGGTCTATAGTTCTCCTTTTTGGTGGGGTCTCTGTCTGGTTTTGGAATCAAGGTAATGCTGGCTTCATAGAAAGAGTTTGGAAGTTTTCCTTCCATTTCTATTTTTTGGAACAGCCTGAAGAGAATAAGTACTAACTCTTCCTTAAGTGTTTGGTAGAATTCCCCTGGAAAGTCATCTGGCCTTGGACTCTTGTTTTTTTGGAAGATTTTTGACTACTAATTTTTCTTTGCTGGAAATGGGTCTGTTCAAATTTTCTATTTTTTCCCATTTCAGTTTTGGTAGTGTATACGTTTCTAGGAATTTGTCCATTTATTTCAGATTTTCCATTTTATTGGCATATAGTTGCTCATAATATTCTTTTATTATTGTATTTATTTCTGCTATGTTGGTTGTGATCTCTCCTCTTTCATTCTTGTTTTTATTTATTTGGGTCCTTTCCTTTTTCTTTTTGATCCAACTGGCTAGTGGTTTATCAATTTTGTTAATTCTTTCAAAGAACCAGATTCTGGTTTCTTTGATCTGTTCTGATTTTTTTTTTTTTTTTTTTTTTTTTGGTTTCGGTAGCATTAATTTCTGCTCTAATCTTTATTATTTCCTGTTTCTGCTGGTGTTGGGTTTTATTTGCTGTTCTTTTTCCAGCTCCTTAAGGCATAAGGTTAGGCTGTATATCTGACATAGTTCTTCCTTCTTTAGGAAGACCTGGATTGCTATATACTTTCCTCTTGTGACCACCTTTGCTGCGTCCCAGAGGTTTTGGGTTGTGGTGTTATCATTTTCATTGGCTTCCATATATTTTTTAATTTCCTCTTTAAAAAATTAATAATAATTTCCTCTTTAACTTCTTGGTTAGCCTATTCATTCTTTAGTAGGATGTTTTTCAGTCTCCAAGTATTTGTAACCTTTCCAAATTTTTTCTTGTGGTTGATTTCAAGTTTCATAGCGTTGTGGTCTGAAAATATGCATGGTATGATCTCAATCTTTTTGTACTTACTTAGGGATGATTTGTATCCAAGTATATAGTCTATTCTGGAGAACATTCCATGTGCACTGGAGAAGAATGTATATTCTGCTGCTTTAGGATGAAATGTTTTGAATATATCTGTTAAGTCCATCTGGTCCAGTGTGTCATTCAAAGCCATTGTTTCCTTGTTGATTTTTTGAGTATATGATCTGTCCATTGTTGTGAGTGGGGTGTTGAAGTCTTTTACTATTATGGTATTACTATTGATGAGTTTCTTTATGTTTGTGATTAATTGATTTACATATTTGGGTGCTTTCACATTTGGCGGATAAATGTGTTTACAATTGTTAGGTCTTCTTGGTGGATAGTCCCCTTGATTATAATGCCTTCTTCATCTCTTGATAAAGGCTTTATTTTAAAGTCTAGATTGTCTGATATAAGTATGGCTACTCCAGCTTTCTTTTGTTGACTATTAGCATGATAGATGGTTCTCTACCCCCTTATTTTCAATCTGAAGGTGTCTTGAGGTCTAAAGTGGGTCTCTTGTAAACAGCATATAGATGGATCTTGTTTTCTTATCCATTCTGTTACCCTATGTCTTTTGATTGGAGAATTGTGTCCATTGATGTTTAGAGTGAGTACTGAAAGATATGAATTTATTGCCATTATGATGCTTGTAGAGTTGGAGTTTCTGGTGGTGTTCTCTGGTCCTTTCTAATCTTTGTTGCTTTTGATATATATATATATATATTTTATCTTTTCTCTCCTCAGAGAATCTGCCTTAAAATTTCTTGCAGGGCTGGTTTAGTGGTCACAAACTCTTTTAATTTTTGTTTGTCTGGGAAACTTTTTATCTCTCCTTCTATTTTGAATGACAGCCTTTCTGGGTAAAGAATTCTTGGCTGCATATTTTTTTCTGATTCAGCACATTGAATATATCCTGCCACTCTTTTCTGGCCTGCCAAGTTTCTGTGGATAGGTCTGCTGCACACCTGATCTGTGTTCTCTTATAGGTTAGGGACTTTTTTTCCCTTGCTGCTTTCATGATTCTCTCCTTGCCTGAGTATTTTGTGAATTTGACTACGATATGCCTTGTTGATGGTTGGTTTTTGTTGAATCAAATGGAGCTCCTCTGTTGCTTCCTGGATTTTGATGTCTGTGTCTTTCCCCAGGTTAGGAAAGTTTACTGCTATGATTTGCTCACATAACCCTTCTACCCCTATTTCTCTCTCTTCCTCTTCTGGGACCTCTATGATTCTGATGTTGTTCCCTTTTAATGAGTCACTGATTTCTCTAATCCTTAAATCGTGCTTTTGCCTTAATCTCCCTCTTTTTTTTTGCTTCATTATTCTCTATAAGTTTGTCCTCTATATTGCTGATTCTCAGTTCTGCCTCATCCAACCTTGCCACTGCTGCATCCATCCATGATTGCAGCTCAGTTATAGAATTTTTAATTTCATTCTATTTTTTACTTCTTTTATCTCTGCAGAAAGGGATTCTAATCTATTTTTGAGTCCAGCTAGTATTCTTATTATCGTGATTCTAAATTCTGGTTCAGATATCTTGCTTGTATCTGTGTTGGTTAAATCCCTGGCTGTTGTTTCTTCATGCCCTTTCTTTTGGGGTGAATTCATTAATTTTGTCATTTTGAAGGGAGAAAAGGAATTAATGAGGTAGGAAAATTAAAATTAAAAAAATTAAAATTAAAAAAATATTAAAATTAAAAATTAAAAACACACACACAAAATCTAATAAATGATGAAAAATCCTAGGTGTGTTTTGGTCTCTGTGTTCAAAATGGTTTGATAGATTAGAGTAAAAAGGGGGGAGAAAGGAAATTGTTTGAGAATTTGAAAAAATGAATACACTGAAGTAGACTAAAATTAAACTATGGGAGTAAAATAGAATTTGAAAAAATTTACACAAAAGTAAAGACTATAGTAGAAAAAATAAAAGAAAAACATTTTAATAGAAATTTAAAGTAAAAATGAAGTTTTTCTCTTTCTGTATTAAAGAAAAAGAAAATAAACCAAAAAGAGAAAAAAGAGGGAAAAAAAGGAAATCGTTTGAAAATTTGAAAAAGTGAATAATGATGGAAGTAAAATAGAATTTGAAAAAATTTACACAGAAGGAAAAAATATAGTAAAAAAATTAAAGAACAATATTTTGAATAAAAATTGAAAATAAAAATGAATTTTTTCTCTTTCTGTATTCAAGAAAAAGAAAAGAAGTGAAAAAGAGAAAAAGAAAAAAAAAAGAAAGAAAATTGAATAGATGGACCTGCTAGCAGATTGAAATAGGACTGAAATTACTTCGTTTTCCCCTAGAAGTCAGACTATGAATCGCTTTATAGTCCATAAACTAAGCAGGCGGTGAGACTTGTGTTCTGAAGAGCGAGGTTGGCCCAGTTGGGCAGGGCTTAGTGTAGTGGCTCTGTCCTCCACTAGATGGCGCTGCTAGCCTATGGGGGTTGAGTTGTAGCACTGGCTCGTAGGTGCATATGCGCATGCGCGGGAGCGGTGAAACTGGCATCACCCAGCCACGCAGTCTCTAGTATTGGGACTCTGTTCTCCCCGGTTAGCAATTGCTCACCCATCCTCTGTCTTCAGCTTTTGTCCACTCCCCTCTTTTTCACTGTCTGTGACCAAGCCCCAGGCAGTACTTGTCTCCTGTGTTTTGTCTCAGGTGTGGCTGTTTTCCCTGGCCCCTTACTTCTGAAGGACTGCAGCTTTGACCCGTTCTGCCCCTCTGTGGGCGGGTCTCACTGAGCAATGGCTGAATGTCTGCTGCACCCAGGAACGCTTGCTGGACCCTGCTGCTGCCTGTGCCCCGAGACTGCGGCTGGGTGCCAGCCCGCCCCAGAAAAAGTTCACGAGATAGTGTAGCAGCAGCGTCTCAGGGATTATGGAAAATCACAACACACATCTGGCACCAGGCTTCACCCTCAACAACATTGCCCCAGCACCAGTGAATGCAGCTGCCTTCCGGGGTCTGCTGGGACCAGGTGGCTTCAACAGTCTCTACCAAATGTCCTTCTAGCAGCAGAACCGCTTTTCCCTGTGTGGCCCAAGAACCTCCTGGACCCCACTTTGCTCCTGGGGATTCGCCCTTCCCACCAGAGCACCGCCAGGTATGGAGCTGCGGAATTGCAGCCTTTGCGCTCCCCTTGTTTACAGTCTTAATGGAATTTAAACCCTCTCCTTTCTCCCTTCTCCCTTTTTAGTTTAGTCCCTGCGGCTGTTTCCAATTTTCCACTTTCTCTCCAGCTGCTTTTGGAGAGGAGTGCTTTTCCCATATTCTCTCCACCCGCCCCCCTCCCCCCCCAATCTCTGTCCTCTCTCCACCTGCAAAAGCGGCTCCCTGCCCACTGCGGCCCCTCGCTCCCCAAGTTCACCTCTCTGTGCCACGTACCTGCTGAATTCTATGGTTCCATTTGTGCAGATTGTTGTGTTAATCCTCTAATCAGTTTTCTAGGTGTGCAGGATGGTTTAGTGTTGGTCTGGATGTATTTCATGGACACGAGACACACAAAAAACTTCCATGCTGTTCTGCCATCTTGGCTCCTTCCCTGTGTGTAGAGTCTTAATGGAATTTAAACCCTCTCTTTTCTCCTTTCTCCCTTTCTTGTTAAGTCCTTGCGGCTGTTTCCACTTTTCCACTTTCTCTCCAGCTGCTTTCGGGGTGGGGGTTCTTTTCCCATACTCTCTCCTCCCCTCCCCTCCCCCCAGTCTCTGTCCTCTCTCCACAAGCAAATCAGCTCCCTGCCCTCCACAGCTTCTCTCTCCCCCACAGTTCACCTGTCCGCACCACGTACCTGCTGAGTTTTGTTGTTCAGGTTGTGCAGATTGTTATGTTAATTCTCAAATCAGTTTTCTAGGTGTGCAGGATGGTTTAGTGTTGATCTGGCTGTATTTCATGTGCGAGAGACACAAAAAAGACTTCCTTGCTGTGCCACCATCTTGGCTCCTCCCCTCCAGTACTATACTGTGTCAATTATTGCTGCTTTGTAATAGAGCTTGAAGTCTGGAATTGCGATACTTCTGGTTTTTTCTTTTTCAAGATTGCTTTGGCTTTTCGAGGTCTTTTGTGGTTTGATACCAATTTTAGGATTGTTTTAGCTCTGTGAAAAATGCTGTTGGTATTTTGAGAGGAATTGCATTAAATGTGTAGATTGCTTTGGGCAGTATAGACATTTGAACACTATTTGTTCTTCTAACCCATGAGCATGGAATGTCTTTCCATTTCTTTGTGTTGTCTTGAATTTCTTTCATCACTATTTTGTAGTTTTCAGGGTACAGGTCTTTCACCTCTTCAGTTAAGTTTATTCCTAGATATTTGATTGTTTTTGGAGCAACTGGAAATGGGGATGTTTCCTTAAATTCAGTTTCTGCTGATTCATTATTAGCGTATAGGAATGCAACAGATTTCTCTACATTGATTTTGTATCCCACAACTTTACTGAATCCATTTATCAGTTCTAGTAGTTTTTGGTGGACTCTTTAGGGTTTTCTGTATTTAGTATCATGTCATCTACAAAATGTGAGTGTTTTATGTCTTCCTTCCCAATTTGGATGTCTTTAACTTTTTTTTTTTTAAGTTTTATGTACTTTAGGGAGAGAGAGACAGAGATTGAGAGAGAGAGAGAGAGAGAGAGAGAGAGAGAGAGAGACAGACATTGAGTGCTTGTGTGCAAGCAAGGGAAGAGCTAAAAGAGTGGGAGACCCAGAATCTGAAGCAGGCTCCAGGCTCCAAGCTGTTAGCGCAGAGCCCAATGTGGGGCTTGAACTGGAGAACTGTGAGATCATGATCTGAGCCGAAAGTTGGACACTTAACTGACAAGTTAAGCCCCCCAGGCACCCTGTCTTTTATTTCTTTATGTTGTCTCATTGCTTCTAGTACTATGTTGAATCAAAGTGGTGAGTGGACATCCTTGTCTTGTTCCTGATTTTAGGGGAAAATGTCTCAGTTTTTTTTTTACCATTGAGTAGGATGTTAGCTGTGGGTTTTTCATATATGGCTTTTATTATGTTGAGGAATGTTCCCTCTAGACCTACTTTGCACAGGGTTTTTATCATGAATGGGTGTTGTACTTGTGAATGTATTTTATTGTCAATAGCATTCTAATGTATGAATGTACCATAATGTATTTACACATTTTATTGCCAAAGGACATTATATTATTTCTAGTTTTTCACAATTAGGAAAAATGCCACTGTAAATATTCTTGTACATGTATTTTGATGCCCATGTGTCTGAGGATATTTTGGGGGTTAAGAGGTATGCATATCTTTAGTTTCACTAGATAATGGCAAATTGTCCTCAAAGTGGTTCAGCAATCTACAATCTCATTAGTAGTGCATTGAGAGTTTTCGTGGTCATCTTCTGGGAAATTTTGAAATACATATACAAATATGGTATGTTTATACAATAGATGTGTGAAGTTGTACAGTGCACAACCTGAACATCTATATGTGAGAGGCTGGAGGTCAAATGCCTTTTCTTAGGCTTATTTTCTGAAGTGACTGTTCAAGTCTTCTGCCTATTTTACTATTGTCTTTTTCTTACTGATTTGTAGTTGTTCTTTATATATTCTGGATACTAGTTCATTGTTGGTTAAACCACCTACAGGTCCTCTGATGGACTTCCATTTGCTGACCATTAACCTTCTTAGAACAGTCTCCTCTCTGGGCTTTGGTAAGGCCACTCTCCCTTTAGTTTCCTCTTGCCTCTCTAACCCTCATACACAAACTCAATCTTCTGGAATCTCTTGTGTCTGTCTTCCACTCCTCATTTCTGCTGTTACCAGTCAGGCCCAGGCCACCGTCAGGTCCAGGCCACCGTCATCTCCAGTATCCCAGCCTCCAGGCTTGTGTCCTTCTGATCCACATTCTACTAGGGCTGCAGAGCCATCGTTCCAAAACACAGGTAGGATCTTGCCACTTTGCTGCTTTGGACTCTTTAAATGGCTAAATACTGCATGGAGTAAGCACTCAAACTCCTTATCACAACAGATGAGGCCTTCTATCACTTGGCCTCTGCTTATGCATTCAGCCTCCTTCCCTGCCAGGCCCCCACCTGCCCCTGTGCCAGGGAAACTGGGCCTGGCTGGGAGTTTCCCACTCAGCCGTGTACCCATGCCTCTGTGCCTTTGCCTACCCTGCTGTTATGGCCTGGAATTCTTTTTCTTCTATCTCCTTCCTCTTCAGTAAACACCTTATCTTGTCTTTCAAACATAACTCAAAGTGACCTTCTCTGTGAAGTGTTCTGTCTTCGTAATTGTCTTCCTCTATGTTCCCACAGAGTTTTGTACATAAAGGTATTATTGAACATTACCTGTCTTTATAGTTTGGAAGCTTTATAGACTAGAGCCTCCTTCAGGGAAGAGACCGGTTTCTTTTTCTTTGCAATCATGGGGCTAGCATGATGTATGTAAAATAGATGTCTGATGAATGAATGTGAGAATGCATGAATATCACATGCAGAAAGAAGGGGAGAAAATTTAGAAGCTAGAGACAGAAGCTTCCTTTGGAGTTGGTTACTGTATAATTCTGGATGAGTAGCTATTTTCAGAAAATGGATAAAAGACTTTCAAAGATGAATGCAGATAGTCAAAGCCAAAATACAGCAGGGATGACTCATTTGCACATATACCCACTTGAAAGTGAGAGTACTTGTAGGACCTACAAGTCCCAAAGAGTCAGGTGGGAAGCTCCCTGTGTGAGGGCAGGGGCTGGGGCTTCTCAGGGGGGCTAGTAGCTCTGCCTTTTGGAACAGAGTTGGAACAGAGTTGCCAGGTGCTGCCTGATTTCCTTGGTCCCGGCCCCGTAGATGACAGGGTTAACCAGACATGGGAGCAGCAGGTAGAGGGCGCTGAGCAAGTTGTGCATGGTCAGGGAGCGGTGGGAGCCACACGGTAGATGATGGATGAGGACATGGTGGAAGAGTAGACGGTGAAGATGACCAGCAGGTGGGAACCACAGGTGTTCAGGGCCTTGGAATGTGCTCTGCCTGATGAAATCCAGAAGGCAGCATGGATAATGCGAGAGTAGGAGGCTCCAAGTAGCAGCATGTCCAGGACTCTGTTGAAGATGTGGACAGTGAGACCCACAGTCTTGTTCGGGGAGATGTCCCCACTGGAGAGCTTCATGAGGGCCATGTGCTCACAGGCAAAGTGGTGGATCAGGTCTGAGCAGCAGAAGTGAACCTGGGAGGCAAGCCCCATGGGGGGGGGCAACAATGCAAGTGCTCCTGGCAGCTGCCGCCCCCACCAGGCCAGCCAGCAACTGACCCGTCACTATCTCAGGGTAGCACAGAGGGTAGCAGATGGCAATGTAGCAGTCCAGGGCCATGACCAGGAGGATGTTGCAGTCAAAGACAATGAGGAAGTAGATGCAGAACATCTGGAGTAGACAGCAAGGCAGGGAGATGCGGTTGAAGTGGGTAGAGAAGCTGAACAGCATGGTGGGCATCACGGTGGCGGCAACACAGATGCTGACAGCCAGGAGAAGGGAAATGAGCAGGTACATGGGCTGGTGCAGGCTCTGCTGGGCCACCACCATGTGGGTGACCAGGGCATTGGCAGAGATGATCACCAGGTAGAGGCTAAGGAAGGGCAGCACCAGAAGGGCGTGAGTGCTCCTGCAGCCCAGGGAAGCCCACCCAGAGGAAGCTGGTGTAGGACCCGTTGGAGCTGCTGTTGCTCCATGCCAACATCTTCCTTGGGAAGCAGAATGGTCTGGGAGCAGGATGGTCTGGTTTCCGTACCTTGACCCCTACTAGGGCCTGCCCCACCTTCACCAGGCTTTGGTCTTCATGAGTCAATATTCCTGGAGAAAAAAATGAGAAGCTAAGGGTCATAATTTAATGACATATGAATCTTTCAATAAGTTTTTGCATTTCAAATATATTTCTCAGGGTAGATTTCGGATGTAGGATTATTGGGTCAAACAATCGGAACATTTTTGAGCATGCCAAGCGGATTTCTGAGAAAGCTGTATCAGTCTCATGTCTGAGTCACTGGTGCTAGTATTAAGTTAATATGATTTAATAATTTTTATTTTAGTAATTTGATGATTGAAAAATACTATCTAATTGTAATTTGCAGGTTCTTGTTTGTGAAATATCTGTTCATTATACTTTGCCCATGTGTATAAGGTGTTAAGTATTTCCCTTAGCAATTTAATTATTAAAATTAATTATTCCTCTTTCATCCACTGAAACAAAATTTTCAAATCTTGTATTTTTATTTTGTTTCTGATATTAAGACTAAAAACTTTAAATTTATAAAATGAAATCTATGAGCATTTCTCCTTATGAGTTGGTTTTAAGCTTGGCAAGTCTTTTCTCATTCAAAGATTTTGTTCCCCTTTAAAATATGGCATGATTTTTTCGTATTAAATTTTGATCCACAAGAAATTTGTTTTTGTCACAAAGTGACAATCTAAGTTGGTATATTCCTCCCCAGGTAACTAAATACATTGTTCTTATTTCAGCTTCTCCATTGCTTTGTCTTACTATCTTTATCCTAGATTAAGTTCTTGTATGTCATGGGGTTGTTTTACAGGTAGTGATGCTCTGATTGTTCTTGTGCCAATACCATACATTTTTTTAAAAAAAAATAAAAGTTTTATTGAGGTATAATTTGCAGACCATACAGTTTACCCATTTAAATGTACAATTCAATGTTTTTTTTTTTAGTAAATTCACAGAGCTGCACAACTATCATAACAATCAACATTTTCATCACATCAAATAGACACCCTTTACCAACTGATAGTCACTCCCCGTTTCTCCCAATCCCCTCAGCCCGAGGCAACCACTTTCTGTGTCATTGGACTGGACTATTCTGAATGTTTCATATAAATGGAATCATACAGGGGCGCCTGGGTGGCGCAGTCGGTTGAGCGTCCGACTTCAGCCAGGTCACAATCTCACGGTCCGTGAGTTCGAGCCCCGCGTCAGGCTCTGGGCTGATGGCTCGGAGCCTGGAGCCTGTTTCCGATTCTGTGTCTCCCTCTCTCTCTGCCCCTCCCCCGTTCATGCTCTGTCTCTCTCTGTCCCAAAAATAAATAAAAAACGTTGAAAAAAAAATAAATGGAATCATACAGCATGTGGTCTTTCATGGCTGGCTTCTTTCACTTAGCATACTGTTTTCGAGTTTCAATGTGCTGTAGCCATGAGTATGCCATTTCCTTTTAGTGGCTGAATAGTACTCCATCATGTGGATAAACCTCATTGTATTGATCCACTCATCAGTTGATAGATATTTGGGCTGTTTCCACTTTTTGGCTCTTTTCAACAATGCTGCTGTGAACACTAATGTACAAGTTTTTATGTACACATGTTTTCATTTCTAGGAGTAGAATTACTGAGTATCTATATACTCTCTGTTTAATCTTTTGAGGAAGTACCATATTGTTTTCCAAAGCAGCTGCACCATTTTACTTTCCCACCAGCAGTGTATGAGGGTTATAATTTCTTCATGTCATTTTCAACAGTTATTATGATCTTTTTAAAAATTCTAGCCATCCAAGGTGTTCTGATTTGTGTTTCTCTGAGGGCTAATGATGTTGAACATGTTTTCATGTGCTTTTATTTGGAGAAATCTCTATTCAAATCCTCTCCCTGTTTTTATGAAAAAAATTTTTTTGAACATTTATTTATTTTTGAGAGAGAGAGAGGGAGACAGAGCACAAGTGGGGGATGTTCAAAGAGTGAGACATAGAATCTGAAGCAGGCTCCAGACTCTGAGCTGTCAGCACAGAGCCCGACTTGGGGCTCAAACTCACAGACTGCGAGATCATGACCTCAGCCAAAGTCGGACGTTCAACTGACTGAGCCACCCAGGTGCCCCTCCTCTGCCTATTTTTAATTGAATTGTCTTATGCTATTGACTTGTAAGAGAGTACTCTACTATTTTAGCCACTATAGTTTCATCACTTATTTTTCTTTTTAATGAAACTTACCTTTATAAGTACTTTGATTAAAATTAATTTTTGTTATTCTCAAGTTTTATTCTTCCAAACTTTAGAAACATTTAGCCAATTTTCAGAAACAATCCCATTGTGATTTTTAAAAATTGGGATTTCATTAATCCTATAAATTAATCTGTGAATGACATTGATAACATTCAGTCTTTCCATCTACTATCAAAGTACGGCATTCTGAAAAAGTCTTGATTTACATCTCTCAACAGTTTCTTAGTTTTATTTGTACAGGTCCACGGCAGCGGGCACTCTATCTACTTCACTCACAGTTATGTTCCACACACTGAATATAGAATTTGACACATAAAAGATACTCAGTATTTTTTGAATAATGAATAGGTCCCCCTCATTGCTCTTAAGTGTATTGTAAGTGTTTTGCTATTTGCTACCATTGAGAATACAATATTTTCTATCATTTTTTTGAATTGGCAATAATTTTATATAGAAATTTCTTGATTTTGTACATTTGTACATTTATCTTCTATGTTATATATATATTACATATTGTACTTTTAAAAATTCCCTTATTAACTGAAAACTATTTTCAGTTGATTTTATTGAATATTCAAAGGAGAATTATCCTTTTTCATCTTTTTTTAAACTAGATTTTTGTTTCTGTTTTATATTGTATTTCATAAAAAAGAACTTCCAGAACAATATTAAAGAATAACGATAAGAAAAGGTATATTTATTTTTCCCCAATTTTATTAGAACTCCTGTTTCTAATGTTAAGTACAAAGTTGCTTGTTCATTTGAGAAAAATATTATTTTTTATGTTAATAAGATACTGTTCTGTTTCTAGTTTTTGATAATGAACAAAATTGGACGTTGTGTTTAACGTTTTCAAATGCTTCTTTTTGGACGCAACTATAATGAGCCAATGTTTTTAAAATTTGACTTGTTGACAAGTAGATATCTCATACAGTGTTTATATTTTTAAATTCTGCTGACATTCTGCTAGTATTTTATTTAGAATAGTCTACAAGTTTCTTTTTCAGAACAATTTTTATGAGGTTTTAGTACCACAGCTATGCCAGCTTCATAATGAATTGACTCACTTTCCTTTTTAAGTTCTATTTTCTAGAATAGTTTTTATAGCACAGGAATTATTCATCTCTTAAGAGTTTAGAAGGAAAATCACCAATAAAACACTGTGGGGGCAAATCTTTTTCGGCTGATAACTATTTGGTAGCCCTTTCTGATTTCTTCCGTGGTAATTAATCTATTTAGGCTTATCTACTTAATTATCTTAATTATCTTAATCTACTTAATCTTAATCTACTTAATTAATTATCTTAATTATCTACTTAGGATAGGTCATCTGACCCAAACTGATTCTCTCCACTTTGCCCTGTCTCATCACTGCTCTGGACATGGTGGAGGAGCAGATGGGGGTCAGGTAAGGCTTCGTGGAGGAGGGGACATATGTGTCAGCCTGGAAGGTCCAGAAACAGCCAGAGGCAGAGAGAAGGAGGGCCTCAGATGGCTAAGCTGAGGTGTAACAGGAGGGCAGGAATGGCGATGGTGGGTGTGGTTGAACCCAAAGCCTCCGCGGGGGGTGGGGGTGGGGTGTAAAGGTGGGAATCAGTGAAGATCATTGTGGTTTGGAGCCCGGAGTGTCCCCTCTCCACCCAAAGGCATCTGGCTTGGACCTACTCCAGCCCTGCTGCGTTGAGGTGGCAGCAGGGTGGTCAGAGGTGGCCGGCAGGCTGTCGGGGTTGGAGGATCTCAAACGCTGCTTGTGCCTCAGGACCAAGTGTGAGGTTTGCCTGGAGGAGGGGCTTTCTCATGTGGACTCCCCTGCTCATTGAGGCTCTTCTGTCCACTACTCCCTGCCCCCCACACAGGGCAGTCCTGGCAACATGGTCCCCAGTGAGTGCCCTTTTCACCAGGCTCTGTCCAGTTCATCCATGACCCTCCCTTGGGGTGGGACCTGGGCCAGGAGGCAGAAGCCCTGGGGCAATGGCGGCTCTTGCTGGACACAGAACTGGGTCAGCTCACACCCTGCGGGCTTAGACCTCTGAGAATTGCTTGCTGGCTGCTTTAAGTCTGTATTAGTTTCCTGGGGCTGCCATACCAACGGCCACAAACTGGGTGACTTACAACAATAGAAATTTATTCTCCCATAGTTCTTCAGGCGAGAAGTCTGAGATCAAGGTATGGGCAGGGGTGGGCTCTCTCTGAAGCCTCTGGGGGAGAACCCTCTCTCACCTCTTCCAGCTTCTGGGGGCTTATGCTGCAAAACTCCAATCTCTGCCTTCTTCACACAGCCTTCTCTTCTGTCTCTTATAAGGAGATTTGTCGTTGGATTTAGAGCCAACCTGGGTAATCCGGGATGATCTCATGTGAAGATCCTTTATTTACTTACATTTGCAAAGACGCTTTTTCCAAATAAAGTCACATTCATAACTTTGAGGGCCTTAGACATATCTTTTTTGGGGCCACCACTAAACCCACTACAGCCTCCATACCTGTGGCTCAAAAGAATGAAAGAGGGACAGTGAGGGTGGCTTTGGCCTAGGCAGGCGGTGGGTGCGGAGGGGTGTGGTAGGGGAGGGTATGGATGTGTGACACCCATGATGGGGGGGGGGGTGGGCAAGGGGCTGCTCTCAGGAAGCCCATCTAGTCTGGGCTCCAAGAGTTCAGCTCAGAGGAGTGGAAACTCAACCCTGTGTATGAGGCAGGGCTAAGCCAGGAAGGCTTCCTGGAGGACATGTACTTCTAGCTTTGTCTTAGAACAGAGAGATCAGTTGAGGGGAGCTGAGTGAGCAAAACAGGCTGAGGAGATATTAATCAAGTTTCCTTATCATACCAGGAGCTCCCAGCCATGCCTCCCCTCATTCTGGGGCTTTCTGGGGCAGAGATGGGCTGCCTCTGTCAGACTGGTGCACGTTCCTGCTGGCCAACTTTTAGTGACAAGGTGAGATGTTGTGGCTGTAAAGCACAGACAGGAGTATGGTCCTCAGGGCACTGGGGATGCCTCTGAGGCCTTCCGGACTGTCACCAGGACTCCACATCAGGGGTGACAGGGGAGCTGAGACATGAGGAGGGTGCACACACATTCCGTGCAACCTTCCCACAGCTGACTGCGCCCCTTCCCACCCTTGTGGTTTGCCTCTCAATCCCCTTTCTCGGGGGTTCCAGCCACTGCCCCAGCCAAATTCTGGGACATCACCCTGCTTGTTCTCTCCCTCACATCCCTTGTCTGGTCTGCCCCCAAGTCCAGCCCATCCCACCACCTGTCTCCTCTCTGCTCTGGCTCTTGAAGCCAGTTCCCGGCTGACCTCCAGGCCTTGAGTGGGGGCTAGTCTGTCTCCACCTCTGCTGCTAGAAGGATCCTCAGGAAAGCAGACCTGACCTCGTCAGCCTTAGTAAAACCCTGCAGAGGCTCCCCAGTGCCAACCAAGGAAAGGCTGGCATTCGAAGCTCTCATCTTCTGTTCCTCCTGGAGGGGCCGCTGCCCTCCAGCAAGGCCACACTGGGCTTGCACTTTGCCCACCAACCCCCTGCCCACCAGTCCTTCCTGTCCTCTGCATCCGGCTCTGCCTGTGCTTGCTCTCGGACCTCAGGTGCCACCTGCTGCAGGAAGTCCCTGCTGACTGATCTTGCCCCAGCTGCTCTGAGTTGCTACAGGATGAGGAATCTTTGGGTTCAGGACTCCGTTAGCATTCCGCTGTGGAAGGCACTGTGGACAGCCCAGCTACCCTGGGACCTCCCTGACAGCTTCCCACTCCTCCGCAGGACTCCAGGGCAGCCCATTTGTCCACTGTCTCCCCTCTCTTCACCCTTTTATGGCCCCATGATCCCCCTCTGTGCTAAACTCTCCTCTCTAGACTTTTCTTCCTGTCAAGGTGGTTAAGGATTCCCTATTTCAAAATCTGCTCTCTGATGAGATCCAAAGCACACACTGGTGAGTAAAAGCCTGATGATGGCTTGGATCTCTGAGGATTGGTGGTGATATCTACCACATGGAGTAGATGGGGAGGCTTTTTGGGCATAGGAATCTCACTGAAGTCCCTGAAATCCATCTTAGGTCATCATCTGCTCTGAACTTCTAACCTGTGCCTCTCTACCCACCACCGCCCCGGCCACTGGCACCAGATGGGAGGCAGCGTGGAGAAGCAAGTCCAGTGCCTTGAGATCTGACTCAGACTCTGGCAGGGTACCCTTGGGCCTCTGTTTCCCCTTCCATAAAAGGAGGACGGGGTGGTCTCTTACAGCCTTCCCTTCCTAGATCCAACTTCTGATGATTCTAACAAACTTCATGTGATTATAGTTTAGGAAGCTCATTTTTTTAATGTTTTTTTTTAAAATTGTTTTTGAGAGAGAAAGAGAGAGGGAGCACACAAGGAAGGGAGGGGCAGAGAGAGAGACACACGCACACACACAGAATCCAAAGCAGGCTCCAGGCTCTGAGCTGTAAGCACAGAGCCTGACATGGGACTTGAACTCACAGACTGTGAGATCATGACCTGAGCTGAAGTCTGACCTCAACCAACTGAACCATCCAGGCTCCCCTCCGTTTTTTGTTTTTTGTTTTTTTTTTGTTTTTAAATACCACTTTTATGGTCTTTGACATACAAAATGCTGTACATATTTATTGTATACAGCTTGATGAGTTTGGAGATAATAAATACCCATGAAACCCACGCTCCAATCTATGCCATAAACATACCATCACTTCCAGAAGTTTCCTCCTGCCTATTTATTATTAGTGATAAAATAACGTAAGATCTACCCTCTTTCATGTTTCTCAGTTGATTTGATTTCCACATCACACCTGGGAGGTGGAGGCACCAGCCCACTTTGCAGGTGAGGGAACTGAGGCTGGCAGCCAGCAGTCTTGCAGCCACTGTGCGCCAGAACAGGCCCTGGAGCTGCCCCTGCCTCCTAATGTCTCCCGGGCCCATCCTGCTGCTGGGGTTTCAGAGGACCTCTCGGTACTGGGAATGTTGGGTGATTCTTCTCTCCATGGGAGGCAGGCATGGGACAAGGACTAGGCAGGCCTTCCCACTTTGTACTCTCTCCTCCCTCAGCCTGACATCCCACCAGTCTTGCTGTGTCCAGTCCTGAAAATGGGTCTCTGCCCCTTCAGCAGACACCCTGGCCTCTCCAACCTTATCTCCTGTTCTCGGGAGGGGGCTGAGGATGCCTTTCATAAAGAGCAGGCCAGTAGGCCCTGGCCCTGATGAGGGGGCCCCATGAGGCCAGGGGCCAACCCAGTTCTGCCCACACCCCCTGCTGAAAGACCTTCCTCAGGATCCTCCCTCTAGCCTAGACAGGCAGGGTCGCATAAGACTGTTAGGATGGATCTCTTTCCTCCCTGCACGGGAAATTTTGGAGCTGCCCCACTGGGAAAGGAAGCCCCCTCATGGGTTCCCCCCTGGCCAGGGGCTGTCCCTCTGGGTATCATGTACATTAGGAAGGAAGGAGAACTCTCTACTATGAGGGTCTTTTGGGTTGAACACCCTAGTCCTAGAAAAGCAGATTGTGGACCCAAAGACCTCAGGCTGTGGGCAGTGGGAAATCTGGCAAGTGGCCTGATATGGCTCTTGTGTGTGTTTGTGTTGTGTGAGAGGGGCCTTCTGGGGTTGGCATTTCAGAAGGCCAGGAGGCCGAAGTTCCCTGTTGGACTCATGAACACCCCCTGCCCCCATCTCTGCCTTCACCGCCCATAAACAAGTTATTTGGCTCTGAGGGCCCTTCAGTCTCTGAGCAAAGCTTTTAGAGAAGCCTGACCCTCTCTATCCATGTCTGGGCTGTGGACTGGTGGCTCCCTGGTGCAGGGCTGACTTTCCTCACGCACAGGCCTCCAGTCCAGGCCAAGTGCAGCCTGCACTTCCAAGAGGAGCCACAGAGTGGCACCCAAGCACCATGTCTGGCAGAGGCTGCCAGGGATTGTGCCCTGGGGCTGGTGCCCTCTAGGCCTGGTGGAGATAGAGATGCCTCATCTTTGGACATTCCTGGTGTGGCCTACCACTCTCCCAGCCTCCCACCCTACCCCCCAGACTGTGAGTTTGAGTCAGTCAGAACATGCTGGTGTCATGCCCTGGGGCAGGAGACCTGGTTCTGTGTGGTCCTGGCAAGTTGCTTTCTGTCTTTGAGCCTCAGTGTGCTTTTCTGAATAACAATAACCAACCTTATTTCCATTTGTTCATTCATTCGACACATATTTACGGAGCACCGAGTAGGCTATGTGTAGTATAATTGTGAACAAGCAAAACTTCACAGGGCTGTTATAAGCATCAAATGAGTTTATGTCTGTACCTTATTTAGCACAGTTACTAACACACAATACGAACTCTATATAAATTAGCTAAGATGATCTCTCTAATCCTTATGACAACTCTACGTGGTTGGCCCTAGTATTATCCCCATTTTATGGAGGAGAAAACAGGTAAAAGCCACACACTTGTCCAAGGCCATGCAGCCAGTAAGCGGCAGAGATGGGACTTGAACTTGGGCTGTCTGACTCTAAATCCCACTGCTGATGGTTCCCACATTTAGTGTGTGTGTGTGTGTGTGTGTGTGTGTGTGTCCTCTGAGCTCTCTCCAGATCTTCCCCAGGGGAGCTTGGGCCAACGTGGGTCATTTCTTCAGAACTTCCCCATCCAAATCCTCAGTCTCCTCCCTCCCCCAGAGTCTCTGCCTCCTTTTGCAGGTTTGGTTCTTTCTGACAGGGAAAGTCAGTGGCCACCAATGATTCAGGGGCTTGAAGAAGGACCCAGGCCCAGCTCCCTTCTGCTGCCACCAGGGGTCAAAGCCTGCCAGGGAATGGCGGTCAGAGCTATCTGGCCCTGGTGCTGGCTCCATCGTGATCGTCCATCACACTGAGCTGGGACTGCTGAGCTCAGACCTTTCCTGAGGGGCAGAGAACACCTAAGAATTCTGTCTCGGGGCTGTAGGACACGTCCACAGCAAGCTCTCCATTTCTGGATGGGCCGTGGGTTTCTCTGGAGGCAAAGGAAGCAGAAGAGAGAGGGTCTTGGGGCTCACAGTTTACACCTGATCAAGGAGAGGCAGGAAAAGTGTCTGTCACCCCATCCTCTCAGGATGCCTCCCCTTCTCATGTATTTTGAGTACCTCTTGCTTGTCTTACTGACCCACGGTTGTGAGCTCCCTAGAAAGAGGCAGGGTCTGCCCCACACATCCCACCCATTGGCCAGGGTATCTACCCTGGTGTGTGCAGGGTGTGACGGGGGCCAAAGGCTGAGGAAGGCTGCTGTTCCTGCAGGGTGCTGAGTGTTCCCTGGGAGGAAAAGCCCTGGGATTCTTTCTAGGTTTGGCCTCCACCAGCTGGGTGACTTTGGGCAATGACTTGAGGTCCCAAACCTCAGACAGTGGGACTATTTCTATACTGTTCTAGAATTTGTAGGCTATGCTTAACTACGTTGAGGCACTCAGGCCTCACAATAACCTGAGTTATTGTGGGGCAGGCGTTGCCCACCACTTACCAAATGATAAAGCTAAGCTTGGAGACGTTAAGTGACATCTCAGACTGACCGCTGACCAGTCCTGCCACTGCACTTATTTCCTGTCTCATCCTGCGTGGGGAGGGCAGGGAGAGCATCTAACTGACACCGGAAGCTCCAGGGCTGGTACAGAGCCTGGAACAATCATATTTTTTGAATTGCTGGCTCTAACCCCTGTGCTTTTTTTTATTCCACCATGCTACAAAATAGTATCACCAGTCATCGAATGAACATTTACTCTGTCAGGACTACGTTCGGCATTTGATTTTATTATTTTTAAGTTTATTTATTCTGACAGAGAGAGAGTGCATATGAGTAGGGTAGGGACAGAGAGAGAGGGAGAGAGAATGAATCCCAAGCAGGCTCTGCGCTGACATTGCAGAGCCTGATGCCGGGCTCGATCTCACAAAACACAAGATCATGACCTGAGCTGAAATCAAGAGTTGGATGCTTAACTGACTGAGCCACCCAGGCACCCCTGATAGGCCTTTTATAAACATGGTCTTTAGCCTCCCACTCTCATGAAATAGATATGATAACATCTCCATTTTACGGATGAAGAAGCAAAAAATCAGAGAAGTTAAATGAATTGGGGCAGTTTACACAGCTGGTTGAGTGGCAGCGATTTGAACCTAGATTAATTTTGCTTCAAAGCGAGTATTTTGTTTTTTTCTTCTATCTTAATGACAAATTGAGTATTCTCTATACAGGGAAAGCCTGCAGGAGGTGGGTGAACTCAAAATCTCTGTGCCTCAGTTTCCTTATCTGTGAAATAGGGATAGGACTGGCACCTCATGGGGCTTCTCTGAAGAGTAAACAGGCTGACGCATAGAAGACATTTAGCTCTGAAGTAACAACCTTTTGTTTATGGCCATCGTCATCTTTACATCACCCTCCCAGGTCCCTCCCTCCTGTGGCTGGTGTGAGAGGAAATGGGCTAAGGCAGGGAGCGGCCTCTGTGAACTGACCCTGGCCCAATGTCATGTTGACAACCAGACATCTTCTCCCCTTGAGGGAGGTAGTGGTTGGCCCGGGAGTGCCCAGGCCCTGTTCCCGGATGTGGAAGGGGCTGCTGCCCCCCTAGGTGTCCCGGGATGGGGTGGAGAAGTGGAGGGTAGAGCTAGAGCCCCCCTTGCACCGTGGAGGCTCTGGGAGGAACCTCAGACGGCCAGTCCCAGTGGTGACAGCAGTGTATCAGTGGTGCAGCTGGGCCTGGGCAGCCTGGAGAAGCCTGGGCACCGGCAGGGACCTTGGCGTCCCCCAGGACTGGGAAAGTTTGGGCCACTGTGGAGAAAGTTGTGGCTGCTCAAACTTTTCTCACTGTGAGCTCATCACTCTCTGTCCCTGGGGCTGGCTGAATGATTTGCCACCAATTAGGCCATAATGAGCTGGGCCTTCGTGGCCTCAGAGGCTCTCTGGTGGGACGCAGGCTCAGCAGGACACCTGGGGCCCAATTACAGCAGCCTGGGCCTGACGCTGGGTCCAGATAGGGCCAGAGCCCCAAGGAGATCCACCGTCCCCAAGTGCCCACTTTGCTCACCTGGCTAAACTTTTAATGAGTGGAAATGGCTACTCTCTCACTTGACTGTGGCCCAGGCATGCCACCTGTGTCCTGCTCACTCCCTCCTTAAAGGGCCAGAGCAATTTCTAAAGCATGGCTTGCTGCAGTTTTGAATTAATTGGTCAATCAATAGCTCTGTCATGTGGGGTCTAGATGTTGACCCGCTGTGTGACCCTGGGCAAGTCCCAGACCTCTCTAGGCCTTAGTTCTTAGGGGTAATAGTCACGGGGTGATGTGAGAGTCAGGTGAGGTAGCAGAAACTGTAAAGTGCTAGCTACTTGTGAATGATCATTATTGCCCTTAGTTATTATATCACATGATTCTGGCTGGGATCTTGACCCTGACCCCCACTCCTAGGTGAATTACAGCCCACTCTGACCTGGTTGTTCACAGAGGCAGTGATGGGGCCCCTCCCTGCTTTGTTGGCCCCTGGCCTGGCCTCTGCTCCAGGCTGGGCCCATCTAGCTACTGTGCTATTCTTATGTTTCTCTTGGCTCAAGCTCCCTTTTCCTTTCTCCTCCCTTCCACCATGAGTGTAAGACTCCTGACATTATTAAGTCCAACCCTTACTTCACAGATAGGGAAACCGAGGCCTGGGCGAAATAGGCCTTCCTTTTCTGGGGTTTAGTAACAAACTTTTGTGCATAGATAGGGCTTTTAGTATATTCTGGCCTTCTCAGCAGCCCTGCGAAGGCAGGTAGGCATCCATCTGTTCACTTGGTTATTGTGGCTAAGCTTGCAGGATCAAAAGCCAGACTGCCTGGGTTCAAATCCTGTCTCCACTATTTACCAGGCACATTTGTGTGCCTCAATTTCCTCAAATGAGAAAATAGTAGTACTTACCTAACATGGTTGTTGTATATTAGGTTGAGTTAGAATCCATGTTAAATATTTGGAATTCTGCCTAGTGCACAATGGGTTCTCAATAATCACTAATAGCTTTCTTGTCATAATGCACCTGTTCGCTCAGCAAACACTGACTGAGTTGCTGGTGTGTGCTGAGCTCGATGTGCTGGGCCCTGGGGGTGCAGCAGTGAATAAGAGCAACCATTAGGGCTCAATCTTGTAGGGAAGACAGACACATAGAACCATAATTTCAAGACCAGGGGCTGTGACAGGCAGAAGTGGGGACAAGCCAGGGACCCAGAAGAGGTGGGAGTGCTGGGCAGGTGCTGAGCCAACATTTACTGAGGGCTTCAGATGGGTCAGGTCCTGTGTTAATTGCTTTATATCTGTCATCTCAGTCCTTCCTCACACACACCTGTGAGGTAGATGATGCTGTCCTTTTACTGATGAGGAAACTGATGGTTAAGTTACTTGTATAAGATCATCCAACCAGGAAATGGCAGAGCTGAGATCCAACCCAGGATTGTATAACCCCAGATCCTGTCCCCTTTCTTCTCCCACTTGTGGTGGTGGTTATGACTGGCAGGTGGTTATGACTGGCAGGATAGGGGGGTGGTGGCCCTTCATAGAGAGGAGATATTCTCACAGGGAATCCTGGCTTTGCTGACAGGCCCAGGGTTTCCCCTCCACCTCTGGCAGAGGCAGAATGTACAATATTTCCTAGCATAGGCCCTGTCCCCAGGCTGCCTGGATTCCGATTCACTGACCAGCAGTGTGGTTACCTAATCCTTCTGTGCCTCAGTTTTCTCTGTAAAATGGGAATACTGATAATAGCAAATGCTTGTAGTCATGCTTTCTTCTAAGAATTTTGCATCTATTATTCATTTAATGATCATGATCCTATATATTTTTTCCAGGTGGGGCTAACACCTGCGAAGTTGTAAGGTATAATTTAGTTAATACACGCAAAGCAGTTAGAACAGTGCTGGGCACTTAGGAAGTGCTCAGCAAGGCCACAGACAGGATTCCCTGAAAGATAATGAAGGTGACAATGACCACAATAGTGATAAGAATAAAACATTTCCTCGTGGCTCCATAGCACTTTTCAGGTACAGTGGCTTACACAGCTATTCTTTCATTTGAGACTGTGAAGGCCAGTGTGTCCCAAAGTGTATTTCACAGAACACACTTCCACAGGAGGCTCATAAGAGTGTTTATTATTTGTATTATTTTTTAAATATTTATTTAGAATGTGCGTGCAAGTGGAGGAGGGAGAGACAGAGAGAGACAGAGAGACAGAGAGACAGAGACAGAGAGAGACAGAGGGAGAAAGGGAGAAAATCCTAAATCCTAAGAAGGCTCTGTGCTGTCATCTTAGGACCGGATGCCGGGCTGGATCTCATGAACCCTGAGATCATAACCTGACCTGAAATCAAGAGTCAGACCCAGGTGCCCCAAGACTGTTTTTTTTAAAAAAGAGATTCTTCATTCAAGTAAGTTTGGAAAACACTGAAACCAAGGTAAACAGTTTTCTCCTGAGAGACTCCAACTCCCTAAAAATGGGTTGTCAGCCTCCACAAATGCAGAGCTTCTAATAATTATCCAGTTTCTCCATGGAATCCCAGGTTCTGAATAGCATCTGTGTGGGTTGTGAGGCCTAGAAAACACGAAAACACTGAAGAACATTCATTGGCTTTGCGCCACTCACTGGCTGTATGCCTTCCGGTGAAGTTGGGTGACCTCAGTTTTCCTATCTATAAAATGGGAATAACACGCGCATATGACAGGTCCCATCAGTGTTTTGAGGCCTAAATGAGGTAAACGGTGTAACTGTGGACCCAGCATAATTCCTGGCAAGTGGTAAACAGGGAACAAATGTGTATTATTATCCACATGAACATTGACGGAGTGGATCCCATTATATCCCCAAGCAGATAAGCCGGACTCAGAGAGGTTGGCAGGTAGCTCCCAACACCCCACCCGGCCTTCTGGATTTTAGGAGGATCGGTAGAGCCCTCATAGTGCAGTCTGGGTGGTGAGCCCTCCGGTCACCAAGGATTCCGGCGGGGTGGGGCGGGAGGGTGCGCCACAGGTGGGCCGCAGTGCGCCAGGGGTGGGCTGGAGCCTCAGGGCAGCCAGGCCGTGGGCGGCGCGGGGAGGGGGGCGGCTGGAAGCGCGCGGGGCCCCCGGGGACACGCGAGGCGGGAAGCGGCGAGGGTCGCCCCTGCGCTGGCAGCGGGCGGCGGGGCCGGCCGCACGGCCGAGCTAGCCCGGTTGCCACGAGCGAGCCTCTCCGCCGCCGCACTCCCGCGGGGCTCGTTAGCGGCGCACGACGGCGCAAACACCGGATCCGCCGCGCGCTGACGAGCCCTGGGGGAGGCTGAGGCTGCGCGGGCGCGCCGGCCTCGCGGGAGCGGCCGCCGGGACAGAGCGCGCCAGAGGCAGCGCCGCGAGCCGCGGCCGCGCGGGGGCGCCCGAGTCCACGGAATGAGCTGGGCACCTGGCCGAGGAGTCGCAGGTTTACCTGCCTGCTTAGTGGTTGGGGGCCTAGAGGACCCGGGGCACAGGGTGGTTCTGCGAGAGGAAGCACCGATCCCGACTCTTGCTCACACAGCTATTTTAAGAGGAACGTCGAAGGCTTGAAGTCATGGTCCAAGGCTGGTAGAGCTGTGAGAGACGGTCTTCGCTCTATGATTTTTGGATGCCTCCTTTTAGTTTTCACTTTATTGCCTGGCAGCAGCCTTTTTTACTCCATGACAATTTTGTGTTCTGGTCTTAAACCCACTTCATCTTTCTCCTTCCCTTACCAGAGGAAAAAGAACACAATTAACCTGGGATGTCTCAGTCGCAACTTGAAGCGTGTGCTTTTTCTTGTTAGCTGTATCAGTGAAAGTAGCTTGGGGTCTCAGGATGTTCACCAGCTCTCCTAGTAGCCTGTTTTGAGAAACGGAGCCTCTCTGCCTCAGGGCCAGCCAACCCTCGCAGGAGCATGTACTCGTGACTTAATAGACCAGGGCTATATGCCTGTGAAGCTCTGTTGGTCCAGAATGTGGACCTGGCGCTGGCTGTCTTCCCTCTGTGTTGTATCATTATCCCCCTGGTCCACAAAGCTGTAATGCTACCTCTTCTGCAAATAGCTGGTCTTTGCTTTTACCTAAGTCCCCACCTCTTTCTACTGTGTAGCCTCTGGACTGTGGTGCCCACTGCCTGCACTGTTAGATGGCATTGGCTAGTGAGGCTGGCTGTGTGAGGATGGCTCCTGACAGTAGTAATATGGCTGCACTACTCCCCCACTGTTTCCAGGGTCACCTCTGACTGCAGTGGGATGGGGAAGGTTTGGCTGCTACATAGAAAAGGCCAAGAAGTCTTGGCTAAGAGTGAAATTTGGCTAAAAAGTGACCTCTTCTGGCTCCTCAAAATCCCATATTTTATAGTATTTTCTATTTCCCTTTCAAATGTGCAGGCCAACCTTAACTTGTTACTTGGATGACAAAGAGACTTAATTCCTTTCTAACACATTACCAGGTTGGATCAGAGCTGGCTGGTGAGGATCCCTCCTGAATTTGTGAGGAGAGTGGCAACCGTGAGGGGACACTTCTTAGGAAGGCCTCCCCTAGGACCGGACTAGTCATTGTGCATGGAGGGGGATGGCCTCACTTTTGTGGCTCCCCACAGAGATCTGTATAGATGGATGGGAAGGCAGTTCTGTGTGTCCTGTGCTCCCCTCTGCACCTGGCCTGCCTTCTAAGGTTACAACTGTCATTGTAACTTTTGACTCCATTTAGATGAGGTTGACTTGGCCATGTTGGGTGGCAATCATGGCTACTGTGTTCCTGAAGATAGAGAAATGGCATGAAAGCCAGGCTGCTGTCTGGAGGCTAGGGGACACTCACCTTGGTGGCACTGTCCTTCTGACAACTCCCTCCCGTCCCCTTGCATGAAATAACAGCAAGCAAACAAACTCTCTCAGTAGGCTGTTGTGCCTTTGGGTCTGCCCAAAGTGATCTTCTCTGTAGTCTATATTATGTCCCAAGGCCTTACCTGGCCTAATGCTTAGTAAAGACCCACAGGCTGACAAGAGCTGAGAAGAAAGAGGGTCCCTTCTGGGTCTGGAGGGCAACAGGGAAGAAATCACCAGATGGGAATTGGGTACTGGTTCCATCTCTCTGCTCAATCTCTGACTCACCAGAGCCTTGGAAAAGTCATTTCTTTGTCCTTATCAGAATCTTGGTCAGAATAATCCTTAGGGGATCTTTCAGCACTTGAGTCTCCTCCTTCCACATCCAGGCCGAGGTAGGAAAAGGGAAGAGGTCTTGGTAGATTGTATAAGATTCTTTATAGCAGGGCCTGTAGGAGGGAGGCCTTGGGTAAGACACGCTGAGATGGACCTGGGGTTGGGGCAGAGAGATCATGATTCTGGGGCTGGAAGATGACCTTTAGGTTCTCTTAAGGCTTTACAGAGGTGAGAGCTGGGCCATGGGTGGTTGGCTACACCATGCCCACCTGTGCCAGGTGTTAGTTTTCCCATTTCCTAATACTTGTCTGGCATCAAACTTGGTTTTTGTTGTGAGGCTCAAGTGGAATCATGGCCGTGAGTATGAAGCAGGAAGTACAAGGAGGAGGGCCATTTTGTCACAGGCCAGTCTGGGAAGCGGGTCACAGGGGTGGGTGGATGGTCTATCCATATTCCAGTCCTCTGCCTTGGGACTCCCCATGCGGGAGGTGGGCAGTGGGGTGTCAGGAAGAGCTTGAGACTGGGAAGGGCAGGACTGATATTCAGCTTGTGAGCTCTGACCCCTGTCTCTATGTGTCCTCCCGACCAGGGCCTGGACCCTGGCAGGTAGACAAGTTCCCCGGGACAGTTCTGGAATTCCCAGATGCACTCGTGAGGCCCTTCGGCTGTGGCTTCTGGATGGTGCCAGTCACCTCCATGTGGCAGCTTGTGGGAACTCCCGCCTCCAGTGTGAACTGTTTTCAGTTGTTAAATATTTTGACAGTCACTCCTGGATAGCGTAGAGACAGCAGGGTGAGGAATTCTGTTCTGGGCATCTGGTCTCTCCTCTGTGGGCATAGAGTGGCAGCACCTGGCTGGCCTGTGGTTCTCCTCAGCTGTGGTGGAGCCCACAGGGGCTCCCAGAGACTCTGGTACCTCCTCCCCCGGGCAGGGTCATCAATTTGGCATGGCAGATCCTGTCACCTACCCTCGTTCCTGGCACAAGCCCCTTGCTGCATTCCTGGGAGCAGAATCCTGCTGGGAGCCAGTGTCTGCCAAAGGCTGGGAGCCATTCTGCCTCTGCCCTCTGTGGGCAGTTGGCAGTCTGGGTCTCTGTTTCCCTTGGCCAGTTCCTGCCACAGCTAATCTCCTCCCTGTGGCCCATGCCTGGCAAGGAGCCCTCTCTGGCAGAGCAGGCTGCATGTGGGGTGTCTGCCAGGCAAGCCTAATCCCATTGCTTCCCCATTTCCCTGGAATCCTTCCTGGGGGGCACTGTCCCTCACAAAGTTCTCCTGGGAGTCTGCAGGTGTTCCTCTTGCTGGTCCAGCAGCCAATCACTTTCCTGGAGTTTTTCCTTTAAACTCTTTTGGTGTTTTCAGGGTGCTTTACTGTTTCCAAAGCACTTTGAGATTTTATCTCGTCAGATGCTCAGAAGTCCCTCAAAGAGCACGTGGTACCCTTGAGATGGAGGGCCCAGGAGTGGGCAGAATTCCTGAAGGATTGACTCAGACTCTACCTTTGGGCCCTGGGACAGGGCTTTGTGCAAGAACTCATCCTCAGGGTCTAAATGGGGCAGGTGTCCAGAAATTTTGCAGGGGGCAGCTGTGAGTCTACTAAATGGGGCAGACATCAGAGGGGTCAGGAGAATCTGGAGCCTGCTGTGGCTCCCAGCTTGCCGGTCTGAAACCAATAGGGAAATTCTCTCACAAGAGCAGCAGCTTTGGGGTTAGTCTGTAAGGGCAGTGAGAAAGGGTTGATTGGTTGCATCACTAGGCCACATGGAGACATACTTGGTTTAGAGTGGGCCCAGGAAGCTACCTGGTGTGTGTGTGGGAGCTCACTAGGGAGAGATGTGGGTGCTCATTATGTCTGCATGATACCTTGAAGGTCTGGGTTTGGGCAAATTGAGGTTTGTAAGAGCTGGTGAACTAGTCTTTCCTTCTTGATGGTTTACAGCAGTCTGCTGCCCAGGCCATTCAACTGGCCTCCATGACAACCCGGGGATTGTCCCTACTCACTCACCTTGGCCTGTTTGTTCCTTCAGTGGGTCTGCCTGGCCTCAGGGCGGAGGAGGGCTTTGTGCTGTGGGAGTCCTTCCCCTGTAGCCTGGTGTGGCCTTGTGGCTTTGGCCCTTCTCTTCCATCCCCCCCCCCCCCCCCCCCGGCAATGGCACTGGATTCCAGTGGTGAAATCTATGAATTCTGGGGTCTACTTCCGGAAGGTAGTCTGCCTCCTTACTGTCACTCCTGCTCCTACCTCAGTGCCTGGGAAGAATTTCTCCTAGAACAACAATGTTCTTTACCTGGGAGAGGGGAACAGCATCCTTGCAGCCTAAGGTTAGCTGCTGAGGGGCTGGGGGCTGTGGCCCAGGCAGGTGCTGATGTCCAGGTTGAGAAGAACACTCCAAAGTCCAGAGGACTTTGTGAAGGGGGCTGGGAGCAGTGTGGTTGGGGGTGACAGCTCAGGGGAGGTGGGATAGTCAGGATGCAGTTCTTTGCTGGATAGGCTTCCTTTCCATGGGGGTGCTGAGCCCAAACGAGACCCTTGGTGCTCATTTGAAATATGGTTAGGTTCATTTGCTCTCCTGTGTATTCTGTGTTAAGGTTTCTCCCATTTATCCTTGATTTTATTCATTAAAAAATTGAGTACATGAAATGTTAACATGGCTCTAAGAGTCAGACCTGAACAAACCCGTAACTCTACTGAGTCACTTCCTTCCTCCTTCTACTCTGTGTCCACCACTCATTCTTTCCACCCCGCACTCTGGGGATATAACCAATCTCACCAGCTTCCGGTTACCTTTCCTGTTTCTTTTTGTGCAGACAACAAAATACTTTCTTTATTCCCCCCTCTTTCACAAGAGGTGCCATCCATTAAAGACTTTCTCACATTCTGCTTTTTTGTTTAACAATACATTTTGGAAGGCTTTCCATACCAGTGTATAAATATTGTTCTCATTTTTTAAAAATTTATTTATTTATTTTGAAAGAGAGAGAGAGAGAGAGAGAGAGAGAGAGGGAGAGAGAGCGCACATGGGAGGGGCAGAGAGAGAGGGAGAGAGAGAATCCCAAGCAGGCTCCACTCTGTCAGCTCAAAGCCTGATGAGGGCTTGAACTCACGGACTGTGAGGTCATAACCTGAGCTGAAACCAAGAGCCTGATGCTCAACCAACTGAGCCACCCAGGCACTCCTGTTCTCATTAAAAAAACTTTTTTAAGTTTATTTTATTTTTGAGAGAGAAAGAGAGAGAAAATGGGAGAAGGGCAGACACACACACACACACACACACACACACACACACAGAATCAGAAGCAGGCTCCAGGCTCTGAGATGTCAGCACAGAGCCCAACACGGGGCTTGAACCCATGAACTGTGAGATCATGACCTGAGTCGAAGTTGGACGCTCAACCGACTGAGCCACCTAGACGCCCCTGTTCTCATTTTTTATAGCTGCATAGTATTCCATTGGGTGGAATGACCATGGCTTGTTCAGCCATTTTGCTGTGTATGTTCCTTAGGGTTTCTAATATTTTGCAATTGCAAAGAATCTTACAATGAATTCCCTTGGGCATAAATATTCTTGTACAGATAGAGATTTATGACCAGAGTAAATTATAATTAGTGGGGAAAGCATGCATCATTTTGTTAGAGAATGCCAAATTCTCGCTGATTAGGGTTGTACCAATTTGCATTCTGACCAGTGATGTATGCAAGTGTCTGTTTCCCCCCAGGTTTGCCAACAGAATGTGTAGGTGTGCTTTTCAATGCTTGCCAATCTGATTTGGTGAGAAATAGTGCTCCAGTGTTATTTTAATTTACGTTTCTCTTATTACAAGTGAGGTTGAATATTTTTCCATATGTTTAAAGGACATTTTAAATTCTTTTTTTGGTGAACTGTACACATCTTTGTCCTTTTTTTCTATCAGGTTTTTGAAACTCCTGTCCCCCATTTTAAAAAAGTTCTTTGGGGGCGCCTGGGTGGCGCAGTCGGTTAAGCGTCCGACTTCAGCCAGGTCACGATCTCGCGGTCCGGGAGTTCGAGCCCCGCGTCAGGCTCTGGGCTGATGGCTCAGAGCCTGGAGCCTGTTTCCAATTCTGTGTCTCCCTCTCTCTCTGCCCCTCCCCCATTCATGCTCTGTCTCTCTCTGTCCCAAAAATAAATAAAACGTTAAAAAAGTTCTTTGTATATTAGAGATGTTAGACATTTATCTGTGTTACATGTTGCAAATATTTTCTCTCAGCTTGTCACTTATTTTTTGGCTTTCCTTTTTTTTGGGAGGGGTAATAAAATAATTTTATTTTCATAAAGAGCAATTTATTAACCTTTTATTTGTTCTGGACAGGTTTGCTTTCATTAAACCCAGGGACATTAAATTATAGTAAACTCTTTAGTATAAAGAAAATACCGAATAAAATATTTGACATTTATGTGAGTTTTAATAACCTACTTTTCAACTTTTCAATATTTTTCACTTAAAAAAATTTTTTTAGGGGCGCCTGGGTGGCGCAGTCGGTTAAGCGTCCGACTTCAGCCAGGTCACGATCTCGCGGTCCGTGAGTTCGAGCCCCGCGTCAGGCTCTGTGCTGACGGCTCAGAGCCTGGAGCCTGTTTCCGATTCTGTGTCTCCCTCTCTCTCTGCCCCTCCCCCGTTCATGCTCTGTCTCTCTCTGTCCCAAAAATAAATAAACGTTGAAAAAAAAATTAAAAAAAAATTTTAATGTTTACTTTTCAGAGAGAGAGACAGAGTGCGAGTGGGAGAAGGGCAGAGAGAGAGGGAGACACAGAATCCGAAGCAGGCTCCAGGTTCTGAGCTGTCAGCACAGAGGCTGATGCGGGGGCTCGAACTCACGGATGTGAGATCATAACCTGAGCTGAAGTCAGATGCGTAACTGACTGAGCCACCCAGGCGCCCCAATAGTTTTCACTTTTTTAAAACATATTCTGGAAAAACTGAACCACTTAACAAAATACATAAAGCATGTACCTAAGGGCCTAGGCTCCAGTATGGCTCAGCATGGGACTGATGAGGGGCCTTTTGCTTAGTCTTCCATGAACTTCAGTAGCCAGGCATACATAGCCACCTGTTCAAGAACTATACCAGCCGTGACAAAGCTCACAGAAGCCTCGGCTGACTTGGTTCTAAAGATTTCACTAAATTTCATGGTACCCATGTTGAACAGACCTACAGAAAACCCTCACCGCTTTTCCATAGTTGCCTAGTAAAACATGGCTTTCCATATTGTTGCCTTCCCCTTCACATATTACTGTAATGGGGACTGCAGTACCCTAAACCCAGCCCCTCTTTCCCTTATCTCTAGTAGGGCAGCCCTGGATCACTCTACTTCTGTTAAGGAAATATCCATCCTGCCTGTAGATCTTTTAGACACTCCTTTAGACATATCACTTTTTCAGCTGTTTGCAGATGATTCATACCTAAAAAGAAAAAGTAAAGGGGTGTCTGTGTAGCTCAGTTGGTTAAGTGTCCGACTTTGGCTCAGGTCATGATCTCGTGGTTTGTGAGTTTGAGCCCCACTTGGGGCTCTGTGCTGACAGTTCAGAGCCTGGAGCCTGCTTCAGATTCTGTGTCTCTCTCTCTCTCTGACCCTCCCCTGCTAAAATTCTGTCTCTCTGTCTCTCTCTCGAAAATAAACAAACAATTAAAAAATTAAAAACAAAGAAAGAGTAAAACTTCCCAAGCAGACTTTAATTTACCTTTAAGCTTCTCACAGAAACAAAATCAGTTCAGATGGCTAAATTAATTGCCTTTGCTCACATCTGCTAACCAATGAAAGGTAAAAAAGCAAATACTTGTACTGATGGTAGGTAAAATTTGGGGTTAGTCCATGATTTTGAAATACTTTAAAAACAAAGAGATTTCCTGTTATAGGAATTCTGATAAAATGGACAGCAAATAAAAGAATCTTGAGAGTAGCCAAGACAATTTTTTTTTTGTTTTGCAGTTCAATTAATTTTTATTTATGAATACAGAGCTACGATGTCTAAAGTTTTACTCTAGGGTGTCTACTAATGAATCATCTTCGTGTCTTTTTTTTCTTTTTTTTTCAGATTTTAACATTTTATTTTTATTTATTTATTTTTTTCAATATCTGAAGTTTATTGTCAAATTGGTTTCCATACAACACCCAGTGCTCATCCCAAAAGGTGCCCTCCTCAATACCCATCACCCACCCCCCCCTCCCTCCCACCCCCCATCAACCCTCAGTTTGTTCTCAGTTTTTAACGGTCTCTTATATAAGCTTTGGCTCTCTTCTACTCTAACCTCTTTTTTTTTTTCCTTCCCCTCCCCCATGGGCTTCTGTTAAGTTTCTCAGGATCCATATAAGAGTGAACACATATGGTATCTGTCTTTCTCTGTATGGCTTATTTCACTTAGCATCACACTCTCCAGTTCCATCCACGTTGCTACAAAAGGGCCATATTTCATTCTTTCTCATTGCCATGTAGTACTCCATTGTGTATATAAACCACAAATTCTTTATCCATTCATCAGTTGATGGACATTTAGGCTCTTTCCATAATTTGGCTATTGTTGAGAGTGCTGCTATAACATTGGGGTACAAGTGCCCCTATGCACCAGTACTCCTGTATCCCTTGGGTAAATTCCTAGCAGTGCTATTGCTGGGTCATAGGGTAGGTCTATTTTTAATTTTTTGAGGAACCTCCACACTGTTTTCCAGAGTGGCTGCACCAATTTGCATTCCCACCAACAGTACAAGAGGGTTCCTGTTTTTCCACATCCTCTCCAGCATCTATAGTCTCCTGATTTGTTCATTTTGGCCACTCTGACTGGCGTGAGGTGATATCTGAGTGTGGTTTTGATTTGTATTTCCCTGATGAGGAGCGACGTTGAGCATCTTTTCATGTGCCTGTTGGCCATCTGGATGTCTTCTGTAGAGAAGTGTCTATTCATGTTTTCTGCCCATTTCTTCACTGGATTATTTGTTTTTTGGGTGTGGAGTTTGGTGAGCTCTTTATAGATTTTGGATACTAGCCCTTTGTCCAATATGTCATTTGCAAATATCTTTTCCCATTCCTTTGGTTGCCTTTTAGTTTTGTTGGTTGTTTCCTTTGCTGTGCAGAAGCTTTTTATCTTCATAAGGTCCCAGTAGTTCATTTTTGCTTTTAATTCCCTTGCCTTTGGGGATGTGTCAAGTAAGAAATTGCTGCGGCTGAGGTCAGAGAGGTCTTTTCCTGCTTTCTCCTCTAAGGTTTTGATGGTTTCCTGTCTCACATTCAGGTCCTTTATCCATTTTGAGTTTATTTTTGTGAATGGTGTGAGAAAGTGGTCTAGTTTCAATCTTCTGCATGTTGCTGTCCAGTTCTCCCAGCACCATTTGTTAAAGAGACTGTCTTTTTTCCATTGGATGTTCTTTCCTGCTTTGTCAAAGATGAGTTGGCCATACGTTTGTGGGTCTAGTTCTGGGGTTTCTATTCTAATCCATTGGTCTATGTGTCTGTTTTGGTGCCAATACCATGCTGTCTTGATGATGACAGCTTTGTAGTAGAGGCTGAAGTCTGGGATTGTGATGCCTCCTGTTTTGGTCTTCTTCTTCAATTTACTTTGGCTATTTGGGGTCTTTTGTGGTTCCATACAAATCTTAGGATTGCTTGCTCTACCTTCAAGAAGAATGGTGGTGCAATTTTGATTGGGATTGCATTGAATGTGTAGATAGCTTTGGGTAGTATTGACATTTTAACAATATTTATTCTTCCAATCATGAGCACGGAATGTTTTTCCATTTCTTTATATCTTCTTCAATTTCCTTCGTAAGCTTTCTATAGTTTTCAGCATACAGATCCTTTACATCTTTGGTTAGATTTATTCCTAGGTATTTTATGCTTCTTGGTGCAATTATGAATGGGATCAGTTTCTTTATTTGTCTTTCTGTTGCTTCATTATTAGTGTATAAGAATGCAACTGATTTCTGTACATTGATTTTGTATCCTGCAACTTTGCTGAATTCACGTATCAGTTCTAGCAGGCTTTTGGTGGAGTCTATCGGATTTTCCATGTATAATATCATGTCATCTGCAAAAAGTGAAAGCTTAACTTCATCTTTGCCAATTTTGATGCCTTTGATTTCCTTTTGTTGTATGATTGCTGATGCTAGAACTTCCAACACTATGTTAAACAACAGCGGTGAGAGTGGACATCCCTGTCGTGTTCCTGATCTTAGGAGGAAAGCTCTCAGTTTTTCCCCATTGAGGATGATGTTAGCTGTGGGCTTTTCATAAATGGCTTTTATGATATTTAAGTATGTTCCTTCTATCCCGACTTTTCGAGGGTTTTTATTAAGAAAGGTTGCTGAATTTTGTCAAAGGCCTTTTCTGCATCGATTGACAGGATCATATGGTTCTTATCTTTTCTTTTATTAATGTGATGTATCACGCTGATTGATTTGCGAATGTTGAACCAGCCCTGCATCCCAGGAATGAATCCCACTTGATCATGGTGAATAATTCGTTTTATATGCTGTTGAATTCGATTTGCTAGTATCTTATTGAGAATTTTTGCATCCATATTCATCAGGGATATTGGCCTGTAGTTCTCTTTTTTTACTGGGTCTCTGTCTGGTTTAGGAATCAAAGTAATACTGGCTTCATAGAATGAGTCTGGAAGTTTTCCTTCCCTTTCTATTTCTTGGAATAGCTTGAGAAGGATAGGTATTATCTCTGCTTTAAACGTCTGGTAGAACTCCCCTGGGAAGCCATCTGGTCCTGGACTCTTATTTGTTGGGAGATTTTTGATAACCGATTCAATTTCTTCGCTGGTTATGGGTCTGTTCAAGCTTTCTATTTCCTCCTGATTGAGTTTTGGAAGAGTGTGGGTGTTCAGGAATTTTTCCATTTCTTCCAGGTTGTCCAGTTTGTTGGCATATAAGTTTTCATAGTATTCCCTGATAATTGCATGTATCTCTGGGGGATTGGTTGTAATAATTCCATTTTCATTCATGATTTTATCTATTTGGGTCATCTCCCTTTTCTTTTTGAGAAGCCTGGCTAGAGGTTTGTCAATTTTGTTTATTTTTTCAAAAAACCAACTGTTGGTTTCGTTGATCTGCTCTACAGTTTTTTTAGATTCTATATTTTTATTTCTGCTCTGATCTTTATTATTTCTCTTCTTCTGCTGGATTTAGGCTGTCTTTGCTGTTCTGCTTCTATTTCCTTTAGGTGTGCTGTTAGAGTTTGTATTTGGGATTTTTCTTGTTTCTTGAGATAGGCCTGGATTGCGATGTATTTTCCTCTCAGGACTGCCTTCGCTGCATCCCAAAGCATTTGGATTGTTGTATTTTAATTTTCATTTGTTTCCATATATTTTTTAATTTCTTCTCTAATTGCCTGGTTGACCCACTCATTCGTTAGTAGGGTGTTCTTTAACCTCCATGCTTTTGGAGGTTTTCCAGACTTTTTCCTGTGGTTGATTTCAAGCTTCATAGCATTGTGGTCCGAAAGTATGCATGGTATGATTTCAATTCTGGTAAACTTATGAAGGGCTGTTTTGTGACCCAGTATGTGATCTATGTTGGAGAATGTCCCATGTGCACTCGAGAAAAAAGTATATTCTGTTGCTTTGGGATGCAGAGTTCTAAATATATCTGTCAAGTCCATCTGAAGCAATGTCTCATTCAGGGCCCTTGTTTCTTTATTGACCATGTGTCTAGATGATCTATCCATTTCTGTAAGTGGAGTGTTAAAGTCCCCTGCAATTACCACATTCTTATCAATAAGGTTGCTTATGTTTGTGAGTAATTGTTTTATATATTTGGGGGCTCCTGTATTCAGCACATAGACATTTATAATTGTTAGCTCTTCCTGATGGATAGACCCTGTGATTATTATATAATGCCCTTCTTCATCTCTTGTTACAGCTTTTAATTTAAAGTCTAATTGATCTGATATAAGTATGGCTACTCCAGCTTTTTTTTGACTTCCAGTGGCATGATAAATAGTTCTCCATCCCCTCACTCTCAATCTGAAGGTGTCCTCCGGTCTAAAATGAGTCTCTTGTAGACAGCAAATAGATGGGTCTTGTTTTTTTATCCATTCTGATACCCTGTGTCTTTTGGTTGGCGCATTTAGTCCATTTACATTTAGTGTTATTATGGAAAGATATGGGTTTAGAGTCATTGTGATGTCCATAGGTTTCATGCTTGTAGCGGTGTCTCTGGTACTTTGTCTCACAGGATCCCCTTTAGGATCTCTTTTAGGGCTGGTTTAGTGGTGATGAATTCCTTCAGTTTTTGTTTGTTTGGGAAGACCTTTCTCTCTCCTTCTATTCTAAATGACAGACTTGCTGGATAAAGGATTCTTGGCTGCATATTTTTTCTGTTCATCACATTGAAGATCTCCTGCCATTCCTTTCTGGCCTGCCAAGTTTCAAAAGAGAGATCAGTCACGAGTCTTATAGGTCTCCTTTTAGACCCACATAGAGCACTTTTATCTCTAGCTGCTTTGAGAATTTTCTTTTTATCCTTGTATTTTGCCAGTTTCACTATGATATGTCGTGCAGAAGATCTATTCAAGTTACGTCTGAAGGGATTCTCTGTGCCTCTTGGATTTCAATGCCTTTTTCCTTCCCCAGATCCGGGAAGTTCTCAGCTATTATTTCTTCAAGTACCCCTTCAGCACCTTTCCCTCTCTCTTCCTCCTCTGGAATACCAATTATGCATAGATTATTTCTCTTTAGTGCATCACTTAGTTCTCTAATTTTCCCCTCATACTCCTGGATTTTTTCTCTCTTTTTTTCTCAGCTTTTTCCATAATTTTATCTTCTAGTTCACCTATTCTCTCCTCTGCCTCTTCAATCCGAGCCGTAGTTGTTTCCATTTTATTTCGCAGTTCATTGATAGCATTTTTTAGCTCCTCCTGGCTGTTCCTTAATCCCTTGATCTCTGTAGCAAGAGATTCTCTGCTGTCCTTTATACTGTTTTCAAGCCCAGCGATTAATTTTATGACTATTATTCTAAATTCACTTTCTGTTATATTGTTTAAATCATTTTTGATCAGTTCGTTAGCTGTTGTTATTTCCTGGACATTTTTCTGAGGGGAATTCTTCCGTTTCATCATTTTGGATAGTCCCTGGAGTGGTGTGGGCCTGCGGGGCACTTACCCTGTGCTGTCTTGAATAACTGTGTTGGTGGGCGGGGCTGCAGTCAGATTTGATGTCTACTCCCAGTCCACCGCTGGGGCCACAGTCAGACTGGTGTGTGCCTTCTCTTCCCCTCTCCTAGGGGCGGGATTCACTGTGAGGTGGCGTGGCCCATCTGGGCTACTTGCACACTGCCAGGCTTGTGGTGCTGGGGATCTGGCATATTAGCTGGGGTGGATCGGCAAGGTGCACGGGGGCGGGAGGGGCAGGCTCAGCTCGCTTTTCTTTTGGAGATCTGCTTCGGGAGGGGCCCTGTGGCACAGGGAGGCAGTCAGATCCGCCGGAGGGATGTATCCGCAGAAGCACAGCGTTGGGTGTTTGTGCGGTGCAAGCAAGTTCCCTGGCAGGAACTGGTTCCCTTTGGGAGTTTGGCTGGGGGATGGGTGAGGGAGATGGCGCTGGCGAGCGCCTTTGTTTCCCGCCAAGCTGAGCTCTGTCGTCCGGGGCTCAACAACTCTCCCTCCCGTTGTCCTCCAGCCCTCCCGTTCTCTGAGCAGAGCTGTTAGCTTATAACCTTCCAGATGTCAAGTCCCACTTGCTGTCGGAACACACTTCTTCCGGCCTCTCCGCTTTTGCCAGCCAGACACAGGGTCTCTGCTTGGCCGGCAGCCTGCCCTTCCGCCCCGGCTCCCTCCCGCCAGTCCGTGGAGTGCGCACCACCCTCGCCCCCTTCTTACCCTCTTCTGTGGGCCTGTCGTCTGCGCCTGGCTCCGGAGACTCCGTTCTGCTAATCCTCTGGCGGTTTTCTGGGTTATTTAGGCAGGTGTAGGTGGAATCTTAGTGATCAGCAGGATGCGCGGTGAGCCCAGCATCCTCCTACGCTGCCATCTTCCCAGGATCCTCAAGACAATCTTAAAAAACAAAAACAAAGTTGGAGGTATCACAATTACAGATTTCAAGTTATAGTACAAAGCTATAGTATTCAAAAGAGTATGGTACTGGCACAAAAATAGACACATCGATTAATGGAACAGGATAGGAAGCCCAGAAACAAACTCATGATTATATGGTTAATTAATCTTTAACAGAAGAGGCAAGAATATGTGATGGAAAAAAGACAATCTCTTCAACAAATAGTATTAAGGAAAACTGGACAGCTACATGCAAAAGGGTAAAACTGGACCACTTTCTATACCATACATAAAAATAAACTCAAAATGGATTAAAGACCTAATGTCAGACCTGATACCATAAAAATCCTGGAAGAGAGCACGGGCAGTAATTTCTGTGACATCAGCCATAGAAACATTTTTCTAGAGATGTGTCCTGAGGCAAGGGAAGTAAAAGCAAAAATAAACTTTTGGGACTGCATCAAAATAAAAAGCTTCTGCACAAAGAAGGAAACCATCAACAAAAACAAAAGACAGCCTACTGAATGGGAGAAGATATATGCAAATGACATCTGATAAAGGGTCAGTATCCAATATATGTAAAGAACTAATACATTTCAACACTGAAAAACCAAATAATCCATTTAAAAATTGGCAGAAGACATGAACAGACATTTCTCCAAAGAAGATATCCAGATAGCCAACCCGACACATGAAAAGGTGCCCAACATCACTCATCATCAGGGAAATGCAAATCAAAACTATAATGAGATGTCATCTCTCACCTGTCAGTCTAAAATAAAAAACACAAGGAACAACAAGTGTTGACAAAGATGTAGAGAAAAAGGACCCCTCTTATATGGTTGGTGGGAATGCAAGCTGGTGTAGCCACTGTGGAAAACAGTATGGAGTTTCCTCAAAAAGTTAAAAACAGAACTACTCTACAATCCAGTAATCACATTCCTGGGTATTTACCCAAGGAATACAAAAACACTAATTCAAAAGGATATATGCATCCCTATGTTTATTGCATCGTTATTAACAATAGCCAAATTATGGAAGCAACCCAAGTATCCATCGATAGATGAATGGATAAAGAAGAGGCATATATATATATATATATATATATATATATATATATATATATTTTCCATCGTGTGTGGAATATTACTAATATTCACACACACACAATGGAATATTACTCAGCCATAAAAAGAATGAAATCTTACCATTTGCAACAACCTGGATGGAGCTAGAGAGTATTATGCTAAGTGAAATAAGTCAGGAAAGACAAATACCACTCGTGTGGAATTTAAGAAACAAAACAAATGAACAAAGGGAAAAAAAGAGACAAACCAAGAAACAGACTCTTAAATATAGAGAACAAACTAATGGCTACCAGAGTGGAGGTGAGTTGGGGGATGGGTTAAATAGGTGAAGGGGATTAAGAGTACACATATGAGGATGAGCACTTGTAGACAGACTGGTCCTAAAGGTGCGGTGACAAGAGAATTACAAGGCAGGGGGTATCTCCAGGAGCCGAAGCTTCGGTCCCCTGGCTCAAGCCTCTTTTATTTTTTGCAATTTGTCTGATAACAGCAAGCAGATACAACATAGTATTTGGCATCTTGACAGGTCACCCACCTGCAGTGTATTCCATACTGGGTCATGAGTACATCTGGCACCAGACAAAACACAAAACATTCTTATCCCTGGTCTCGTGCCCCTGTGATGTCCTTCTGGAGAGAATGTGCAGTCCCGGTAGCTTTCTGCCTAGGAATGGAACTTCTTTCAGTTCCTTGCTGCTCTGTCCCTTTCCTTCAGGACATTCTTACGGTGCCTCTGGCTTCTTGTTCTCCAAAAAGCATTGAGTAATGTATAGAATTGTTGAATCACTATATTGTATACCTGAAACTAATATAATACTGTATGTTAAATATGCTTGAATTAAAATAAAAAAATTAATAAAATTAAAAAGAACTAAAAAAAGAATCCTGAGATATTTTTCCATTAACATAAGCAGATGGCCATTATAAAAGTGGAAACAAATGAAAGTGCTTGATGATATTACCTACGATAGAAGAGATAAACTGGCCACGATAGTGAACCAACATTGATAGGATAGAGAAGGGAGTCTGAAGGGGCTTTATCATTGTCATCCTCTCCTGCTGCCCCATACCTCACTTATTACTTTTATAATGACCAATTAATATACACCACAAAATCTAAAAGAACCAGGAGCACTGTGACCTCATAGTTGCCTAAGAAATTTGGTTTTATGGTTGTGTAAGTGAGTCCTCATGATCACCGAACCAGAAGTCTTTTATGTACCACTTCAGATCAGCTTGGCCCCATCCCTCTTTTTCCCATCACTGCTGTGGCCACCAGCTCCGCCCAGCTTCTTGCAGCCAGGCAGCACCTCTCCTCCAGCCTGTACTTCCAGCCTCCTGCCTCTCCTCTTGGGGCCTCCCCATTGAGGCTGTTGTCCGATTGCCCCTGGCACATGTGCATCAGCGGCTTGCAGGGGATTCATGCCCCACAGGGTAAGCCTTTAACTAGTGGGAGATGGAGCCAGTGGATACAGTTTTTACTGTCTCCCCCCATGGATGGTCTTGAGATGCAGCTTAGTGAGATCACACAACACTCACCCTTGCTCATTCTCACTGCAGCCACACCTCCCGGCTGGTTTTTGAGTAATCCACGAGTGATTCCTCATCTAGGAAGATTCTGTGCTCATCTTTCTTCCTGATCTCTCTTCCAAGAGTTGGAATAGGCTTGGCTTGTCCCTTCCTACTATGGGGCTCACACCTCATATTCATAGGCTAACTATCCTGACCTGTTACCCCAATCCTCTTACCCTCTACAGTTTTCTATTTCCATAGCTCTTCTTCTAACATATGATACCATTGCTCATTCATTGCATTTATGGTTTATTATCTCTCTCCCTTGGCCATACTACAAGCATTGCAAAGGCAGAATCTTTGTTCAAAATGTCCCATCTTCACTAATGCATCTCATATGACTAGGACAGTCTTTGGATCATCGTATGGACTGAATTAATTTTTTTTAATTTTTATTTATTTTTTTAATATATGAAATTTATTGTCAAATTGGTTTCCATACAACACCCAGTGCTCATCCCAAAAGGTGCCCTCCTCAATACCCATCACCCACCCTCTCCTCCCTCCCACCCCCCATCAACCCTCAGTTTGTTCTCAGTTTTTAAGAGTCTCTTATGCTTTGGCTCTCTCCCACTCTAGCCTCTTTTTTTTTTTTCTTTTTTCCTCCCCCTCCCCAATGGGTTCCTGTTAAGTTTCTCAGGATCCACCTAAGAGTGAAACCATATGGTATCTGTCTTTCTCTGTATGGCTTATTTCACTTAGCATCACACTCTCCAGTTCCATCCACATTGCTACAAAAGGCCATATTTCATTTTTTTTCATTGCCACGTAGTATTCCATTGTGTATATAAACCACAATTTCTTTATCCATTCATCAGTTGATGGACATTTAGGCTCTTTCCATAATTTGGCTATTGTTGAGAGTGCTGCTATAACATTGGGGTACAAGTGGCCCTATGCATCAGTACTCCTGTATCCCTTGGATAAATTCCTAGCAGTGCTATTGCTGGGTCATAGGGTAGGTCTATTTTTAATTTTCTGAGGAACCTCCACACTGCTTTCCAGAGCGGCTGCACCAATTTGCATTCCCACCAACAGTGCAGGAGGGTTCCCCTTTTTCCACATCCTCTCCAGCACCTATAGTCTCCTGATTTGTTCATTTTGGCCACTCTGACTGGCGTGAGGTGATATCTGAGTGTGGTTTTGATTTGTATTTCCCTGATAAGGAGCGACGCTGAACATCTTTTCATGTGCCTGTTGGCCATCCGATGTCTTCTTTAGAGAAGTGTCTATTCATGTTTTCTGCCCATTTCTTCACTGGGTTATTTGTTTTTCGGGTGTGGAGTTTGGTGAGCTCTTTATAGATTTTGGATACTAGCCCTTTGTCTGATATGTCATTCGCAAATATCTTTTCCCATTCCGTTGGTTGCCTTTTAGTTTTGTTGGTTGTTTCCTTTGCTGTGCAGAAGCTTTTTATCTTCATAAGGTCCCAGTAGTTCATTTTTGCTTTTAATTCCCTTGCCTTTGGGGATGTGTCGAGTAAGAGATTGCTACGGCTGAGGTCAGAGAGGTCTTTTCCTGCTTTCTCCTCTAAGGTTTTGATGGTTTCCTGTCTCACATTCAGGTCCTTTATCCATTTTGAGTTTATTTTTGTGAATGGTGTGAGAAAGTGGTCTAGTTTCAGTCTTCTGCATGTTGCTGTCCAGTTCTCCCAGCACCATTTGTTAAAGAGGCTGTCTTTTTTCCATTGGATGTTCTTTCCTGCTTTGTCAAAGATGAGTTGGCCATACGTTTGTGGGTCTAGTTCTGGGGTTTCTATTCTATTCCATTGGTCTATGTGTCTGTTTTGGTGCCAATACCATGCTGTCTTGATGATGACAGCTTTGTAGTAGAGGCTAAAGTCTGGCATTGTGATGCCTCCTGCTTTGGTCTTCTTCTTCAAAATTCCTTTGGCTATTCGGGGCCTTTTGTGGTTCCATATGAATTTTAGGATTGCTTGTTCTAGTTTCGAGAAGAATGCTGGTGTGATTTTCATTGGGATTGCATTTAATGTGTAGATAGCTTTGGGTAGTATTGACATTTTGACAATATTTATTTTTCCAATCCATGAGCAGGGAATGTCTTTCCATTTCTTTAAATCTTCTTCAATTACCTTCATAAGCTTTCTATAGTTTTCAGCATACAGATCCTTTACATCTTTGGTTAGATTTATTCCTAGGTATTTTATGCTTCTTGGTGCAATTATGAATGGGATCAGTTTCTTTATTTGTCTTTCTGTTGCTTCATTGTTAGTGTATAAGAATGCAACTGATTTCTGTACATTGATTTTGTATCCTGCAACTTTGCTGACTTCATGTATCAGTTCTAGCAGACTTTTGGTGGAGTCTATCGGATTTTCCATGTATAATATCATGTCATCTGCAAAAAGCGAAAGCTTGACTTCATCTTTGCCAATTTTGATGCCTTTGATTTCCTTTTGTTGTCTGATTGCTGATGCTAGAACTTCCAGCATTATGTTAAACAACAGCGGTGAGAGTGGGCATCCCTGTCGTGTTCCTGATCTCAGGGAAAAAGCTCTCAGTTTTTCCCCATTGAGGATGATGTTAGCTGTGGGCTTTTCATAAATGGATTTTATGATGTGTAAGTATGTTCCTTCTATCCCAACTTTATCAAGGGTTTTTATTAAGAAAGGGTGCTGGATTTTGTCGAAGGCCTTTTCTGCATCGATTGACAGGATCATATGGTTCTTCTCTTTTTTTTTGTTAATGTGATGTATCACGCTGATTGATTTGCGAATGTTGAACCAGCCCTGCATCCCAGGAATGAATCCCACTTGGTCATGGTGAATAATTCTTTTTATATGCCGTTGAATTCGATTTGCTAGTATCTTATTGAGAATTTTTGCATCCATATTCATCAGGGATATTGGCCTGTAGTTCTCTTTTTTTACTGGGTCTCTGTCTGGTTTAGGAATCAAAGTAATACTGGCTTCATAGAATGAGTCTGGAAGTTTTCCTTCCCTTTCTATTTCTTGGAATAGCTTGAGAAGGATAGGTATTATCTCTGCTTTAAACGTCTGGTAGAACTCCCCTGGGAAGCCATCTGGTCCTGGACTCTTATTTGTTGGGAGATTTTTGATAACCGATTCAATTTCTTCGCTGGTTATGGGTCTGTTCAAGCTTTCTATTTCCTCCTGATTGAGTTTTGGAAGAGTGTGGGTGTTCAGGAATTTTTCCATTTCTTCCAGGTTGTCCAATTTGTTGGCATATAAGTTTTCATAGTATTCCCTGATAATTGTTTGTATCTCTGGGGGATTGGTTGTAATAATTCCATTTTCATTCATGATTTTATCTATTTGGGTCATCTCCCTTTTCTTTTTGAGAAGCCTGGCTAGAGGTTTGTCAATTTTGTTTATTTTTTCAAAAAACCAACTGTTGGTTTCGTTGATCTGCTCTACAGTTTTTTCAGATTCTATATTTTTATTTCTGCTCTGATCTTTATTATTTCTCTTCTTCTGCTGGATTTAGGCTGTCTTTGCTGTTCTGCTTCTAGTTCCTTTAGGTGTGCTGTTAGAGTTTGTATTTGGGATTTTTCTTGTTTCTTGAGATAGGCCTGGATTGCGATGTATTTTCCTCTCAGGACTGCCTTCGCTGCATCCCAAAGCATTTGGGTTCTTGTATTTTCATTTTCATTTGTTTCCATATATTTTTAAATTTCTTCTCTAATTGCCTGGTTGACCCACTCATTCGTTAGTAGGGTATTCTTTAACCTCCATGCTTTTGGAGGTTTTCCAGACTTTTTCCTGTGGTTGATTTCAAGCTTCATAGCATTGTGGTCCGAAAGTATGCATGGTATAATTTCAATTCTGGTAAACTTATGAAGGGCTGTTTTGTGACCCAGTATATGATCTATCTTGGAGAATGTTCCATGTGCACTCGAGAAGAAAGTATATTCTGTTGCTTTGGGATGCAGAGTTCTAAATATATCTGTCAAGTCCATCTGATCCAATGTCTCATTCAGGGCCCTTGTTTCTTTATTGACCATGTGTCTAGATGATCTATCCATTTCTGTAAGTGGAGTGTTAAAGTCCCCTGCAATTACCACATTCTTATCAATAAGGTTGCTTATGTTTATGAGTAGTTGTTTTATATATTTGGGGGCTCCGGTATTCGGCGCATAGACATTTATAATTGTTAGCTCTTCCTGATGGATAGACCCTGTAACTATTATATAATGTCCTTTTTCATCTCTTGTTACAGCTTTAATTTAAAGTCTAGTTTGTCTGATATAAGTATGGCTACTCCAGCTTTCTTTTGGCTTCCAGTAGCATGATAAATAGTTCTCCATCCATCCCCTCACTCTCAATCTAAAGGTGTCCTCAGGTCTAAAATGAGTCTCTTGTAGATAGCAAATAGATGGGTCTTGTTTTTTTATCCATTCTGATACCCTGTGTCTTTTGGTTGGCACATTTAATCCATTTACATTCAGTGTTATTATAGAAAGATACGGGTTTAGAGTCATTGTGATGTCTGTATGTTTTATGCTTGTAGTGATGTCTCTGGTACTTTGTCTCACAGGGTCCCCCTTAGGATCTCTTGTAGGCCTGGTTTAGTGGTGATGAATTCCTTCAGTTTTTGTTTGTTTGGGAAGACCTTTATCTCTCCTTCTATTCTAAATGACAGACTTGCTGGATAAAGGATTCTCGGCTGCATATTTTTTCTGTCTAGCACCCTGAAAATCTCGTGCCAATTCTTTCTGGCCTGCCAAGTTTCAAAAGAGAGATCAGTCACGAGTCTTATAGGTCTCCCTTTATATGTGAGGGCACGTTTACCCCTTGCTGCTTTCAGAATTTTCTCTTTATCCTTGTATTTTGCCAGTTTCACTATGATATGTCATGCAGAAGATCGATTCAAGTTACGTCTGAAGGGATTCTCTGTGCCTCTTGGATTTCAATGCCTTTTTCCTTCCCCAGTTCAGGGAAGTTCTCAGCTATTATTTCTTCAAGTACCCCTTCAGCTCCTTTCCCTCTCTCTTCCTCCTCTGGGATACCAATTATGCGTATATTACTTCTTTTTAGTGTATCACTTAGTTCTCTAATTTTCCCCTCATACTCCTGGATTTTTTTATCTCTCTTTTTCTCAGCTTCCTCTTTTTCCATAATTTTATCTTCTAGTTCACCTATTCTCTCCTCTGCCTCTTCAATCCGAGCTGTGGTGGTTTCCATTTTGTTTTGCATTTCATTTCAAGCATTTTTCAGCTCCTTGTGACTGTTCCTTAGTCCCTTGATCTCTGTAGCAAGAGATTCTCTGCTGTCCTGTATACTGTTTTCAAGCCCAGCGATTAATTTTATGACTATTATTCTAAATTCACTTTCTGTTATGTTATTTAAGTCCTTTTTGATCAGCTCATTAGCTGTTGTTATTTCCTGGAGATTCTTCTGAGGGGAATTCTTCCGCTTGGTCATTTTGGATAGTCCCTGGCGTGGTGAGGACCTGCAGGGCACTTCCCCTGTGCTGTGGTGTATAACTGGAGTTGGTGGGCGGGGCCGCAGTCCGACCTGATGTCTGTCCCCAGCCCACCGCTGGGGCCACAGTCAGACTGGTGTGTGCCTTCTCTTCCCCTCTCCTAGGGGCGGGATTCACTGTGGGGTGGCGTGGCCCGTCTGGGCTACTTGCACACTGCCAGGCTTGTGATGCTGGGGATCTGGCGTATTAGCTGGGGTGGGTAGGCAAGGTGCAGGGGGGCAGGAGGGGCAGGCTTAGATCGCTTCTCCTTAGGTGATCCACTTCAGGAGGGGCCCTGTGGCAGTGGGAGGGAGTCAGATCCGCTGCCGGAGGTTTGGCTCCGCAGAAGCACAGAGTTGGGCGTTTGCGCGGAGCACGCAAGTTCCCTGGCAGGAACTGGTTCTCTTTGGGATTTTGGCTGGGGGATGGGCAGGGGAGATGGCCCTGGCGAGCGCCTTTGTTCCCCACCAAACTGAGCTCTGTCGTCGGGGGCTCAGCAGCTCTCCCTCCCTTTGTCCTCCAGCCTTCCTGCTTTCCGAGCAGAGCTGTTTACTTATGACCTCCCAGACGCTAAGTCGCGCTTGTTGTGGGAACACAGTCCGTCAGGCCCCTCCGCTTTTGCAAGCCAGACTCGGGGGCTCTGCTTGGCTGGCGAGCTGCCCCTCAGCCCGGGCTCCCTCCCGCCAGTCCGTGGAGTGCGCACCGCCTTGCCGCCCTTCCTACCCTCTTCAGTGGGCCTCTCGTCTATGTTTCGCTCCAGAGACTCCGTTCTGCTAGTCCTCTGGCGGTTTTCTGGGTTATTTAGGCAGGTGTAGGTGGAATCTAAGTGATCAGCAGGATGCGCGGTGAGCCCAGCGTCCTCCTATGCCTCCATCTTCCCTCATCCCCCGGACTGAATTAATTTTTGCTAAATGAATACATATTTATAAAGTGATTAGAACAGCTACTGGTGGAAATACAATTTGTTTCTGAAACAAATATCATGTGTAATGTAAGAAAATCGTCCATGTGGCCTCAGAGCTGAGGCTTTGAGGGATTCTGCAGGTACACCAGGCTCCTCCAGGGCAGATGCACTATGGGAATAACAAGGTAGCTTCCTCCCGCAACTCTACATACATGACAAATATCTCCTAGAATGAATCATCTGGCAAAGTTCTTTCTAGTGAGGAACAAAACTACTAGATTTATATTTCCACGGTGTCATGGATGCCTGGTAACTCAGAGATCCCCATTATGGATAATCACAGCAGACCGTTTTTCTAAGTTATGGAACAGTTATTTCCTCTATTCCTGCCCTCCTGTATGTGGTGCTAGATCTATATGCCAGTTTTTTGTTTTATTCATTCTCTCTCTTTTTTTTTTTTTTTGAGGGAAAGGGGTGTTCCCTCAAATACTTTTCAGTAGTAGCAGGGGTATGAATTATAATTAGGGGCGCCTGGGTGGCGCAGTCGGTTAAGCGTCCGACTTCAGCCAGGTCACCATCTCGCGGTCCGTGAGTTCTAGCCCCGCGTCGGGCTCTGGGCTGATGGCTCAGAGCCTGGAGCCTGTTTCCGATTCTCTGTCTCCCTCTCTCTCTGCCCCTCCCCTGTTCATGCTCTGTCTCTCTCTGTCCCAAAAATAAATAAACGTTGAAAAAAAAAATTAAAAATTGACATTTATCTCCCTAAGAGATAACCTACCCCTGGGTACATGGAGTCCTTTCCTGCCAGAGGGAATGGAGCACTCTAGAGGTAGCAACGTGACCCAGAGAAATGAGCGTGAGATCTCTGTGCAGATGCTTTAGGGATGGAGACCTGTCTGTGTCCCGTATTAGCCTTGTCATTCGGAGCAGTTTAGGTTGCTTTGCTAAACCTCAGCCTCCTGTTTTACAAAATGGTAACAGAACAAATACATTATTGCAATATTGACAGAATTAAATGAGAACTATGTAAGCCACTGTTCTTACATGGGTCCATTTCATGAGTTGAAAGGGTTTGTAGGCTGTGAAGAGACCAAGAAGGACAGTGAGACACTAACATTGGCCCTCTCCAGCTCTTGGGAACAGAAACTAGGTGGCTCATGTTCACCTTCCCTTTGTGCCTCTCCTTGTTCACTTCTGCAGCCTCAAGATTCCCCATGGAATGACTTATCTCCAAGTAGATATCTAGATCAGAGGGTGGTGTCAATGGGATATGATATTCAAGGGGATATTTATGAGAACATCCTGAAGGAGGGAAAGATTGGACAGAATAGGCTGTCCATGGAGAACTCCATTATTAGGCTCTCTGGTCCTAGGGCCACAGTGGTGACAGTGGCTTACCAGAGCATAGGCCCTGCTGCACTGGAGCCTTTCCCAGTGTCTGGAAGTCTCACATTCATTTTGCAGGCCACAGGGGGAGATGATCACACACCATTTCCCACTTTCATTCCTTTCAAGCTTCCCCCTTTCAAGGTACCAAACCAGATACCAAAACCTTATACACCCCAAACACTTTAATACATCCTTGGTTAAAAATTTAATTGAAAACAAAGGATACAAAATAAAATACTATTGGGGTGCCTGGGTGGCTCAGTCAGTTAAGCATCTAACTCTTGAGTTTGGCTCAGGCCATGAGCTCACAGTTCACGAGATAGAGCCCTGCATCAGGTTCTGCACTGACAGTGCAGAGCTTGCTTGGGATTCTCTCTCCCCCATTCTCTGCCCCTCTCCCACCTTCTCTCAAAATAAATAAGCATTACAAAAAAACTTAAAGGAAAAAACAAAATAAAATACTATTTCACCAAAAACTTAAAAGGGAGAAGTGATAGATATAAGCAGTGTTGAAATCCAATCCTAATAGGCTAACTATTGGGCTAACTAATGGGCTTCCTATTGTAACAATAAGGAAGTTACAGATTATTTTAAAAATCATAAAAATGACTACAACATTACTGAAGTGGAGCAAAGCTCCTATTTGTTAGATATATGCATATTCTCTACTTTGTCATAAAATTGATTCTTAGATTATTTTTTTGAGGTTTTCCTGTCCTATTTTATAAAATTAAAGAACTTATTATCTGTTGTGAAATACAACACTTCATCCTAGGATTCAAAGCCTGTATGTATGTCTAGAGTAGTAAACTACATTCATTAAAAGTGCATGATAGAGAAAATAAATTGTCCTGGAAAATCGAACCTGCTCACTATTCAAACATTTTTTGATCTGATTATAATGACTTCTTTAATATTATTAAAATCAATCTGGCTAGCCTATAAATTGTGTATATTGTGTTTTCAGTGAGAAAATGTTTTTTTTAAATTCATTTTATTTTATTTATGATTATTTTTTTATTTTAGAGAGAGAGTGCAAGTGAGGGAAAGGGGCAGAAGAAGAGAAGGAGAGAATCTTAGGCAGGCTCCACACTCAGTGCAGAACCTGATGTGGGGCTTGATATCACAGCCCTGGGATCATGATCTGAGCTGAAGTCAAGCTGGATGCTTAACCAACTGAATCACCCAGGAGCCCCTCATTCTTTTTTGATAGCTGAGTAAGATTCCAATATATTTCTATGTGTGTGTGTGTGTGTGTGTGTGTGTGTGTGTGTGTGTGTATGGGCTCTCTTCATAGTTTGGCTATTGTTGACAATGCTGCTATAAACATTGGGGTGCATGTGTCCCTTCAAATTAGTATTTTTGCATCCTTTCAGTAAATACTTAATGAAATTGCTGGGTTGTAGGGTAGTTCTATTTTTAACTTTTTGAGGAACCTCCATACTGTTTCCCATAGTTAGTCCTTGTCTTTAAAATATTTACAGAACTTCTCCCTGCCCTCCTCAGAGAAGCCCAGGATTTCTAGATGGTGGAAATTCTTCCAAGGGCCAAAGAATTGCCAGGCAATAAGTCAAGTGGTGAAAAGGTGGGAGGTTTTGGGAAGCAGAACCCTCTGCAGTAAACTGCTCGGCAGGAGAGGTATTGGCTGCTGCTCCACCCAGTCTTAATGAATCATATGTGTGAGCCTTACAGGGTAATATCAGTTCATTAAATCAATATAGGAAGAACATAAGTGTCTTAGGCTGGGCCAGGATCTCTGGATTGAGACCTGGGGGCCACATCAATAGTGGGCGATCACATCAGCAAACTGTCTGTCAGCTTGTTCAGTTCTCTGAAGCTTCAATTGAGAACTTAGTGGAACCTCTCCTGGAAGTGCATTCCTTTCACCCAGGTCAATGCCCACTTCCTGGGCAGCACCCTATAGCATCAGAAGCCCCCTGAAGCACCAGAGCCCAGGACTGGGCTGCTGTCTCCTCATAAGGACCAAATAAAGCAGAGAGCTTTACCAACTGTTCTTTCTGTGTTTCCTACCAGAGGCCAGGAGCTCAAGTTCCTTGTTACTGGTGATGATACGCATGCAGAAGAAACAGCTTTATGAAGAAAGGATGAAAATTTTTGCATTCCCCAGGATGAGAGTCCCTGGTCTTCATAAGCTGGAACTTCTCCATCATATGTTTTCTGTACTTTCTTGCTTTTTACATCAGCAAGAGACAGAATGAAAACACAAAACAGGAGACAATCAGCAGCCCCTCTTTATTATGGTGTGAAAAAACAAGGGTCTCTTCATCACAAAGAATCAAGGCACATTCCCTGGGCTACAACCCATGGACACTGCAAACATGGATTTTAATTCAGTGACATGAAACCAGTAAAATATCCAGTTAAATATATATAGAGATCTGTTTTAATTCAACTTTGCCCATGAATGACCTGACAAAGTCTCTAATAACACTTGTCTTTAATTCCATAAAATAATGCTGAAGTGATTATGTGCAAATGGGGATTTTTATTTGTGTGTGTGTGTGTGTGAGAGAGAGAGAGAGAGAGAGACAGAGACAGAGACAGAGACAGAGACACAGAGAGAGAGAGAGAGAGAGAGAGCACAAGTGGGAGAGAGGGGCAGAGGGAGAGAAAGAGAGAATCTTAAGCAGGTTCCACACTCAGTGTGGAGCCTGACACAGGGATTGACTGCACAATGCTGGCATCATGACCTGAACTGAAATCAAGAGTTGGATACTCAACTGACTAAGCCACCCAGGAGCCTCAGTTGGGGTTTTTCTAAATGGTGATGCTTGATGTTGAGAAAGTCTGGTACTATAAGTCTACCATATATATGACAATTGAGGTTTATTTTTGTTATGTATCCTCTGATGTCTGGTAAGAGATGGGTTCATTGAAAGGTTTTCCCACACTCGTTCCAGTCATAAGACTTCTCTCCACAATGGATTGATGTTTAGTTAAGATCTGAACATTGACTGAAGGCTTTCCAATATCACCTACACTCAAAGAGCTTTCCTCCATATGGAGACTTTGATACACTTTAAGAATTGAGCTAACACTGAAGGCATCCCCAGAATGGTTATGCATATAGGGTTTTGTTCCAATGTCGATTGACTGATGTATAAGATTGAGTTTTTAGAGAGAGTCTTCCCACATTTTTATATTTATGGGTTTTCTGGCTTCCACAAGAAGACCTTCCCCCCACTTTCTCCTGTACAAAATGAATTTGCTTATGTTTAATGAGACTTGGGCTCATACAGAAGACTTCTGACACTGAAGATATCCCCAAGGCTTCTCTGATGTGCAAGATCATTCTAGTATCTGAAGGTTTTCCCACCTTGTTTACTTTCATGGGACTCAGCTCCAGGAAGGCTTCTCTGTTGTGTAGTATAATGGGACTTGGGTTTATACTGAAGATTTTTTCCAGCTGACGATACTCAGAGGGTTTCCTCAAGTTTGGACATGCTGGTGCTTAGTCAGGGCTGCTGTTGTACCAGGGTTTGTTTGATTAGGGAGAGACACCTTTGGACCAATGACTTTTCCACTGTTTTACATTAAGCAGCTGCTTCATACATTACAGTTGAAGTTGAAAAGTGTGCATAGGCTGAATGGAGAATTTGTTAGTCCCAGAGTACTGACAGGACTGAACTTCAGGGCAAATTCTACCAGGTGTCTTAAGTCCCTTTATCAGAGTGATACTCTCTTTGGCTTGAGGTGATGTAAGCTCTGCTTCCTCCTGTACTTGGCTAAATGATTCAGAGGCTCCTCGACTTGTCCATTGCAGAGGCCCTCAGGAACGTTCCCATTTAGTCCTCTGGACATTGACCCCTGTATTGGAATTCTGCAAAACTCTGCTTTGATAATGGACTTCTTGTTTAAGACCAGGATTCAACATCCCTCTCTGCTTAGGATTCAGTTTGGGGTGGGATATGGTCATCATTTCAGTGCTGATCCCAGAAGAATGTTCTCCACCCAGAAGATTTTGTTTGCAAATCTCCATCCTTATGAGGCGTAGAACTGCATTCTCAGAAGCAGGTGTGATTTTAGAGATTTAACCAGTCATCATTCTGATGGAGTCAGTTTTTACTGATCTCTCACTTCTTCAATATTCTAAGGGACCAAGTATCAGAACATTAACTTAAATATACCCTTATTTTCATAGTAACTTCTGATATAAAAAAAGGTCTTTGAAAAATCTTCATCACATAAATCACTGATGACACTTTCCTTTGGCATGTATTTTCTTGTGTTTAGTAGGATTAGAGATCCCATGGAAAGCTTTCTTGTATGTTTTCTATACAGTTTGGATTCTCTGGTGATGAATAGCGTTTAACCTTGACTGTATGATTTCCTGAATTCTCCACATTCAGAAGGCTTTTCTCCAGAGTGAATGCTCTGGTTATTAATAAGGGCTAAGTTTACATAGAATGCATTCCCACACTCCTAACATTCATAAGGTTTTTCACCAGAGTGGATTTTCTGATGTTTGAGGTCTAAGCTCACACTAAATGCTTTCCCATGACATTCATAGGGTTTCTCTCCATTGTGGATTCTCTGATGTATAATCAGGTGTGCCCTCACACTGAAGCCTTTCCTACAGTAGTTACAAGTACAGGGCTTCTCACCAGATTCCACAATCTTTCATGCACAGTGAGGGTGGAACGCACACTGAAGGTTTTTTGGTAGTGATTACATTCATAGGGTTACTCTCCAGTGTGGATTCTCCAATGTTCAACAAGGCCTGGGCTCCAGGAAAACTTATTTCCACATTCACTACATGCATAACTTTCTCCCGTGGACCTGCCCTCATGCTTTTCTACCTGGTTCATATGCTGGTAAAATTTTTCATACTCATATATGATATACAGATATAATATATCCCTATTACATATGCTGACAATCTAAGTGTCCATCCTTGCAAAAATCTTACCTTCAGAATCAACACCTTCTTCGTACTTTGAGCCTTGACTCTGGATATCCGGGGCTGGAAGGATAGAGGCCAGGAGGGTCCAGGGAGAGGTCGACTTCTGTGGAGGGCACGTGTGGGGCACCTGGTGGGCCACTCTAAGGCCCTGGAGGCTTCCCTTTCTGTGGTTTCTGAGCTGGCCACAACTCTCCTGTAGGGAAAAGGGCCCCTATGTAATTGATATTTCAATGGTGCATTCCTGGGTAGGAGTGGGGGAGACAGTGATTCTCCCTTTGCTCCAGAGGGAGGGCGTTTCTTGCTAGATTACTTCTTGACTGTGTACAAGAGCTGGGATCTGGCACTCCTCAGGCTCAGTGGTCAGGAGCTGGCCTCAGCCATTGTCAACTGAACTGCTGGAGCCGGCTTGGGGCGGAGAGTTTTTCTGGTAACAGAATTCCTGAAACCAGCAAAACCAGCTCCTCTGAAATGCTGCAGTGCAGTTTTCCAACTGGAGTCTGAGATTCAGTAAGAGTACTCTTGCAGGCCTCTTCTTCCATTGCACTTCGGGGGTGCACGTTGTTGTAACTCAGTAAGACTCTGGAGGCTGTGGCAAACAATAGGTTTACAACCGGAAGACAGAACAGCCTGGATATGTGAGAAAAACCCTCAGCCGGGCACATCTGAGCGCTGTCCCGCTTCGGCCAAGCAGCACCCACCATGCCCGCCCCAGAGAAATTCTTAACAAGAGTTCATAATGTGACAGGTATGAGGATATGTGTCCCAGAATTTTTCGTGACATCTGGGAACTGGGTGTGTCCAGCATTGGGAGAGTAGGTAATTAAGGGAATATAGGAGGTAAAAATAATAACTAGATGTAAGTATTAGCAGGTGAGAGATTAAAAATATTTTTTTTAATCTTTATTATTTATTTTTGAGAGAGAGAGAGAGAGAGAGAGAGAGAGAGAGAGAGAGAGAGAGAATGAGCAGGGGAGGAGCAGAGAGAAAGGGAGACACAGAATCGGAAGCAGGCTCCAGGCTGGTAGCACAGAGCCCGATGTGGAGCTTGAACCCACCAACCGTGAGATCGTGACCCGAGCAGAAGTCGGGCGCTTAACCGACTGAACCACCCAGGCACCCCAGCGAGAGAGATCTTAAAAATGGTGATGAGTGAAACGCAGTAAGAAACAGAATGACATTTTTAGAACAACACGTCTTATAATTAAAACAATTCAAACAACAGTTATATATGTTTTATAAGAGTAAAATGCAAGCTTAAGTTAATATAGTAAATGCATTAGAATGAGAATGTATGGGGGGAATGGGTACTGGGAATAAAATATAGATGGGCCTCATACACACTGATAATGTTTATGTGCTCCAAAATGAGGATTATGACTAATCCCATACTCTGTACACTAGGTATAATCGAAGAAAAAAAATTGTTAATAATTGATTCAGATGTTTTTGAGTTGATAAGACAGAAGAAAAATTCTGAGTTAAAATAGTAATGGCTTCCCATAAAAATATTATTGATATGAAGTACAATGGATTAGAATAACTCCACAAAATTCAAGCTTTATTAATGTCCTGTGTTTACAGAATGGCCTCTCCTTATTTCTTCCAATTACCTTTCTCCTCTCTGTACTACAGTGGCCCTTTTATTTGGGCCTGGTTCTTCTCTTTATGGTACGTCAAAAATGTAGGCTAAAGATTTGTAGTAGAATGGAGTGCCAAAACTCTGGAAGAGTTAGGAATATACAGAAAAATATGATTGAATTGGTGAATTGGACACTAAAGGGTGTCAAAAGAAATGGGGGTCTCAGGGTATTTTGCTAAGTGAAATAAGTCAGTCAGAGAAAGACATCATGTGTTTTTACTCATATGTAGAACTTGAGAAACTTAACAGAAGACCATGGGGGACGGGTAGGGGGGAAAAAGTTACTGAGAGGGAGGGCGGCAAACCATAAGAGACTCTTAAACACAGGGAACAAACTAAGGATTGAGAGGAGAGGGGAAAATGGATGATGGGCATGAAGGAGGGCACTTGTTAGGATGAGCACTGGGTGTTGTATGTAAGTGATGAATCACGGCAACTTACCCCTGAAACCAAGAGCAAACTATATACTGTATGTTAGCTAACTTGGCAATAAATTATATTAAAAAAAAAAAGAAGTGGGCCTCAGAGAAGCAGACATCAGAAACATCCCCCTCTCCCTGTGCCTTTGTGTTCTGATGGGGTGTTCATTTTTAGGGTGCTGGGCAGTGTGAAGAAGAATTCAGGTCCTTGTGGGAGGCACGGAGGCTGAGAAAGAGTGTGAAGGGGCTCACAGACTGATGGCAATGATGGATGGCACGGGCTGTTAGGGACAAAAGTCCCCTCCTTTTCTGCATCCCCAACCCCACCTGGTGCTCCTGAGTTGTTACTCAGGTAGGAAAGGAATCCCTGAATGGACAATGTGAACCTGACTCCGCTCTGCCCTTGTGCTCTCTCTTCTCTTTTTCTCCTGGACTCAGTATTCCCTGGTTAAGAGGCTTCATTGCATCTGGAACATGAGGGAGTAGGGTTGATTTTACCAGGAGCCTAGGAATCTTCTGAAAAGCATTGAAGAGTCTTGGAATGACCAGAGGAATCATCCTAGCATAGAAGCTTCCATAACATACAGGGTTCTTAAATTTGCTCAAGAGACAATATGTCTCCCCTTGGAATAAACACAGGAGTTGGCAGTAGGGACACATTAGGGATTGTTAGGCTTTGTGGTGTGACCTAGAAAAAAGCCTGTCAAAAAGCAAGTAAACTTGCTTTCAGGATCTTGGGAACCCTCTGCCCCATGTTGCAGAGGGGGTGGCTCTCTGTGTCTCCTGACCCTCTAGATTGCTCAGAGTGGTGTCCTTGGACGTGGCTGTCCTGTCCTGCCTCTTCCCCATCTTATTGTGCGGCTCCTACAATAAACGGCTGTAAAGAAAGTCACTTCGGTTCCATCTAGATTCATATCACCTGGGGAGGGGTTGGCCTCTTTCAGTCAGCCAGAGGAACATTTTCTCCTTATTAATTAAGCTTCACAACAGACTAAAACCCAGTCCAGAAAACAGTAGGCAAGAACACTGAGATGGGTGTGAAATGTGCCACTCACTCGCCAGGAAAGTGGTGCTAGAGACCTTTACCTCTGAGCTCTGTGGTATGCGTTGCCTCTGACTGAGGAGGAGAAAGTTGTTCATGTCCCCCCTAAAACTCTACCACAGAGTTTCTAAAAGTAGCATGCACATCTTTTTGGTCCCCTTCAGCTTCACTCTGGTGATACCAGTGGGTCACTGACTCAGAACATGGCCCCTGAACTTTGGTCTTGGGGTGGTGGGTGTTTACGGTTCACTGACTTTTACTTCCTTCCTAGGTAAGGTCACTGAAATGTGAAAATATGTCAGATTTCTGTCCAGTCAGGAACTACCTGAGTGGGGATAAGGCAGTCTACTTGTCAGATGAGTAAATAGAAATGTTGGGGTGGGTGGGGGTCATGGAGGAGAACCAGGCTGGTGGGAAGTGGAAGGAACATTGATGGTGGGCAAACTGCGGAGGGGCAGCAAAGGTGTGGGTGGTGAGGGTGGAAGGGAAGAAACGATGAAGGGTGGGAGTACTAAAAGAAGGCAGGAAGAAAGGGAGGTACAGAAGAGGGTGGTTTTCTCATCCTCAACTAACTTCTCACACTTATCAAGCTCTGTATTTAAACTGTAGTATGTTTGTTGTATCATCAAAATAGGAAGGCATCAGGTGTGCTCTTTTAACCTCCAACCACCCCAGTTTCCAACTTAGAATCAACACCTATGATCTCCATGGGAGCAGTGGGACCTACTGGCCAAAGGCTTAGGATATTTTAATCATATCAATTGGGTACAAGTGGTAATGACCTTAGGAAATGTCTTGATTTCTCAGTCCCTCAGTGGATAATTCTATGCCCTTAAGGTTAAAGGGGATAAAATACCTAAAGTCTTACTATGCTTACCAGCTAAGAGTGCCAACACAGTAACCATAGTAATTGTTATTACCTTCCTCTTGGCTCAGGGACAGAGTGTCCCTATTATTCAAGATCACTGCATCCCACACTGCCCTTCTAATAACTTCCTTTCATCTCATCTAGGACCTTGCTATAGCAAATGTCTTTGATCTCCTGGATGGTTGTTTAAATCTCCTCAGGATGAAACAGTTTAGTACCTCCTATTTTCAAAACAAACCTTCCACTCATGTGTTGGGCCTTTTTCAAGGCCAAATCTCAAGTTAAAACCCGCCCCCCTCCCCACCTCCCGCCCTTCACAAGCCAGCTGTCTGTCCTTATTCCCTCTACAGCCTGCTGCCATCTGGCTTACACCTTAGCTTATACTTTAGCATTCTTGCAGAGTTCCCTGAGGGCTTTTCTGTGACAAATTAAAGCCTAATTCCTCCCACACTGGCACTCTCCACCGAATTCAACATTTTTCTCAGTCTCAACTTCTTAAAACTTTCTGAATACTTTGCTTCAATGAAACAAAACCTGAATTCCTCTTATTGTGTCTAAGACAGTTCCTCTTTCAGCCTAAATTTAAAGTCTGTTAGGCAACTATCCTCAGATGATTTTTATTCTTGTGCAACATGCTCTCCTTCTGACTCAAATTGGTTTTTGAAATGAGATGAGATATAAACAAATACTTAGCAGATACATTTTATTTTATATTTTATTTTATTTTATTTTATTTTATTTTATTTTATTTTTTTATTTTGTTTTTCCTTTTGGTTCATCTACTGTCACCTGAATACACTGATGCCACTGAAATCTAAGTTCCATCTAAGGCTTCTTCTGTAATCTTCAGAGTTCAATATCTAAATGGCATCAGCATACCTTTTCCTGTTTATGCTTTAAGTTGAACTTGGCAAAAGTAACAACTTCCTACTTCTCCTTAATTCATGTTAGTTCGTTGTAGGACTTCATGTGCAGTCACTCTGTGGAGAAATCTGAGTCTTTCTGGACCTTCCCAGAACCAATCAGTCATGAAGTCTTAACAAGATTACTCCTAAATGTTTCTGAAACCCATTTTCTCCTCTCCATCACTAACATATGGTGCACTGTAAATTCTCATTCAAATTCAAAGACACTTCCCCATCCCCCATAACTCCATTTGCAGAGAAGAAATTCAAATGTGGCTGCCCAAGGGTGCTGAGCAATTGGTTTCTAGTTCTAGGGGTAGGTTTTTGTTTTGAAAGAGGCTAAGCAAATATATACTGAAAATAATTTTTTTTTCCCTTAGTCCACTTTCTATGGGGGTAATTCTTTTCTCTTTAGGATGGTAAGATCTAGAGGACAGATATTTGGATAAAGGCTTTAGTGAATGGGATCACAGAGGTCTATTTAATACAGGCATCAGGTCCAAGATTCGAATCCTCCTGGCTCACATTTGGTAGCTCAATTCATAGCATTATTTAAGGCTTGGACCATCACTCAGCAGGACTGTTTCTGTGTATCTTCTGGTGGTGGCAACAGGTAGCTAGCTACTTGAGGTTCTGGAGATCCTGGATGTGGGCTTCTTTTTCACATGTTTTTCACCTTGAAGACTTTGGTCTTCATTTTATTTAAAAATCCCTGTCTGTTTGGTTCAATATTTAGATCTTCTGTGGCTCTGTTTCTGTTGTTTTTTGCCCCTCATTAATTTTATTTTTTTATTTTTTTATTTTTAAAAAATTTTTTTTCAACGTTTTTATTTATTTTTGGGACAGAGAGAGACAGAGCATGAACGGGGTAGGGGCAGAGAGAGAGGGAGACACAGAATCGGAAACAGGCTCCAGGCTCTGAGCCATCAGCCCAGAGCCTGACGCAGGGCTCGAACTCCTGGACCGCGAGATCGTGACCTGGCTGAAGTCGGATGCTTAACTGACTGCGCCACCCAGGCGCCCCGCCCCTCATTAATTTTAGTTATTTGGTACTGTTTCTTGGCATGCTTAGTAATATTTGATTTGGGTCATGTGGATAAAATCATTGTATGTGAAAAACTGTAGAAGCTTTGGCTCATGTTCTTGGGTAATGTTCTCTTTCTCCAAAAAGGCAGAGTACTGGCAGGTTTTGATCCCACTTTGTTAGTGCTAATCTTTTACTGGTTGCCGTTACTCCTAGAGCACAGCCCTTCTGCTGTCTCAGAGGTAAGCCTGGAGTGCTTACAAGTGTCACCCTACCTTCTCAGGCCCTGACCTATAACCTCTGAATCCCCAGCAACATAGAGCTGCTAAAACTTTTGCATAACTGTTTACCCTCATAGCTGTTGCTTTCAACTTAGGTGCGGGGAATCTTGCCTTGGAGTTGCACAGGTTAGGAACTGAAAAACACCTCAAGGGGAAATTACATGCTAAATTTTGGGCTCATTTCTCTAAGGTTCCCTCTTCCATCTCAAGTCTCAGACTCCATGGCATCTCTGAACTCCAGCTTCCTTCTTTCCAGCCCACTGGAAATGCCACAAGCCCAGCCCCCTCTTTCCGCATAGTCTATTCTCCATACCTGGACTCAGCAAATGCTCTGAGGGAAAAAGCACAGGCAAATGTGGCATTGTCTAGGTACACCTACATTCTCTCCAGCAATTTTTCTCCTTTAAGGCCTGCCTGGCTTGATTTCTCCCTAATACCTTCAGTGACTTTATGTATTTTATCCAGCTTTTACATTTACTATTGACAGGAGGGTTAGTGTGGCATAAGCTACTCCATTGTGCTTAGCTGTGGAGGCTGGATATACTTACTGCTCATCCACAGATGTCCTAAAGCTCCAAGGTACTGACTGGTTTAGGTTTCATCCTTGGCCACCTGAGGGGTAACTGGTCTCTGCCTCCAGGCTTACCCCTTCCCATCCATGTTAGCATGGAGACAGAGGCCTCAAGTCAGGACAATATGAACATCAAAAAGAATATCTACAATGGATTGAAACCCATCTACTATGGATATTATAAGCCAAGAGTTTATTCTGAGTGTGAAAAATAATGATTTACTTTTGGAAGTTCTAGGGGAGTAATTCATTATTTTGAAAGCAGGTAAGAGGAGACCTTTAAACATGCTTCTCTTCTCTCTCTCTTTTTTTAATGTTTATTTTTGAGAGAGAGAGAGAGAGAGAGAGTGAGAGAGAGAGCGCAGGTGAGTGAGCTGGGGAGGGGCAAAGAGAGGGAGACACAGAATCCGAAGCAGGCTCCAGGCTCCGAGCTGGCAGCACAGAGCCTGGGTGTGGCTCACAAACCATGAGATTGTGACCTGAGCCAAAGTCAGACTCTTAACTAACTGAGCCACCCAGGTGCCCCAAAACATGTTTTTCTTTTATAAACTCTATTTCCAGTGCCACATCTTGAGCTTTCTAGGCTTCAGTGTAAGTGGGACACTGTGTTCTACAAACTGCTCCTAGCCAAATGCAATACCCCCTTTTGGGTGTTACTACTCCACAAGACACTTCAGTGGCATAGCACTCCGATCTCACGGAGACTCCCTCCCTTGGCCTTGAGAATACTCATTGTCTGGTTCTCCTCTTGCTGATCTATTCCTCCTCCCCCTCACTCCTCAGGCCCCAGTGCCCTTCTGGGATGCTTTCTTTCTCACCCTGCAGGATCTCACCTGCCGTACTTAAACTTTCCCTTTCCCATGGGTCATAGTGGAGGAGAGGCAGCCAGTGGGCCAGAGCTGGGCCTCCAGCCACCCAAGTCTTTCCTCAGGCTGAGGCAGCTGTGTGCCTCAGGCCTTGCGCCTCCAACTGCCTGGCAGGGGAAAGGTGAGAACTGGCAGCTTGGTCCTGGGGATGCATCCTCTCACTCCCCTTTCTGGTTAAAGACAAAGCATCCACTGGCGTCTACTTAGCTGATTGGAGGCACCCTGTGGTGCTGTCACTGCATCTGGTGCCTCTACTCCTACCCAGGATTTCTCAGCCTGGGTCCTGTTTCCCTCACCCAGCTGGGTCCTCCTTAGTGAGACCACAGTAAGAAGGACATAAACCTCAATTTTCAGCCACCCTGTAATGAAACAGACGGTATTGGTATCTTAGAGATGGACTCACTTAGGGTTGGCATAAGTAGATTGTTATATCTGTCCCATGTACTATAAGAGAGCTGTAAAATGATAGCACAGGAGGGAATCTTGGTTACACGAAGGCCTGATGGTGTGTGGGAGTGCTTTCTGAATGCTATTAACTTAGTGCCTAGGCTTAAGATCCAAGGAGGGAAGATGGGAGAGATTGATTTTGGTATCCTGAAACTATACTCTCCATGGACCCAAAAAGCCAAGGTGAAATCACGAGCAGAATGTAGACCAGGGGACTGGAAGGCTTTCTTCAGGTGCATCAGAGGAGAGCTGCTGCTTACTCTGCTTTTTGCCATCAACCTTGTGGGGAGTAGAGACCACTTTGTCTTCCACCATCTCTGGGTCTGCTCCCATTTGGGGTCTAGGAACAGTCAGACTTGAGCCTCAGTGAGCTGGGTATACGAATCCTTTGTCAGTGGGCCCAGCAGCAAGAGATGGTTCCTTAGAACAAACTGCACATTCACCCACTGCCATACAGGTACTAGGGGAGAAAGAAGACAACTCAGATAAAAGGTAAATTCCATTAAAGAAATTGAAGGAGGAGGATGACAAAAAACATTTTCTGAGTCCATAATATAATTTCTCTTATAAATAATTTAGTGAATGAATTGAAGGAAGAGATGGATTTTCTGAGATACAAACTAGATTTGAGCTGTATCTCAAAACAAGCAGCAAAAAATATAAAAAATTAATCAAGAATAACAAATTGTAAGTTATTGGAATACCAGAAGGAGTAAAGGGCATCAATGATTGGGAGACAATAATGAACTAAACACTAGTAGACTATTTTCTTTTCTTTTCTTTCCTTTTCTTCTTTTTTCTTTCTTTCTTTCTTTCTTTCTTTCTTTCTTTCTTTCTTTCTTTCTTTCTTTCTTTCTTTCTTTCTTTCTTTCACTTATTTCCAAGACTTTATTTAAATTCAGGTTAGTTAACATATAGTGTAGTATTGGTTTCAGGGTAGAATTTATTGATTCATCACTTACATATAACACCCAGTGCTCATCCCAACAAGTACCCTCCTTAATGCCCATCAACCATTTAGCCCATTCCTCCCCCACATCCCCTCCACTAACCCTCAGTTTGTTCTCTATAGTTGAGAGTCTCTTATGATTTGCCTCCCTCTCTGTTTTTATTTTATTTTTCATTCCCTTCCCCTATGTTTTGTTTCTTACATTCCACATATGAGTGAAATCATATGGTATTTTTCTTTTTCTGACTGACTTATTTCGCTTGGCATAATACACTCTAGTTCTATCCATGTCATTGCAAATGACTAGTATCCAAAATCTATAAAGAATTTATCAAACTCAACACCCCAAAAATAAATAATCTAGTTAAGAAATGGGCAGAAGACATGAACAGACATTTCTCCAAAGAAGACATACAAATGGCTAAAAGGTTCATGAAAAGACACTCAACATCACTCATCATCAGGGAAATACAAATCAAAACCAGAATGAGATACCACCAGTAAGAATGGCTGAAATTAACAACTCAGGAAACAACAGATATTGGCAAGTATGCAGAGAAAGGAGAACCCTCTTACACTGTTGGTGAAAGTGCAAACTAGTGCAGCCACTCTGGAAAATCACGTGGAGGTTCCTCAAAAAGTTAAAAATAGAATTACCCTATGATCCAGTATTGCACTATTAGGTATTTATCTAAAGGACACAAAGATACTGATCCAAAGGGGCACACGCACCCCAATGTTTATGGCAGCACTGTCAACAATAGCCAAATTATGGAAAGAACTAAAATGTCCATTGACTGATGATGCATGGATAAAGAAGATATCAGCTATCAAAAAGAATGAAATAGTAGAATATTCCTTGAGATGTTATAAAAGGCTCAGGGTGTTTCAGGCTAGATCATACTTTCTCAACAGGGGTGATATCACCCCTAAGGAGGGAAAATGATTTTAGGGGCTGGCGGTGGTGGTGGTGGGAAAAAAATCTCACTCTTTTAATGTATAAAGTCTAGATACAGTACATAAGCCAATATGTGATTTATCTGTGCTATTAAAATCTCATAGAAGAATTTGGAAAAAATGTCTAAAAAGACTGATTAGGTAGGTGATAAAGAATGAAAGATTGAGAAGTACTGGAATAGACTGATGAGAAAGGAATACTCTGGTAAAGATTTTTAATTCTAAGGAGCAAGAGAAAACCATTACACATATCACTTATGTGAACCAGAACAAAATGGGAGTGGAGGAATGGGAAGAAAAGCAAGAAAACAGAGGCAGTGAAGGTTGAGTTAAATATTTAAATAATTTATTATAAAGTCAAATGGAAAAAGGTGAGGCTTCAGGGAGAGTCCATTCTAAGTTACAGGGACTCAGAAATCAAAAGGGCTATCTCCAAAATAAATTAGATTAAGACCATTGAATTAGAATTAACTTAATGTCTCAGCAAAATCAGGGAGTTAGGAATAGGGTCAGTGAAAAAGAATTAAGAGATTTATAAAACTTTTTTTCAAATAATAATAGGGAAATATGATCTAATTAGGAAGGGCAGGGAAAGTGCTGGTAACCATTTAATGGAATGGAAAATCAAGATAGAACTTCCAAATTAATAAGGGTGGACTGGAGTATATAACAACTTGATAAAAATCATAAAAGTAACAAAAATCAAGGGCAGAAACAAAAATGTAAAATAAATAAAACTCAAGGAATGAAGTACAATAGTCCTTACATCAAATGTGTATGGACTAAATTCTGGCAATAAATAAATTTTGAAAAGTAAAGGCTTCATGGGCAAAGGAATGGCAAAAATTAGCAAATAAAATTAGAATCACAATGCATTCCATACCCTGGAGATTCTGATTTAATTAGTCTGGGATGTGCTCCAGGAGTTGATTATATCTCTATCTATTATCTGTCTGTGTCTCTATCTGTCTATCTATTTATCTACCTATCTATCTCTTAAAATTTTATGTGTGCAATACAGTATTGTTCATTATAGGCACAATGTTATACAGAATATCTTTAGAATTTAATCATTTTGGGGCACCTGGGTGGCTTAGTCAGTTAAGTATCTGACTTCGGCTCAGGTCGTGGTCTCTCGGTTCACGAGTTTGAGCCCTGTCCATGCTCTCTCTCTCTCTCTCAAAAATAAATATAAAAACATTTAAAAAATTAAAAAAAGAACTTAATCATCTTGCATAACTGAAATTTTATATCCATTTCTTCCAACCCCTAGTGACTGCCATCTACTCTCCTCTTTTGTGTGTTCTGTCTCTCTCTCTCTCTCTCTCTCTCTCTCTCTCTCTCGAGGGTGCAAGTGAGCAAGGGGCAGAGAGAGAGAGAGAAAGAGGGGGAAGTGGGGCTCATCCGGGGCTCATGTTTTATCTGAAGCGGGGCTCGTGCTTACCCAAAGTGGGGCTCAAGCTCACCTAATGTGGGACTCGAACTCCCCAACTGTGAGATCATGACCTGAGCCAAAGTCAGATGCTTAACGACTGAGCCACCCAGGCACCCCTGTGTGTTCTCTTTTTATATGAATTACAAAATTTAAGCAAAAAAATGGTTTGATAAAATTGGTCTTTTTGATGGTTTGAAACATGGGATCTATGTTGGTAAGGTCTTTGAGATGTCTTTAATTCACTAGCCGGATTTGTGCTGACTCAAAAAGCCATTGCAATACAATACTCTTAGTTGACATTTATAGCTATAATAAGATTTCCTTTAAAAAACATTTTACTGAGGTATGAATGATATACAAAAAGCTGTACATATTTAGTGTATACAACTTGATGGGTTTGGAGATAAATATACGTTGAGAAACCATCACCACAATCTTTGCCATGAACATATCCATTTCCTCCAGAAGTTTCTTTCCTTCCTTCCTTTATCCTATCCCTTCTCTCTAATTAAATACAAAACTCAACCAACAGGGCTAACTCCAGATTTAAAAGCGCTCCCTCTAGCAACACCCTTGTCAAGAGAATTAGAAGCACAAGTGATTTAATCATCCAACTGTTCTAATGATCATGTTATGCTTAGCACGATTAGATGGCACTCCATCTGATCATATTCAGTCAGTCAAGGAATCCTGTTTGTCTCCACCCACTCCTTAAAGGTAACTGAACACAAACCCTGTTCCTGTTCTGGGGCACTTTGCTAGTTGGAAGAGCTTCCATCAATTCTTGATTTTACTTGCAAACCATTATTTTAAGAATATCAAATACAGAAAATGCTACGTGGTGACTCCTACTATATTATCAGCAGGGATGTTGTCCAGCATGTGATTTGTTTGTACTGGTGAACGACTTGATGAATTTTTAGGCAAAACGATGTACAATCCTCCTATGATTTACACAATGGCATTTCTAGAAAGTCCAAATGCACATTAACGTGCAAGGATACTTATATGTAGAACTGAATTGGTTGTACCTTCAAAATCTGAAAACAGATTTTCCACCCATATTCATGACCAGTTCATGGCAGAGCAGTGACATGCTTATAGTTAGCCTGCTTGATGTAGTCACTGTCAACCTCAGCCCTCATTCACCATGTAAACCAACAGGGCGAACTGCGGGTTTCACATGGCTGTGCTGGGTGGTCACATCCTTTTTGGGATCCAGTGGTTTAGTTGATGCCAGGAGCACATGGCTGTCGTGATGAGGTTATGGGTCTCAGGATCGGATGGCACTGCACCTGATGAAACCAATTCCATCAGAAGTTCTAGAAGTCTCCGCCCGCTCCGTGGGGGTGATGGACTATAAGCTCGGTGCCTATTCTCGAACACTGTGCTGGTTGGAAGAGTAGAAACCAGGTGGACACCCACAGTGTTCTGGCAGCCCCCGAAGCCCCCAGGGGCCGCCATCATGCCCCCGTCAGCTCTCGGGGTGGCCGTGGTGTGCATGATCAACATGAACAGGAGCATGGAAGCCCACAGTATCCTCCAGAAGAGAGGGTTCAGCGTGCGCTCTTTTGGAGCCATATCTCCGTTGAGGCTCCCAGGACCCACACGCTGTCGTCCGCATCCCATGAGGTACGATTTCTCCACGAGGTACATGCACATGTATGACGACCTCTCCAGGAAAGACCCGGAATGCTACCACGGCAACGGAATCCTGCGCATCTTGGAGAGGAAGGAGAGAATCAAGCCTCACCCAGAAAGGTTTCAGGAGTGCAGCGACTCCTTCGAAGTCATTTTCACCTGCGAGGAGAGGGTATACGACCGAGTGGTGCAAGAGCTGTGTGCCAGGGAGCAGGTGACCTTCCGGGCTGTGCACGTGGTGGACATGGACATCGAGGACACCTTGGAGGAGGCCACCTTCCGGGCGTTCCTCATCTGTGAGCTGTGCCAGAACTTCCAGCGGGCAGACGACATGGAAGACAGTCTGGATCAGCTGCTGCAGGCAGCAGAGGAGAAAACAGGAAAGAGCATTCTTCACACAGTCTGCTTTTACTGACGGTCATGGCTGGATTTGGTCCCTTGCTCATTAAGAACTTGTGCGTGGGGGTTCGGATTCGTCTGTATTTTCTGTGAGAATAGGTTTCAACTCCTTTTTCATGAACTTCTGTTTGTATGATTTTTAGGTATATACCACTGGGGAATAGATATGAGCAAGAAAAAGCATTTTTTGGGAGTCGGGGTCAAGGCGTAATAGTCATGGAAACAGTCCAAACTTGGGCATATGTTCTAGGTACTTGGTGCACAAGAAGTAATTCAGCGCCAGTGTGGATCTGTGAGGAAGTTGCTGTCATGGCCTGTGTTTTGCAGATGAGCAAGTCAAAGTTTATAAGGGAGTGCTGGACAAGTGATTTGTTGAAGGATATTCAGCAAACAAGCAATATGGTCTGGGCCATCACTGTTTCCCCAGCCTTCTTTCTGGAGGCTCTGGGGGAGAATTAATTTCCTTGCCTTTTCTAACTTCTAGAAACCACCCACCCATGTTCCTTGGCTCAAGGTCCCCTTCTACCACCTTCAGAGTCAGCCATGTCAAGTTGGATCATTTCACATGACATCATTTCTGCCTCCCTCTTTCACATTTAAGGACCCTTATAATTACACTGGGCTCACCCAGAAAATTCAGATTGATCTCCCAGTTTTAAGGTCAGCGGTGTTAAAAAGAATGCCACAGGCCCAAGGTGGTGTTGCTTGCACCCTGGAATGCAAACCAAGACTTAATTGAAATTTTCAATTTCTCCAGGAGTAGACTTATAAATCGGTCTGGAATTTTGTACTCAGTACGAATGGGATAATCTGTTATGTGGGTCCTCTCCATCTCCCAAAGGAAGATGAGGTCATTCACCTAATAAGACTCCCTCCCAAACTGGAGAGTGTGATGCTAAGTGAAATAAGCCATACAGAGAAAGACAGATACCATATGGTTTCACTCTTATGTGGATCCTGAGAAACTTAACAGAAACCCATGGGGGAGGGGGAGGAAAAAAAAAAAAGAGGTTAGAGTGGGAGAGAGCCAAAGCATAAGAGACTGTTAAAAACTGAGAACAAGGGGTGCCTGGGTGGCTCAGTTGGTTAAGCGGCCGACTTCGGCTCAGGTCATGATCTCGCGGTCTGTGAGTTCGAGCCCCGCGTCGGGCTCTGTGCTGACAGCTCAGAGCCTGAAGCCTGTTTCGGATTCTGTGTCTCCCTCTCTCTGACCCTCCCCCATTCATGCTCTGTCTCTCTCGTCTCAAAAATAAATAAACGTTAAAAAAAAATTTAAAAAAAAAAACCAAAAAACTGAGAACAAACTGAGGGTTGATGGGGGGTGGGAGGGAGGGAGGGGAGGGTGGGTGATGGGTATTGAGGAGGGCACCTTTTGGGATGAGCACTGGGTGTTGTATGGAAACCAATTTGACAATAAATTTCTATATTGGAAAAAAAAATAAGACTCCCTCCCATTCCCATTGAGGGAAGGGGACCTTGCCTGAAACAGTTGTTTCTTTTATTTTGCTAATAACTTTTTGCCTCATTGTCCTTCCTATAAAAACCTTGCATGTGTATAACTCCTTGGACCTTCCTTCTACTCTGTACATGGGATGCTACATAATTCATGAATTGAGTAATAAAGCCAATTAGATCTTTACAATGTAGTGGTTTGAATTTTTGTTATTTAACAGTAGATTAGGAAACTTAATCCCATCTGTACATATTACTTTTAAAGTGTACCGCTTACAAAATTTGAGAGTGTTGCCTCTGGAAATAGAATGGAATGAAACAATTAGAGGTCTCTAGGAAAGTAAACATGGAAGTCTCTTCACTGGCATAAATTATGAGGAGCCCTTTGGATTTCATTAAACACACAAACAAAACGTAGTGTGTTAGAATTAGAAGTATAGGCTATGTATCACTTGTTAAAGAAACAATTTCCTTTTGCTTATTTTGAGTGCTATATTAATTATAAGGGTTTTTTCTTTAGATTTTTAAAATGTTTATTCATTTTTTGAGAGAGAAATGGGGGGAGGGGCAGAGAGAGAGGGAGACGCAGAACCTGAAGCAGCTCCAGGCTCTGAGCTGTCAGCACAGAGCCTGACACGGGGCTTGACTATTGGGCTTAACAATCCTGCATCAATGTCCACTTAGTTCTTAGTCCAACTGGTACACCTTGAAGGGTAGAAAAGAATTTTTCCTTCCTTTCACTAATAAGTTTTTAGAAGAGCATGAAATATGGGGAACTAGCTATGATAATATACTTATATGTATTTATATCAAAAGACACATTTTTCTGAAGGTGGGATTATTTTCTTCTTCCTGTCTTTGTTATATGATTAAAAACAATAATGTACAAGATTGGTTTTATAATCAGTTAGAATATAAAGTTATTTCCAAGTTGAAAAAAGTTCCCACCCTACAGTCAGGATGAGCAAAACCAAATAAAATTACTTATAAAAGAATATAAAGAAAGCAGGAGAATTTTTTCTTCTAGCAATCATAAATGTGGATTTTCGGTGACCAAGCATTACTAGGTGGCAAACGAAATAAAAATGGGTCACAAATGTCAAGAATCATAGGTGATCTACAAATTGTGCATGGACATTTAGGAACCCTTAGGAAAAATGAAAACTCATTGTGACTCCAGATTTTGAATCTCGGAGTGCCTGGGTGGCTCAATTGGTTAAGCTTCCAACTCTTGGTTTCAGTTCAGGTTATGACCTCATGGTTCATGAATATGAGCCCTGAGTCAGGCTCGGAGCTGATAGAGAGTAGCCTGCCTGGGATTCTCTCTCTCTCTCTGTCTCTCTCTCTCTCTGCCTGTTACCCACTCTCTCTCTTTCTCTTAAGATAAGTAAACTTAAAACAAAAACAAAATATGAATCTCATGACCAATCCTGGGATGAATATAACTGCAACATCATCCTTCACATGAAAAAAAAAATTGAAAGTCATCTTTGCATATTGCATGTATTCATATTGAAGATTGAAAATAAGTTTACTATCCATTAATTTAATTACATTAAAAAATTTTAATGTTTATTTTTGAGACAGCAAGAGAGGGAGACACAGAATCTGAAGCAGGCTCCAGTCTCTGAGCTGTCAGCACAGAGTCTGACACAGGGCACAAACCCATGAACTGTGAGATCATGACCTGAGCTGAAGTTGACGCTTAACCAACAAGCCACCCAGGCAACCCTAATTTAATTATATTTAATGGCAGTGAAGGGATTAAAAGAGGCCTGTAGCAATGCTGGTTTAGCTGGGAAAGCTTTTTTTAGTGAAACATCATAAGTGTGAACACTCAATGTGGGATGGAGATCCAAGCAGGTGGGAGGAGTGTGAGAGAAAATAGTCAGGAGAAGGCTAGGGAGGGGGAATGGCACTTAGGGATCTGGGATCCAGGCCATGTGGAAGAGGGCAAGGGTGATGGAGACAGCTGTGTCCCTGGGGTCCTGATGTAACTACCTCCCTCAAGAGGCCTCATGAAAGAATATAAACAGCCCAATGCCCAGCTCCTCAACAAGCTGAATGTCATCTCCAAAGAGCTGGTGAGTGAATTAGATGTGTGTGTGGAAGGGAAGATTCCAAGATCAAGATAAGGATTGGACTGGTGTTATGTTCCGAGCAGGCCAGATGAGACAGGACTCTCATGCACTAAGAATGGTAAAAGACCAGAAACACCAATCTGTCTGGTTAGAGCAGACATGGAGAGGATGTCTGGGAAGCTATATGGGCAGGTGAGGTTAATGAAGGGTGCTAAATAAAGAGAAGTAATCAATATATGGCAAGTGCTGTAGTGAATTGACTAAACATGAGAAAACAAAAATGAGATAGACTTACTTCAAATCTTTCTTGGCAAACAAGACAAGAGCCCAGAGAATGACTGGGATCTCTGCTGGGCTTCCCAAATCATGGTATGGGAAATAGACCAGGACACCTCAGGCAGGTGTGAGAAGGGAACTATGGGAGAGCAGCATTGAGTGGGACATTTAGGATGAACCAAACAGGCAAACCAAACAGGCAAATTCTCAACCTCTGAGCCACCTGGCTTCTCTCTTTGGCTCCAATTAATAAAATGTCTTCTGCTTCTCCCTTTCCACAAATCCATGACCATCATTGGCTTCCATAATATGCCCCCCTCTCCAGCTCTGCCTTTGTTGATTTATGTCTTCCATGGCCTCTTCCTTCTTGCCATTTTTCTCCTTTCCTTTCACAATCAGGTCTGTGGGGTACATACCTGCCCTCAAATACCTCTGATGCCACCCCACTGGTTTTCCTGCAGGAGATCAGCTGCCCTCACCAGAGAGAACCTTCTCATAGAGCAGCCATATGCTCTATAGGAGACAGTGCCCTGACCTAGGCCCGCTGAGTGGACTCCTTTGATTGGTGACTCTGATAGCAAACACTTTCTCCCAGCACCTGAAGGGTGGAGATTTGAGATGATTTTTTCCCCCCCAGAATGAAAAATCAGGGGCACCAAGAGGGTAACTGGAGTGGAAGAAATAATGTTCATGAACATAAGATATACCTTAGCTACTAAGTTAGATATTTTAAACTACCCCTTCACTAGGGGGAATTAACATTTATCTCTAGTTCTTCAACCTATATGCTTATGAAGTTGATTTTCTCTGAAACCATGAGCACAGATATCAGGCAAATTCCCATTTTTTTCTATTTCCCCAGTTTGTAATATGGTGTCTAAAAAATAGTTACTGCTTCCTAAATGACTGAGTGAATGAATGAATGTACACTAAGAACTAATTGATAAAATTTCCACTTTTCATTATTCCAAATATTATGGACATCCTTTCCCAACAATAATGCCTTATTTTCCAAATTCAATCATTTCTAAACTTAGTTTCTTAAGTTGTGAACATGAGCAGTGCCTCATTCAGGTACACACAGGTTCTGTCAATGTTACTTCTTAAAGGTCTGTTGACTCTCGTCACAAGTGAGCCAACTGAATGTGGTGAAGTCAGAGAGATATCAAATCTCATTTTCATCAATTAGGCCAAATCTGCCTGTATAAACACCTACCCTACTTTCTTCAGTATTCCCTATGCAAAGCTACCTGGAGCTGAATAAACACTGTTCAGTGAACAGGCTATGTTTTGATTTGAATACCCACATTTTCTTGTTTCCCTCCTTTTTCATTCTTTTCCTTATGTTAAACTACCTACCAAAAGGTCAAGTTCAAGTTCAAGAAACACCTTATTTACAGCCTTCTCAGATACATATAATGATTTCCTTTGTATATTCATAATCCTCTGATTGAGGGGAAAATACAATAATTTGTTTTATTTGATTAGCTGGGGATATATACATGTCAATTAGACTATTACTTATTGAGGTAGAGAACATGTCCTATTGACTTTTTATGTTTCTTATTGTTTGCATGTTCAGAGAAGATGAAGAGTATGCGATATGCCAAAAGCTCCTTGTGACTTCACAAGGAATATTACAAGAAAATCTGTATTTTCATTTCTGTCAATGAATCAAAGGTGATGTCTCTGGTAGTCTCCACAGGTATGATTTCCTTAAACCACACTGGTATTAGCCACACAATCTTCCACTTCCTGGGCATCCCTGGGCTAGAGGACCAGCATGTGTGGATTTCCATCCCCTTCTTCATTTCCTATGTCATTGCCCTGCTTGGGAACAGCCTGCTCATCTGCATTATCCTCACAAAGCACAGCCTCCACGAACCCATGTACCTCTTCCTCTGCATGCTGGCCGGAGCAGACGTTGTCCTCTCCACGTGCACAGTACCTCAGGCCTTGGCCATCTTCTGGTTCCGTGCTGGGGAGATCTCCCTGGATCGATGCATCACTCAGTTCTTCATTATCCACTGCACTTTCATCTCTGAGTCAGGGATCTTGCTGGTGATGGCGTTTGACCGCTACATTGCCATATGCTACCCACTGAGATACACCACTATTCTTACACATGCACTCATTGGGAAAATCGGTGTGACCATCTTCCTGAGAAGTTTTTGTATGATCTTCCCCATAATATTTCTTTTGAAAAGATTGACTTTCTGCCAAAATAAGATTATTCCACACACCTATTGTGAACACATTGGCTTGGCCAAATATGCTTGTAATGACATTAGTGTGAACATCTGGTATGGACTTTTTGTCATCGTGTCTACAGTGGTCTTAGATGTCCTGTTAATTTTTGTTTCATATCTGCTGATTCTCCATGCTGTCTTCCACATGCCTTCACGAGATGCTCGCCACAAAGCTCTCAACACATGTGGCTCCCATGTCTGCATCATTGTCCTCTTTTATGGCCCTGCAATCTTCACAACCCTTACTCAGCGGTTTGGACGCCACATTCCACCTCATATTCACATATTATTGGCTAATGTCTGCATTCTGGTTCCACCTATGCTGAATCCCATCATTTATGGGATTAAGACCAAGCAAATCCGAGAGCAGGTGGTTCACATATTTTTTCCAAAGCAGAAATGACTTTGGAAGAGGAACAGTATTTTCAGCACCTCTAGTTCTCCATGATGTGGTCTGAGGAAGCAGTGGGTGGAAACACTAATGGCAAGCTGAACTACTAGGAAGTAGCCTAGTGAATTCTGTTTCTGGGGCAGGTTCACCAGGGAGGTGAGAGGACTTAACATCTTCTGTCAAAGCAACAGAGAGAGCCATGCCATGTTTGACTGAACAGGCTACCTCCTGAACAGAGCCTGTGGCTGGACATATGAATTTCCAGAGTCATGTATCCTTATGTCACTAGTCTGATTTTTGGTTATAGATGAAATTGTTGGGAAGGAAAAATTCTTTCTCTGCCCTTGAAGGTGTTCCAGCTGGAGTAAGAATTAAGTTGACTTGAGTTAGTTAACAGAAGAAAAAAAGTAAGTTTTATTATGTGTGCACAGAAGCCCAATAATGAAATTGAGACCTAAAGAAATGACAAAGGCAGGTAGTTTTTATACTTTTTAGACAAAGGGACAATACATCTGTGAAGAATTGACAGTATAAAGAAAACAGGTATTTGGGAGCTTAAATTAGTAGGGAATTCTAAGCAGAACTAAGGCTGAGGTAGTAGATTAGAAAAGGAGAACAAAGATTTGTTTCTACAGTGTTCTCAAATTTAAAATACCTTTCTCTGGTGATAAGGATGTCTTTGTACTTCTTGGTACTGGGAGGATATTTTTCACATGGATGATTTGTTTTCTACTTTCAGGGGGACAGATAAGGGTCTGAGTGTCCTTGCATTGACTGTTTCTTAAGTAGTTTTTATTGAAAATAATTAATGTGCCAAAGTGGCACATTTTGGGGCACCCTCCCTTGGCCCCTATAAAAAGAGGGTATTGCTCTGGTCTTGGAAGTTGTTAAATTATTCCTCACTGAATTCATGTCCTCTGAGACATCTTGTGATATCCCTGGACAATCACATACAAACGGCCCAATGTTTCAGTTATGCAGGATAAAAGACTTCTGGAGATCTTATGGACAGCATGGTGATGAGAGTTAATACTTCATTGCATAGGGGCACCTGGTTAGGTGTCTGACTCTTGATTTCGGTGCAGGTCATGATCTCATGGGTTTGTGAGTTTGAGTTCCACATTGGCCTCTATGCTGACAGCATGGAGCCTGCTTGAGATTCTCTGTCTCTTTCTCAAAATAAATAAATAAATAAATAAATAAATAAATAAATAAATAAATAAATTAATTTAAAAAACCTATTGCATATTTGGTATTTGCTAAGAGATTTGACTTTAAGTGTTCTCACCCCCCTCACTCAAATTGCAGCTATGAAAGGTGAATGATATGTTAATTAGCTTGATTGTGGCAATCACTCACACATAATGTATACATATGTCAAAATATCACATTGTATACCTTAAATATATAAATTTTTACCTCTCAATTATACTTTAATAAAGCAGGAAAAAAGAACTCATCTCAAATATGACAATTAGATTTGTTAAATATTTGGTATGCATCTGTCCATATTTTTCTGTATCTTTATGTATCTGTGTAAAAATAATAAAAAATATAAACATACTCATAAATATAGACAGACACATATGTAGTTGTATGTTTGGAAAAGGTGGAATATTGGGACTCCTAGATGGCTCAGTGGGGTAAGTGTCCAACTTTGGCTCAGGTCATGATCTCACTGCTCATGGGTTTAAGCCCTGTGTCAGGCTCTGGGCTGACAGCTCAGAGCCTGGAGCCTGCTTCGGATTCTGTGTCTGCCTCTCTCTCTCTGCCCTTCCCTCACTTGTGCTCTCCCTCTCACTCAAAAATAAATAAATAAACATTAAAAAAGGAAAAGGTGGAATATTAACTATAGCAGTCTATAAGATACCATCACTTAACTTGTTCATGACCTACATCAGTAAGTTGTGAAAGGGCCATTGGTAAGTATTAATCCCTAAAAAGGGAAAAGAAATTGTTTGTAGAACACTGGTCACAGACACTGGAAATTGTCTTCCTACTCTTGACCAGGGATAATCCTACTGATATGACATTGACTCTTGGCCAGAGGAAATGGGGGGACCCTGTGATGCTCTAGAGAGCTGGCCTATTACAGCCAACACTTGAATAGTGGAACCACAACATGTGTTTTTACCAGTTACATTTATAGCAGCATGTTATTTTGGAAGGTAGAATAGAGTCTGTGCTAGACACAGGAGCCATTGCATGAGCCCAAGATGAGACCATTATTTTTGAAATGATGGATGTAATGGTGTACTGGAAAGACATTCCACAGAGATGGAGTCAAAACAACTCCTCAAACCCTCTTTGTATGAAACACAAATGCCTGACAAGCACAGGCATGGATGTGAACTCATGCTGAGATTGCCATCCTGAGTAGCAGCAAGTAAATGTTTGCTTTAAGAAGTTATTTCCCAGGATGCCTGGGTGGCTCAGTTGGTTGAGCATCCAACTCTTGAATTTTGGTTCAGGTCATGATCCCAGGGTTGTGGGACCAAGTGCTGCATCAGGCTCTGCACTGAATGTGGAGCCTGCTTGAGATTCTTTCTCTCTCCCCCTCTGTCCCTATCTCCCGCTCACACTTTTTTTCTCTCTCTCTCTCTAAAAAAAAGAAAAAAGAAGTTGTTTCCCGTGTGTATTTTCCCTTCGCTTACTCTGGGTCTTCGATTCCATAGTGCAGCCTGAATGCTCCTCACAAAAGCCAAATGTCATCCCATCTCCTTCCCCTCCAACTTGCTTAAAAAAAAAAATACTAGGCACTACCACCACTGTAAGCTATTGAATGAGTTACTTGTATAAATGGATCCAAGTCATTTATATAAGAACACTCTTAGGATTAAAACATATTTAGGTATATATTGTTCAATAAACATACCTTAAACAAACAAAAGTTTGTAAATAAAAGAATAACTCAACAAACATTAAATTATGCCCACTATAAATTACCAGGACTAAGCTAAGGCCTGGAGATAATCAGTATCACAGTCCCCTTTCTTAGGGAGTCCATAAACTAGAGTTGACAAAAATTAAGGGATTAAAACACAATGTGATAAATAATGTAGAGAGCACTGTGGGATAGGGTAGGACAGTCACTTCTATGAGAAGTGCGAGTCTCCCAACTGTGAGAGAGAGAACTCTTCCTGCATATTCCTGTGCTGAATGTGGACAAGTACCTAGAATTAGCCAGGTCAAGGGCTTGACAATAGGAAGTGGCCAATCTGAATAGTGGCAAGGTGAGGAAAGCAGTGTATGGAAGAGGAGGGGCAAGAGACATTCCTGAAGAGATAGGAAGGAGGAGAGCAGGAAAGCCTTCAATATTGTAGGGAAGCAACAATTTCCTCTGCCAGTCAAGGTCTTTCAACTGGACTAAGAATTAAGTTGACAAGAGATAGATTAACAGGAAAAAAATCTGAAGTTTTATTATATGTGTACAGAGGCCAAGTAATGAAATTGAGACCTCAGTAAATAACTAAGGCAGGTAGTTTTTATACTTTTAAACAAAGAGACAATATATTTGTGAGGAGTTAACAGGACAAAGAAAACTTTGGGAGCTTCAATTTGGAAGGAATTTGAAACAGAACTTGGGCTGGGGAGGTTAATTAGTAAAATGTAACAAGGGTTGTTTATATAGACTTCTCAGCTCAAATTCCCACCTCCAGTGATAAGGATGTCTCTTTACCCTCTGGTACAGGAAAGGTATCTTTCACATGCAAGATTGATTTATTATTTCCTGGAAGCAAGGGGTGGTGGTGGTGATGTCAGCGTGTTCTTTTGCATTGGCTGTTCTCAAGTAAATTTTACTTAAAATCATCAATGTGCCAAAGTGGTGCATTTTGGAGCGGCCTGCCCTTGGCCACTACAATAAGGAGTTCAAAACATGCCATCCCAACATATACCACTGTGGAATACTGATTATTTTGAGCTTAAGGTGCTCAAGAAACAGAAGATACAACAAGAATTCTCTGAATTACCCCTTCCTACCTAAAAAGTAGCTATATAATTTCCCTTGAGAAAAGTGCCCTTTCTGTTCCAGAAAGGGAAGAACATTGTCATCCCCAGAGACTGGAATCCATGCTGAAATGGATCTGTACAAACTTACTAAAAAAACTCTTATATTCTGCCACTTCCTGTATCCCTTCCCCAGATAGCTTTTAGTCACATCACCACATTTCCTGCCCCCAGCCCAAACCCTTTGTCTTCCCATTCCTTTTCTTTTCTTTTCTTTTCTTTTCTTTTCTTTTCTTTTCTTTTCTTTTCTTTTCTTTTTTCTTTTCTTTTCTTTTTTCTTTTCTTTTCTTCTTTCCTTTTCTTTATTTCTTCTTTGTTATTTTATTTTATTATTTTTAAATTTACATCAAAGTTAGCATAGAGTGCAACAATGATTTCAGGGGTAGATTCCTTAATGCTCCAACCAACTTCTGGTTTAATTGATTTGTTCTACTGTTTTTTTGGTTTCGCTAACATTAATTTCTGCTCTAATCTTTATTATTTCCTGTCTTCTGCTGGTGTTGGGTTTTATTTGCTGTTCTTTTTCCAGCTCTTTAAGGTGTAAGGTTAGGTTGTGTATCTGAGACCTTTCTTCCTTCTTTAGGAAGGGCTGGATTGCTATATACTTTCCTCTTATGACTGCTTTGTTGCATCCCAGAGGTTTTGGGTTGTGGTGTTATCATTTTCATTGGCTTCCATGTACTTTTTAACTTCCTCTTTAACTTCTTGGTTGACCCATTCTATCTTTAGTAGGATGTTCTTCAGTCTCCAAGTATGTGTTGCCTTTCCAAATGTTTTCTTGTGTTTGATTTTGAGTTTCATAGCGTTGTGGTCTGAAAATATGCATGGTATGATCTTGATCTTTTTGTACTTGTTGAGGGTTGATTTGTGTCCAGTATGTGGTCTATTTTGGAGAACGTTCCATGTGCACTGGAGAAGAATGTATATTCCACTGCTTTAGGATGAGATGTTCTGAATATATCTGTGTGTGTGTATATATATATATATATATATATATATATATATATATATATATAGCCATTGTTTCCTTGTCGATTTTCTGTTTAGATGATCTGTCCATTGTTGTAAGTGGGGTGTTGAAGTCCCCTATTATGGTGTTATTATCAATGAGTTTCCTTATATTTGTGATTAATTGATTTATATATTTGGGTGCTCTCACATTTGGTGCATAAATGTTTACAATTGTTAGGTCTTCTTGGTGGATATACCCCTTAATTATAATATAATGCCTCTCTTCATCTCTTGTTACAATCTTTATTTTAAAGTCTAGATTGTCTGATATAAGTATGGCTACTCTGGCTTTCTTTTGTTGACCATTAGCATGATAGATGGTTTACATCCCCTTACTTTCAACCTGAAGGTGTCTTTAGGTATAAAGTGGGTCTCTTGTAAACAGCATATAGATGGATCTTGTTTTCTTATCCATTCTGTTACCCAATGTCTTTTGATTGGAGCATTGAGTCCATTGACCTTTACAGTGAGTACTGAAAGATATGAATTTATTGCCATTATGATGCTTGTAGAGTTGGAGTTTCTGGTGGTGTTCTCTGGTACTTTCTAGTCTTTGTTGCTTTTGGTATGTATGTATGTATGTATGTATTTTTTTCATCTTTTCTCCCCTCAGAGAGTCCCCATTAAAATTTCTTGCAGGGCTGGTTTAGTGGTCACAAACTCCATTAATTTTTGTTTGTCTGGGAAACGTTTTATCTCTCCTTCTATTTTGAATTACAGCCTTGCTGGATACAGAATTCTTGGCTGCATATGTTTCTGATTCAGCACATTGAATATATCCTGCCACTCCTTTCTGGCTTGCCAAGTTTCTGTGGAAACTTCTGCTGCAAACCTCATCTGTCTTCCCTTGTAGCTTAAGGACTTTTTTTCTCTTGCTGCTTTCATGATTCTTTCCTTACCTGAGTATTTTGTGAATTTGACTATGATATGCCTTGTCGATGGTCAGGTTTTGTTGCATCTAATGGGAGTCTTCTGTGCTTCCTGGATTTTGATGTATGTGTCTTTACCCAGGTTAGGAAAGTTTTCCACTATGATTTGCTCACATAACCCTTCTATCCCTTTTTCTCTCTCTTCATCTTCTGGGACCCCTCTGATTCTGACGATCCTTTTTAATGAGTCACTGATTTCTCTAAATCTTCTTTTTTTAAATGTTTATTTAATTTTGAGAGAGAGAGAGAGAGAGAGAGAGAGAGAGCGAGAGCAGGTGCCAGGGTGGGGCAGAGAGAGACGGAGACACAGAATCTGAAGAAAGCTCCAGGCTCTGAGTTGTCAGCATATAGTCCACCACAGGCTCGAACCCATGAACTGTGAGATCATAACCTGAGCTGAAGTCGGACGCCTAACCAACTGAGTCATCCAGGTGCTCCAATTTCTCTAATTCTTAAATCACGCTCTTTTGCCTTATTCTCCCTCTTTTTTTTTTGCTTCATTATTCTCCATAAGTTTGTCTCTCTATCGCAGATTTGCTGTTCTGTCTCACCCATCCTTGCCACTGAGGCATCCATTGGAGACTGCAGCTCAGTTATAGCATTTTTTATTTAATCCTGACTAGCTTTTATTTCTTTTATCTCTGCAGAAAGGATTCCAATCTATTTTCAACCCCAGCTAGTATTCTTATTATTGTGATTCTAAATTCTGGTTCAGACATCTTGCTTGTGTCTGTGTTAGGTCCCTGGCTGTCGTTTCTTCCTGCTCTTTCTTTTGGGGTGAGTTCCTTCATTTCATCATTTTGAAGAAAGAAAAGGAATAATAAGGTAAAAACTTTTTAAATTATAAAATTAAAAACAACACAAAAAAATCAAATAAATGATGCTAGATCCTAAGTGTGTTTTGATCTGGTTGTTGAAAGGATCTTCACAGATTAGAGAAAAAAGGGAAAAGAAAATTAAAAAAAAGAAAAAAAAGGAAAACATTTGAAAATTTGAACAAATGAATACAATGAAATAGAATAAAATGAAATGATGGAAGTAAAATAGAATTTGAAAAATGTACAAAAAATTAAAAAATATAGTAGAAAAAAATTAAAGAAAAATATTTTTAATAAAAATTAAAAATAAAAATAAATTTCTTCTCTTTCTGTATTCAAGAAAAAGAAAAGAAACAAAAAAGAAACAATAATTGAATAGATGGACAAGCCAGTAGACTGAAATGTGATTGAAATTACATCCTTTCCCCTAGAAGTGAAACTATGAAGCACTTTATAATCTGTAAACTAAGCAGGTGGAGAGACTTGTGGTGTTCCTGAAAAGTGAGATTGGCCCATTTGGGAGGGGCTTAGTGTAATGGCTCTGTTTTCCACTAGATGGCTCTACTTGGCTTACTGGGGTGAATTATTATGGTGCTTGTAGGTGTGTATGCACATGCGTGGGAGGAGTGAAAATGGCATCACCTAGCTACTCAGTCTCTAGTGTCGGAACTCTGTGCTCTCCCCGACCAGCAATCGTGCACCAGTCCTCTGTCTCTGGCCTCCATCCACTTCCTGCTTTTACACTGTGACCAAGCCCTCAGGTTGCCAGGGGGCACCTCCCTCCTGAGTTTTATCTCAGATGCGGCTGTGTTTCCCGACCCCTCACTTCTGAGGGACTGCGGCTTGGGCCCACTCAGATCCCCTGGGGGAGGGTCTCACCAAGCAATGGCTTGGTCACCCAGCTGCACCCAGGAATGTTTGGGGTACCATGCTGCTGCTGATGCCCAGAGACTGCGACTGGGTGCCAGCCCGCCCCAGAAAAAGTTCACGAGATTGTGTAGCAGCAGTGTTTCAGGGATTATGGTAAGTCACAACACACATCTGGCACCAGGCTTCCCCCTTAATGTCCTTGTTCCAGCACCAGCAAATGTAGTTGTTTTCTGGGGTCTGCTGGGACCTTGGTGGCCTCACAGCCTCTACCAAATGTCCTCCAGCAGGGGAACCTCCTCTCCCCATGTTGCCTGCACACCTCCCAGGTCTCACTCTCTGCTCCTGGGGACTCGCCTTTCCCACCAGAGCACCACCAGGCATTGAGCTGAAGCATTTCAGACTCTGTGCTCCCCCTGTTTATATAGAGTCTTAATGGAATTTAAACACTCTCCTTTCTCCCTTTATTCTTCAGTCCCTACAGCTGTTTCCACTTTTTCACTTTCTCTCCAGCTGCTTTGGGGGGGGGTGGGTGCTTTTCCCGTACTCCCCCCACCCCCCATCTCTTTCCTCTCTCTACATACAAAAGTGGCTCTCTGCCCTCCGCAGCTTCTCTCTCCCCCAGTTCACCTGTCAGTGCTGCGTACCTGCTGAATTCTGTGGTTCAGGTTGTGCAGATTGTTGCGTTAATCCTCCCATCAGTTTTCTAGGTGTGCAGGATGGTTTAGTGTTGATCTGGGTGTATTTCATGGATGTGAGACACAAAAAAACCTTCCATACTGTTCCACCATCTTGGCCCCTCCTCCTCAAGTTATATTTTTTGATTGATAATGGGATTAATGCTTACTACTTCCTATTATAATGGAAATAGGTATATTTCACATAACAATGCTAACATTGAATTTCTTGAAAATAATACGTGTATACATGTAATCTTGGTTGGAGGAGCAGCTGGTGTGGGCATGACTGAGGAACCATCAGGACCTGACCGATATACATTCTGCTATGGTCCCTTGGGTATCAGCTTCCTCTGCAGTCTTTAGGCAAATGCATAAATCTCTGCTGCCTGATGCCTGTTTCTCAGCCTTTACTTGATTCATCCCATTCTAGCTCGTGAGGACTCCCTTTGAAGCAGGTGAAATTTTAATTGCTATGAAATGAAATTTCAGGAAGAAGACCAGGAATTGTGGGGTTATGGGGCATAAGGCTAATGGTTGAAAGTATTAGGACTTTTGTGGGGAGTCAGATGTGTTGAACAGGGACAGCTGCAGGGGCTGAAGCTCATTCTGTCCCCTCTGATTGCGAGAGCGTTCTGATCATCAGACTGCCTACCTAAAGGACAGTGGCCTGTAGTCAGTGTTTCTGAGGTCTGAGAATTGTCTGTTTAAGATATATATATAATATTTCTTATTATATATATGCAATATATAATATGCATATAGGGATATCATCTTCATAGTTTGAAGCTGACGACACAGGAATATTTTCACCTAAGGAATTGTCAGGCACTGTAAAACTGGGGCTTCTAAAAAAAAAATTTAAGGAGCTGTTTTACCAGCACACCCCTAGACTGGAGGTACAAGTATGGACTGTTCCAGTAGAATGTAAAGGGCTGTCTAGGAGGGGAGAGGGGGGAGACTTTGGGCTTGCACCCACACTTTGGCTCTCAGTGTGCTTGGAGCCTCAAGTCCCTCCAGAGAGGATTCCACACTAGCAGCAGACCTTGATTATTGTGAACATTTTAGGCATCAGAAGAGCCTCATTCATGGCTCCTATCATCACCCTTTATACTTTCCATCCAGTATTTATCATTACAGAGTAATCACACGGTGCCTCAGTGTTCTGGATTATGGGAGCATACAAATCTTAAACAGACCTCAGAAAGTTTACAGTCAATTGGGAAACACTGACAATAGGCTAATATCTCTGAGGTAGGTGCTCTGGTGATTAGACTTCTTGTGAAATCAAAGGAGGGGAAAGAATGAGTTGTGGCAAGAGGCATCATGTGAGCACACTCCTGATGTAGGGGACAGACAGTGAGAGGGCCCTGGGTTGGTGCCATGGCTCCATAGCACAAATCAGGGATAGAGGCAACTTGTCCAGGGGATTGAAGATGCCTGGATCAAAGTTGCAGAAGCCTTCATGAGGCACTTGATAAGGTTGTGGTGGTTTTTTTTTCAGTTTATTTATTTGGGAGGGGAGGGGCAGAGAGAGAGAGAGAGAGAGAGAGAGAGAGAGAGAGAGAGAGAATCCCAAGCAGACTCCGCACTGTCAGTGTGGAGTCTGATGCGGGACTTGAACTCAACAATCATGACCTGAGCTGAAGTCAACTAAGAGACCATGCTTAACCAACTGAGCCACCCAGGTGTCCTGTCACTCGAGAAGGTTTTTAAGGTGGCCATGAGTTACATAAGGAGCCATTCCAGTTCATGCAAGTTCACCCAGAGACCAGCTCCCAACTGGCAAGCTCCATAGCCTATATTCTTTTCTACTCCAAAGAACCCTTCTGTGTGCTGCTGCCAAGATATCCAGAGTCCATCAACCTGTGTAAGCTGGTCCTCTTCTTCTCTTTCTAGTTACTTGAGACTTAGTTTCTTTCCCTTCATCACTTTTTCCTGCTATTCCTTTGCCAGTATAGTGGCACACACACTTGTCCATCACCCCCAATGGCATTTTCATAGCAATTTCGATTTCTATCTACTTCTCCAGCAGGATGGCTTTCCCTCCATCCCTATTTATTCTTATAGTTGTTGTGTGGCCACAGACTGACCTAGTGGTAGCTGCTGTCCATCCACGCACAACTTCACAAGCCTCTTGGGGGCTCTGTTCATGTGATTTTATTTTCAGGACAGTGTTAGCCATTTCTCAGGGGCAATATAGCAATGAAAATAGGACTGGATTTTCCTAGTCTGGAAATTAAATTTAATTTAAAAAAATGTTTATTTATTTTGAGAGAGAGAGAGAAAGAGAGACAGAGCAAGCGAGCATGAGTAGGGAAGGGGAAGAGAGAGAGGGAGACACAGAATCTGAAGTAGGCTCCAGGCTCTGAGATGTCAGCATGGAACCCGATGTAGGGTTTGAACTCGTGAACCACAAGATCATGACCTGAGCCAAAGTTAGTCACTCAACCAACTGAGCCACCCAGGCACCCCCGCAATGTTAAATTTATAGGTGAGGAGAACAAACCTGGAAGCGAGGCTATTATTTGCATGTGAACTTACTACGTGCAAGGCACTGAGCAGACATGGAGTGAATACAATGATGAAGACAATAACTTCTTTTTCTGTCTTCTCCACCAGTCTTCACAGTCCTGCTTTCCCTCGATCCATGTTAGCACCTGGTTCTTTCTTCTGTAGGACACTGGACAACAGAGCCATCTCTCAGCTTCTCGCACTTCTTCTGGCTTGGATTCAGGACACAGTGTTCTGTGTCTTCACCCAAAATTTGCCCCTTTTCTTTTTAGAGACATTAGCAATGAAGCAAATAGCAAAAGTGGGTGGAGTTTCAATGATAAGTAATTATGAAGACTTTGTAGTATTATTCCTGGTCTTGACCCTGTGGTGAAGGGTAGGATATGGCTGCCTGTTGGGGGGCTGTCTTTGTTCCACTGCGCTCACCCCTTGAACCTGCCCCAGGTCGGGAGGGCATCTCACTTCCAGTTGTTTAGAAAGGTCTCTTTTTCTTAACCCATTTCAAAGATGAGGAAATTACATCCAGGAAATTTTGAAAAGTTTCCAGCTCTGTGCTTTGAGTTGTTCTTTTTGAGGCTGAAATTTCTGTTCTAAGAAGTGGATTATGGGAGATGCAGGAGAGCAGCATCAAAGGAAAACACTTCAAAAGGGAAGGGCTGGAGAAGGTGGAAAACCTTAGGACATGTTTACACAGCTGCGGCTCAGAAAGCCTAGAGCCATTAACATTGTCCAAGGCCGGATCCTCCTTTACACCTGACCCTTCCTAGTGTTATAAAAACCAATTAACTCGAAATTCAACCTTGAAAAGCTAAACCATTAGATTGATTAACACACGTGCTTAGCTGACTTTATGCACGTAGTCTTTAGCAATTATCCTAATAAAAAGAAGCTTCATTCTGGAGTCGGGGCCTCATTCCGACTCTAGTACGAGGACCTTCACTTAACTGCAGTTTGTTTGCGGACTCATCTTTTGCGACTCTGGCCATAGTCCCTGCAACAGTGGATGGTGACAGTCCTTACTAGCCTGTGTTGGCAGAAGAAATGAATGATGTGTTGTAAGTAACATTTTCATATCACTGCCGAAAAATGTGAAGCTACTTTAAGATGATACTTTCTTGATCTTACTTCACTGCAATAGTAATTCATCAATACATGAATTTCTCTCACTAGGGCAAACTTCATCAAATTCCAGTCTTTGCTCTCTTTTTCCATCACTTCTCTCTTCCACATAGTTGTCAGATAAATATATCCAAAGTGCTTTCCAATTTCAAAACTGTTCATGGCTGATCTTTTTTCCTAACTGATGAAGTTCATCCTCTTTAATTTCAGAGTCAGTCTACTTTTGTTGCCATCTTTTTTTTCCAACTGCTCCAAATTTGCCACATCACAGCCTCACAGAGCTGAAAGCTGCTTTAGACATATTTTGCATTTGTGGGCCAAGCATTTCTTCTTGAATTCCCAGATGACTTTCCCCCATTCATTACTTGATACTTCCTCAACCTGATGGCATCCTACTTTATTTTCAAGGCTAAGTTCAGATATGAAGTCATTCTTAAAACCATTACAAATATAAACAATGAGAATTACTTCCATTGTGTTTCCATACTAAAATTTACTTGTATAACTAATATGTCAACTTAATAATTTAATTTTAATTAATGTAAATGTCTCTTATGAGCTTAGGAACTTATTTAGAAAACAAACCGTATCTTTTTTAAAATTTATTTTTTATTTTTAAAAAGTTTTTATTTAAATTCCAGTTAACATACAGTGTTATATTAGTTTCAGGTGTACAATACAGTGATTTAACACTTCCTTTTTAAAAAAAATTTTTTTAACGTTTATTTATTTTTGGGAGAGACACAAAGCGCGAGCAGAGGAGGGTCAGAGAAAGAGAATCTGAAGCAGGCTCCAGGCTCTGAGATGTCAGCACAGAGCCTGACGCAGGGCTCAAACTCAAGAACCATGAGATCATGACCTGAGCCGAAGTCAGATGCTTAACTGACTGAGCCACTCAGGTGCTCCATGATTTAACACTTCCATACACACCAGGTGCTCATCTCAGCAAGTGCTCTCCTTAATCCCCATCACCTATTTCACCTATTCCCCACCCACCTCCTCCCCACCTCCCCTCTGTCAACCTGCAGTTTGTTTTCTGTAGTTAAGTGTCTCTTTCCTGGTTTGTTTCTCTCTCTGTTTTTTTTTTCCCCTTTGCTTGAACAAATCATCTTATTTACCTTTAGTATCATAGTTCCTGGCACCTTCAGAATGGAATAGAATTAGATAAATGTGAAAAGCTGTTGGTAACAGCAAAAACAATCTTGGTGTATGAACTGAATTTTCCTCTCTGTTAATAGGAAGGTTGTCTGATCCAGGCATGACTACCTTAAACCACACTGCTGTTAGTCACATGGTCTTCTGTTTGCTGGCCATTCCTGGCCTTGAGGACCAGCATGTGTGGGCTTCCATCCCCTTCTTCGTTTCCTATGTCATCGCCCTGCTTGGGAACAACCTGCTCATCTGCATTATCCTCACAAAGCGCAGCCTCCATGAACCCATGTACCTCTTCCTCTGCATGCCAGCTGGAGCAGACGTTGTCCTCTTCACGTGCACAGTAACTCAGGCCTTGGACATCTTCTGGTTTCGTGCTGGGGAGATCTCTCTGGATCGCTGCATCACTTAGCTCTTCTTCATCCATACCACCTTCATCTCTGAGTCAGGGATCTTGCTGGTGATGGAGTTTGACTGCTACATTGCCGTATGCTACCTACTGAGATACACCACTATTCTTACATGTGCACTGATTGGGAAAGTTGGATTGACTATCTTTCTGAGAAGTTATGGTACAATTTTCCCTATAATGTTTCTTCTGAAAAGATTGGCTTTTTGAAAAAGTAGCATCCTCCCAAACACAGCCTGTAAGCATACTGTCTTAGCCCGTGCTTCCTGTAATGACATATGACTAAACATCTGGTATGTGGTTTTGTCCTAATGTCAACAGTGGTCTTAGGTATCGTGCTAATTTTTATTTCATATGTGCTGATTCTCCATGCTGTCGTCTGCATCCCTTCTGGAGATGCTTGTCACAAAGCTCTCAATACTTGTGGCTCCCATGTCTGTGTCATTGTCCTCTTTTATGGACCTGGGATCTTTCCAACACTTACTCAGCAGTTTGGATGCCACATCACACCCCACATTCATGTTCTGCTGGCCAGTATCTACATTCTGGCTCCTCCTATGCTAAATCCCATCATTTATGGGATAAAGACCAAACAGATCTGGGACCATGTGGTTTATGCATTGTTTACAAAGCAGAAATAATTTTGATGTGGAAGCTGGCATTCTTTTTTTGTTAGCAATCCTCTCCATGGATGGAGTAAGCTTTAGCACCAGTTTATGGCAGCAGGTAAGATACTAGTCAAATGACTCCAGGTGTTGCTGTTTCTAGTGAAATTGCATGAATGTGATTTTTGTACATGTTTCTTCCAAAGTCTCTAATATGTCATTGAATATCAGTGTTTGGGGCCTTGGTTAACTTTCTCCCCATAGAACTGAGAACTAGATCAGGGCACCTCTCTGTGTCTTCTTCACTTACCTCTCTAACCCTAGACTGGAGAATTACATGAGATGAATCTTGGGCAGTGATTTTCTTCTGAAAGTTGCCAAACTCTTCTTTTCATCCTTGTGACTTATTTTATAACTGGCAATTTGTACATCTTAATCCCCTTCACCTAATTTCTCCCATCCCCAGACCCCTCTTCCCTCTGGTAACACCTGTTTGTTTTCTGTATCAATGAATCTGTTGCTGTTTGCTGTTTGTGTGTTTAGTCCCTCAGAAGTTTGTTTTGAGAAGCTACTATAAGTGGTATTTAAAAAAATTTTCTTTTCCAAATGTGCATTGTTTTCCAAAATTGCCAAACAATATTGACTTCTACATCTGTAGAAATACAATTGATTGGTATGTTGACCTTCATCCTGCAGCTTTACCTTATTCCACTTACTAGTTCTTGTAGCTTTGTTGTTGTTGTAGATTCTATCTGTAGTTTTTCCTGCATATGTACAGCCATGTTGTTTTCAGAAAAATAAAGTTTTATTTCTTCCTTTTCATGAAAAAAAGAGTTGATGTTATGGTTTTGGTTTAGAAGGCTGGCAACTCACACAGAAATACCATGTTGCAATCTGAAGGCAGAATTCCATTCTCCTCTGTCTTTGCTCTTAAGGCCCTTAACTTATTGAATGAAGCCTATACACCTTATGGAGGGTTATCTGCTTTACTCAAACTTTAATGATTTAAATATTAATCACATTAAAAAAATATCTTCACAGCAACATCTAGACTGGTGCTTGACCAAATAATTGGGCACCAAAGTCTAGCCAGGTTGACACGTAAAATTAACCATCATAACATCCCATGTAAGATTGTAATCCCTGTGACATCTCACCACTCTGTGGCTCTGAGCCCTTTTCTTTTTTTTCTTACTTGGTGATGTTTTATTTCAGGCATTAGAAAACAAAAAATCTATGAAAAAATCAAAGTCTGATGATACTTTTAAGAGTCCAATTCTCTGAAAATGTAAATTTTATTTTTTTGTTTTATGCAGTGACTGAATACACAGAGGGACAATGACCAGACCATATATAAATATAGAACACTGACCCACAACCTGAAGCAACTTGCCCAGGAAACCAGTTTATTATCTACAATAGCCAGCCTCCTACAAGTCAAGACTTGTAGTCAGACTGCTGTCTCTGATATCAATCTAGGAAGCCAAACAATGAACCCTGTAACAGTCAGCCCCAAACATCCAGGTCTTGAAGAATAACTGACAGCTTCTCTAATTTTTGTTCCTGCTACCAACTTAGGCCAACCAGGAAAAGACAAATATGTGCCCCTAACCAATAACATGGGATGCCCCACTTCTAGTTAGCTCACCTACAGCTTCTCCACTTTAACAGCCTTCAATTAGAGCACATTTGAAGTCTTCCCTTTTTCCACTCTAAAACTTTCCCATTCCCCTGCCTGCCTTTAAGTCTCTGCCAAAATCCAAATGACATAGTGGCTGATTTCCCTACCAGTACTCTCTGAATAAATTGACTTTGCTAGTTCTCATTTGGTTGGTCTTCGTTATTTATATAAGAGTAACACAGATGATGTTTTAAAGACAAAAACAAATGTTGAAATACATTTCATCTAGATTATAGAAAGGACTGTTAGGGTTTGTATCCTGGTAGAGATTATCCTTTGAAGCATTAAAGGGTCTTTGTCATTCGGGAAGATACCATTCTCCAGTTGTTACTTGTTATATATATTTCCCAGGAAAGAAAAGCATGAGAAAAGCCAGTATAGACATCATGAAACTAATTCCTTAGTAGCTAATTTTTAGATTCTTTTTATTTTAAACTTGTTTTGTTTTTAATTTTTTTAAATTTACATCCAAATTAGTTAGAATCTAGTGCAACAATGATTTCAGGAGTAGATTCCTTAGTGCCCCTTACCCATTTAGCCCATCCCCCCCTCCCACAACCCCTTCCATAACCCTCAGTTTGTTCTCCATATTTATGAGTCTCTTCTTTTTGTCCCCTTCCCTGTTTTTATATTATTTTTGTTTCCTTTCCCTTATGTTCATCTGTTTTGTCTCTTCAAGTCCTCATATGAGTGAAGTCATATGATTTTTGTCTTTCTGTGACTAATTTCGCTTTGCATAATACCCTCCAGTTCCATCCACATAGTTGCAAATGGCAAGATTTCATTCTTTTGGACTGCCAAGTAATACTCCACTGTGTGTGTGTGTGTGTGTGTGTGTGTGTGTATATATATATATATATATATATAGCACATCTTCTTTATCCATTTATCCAACGATGGGTATTTGGGCTCTTTCCATACTTTGGCTATTGTTGATAGTGCTGCTATAAACATGGGGGTGCATGTGCCCTTTCAAAACAGCACACCTGTATCCCTTGGATGAATACCTAGTAGTGAAATTGCTGGGTCATAGGGTAGTTCTATTTTTAATTTTTTGAGAAACCTCCATACTGTTTTCCAGAGTGGCTGCACCAGCTTGCATTCCCACCAATAGTCCAAAAGAGATCCTCTTTTTCCCCATCCTCGCCAACATCTGTTGTTGCCTGAGTTGTTAATGTTAGCCATTCTGACAGGTGTTAGGTGGTATCTCACTGTGGTTTTGATTTGTATTAGCCTGATGAGGAGTGAGTTGAGCATTGTTTCATGTGTCGGTTGGCCATTGGGATGTCTTCTTTGGAGAAGTGTCCATTCATGTCTTTTGCCCATTTCTTCACTGGATTATTTGTTTTTTGGGTATTGAGTTTGATAAGTTCTTGTAGATTTTGGATACTAACCCTTTATCTGATATGTCATTTGCAAATATCTTCTCCCATTCCACCAGTTGCCTTTTAGTTTTGCTGATTGTTTCCTTCACTATGCAGAAGGTTTTTATCTTGGTGAGTTCCCAATAGTTCATTTTTGCTTTTGTTTCCCTTGCCTCTGGAGACTTGTTGAGTAAGAAGTTGCTATGGCCAAGATCAAAGAGATTTATGCCTACTCTCTCCTTGAGGATTTTGATGGCTTCCTGTCTTACATTGAGGTCTTTCATTCATTTTGAGTTTATTTTTGTGTATGCTGTAAGAAAGTAGTCCAAAGTCATTCTGCATGTTGTTGTCCAGTTTTCAAGCACCACTTCCTGAAGAGAGCCTTTATTCCATTGGATATTCTTTCCTGCTTTGTCAAAGATTAGTTGGCCATATGTTTATGGGTCCAATTCTGGGGTCTCTATCCCATTCCGTTGATCTGAGTGTCTGTTCTTGTGCCAGTATCATACTATCTTGATGATTATAGCTTTGTAATACAGCTTGAAGTCTGTGGTTGTGATGCCTCCAGCTTTGGTTTTCTTTTCCAAGATTGCTTTGTCTATTTGGGGTCTTTTGTGGTTCCACACAAATTTTAAGATTGTTTGTTCTAGCTCTGTGAATGCTGGTATTATTTTGACAGGTATTGCATTGAATATGTATATTACTTTGGGTAGTATTGACATTTTAACAATATTTGTTCTTTCTATCCAGGAGCATGGAATATGTTTCCATTTATTGGTGTCTTCTTCAGTTTCTTTCATAAGTTTTCTATAGTTTTCAGTGTCTAGATTTTTTACCTCTTTGGTTAGATTTGTTCCTAGGTATTTTATGGTTTTTGGTGTAACTGTAAATGGGATCGATGCCTTGATTTCTCTTTTTGTTGCTTCATTATTGGTGTATAGGAATGCAACCGATTTCTGTGCTTTGATGTTATATCCTGCCACTTTGCTGAATTCATGGATCATTTCTAGCAGTTTTCTGGTAGAATCTTTTGGGTTTTCCATATAGAGTATCATGTCATCTGCGAGGAGTGAAAGTTTCACCTCCTCCTGGCTGATTTGGATGCCTTTTATTTCTTTGTGTTGTCTGATTGCAGAGGCTAAGACTTCCAATACTATGTTGAATAACAGTGTCAAGAGTGGACATCCCTGTCTTGCTCTTGACCTTAGGGGGAAAGCTCTCATTTTTTCGCCATTGAGGATATTAGTGGTGGGTCTTTCATAAATGACTTTTATGATCTCCAAGTATGATCCTTCTATCCCTACTTTTTTGAGAGTTTTTGTCAAGAAAGATGCTGTATTTTGTCAAATACTTTCTCTGCATCTATTGAGAGGATCATATGGTTCCTGTCTTTTTTTTTTTTTTTTTTTGATTGATGTGATGAATCACATTGATTGTCTTGTGGATATTGAACCAGCCCTGCATCCCAGGTATAAATCCCACTTGGTGTTGGTGAATATTTTTTTTAATGTATTGTTGGATATGGTTGGTTAATATCTTGTTGAGGATTTTTGCATCCATGTTCATCAGGGAAATTTGTCTGTAGTTCCCCTTTCTAGTGGGGTCTTTGGTTTTGGAATCAAGGTAATGCTGGCCTCATAGAAAGAGTTTGGAAGTTTTCATTCCATTTCTATTTTTTGGAACACCTTCAAGAGAATAGGTGTTAACTCTTCCTTAAATGTTTGATAGAATTCCCCTAGAAAGCCATCTGGCCCTGGACTCTTGTTTTTTGGCAGAGTTTGGATTACTAATTCGAGTTCCTTACTGGTTATGAGTCTGTTCAAATTTTCTATTTCTTCCTGTTTCAGTTTTGGTAGTGTACATGTTTCTAGGAATTTGTCAATTTCTTCCAGATTACCCATTATATTGGCATATAATTGCTCATAATATTCTCTTATTATTGTTTTTATTTATGTTGTGTTGGTTGTGATCTCTCATCTTTCATTCTTGATTTTACTTATTTGGGTCTTTTCCTTGTTCTTCTTGATCAAACTGGCTAGTGGTTTATCAATTTTGTTAATTCCTTCAAAGAACCAGCTTCTGGTTTCATTGATCTGTTCTACTTTTTGTTTTTTTTGTTTTTTTTTTTTTTTTGTTTTTGTTTTTTTGTTTCGATGGCATTAATTTCTGCTCTAATCTCTATTATTTCCTGTCTTCTGCTGGTTTTGGGTTTTATTTGCTGTTCTTTTTCCAGCTCTCTAAGTTGTAAGGTTAGGTTGTGTATCTGAGACCTTTCTTCCTTCTTTAGGAAGGCCTGGATTGCTATATACTTTCCTCTTATGACCGCCTTTGCTGCATCCTAGAGGTTTTCAGTTGTGGTGTTACCATTTTCATTGACTTCCATATACTTTTTAATCTCCTCTTTAACTTCTTGGTTAGCCCATTCATTCTTTAGTAGGATGTTTTTCAGTCTCCAAGTATGTGTTACCTTTCCAAATTTTTTCTTGTAGTTGATTTCAAGTTTCATAGTGTTGTGGACTGAAAATATGCACGGTATGATCTCGATCTTTGTGTACTTGCTGAGGGCTGATTTGTGTCCCAGTATGTGGTCTATTCTAGAGAACGTTTCATGTGCACTGGAGAAGAATGTATATTCTGCTGCTTTAGGATGAAATGCTCTGAATATATCTGTTAAGGCCATCTGGTCCAGTGTGTCATTCAAAGCCATTGTTTCCTTGTTGATTTTTTCATTAGATGATCTGTCCCTTGTTGTGAGTGGGGTATTGAAGTCTACTATTATGGTATTACTATCGATGAGTCTCTTTATGTTTGTGATTAAGTGATTTATATATTTGGGTGCTTTCACATTTGGCGCATACATGTTTACAATTGTTACGTCTTTTTGGTGGATAGACCCCTTAAGTATGATATAATGCCTGTCTTCATCTCTTGTTACAGTCTTTATTTTAATGTCTAGATTGTCTAATATAAATATGGCTACTGTGGCTTTCTTTTTCAACCATTAACATGATAGTTCTCCATCCCCTTACTTTCAATCTGAAGGTGTCTTGAGGTCTAAAGTGGGTCTCTTGTAACCGGCATGTAGATGGATCTTGTTTTCTTATCTGTTCTGTTACCCTACATATTTTGATGGGAGCATTATTACATTGGCTTATAGAATGAGTACTCTAAAGATATTATATCTGCAGACCTGGGAAGATGGCAGCATAGGAGGACACTGGGCTCACCTCATCCTGCTGATTGCTTAGATTCCACCCACATCTGCCTAACTAACTCAGGAAACCACCAGAAGATGAGCAGAATGGACTCTCCAGAGCCACACGTAGACAAGAGGCCCACAGAAAAGGGTAGGAAGGGTGGAGAGGCAGTGTGTGCTACACGGACTGGTGGGAGGGAGCTGGGGTGGTGGAGGGGCAGCCCGCCCAGCAAGCCAGAGCCCCTGAAGTCTGACTTGCAAAAGTGGATGGCTTAGACTCTGTGAGTTCTGACAGCTAGCGGTACTTAACATCTGGAATGTTAAAAGTCAATAGCTCTGCTCTCGGAGAGCAGGGAGGGCGAGAGGATGCTGGGAGGAAGGTTTGTTGAGCCCCAGGTGACAGAGCTCAGCTCAGTAGGGGAATAAATGTAGTGGCAAGCACCATTTCCCTCTCCCATCCCCCAGCCAAAATTCCAAAGGGAAGCAGTTCCCATCACCAAACTTGCTTGCACTGCGCAAATGCCCAACGCTGTGCTTCTATGGATCCACTCCTCCGCTGGGCCTGCCTCCCTCCTGGTGCTGTAGGGCCCTTCCTGCAGGGGACCACTGACCAAAGCAAGCTAAGCTTGCCCCTCCTGCCCCTGTGCACCTTGCAGATCCACCCCAGCAAATACACCGTTAGATCCCATCGAAGCAGCACCACAAGCCTGGCAGTGTGCAAGTAGCCCAGACATGGGCCACACTACTCCACAGTGAGTCCTGCCCCTGAGAGAGGGGAAGATAAGGTACCCACCAGTCTGACTGTGGCCCCAGCAGTGGGCTGGGGACAGACATCGGGTCTGACTGTGGCCCTGCCCACCAACACGTTACTCCAGACAGCACAGGGGAAGTGCCCTGCAGTTTAGAGTCACCACAGGGACTACCCAAAATGATGAAACAGAAAAATTCTCCTCAAAAGAAACTCCAGGAAGTACAGCTAACAAATTGATCAAAAACAATTTAAGCAATGCAATAGAACAAGAACTTAGAATAATAAGCATAAAATTAATCACTGGGCTTGAAAAAAGCATAGAGAACATCAGAGAATCTATTGCTATAGAGATAAAGGGATCAAGAAATAGACATGAGGAACTAAAAATGCTATAAATGAGGTGCAAAATAAAATGGAGGTGGCCATAGCACGGATTGAAGAGGCAGAGGGGAGAATAGGTGAATTAGAAGATAAAATTATGGAAAAAGAGGAACTGAGAAAAAGAGAGAGAAAAGAATCCAGGATCACAAGGGGAGAATTAGAGAACTACATGATGCAATCAAATGGAAGAATATCCGTATCATAGGAATTCCAGAAGAAGAAGAGAGAGAAAGGGGCTGAAGGTGTACCTGAACAAATCATAGCTGAGAACTTCCCCGATCTGGGGAAGAAAACAGGCATTGAAATCCAAGAGGCACAGAGAACTCCCTTCAGACGTAACTTGAATCAACCTTCTGTACGACATATCATAGTGAAACTGGAAAAATTATAAGGATAAAGAGAAAATTCTGAAAGCAGCTAGGGATAAACAGGCTCTAACTTACAAAGGGAGACCGATAAGACTCGTGACGGATCTCTCTACTGAAACATGGCAGTCCAGAAAGGAATGGCAGGAAATCTTCAATGTGGTGAACAGGAAAAATATGCAGCCAAGAATGCTTTATCCAGCATGCCTGTAATTCAGAATAGAAGGAGAGATAAAGGTTTTCCCAAACAAACAAAAACTGAAGGAATTCATCACCACTAAACCAGCCCTACAAGACATCCTAAGGGGGATTCTGTGAGTGAAATGTTGCAAGGACCACAAAGTACCAGAGACATCACTACAAGCATGAAACCTACAGACGTCACAATGACTCTAAACCCATATCTTTCAATAATAACACTGAATGTAAATGGGCTAAATGCTCCAACCAAAAGACATAGGGTATCAGAATGGATGAAAACCCAAGACCCCTCTATTTGCTGTCTACAAGAGACTCATTTTAGACCTGAGGACACCTTCAGATTTAAAATGAGGGGATGGAGAACTATCTATCATGCTACTGGAAGTCAAAAGAAAGCTGGAGTTGCCATACTTATATCAGACAAACTAGACTTTAAATTAAAGGCTGTAACAAAGGATGAAGAAGGGCATTATATAATAATTACAGGGTCTATCCATCAGGAAGAGCTAACAATTATAAATGTCTATGCGCCGAATACGAGAGCCCCCAAATATATAAAACAATTAATCACAAACACAAGCAACCTTATTGATAAGAATGTGGTAATTTCAGGGGACTTTAATACCCCACTTACACAATGGATAGATTAGCCCACAGCTAATGTCATCCTCAATGGGGAAAAACAGAGCTTTCCCCCTGAGATCAGGAACACGACAGGGATGTCCACTCTCACCACTGTTGTTTAACATAGTGTTGGAAGTCCTAGCGTCAGCATTCAGACATCAAAATAATATAAAAGGCATCAAAATTGTCAAAGAAGTCAAGCTTTCACTTTCTGCAGACAACATGTTATTCTACATGGAAAACCTGATAGACCCCACCAAAAGTCTGCTAGAACTGATACATGAATTCAGCAGTCACAGGGTACAAAATTTATGTACCGAAATCGGTTGCATTTTTATACACCAATAATGAAGCAACAGAAAGAGAAATAAAGAAACTGATCCCATTCACAATTGCACCAGAATCATAAAATACCTAGGAATAAACCTAACTAAAGTTGTAAAAGATCTGTATGCTGAAAACTATAGAAAGTTTATGAAGGAAATTGAAGAAGATACAAAGAAATGGAAAAACATTCCATGCTCACGGATTGGAGGAAGAAATATTAAAATGTCAGTACTACCCAAAGCAATCTACACATTCAATGCAATCCCAATCAAAATTGCACCAGCATTCTTCTCGAAGCTAGAACAAGCAATCCTAAAATTTGTATGGAACCACAAAAGACCCAGAATAGCCAAAGTAATATTGAAGAAGAAAACCAAAGCAAGAAGCATCACAATCCCAGACTTTAGCCTTTACTACAAAGCCTCTACTACATACTATGAAGACAGTATGGTGTTGGCACAAAAACAGCACATAGACCAATGGAATACAATAGAGAACCCAGAACTGGACCCACAAATGTATGGCCAAATAAGTCTTTGACAAAGCAGGAAGCGTATCCAATGGAAAACAGACAGTTTCTTTAACAAATGGTACTGGGAGAACTGAACAGCAACATGCAGAAGAATGAAACTAGTTCACTTTCTTCTACCATACACACAAAAAAAGCTCAAAATGGATGATAGACCTGAATGTGAGACAGGAAACCATCAAAACCCTAGAGGAGAAAGCAGGAAAAGACCTCTCTGACCTTAGTTGCAGCAATTTCTTACTCGACACATCTCCAAAGGCAAGGGACTTAGAAGAAAAAATGAAATATTGGGACCTCATGAAGATAAAAAGCTTCTGCACTACAAAGGAAACAATCAACAAAACTAAAAGTCAACTGACAGAATGGGAAAAGATATTTGCAAATGACATATCAGATAAACGGCTAGTGTTCAAAATCTATAAGGACTCACCAAACTCCACACTCGGAAAACAATCCAGTGAAGAAATGGGCAGAAGACATGAATAGACACTTTTCCAAAGAAGACATCCAGATGGCCAATAGGCACATGAAAAGATGCTCAATGCCACTCCTCATCAGGGACATATAAATCAGAGCCACACTGAGATACCACCTCATGCCAGTCAGAGTGGCTAAAATGAACAAATCAGGAGACTATAGATGCTGGTGAGAATGTGGAGAAATGCGAAACCTCTTGCACTGTTGGTGGGAATACAAAGTGGTGCAGCCACTCTGGAAAACAGTGTGGAGGTTCCTCAAAAAATTAAAAATATATCTGCCCTATGACCCAGCAATAGCACTGCTAGAAATTTACCCAAGGGATACAGGGGTGCTAATGCATAGGGGCACATGTACCCCAATGTTTATAGCAGCACTTTCAACAATAGACAAATTACGGAAAGAGCCTAAATGTCCATCAACTGATGAATGGACAAAGAAATTGTGGTTTATATACACAATGGAATACTACTTGGCAATGAGAAAGAATGAAACATGGCCTTTTGTAGCAACGTGGATGGAACTGGAGAGTGTCATGCTAAGGGAAATAAGTCAGGCAGAGAAAGACAGATACCATGTTTTCACTCATCTGTGGATCCTGAGAAACTTAACAGAAGGCCATGGGGGAGGGGAGGGAAAAAAAAGAGAGGGAGGGAGCCAAACCATAAGAGACTCTTAAAAACTGAGAATATACTGAGGGTTGATGGGGGATGGGAGGGAGGGGAAAGTGGGTGATGGGCATTGAAGAGGACACCTGCTGGGATGAGCACTGGGTGTTGTATGGAAACCAATTTGACAATAAATTTCATATTAAAAAACAAAAAAATAACATCATATCTAAAGATATGAATTATTGCCATTATGTTGCTTGTAGAGTTGGAGTTTCTGGTGGTGTTTTCTGGTTCTTTCTAGTCTGTGTTGCTTTTTGTCCTATTCACCACATTGAATATATTCTGCCACTTTTTCTTGCCTGCCAAGTTTCTGTGGATAATTCTGCTGAAAACCTCATCTGTCTTCCCTTGTAGGTTAAGGACTTTTTTCCCTTAATGCTTTCATGATTCATTCCTTACCAGAGTATTTTGTGAATTTGACTATGTTATGCCTTGATGATGGTCGGTTTTTGTTGAATCTAATGGGAGTCCTGTGTGCTTCGTGGATTTTGATGTCTGTGTCTTTCCCCAGGTTAGGACAGTTTTACACTATGAGTTACTCACATAACCCTTCTACCCATTTTTCTCTCTCTTCACCTTTTGGGATCCCTATGATTCTGATGTTGTTCCTTTTTAATGAGTCACTGATTTCTTTAATTCTTAAATCGTGCTTTTTGCCTTAGTCCACCTCTTTTTTTCTGCTTCATTATTTTCCCTAAGTTTCTCCTCTGTATTGCTGACTTTCTGCTCTGCTTCACCCATCCTTGCTGCTGTGGCATTCATTGGAGATTGCAGCTCAGTTATACATTTTTTATTTCATCCTGACTAGCTTTTACTTCTTTTATCTCTGCAGAAATGGATTCTAATCCCTTTTCAACCCCAGCTAGTATTCTTACTATTTTGATTCTAAATTCTGGTTCAGACATCTTGCTTGTATCTGTGTTGGTTAAATCCCTGGCTGTCTTTTCTTACTGCTCTTTATTTTGGGGTGAATTCCTTCATTTTGTCATTTTGAAGGAAGAAAAGGAATTAATGTAAAAAATTGAAATTATAAAATTAAAAACAACACAAAAAATCAAATAAATGATGCTAGATCCTAGGTGTGTTTTGGTCTGGTTGTTGAAAGGATCTTGATAGATTACAGAATAACAGGAAAAGAAAATAAAAATGAACCATAAAAAAGGAAAAATTTTGAGCATATTAATACATTTCATTGTTGTTCAAAACATTTGAACATATGAATACAATGAAATATAATAAAATGAAATGATGGAAGGAAAATTGAATTTGAAAAATGTGCAAAAAAGTAAAAAATATAGTAGAAAAAAATTAAAGAAAAATGTTTTTAATAAAAATAGAAAACAGATAATTTTTTTTCTATATTGAAGAATAACAAAAAGAGAAAAATTGAATAGATGGACCAGCAAACAGACTGAAATATGATTGAAGTTACATCGTTTCCTCCTATGAGTCAAATTATGAAGCACTTTATAGTCTGTAAACTAAGCAGGTGGAAAGACTTGTGGTGTTGGTGAAGAGCGAGGTTGGCCCAGTTGGTGGGGCTAAGTGTAATGGCTCCATTCTCCACTAGATGGCGCAGCTTAGCTTACTGGGGTGGATTGTTGTGGCGCTTGTAGGTGTGTATGCACATGTGCAGGAGGGGTGAAAATGGCATCACCCAGCTACCCAGTCTTTAGTATTGGAACTCTGTTCTCCCCTATCAGCAACTGGGCACCTGTCCTTTGACTCCAGCTTCCATCCACTCCCTGCTTTTATACTGTCCATGACCAAGCTGTCAAGTTGCCAGTCAGCACATCCCTCCTGAGTTTTATCTCAGATGCGGCTGTGTTTCCTGATCCCTCACTTCTGAGGGACTGTGGCATTGACCCATTCAGATCCCCTGGGGGAAGTTCTCACCGAGCAATGGCTGGGTGTCAGCTGCACCTAGGAATGTTCACAGGACTATGCTCCTGCTGATGCCCAGAGACTGTGGCTGGGTGCCAGCCCACCCCAGAAAAAGTTCACATGATCGTGTAGCACAGTGTTTCAGGGATTATGGTAAGTCACAACACACATCTGGCACCAGGCTTCCCCCTTAATGTCCTTGTTCCAGCACCAGCGAATGTGGTTGTTTTCTGGGGTCTGCTGGGACCTTGGTGGCCTCACAACCTCTACCAAATGTCCTTCCAGCAGTGGAACCACTTCTCTCCATGTGGCCTGAGGACCTCCCACACCCCACTCTGCTCCTGGGGATTCGGCCTTTTCACCAGAGCACTGCCAGGTATTGGGCTGCAGAGTTTCAGACTCTGTGCCCCCCCTGTTTATAGAGTCTAAGTGGAATTTAAACCCTCTCCTTTCTCCCTTTTTTCTTCAGTCCCTGCAGCTGTTTCCACTTTCTCTCCAGCTGCTTTTGGCTGGGAGTGGGTGCTTTTCCCATACTCTCCCCCTGTCTCTGTCCTCTTTCTGCAAGCAAAACCAGCTCCCTGCCCTCTGTGACTTCTCTCCGCACCATGTACCTTCTGAGTTCTTTGGTTTAGGTTGTGCAGATTGTTGTGTTAATCTTCAAATCAGGTTTCTAGGTGTGCAGTATGGTTTAGTGTTGATCTGGCTGTATTTCATGGATTTGAGACACAATAAAAGCTTCCATGCTATTCTGCCATCTTGGCCCCTCCCTATTTGCTGAGATTTTTGCAGAATGTCAACCACCTTTGACAAACTGTCAGAGTCACAAATGTTCAAAAGCTTGACAACATACTCTGTTGGCAAGATTATGAGAAAGAAAAGCACTATATATATACCACTAACACAAAGTAGGGAGATAGAGGTGAATTGTCCAGGATTGTGGAGGCACCTGGATCAAGGCTACAAAGGATTCATGGGACATTTGAGAAATTATCTTACAGTGACCCTGGGCTAGGTAATCAACTGTTCTAGTATATGCAAATTCACCTGTACACCAGACCCCAATCACTGGGCCTCTTAGCCTCTACTCTTTTGCTCACAGTAGAAAAATTCTCGGGGCGCCTGGGTAGAGCAGTCGGTTAAGCGTCTGACTTCAGCCAGGTCATGATCTCGCGGTCCGTGAGTTCGAGCCCTGCATCAGGCTCTGGGCTGATGGCTCGGAGCCTGGAGCCTGTTTCCGATTCTGTGTCTCCTTCTCTCTCTCTGCCCCTCCCCCGTTCATGCTCTGTCTCTCTCTGTCCCAAAAATAAATAAACGTTGAAAAAAATTAAAAAAAAAAAAGAAAAATTCTCTTTGCTACTCCAGAAGCATCCAATGAGTACCAGCGTTTGTAAGCTCGTCCTCTTCAGACTCTTATTTTGCTTCAGATTCATTTCCATTTCCTATTTTTTTCATGAGCGTTGCATGAACAGGTGGCCACCAAACCTTAGTAGTATTATCATGTCTGTTCTTAATGCTTCCATCTCCTCCAGGAGGATAGTTTTTTTCAGGGATGTGTGTTCTCAAAGTGGTGTTCTGGCCACAGAATGACCTGGTGTTATCTGTCCACAGCAAGCAGATCTCATAAGCTTCTACTGGCACTTCTTTCATGTGATTTATTTTCAGTGGTTTCACCACACTGAGAGAGTTATACAGGAACAAAAACAGAGGTGATTTTCCTACTGCAGAAATAAAACGCAGAGATGAGGAGAATAGAACCCAGAGAGAGAGAGAGAGAGATAACTATGTTTACATGTACTCACCGTGTGTTAATATTTGAGTCAGACACTGAGTGAATGCAGAGTTGATGAGGGTTGTTTATCTGTGAACTTCACCATAGCTCAGATAGTTTGGATCCCTGAGCTTCTCACTACCTGAGTTTAACAACAAGTTCCTCTCCTGAGAGTGGAGATGGAATGTTAGATTCAACACACAGTGAGAGAAGGCATGGAAGTAGATAGCCAGTGTATGAGAAAAACTTAATTGTCTTACAATTAATTTTTTTAAGAAATAAAAATGTGTTGGTAATCTTCTAATGTCCTCCACAATGATATGTATTAGGACAAATGTCATTAGTAAATTACATACATACTGGTTATTTACTATTGTATGCCATTCTGAATTACTTGATGCTTTATTTTCTTTTATGTTTATGTATTACTTCTATAATCAAACATTTATAGTGAGATAAAAACAAAGGAAGAAAAGAATATGAAGAAAAGTGACTAAATTACCGATCTCTATGATGGTGTATTTTGCATTGAACATTAAATGGCTTGTTGTGGTTCTAGTCAGCCAAAGGAAGTGATGCTTTCATAACAATTATTTAAAAATTGTTTTTTAAATTTTTATTTATTTTTGAGAGATGGAGAGTGACAGAGCACGAGTCGGGGAGGGGCAGAGACAGACGGAGACACAGAATCCAAAGCAGGCTCCAGGCTCTGAGCTGTTAGGACAGAGCCTGATGCAGGGCTTGAACTCACGAACTGTGAGATCATGACCTGAACTGAAGTTGGATGCTTAACTGACTGAGCCACCCAGGCACCCCCATAACAATTATAATCCACGTGTGCCTGCAAAGAGCCCTGTATATCATATGTATTCCTTTAGTTAAAGATTCCAAAATCCGAATTTTATCACAGCACTGGATAAATTGAACTTTGAATTTTATTTTAATTATGAAGAAATATTTTCTAGGAAGAGATGCCTATTAAAGTAAATAAGATAAATATAAATGGATGCCTGTTTTGAGTAATGGAGAGTGTTGATTACAGTGAGTGTAATGCTTCTTGAAAGAGGCACAGGGATTTCTTATAAGGAAATATTAGGTTAGGAGTGAGAACATCTGAGTATGGAAAGGCACAGAGATGCATACATAAACTTTGAAGATAGATATCAAATAACAGGGAAGGTGCCAGAGGACCAGGTGTCAAAAGAAAATGGTGTTAGAAAGTGAGCATAATGAGTTGGCCCATATGGGACTGTGGGTGAGTTGGTGGAGTCAGAACCCAAGGGCACTGGGTTGGAATAAAAGTGACCTCCTGAGCCTCACAAACATAACCTCTCTGTAGTCTAATCTGCAACTTGCTAAATTTCCTCTGGTCATTGATTTCATGTCTGCTTTGAAAGACTATCTGAAGCTGATGGCTGATTTTGTTATAAGTGAGGTGAGATTCTAGGAGTAGGGGAGAGTGGAGCTAGATACTAGAACTCCTTACAGGCCCAAGGTAATGGAACACATTTGGAATGTTGGATTGTCAGGATTTTTTTTTGGAGTCTTGTGAAGAGATTGTAGAGGAGACAAATAGCCAACATTTGGACTGATAGGGCAGAAATAGAAGGTAGGTTCTCAAAGGACTTTATTTTTATTTTTATTTTTATCTTTATTTTTTATTTTGTTAGTTTATTGAGAAGGGGGAGGGCCGGGGATAGAAGGGGGAGAGCCAGGGATAGAGGGAGAGACAGAATCATAGGCAGGCTCCACGCCCAGGTGGAGCCTGATGTGGGGCTCAATCTCACAACTATGAGATGATGACCTGAGCTGAAATCAAGAGTCGGACGCTTAACCGACTGAGCCACCCAGATGCCTCTCAAAGGACTTTGTAAATCTCATTTGGATTCAGGAACCTAAATTCTCAAAGGAAAGTCTTGCTTTGGCTAGTTATCTTATATCTTCTGTCTTACCTTCCTTCTTACTGTCTCCCCTTCCTTCTTACTGTCCTGTTTCCTACTTTCCTTCTGCACTATGTTTTAGGTACACATTGTTGAAGGGACATGTCCAATCTATCAAGGGATTCAAAGGTTGTTAGAGATGATTGATAGATAAGAAAGTAATTTCTGATTAGTGTGATCTGTTTTCCAATATTTAGAAAATTGTGACTTAGGGGAGATGGATCACGTAAGCAAAGCACTGCTACCCTTGGCAGATTCTAAGAAGTCCTAGGTGACAGGGACAGGGAAGGAAAGCAGTCAGCAGCCCAAATCAAGGTGCAGGCTCAGGAAAATTTCTTTTGGAAGGAGGTATGGGGAAGAGTCTTGAAATAAATTGGAATTGGACTAGCAGTTCTAGGCAGCTGTTCTAAAGGCCATTCTCCAACCCCTCTACTTTCCTCTATGGTTCCAACCAAAGCAAATCCTCTTGGCTATTCCTCTTCTCAAAGATTCCAACAGCTTCTGAAGGAGCTTCTCCATCCCAACTTCTGATTGTGTTCAATCTCTGGCTCTGTTCTTTTGTCGTTAGGTCTCTGGGGCTCTCAATTTTTCAAGTGTCGCTTTTCTATTTCCTGTAGGAATGGGGCATTTCTTGGAAAAAGTATATTTTCTTACAGCATCTATGTGAGCAACCATCCAGTGTAGAAGGCATTGCAGGAAACAACTCCATTAGACCATCTATGCCTCCTCAAATTCCAACTTCCCTAGACTTTCCTCTCAGGAGAGAGGAGTCAGCCCAGTTGAGCCAATCTATCTTCCCTGAGAAGGTAATCTGGTGCCCAAAGAGAAGAGGAATATTTTGGTTTCAGAAATTAAAATGAGGAGAGAGAGAAAGGGAGAGACAGAGAGACATAGACAGAAAGGGAGAGGGAAAGGGTGAGAGAAGAGAACATGTTATACGTTTATTTTAGGTGAAGTGCTAGGTACTTTATTAAGATAACTTGTTTTTAGTGTTATTTTATGAATATTATACATTGTTTAAAAACCTCCAACAGTTTTCCATGTCTTTACAATAAACAATAGTCTCCCTGTCCCATCTCATGTGTGATTCTGGCTCCTCAGAAAACCACTTTAACACAGCTATTTCTTTAGTATTTACTTCCTTATATATAGACAGCATGTTTATATTGTTATTTCTTGATTTATATTTTTAAATAATTTTTATATGTCATCCATTGACTTTTATATATGGAAGATGGGCATTTAGTTTTCCTACATGTAATGCCCCCATACCAAATACATACATACAAATTCAGACACACACAAACCTCCCTTTTCTTGATTTATTAAAGAGCTATATTGTGATTTTTAAGATGTGTACTTATGTTTACATTATTATGATTTTAATAACTGAATTATACAGTGACATGTGGTCACATTTCTTGTGCAACATTTTTTTCTTTCCTGTAGTTAATAATTGTTTATTTTTTGTTTCCTTGTTTGCTTAGTTTTTTTTTTTTAATTTTTTTTTTCAACGTTTATTTATTTTTGGGACAGAGAGAGACAGAGCACGAACGGGGGAGGGGCAGAGAGAGAGGGAGACACAGAATCGGAAACAGGCTCCAGGCCCTGAGCCATCAGCCCAGAGCCTGACGCGGGGCTTGAACTCACGGACCGCGAGATCGTGACCTGGCTGAAGTCGGACGCTTAACCGACTGCGCCACCCAGGCGCCCCGTTTGCTTAGTTTTTATGTGACTTACTTTCTACTAATAATATAAATTACATTTCAAAACAAGCGTTTCCTTGTTCCCTTTGAGGCTTTCCTTTCGGTGACTCTACCCCCTTGATCCAGTCCAGACTCATGCTACTCCAGGCCACAGTGGCTGGCCTTCACCATAATTTGAGGAACCCTTTCACTTCCTCACAGCCTATGCCCTCTCCGGCATTGTAGCACTTTGGTTTAACTCCTTTGATGGAACCCACGTTTCTCTATTTTTGGTTCATTTCCTCACTTTGTTGTTGCTTATCTTCCAGTAGATTCCTGTAGAAGACTTAATGAGAGGTCAGTCTTTGAGTTCTTTGAAGGTGTTAAATAACCTTTTTATACTTACAAGTTTTTCATTTACCTTGGTGTAAAGTACTGGATTGGAGTAATTTGGCAGGAAGTCTCTCCCTAAATAAATTTCATGCCTGCACATAGCACCTTGAATTCACTTTTTGGTGCCTCATTCTTCTTTTTTAAAAAAAGTTTGTTTGTTTGTTTGTTTATTTATTTATTTATTGTAATCTCTACACCCAACGTGGGGCTCGAACTCATGGCCCCAAGATCAAGAGTCGCATGCTCTTCCATCTGAGCCAGCAAACTGCCCCTTTGGTGCCTCATTCTTACACAAAAATGAATTGTAAGACCTGGGTATTGGGTAATGTAAGCTAGCACTACCAGACATAAATAAATAGAAGTTCATGGGGTTTCATTTTGTTCAGTATGTAGCCTTTAATTTCATCCTCTGCTTTTAGCATACTATCCCTACCCCAGCCATGCCTAGGCTGAGTCTCCAGCCTTAACTCCATAACAGAATAGACTTCTAGCATTCTGCTGGATATGGAAAGTGGTACCTGAATGGACAGGTTGGGAAAGAGGATCCAAGAGCCTAGCTGCTTTTTATACAGATTTTCAACCAATGATCTTTAAAAATCCCATGCTTATCCCTATTTAGAAAAGTTCCTGATGCCTTAATTCTTGAGACGATCTGGGTTCTGCAGTGAAAATTATCTTGGCTTTTGTTTTCTACTCAAACCTATTAGTTTTATCCCCTCTGCTTAGTCACTAGTCATCTATCTGCTTTCAAAATGTTGTCCCTTCTCTGTTATTATCTTTTCTTCTATGTTTTGCATTGATGTTTCTGTTATTTTACTGACATTTTAACAAGGTATTAGGTATTAACTCAAGGAAAACATTTATATATAATCTGTATTTCTCTCTTATTAGGTGAAGTTAAAGTCCACATTGACCTGCTTCTGAAATGGCTAGCTTCAATCACACTGGTGTTAACCATATAGTCTTCTATCTGCTGGGCATTCCAGGCCGAGAAGACCTACACATATGGATTTCCATCCCCTTACTCATCTCCTATGTCTTTGCTCTTCTTGGAAATGGTCTGCTCATCTATATTATCCTCACCAAGAGCAGCCTCCATGAGCCTATGTATCTTTTCCTCTGCATGCTGGCTGGAGTTGACATTGTCTTTGCCACAACCACAGAACCCAAGGCATTGGCAATTTTTTGGTTCAATAATAGGGAGATCTCTCTTAATAGCTGCATTGCCCAGCTCTACTTCCAGCATTCCTCCTTCATTTCTGAGTCTGGCATCTTGCTGATTATGGCATTTGACCGCTACATTGCAATATGTTACCCACTGAGGTACACCATGATACTCACTCATTCTCTGATAGGGAAAATTGGTGTGGCTGTTTTCTTGAGAGCACATTGTACAATTTTCCCCATGATATTTCTTCTGAAGAGACTCACTTTTTGCAGAAATAACATCCTACCACATACATTCTGTGAACACATTGGTTTGGCCAAGTATGCCTGTGATGATATTCGTGTAAACATCTGGTATGGATTTTTTGTCCTAATGTCCACAGTGATCCTAGACATTGTCCTCATTTTTGTTTCCTATACTCTGATACTCCATGATATCTACCGTATCCCTTCCCGAGATGCTCGCCACAAAGCTCTCAACACATGTGGCTCCCATGTCTGTGTCATTGTCCTTTTTTATGGGCCTGGGATCTTCTCGGTTCTCACTCAGCGCTTTGGACGTCACATCCCACTACATGTCCACATTCTGTTGGCCAATGTCAGCATGCTTGCTCCACCGATGCTGAATCCTATCATTTATGGGGTCAAAATAAAACAGATACGAGACCAAGTAGTTTATGTGTTGTTTCCAAAGCAGAAATGACTATGGGGTAGCAGAATCTGGTTTCTCAGAAACTTTGGTCCTTCCTGAGATATGCTTTCACAGCAGCAAACCAGAGAACTAGAAATGAGTCACAGCATACATAGCTCATTGAGTTATGGGCCTCTGGAGCAACTTACCTGAGACTGTGAGACTTGCCCCTCCCCCCCCCCCCCCAATCAATCTGAAAGCAGTCCCTGTGGATTGACTGAGATACTTACAGCTCATTATTTGGGGAAAGGGCAGGTTTCTCTGTAGTAGTCATGTCTAACTCTGTAATATTCAACTCAACTTTGGGAATGGACAATGTAATAGTAAGTCTCATTTAGATAAATAGTGAGTTTTCTGTCTTGAGCTATGTCAAACCCTGAGACATTTCACCACATGCCTGCTGGACACCTAAATAAAATCTTCATTCTTTCATATGCTTTCTCAAATTACCATGGGCATTAAGAGAACAGTAAGGGAACTGTACTCCTCCTAAATTTTGATATTTTGAAAGTTGTTTCTCAAAAATCATGCCCCTCAGTGTGGTACAGAATAAATTCAGACTTCCTTCCCAGCAACAATTTCCACATCACTTTCACACAATCTGTGCTTCAGTCTTAGGGAACTGTCTGTCTCTAATCTCTCGATGTCCAGTCATCTTGTCTTGGCACATTTTCCCTAAGTGATTCATTTACCTGGAATGACTGCTCCTTTCCTTGAGTTTTTAATAGATTCCCTTTATTTATCTTTCAAGGCCCAGCTTGGTGTCATCTACTCAGTGAGGTCATTATAACCACCTCCTCTCAAGAAGAGATATGACTTCCTCTATTAGATGATACTATATTGTTGATACTTCTGTTGAAAATATTTACTTATTTTTATATAAGTATTCCCTAGAGAAATGATAGGAAGAAAATGAAAATTACACACGCTCTCACCACCCAAAGAAATGTACTGTTATCATTTTGATGTAGAATCTTCCAGATTTTATATGTAACTCTCTTTTTAAAATATAATTAGTCAAATTGGCTTACATACAACACCCAGTGCTCATCCCAACAAGTGTCCTCCTCAGTGCCCAAAACCCATTTTCCCTTTCCCCACCCCTCCATCTGCCCTCAGTTTGTTCTCTGTATTTAAGAGTGTCTTGTGGTTTGCCTCCCTCCCTCTCTGTTTGTAAGTAATTTTCCCCCATCTCTTCCCCCATGGTCTTCTGTTAAGTTTCTCAAGATCCACATATGTGTAATTCTAACTCTAATAACTATAACCATACACATATATTCAGAACTTATTCAGTATTAATGCATAGGCCCACAGTGTGGCTATTTTTAAATGACACTACATTTGGAAAGACATAATAACTTTAATGACTATATTTTATATCTTTTAATTAATTATATAAAAATTATGCTTAAAAATTCTTTTTTACATCAGCTGAGGTAGTGTTCATCCTTTTATTTTTTAATACTTACGTTTTTCTAATCATTAGCAATGTAAATGCTGTGCTAGGGACATTTTTGTGCATAAGGTTTATCTATTTTTTGTGCAGTAAGCTTTGCCTGTTTTTAGCCTTAAAAAGAATTACTAGGTTAGTGGTATGTGGATTTTAGGCTCCTCTGGCACATTGAAAAAAGAAGTTATTATTAATTTTCACTCATCAGAAATACATGAAAATGCCAAAATTTATTGTATCCTTACTAGCACTTAGTAAGTAGTTCTATTTTTTAAATCTGCCATGTGACAGAGTAAAACCATTTTCATTGTCCTTCATTTGAACTGATTTAGCTAATAGACACATGGAACAATTGTTATGGGATATTGTATTTCTTTGTGGATTAATAGTAACAACCGTTTATTGAACCTGTGCAAAACTTATTTCATACCTTCCCTTATTGAATCTTCACATCAAACTCATTATTGCCTCTATTTTATTCATTTTAAAGATGTAATTCGGAGCTCAGAGAGGATATATAACTTCCCCAAGGTATTAGTGTTTATTGAAAGTATTTTCTCAGGTTATTTAAATTATAAATTCTGCAATTTTCTTTGGTTGGCTTGGTTGCCTTTTGTTTTAACCCTAAAGAGATATAGTATTAAATATTTTCAAGTCCTTCATTCTTTTCCTTTATGGGTTTTATTGTTTTCATTTTAGGCTATTTCTTCAACCTATGATTTGATTATTATTCTTATAGTTTTCTATGGTTGCTTTTTATATTTAATTTTTCAAGGACACATATTACTAAATAAACAAAACTAAGAAAAGAAAGAAAAACTTCAATGACCAATAATCAGAAAAATGGGGCATAATTGTTAAATTTTAGTGTGTTTTCCAGTTTTTATATGATTATGTCTTTTTGCATATATGATACAGTTCACTTTTTTTCTGTGACATGTTTGTCACTCAATAAAAGGTGTTGCAAATTTTCTAATATGTTTTATGAGTTAAATAATAGGTGGAACAAGCTTATCGTACTGTTCAAACCTTGGTATACATACCAATTAAAAATGATTCGGCAATTTTTGGGGAAAAGAGTTAAATTCATCACAGTGATTATTTACCAGTTTCTTGTAATTCTTGTAATTTTTTTCTCTGAGACAGCTAATCTTTGAAACAACAATTTTGAGATTGTGTACTGTTTAGTTGAGTATGATTATAGCTGTGTAAATTTTCTGTTGATTAGTGTTCTCTTAGTAAACCATTTGCATCTTCTCCCAAGTATTTTATGCTCATATGGTTTAGGTTGATATCCTTTAAACCAGATGAAACTGGATTTTTTTTGTTTCTATGATATCTGATCATCTTTGAACTTTATCTGATAGGTAGAGTCGTTATATTTATTATGAATTTAAGACATTGTTTTTATTCTTATTTATTATCATTATTTTTAAAATATAATTTATTGTCAAATTGGCTTCTATACAACACCCAGTGCTCATTCCAGCAAGTGCCTTCCTCAATGCCCATCACCTGCTTTCCCCTGTCCCCCACCCCCATCAACCCTCGGTTTGTTCTCTGTATTTAAGAATCTCTTACAGTTTACCTCCCTCCCTCTGTTTATAGTTTTTTTTTCTTCTTCCCCTCCCCCGTGGTCTTCTGTTAAGTTTCTCAATATCCACATATGAGTGAAAACATATGGTATCTGTCTTTCTCTGACTGACTTATTTCACTTAGCATAACACTCTCTAGTTCCATCCATGTTTCTGCAAATAGCAAGATTTCATTCTTTCTCATTGCCAAGTAGTATTGCATTGTATATATAAATCACATCTTCTTTATCCATTCATCAGTTGATGGACGTTTAGGCACTTTTCATAATTTGGCTATTGTTGAAGGTGCTGCTATAAACATCGGGGTACATGTGCCCCCCCTATGTATCAGCACCCCTGTATCCCTTGGGTAAATTCCTAGCAGTGCTATTGCTGGGTCATAGGGCAGATATATTTTTAATTTTTTGAGGAACCTCCACACTGTTTTCCAGAGTGGCTGCACCACTTTGTATTCCCACCAACAGCGCAAGAGGGTTCCCGTTTCTCCACATCCTCGCCAGCATCTATAGTCTCCTGATTTGTTCATTTTAGCTACTCTGACTGGCATGAGGTGATATCTCAGTGTGACTCTGATTTGTATTTCCCTGATGAGGAGTGATGTTGAGCATTGTTTCATGTGTCTGTTGGCAATCTGGATGTCTTCTTTGGAAAAGTGCCTATTCATGTCTTCTGCCCATTTCTTCACTGGATTATTTGTTTTTCGAGTGTGGAGTTTGGTGAGTCCTTATAGATTTTGAACACTAGCCGTTTATCTGATATGTCATTTGCAAATATCTTTTCCCATTCTGTCAGTTGACTTTTAGTTTTGTTGATTGTTTCCTTTGTAGTGCAGAAGCTTTTTATCTTCATGAGGTCCCAATACTTCATTTTTCCTTCTAAGTCCCTTGCCTTTGGAGATGTGTTGAGTAAGAAATTGCTGCAACTAAGGTCAAAGAGGTTTCTTCCTGCTTTCTCCTCTAGGGTTTTGATGGTTTCCTGTCTCACATTCAGGTCTATCATCCATTTTGAGCTTTTTTTGTGTGTATGGTAGAAGAAAGTGAACTAGTTTCATTCTTCTGCATGTTGCTGTTCAGTTCTCCCAGTACCATTTGTTAAAGAAACTGTCTGTTTTCCATTGGATACGCTTCCTGCTTTGTCAAAGACTTATTTGGCCATACATTTGTGGGTCCAGTTCTGGGTTCTCTATTGTATTCCATTGGTCTATGTGCTGTTTTTGTGCCAACACCATACTGTCTTCATAGTATGTAGTAGAGGCTTTGTAGTAAAGGCTAAAGTCTGGGATTGTGATGCTTCTTGCTTTGGTTTTCTTCTTCAATATTACTTTGGCTATTCTGGGTCTTTTGTGGTTCCATACAAATTTTAGGATTGCTTGTTCTAGCTTCGAGAAGAATGCTGGTGCAATTTTGATTGGGATTGCATTGAATGTGTAGATTGCTTTGGGTAGTACTGACATTTTAATATTTCTTCCTCCAATCCGTGAGCATGGAATGTTTTTCCATTTCTTTGTATCTTCTTCAATTTCCTTCATAAACTTTCTATAGTTTTCAGCATACAGATCTTTTACAACTTTAGTTAGGTTTATTCCTAGGTATTTTATGATTCTGGTGCAATTGTGAATGGGATCAGTTTCTTTATTTCTCTTTCTGTTGCTTCATTATTGGTGTATAAAAATGCAACCGATTTCGGTACATAAATTTTGTACCCTGTGACTGCTGAATTCATGTATCAGTTCTAGCAGACTTTTGGTGGGGTCTATCAGGTTTTCCATGTAGAATAACATGTTGTCTGCAGAAAGTGAAAGCTTGACTTCTTTGACAATTTTGATGCCTTTTATATTATTTTGATGTCTGAATGCTGACGCTAGGACTTCCAACACTATGTTAAACAACAGTGGTGAGAGTGGACATCCCTGTCGTGTTCCTGATCTCAGGGGGAAAGCTCTGTTTTTCCCCATTGAGGATGACATTAGCTGTGGGCTAATCTATCCATTGTGTAAGTGGGGTATTAAAGTCCCCTGAAATTACCACATTCTTATCAATAAGGTTGCTTGTGTTTGTGATTAATTGTTTTATATATTTGGGGGCTCTCGTATTCGGCGCATAGACATTTATAATTGTTAGCTCTTCCTGATGGATAGACCCTGTAATTATTATATAATGCCCTTCTTCATCCTTTGTTACAGCCTTTAATTTAAAGTCTAGTTTGTCTGATATAAGTATGGCAACTCCAGCTTTCTTTTGACTTCCAGTAGCATGATAGATAGTTCTCCATCCCCTCATTTTAAATCTGAAGGTGTCCTCAGGTCTAAAATGAGTCTCTTGTAGACAGCAAATAGAGGGGTCTTGGGTTTTCATCCATTCTGATACCCTATGTCTTTTGGTTGGAGCATTTAGCCCATTTACATTCAGTGTTATTATTGAAAGATATGGGTTTAGAGTCATTGTGACGTCTGTAGGTTTCATGCTTGTAGTGATGTCTCTGGTACTTTGTGGTCCTTGCAACATTTCACTCACAGAATCCCCCTTAGGATGTCTTGTAGGGCTGGTTTAGTGGTGATGAATTCCTTCAGTTTTTGTTTGTTTGGGAAAACCTTTATCTCTCCTTCTATTCTGAATTACAGGCATGCTGGATAAAGCATTCTTGGCTGCATATTTTTCCTGTTCACCACATTGAAGATTTCCTGCCATTCCTTTCTGGACTGCCATGTTTCAGTAGAGAGATCCGTCACGAGTCTTATCGGTCTCCCTTTGTAAGTTAGAGCCTGTTTATCCCTAGCTGCTTTCAGAATTTTCTCTTTATCCTTATAATTTTTCCAGTTTCACTATGATATGTCGTACAGAAGGTTGATTCAAGTTACGTCTGAAGGGAGTTCTCTGTGCCTCTTGGATTTCAATGCCTGTTTTCTTCCCCAGATCGGGGAAGTTCTCAGCTATGATTTGTTCAGGTACACCTCCAGCCCTTTTCTCTCTCTCTTCTTCTGGAATTCCTATGATACAGATATTAATCCATTTGATTGAATCACTTAGTTCTCTAATTCTCCCCTTGTGATCCTGGATTTTTCTCTCTCTTTTTCTCAGTTCCTCTTTTTCCATAATTTTATCTTCTAATTCACCTATTCACCCCTCTGCCTCTTCAATCCATGCTATGGCCACCTCCATTTTATTTTGCACCTCATTTATACCATTTTTTTAATTCATCATGACAATTTTTTAGTTCCTTGATCGCTGTAGCAATAGATTCTCTGCTATCTTCTATGCTTTTTTCCAGCCCAGTGATTAATCTTATGACTATTATTCTAAATTCTTTTTCAGTTTTATTGCTTATACCTGTTTTGATCAATTCTTTAGCTGTCACTTCTTCCTGGAATTTCTTTGAGGAGAATTCTTCCATTTCATCATTTTGGCAAGTTTTTTTGTCCCTTATGAGTTTTGAAAGCTTGTTATGTGCTCTGTACCTGCAAGCCCTGCTATATTAAAGGGAGGTCATACACTGTCCAGTGTTCTTTGGAGAGGGGTACTTGCTTTCTGTTGTTGTGACTTTGGTTACTTTATCTCCCTACTCATAGTGATGTTTTGGCCTTTCCACCAGGTCTACTGTGATTTGTTCCTTAAGTAGCCCTGGAAAGGAAAACAAACATACAAAAAAACAGAAAACAAAAACATGCAAACATAGAAACAAACAAACAAAGAAAAATCCAAAAACAAAAAACCAGAAACACCAGCTACAACTAAAGAACAGGATGGAGGCAGTGCTGATGGAAGAGCACATACAAAGGGAGAAATGACAGGAGCCGGGAAAAAGAATAAATAAACATTGACCAGGAAGAGAGATTAAATGGCTTAATCCAGAGAGAGAGAAAGGAAAATAGAGAAGGAGGTGGGGGAGAAAAGAAACAAAGATAAAGTTACCCAGGCAGAGAAACTATAAGCTTAATTATTCCAGAGAAAGAGAAAGGAAAGAAGGATGTGTAGAATATGTGTCAAGAGAATGGATTAAATATGTCTGCTTATACAAAACAACAACCAGAGTGACCAGACTAGAGGAGGGAAGAGATAAGGAGAAAAGGAAGGAAGAATATATGTAAATAACAAGAATTGTCCTAGAATTAATCCAGGCAATGCAGCAGCGCTGGTCTGGAGGAGGCGGCCATCTGGTTCCACAGCGTCTACCCTGCTCCAGTAGATAGGCAGTTACCTGGCTCTGGGGGGTGTGGCTTGGTGTAGGAGGGTCCCACCTCCACTGTGGGCCCTGTGGACCAATCTCTGAGGCCCCTCACCTTGGTGGTGGTGGGGAGAAAAATGGCGGCCCCCCAGTCTCTTCTCCATGGACCAGTGTCCAAAATCACTTGGTTGGAGCTGTCCTCACTGTGCTGCGGGTGCAGATGAGGTGGTCTGTCTCACTCGCCTGACTCCGGTGCCCTGGTGCTTGGCTGGGATTCAAACTCCTGCTCCATGCAACCTGGTACTGGGGAAACAACTCTCCATGCTGCCTGATATGTGGTACTGGCTGGTTTTGTCCTGTGCTGCAGCACTCCAGGGAGGGGGTCACTTTCTCCTACTGTCGACTGTGCCCCTGACCTAGCCACCGAGCCTGGGGTTGGTTCTCCTCCTCCCCAGGTGCATGAACAGGGCAGCCATCCCAGTCTGGAGAAAGCCCTGCAGTTAGAGATGGGATCCCTCTCCACCCTGGTCCAAGGTTTTTCTCTTGTCCAGATACAGTCCTATGCTTCCCCAGCCTCTCTTTCTCTTCATCTCTCCGCAGAAGGGGATCCCTCCCCTCCATGCCTACATGGCCTGTTTTATCTCTCCTAGTTCGCAATCACCCACCTATGGCCCATCAGGTTGTTCCAGTGTCTCCCTGGTAGCAACTCAGTCTCTTTTCCTCCCAGACTCTTGGAGTTCAAAGTCCTTTGGCTTTAACCCTTCTTTGAGAGACACAGAAAGTTCAGATCCCCCAATTCTCTGCCATGTTGGACCCTCCTCCTAAGATATTGTTTTAAAAAGTTGATTCTTCTGCCTCTATCCTGAAAATAATTTAGCTTGTCTTTATGCATCTCTTTGTTTCTATCTCCAAGTTTCTAATGATCTTTTTAGTTCTATTTAATAAGCTATCTAACCAATCTGCTGAATGTTTTTTTCATTTCAAGGATTGCATTAAAAATTAATAAATATTATTAAAATATTTGTAATGTTTATTTTTGAGAGATAGAGAGTGTGGGGGAGGGACAGAGAAAGAGGGAGACACAGGATCCGAAGTAGGCTCTGGCTCTGAGATGTCAGCACGGAGCCCAGATGCAGGGCTTGAACTTACAAATCGCGAGATTATGACTTGAGTGAAACTCAGACACTTAACCAACTGAGCCAGCCAGGTGCCCCAATAGATGTCATTTTTTTTTAGACCAGTTTTAGGCTTATAGAAAAATTGAGTGGAGAGTACAGAGTTCCCAAATACATCTTTATCCGCCCCCGCCGCCCGTCTTGCTCAGAGAGTTTCTCTTATTTTTAGCATCTTGCATTTGTGTCATATATTTGTTACAACTAACGAACCAATACTGATACATTATTATTAACAAGAGTCCAAAGTTTACATTGTGGCATGCTCTTTGTGTTGTACAATTCTATGGGTTTTGAAAAATGTATACTGACACATATCCACCCTTATAGTATCATACAGAGTATTTTCAATGCTCACATATCTCCTATTTGTCCTTCTCTTTCTCTCCTTGAACTCCTGGAAAACACTGATGTTTTTTACTGTCTCCATAGTTTTGCCTTTGCCAGAATGACATAAGTTTGGAATTATACAGTGTGTAACCTTTACATGCTGCCTCTTTCCCTTAGTGTTATGCGCTTAAAATTCCTTCATGTCTGGTGAGTGCATGATATCTTGTTTCTTTTTATTGCTGTGTAATACTCCATTGTATGGATATACTAGAGTTTGCTTATCCATTCACCTGTTCAGAGATATTTTGGCTGCTTCCAAGTTTTGACAATTATGAATAAAGTTTCTATAACATCTGTATGCAGGTGTTTGTGTGGACATAAGTTTTCAGCTCCTTTGGGTTAATACTAAGGAGCATGACTGTATAGTAAGTGTATGCTTAGCTTTGTAAGGAACTGCCAAACTGTTTTCCTAAGTGGTTGTACCATTGTGCATTCCCACCAGCACTGAATGAGGGTCTTGTTGATTCACATCCTTTCCAACATTTGGTGTTGTCAGTGTATTGAATTTTAGCCATTCTAATAGGTATATAGTGGTACCTCATTGTTGTTTTTTGATCTGCAATTTTTAAATGAAATATGATGATGTTGATTATCTTCTCATATGCTTTTCTGCCATGTCAATGGATTCTTCACACCAGATTTCTCATAGTGTTTTTTCCTAGATAGTACATATACTGCAAATTTTAGCCCTAAATAATACTTTAGAGGTCCATGGTTGTGCCTGTTCGGGCTAGTCTTTCTTAGGTGTCCAGAGAACAAATGGAGGGATTATTCCTTGACAGGACAGACAGTTCCTCCTATAAGGAGGAAGCAGGAGTGGGTAGGAGCAGATGCAGATATGTTTTTATATCCAGTGTTTTGAATTTGTGTGAGTTTCCAACTGATTGATTCTGATTTAGTAGACAAGGTTCTCTTCCAAGAGTAAAGAGCTAGGTTCTGGAATCAAGATCGGAGGTTTGAATAGGGTGTACATATGAAGCGTTAATTAGGCAGAGTGGGAGAGTGAGCTAACTTGAGGCAATGTGTAAGCTTGCTGGACCCTGCTAATAGTCTATGTTGGTAATCATTTTAGTGGCACCATTTTGTTCTCCAGGTGACTACCCAATTATGTTCTTGTTTCAGTTTATATTAATGTTGAGATGGACTAGATAGAATGGAGAAAACAATTTTAAGGATTTGAACATACTTAAAAGAAAGCTATCATAAAAAGGGCATGGAATCTAAAAGTTAATTAAGAATGGAAATCATACAGAGTGGGCTGAAGATTTAGAAAGGAACTTGTGGTATTAATAGATTAGCTGTTTTGGTGAGGATAGGAAGCAGATACAGTCAGCATATGCTTGGGCAAGTAATTGTGTGGCTAGGCAGTGGGATGTTTGAATTAGTATACTTGGAAGTGGAGAAAGGATGTGACTATGGGAGTGCATAACGAAGGAGAGTGAAGGGAAATTCAACTGAGATCAGAGGAGGAAATGGAATCAAGGGGACGAGGTGAAGAAGTTTTCCAGATGGACATGGAAGTCTTTATGATACAAGTGTAAGACTTCCATGCATTTGTTTGTGAGGGAATCCAGGGGACCTTCAGATAGCCTTGAGGAATAGGAGAAGACAGATAACATAAATCTCAAAGCAGCATTAGCTCCTACACTAAAGTGAATGAGCACTAGCTGGGAACAAAATTATTAAAGAAAAATTTCTATCAACAATAAAAAATACTACATGGAAATAGAAACAGTGCCATAATAATTTACTTCTTTGAAATATCAAATATTTAAGTGAAATAATCCAGAACACATATACAAATTTATACATATATATGTTCATTACAGAACAATTTCAACAGAGAAAAACAGAAACTTTATAAATATTCAATAAGTGAAATGGTTAAATGTATTTATTATGTCACCAAGGTATAATATTTAGTCACTCAAATTTTTAAAGAAATATTTATAGATTACTAACTATGTGTCATTGCATCAGACAGGAGATACATGCAGCTGAATTAAAGGAGCTCCATGGTTTACATAACATTTGTTACAACTGGGAACATTTATTACCAATTGTTAATTGGAAATTCCTATATTATGAAATTAAATAAAAAAGTATACCACATACACAGTTTGATCTCAACCATAAATAAATCCATGAATAGGGAAGAAAAAAATCTTAGAGGGTTATCAATGAAAATGTTCCATTAAGTCCCTTGCATGATGGAATGAAAGTATTAGTCCTGTACACAAAACAATATTAATACATTTTCATTGGATTTGATTTTATTAACATTTTATCATGGTGTGGTGAACATAGTTGGTTGAATGGGTGGTGAAGGAGTAAATGAATGTTTGGGAGAATCTTTAGAATTCCAGCTCCTAATATGCTTCTGTGCCTTCTGGAAGTCAGGGTTGAAGAGGGTGAGCTGGAGTGACGTGTGGAGCCTTGATGAAAGTCCCTAACCACACTTCTGTCCTCTACCCTCACCTCTCCAATCTAAAACCTCTCTTCCACCTCCTCTCCTGTCAAGCTCATGCAGCTCTTCAGACAAGGAAGGGTTCAGGGCTTATTGTTATGTCACTGGCAGTAGAGGAGATCCTAGGGGAGAAGAAAGTCACATGAATAAGTCCATGGTCCCCAAAGATGCTCAGAGAAAGAATAATTTACCCTGCAATTCCTCCTCCAACTTAATCCCTTAGCCACTGCATACAGTCTGCTTGTTGTGAGAATACCCTGCAATCCAGGCAGGGGCATAACTCCAGTCTGTGGTTCCTGATGGCTGTGATGGAGAGTTTGGGGTGAGGAGAGAGTAGGTTGGTACTGACCAGGATAGCCTGGTGACTTTCTGGGCCCTTCTGTCCATGGGCATCAATGGTGGGGTCTGGCTGAGGGTGGGTATAAAGAAGGTGGAAAACACTGAATTTACTGATGAGAGACATGGGGGACAATAATAGATTGCCTTCATCATTTGGTAACTCTTTAGGCACTGTATTTGGAATTCTCCATTCCTTGAGAGGGCAGACAAAAATTCACCATTCCCTGAGAGGACAGACAAAAATGTTCCCATGGATGCTTTGTGGCATAGTGGAAACACTAGTGGAAGGAGAGGCATGAGACCTTCTTGACTCATTTCTTTTGTGAACTTGGGAAAACTGCCTTTCCTTCTGTGGCCTTGCTAAATAGTAAGTTATATGACAAGGTTATTCTAAAGCAGGAGCTGGCAACATTTTTTTGTAAAGGGCAAGAGTAAAAGTGTTAAGCTTCAAAGATGGTCTCTGTTGCAACTACTCTGTCCCAAAGAAAACAGTCCTAGTAGATACGGGGAATGGGTGTATTCCAATAAAATTTTACCCATAAAAAAAAGCAGGTGGTAGACAAGATTTGGCCCACAGGCTGCAGTTTGATGAGCCCTGGTATAACGTGCCAAACAGAATTGATATTTTATATCTCTGACTCATGTTTGGGTAAATCAAGAGTGGAACTGGTGAAGCAGGGGTGTTGTCCTATGAGTTGCATTTCTATGAGAGTCCCTCATGGCAGGGATAAGGGGGCTGTAAGGCTGGAGACAGGGGTAAGAGTGGAATAGCCTCTGGAAGCTTCATCTCCTGGAAGAAACTGATTCAAGAAGAGGAGAATCAGTGTGCTGAATGAAGATACGCAAATTTATGACTTAAGTAAGTCATAACTTGTCTCTGTGACAGTGAGTTTGACTGGTTAATGACTGTGTATGAATTTGGGTGGCTATTATGTGAAGGAAAGCTTAAAAGTGTATGTGAGTGTGCACGTGTGCGTGAATGTGTTCACAGTGAAGGGCTGTTTGTATGAATAGTGAAAATGTGTGTGTAGATATTCATCAAAATTTTTATGAGTGAATGTGTGTGGTGACTGTATAAATGAATGTATGTGATAATATGCATCTGAATGGAAGATTGTGTGTTTGTATGTGGATTTGTAGCAAGCAGAACTGGAATTGAACCCAGGTAGGTCAGACTCTAAATCCTCAATCGCTTGTTTGTCCTATGATACATTGTCTTACATGTCTTAGATATTGTGGAATATATAGGAGAATTGAAGGGAGTAGGGAGGAAGCCAAGGAAAGGTGGTGTAGTAGTCAACATAACAAAATGGAAGTTTTAAAAGCTAATGGAAGCTTTGATGCTAATACTTCTGGATTCAAATATCAGCGTATCTACTAACAAGGTGTTTGACTTTGGGTATTTACTTACCTGAGAGTCAATTTCTTCATGCATGAACTAGTGATATGTTCAATTTCATAGGTTTGGTGTGATTATTAGAAATAACATATCTAACAGTAGGCATTTAATGGTTGCTATTATCACACAAAAGTATTAATAATGGAAATTGGAGATTCCTAATAATGAGAAATTAATCTGGCACTTAATTTAAACCTAAAATTAATGTAGATTTGGCAAGCATGCTATGATAGATTATTTTAGAGAAGCTTCAGCAGCATTATTTAGAAGCATTATTTAGAAGCTTCAGCAGCATATTTGTGTTGTAAGTAAAGTGGTTTGGGTAAAGATTAAAGGATGGTAAAAAGATAGAAGAAAGAAAGCATATCCATTCTGTGAAACCAAAGTGAAGGGGGAAGAGACCATTGATCATATATACAGATGAAGGAGAAGGAGCCAACAGAGAGAGAGAGAAAGAGAGATTGAAGTTACTAGAGTGACAGATTAGTAGGAAGAGGTACTTAAAGAGAAGGTTGGGGTCCAGTGTGCAGATGGAGACAGATGGAAGGTTGAGTCTTGAATTGGAGAAAAAGAGAAAAGGCAATTCAAATATAATAAATTTGTAGATGGAAGAGTGAGGGTGAAGAGGTTAAGGGAATGAAAAATGGATGTTTTTATTGTTTTTTCTCCTTAGGTCAGGAATTAGGAAGTCACAATTATCTGATGAAGGGGACCAGTGTAGAATAAGGCATGTATGAAGTGATTCGGAGGATGGTGTATGTAGGCAAATTCTAGCTCCACCATTTACTAGCCAGGTGACCTTGGGTAGGGCACTACTTAAATCCTCCAAGCTCTGTTTGCTCCCTTATCAGTAAAATGAGGGAAATGACTACAATTATCTCACACTGTGGTGATTAAAACAGTGCACATGCAGTCCTTAGTACAGAGCCCCTCCTAACTGATCTGTCTCCATTTTCCAACCTGCCTCCTCCATTCCCCATCCATCTTACACAATATTGCAAGAGTGAGAGAGCTACCTAAAATGCCAACTTCATCATGCCATTCTCTTACTACAAATCCTTCAGTGGCTCTTACTGCTTCAACATAAATTCTAAACTTCTTACACTTAAACTCAAAATCCTCAGTGATTTGGCCCCTACCTCACTGCCTGACATTATTTTCTACCATTTTGTGTGAAGCCCTCTTTGCTACGGTAACCTTGAATCATTATAATTTTCCTCCATAATCTATATCCTTTCAGATTTCTGTGACTTTGTTCATGTTATTCCCTCCTCACGTGACTTGACTTGGCAAAACCTTACTTCTTCAAGGTTCAACTTAGGGTGGCACTTTTAGAAAATCTTTTCTGAGCTTCCGGGAAGCTCTCCATGTTTCCACAGCTCATTGTGTTTAACTTTTCCTTTACATTGTCCTTATCATTTAGATATTTTGCTTAACTTTATCCTCCAGGTAGGTCCTCTAGGAGCCATGGTAGGTGCTCAGTAAGGCTTATTAAATTATAGTCAACTCAGTGACTGGTTTTGAGATACATATCACATTCAGATGGTCAAAGTAGAAATGGCAGTGTTTGTTTTTCACAGCTCTTAACTATTTATAACAGCCTCAGACTAAGATCTATGGTGTTCTAGAGCTGGAACAACTCTCTTACAGATGATCTAATCCAGCTTCTCCCCAACATTAGATTTAAGGTGATAAGAGAGAGATCCAGAGCAGGGAAGTATTTTACTGAGGTCAAATAGTAAATAGAATGTCAAAGAGTTTTAACCCATGTTTCCTGACTTTCTGACCAGGATCCTTTCCACTGCTCACCCAGTGACAAATGATCTATTCCTACCTCCCTTACTTCAACCCTTTTCAACTTTTTTGGCAAGATAGAAGTGACTGCAAATCTTATACACCAACATCTAGGTGACTTGTCCTGGGAATGGCAACCCCTAACCACACTGGTGCCAGCCACTCACTTTTCATTCTGCGGGGCATCCCTGGCCTGGAAGACCAGCACATATGGATTTCTCTTCCCTTCTTTATTTCCTACCTGGTTGCTGTCCTTGGGAATAGCCTCCTTGTCTTCATCATCATTACTGAACGCAGCCTCCATGAACCCATGTACCTCTTTCTCTGCATGCTAGCTGTGGCTGACCTCATCCTGTCCACTACCACTGTGCCCAAAGCCCTGGCCATATTCTGGTTTCATGCTGGGGAGATCTCCCTTGATGGCTGCATCACTCAAATCTTCTTCATCCATGCCACCTTCATTGCTGAATCAGGGATTCTGTTGGCCATGGCATTTGACCGCTATGTGGCCATCTGTGACCCACTGCGATATACTACACTGCTCAGTCATGCAGTAATCATAAAGGTTGGTCTGGCTGTGGTCCTGAGAAGCTTCTCTGTGATACTCCCAGATGTGTTCCTGGTGAAGAGACTGCCTTTCTGCCATAGCAATGTGTTACCACATACCTACTGTGAGCACATGGCTGTTGCCAAGTTTGCTTGTGCTGATATTCGTGTCAATGTCTGGTATGGCTTGTCTGTTCTTCTCTCTACTGTAATGCCAGATGCCTTGCTCATCTTGGTTTCGTATACCCTCATCCTCAATGCAGTCTTCCACCTCCCTTCCCGAGGAGCTCGGCAAAAGGCTCTAGGCACGTGTGGCTCCCACCTTGGGGTCATTTCCATGTTCTATTTGTCTGGCATTTTTACTGTAATTACCCAGCGGTTTGGGCATCATGTTCCCCTCCATACTCACATTCTGCTGGCCAATATCTGCACATTAGCCCCTCCCATGCTGAACCCTATCATTTATGGGGTCAAGACCAGGCAGATTCGAGAGTGTGTGGTCAGTACTCTGTCTTCACAGTAGAAACATATTGAGTCTGTGTGACTGATCTGGTGGTATGTTCACCACTATGGTGTCTCACATTTTGTTTCCCTATTTTGTAGAAACTTATTAACTAAGGGTTCTACTGACTGTGAACAAATGGATTTATCATGACTCTGAAAGATAAATTGTCATGTTGCCTTTATAAGGTAGTGTTTAGAAAAGAGCATGAGGTTTTTTGGATATGATATCAAAAGTACAGGCAATAAAAGCAAAATAAACAAGTGGGACTACATCAAACCAAAAAGCTTCTGCACAGCAAAGAAAGCACTCAACAGAACAAATAGGCAACATATGGAATGGGAGAAAATATTTGCAAATCATTATCTGATAAAGAGTAAATAGCCAAAATATATAAGAAATCCATATAACTCAATAACAAAACTCAATAGTAAAGGAACAAATAACCTGACTTAAATATGGGAAAAGGACCTGAATAAACTTTTTTTTTCCAGAGAAGACATACAAATGGCCAACAGGTACGTGAAAAAGTTCTCAACATCACTAATTATCAGGGAAATGCAAATCAAAGCCACAATGAAACTTCACCTCACACCTTTTAGCATAGCTATTATCAAAAAGAGATAATATATGTTGATGAGGATGTGGAGAAAAGGGAACCCTTGTGCACTGTTGGTAGGAATGTAAATTGGTAGAGCTATTAAGGAAAATAGTGTGGAGGTTCCTCAAAAACTGAAAACTAGAACCGCCATATTGTCCAGAAATTCCACTTCTGGGTATATATATGAAGGAAATGAAATCACTATCTTGAAGAGATGTCTGTACCCCCTCATGTTCATAGCAGCATTATTTATAATACACAAGACATGGAAACAACCTATGTGTCCACTGACAGATGAAAAAAAAAATGTGGCGCGCACGCGCGCGCGCACACACACACACACACACACACACACACACACTGGAATACTATTCAGTCATAAAAAGGAAATCCTGCCATCTGTGACAACATGGATGAATCCTGAGGACATTAAGCTAAGTAAAATAAGTCAGACAGAGAAAGACAAATACTATATGAGATCACTTGTATGTGGAATCTAAAACTGAACTCATAGAAACAGAACAGTTTGATGGTTGCTAGAGATGAGTAGTGGGGGATGGGAGAAAGGGGTGAAGGTTGTCAAAATGTACAACTTCCAGTTATACAATGAATCAGTTCTAGGAGTGTAATGTACAACATGATGACTACAGTTAATACTGTATTGCATATTTGAAAGTCTCTAAGAGAGTATATCTTAACAGTTCCTACCACACACAGAGAAAAATTTAACTACATGAGGTGGTGGATGGGTTAACACACTTTATTGTGTGGTAATCATTTTGCAATATAAATGTGTCAAATCATTATGTTGTATACCTTAAACTTACAAAATGTTATATGTCAATTATACCTTAATAAATCTGGATGGAAAAAATGTGGTACATATATACAATGGAATATTATTCAACCATAAAAAGAAAAGCCTGCTATTTGTGATAACATGGATGAACCTGGAGGACACTACACCAAGTGAAATAAGCCAGATACAGAAAAACAAAGACTGTGTGCTCTCTTATAGGTGGGATCTAAAAACCTCAAACTTCCAGAAGCAGAGAGTAGAATGGTGGTTTCCAGGGGCACAGGGGTGGGGGAAATAGGTATTGGTTGAAGGTTACAAACTTTGTTATAAGTTCTGAGGATCTAATGTACAGTATGATGACTATAGTTAATATATACTGAGAGTTGATATTAAGTGTTCTCACTATACATATACAAAAGGTAACTATGTGAGGCAAGGAATCTGTCAATTAGCTTCATTGTGGTAATCATTTTACAAAATATGCATATATATTTAAGTGTACATCTTAAGTGTATGCAGTTTTTAGGTCACTTATACCACAATAAAGCTGGAAAAAAATTAAATATAAATACATAGTTTCATAAAGGGATGGGCACCACAATCTCTAAATTCCCTGATTATACCTTTATCATAGGGCTGTGATAGAACTAAAAATATAAACAGGATCTTGATATGCATGACATAGAGTAAGCAGTGGATAAGTTTTTAACTTCTACCTTAGTTTATCTTTTAAAATGTAGTGCAATAACTTCTGCCTCTTCTAATTCAAAAAGAAGTTATGGAATCAAAGGAGATCACAAAAGTTAACAGGCCTTATTTGCATTTTAAAGGAAAATATTAATCATAACTGGAATTGGTGCTGGTAGAATCTTCATTTCTCAAGAGAATTTTGTGTGATCTGTGCGGTATACAGATCACTTGCTAGTAATTACCGATGGGGATAGAAATCAAGATACTATTATCTTTACCACTTAATTTCTTTCAGTGGGGACCAAAGCGATGGTAGTATGTCATCTGTGTAATAGACCTCTCCAAGTATTGGAGTAACCTGATATGCCAAAGAATTCAGATTTAGAGAAATGAGAGTATTTAAGTTTATATCATTATGATAGCTTTCTCCCAAAAGTATATCAATTAAAGGGAACAAATCATCATTTACATTAGTCAACTCCAAAGAGACAGAAGCAGAAAAGTATATTTTATAATTTACCCTTAAAAAATTTCTCTATAACCTTGACATGCAGAATCCAACCATTCCCCAGTTATATCCCCATTCATAGAGAACTGAGCTCTCCTTTTCTTCCTTCAGTTTATCAATCAAAGCATGATTAATTTTGTCAACTTATATTGATTTAGCTCTGCAATGTTGCCATCTCACCTGAGGATTTTGTTCTCTTTATCTTTTCTTCAAAGTACCTTCTGTCCAGTGTTTTTTTTTTTTTTTTAATTTTTTTTCAACGTTTATTTATTTTTGGGCCAGAGAGAGACAGAGCATGAACGGGGGAGGGGCAGAGAGAGAGGGAGACACAGAATCGGAAACAGGCTCCAGGCTCTGAGCCATCAGCCCAGAGCCCGATGCGGGGCTCGAACTCACGGACCGCGAGATCGTGACCTGGCTGAAGTCGGACGCTTAACCGACTGCGCCACCCAGGCGCCCCTTCTGTCCAGTGTTAAGACAGACCATCACTCATACTTACAAATAACTCATCACTAAATTTTAAGGTCGCTGATATCTTTGTACAGTATCTACATTTCATGAAGTGGATAGCAGATTTACTAAAGACTAGCAGATTTCCTGAAGGAAATTTGAGATTCTATTTTATTAAAAAATTTTTAATTCCAGTGTAGCTCACATACAGTGTTCTATTAGTTTCAGGTGTACCATATAGTGATTCAACAGTTCCTTACGTTACTCGGTGCTCATCAAGGTGAGTGTACTTTTAATCCCCTTCACCTGTCTCATCCATTCCTCCACCCACCTCCCCTCTGGTAACCATCTGTTTGTTTTCTATAGTGATGAGTCTGTCTTTTGTTTGTCTCTCTTTATTTGTTTCTTAAATTCCACATTTTAATGAAATCATATGGTATTTGTTTTTCTCTGACTGGCTTACTCCACGTATCATTATATTCTCTAGTGCTATCCATGCTGTTGCAAATGGCAAATTTTCGTTCTTTATTATGGCTGAGTAATATTCCATTATATACATATAATAAAATATACATATTCCTATATATATACACACCACATCTTATCATCCATTGATTTATCAATTACACTTGGGCTGCTTCCAAAATTTTGCTATTTGTGAATAAGCTGCAATAAATATATAGAGGTACATATCTCCCATTGGATTAGTATTTTCATGTTTTTTTTTTGGGCAAATATCCAGTACAGCAATTACTGGATAGTAGGATGGCTCTATTTTTAATGTTTTGAGGAATCTCCATACTGTTTTCCACTGTGGATGCCCAGCTTGCATTCCCACCAACAGTACATGAGGGTTCCTTTTTCTCCACATACTTACCAATACTTGTTTCTTGAGTTTTTGCTTTTAGCTATCCTGACAGGTGTGAGATGATATCTCATTGTGGTTTTGATTTGTATTTCCCTGATGATCAGTGATGTTGAGAACCTTTTCATATGTCTGTTGGCCATCTATGTCTTCTTTGGAGAAATGTCTCTTAATATCTTCTGCCCATTTTTAACTAGATGATTTGGGTTTTTTCTTCTGTGTGTTAAATTGTGTAAGTTTTTAATATATTTTGGATACTAATTCTTTATTGGATATGTCATTTGAAATTATCTTTTCTCATTCAATAGTTTGTCTTTTAGTTTTAGGTTATTTCCTTTGTTAAGCAGAGCTTTTTATTTTGATGTAGCCCCAATAGTTTATTTTTGCTTTTGTTTTCCTTGCCTCAGGAGGCATACCTAGAAAAAAGTTTCTATGGCCTATGTCAATAGGTTACTGCTTGTGTCCTCCTGTAGGATATTTATGGTTTCAGGCCACACATTTAGGTCTATTAAACCATTTTGAGCTAATTTTTGTGTATGGTGAAAGTAAGTAGTCTAGTTTCATTCTTTTGCATGTTACTGTCCAGTTTTCCAATCATCATTTGTTGAAGGTACGTTTTCTCATTGGATATTCATTCTTCCTTTGTCAATGATTAATTGATAATATAATTGTGGTTTTATTTCTAGGTTTTCTATTCTAGTCCATTGATCAATGCATCTATTTTTATGTCAGTATCATACTGTTTTAATTATTACCACTTTGTAATAGAACTTCAAGTCTGGAATTGTGATGCCTCTGATTTTATTTTTCAAGATTGCTTTGGCTATTCAAGGTCCTTTGTGGTTCCATACAAATTTTAGGATTGTTTGTTTTAGTTCTATGAAAAATGCTATTTTGATTGGGATTGCATTAAATGTGTCAATTGTTCTGGGTAGTATAGACATTTGAACAATATTTGTTCTAACCCATGAGCATAGAGTGTCTTTCCATTTCTTGGTGTTGTTTTGAATTTCTTTCAACAATTTTTTATAGTTTTCAGAGTACAGGTCTTTCACCTCTTTGGTTATTTTTATTCCTAGGTATTTTATTGTTCTGGTGTAATTGTAAATGGAATTGTTTTCTTAATTTCTCTTTCTGCTGCTTCATTGTTGGTGTACAGAAATGCAACAGATTTCCATGTTGATTTTTTTTTAAATTTTTTTTTTCAACGTTTTATTTTTATTTTTGGGACAGAGAGAGACAGAGCATGAACGGGGGAGGGGCAGAGAGAGAGGGAGACACAGAATGGGAAACAGGCTCCAGGCTCTGAGCCATCAGCCCAGAGCCTGACGCGGGGCTCGAACTCACAGACCGCGAGATCGTGACCTGGCTGAAGTCAGACGCTTAACCGACTGCGCCACCCAGGCGCCCCAATGTTGATTTTGTATGGTGCAACCTTATTGAATTATCAGTTCTAGCAGGTTTTTTTTGGTGGAGTCTTTAGGGTTTTCTATACATAGTATCATGTCAGCTGCAATAGTGAAAAGTTTTACTTCTTCCTTATCAATTGGGTTGCCTTTTTGTTGTCTGATTGTTGTGTCTAGAACTTCTAGTACTATGTTGAATAAAAGTGGTGAGAGTGGACATACATCTTTGTCTTGTTCCTGACCTTAGAGTAAAATCTCTCACTTTTTCCCCAGGAAGGATGATGTTAGCTGTGGTTTTTTTTTTTTATATAAGGCCTTTATTATGTTGAGATATGTTCCCTCTAAAATTATTTTGTTGAATGTTTCTATCATGAATGGAGGTTGTACTTTGTCAAATGCTTTTTCTGCATTTATTGAAATGATCATATGGTTTTAATCCTTTCTCTTGTTGATGTGATGTATCATGTTGATTGATGTGTAGATACTGTAGCACCCTTGCATCCAGAGAATAAATTTAACTTGATTGTGCTAAATGCTTTTTAAAAATGTATTGTTGGATTCAGTTTGGTAATATTTTGTTGAGGATTTTTGCATTTATGCTCATCAGGGATATTGGCCTGTAGTTCTCTTTTCTTGTGGGGTTTTTATCTGGTTTTGGCATCAGGGTAATGCTGGGCTCATTGAATGAATTTGGAAGTTTTACCTCTTCTTCTTTTTTTTTTTTTTTTTTTTTAAGTTTGAGAATAGATATTGACTCTAAGTGTTTGGTAGAATTTACCTGTGAAGCCATCTGGACCTGAACTTTTGTTTGTTGAGGTTTTTTTGATTACTGTTTCAGGTTCCTTGCTGGTAATCAGTATGTTCAGATTTTGTGTTTCTTCCTGCTTTAGTTTTGGTAGGTTATATGTTTCTAGTTATTTATCCATCTCTTCTAGGTTGTCTTGTTGGCATATAATTTTTCATATTGTTATAATCCTTTGTGTTTCTGTGATGTTGGTTGTTATTTCTCCTTCTTGTGATTTTATTTGAGTACTCTTTTTTTTTTTTTTTTGATGAGTCTGGCTAGAGGTTTATCAATTTTGATTTTTCAAAGAACAAAGCTCCTGGTTTCTTTGATGTGTTCTATTGTGTTTTTTGTTTCTATATCCTTTATTACTGGTTTTATTGTTGTTGTTTTTCTAGCTCCTTTAGGTGTAAGGTTAGGTTGCTTATTTGAGATTTTTCTTGCTTTTGAGATGGGCCTTTATTGCTATAAGTTTCCCTCAGAACTTTTGCTGTATCTCAAAGGTTTTGAGCTGTTGGGTTTTTATTTACATTTCTCTCCATGTAGTTTTCTATTTCTTCTTTGATTTCTTGGTTGACCTATTCATAGTTTAGTAGCATGTTATTTAACCTCCATGTATTTGTGCCCTTTACAGATTTTTTTTCTTGTGGTTGATTTCCAGTTTCATAATGTTGTGGTCAAAATAGATGGTAGGACTTTGATATTCTGAATTTGTTGAGATTTGTTTTATGGCCTAATATGTGATCTATTCTGGAGAATGTTCCATTTGCACTTGAAAAGAATGTGTATTCTGCTGTTTTAGGCTGGAATGTTCTGAATATACCTGTTAAATCTATCTGGTCTAGTGAGTCATTCAAAGCCATTGTTTCTTGCTGATTTTGTTTTGTGATATGTCCCAAAATATGTCTATTTTGTCCAAATATTGCTACCTTACCTTTCTTTTTCATATCTGTTTGCATGATAAATGTTTCTCCATCCCCTCACTTTCAATTTGCATGTGTCTTTAGGTCTGGAATGGGTCTCCTGTAGGTAGCATATAGATGGGTCTTGTTTTTTTAATTCACTCTGTCACCCTATGTCTTTTTATTGGAGCATTTCGTTCACTTATATTCAAAATAATTATTAATACATATGCATTTATTGCCACTTTTTAAAACTTGTTTTGTGGTTGTTTTTGTAACTCTTCTCTGATCCTTTCTTCTCTTGCTCTCTTCTCTCATTGTTTGCTGGCTTTCTTTAGTGATATACTTGGATTCCTTTATTATTATTTTTTGCATGTTTATTACTGATTTTTGGTTTGTGTATGTAACATCTGCATATAGCAGTCTATATTAAGTTGATGGTTGCCTAAGATTGGACTCATTCTTTACTCCTCTCCATGTTTTAGGTAATGGTGTCATACATTTTTTTATTTTGTGAGTCTGTTGCTGTTTTTTACAGATATACTCATTTTTACTGCTTTTGTGCTTCCTACTTTTATTACTCTTATTTATGGTCTTTGCTTTCCTTTTAAAGAGTCCCCTTTAACATTTCTTGGAGGGCTAGTTTAGTGGTTTAGCGTTTGTTTGTCTGGGAAACTCTTTCTCCTTCTATTCTGAATGATAGCCTTGCTGGATAGAATATTCTTGGCTGCAGATTTTTTCCTTTCAGCACTCTGAATTTATCATTCCACTCCTTTCTGGCCCACAAAGTTTCTGGTGAAAAATATACATATAGCCTTATGGGTTTTCTCTTGTATTTAACTGTCTTCTTTTATCTTACTGCTTTTAAAATTGTTTCCTTATCACTACTTTTTGCCATTTTAATTACTATGTGTCCTCATGTGGACCTCCTTGGGTTGATTTTATTGGGGGACCTCTGTCCTGAATATGGATTTGTTTCCTTTTCCAGATTAGGGACATTTTTAGCTATTATTTCTTCAAATAAATTTTCTGCTCTCTTCTCTCTTTTCTTCTTCCTCTTCTAGGATCCTTATAATGCAAATGTTATTACGCTTGATGGACTCATTGAGTTCCCTAAGTCTATTCTCATTTTGCATTTTAATTTTTTCCCTATCATCTGTTCAGCTTGATTACTTTCCATTACTCTGTCCTCTGGGTCACTAATTCATTCTTCTGCTTTCTTAGCCTGCTCTTTATTCCATCTAGTGTATTTAAAATTTTTATTGTGTTCTTTTCTGATTGGTTCTTTATCTCACTATTAAGGGTATCTTTGATGTTCCCCACTCTTTTCTCAAGTCCAGTATCTTTAAATCCCCTATCAGGCATATATATCTGTTTTGTTTAGGTCTCTTGCTGTGGTTTTGTCCTGTTCTTCCATTTGGGACATATTCTTCTGTCTCTTCATTTTGTCTTACTCTGTTTCTGTGTGTTAGGACAGTCAGCTATGTCTCCTTCTCTGGAAAGTAACAGCCATGTGAAGGACAGGTCTTGTAGTACCCTGTAATGCAGTGTCCCCTGTTCACCAGAATCTGGCACTTCAGAAGTATCTCCTATGTGTGTGCATATGCCCTGCTGTTGTGTCTTAGATGCTTTTTCCTTTAGTCCAGTTGTCTCCAGTGGTTTTCTCTGCCTATCGTGGGCAGTGTTTTGTCTCTGTGGTGTTACTAGACCAGCTGGGAGCATCCTTCGTCTGGAGTTAGATCATTCATTTGCCAGAGATGCAGTAGCACCAAGGTGCCTTTCCTGTGTTGTTCCTGAGAAATTTTTGTTATTGGGCACGGTCTGCTGTCAGACCAGATGTCTTCCCCCAGCCCACTGCTGGGGCACCCTTCTGACATTATGTGGTTGTCTTCCCCTCAACCCAGGAAAGGAGTCACTTTGGAGTTGTCAGGCTTGTGGTCCCGGTTTGAATGGCCTCTGGCAAAGAGCATGTTGGAGGAGGTGGACTGTGCTGTGCCTGCAAGGTTTGCATGCCAGCAAGAGGGGACCTGCTGCCACCTCTGAAACCAGGCTGGTCAGGGTAGGGCCCATGGTTTAACAGGGTGCACCATGGTCTGCTTGTGAAACGAGACTTACTACCACTGCAGCTGCTGGTACCAGGTCAGTAGGAGCTGATCTGCAAAGCAGGTAGGTGAAACAAGCAATTTTAATAAGGTGTGTGCTTCTTTTCCTCAGGAGGGGGCCTGCTGCATCTGCCTCCAGGACCAAGGCTGCACAATGTGCATGGTTGGGGGCTGTAGTATTGGTACGGTTTGCACTGGTCTTCTGGGGAAGGGGACAGCAGTGCTGGGACTGAGGCAAGCATGACTGGAAAGGACAGACCCACTGCTATGTGGGTGGGTGGGACTTGGTATAAGCAAGTTAGGTAATGAGTGTTGGCATCATGTTGTTTCTTGTAGATTGCCATGTTTATTCTGGGCATTGTGGGAGAGAGATGTGCCGGTGAATGGTGTCTCCTGGATGAGTCCCTCAGCATACCCTGCTCTTCAGGTACAGGCTCTGAGAGGAGTAAGTCTCCCTTCCATATGCCCCAGATGTTTTTCAAATTGCTGCTTCTATACTGTATTTTTGAGGGCTGTTTGTCCCACTGTCTCTTTAAGGCGGGCACTCAGCTTCCTATTGTCTCTCCCAAAGCTAAGTCAGCTGATTTGTAAAATGCCAGGCTTTAAGTCCCACTGGTTGTAAGAACTTAATGAAATTCAACTCCTCTGGTTTTCAAAGCCAAAGGTTATGGGAATTTGTTTTCCCTGTGCAGGTTTCCTAGTGTGGTAGAGGCTGCTTCTTGCCCTTCTCTGTGCCACTGGCTCCCTTCTTCCTGTGGAGGGCCCAGCTTTCCATCTGTTTATCTCCCGACTGATCTCCATCCTTTCTACCCTCTTCAGTGTGGCCTCTTCTCTGCCTTTAGTTGTGGCATTTGTTCTGCCAGGCTTTGGGTCATTTTCTGGGTTATTTATGCTGATGTGGGTGTTATCTAGTTGTATCCATGGGATGAAGTGAGCTTAGGGTCTTCCTACTCTGTCATCTTCCCCGCCTCCCCCTGAGATTCTATTTTAGACAAAGAATCAGGTTGCTTGAAGAATAGTGGTTCTCTCACAGCCTGCTATTGCTTGGGTGTAGAGCTTCATTCCAACCTTAAGAGCTTAAATTCAAGAAAGTGTTTGCTGTCACCAGCTGATGCCATTACCTGAGTCCTGGCCTTCACACCAATCAGGTTCAACCAAAGAAGCAGAACTAGGAGACATGCAGAGACTTATTGCATTTATACAATTGTGGGGGCTGGCAAGGCAGGACCTAAATCTGCAGGACAGGCCATTAGGAGGGGCAGGCTGGAACTCTGGCATGAGCTGAAGCTGCTACTCATAGATGGATTATCTTCAGTGAAGCTTCAGTTCTGCTTTTAACTTCTTTCACTTGATTGGATTAGACCCACCCAATTTATCCAGGACAATCTCCGTTAAAGTCAAATGATTATGGACTTTTAATAACACCTAAAAAATACCTTCACAGCAATATCTAGATTAGTGATTGAAAACCTGATGGCTTATAGCCTAGCCAAGCTGACCTATCAAAAAACCATTACCCCTTCGATTTAGATTGATACGCCCCTTAACCAACTCCAATATCAACAAGACGTGGTTGGCAGAGCATGGCAGGGATGGGGAGTACAGCAGGCTGGATACGTAACGTGGAAGTCTAAGGTCTGGATCATTCAGCCTTTATTTTCAAAGTATGGCTGTTTTTCTATAGGTGGTGTGGAGCCACTTATATGTGTGTACATTGGAACAATAATCCTAGATGTATATGAGAACAAGGATTGAATGAGTTAGATTGAGGCCCCACGTACAAAGGAAGCCCCTTTGCAAACTCTGCAAAGTTAAATAACCGAGATCTGACTAAAGGCCTAGTGATGGAGAGAAAATGAGACTTGAGTCGCATAAAGAAGGCAGAAGCATGTTTTGGTTGATCCAGAAGATTTGGGCCAATTAGTTTGTTTCATAGAGGGAATTATAAAGCAATCTAGGGAGGGACGCTGATGGTGAAGGTCATCTGACATAAATTTTCAGTGAAGTCCCTGCCAAAGTCTGCTTGCTGGTGTCCTGACAGGTCTGCAGAGACAAAGTGGTTCAGAGTTCATGCGGAGATGAGGCAGGGTCAGTGGCTGAGAAGGGCACCCACAGAGGGGGAGCTACCAGTGGTCAGAGGATCCCTACCAACCCACCCCCAATGGACGGAGGACAAGAGGGGCTGAGTTACTTCCTTCATCATTAAAACCAGTACTGAAGAAGGGCCGCAGAGGTCCAGCGAAGGCACATTCGGAGAAAGTGTAGATGAGGGAGCCGTGGTCAGTGATGTTGTAGAAGGAGACAGTGCTGGCCTCATAGTCAAGGAAGATCCCAACTTGGCACGGAGGCACCCGAAGGTGGAGGGGAGTCTGGGGGCTGGTGCCAGCCTCATATTTTTGTTTGTTCCACAGCCAAATTGTCCAGAAGCCATTTTGGGGGCTGAGCAAAAAATGCCCTTTCCTCCGCACAGAGTCTCTACAAACACCCAGGTCCCAGGCCTCCTTTCCTGTCACATCTACCTCCCAGTAAACCTTTCCAGAGTCAAAGAACTGGGCACCCAGGACCATGGGATAAGTGTCAAATCTGCCCTCATTTTCAGGCACTTCCTGGCGGCTGCCTCCAAGCCTCACTTGTCTCCGATCCTCTGACAGGATGAGCCACGGATTGGCTGTGTATGGATCCAGAGTGATGTGTACTGCAGAGAGGGGACCAGAGTCAGGCTGGGAGAGTGTGGGGAATCAGGAACCTGGTGTCTCTGGTTGGGGATGAGGATGAGGGGCTGTGGATAAGGAGGTATCTGTGAGCCTCACTGTGGGAGGAAATGACCCCCGGCCAGGCCTGACCTTTGAGGGAACCACCTTCTCTACCTGTCCCTGCCTCACCTACCCTGACCTTCTCTCTCTCCCTGACTCTGGGACTCTGCTTCCTCATCACCCACTTCTGTTCCCCAGTCCCAGTCTCTCGGTGGTCGCCTCACCTCCGTAAGTCCTCAGCATCCTTTTCAGCCCTGGCACGAGGCACACACTCCTCAGGTCTGGAGGGGTGATGTCCAGATTCTTCAGGTTCCAACACTCACTCCTGAGGCAAACAGAGTTACAGACCCTGTCCCCAACTCCCACCTCACCCTCCTGAACCCTGACACTATAACCTCCCTTGTGGATGAAAATTTAACTCAATGCAAATTTACAAAAACCTCCTTTGCTGGGATCCCTGGGGGTGGGGGTGGGAGGCAAAAGGAGGTAGGATTTAGTTCCTTTCTAGGCCTTACTGGTTACAGGGGCCCCTGCAGCTATGGATAGTTTGTATCTCCTCTCCAAGCCTGAGGTCAGCAGGCACTCACTGTTTTACACTGTTTCATTTTATCACAAGGCATCTAATACAGATGGAATCACTTCTGTAAGGAACCTCAAGGCGTCTCCCCATATCATGGGTCTTACTCTCTGGCTCTTTCTAGGAGATTCATAACTGGCTGTAGACTCAGAACTTAATAGAAATTTCCCTGTTGGTTGGGGCTTCACTTTGTAAGGATGATGTAGTATAATTACTTTCGGCAGCTCACCAAGATGTCTGTTAATTAGCTTCACAACAGAAAATATTTTACGGAGGTTTGGGTATTTGAGAATAGGGACGAGAATGGGGGGAAAAATGAGTGCATGTTTTTCTAACTCAAAAACCTTTTCCACAGGTATATGTGCTTCCTACCACCCCCTCCTTTTTTTTTAATGTTTAGTTTTGAAAGGGTGAGAGACAGAGTGTGAGTGGGGGAGGGGCAGAGAGAGAGGGAGATAACAGAATTCAAAGCTGGTTCCAGGCTCTGAGCTGTCAGCACAGAGCCCAATGTGGGGCTCGAACCCACAAACCACAAGATCATGACCTGAGCCAAAGCTGGACACTTAACCCACTGAGCCACCCAGGCACCCCCCCGCCCCTTCCTCTTACAAAGAAAACTCCTTACCTTCCCAGAACACTTTTCACCTCCTGAGGAGAAAAGAGAGTGTGTAAATTCTGGAATCACTGGTTTACCATTAGACCTCATTTCTGTGGGTTAGGTGATGCCCCCCAGCCCCCAAGACCCACAGAACACTGCTTTACCCCATTCCTCTGGGGCCAATGCCTGAAAGACATTTCTGACCAGCTTGAAGCAGAAGGGGTGTGGATGCTTGTGGGGTAACCAGGGTAAGCACCGTGGGTGTGACCTATAGCTAAGAGAAGGATGACCAGTTTAAGGACTCTGATTCAGAGAACAAATTAGAAAGCCCCGATTCCTGGAAGAAGAGTGGAAAGGAACAAGTAGCCCAGCCTGGCTGAGTCCCAGAGGCAGTCACAGGGAAAGAATGGCCAAGTCAGGATGCACAGAAACTGCTCTATCTCATTTGCAGGCTTGCATCTGGGGGAAGGAAAGGCTCTGTCTTATGTTGGAGTTAATGCTGCCTTCTCATATGTATGTGAAATCAAATCACTTGAGAATATGCTGTTGCAGGGCTTGGGAACCCTTACCCAGGAATTGGCACACTCCTAGGCCCAGTCAAAAGTGCATTAGAAAGTGTGGCTCAGTGTTGGGCAGAAGCAAGATTTAGACAATGAGAAGAGGGCCTACCAAGTCAAGCCAATCCAGGAAGCCTTTTTGCACAAACCAAACTAAACAAATAAAAAAAAAATGGCTTCATGACCACATCTGACAGAGACACTGGCAAGTTTGGGAAGAGAAAAACTGTATAAGGTTAGAGCAGAGGGGACTTTAGAGACCCGCTAGTCAATAGTTTCCCCAAACGAGGCAAACACATTAAGGGATGCGAGAGGATTTTAAGTAGCACACACATCAATGAGTGTTTAAAAAATAGTTATGTGCTCATTTTAATTTCAGCTCTGCCACTTACTATTTGGGTGAACTTGGTCAAGTTATTTAGCTGTAGTGTCTAAGTTTCTCAACATCTCTGCCCCTCTGTTTTCTCATCTATGAAATGGGGATAACGTGATCCAACTCACTGTATTGCTGTGACAGCCTGAGTACACAGAGGCAGATACACTATGTGCCATTTAAGAATCGGCGGTGGTTACAAAATTAGAAAAAAATCAGTAACTCTCAACGCAGGATTTCTTGGCTCCTATCGCTTAGGACAAATTTCCTGTTAAGCTAAATTTCTTCAGGTGAAAGAGTGAGATGTAAAGAACAAACATATGCCAACAGGTTTGGGTAGTTCACAGAAGCAGCAGAAAGTGGGAAGAGGGTACATTTATGACTAACACTGGGGGATCCTTGTTATTCAGTCCACTCCCTCCCCTTGTTCCACAGATGGAGACATTAGGTCTAGGAAAAGGAAAGGGCTTTACCTAGAATTATGGAGCGAATTGGTGGCAGGGCTGGGGATGGGCCACTGCCTCTTAATTTCCAGGGCACTGTCTTTAGTTACATTTATGAAAACCTGCTCATGGTCAAATGCTCACGTAAAAGCTTTTGTGGTTTCTCTCATTTAATCCTCACAAAAATCCCTTGAGATGTGTAACCTTATAGTATACATTTAACATAGGAGAAACCTGATACTCAGAAAAGTTATGGAACTTTCTCAAGGTCATGAACCTGGAAGGTGTCAGAGCAGGCACTCACCTGGGATGGCTGGTTCTTTGAATTGCTGTATGGAATATTTCCTCCTAACTCTGCACCTTTCCCATGACTTGAGTGCAAACCAAGCATGGGTCTGAATTCCAGTTTGGGAATAGTCCAGGGACCGGGTTTAGCCTTTTTTCAGTTGTTCCTTGAACCTCAGGGAGGGGGATGGCTCACCTGCAGCAGCTCCAGGGCTGAGCCCCTGCTCCTCTTCTCCAGCTCCACGACCAGCTCCTGCAGGGCCTGGCTCTTCTGGGCCAGTGTGGCCTCCCTCTCGCCCAGGATTCTCAGCTGCTCCTTCTCCTCCATCTCTAGCTTCTGTAGCTGTCTCTGTTCCTCTGCGGCCAGGAAGTTCTGCTGCTGCACAAACTCTGTGTGAATCCGCAGTTTGTGTGTCTCAACCTGACTCTTTGGTGTAAATGGAAAGAGAGAGGTTTTTATCAAAATCTCCTAAGCTTCAGGAATGAAGGTACTCATATTGGTTTCTGTTCCCCGTAGATTCACCACTCAACCACTCAGACTCTGGGTCTGAGAGCAAACACACACACACACACACACACACACACAGAATTTTTCTGGGGAGATAAGTGAGTGAGGCTTCTGGGCTCAGAGGGGAATGGGATTATTTGGGGGGGGGGCACACTGTAGCTGTCCTACAGTCTCATATGTATGGTAGCAGACTTTCAAAACCCACTCAGTACCCAAATGTGCCCCCGTGTCTTCATTTCTCAGGGAGTTCCTGAGAGAGTCACATCCATCCCTACCCCCAACAACCTCACAAAGACAGGCTCACAACACTGCTCTGAAGTCCTGAGGAAAGGGGGTCTTTGGGATAATCTCTGCTTGTCCTCTCCTGCTGGTGACTGGAAGGTCACCTGACGACACAGGATGACTCCTTTTGCCACCACAGCCTGACTCATCCTTCTCTGATCCCAAATCTTCCTTTTCTGGGTTCTACAGGCCATGAGTTCCCTCCACTCTTCTAATCCCTGACTATCCTACCTCCAAGTTATGGGTATAGAACAAGCTTTAGGTCTCCATTCTACTTTGGACCAGTGATCTGGATATGGTTAAGCAACCACCTGGTCAGATTGGTTTTTCTACATTTGGTCTTGGTCATTCCCTTAAGTCTGTTCCTCACAGCCCTTGTCATTTACTGACAGGCCTGGCCATCGGGCATCTCTCCTGGGAGACCTCTGTCCCAGACGCTGAGGCAGTGATTCTGCCATTTCCTAAGACTGGGTTCAGGGAGCAGGAGCTTTAGGGTATGGCTTGTTCCTCTCAGCACTTTTTCCTAAGACTCTTGATTTTCCTATCTGATTGGGAGCTCTCTCCTTTTTATTCCTCTCTGTCAGGAGGCCTAGAGGATAGCTGGTTCTTGGAGAGTGAGATATACTATCACTCCTCAGATGGGCATAGCTATGGTTAGAGCTTGAGTCTGTGACCCTAGACTCTGCCCTGGCTTCTGATCTGAGATTCCTTTTAGGACATGATTCTTGCCTTCCAGGCTGCTCTCTTCATTGCAATATCCACTTCCAACTCCTCCGCCAACCGTTGTCCTTTTCTCAGGTTCCCTAATGCCACCTGGAGCTTCTCCTGTAGAGAACGATAGGTTAGTGCCTAATCAGACCAAGAAGTGGGGTGGGGTGGGGTGGCATAAGGAAGGAGAAAACCATGCTGGTTCTTTGAAAAGACTGAGTGCTGAGAAAGAGGGGAGACTACAGTCTGACTGGGGTGGAAATTCTGTGGATGGGAAGACTTTGGAAAAAGCCTAATGTTTCTTACAACATAGAGCTACACTGTTGGTAGGGGGCATGCTCATTCCTAATTAATCAGGAGACAAGGAAATGTGATTCTTGTAGCATTTCCTCAGTGTATTCCCCGCTCCTGGGAAATGAGAAAGTTGTACCAAATTTGCAGTTCTTGGCTTAAGTTAGACAGGGAAGGTGGGAGGCACCCTTCCTTTCCCCAACCCCTCAACTCCACAGGTGACTCTACCTCCCCGGCTCTGGGGAACAAAGCACCCACCAGGGATGCCTCTCCTTCTACATGATTTCTCCTCTGTGCTGAGGCCTCACCTTGTACTCCTGAGCAGCCTCCTCAATAGGGACCATGTGGTGGTTACGGTGATTCTGGGACTGGGAACACACCCAGCAAAGGATCTTCCCGTCTTCCTCGCAGAACAGGTGCAGTTTCTCTCCATGCACCTCGCACCGCTCCCGCTGCATGCCCTCCTTGGCACTCTGGTCAATTTGTTTAAGGTTGTCCACCATGTTGGCCAGCGGCCAGTTGGGCCTGACGTTCCGGAGCAAGAAGATGTGCTGACACACAGGGCAGACGCCACCCCCATCTTTTCCGACCTGAGAGATGCAGTCGTGGCAGAAGCTGTGGCCACATTCAATGCTCACAGGCTCCACGACAGGATCCAGGCAGATAGGGCAAGTGACCTCCTCCCACATCATCGCCAGGGGCGCTGCTGAGGCCATTGCAGTAACGTTCCTATGAGGCAGCCCTGTGGAGAGCCTGCGGAAGCCTAGTAGGAGGGGAGAAAAGGAAAAGAGAAGATGAGAAGGGTTGGGGGGGGGGGGGAAGCAATCCCAAGGAAACCCTGAGGAAGGGTGAGGTGGAGGGTGTGAAAATAAGATGAGAACGTTAACTTGAGCAACAAGAGCTTCTCCTCCCTAGTCTCATCCACTGATCCAGCCAGACAGCGGGGAAACGCAGTCTCCAAAAGAGAGCAAGATTGTTTTGGGGAACTTCAGAGATAGAGCTGTGTGCAACTCCATCTTCATCAGGTCCACCGCTACTTAAACCCTCGGCCCCTGGGCTTTTCCTGTGCGTCTTCTCCCATGTGCCAGTGCACTGCCAAGCAGCTCGTGGTAACAGGTGCGGCCTTTTACCACGCACTCTCCATGCGCTGCAGGAGGTGCTGCGTGCTTTGCGTACGTCTTCGTTAGTCTGCGCGATAATGGCAGGCGTTATGCACAGGTTACAGGACTGCATACATAAGAATATGTTTACAAGTGTGTACATATACGTGTAGTACGTATACATGTATGTGCTTGTATGTGTATGTATGTGTTCACACCCACCCACCCACGTGGTAGAGCGCTTCCCGGGCTCTCCTCTCAGCTTCCGGAACCTGGTAACTGTCCTCATTGACTCTGGGGCACAGACCCAGACCTATCTACCACCCTGCCCCTCTCCCTCCCAGAGGGGAACTGTGGAGAGGCGGGTCTCCAGGACTGCGGACCGACCCACGCTGGGCTGCCCTAGACCACGCTCCAGGCTAGGGTGCTGCCCTGTTCTCCCTGCCCAGGCGGCAGCAGCAGTAAGGCGGCCCTCGGCCCTTCTCCCTTTCCTGTAACTTGGAAGTCACGTACACAGGCCAGGCCCCCTCCCAGGCAGGCTGTCAGCCCGGGAGGAACCGCTGGGCTTGGGCTGATCGAGACCAGTTCCTCTGCGGAGAAGGGAGAACAGGGACCCCAGGCTCTAGGGATGAGACCTGGATGGAAGGGGACCCTCAGATCCGGGGCAAGGGGGAGATGTCCCCCAGCCAGGGCTGGGGCGCTTGGGTTTGGGCAAGTCACTCACCTTTTCAGGGGAGTCCGCAGCTGGCGGCAAGTTCCCTATTTCACTTTCGATTTTCCTTCAGAGGCAAGTCTGAAAGGGAGGCGGGCCGAGGGGCAGGGAGTGGGAGGAGCTTGGGAGGAGAGGGTGATACGCAGGGCGGAGCTAGGGGGCAGTGGGTGGAGGAGGCTCAGACGCCCCGGGCAGACACTAAGCGAAAGCTCTTCAGTATTTCAGCCTTGCTGAGCGCTCCCTCCCAGGTCCTCAGTATCTAATAGTCCTCAGCACCTACTAGATGGAGGATTCATGCTGCCTTCTTTGACGCTGGTCACCATCACTCCACAGCCCTATGCTGTGCCTACGTGTGGGAGCTGCTCCTAAGGAGGTCTGAATGGCGACAAGAGTGCCTGGAGCTCTTCCTAAAGTGCCATCCTGTGCTTCCTACTTCCAGAAACCAGTCCTTTTCAGGAGAGTGTTGATATTCTTTTAACATCAAGGGGTGAGGGATTTATTCTGCATGACCCAAAGGCAGGTATCACACCAGTGAGTGGTAAGCAAGGAATTGACATTTATTGAGCACCAACTGTGTACTTGTCACTGAACTAGGGATTTTCACAGGTTATTTCCTAAATTGTAGTAAATTGTATTTCTTAATTATAGTAAAAATTGTAGGGGCGCCTGGGTGGCGCAGTCGGTTAAGCGTCCGACTTCAGCCGGGTCACCATCTCACGGTCTGTGAGTTCGAGCCCCGCGTCGGGCTCTGGGCTGATGGCTCAGAGCCTGGAGCCTGTTTCCGATTCTGTGTCTCCCTCTCTCTCTGCCCCTCGCCCGTTCATGCTCTGTCTCTCTCTGTCCCAAAAATAAATAAATGTTGAAAAAAAATTAAAAAAAAATTATAGTAAAAATTGTAGTAAAAAGTTATTTCTTAAATTGCATTTACTTAAATTGTAGTAAAATTGTAGTAAAATTACATAACGAAACTTACCATCGTAATCATTTAAGTATATAGTTCAGTGGTGGTATTAAATACATTCACCTCATTGTGTGACCATCAGATCAGCATCGTCCATAGAATTTTTTTCATCTCATCATATTGGAAACTCTGTTACCTATTAAACAATAACTTCCCATTATCTCCTCCTCTGAGCTCCTGAAAGCCACCATTCAATTTTCCATCTCTATGAATTTGACTTCTTTAGGTGCCCCAATAGAAGTAGAGTCATACAGTATTTGTCCTTTTGTGACTGGCTTATTTTACTTAACACAATGTCCTCAGGGTTTATTCATGTTGTGAATAACACAACGGGCTTTCTTTCCTTTTACAGGCTGAGTATTCCAATGTCTGTATGTGCATTTTGTTTCCCCATTGATCTGTCAGTGGACACTTGGGTGACTTCTAGCTTTTGACCATTGTGAATACTGTTGCTATGTTCAGGTTATATTATTTAAGCCACATAACAATTTAGTGATTCAGGAGTTATTAAACTCATGTTACAGGAGAGGACACTGAGGCTGAATGGAGTGAAGTGACAAAGTAGATGTATGAGAATTAAAATGTGCAGGGAAGAACCTCATTTTAGTGACAGCCCAGAGAAGACAGGCTGCCCTGTCAGCTCAAGCAGGGGTTGTAGGGGCAGCTGGTAGGGATGTGGTCATAAGCTGTGGAGGAGGAAGGAGAAAAAAGGGTGAGGAGGCTAGGATTCTCAATTCCTTCCAACTCAGATTTTTTTTTTTTTTTGTCCCTGTATAACTTAAGGTTAAAAACATCAGTTGAACTTTGCTTAATGTTTGGTATAGATTAGGAAACCTAAAAACACTTCATGCCTCTTTGTAAATTCCAGTTCTGTTTTTATGAGAATTTGCTTAGTGGAAGGTTATCAAGTGACATCTAATATTCAAATTGTATCACTGTAATGATTTGATTCCAGGGACATAGTTCCAGAAAGAAAAGTGGAAACAGTAAAAGAAGAAGGAGAAGAAGAAGGAGGAGGAGAAGAAAAAGAAACCTATATGTGAATTAGCAGACACTCAGAAAATGAGTACTTCACATCACTGCCCTCACTCATTCCTATAGGCACCAAGCAAGCTGCTGTGGGGTGGGGTAGAAAAGAGCATAGATCTCATGATAGTGCCGACATGGATTCAGTGCTAACCCTGCTATTTACCAGCCATGTGCCATCCCTCTGAGCTACAATTTATTTATTAAATAAAGATATTAATATACACACCACAGGGTTGCTTTGTACATGTTCAATAATATACATCAATATACAACAGATCAATATAACATATACATGCTGCAACAGTCCCCAACTTGGTATTGTCTAGAAGATCAAAATTGCCACTCATTCCAAATTCCCCTTACTCACTGCCAGTACATTTAGTACTTCAGTGTTCTTTCCCTGGTGGGTAATCCAAATCATTCCTGAAGGATCAGTATCCTTAATGTTCCTGTCTTTAATGCACTGGTTATTGTTATCAGGCAATCATAAATAGGAATCTTTCCAATGTATATCTTGGGTTTTAGGCAAGGTCCTCCTTGCCGCATTATGTACCAACTTAAATTCTCCTTGGTATTAGAAATAGGTCACTCCAGCCAGTATAGAAAATCCATCCTGTGCCTCTTTAATCAGTGGCTGAAGAAGCCCCATAGAGCCAGGGGATAGTTGCAAATTCCAGTTTATTAGAACCAAGTTTGCTTACTCTGGTAGGTCTTCTCCCCCCTCCGGCCCCCCCCCCTTTTTTTACTACACCCTCTAAAACAGGGCTGAGTCCTATGTTGGAAGATGGAAAGACAATGTTCTATACATGAGTTACTTGTTTGATGGTGATAGGGGCCACTTACACCTCCCCCCATGGATTCTTTAAAGTGTGTGTATATAGTGCATATGAAAAAATGCAACCATATATTAGTTGATTTTGATCATGTACCAGAATTTATAGGACAACCTTCCTATCTCATAGGGTGGGGTTTCCAAATTGGTGTCATACCTGAGCCTTCAGCAGGGCATCTCATAGTTTTTTTGGTCAACTTTTTCTGCCTGATGGTGTATATTGTAAGACCGATGCATTCCATAGGGCAAGCCCATTAACAGAATTCTTTGATTACAAAATCAGTTCCTTGGTTGCCAGTGATGCTCTTGGGATATCCTGATGGTGTAAATCTAAAAATGGTGGTGTTGGCAGAAGCAGTGTAGGAAAGAAAATGAATCTGTCTATGGAATATTACCACCTATATTGTAAGGGCGATACAAATTAGTTTAATACAATTAACGTGCCACTAGAAGACTGTCTAGACTCTCCTAGAAATAGTGAAAAATCAGGCTCAGAGTTGTCCTTTAATGTATGTATCCATAGCAGTAGGGATAGAGGCTCTGCCTGAGCATAGGTTTCTCCTAAGTCTTCTTTGTTTACGACTATTAATATGGACACTTGTATAGGAACTCACTGAATAACAATAGGTGCCTGGGGCAGAGACCGATCAATATCCATAGAATGGGTCTTCTTGTTTACCCATGACTAATTAAAATTGATGCATTTAGAGTCTAGGTACTTGGGAAGGGGTATTTAGTGTAGAAATAAGGAGTTTAAACCCTGTTTGATTCCATATACAATATTCTTAACTAATATAATCCTGGTAAGCCTTTTATTTCCAGATCTTAAGGCCAACTCAAACACCATCTTATTTATATAAAGACTTCTTTATTTTTCTCTTGTCTGTCAAGTCCGTTTTAGGTTTTGCACATGCTTTACTCTTTCAAAGGCATGGTCTACTAAAGAATAGGATTGGTACCTGATTAATCTCTAGGTAAAGCACAGTGAATAAAAGGAACTCCAATATTGTGAACCATTTCAAAGACTGTTGGATAATGTAGATTTTGGAATCAACACAACAGGGATCAGTCTCTCATGAGCAAATGGAATTGGTCTCAGGTTTCACCAGTTTACCTCCATTTATCATTTTCCCTCCAATGCCAGATTTGAGAGACAACCTGGCATTAGCTATATTTATTATTTTAAGGCAAAGAATGCCTCTCACAATGCAATGCCAGGAAAGCTAAAGAAATGATTTCATCAGAGATGTCAGTATTTCAACACAGTTAAGAATCCATTAAAAATGATCTCTTTACCTTTTAGAGCTTGGAGCATGAGAAGAACCTGAAAAATGTCTAAAATTTCAATGAATGAAAAAAGGGATGTGATAGAAATGGGAAAGTCTTACATTGGGGTGCAGCCCATGGAGGACAGAGTTTGGTTTCCTAATTGGGAGAACCTCCAGGAAAACCTCAGGAACTGCTAATGACCTCAAGCAGACAGAACCCTGAAATGTCCCATTCTTGAATCTGCAGGACATATGGAGACCTGGAGGGGAGTAAAGAGGAGTCAGCACACCCTGCAGGATAGCCTGGCACCTCTACATTGTCCTCCTCTCCAGGGGGGTGAGAAAGGAGGAAAGGATGGCTGAAGTTAAAGAGTTAGAACGTCAGAGCTTTTAACAAAATTACTGACCAATATTTTTCAAGACTCTCAAGGTCATGGAAACCAAGGAAAAGCTGAGAAGTTGTCACAGACCAGGCTGGATTAAGGAGACATGATTAATTACAATGTGGTTCCCTATGCTGGATCCAGGACCAAAGAAGTAGATACTAATGGAAAAACTGTCAAGATCTAAATAAAATCTGGACTTTAGTTAGTAATGATACACTACTACTAATTTCTTAGTTTTGACAAATATACCATGTTCATGTAATTTGTTAACACTAAGGAAACTAGGGGAGGGAAATATAGAAACTGTATTGTAACTCTTCTTTAAATCCAAATGTATCCCCAAATAAGTTTATTTAACCTCCTTCCCCTCCCCCCAAAATAACCCTCTATGAGTGGTGGGGGAAAAGTGACCTTTGGATGGGCAATGTAGGGGAATTAAGACATCACTGAAGCCTGTTCTCAATTTCCTATTGGAAAGGAAAGAGAGTATGTATGGAAATTATATGATGTGCCAAGACCTTTTCTGAGTGCCTTCATAGTCTAGCATAATTCTAACAATCCCATGAAATAACCATAATTCCCAGTTTACAAGTGAAGCCTAAAAGGCTCAAGGAGTTAATTTGCTCATTATCACACAGCTGATAAGAGACAGATCCAGAAATAGATCCCAGCTTTTCTACTACATCATGCTTGATGTGTGACCTCTAAGGTTATTACCAGGAGAGAGAGAGAGAGATTGCTTCCTCATTATAACTTCATTTTCAACCACCTTCATTCCCTAGGTACACATATGTATAAAGCACTCATGCACATTTCTGGCTACATTGCCTGGTTTCTCTCTGGCAGAATTTGGGAAGAGCTTGGGCTTATTCTGTCTAGAAATGGAAATTCTTCATGGCCTCTGGTGTTCTGAGCAGGACAGTGTGTGTGTCCTCATCTCTACTCTCTTGGTCCCCACCTGTCACCAGGCTATTCATGGGGCTGGCTCTTTGGGAAGGGAAGGTGCTCAGTATGGGGCAACTGAATATTCCTCTGGTGCGCCCCTGTGAAAAATCATCAGGATGTACTACTGTTTGGTGCTTCCTTCCAAGTCCCAGAGCACCCTGGCCCAGCACTCAGGAGGTTCAGGAAGTTCAACTATGAAAATCTCTTGGATTTGCATTTGGATCCCGGAAGACCTGTTATTCCCTTACTTCTACCAGGAGGTTTATAAAACGTTGGTCTTTATTGACACAGCAAAAAATGTTTTTCACAAACAGAGAAACGGATGAGAAGAGACACACACTCTGGAGCTATGGTGAGTGCTGGGACTGGAGGGTCAAAGCTGGGGGGGAGTGGAAGGGTGGAGGTGGAGCATGGAGCCTTGTATTTCCAGCCTGCATCAGCATTTCTGCCTCTGGGCCTAACCGAGTAGCTGCTGCTTAGGACAGGCAACCATCCTTTTGGTCCTTACAAAACCTGAGAGGTAAGTGTTACTTCAAGGCCTTTGTCAATCCTTTTTCTTATAACATCATGGGCTTGGGTGGTCATCTGTAAGGAGTTCTGATTACATCAAACAACACCTTCTTTTGAGCTTGACCATTCCTTGCTGATCTGAGCTGAGAAACATGGTTACCTCACGGTGACAGGAAACACTATTCCTTCTCAGTCTTCAACTAACTGGCCAGAGCTGAGCAAAATCAAGTAGAGATAAATCTCCAGGGTCTCTCCTGCAGTGGCTTCTCTGAGGACAGGCTGAATCTGACAGGAGTCCTTCATCCTATTGTGGGGCTTATGATTAGGGGGCAAAGACACGCATAGGGAATGTACTCTGCCTCAATCTGGAGTCCAGCTGTGTCAGAAAACCTCCCTTGAGACAGCACATTCTGACTAGTTTGAACCAGTACAGAGGGGTCACTATCTCATTCTACATTAATTCAAGAAGGCAGTCAGTTATGTAACAGAGGATCATAGTTAATCTTTTCAATGTTACGATTTCCTGATGAACTCATTTTTCTAATGGAATTTGAAAAATATTTAATGCCTAGCATGGTGGTAATTTTGGTTATGTGTAAGATTTCTTTCATATTTATTTTTATTTTGTTTATTTTTAAAATTTACATCTTAGTTAGCATTAAGTGCAGCAATGATTTCAGGAGTAGATTCCTTAATGCCTCTAACCCATTTAGCCCATTACCCCCCCATAACCCCTCCAGCAACCCTCTGTTTAAGAGTCTCTTATGTTTTTGTCCTCCTCCCTGTTTTTGTATTATTTTTGCTTCTCTTCCCTTATCCTGATGAACTCGTTTAACCTTCCCCAAAACTCAAGGGAAGTACTCACATTAGGTTTTATGGGTCAGAACATTTGGACAGAGAGGTTAAGAAATTTGCTCAGAGTCATGTAGCTAATTGGTAGTAAAGCCAGAAATCAAACCCAGGCAGTCTGGATTTACTGCATACACTTCTACTCTGTCCCGCCTACCCAGGATAAAATACAGGTAAGATGCCAACCTGTCCCAAACTCTGATATGCTAATGTGAGGAGACACTGGATTTTAATAGAACATACATTATTCATGCTATTAAAGACGTTTCAGGAAGTGGGAGAGATCACTTTTGCAGACATCTTAGAGCCCCTCAGCAGATTTGTGTGTTAATTCCGGAGGGAACATCACAGAAAGCTGGATTATAACACATTCACAGGTGCCAGTGATTTACAAACAGTCCTGTACACTGGCATGATTTGATCACTTTAAATTTAATATCATTCAATACTAGACATATTTCCACTCCATTCCAGACCTTGGCATCTCTTTGTGAATAATCAGGCTTCATCAGTTAAACCTAATCAAGGATTTTCGTTGCCAACTTTAGAAATGAAGCTATACATATAATTAAATGTGAAGGTGTGATCTACTGTTTAAAAATATTTAAAGAGATTAAGAATAAAAGACTGATAGGATAAGATTTACTTAATAATCATGATTTTTTTTTAACTATGTGGATCCCAAATCTGTAAGGAAGTGAAAACCTTTTGAGAAACTCCAATTTTATTCCTTTACTCAGATTTTACTGCAATTTCACTGATAGATTTTAGGATTTAAGTCCTATATTCAAGCTATAGCCTCTGAGAATCTGTTTACATGTGGTCTGAGGAGGAAGGATAGATGGAGGCTAGGAAATCTCCCCATACAGCTCCCATTCATTCGTTCACAGATCATAATAGCAGCTTCAAATGGCTAGAAAGCAGCTGGAGGTGGAAGGAGCCTGAGTTGTTTCTGGGGGAACTGGAGACCCTGCAGATGGTTTGTGACTGTCCAGTTATAGGTGTGCAGCCCAAGCAGGTTTATGCTAAGCTTATTTCTGAGCAGAGCAGTGATAGAGCTCATCTCAGCAAAAGCATGACAGCATCATGGGCTTGGGGAAACCTTGGGTTCCCAGCTCCTGATGGTCCCTGCTAGGCTAGAGTATCATGCCACAGCCTTTTTTTTCTGTAAACTTCCTCTTGGTCCCAGGCTTGGGGCTTCTTCAGTCCTAGGACTCAGCTGGCAAATCGAAGGCTTCCATACCCTTCAGTGCTGGAGACTGATGTCTAATTGCTATAGAAATCTTGTTTCGGGGGAGAAGGGTCTCCAGCCTTCTCTAAGCTGGGTCATTTCTTACAGTGGCTCATAGTTTGGCTATAGACCATTTGGCGACAGACTTCCCCCATCAGAGAAAGATAAAGTCTTTGCACTATTCATGGTCTTCCGGAGCCTAAATGAGGAAGACTGTAGAGAGGCAGAAAGTGTAATTTAAAATTTCCCCCCACATCCTCAAGAAGGGTCTGCTTGGCATTGATTCCCTCTTTTTGTCTTCCTGTTTTTTCTTTCCAGATATAGTTTTATCATGTTTATCCTTTGTTCACTCAGGAGATTACTACTATGAGAAGAAAGTTCTTCTTCCTAAACCATGAGCATATAATTAAATTCACACTCAGGGAAGTTAATAAGCACATGGGCCCCTTATAAACTTAGAATTTTTCTATGAGGAAGTTGATGGGTTGATGCATACAAGTGATCAGAGAGGAGGCAGAGGTGGTAAAAGAGGAGATCCCATACATCTGTAATCCTATTTCATATCCTTTGACATTTGAAGTACTAATAACATTAATAACCATTATAGCTAGCTCAAAGCAGCAGCATAACACTGTGCTTAAGGATGTGAATTCTGGAGTCAGACTGCCTAAATTTGAACCCATGCTCATCCACTTTCTTACATCATGATCTTAAGCAAGTTTTCCAACTACTTGGTTGCTCAGTTTTCACATATGCAAACTGGGAATAATTATACCCACCTCATAAAGCAGTGTGTACTCCAATATTAGCCATTATTATTTTTAAGTGTGCTTATTACATTCCCAGCACTGTCCTAAGTCCTTTGCATATATTCTTATTTAATCCTTACAATGATCTACAGGGATAAGTATTGTTTTCAAAGATTTTAGAGGTGAGAATGCTGAGGAACAGACAGAAACATGAGGTTTGTAGTCAAATGGACAGAGCTTGAAGCTGTTCTTCTCTTCTGCTGACTCTTTGTGTGGTGCTGGACAGCTTCCTCACCTTTCAGGCTTTATTTCCCCATCTGTAGGAGGATGATGCCACTCACAGGCTTCGGAAGGAGGAAGACTTCATGAGTTAATGGATGTAAAATCCTAGGGTATCTGTTTGTTGTTACATTTTAATAAATGCCTACCATGTGCTAAACAGTTTATAGTCTTTCCTACATTCATCCTCTGGTGAGGTTGGTATTTTTGTCCTTTTTCAATGACAAGAACACCTTTTTTGGTGAACTCCTTGTCACCCTGCAGCACTGGAATCAGGGAGGAGGGAACAAACTCCCTTGTATCAGACACTGCAGCACTCTCGGGTCTTGGGCACAGGTGGGTTGTGGAAAGTGACTTGGCCACTGCATCCAGAGGATGAGCCACAATCTCTGTGGACAGGCTGGAAAAACTGGACATGATTGGAGCAGAGAGGCCTAGCTGGCTTTACCCAAGGACCACTTCTAGTAGGTGACCTGACTCCAGTCCCAAACCCCTGTATCTGCTTTGGAGAGAGATGGGGTTGGAGGGAGGGGATAAAAAAACTAGCCTTTAAACTGTCTCAAGGGTAAAGGATCTAGTAACTATAAAGTATCAAAACATCTTCTTATATAAAACAATTAAGCAAATAGCCTTTGTCTTTAGGCCAGCTTGGATTTAAATCCTGGATCTACCACCTAGCTTCATGACCTTGGCAAAACTATTTAGCTTCTTGGAGCTCCCATTTTTTTTCATGAGAAAATGGAAAAATATCCCACAGGGTTAGAGGATTAAGCAAGAATATGTGTACAGAGCATTTATAAAAGACAAATGTATTGTTTCTGAATTTTACTATTATTTTGTAAGAAAATGAACTCAGGACACTGAAGTAAGGAGCATGGCAAACAGGAAAAAATGGGAAACAGCAAAGTGTATTTAACTCCATCACACCAATTTAGGGATCTCTAGGAATCAGAGAAAGGTCATGTCCAAGCTTCCAAGCACCTGAGATGGCAGTTCTCTGAACTTTCTTCACGTGTGATTGTGGGCGTGTGGTTGTCATTTCACTCTGCCGTGGACAGAAGCTTTGTACAAAATGATAGGATGCTATGTGGAATGAGAGTCAATGAAAACATGGCTTTGGGTGGGCCCTAAGCTGCTGTTTTGCTGAATAGACCAAGTTGTTTCCAGAGAAAGAGCCTTTCCATTTGGGCTCTGGTCTATTAGATAATGCATGTCTGATGCATTATGTCTGATGGTTTGGGAAAAATTTCATAAGCTGTCTACTAGCACGTGGCCTTGAGAATCAGTCCTGAGTGGAGATCATGATCGTTCACTTACCAGATATTTGGCTTACAAGAAGTTAGTCAACCTGAGACTCATTGTGATGATTGTAGGTCACATCCTTAGTGTCTGGCAGATGGTCAATAAATGATAGCAACTCTTCTTGTCATCAGAAACTGATGTGTGGATCTGTGCACACTTAAACTGGAACAAAACAGCACATCCCTTTAAGATATCTCTAATATGAGTTTTCATTGCTATGTGCCATTTCTTTTTTTTTTTAATTTTTTTTTTTCAACGTTTATTTATTTTTGGGACAGAGAGAGACAGAGCATGAACGGGGGAGGGGCAGAGAGAGAGGGAGACACAGAATCGGAAACAGGCTCCAGGCTCCGAGCCATCAGCCCAGAGCCTGACGCGGGGCTCGAACTCACGGACGGCGAGATCGTGACCTGGCTGAAGTCGGACGCTTAACCGACTGCGCCACCCAGGCGCCCCATCTATGTGCCATTTCTAACACAGTGATTTTCAGAGAACAGAAAGTCAGTTTAGTGCTTATAGGACAAATCATCAGTTCATTCCTTCAACAAAGGCAAAATTGAATGAAGGAACACAGAAAAGAATGATTCTATTATACAGGCAAATTTATGGTATTACAAGTCAGAAAGGTGGTAATCACTGACAGGATGGGGTGACTGGAAGGGGTTTCTGAACGTTCTTGGGGGCTGACAGTGTTCTGTTTTCTTGATCTAGGTGCTTGTTACACAGATGTGTTCACTCTGAGGAAATTCATCAATCTTTACACTTACAATATTTAGGTTTTTCTGTGCATATTTTCAACAAAAAACATTCTAAGAATTATCAAATATGGTAAATTTGCTGAATAGAAAGATATGTTAGTAGTAATGTTTATGATGCTTAGGGGAGAGTTGACTGAGTAGGCTACAAATGTATGATGGACAAGGTCTCTTCCCTTCTGCATCCAGTATAAAGATCTTCAACCTGGCCCTGCAGAATCAGGAGCCAGGAGATCATTAAAGTTATGACAGGTGACACCCTTCTATAACAAATCTGGTCACTGTGTTTCCTGCCTATACATATACTCATTTAAATGTCCATACTTGACTTTTAAGTATTCTGCTAGTTTAATGGAAATTTGGACAATGAATCAATACAGAGAGACCAAATGAAGAAAGTAGGACAGTTAGGAGGCTGTTGTAATATCTAGGGAAATGATGGCAAGTTTTAGTTTTATTGTGATCTGAGAGGAGGGGGGTGTATTCAAATACAATTGATTTGGGGAATAAGTTATGGAATGAAAAGAGATGCTAGGTTTTTTGTTTTCCTTTTCCTTGGAGATTTCACAGATAACAGGAATGGGAGGAAGGCCTGACAGGTATTAGAGGGTAAACTTTGGGGACAAAGTGGGGGAATTACAGTTAGGGCTTCTATGAGACATTCAATTTATAAGGGAAACCAGTGTGAAAATACTTAGCAGATACATGGAGATGCAGTCCTGAGGAGAGAACCTGGGGAAACTAGAAAGCCTGAAGGTGCAACATGAAGTTATGGGATCAGAGGAGTTCACACACTGCACTCTGGGCTCCTTGTTGAACACTATTAATCCTCTTCAAGTGGTAACCCTCAGACTGGTCAGCTTCACCCTTCTGCCCACACCAAGGAGAACTTCAAAGTACTTGGTGCTGTCATAATCGTGTTTATGGTAAGAGGGCTGAAAGAGATATTTAAGAGCTATGTCCACAGGACTATCTCAAAAGCAGAGTCAGAAGAAAATGTGCAAGCTTCAAGCAGCCAGCGTGAGGTGGAGATAGGACTGGGGAAGATGGTGTTTTAACAAAAGTGAATCATCTGAGTTCCCGTCTTGTTTACTAGACTTAGCTTGAAGAACTCTTGCATACCTCCTCTAAGCCAACCCATCTTCACAGGACAGAAATTTGTCACACGGGGCGCCTGGGTGGCGTAGTCGGTTAAGCGTCCGACTTCAGCCAGGTCACGATCTCGCGGTCCGTGAGTTCGAGCCCCGCGTCGGGCTCTGGGCTGACGGCTCAGAGCCTGGAGCCTGCTTCCAATTTTGTGTCTCACTCTCTCTCTGCCCCTCCCCCGTTCATGCTCTGTCTCTCTCTGTCCCAAAAATAAATAAACGTTGAAAAAAAAAAAAAAAAGAAATTTGTCACTATTGAACAGATTCAAAAGAACCTCTTTGGGGCCTCAAAGGAATTTCCAGGAAAGAAATACAGAAAATGTTGGTTTCTTAACAACACCAGAGGAAAAACCAACCAGCCTCCTCAGAGGAAGGTTTTGAAAACACATCCTTTATTTGAATGTGTCCTTTCTGGTGTATTTGTTAACAGATATGTCAGGCTGTGGAAAGCCTGCCTCTAAGAATAAAAATGGAGTCTATACTCCTTATTCTGAATACCATCCTAAACATTGACAGAAAATTATTTTTTCTTCATTATTTATTTTTTTTTAAATTTTTTTTCAACGTTTATTTTATTTTTGGGACAGAGAGACAGAGCATGAACGGGGGAGGGGCAGAGAGAGAGGGAGACACAGAATCAGAAACAGGCTCCAGGCTCTGAGCCATCAGCCCAGAGTCTGACGCGGGGCTCGAACTCACAGACCGCGAGATAGTGACCTGGCTGAAGTCGGATGCTTAACCGACTGCACCACCCAGGCGCCCCACTTTCTTCATTATTTAATCTTCACTCTGGAGATTGACCTTTGGGTATAGCTTAAGTGAAAAAAGGAGGTTGTCTAGGTCCAAGAGAAGATATGCAGTGGCTAAAGCCGTAAGCAGAGATCAATCAACTCTTAAAATGTATTCATTGTCACTGTATCCAAAGAGAAGACCAAATTAGCCAGGAAATGGAGGGGAATAGGGCCTCTAAGAGGAATGAGGTTTTTTCGTGGCCTAAGAAAGGGTTATGGGGCAGCTCTTCCTTTCCATCCCACACTTAGTAGGGACTTTATAAGTGATGGTCAAATAAATGAATGCCTCTTACTTGTAGGGCGGACAACTCCTTCCTGGAAACACTATGTTCTCCTGCAACACCAGCACTTCTGGTCATTCTACCTTCCTCCTCACTGGCTTTCCAGGCCTGGAAGCCTCTCATTATTGGGTTTCTATCCCCATCAACCTCATCTGTGTGTTTTCCATCCTGGGTAACGGTATCATTCTTCTCCTGATCTGCATGGATCCAGCCTTACGTGAACCCATGTACATCTTCCTGTCCATGTTGGCAGCCTCCGATCTAGGCCTCTGTGCCTCTACCTTTCCCACCATGATGTGGCTTTTCTGGCTGGGTGCTCGTGAGCTGCCCTTTGATCTCTGTGCAGCGCAGATGTTCTTCATCCATGCCTTCACCTATGTGGAATCTGGTGTGCTGCTGGCCATGGCCTTTGATCGTTTTGTTGCCATCCGGGAACCTCTGCACTATGCCACAATTCTTACCCACTCAGCCATGGCCAAGGTGGGGGCTGCCATCCTGGTGAGGGCTGTCCTGCTCAACCTCCCAGGACCCATCCTCCTGCGGCGTCTGCTTTTCCCCCAGATCAGTGTACTTTCTCACTGCTACTGCCTGCACTGTGACCTTGTGGGATTGGCCTGCTCAGACACCCAGATCAACAGCTTGGTTGGCCTGGTCTCCATCCTCTTCTCACTGGGCCTTGATTCCTCCCTCATTGTGCTCTCATACGCCCTGATCCTACAAACAGTACTGGGCATTGCATCACCCGGGGAACAGCTCAAGGCACTCAACACATGTGTCTCACACCTCTGCGTTGTTCTCATCTTTTATTTGCCCAAACTGGGGCTGTCTGTGTTACACAGAGTAGAGAAGCACAGCTATCCTGCTCTGGCAGTGCTCATGGCCAACCTGCATTTCTTGGTCCCGCCTATCATGAACCCCATAGTTTACTGTATCAAGTCTAAGAAGATACGTCAGAGCCTCCTAAAGCACTTCCAGCATAAAAGGGTTGATGTCTTTTAGAAGAGCAGAAGGATCCAATGGTACATGACCCCTGTGGGGCACTCTGGGTCTTGGGGCAGGGTAGAGTTAATGTTTGAGGGTTCAATGATTCAGTTTTTACTACTGAGCATTTCGTGGGGGGCACTATTAGCTTCTATAATTACAATTTTGGGGGACTGAGACCATTGAAAAGTATATTTAAGTACCACCTTGATAATCTTCTAATTGCTCTGATTAGAGCCAAACTATTTCAGACTCATATACTGTGACATCTCCTTTCCTAGGGGACCTAACCACAGCAACTGAGAGGATGTGTGTGCATACCCATTTGTGAGGCAACTCTCTCCTTTTCCTCACTGGATTCCACCCCCCTCAGCCCCCATTTCTAAACCTAAGGAAAAAATATATTCCTATTACATATAAGGTTAGATGTAAATAAACTATATTCACCTTAACACTGGTCTTCTCCCAAACTTGGTATTGACCAGTTCACATAACAAGAAGTAGAAAACAGGGGTTGGAGAGTGAGAAACACATAGGATGACAATGAACATGCTGAATTTATCTAGCACTTATTTGTAGTCTAGGGAGTCATAGTTTTCTCTTGATTCTCTTCATGTGTGTCTCTTCTTTGAACTTGAAAGTAAGTTTGGTCCTGTTAAACTTAGGAAAGATGCTCAGTATAACTTCTGGATAGTGCTGGTTTCTCAAGCATCAGTGGTAAAGGTGGAACAGCCACTCACTTCCAATGCAGGTGATCTGCTAGGATATAAGCCCCATGAGACCAGGGATTTGGGGACTGTTTTGTTCACTGATCTGTCCCCAGCTCCAAGAACAGTGTCTACCATATAATACGTGCTTGGTATATATTGAATAAATGAGTAGGAAAGACAAAGGAGGAAGAAAAAATCTTGAGAGCTGATCCCCAGGAATGGAGAAGACTGAGAGATCCAAATACCTGAGGCCTGTGGGGAGAACGAGCAGTTGGTGAACTGCAATGGAATGAAGTCAGGATGAATATCAGAGGCCTTGGGGATGAGGTATGGCTCTGTCTAGATCACATGGTCCAGAAGGCTGTTTCCAAGGGTGAAGCTCAGAGAGGAGATTAAGTTTTTTGTGGAGATTTTCCCAAAGCTGCTTGCAAATTTCCAGGGGAAATTTTACCCAGAAACTGAAGGGTGTCCCATTTCAGCTCTAGCATTGTCCTTGGCTTGTTCAGTTCTAAAACAACTAAAAATTTCATGGAAAATTAAAATAGGGATATTCCTGGTAGAAAATAACCACTCAAATCTAATAGAAAATCCACAATAGAGTTATTTGAAACTTTTTGTTTATATCTATAGCCATCCACATAATTGGTAATTTAGTGATTGTTGTCATTTCTTTTTAAAAAAAATTTTAAATACAGACATGGATTTTTTATTTTTGTAAATTTTTAAAATTTTTTTAAAATTTACATCCAAATTAGTTAGCATATAGTGCAACAATGATTTCAGGAATAGTTTCCTTAGTGCCCCTTACCCATTTATCCCATTCCCCATCCCACAACCCCTCCAGTAACCCTCAGTTTGTTCTCCATATTTATGAGTCTCTTGTTTTGTCCCCCTGTTTTTATTTTATTTTTGTTTCCCTTCCCTTCTGTTCATCTGTTTTGTCTCTCAAAGTCCGCATATGAGTGAAGTCATATGATTTTTGTCTTTCTCTAATTTCACTTAGCATAATACCCTCCAGTTCCATCCACGTAGTTGCAAATGGCAAGATTTCATTCTTTTTGATTGCTGAGTAATACTCCATTGTGTGTGTGTGTGTGTGTGTGTGTGTGTGTGTGTATACACATACACATACCACATCTTCTTTATCCATTCATCCATCGATGGACATTTGGGCTCTTTCCATACTTTGGCTATTGTTGATAGTGCTGCTATAAACATGGGGGTGCATGTGTCCCTTTGAAACAGCACACCTGTATCCCATGGATAAATGCCTAGTAGTGCAATTTATGGGTCATAGGGTAGTTATATTTTCAATTTTTTGAGGAAACTCCATACTGTTTTCCAGAGTGTCTGCACCAGCTTGCATTCCCATCTTTAAATTTTTTTTAATGTTTATTTTCGAGAGAGAGAGAGAGAGAGAGAGCGCATGAGTGAAGGAGGGGCATAGAGAGATAGAGAGAGAGAGAGAATCCAAAGCAGGCTCCAGGCTCCAAGCTGTCAGCATAGAGCACGACACAGGGCCTGAACTCATGAACTGTGAGATCGTGACCTGAGCCGAAGTTGGACCCTTAACTGACTGAGCCACCCAGGCACCCGATTGTTGTCATTTCTATGTATCATTTTCATGAACTGAGACAAGAGAGAAGGAGGAACTCAGAGGCAGGAGGCAGGATGAGGAACTGTGAACCTGATACATACAGTTCTAGCAGGAAAACTTGTTTCTGCTGTTAGATGTATTTGCATTGGCCACTGTAGCATGGATTCTAAGAACTCAGAATCCTGTGCTTATCAGTAACTAGGAGGCCACTTCAGATCTGTGTCTGAAGGCCACAGATCTTGCCCATTGAGGTCCAGAAGCAAGGATAACAAATCATGAGTTTATAGTTACCATTTATTTATTTATTTAAAACTGAGTTGAATCCTCAGCAGCTTTTTTTTTTTTAAGTTTATTTATTTTTGAGACAGAGAGAGACAGAGCATGAATGGGGGAGGGGCAGAGAGAGAGGGAGACACAGAATCGGAAGCAGGCTCCAGGCTCTGAGCCATCAGCCCAGAGCCCAACGTGGGGCTTGAACTCACGGGCCATGAGATCGTGACCTGAGCTGAAGTCTGACGCTTAACCGACTGAGCCACCCAGACGCCCCTATAGTTACCATTTTAGAATATTATGTCTGGTAATAGCCAACCAAAGGTTTCAGAGTCTAGTTTGACAGGTCACTTTGGAAGAGGAGGTCATTTGTGCTGTATAGCTTGTGCTATATGACAAGGTTACACAACAGGGTCACAAATCTTGTACTAATTAAGCAACTGTGTTATCTAGGTCCCTCTGCCCACTTTACCCTCCACCCCAATAACAAGAGGTTCCTATCAGAGAGCCAGTATGTCTCTGAGGGTCCACCAACATCTGTCAGGAACCCACAGCTGACCTGATTGTGTTCAAAATCACAAGCAGCCTTGGGCAGTTAAAACGAAAACATTGCATACAGGCCCTGAGGCTGGAAAAGTCCATTATGAGGGTTAGCAGAATTAAGTTTGGATATTAGACACCCAATCTAGGATTGTAGGGATCCTTTGGCCTTGTCATTTTTACCTTTTCTCAATAGCAGCACTAAACTTGGAACCTTTTCTCATTTTAATCTCTGTCAATGTAGCATGACCATTCCTACATTCCATGACTGCACTGACATCAAGAGCTGGAAGGGGTATCTCTGTCTCTACTACTTTATCTTCAGGGCACAGACATCCAAGCATATTCCAAATAATGCGTTCTTCTGCTCCACAGACATGGTAACTATTGAATTATCTGAGCCTGACACAAAGTGAGGTCCTGAGATGGTTTCTAGAAAGCTGAACTACTAGTTTGCAGTTAAAAGATCAGAGTGTGATATATAGTGGTTTTAGTGTCGTTAGTTAAAGTCTGCGTACAGGAATTCTAAAGATCTTTCACTTAATCTTTAAGCTAATAAGACTTTCCTCCACCCATGAAGAAGATTGGAGTTAAAAAAAATCTTACTCCTGGCCTATAACAGCAAAAAGAAGAGGTCCTCCATGGTAGCTTTAAAAGGGATTCTAATTTTCTGCAGCCAGAAGACAGACTGCTGAAAATCATTCCCAGGATAGGACTTTAAGGGTGGCAGAAATATAAAGATGACTGAATTACAGTCTCAATAGATCATCTATATCAAAATAAATTTCCTGACACAGAAAGTATGGGGCCTTATAAGCAGGAAATGAGGCATTTCAGTGAATGAGCCTAATACTACTGGACCTTCAATATTTTCCAAACTTTCTAGGCTGGCAGAAGTGTCTCTTTTCCCCTTGCAAGCAGAGAACAGTTCCTATGCCTGGGAATCATGACATTATCTTACTTGAAGCAGGTGCTTTGCAAGAGGTTTGTTGCTCTCTTCAAGCTCTACTTCATCACTTTTCATTACTTTCTTTCTTTTTTTTTTTTTTTAAATTTTTTTTCAACGTTTATTTATTTTTGCACAGAGAGAGACAGAGCATGAACGGGGGAGGGGCAGAGAGAGAGGGAGACACAGAATCAGAAATAGGCTCCAGGCTCTGAGCCATCAGCCCAGAGCCTGACACGGGGCTCAAACTCACGGACCGCGAGATCGTGACCTGGCTGAAGTCGGACGCTTAACCAACTGCGCCACCCAGGCGCCCCACATTATTTTCAAGCCAAGTTATACCTTAGAATAGTGTAGGTGGAGAAAGACAGTATTTGCTTCTAGAGGCCATAACTTACATGCATAGAAAATTGTAGAATGTATAAATATAGTGTACCTCTTATCTCCCCCCATCAAGAGTGCCAGAAGTCTGAATTCCAGTTGAGAAACATTATATTAACATAATAAAATTCCTATACAGATTCTTACTTCACCAGTGTCTTCCCTTATTTGCTGTCTTTTCCTCTTATGACCCTGTATCTTATGGTGGCTCAGGCTCTGTATACCAATCTTAAGTCTTTGGCAACTGTCTCTATTTCTTAGAAATACTGATGGATTGTCTCAACCCATTTCACACAGATATTATTCTGTTTCTAGCCACCAAAGCACTTAGTATGTCTTCTGACTCTTGAGATGGTCCAGGCAGTAATTTTATAGCTACTCATTGCTTCAGAGCACTTATTAGTAGCAATAACTTGTTTAGGCCTATTTAATTACTCATCTGAATAGGATATAATATTGGCCCCAGGCCTATTGGAGTTACAAAACAGAGAAAAGTGATGTCATGAGAAAGGCTTATAATCCTGTTAGGAGAATGCTTAAATAGTGGGTATCAGAAAGGACAAAGAAACCAAAGGGCTCTAAAACTGACCTTCAGGTGAGGAGAACAGGTGGGTCTAAGGAACAGATGAGACAATAGTACAGTACATGTTAGATGAACCAGCTGGACAAGAATGAAAGGAGTAGAGAGTGCAATAATCCTGGCCGCTAGGTATAATTTTTCCTGTATTACAAGGTCAGGGAGACTGCAAGGAAGTAACTGCACATAGCTTTATTTAGGGTAGCATCCCTGATATCAGAAATTTCCTGTTTTTGGGAAACAGAGTTTGACATTTTAGTTTCACTAAGTTGGGGACAATTGGTAACACCTCAGACTTTGATTAAATCTTCAGAAAAGCTGTGTCTTAGTAGTACGTCCACACACTAAGAGCTGTGATCTTGGAATAAGGATAAAATGAAATAATAAAGTCTTAAAGCCTGAAGTTAAACTTCATAGGGTAAGATCATTGATTCACCAATAAGTTAAGTATTCCTGCCAGACAACACTCAAGGAAAAATAACAGAATCCAGAGATTTTTCAATACATCATTTACAATGTCTAGTATACATTGAAAAATTACTATACATACCAAAAAAGGCACAATCAAGAGGAAAAAAAGCAGAAAGAGACTTCTCATAACCCATATTTTGGGATAAAAATATGTTCTCTTTGTGTTTGGAATTAAAAATTAAAACAAATATTTAAGCATAAATATAAAAACAATTAAAAAATATAAAGGGGATGCCTGAGTGGCTCATTCAGTTAAAGGTTGACTCTTGATTTTGACTCAGGTCGTGCTCTTGCAGTTGTGGGATTGAGTGATTCATTAGGCTCTGTGCTGACAGCATGGAGCCTGGTTTGGATTCTCTCCCTCTCTCTATCCTGCTTCTCTGCTCACACTCCATCAAAATGACTAAACTTAAAAAAAATACAAAGAATATGGATAAATAGACAACTGTTAGTATGCAACCTCCTTTGGAGCTTCTCAGTTGTAATCTGAAACGGGCCCCTGTACATAGAAGGCAAGGAGAGACTGAAGAAAAAGGCAAATCACTCCACATTGGTGGGTAGAAGGTTTAATAAGCAAGAAAATTTACATATGAGGCTCATCTTGGGCAGCCATAAGGTGAGTTGATCTCTGCATACACTCACCAGAATCTTAAAAGTTTATGTAGAGGACTTAGCTGAGCAAAGTCACATATATCATACAAATGGTCTCAAAAACACCTTACTCTTGGGGCACCTGGGTATCTCGCTCGGTTAAGCATCTGTCTCTTGATATTGGCTCAGGTCATGATCTCACAGTCAGGAGATCAAGCCCTGCATTGGGATTCTTTCTCTCTGCCCCTCCCTGACTCTCTCTCTCTCTCTCTCAAAATAAAACAAACATAATACCTTACTCTCTCAAGGATATGTCCTTGGAACAGCTCCCAGTGTGAGAGTGGGAGGCAGAGCATACATCCTAAGGACCCAGGAAGAGGAGAGGAGCCTCTGGTTACCTGGGTTCAGCAGTTCTCCTGATATGGAGATATAAGGAGAAATTTAGAAACTGCATAAGCATAATGGAATCAAATGAAACTTTTAGATCTGCAAATATATCTTAAGTAAAATAATTTTTGGGAATAACATGAGATTGTACAATGCAAAGGAAAGGATAGAGAACATGAAGACCAAGTCAATAAACATTATCTAGTATTCTATTACTTAGTTAATATTAACTAGTTAACTAGTATTCTATTAACTAGTTAATAGAAGCAGAGAGAAAATAGTTTAAATAAATGGAATGACATTTGGGTCTCTATCAAGTAGTCTTAGAGATAGGTGTTTGAAGTCCAAGAAGGAGAAGAATGGGTCAGAAAAATACTTGGTGAATGAATTAAAACATTTTTTCAAATTTCATTACAGAATAATAAAATTAACCCACAGACCCAGGAAATTGAGCCCCCAGAAAAATGAATACAAAAAAAACTATACATTGATACAAAATCAAACTGATGAAAACCAAATACAAAGAAGAAAATATAACCAAAAGTTCTGAAAAAAGATATTACATATATGGGAATAATGGTAAGAATGATGACTGACATTTGTAAGAAAAAAAAAGAGATAAAAAAATAAAGGACTAACATATTTAACGTGCTAAAAGGAAGAATAAACCCATCAATATAGAATTCTAGAACTAGCAAAATATTTTTTACCAAAGAAAATTTTCAGGGGCACCTGGGTGGCTCAGTCAGTCCAACTCTTGATTTCAGCTCAGTCATGATCTAACAGTTTGTGGGTTCAAGCCCCATGTCGGGCTCTGTGCTGATTGTGCAGAGCTTTCTTAGGATTCTCTCTCTCTTTCTGCCCCTCCCACCACTCTCTCTCAAAATAAATAGACTTAAAAAATTTGTAAAAATTTTAAGGAAAAATTTTTTCAGGTAAAAGCAGAGACTTTCTTTCCAATAAACTTATACTACAAAAATGTTAAAGTAAATGATTCATGTTGAGAAATACTTTATGAAAATTTAGATCTATGGGAAGGAAAGAAGAGCACTGAAAATAGTAAATATATATACAAAAGTTTTCTTTTATTAAATCCTTTAAGTTGGTTTAGTTTTTGAAGTTTATAATGTATATAAAATATATGTAAATATACATTTTATGTAAAATATATATAAAAATAACAAAGGACAGAACTAAACTGTTGTAATATTCTTATGATTTCCATGAAGTGGTATAACATTAATTCAAGGAAGATTGTGATAAATGGGATAAATCCTAGAGCTACCAATAGAACAATAATATGAAGTACAGCTAAACACAAGTAGAGGGCATAAAATGGTATTTTAGTATATGTTCAATTAACCCCCCAAAATGCAATACAGGAGAAATAAGGGAACAAAGAATACAAGAGACATATACAAAACACATAGTAAGATAGACTTAAGTATATTATAACATTAAAAGTAAACAGATTACATATTCCAGTTAATACGCAGAATTTATCAGACTAGATGCATAATCAAGGCCCAACTTATGCTCTTTATAGTTAACTAAATATAAAGCCACTTGAAGTTTAAAAGTAAAAAGATAGAAAATGTACTATACAATTTAAGCAGAAGAACATAGGTTGTATAATATCAGCAAAATTGACTTAAATGCAGATTACTACTCATAATGTTAAGTGTCAATTCATCAAGAATATATAAAAATTATAAATTTGTATGCACCTAATAACAAAGCTACAAAATACACAAAGCAAAACTGACAGAAATAAAAGGAAAAATAGAGAAATCCACAACTGTAGTTAGAGATTTTAACAGTTGCATCAGTGACTGACAGAAGAATCAGATAAAAAAATCTTTAATATGATAAAGTTGATCATTGATCAACTTGACCTAAGTGATAATCCTAAAACACACTCCAAATATGCAGGAACATTTTAAGTGCACATGGACTATTCACCCAGATAGACCATATAAAGGGCCATAAAAGAAGTGTGAATACATTTTGAAGATACAGTGTATGTTTTCCAACCATGATGGAATTAAATGATACATTAATAGTAATAAATAATATAGAAAAATCACTAAATACTAGGAAAGTAAGCAACACACTTAAAATAACCAATGGGTCGCAAAAAAAGTCATAAGGGAAATTAAATAGTACAAAATTTTTTAACAGAACATATCAAAATTTGTGGAATGCAGCTAAAGCAAAGCATGGAGAGTTTATACATACACTCTTTTTTTTTTAAATTAGGAAACATGTTTAAAATCAATGGTCTAAGTTTCCACCTTAAGAAACTAGAAAGAGAATAGACTATTAAACCCAAAGTAAATAGAAGAATGGAAATAAAGAGTAGAAATTAAAGAAAAACAAATAGAGAAAAAAGAAAAATCATCAAAACCACAGTCTGGTTCTAAAAATAAAATTGATACACCTCCTCTCCCCACCCCCCACATGACAAAACAGGACAAAACAAACACAAATAACTAATAGAAAAAGTGGTGACAAGTCCTACAGAATTGAAAGGATTATAAGGGGATATTATAAATAATTTTATACATATGTTGGTTTAACAGTTGTTACTTTGAGAATCTAGACGAAGTGGGAAGATTATGAAAATAGAACATTTGATAGAATTCATTAAGAATTAAATATAAAATAGGGGCGCCTGGGTGGCTCAGTCAGTTGAGTGTCTGACTTCGGCTTAGGTCATGATTTTGCAGTTCGTGAGTTTGAGTCCTGCGTCGGGCTCTGTGCTGACAGCTCAGAGCCTGGAGCCTGCTTTGGATCCTGTGCCTCCCTCTCTCTGCTCCTTCCCCACTCATGCTCTGTCTCTCTCAAAAATGAATAAACATTAAAGAAAAATAAATGTAAAATAAAAAAAAAGGAAACTTCAGATCCAGATTTCTTTCCTGTGTAATTGTATCAAATGTTTAAGGAATAAATGTTACATGAATGTTTTCAGAAAACAGAACAATAAGGAACACTTTATTACATTTTATGAGTAAAAAAAAAGCCCTGATATAAGAACTTGACAAGAAAATTACAAGAAACTTAAAAGATCAGTATCTGTCATGAACATAGACACAATTATCTCTATCAAAACATTAACAAACTAATTCCAGCAATATACAAATATGGTACCACATCATGACCAAGTGGGGTTTATTCCAGGAATGCAAGGTAGTTTACCACTTAAAAGTAAGTCAATTAGTACACTACATTAATAGCATGAAGGAGAAAAATCATGTGATCACCTAAGTATATGAAAAAAATATGATGACTAAATTCAACATCATCTGGAGAATAACTTTCAACAATTGGTAAAGGGAACCTTTGAAAAACCTACAGTTAGCATGATACTTAGGAAAGTATTCAATTTACCATAATTAAGATCAGAAACAAAGCAAGGATGTTTGCTTAACTCTATTGAATATTGTATCAGAGATCCTAGCCAGTATGAAATCTGAAAAAAATAATTTCTACAAAAATTATTGCTAGGGTTTTGATATGATTTCTAACAAATTGATTTCAAAACATATATAGGAATGTAAAGAACATGGAACAGCCAGAACCACTGTGGAAGTATAATGTTGGAAGACTTACACTACCTCCTTTCGAGACTTATAATAAAGTTAAGACAGTGTTGATATGAGGATTTAAGATTTATATGATAGTCGAATAGATTAACAAAAGAGAGAAGAAAATTCAGAAATACATTCATAGATAAAAAGTTGACTGATATTTGGCAAAGTTGTCAAGGCAATTTTGAGAAGAGTCTTTCAACAAATTCTGAAACTGAATATCCATAAATGAAAAAATAAATCTTGATCTCTACTTCACACCATATATAATTATAATTTGTGTTTGATCACAGACCTAAAATTAAAAGCTAAATCTATAAAACAAAGTACTAACCATGAATAAGATTGTTAATTTTATCATAACTAAAATTTCTTTTTATCAAAGGAGACTAGTAAGAAAATCAAAAGGCAAACCCACACAATTGGCCAATATTTTCACTATGTTTATGACAGACGACTTGTATTCAGAATATATAAATAGTATAATCAAAACAAAAAAATTCAATAAAAGTGGACAAAAAACATTAACAGACATTTCATAGAAGGTATATGCATGAACAGTTAAGTGTATAAAATATTGCTCAACGTCAGTCATCAAAAGCAAATTGAAACCACAAATTACTATTTTATACATATTGGAATGGGTAAAATAATAAAGAATGATAGTTTACAGGGTTGATCAGGATGTGGAACAACCAAGTGTCATACATCACTCATGACAGTATAAAATGGTACAATTACTTTGGAAAACCATTTGGCAGGTTCTATTAAACATACACTTACCTTATAACCCAGAAATTTTAGTTTAATATTCATAGCATATTTATAATAGCAAAAAAAAAAAAAAAAGAAAGAAAGCAACTCAAGTGTCCCCAAATAGTTAAACTTTGATGTATTCATGCAATGGAATATCAGCAATAAAAAAGAATTAACAGCTGATGCAGACAAATACAAAGGAACCTCAAAAACATGTTGAGCCAACCCGCAGCAACTTCTTATTCAACATGTCTCTGGAGACAAGGGAAACAAAAGCAAAAATGAACTATTGGGACCTCATCAAAATAAAAAGCTTCTTTCTGCACAGTGAAGGAAAGAATCAGCAAAACTAAAAGGCAACCAACAGAATGGGAGAAGATATTTGCAAATGACATATCAGATAAAGAATTAGTATCCAAAATCTATAGAAAACTTATCAAACTCAACACCCAAAAAACAAATAATCCAGTGAAGAAATGGGCAAAAGACATGAATAGACACTTCTCCAAAGGAGACATCCAGATGGCCAACTGACACATGAAAAAATGGTTAACATCACTCATCATCAGGGAAATACAAATCAAAACCACAGTGAGATACCACCTCACCCCTGTCAGAATGGCTAACATTAACAACTCAGGCAACAACAGATGTTGGCGAGGATGTGGAGAAAGAGGATCTCTTTTGCACTGCTAGTGGGAATGCAAACTGGTGCAGCCACTCTGGAAAACAGTATGGAGGTTCCTCAAAAAGTTAAAAATAGAACTACCCTACAATCCAGCAATTACATTACTAGGTATTTATCCAAGAGATACGGGTATGCTGTTTTGAAGGGGCACATGAACCCCAATGTTTATAGCAGCACTATCAACAATAGCCAAAGTATGGAAAGAGTCCAAATGTCCATAGACAGATGCATGGATAAAAATGCATGTGGCGTACAGATGCATGTGGTATATATATATAATATATATATATAATATATATATATATAATATATATATATAATAAAATGGAGTATTACTTGACAATCAAAAAGAATGAAATCTTGCCATTTGCAACTACGTGTATGGAACTACAGGGTATTATGCTAAGCGAAATTAGAGAAAGACAAATATCACATGACTTCATATGAGGACTCTAATATACAAAACATGAACAGAAGGGAAGCAATAAAAATGGGGGGGGGGGTAGGACAAAACCTAAAAGACTCTTAAATATAGAGAACAAACAGCTGGAGGGGTCGTGGGAGAGGGGATAGACTAAATGAGTAAGGGGCATTAAGGAATCTACTCCTGAAATCATTGTTGCACTATATGCTAACTTGGATATAAATTAATAAAATTATTAATAAAAACAAAAAAACATGTTAAGTCAAGGAAGTTGGACGCATAGAATATGTATCATTCCACTTATATGAACTTTTAGAACAGTAAGTTTGATACAAGGTAATCCAAATCAAACAGTGGTTTTCTCAGTGGGTGAGCCCTAAGGGTATTACCTGGAAAGAACACAAGGGAAATTCCTGGGATTATAAAAATGCTCTGTATCTTGATTAAGGTGGTAGTTATACTGATGCACACATTTGTCAGAGATCATCTAACTATATACTTAACATATGCATTTTATTTTAGGTAAATTATATCTCATTAAAGAATAGTTTGGGAAAAATAAATCCAATTGTAACCAATGGTCCCAAATACAGTGTAGCTGGTTTCCTTGATTCCCCCCTAATTTGAATTAAATATCCTGGGGACTAGAATTTATTGGCCATTCTGTGGTCTCTAGTTGTCTGGAAACCTGGGATGTTTATGCGTAAATTAAAACTACTAATTTTGTGTGTGCTGAGCCCTTGAGTGAAGGAAGAACTATTATGTTAACCTGGAAGTCACTGAGAGTATGTTGCATGGGATAGGGTGGTAGTGGTGGGTTTGCAGATGTCTCCTATTCAATCTGTCACCAGGGATTTATTTTCCTGAATCATCATTATATTTCCAATTCCTAGAATGGTGCTTAGCATATTGCATATTCTCAGAAAAGTCAGTGATGTTAAGAAAAGAATAGATCTTATTAGATTTTTGGTCTCAGCGTGTAGATTTATAGGAACTCACCTGGTAAAGAGTAAAAACCACAGAATTTAGAATTAAAGAGATTTAACCCTGGCTCTGATATTTGATTTCTTGGACAAGTTATTACCTTCCTAATCTTCTGACTCTATAAAGGGGGGGGTAGTTATGTGCTCATCAGATGGTTATGGGACTGTAATAAGACAACGTACATCCTCCTGAGGCACTGAAGAGTGTTAAACTAATCCACTGCTGTAACTAGATGAAGTTCTGATGACCTAGGTCTTCTTGAGCCTGCTAGTGGCCTTCTCCTTTGTAAGCTCTTTCCTAGCTTACTAAAATGCTTTACCCTGGAGCCAAATACCTATTAAATACCTATCAATCTGCCTGTAGAGTCTGAGCACAGATGTCAGAACCAGAGACTGAGAACTCTGGATCCTAATGGACCTTCTAAATCACAGCCATCACTTTCATTTTTAAAAACCTGCTCGGGAGGTCAAATTGGAATGTTTTCTCTATTTCATCTCTGAAGAAGGGGTTTGGTCTTTTCCCTGGACCTTTGAGGCTTGGTGGCAGCTCCACATGGCCACCCCACAGACTAGAAGAAAAGACTAAGGATATCAGACTTGAGTCATCAAGTATGAGACTTTGTTCCCACACCTCACACTCAGGTGTGGTTGAAGGCTTCTGAGAAAGCAGCCTTTCCTATTTGGGTAGAAGTGGAATGAGATGAGGTGGGTCCTAAGACCTCTTTTCCCCTGAACAAGTTAGATGTCCTTACTCAGTACCCATTGTCTCTGTGCTTATCCTAATATTAATTTAATTTGGCTTAACTTATTTGGTTTTGCTGTTGTCTCCTATATGTAGGTCTCCTCCAACAGTGAAAAGTCTCCATGAGCACTTTTGACCATATCATGTCCATACCTAGATTTTAACATAGTGTATACTCAGTAAAAAAGATGAAAATTCTCACCTTCCAGAGAACCTTCCTAGATTGACATTATACCTTGTTGCTTATTCTTCTGTACAGCAGGCACAGTTTTCCCAAAGCCCATTGCTGAGTGCTAGGTCTCCATTTCTGTTTCTCTAATTCTGTGTGTTTCTCCTGTCAAACTGAGAGTTCACTGAGGGAGGCATGCATGTATCCATATCAGGGTAGGAGCACCTGACTGTGGATGAAGGTTATTTCTTCTTGTCAGACTGTGAGTCTTATCTTTTTTATTTTATCAAGGTCTCCTAGAAGGGAGGAGTCCTGTCAGAACAGCAGTGTGGAATTCCCTGGGAGGTGATCATCAGCTTGGTGACCATGTTTCCCAATAAACATGGGATCCCTAGGCTTTGTAATCATATCTACATCACAAATGGGAAATACCTAATGGTTCCTCATCCTTCAGACTTGTGCTACTTATCTCCTTATCAAAGTAAGGATACTATTGAGTGTGGGCTTCTATCTCCACCATGCTGGGAACCACTGGTCTCTTAAAAATTACCATTGGCTCACAAACTGGCCCTCATACACAGAGGACAAGAGGAGACCAATGCAAGAGGCAGGCCACTCCAGATGTGTAGGTGGCAGGTTTAAAAAGCAAGGGAACTTACTTATGAGATTTGTGTTAGTGACCCCAAGTACCCACCTGTCAAATCTTAAAAGTTTATAGAGAGGTCTTAACTGGGTTCAGTCATGTATACTGGCCAGATGGGCTCAACAATACCTTACTCTCTCAAGGCTGTGTTCATGGAACAGCTCTCACCGTGGGAATAGCGGGTAGAATGTATATTCCAGGGACAGGCGAAGGTGTGAGGAACCTCCAATTGCCCCATTCTGGCTCACAGTTTAACTGGTGGCTACATATTCCCAATGGCCCACTCCAACAATTGCCCAAACCTAAAGGAAGAAGACAAGGTTCTAGGGTGGGGTTGGAGATTTAAGACTGAACAATGCCCCGCTTCAGCAGTCGGAGGGCCCCATCCCGGATCTGCTTGGTCTTCATGCCATAGATGATGGGGTTGAGCATGGGTGGTACAACAAGGTAGAGGTCAGCCAAGAGGATATGGATGTGCCGGGGCACATGCTGGCCAAAGCGCTGAGTGTAGAATGAGAAGAGCCCTGGTGTATAGAAGAGAAGGATGACACCCAGGTGGGAGCCACAAGTGCCAAAGGTCTTAGCTCTTGCCTCTTTGGAGGAGAGGCCTAACACAGCCCGGAGGATTAGTGTATAGGAGACAGTGATGCAGATGGAATCTGTGCCCACAACTAGCGTGGCAGCAGTAATGCCATAGATGTTGTTTGGCCGTGTACCCCCACAAGCCAGCTTTACCACAGCCATGTGCTCACAGTAGGAGTGGGCCACCACTCGGCTACAGTAGCTCAGCCTTGCCAATAAGCATGTGAGTGGGGTCATGAGGCCCAAGCCACGAAACACAGCAGCAGCTGCCAGCTTGCCCACAGCCTCTGGGGGCAACAATGACCCATAGTGCAGTGGCCGGCAGATGGCCAAGTAGCGGTCAAAGGCCATTGCTAACAGGATACCAGATTCAACAGCTGAAAAGCCATGGATAAAGAACATCTGAGTAGCACAGGCCCCAAAGTCAATCTCAGTAACATTTGTCCAAAAAAGTGCAAGGAGTTTGGGCACAGTAGAAGTGCAGAGCACCAGGTCAATGATGGACAGCATGCATAGGAACAGGTACATGGGCTGGTGCAGTGCAGGCTCTGATCGCACCACCAGCAGCACTGCCATGTTGCCAAGCACTGCCAGGGCATACATGGAGCAGAAGGGAAATGCAATCCAAAAGTGGGATGCCTCCAGGCCAGGAATTCCCATGAGCAGAAAAGAGTTTGGGTTCTGATGGCTGTGGTTTGTGAAATGCATGGTCAGGTTCAGGTAGGGTAGGTAGAGAAGACCTTACTGCCCTGCTCTGAACCCTAGGAAGCCCTGACAGATGAAGCCATTGGGATTCATTCTTATTCTGTGGCTGAAACTGAAAGGATAGCAGAAAAAATTTGAGTTAGATCTCATAAAAAACATCCAGGATAAGAAGGTTGTATAGCATTGGGAAGTGATGCATGGCAGGAGGTGAATTTATCATTACCAGGGATCAGAGGAGCCTTTCCACTTAAGTCTGATTCAACAATGTCTAGGCTAGGCTGTAGGGTGAGTGACATGGTTGTAGAACTCACTCTTGTTACTTATCCTCACCATGGAGAATCTTCTATGCCTGTGAACCCAATTCTGCCTTGTACTCTTATTTTCTTCTGATCTGCCTATGTGACAATAAAATAATATAAAAATCAAAGGTCAGGCACATTTGATTTGTGGTTACTTTTCAAGATGGGAAGATCAAGACTGAGAGATAAGAGAAAGCAGAGGGGGGGTGTTGTTGGATGGGTTTTTCAAGCCACTGAGCCCATGGTTGTTCACAGATGAGGCTCAGAACAACAAACACACGGTGAAAGGCTCAGTCTCATGTAGTCTGCTAAAGCCATAACATTGCCTGGCTTATGTTAGTACTAGAATCCTGTGCTTGTCATAGGTTTCTGTGTGAAACAGGTGAGATCATGCAGAATTGGTCAGTGGTAGATGTCAAGTTAATTTGGCCATAACAGGTGATCTGATAAAGTTACTGAGGAATGAAAACACAGTCTTATAAAAAATCAAAGGTACATGAAGAGGGTATGAGAAGTAAATTTTAAATCACTGGGAACACAATTGTTAACTGTAAGCAAATATGGAGACCAGCTTGGTCAGATTATGGCATGGAGCTTCTACACATATCCACCCCATCTCTTTGCCTATTACCCACACTTTCTATATTCCCTGATCTTCCCTTACCTAAAAGTACCTTCTCACTATTCTCTGATCCACTGGCCAGCCAGTAATTGAGAGTTTGAGAAAGAATTTGATTAAAAAGTCAGGAAGGGGATAGTAGAGGGAGAGAAGAGGATGAAAAGGAAAGTTGAGAACAAGACACAGGAATAAACTCAGGAGATATTCGGGAGGGAACAGTACCTTTCTCACACTGGTTTCTAATATGATAGGATGTGACTGTGTTTTGTTAGTGGGAACAGAGAGGGTGGAACTGCTTGAGCCCTCTGGAGATAAGTCCATCTATATCCCTAACCTTAAGCTGCAGTACTCCTTGCAATCCCTTCCATCAGCTATCCATACCCAGAAAGAAAGAGGCAAGAAAGGCAAAGGATAAGGTCTTCTCATGTGGTCTGGGGGAAGGAACCCTGGAACAGGATGTCATCTCAGTGCCCAATTGGCTGTTACTGTGATATGGAGACAAACATCTTGTCCCTTTATGTCTTATCATCCCTTCTTACATGCATTTAAAATTTTCCTTCTGTGCTATTTCCCTTCCTGAGTTTCTACCAGAGAGCTTGGGACCAAGAATACTCAGATGGTATTTCAGTTTTGGTGGTAGATGAAGGGTCAGGGACAGAGAGAAATCTGGGTGGGGGGTGGGGAGTCCTTGTAAAATGGTATATGTAAAGCTGTTCCATTCTGAGCACACCATGTATTTAGTTCAGCATGTGACTCTGTCTGTATATGTTGCTGTATAAAATGCATGAACAAGGCTGTACTCAGACATGGTACGTACATTTAGATAAGACATTGTTTTTAGAGTGTCCATTCTTCAATGCCCTTTCTTTGGTGTGGAGAAAATTGAAAGCTGAATAATCTAGACATAAATGGGAGAGACTTCCTTTCTTCACTTTTTCCCCCCACCTTTTCTTCCAGTCTTTTAATAATTGAATCAAGTTTCCTCAGCCTCTGAGCTGCCTCTCAAAGAATGTTTACTCTATCCTTGTAGTTACGCAGCACAATTACTGCATGCCCCCTTGTCTCGGCCCCATTTGCACAGATAGGGAAAATGAAGTTGGAAAAACATGTGGAGCACAGTATGCCAAGATTCTAAGAGAGATCAAGGTGAAGGCCTTGGGGTCATCACTTCCTGTCCTTCTCACTAATATTTGAGTTAGAGCTCATGAAAAATGTCCAGGAACAAAGCTGTCTCATGAAGAAAGGAACACACTCTTCATCACTGAAAGTGCTTATGAGCATCTGGAAGCCACCTGCCCAGGATTCAACTTTTGTTAGTGGAAGAGTAAGAGCAGCCCTTTTCAAATCTTAGCTCTGCTAACTCACCAGCTATGTGATCACAGTCAAGTCACCTAACCTCTTGTCAACCTGCTTCAGATTCTGTGACCTGGAGAGTTCATTCCTACTTCAGAGGCTACTGTGAGGAATCCTTATGGGAGACATTCATCTGAAGAGCACTACATGGCATATAGCAATGGTAAAGAAGTGTGATTCATTTGTAAGTCCTTTTTATCTGAAGTGGAGACTACCTCAGTGAGAAAATTATATTAGTGTTCTCCAGGTATTTGGCCTGTTTGTGGTGTGCTTATTGTAGGGTCACATACAGAGATAGACTTACCAGGCCTGGAACAGGGAGTGGTAGTAAAGTCTCAGGTCCTGCAGGGATTAGAGAGTGTGGAGCAAAAAGGCTGGAATATTTATCCTGTTATTAAGGCCCTAACTGAGATTAAAAATTCCCTGGGGATAAAGGCACTAAAAACACCTCTGGGATGCTGGAAAGAGGCAGAAAATTGAAGCTAGGATGTTTGGGTCTTTTCTTACCCTACCCAACCAAAAGAGTAGGATAATGGAGAAAATTTACACTGAGAGTTCAGAGTAGATAGGAAGGGAGTAGGCATACAGACCCCTGCACACAAATAATCCTAAAGGCTTTCTGGCATAGGAATTCTGTTTAGAAAATTTGCTGATTTTGCTTTTTCTCTTGGCCCCTTCCACATGTCCCAAATATTTGCTTCTCAATGCTTTTTAGCTTCTCTGAATGTTAGTTTTTCATCTGTAAAAGGGGTAGGCAATGAATGAGATGGTATATGGAAGGCATTTATCATTTTGCCTGGTCTATGCCAAGCACCTGGTAAAAATTTTAATTTTATTATTTTATCTAATTTAATGATCATTGACCGAGCATCTACCATATGCAAAGAACTATGCTAGATGTTAGAGCAGAGAGTTGAAGGATCACACCCTTGTTCATAGTCCAGTTTGGGATCGGCAGACATAAAAGATTATAGTTCAACGAGAGATATATAGATATAAAAAAGACACAAGTTCATTTAGCAGAAAGGGGGTTAGTGCTGTAGAACTTAGTCAAAGATTCAGAAATAGAAAGTGGACTTAGAGGGAGGTGCACATGAAGGAGAGAAAAAAAAGCATGTGTAAAAATATGGCAGACAAGAGATAATGGGAATTTTCTGGCAGTCAGTGCAGCCTAGTTCAAAGTTTAGTTAAAAAAATTTTTAGGGGTGCCTAGGTGGCTTAGTTGGTAAAATGGCCAATTCTTGATTTCAGCTCAGGTCATGATCTCACTATCATGCCTTATGTTGGGCTCTGCACTGACAGCATGGACCCTGCTTGGAATTCTCTTTCCCCCTCTCTCTACCCCTCTCCCCTGCTCACACGTGCTCACTCTCAAAATGAGTAAACTTAAAAAAAGTACATTTGATTATAGTTGACACACAATGTTACATTAGTTTCAGGTGTACAGTGATCCAACTCTATATATTATGCTATGCTCACCACAAGTGTAGCTATCATCTGTCACCATGCAACACTATTGCAATATCATTGACTATATATCCTATGCTCTACTTTATTCCTGTGTCTTACTCATTTTATAATGGGAAGCCTGAATCTCCCACTCTCCTGCACCCATTTTGCCCATCCCAACAGAGCAGAGAGCCTAGAAATAAACTCATGTTTATATGGTCAATTAATCCATAAAGAAGACTATATGGAATGGGGAAAAGACAGTCTCTTTAATAAATGGTGTTGGAAAAACTCGACAGCTACATGCAAAAGAATGAAATTAGATCACTTTCTAACACCAGACCAAAAAAATCAAAATGGACTAAACATTTAAAGTGACACCTGAAACTATAAAAATCCTAGAAGAGAACACAGGCAGAAATTACTTCTTATTCTTTAAGTCAATAGAAATTCCTACTGGTCATAGATATATTTTTATAGGTGTGTCTCCTAAGCAAGGGAAACAAAAGAAAAATAAAATATTGAGACTACATCAAAATAAAAGTCTTTTGTACAGCAAAAGAAATCATCATCAAAACAAAAAGGCAACCTACTGAATAGAAAATAAGTGGTTAGTATTCAAAATATACAAAGAACTTATATGACACTCAAAAAATTGAATTAAAAATAGGCAGAAGACCTGAGTAGGCATTTTTTTTAAAAGAAATACAGATGGTCAGACACATGGAAAGATGCTCACAATCACTCAGAGAAATGCAAATCAAAAATACTCTGAGCCATAGTAAGTGTCCTTTCTCTCCTCTCATCCATACACCATCTTATCAAATGCCGTTTGTGTGATATGGTCACTTTAAATCTTGTTAGTATGACCTTAGTTAGTCAAGTAACAGCTCTTAGCCTCTTGTTCCCCATCTGTAAAAATGGGGAGAGCTATCATATTACACGGAAGATGCTTAATATGGTTTATGTGACATGGTAACAATCTGTTGAGGATTTGCTATCATTAAATTATTATCTTTCAGTCATCTTCCACTCAATAGGCTTTGTGAAGGCAGAGACCAGGGTGAATTAAGCTCTTTGATAGTACTTAAAAGAAGATCATAATGGCGTTAGGTATAGGGAGAAGGTTGTTGAATGAGCAGATAGTATCCTAGTTAAATGTAGGCTAGGCAGACAGACATGAAGCTTGATTTCAGGCAATAAGGCAACAAACCTATTGAGGACTCAATATTTATCTGACAGGGTCTTAGAGATACAAAAAATTGAAAAGATACCTGCAGATGCAAATCAAAACTATAAAAGATATCACCTCAAGCCTGTCAGAATGGCTAAAAATCCACACACAAGAAACAGGTGTTGGTGAGGATGTGGAGAAAAAGGAACCCTCTTGTTCCATTGGAAGGAATGCAAACTAATGCAGCCACAGTGGAAAACAGTATGGAGGTTTCTCAAAAAGTTAAAGATAGAACTACCTTATGATCCAGCAATTGCACTACTGGGTATTTACCTAAAGAGTAGAAGAACACTAATTCAAGGGGGTACACACACTCTATTTATAGCATCATTACAATATATATGGAAGCAGCCCAAGTGTCTGATTGATGGATAAAGATGTGAGATTATATATATATATATATATATATATATATATATATGGCAAGATTTCATTTTTATGGCTGAACATTTTAGTGTGAGATTATATATATATTATGTTATATATATATATTATACGCTGTTTGTGTGATAGGGTCACTTTAAATCTTGTTGGTGTGACCTTAGTCAAGTAACAGCTCTTGGCCTCTTGTTCCCCATCTGTAAAAATGGGGATATATATATCATCTTACACACACACACACACACGCGCGCGTGCACACACACACACACACACACACACACATACACACAAATGTTATTCAGCCATAAAAAATGAATTCTTGCCATTTGCAACAATATGGATGGAGCTAGAGAGTATAATGCTAAGCAAAATAAGACAGAGAAAGACAAATACCATATTATTTCACTCATATGTGGTATTCAAGAAACAAAATGAGCAAAGGGAAAAAATGAGAAAGACAAACTAAGAAACAGACTCTTAACTACAGAGAACTGATGGTTACCAGAAGGGAGGTGGGTGGAATGATGGGTGAAGTAGATGATGGAGTTTAAGGAGTACATTTATCATGATGACCACTGGGTGATGCATAGAATTGTTGAATAATTATATTGTATACCTGAAATATAATACTGTATATTAACTGGAATTAAAGTAAAAACTTTCTTTAAAGGGGTAAAAAATAAAATAACTGGAAAAAAGAAAGTGATAAACCTGGGAAAATTTATGGTGATAGAACATAGGATAGTTAGGAGGGTTATATAAAGTAAATATGTGAAATCCTTAAATATTTTCTTGTAAATACAAGTGTTTACTCCAAAAAAAATGTGAAAAGAAGGTGGTTCCCAGGAAGCAAGCTATCTTATTTTTAAATTCTATACCAAAGAAGAGAAACAACAGGTGTTTACCACAGTGTTTTATATAAAATTTGATTTGAGAGCTTCTAGTATTTTAAGAAGTATGATAATACTGATCTAAGATAATTCTATTACATGACTTGTCCTTTAATCTTATTTTAAGTTTTAATTGTATGAATGATTTACAAATACATTCCTTTATAGGAAACAAACAGAGACAGAGAGAGAGAGAGAGAGAGAGAGAGAGAGAGAGACAGAGAGAGAGACAGAGAGACAGAGAGACAGACAGAAAAGATTCCTGTTTTAAGGAGCTTTAAATGCAGATGGTGAAGATGGTGAAGGGAAGAACTAGTGGGAGATGGCATGGCCCAGGTGATAGGAAGGTGCAGACTTTGTTCTCTGAGCATAGATTCCCTGGGTAGCTCACAGGATATTCATACTTCAAGAATTCAGTTTCAGGGATTCTAAGGTTTGGCCATTCCCCCATTTAGTTCTTCCAGAGACACATCTGGTTCTAATAGAGGGAATAAGTGGCAATAGCAGATAAATGAGAGGACTCTTAAATTTTCTGCCAGCACCACAGTGCTCAGAGCCAAGCCAAGGATCTCCATTTTTTTTTTTTTTACTTTTTGAAACTTTTTATTTTGAGGTAACTTTATGTTCATGTGTAGTCATAGGAAATAATACAGAGAGATACATATATCCTTCCCCCAGTTTCCCCCAATGGTAACATCTTGCATAACGGTAATATAATATCATAACCAGAAAATTGACATTGATCATTAGCCTTATTTAGATTCATCAGTCTTAAAAGGATTCATTTGTTTGTATGTGTGTTTATATTTAGTTTTATTCACTTATTACATGTGTAGATTTGTGTGACCACCATCACACTCAAGATACAGGATAATTCCATCATAAGAATCCCTAGTGCTAGCTATTAAATTTTAATGGAGAATGTACTCAAAAGATTTATTCACCAATTTGAGTAACTTCTCTGAGGCTATGTTGTATTTAATATAGTTTTGAAAGACACTAAATTACTAAAAAGACAGAAGAAGTTAACCACATTAATTCCAAGGAGTTCTCTGGAAATACAAACACTGAACTACCATTACTGCTTTAGAAAGGAGAAATTGGGGCACCTGAGTGGGCTCAGTCCATTGAGCCTCTGACTCTTGATTCTGGCCCAGGTCATGATGCCAGGGTTGTGGAATGGAGTCCTGTGTCAGGCTCTGTGGTACTGCGTGGAGCCTGCTTGAGACTCTTTCTTTTTTTTTTTCTCCTCTCTCATTCTCTCCCTCTACCTCCTCCTCCCCACTCGCTCCCTTTCTCTCTTAAAAAGAAAAAAAAAAAACCCAAAGAAACAAAACAAACAAACAAACAAAAACAAGGAGAAATTGCTGAGTGGAAAAAGATCTTAATGGTATCTGGAGCAAAAATAAGGCAGGGCTTTAAGGACACAGGTTATTAGTCTTTTGCACAGGTTTAACAAAAGAAGTTAAAAATCACAGCCTGATTCTTTTGTTTAAAAAAGAAAAGCAAAGTCAACAAGAAAGAAAAATCATTACTGGTCTGTACTCTGAACAGAGCTTTCTCCCCCTGGGAAAACAAAAAATTATTTGCTCCTGTATGAAATTTAGGACCACTTACCAAAATGGCTAGCTTGGCAGAGACTGCTGCTTAGCTTAGAGCTCAATTGTACAATTCACTTGAAGCTCAGTGTGAACTTTCCTCATAGACAATAGACATTTGTGTTCACACATTTGAAAATGAACTTAAACATGTGCAATTTATACAGTTTCTTAAAAGCATAAAACACTGACACTTTTAAACTAATGGGTTTGGGGCTACACTCAAAATAAAGCTTTGTGTTCTTTGTTGCTACCCTTTATCTCGAGGGTAATGAAGACCGTCTATTAAGTGAAATTGTTAATAGCAGAAAATTATGAGAGGTCAGTCATAAAAGCTGCATGTGGGACATTTTTCCTTCTTTTATCCTTTTGGAATTAAAGATATTCCTCTTGTTTGGAGGAGAATGATGGTTTAGTTATAATTAAAATTCTGTTGTTTTTACTATTTGGTGGAAAAGACTGACATACTACTAATTAAGCTACTTTTAGACTTATCTCCTTATTGAAGGGATCTCCATTATCTTGATGGAGCTCATGGATAGGCATGGTTATTCATTGTTAACTTGGGATACCATTGGGTGGATCTTTATTCAACTAATGAGATTTATTCTACAGAATATTATAAAGCTTCTATTATGTGTCAACATTTCTCTAAGTACTAGGAATGTAGTGGTGAACGAAGAAGACAAAGTCCTTGTTCTGATAGAACTTCTAAGCTAGTAAGGGAGAATTTCATTAAAACGGTCAACATGTAACAAATAGGTATTGAAAAGTGCTAATTAAAATAAAACAGGAAGATGGAAAGTGACAAGGAGCATAGTTTTAGAGTAGCCATGGTAGAACTTTCTGAAGTGACATTTGAGTAGGGATCTTGAGGACATCAGTGAGCAAGGCATGCAGCTGTATGAAGGACAGTGCTCCAGGAAGAACAGCAGATGGACACACTTTGAGGTCTGAAATGTGGTGAATTTGAGGGATAACACCAGGCCACTTGGTTGAGTGGAGTGACTAAGAAGAAAGAAGATGCATTTGAGAGGTAGCCAAGGTCCAGGTAATAAAAGGTCTTGTAAGCCATGGTGAAAACTGGAATTTGTTTGAAGTGTGATAGAAATCTATTTGAAGATTTAGAACAGGATTCTGTTATGCTGTGACTTACGTTTTTAAAGGTCTACACTGGGGTGGCTATGTGACTCAGTCAGTTGAACATCTGACTCTTGATTTTGGCTCAGTTCATGATCCCAGGGTCATGGGATCAAGCCCTGTGTTGGGCTCCATGCTGAGCATGGAGCCTGCTTAAGATTCTTTGTCTCCCTCCCTCTGCTTCTCTCCCCGACTCGTGCTCTCTAAAATAAAAAAAAAAATTAAAAAAAGGTCTATATTGGATTCTACATAAGGGAAATAAGGATGAAAGGAAAACTAGTTCAAAAATTATTGTTATAGCCAAAGAATGAAATGATGGTGATTTAACCAGGGTAGAAGCAGCAGTCAGTGAAATGTGATTACAGTTGGGATATGCTTTGAAGATGCAGCAAATAGAATTTGTTGATGGATTCACTGAATGCAGGGTCATGAGGATATGATGGGCTTCAGGTTGGAGACTTCTAGCCTTCCAATTGGATGGATGGGTGGAAGGGCTTCAGTACAATGGGAAACACTGAGATTAAAGTAGGTTTAAAGAGTAGAGGTAGAAAGGAATCAATTCTGTTTTAAATATGTAAGCTTGGAAATATATGTTAGACCTTCAAGAATAGCTGTCAGGTAATCAAGTTATATTTACCAAATTTGAAGTCCAGGGGAACTATCTGAATTAGAGATGTACATTTGGGAGGCATGAAAGAACAGTTAGAGGCATAAGAAATGATAAAAATCACCTAAGGAATGAGTAGAGAGAAGAGACCTCAACATCAGAAGCTGGGAAAAGAGGAACTAGACAGTAAAAGATACTCAGAAAGTGACACAATGAAATAGGAAGAAAACCTTCAGAGTGTTTAGGAAATCAGGAAGTAGAGAGTACACATCTCTGCCAAATGCTACCAGAGTGTTGAATAACATAGGGTTTAAGAATTGATTACTGATAGTTAACAATACTGTATCATATACTTGAAATTTGCTAAGATAGTAGATCTTAAGTGTTTTTACCATAAAAATGAGAATGATGTTACTAGATTGTGAGGATTTTACAGTGTAGATGTATATCAAAACATCAAGTTGTGACACCCTAAACATACAATTTTTGTCAAATATACCTCAAAAAAGATGGAAAATTGATTATTGGTGTTTTCAATAAATGATGCTGGAAATTCTAGACACCTACATGCAAAAGAATAAAGTTGAACTCTCACCTTATATCTTATTCAAAAATTAACTCAAGTGGATCAAAAACCTAAACAGAAGCTGTAAAATTATAAACTTCTAGAAGAAAACATGGGTAAAAGCTTCATGAATTGGATTTGGCAATGATTTCTTGAATAGGACACCTAAAATACAGGTAAGAAAAATAAATTGAACTTCATGAAAATTAAAATTTTTTGTTCAAAGGACACTACCAAGAGAGTGAAAAGAGAGCCTATAGAGTGGGAGAAAGTATTTGCAAGTCATATATGATAAGTGATTAATATCTAGAATATATAAAGAATTCCTACAATGCAACAAAAAAAATGCAATTCAAAATGGGCAAAGGACTTGGATAGACACTTCTACAAAAAAGATATACAAATGGTCAATTAGCCATTTAGCTAATTATACAAATGGCCAATTAGCAGGGCACCTGGGTAGTTCAGTCAGTGAAGCATTCAACTTTGGCTCAGGTCGCGATCTCACAGCTGGTGGGTTTGAGCCCCACATCAGGCTCTGTGCTGACAGCTTAGAGCCTGGACCCTGCTTTGGATTCTGTATCTCCTTCTCTTTCTCTGCCCCTTCCCCGCTCACACTCTGTCTCTTAAAAATAAACAAACATTAAAAAAACAAAAACAAATGGCCAATTAGCTCAAGAAAAGATGCTCAACATCACTAATCATTAGGGAAAAGCAAACAAAAACACCAAGAGCTACCATTTCATATCCTTTAGGATGGCTATTATAAAAAAAAAACAAACCAGACAATACTAAGTGTTAATGAGGTGTTTAAATAGGAAGTTTGTACCTTTTTGTTGGGAATGCAAAATGGTACAGCTGGTGTGGAAAATGGCATGGCAATTTCTCAAAAAATTAAACATAAAATTATGATCATTCCCTAATTCAACCTGGGTATATCCTTCCCTGACTGCTCCCAGTATCAGCTTGTGAACCTCAAGTCAGGTTCACCAACTCTACATAGTCCATCTCCTCAGCCTAACTCAGACTTCAATATAAGCCCTGTTGTAGAAGGCTCACCTCAACCCAATGTGTTCTGGAGACTCTAGGTGGAGGGGTGAGTGCTTGTTCCTGAAGGATAAGGCTTGGGACATCTAGTACAAAATCTGGATGTTTCTGTGGGATGAGAGGGGAAGCCAGAAGTATACAGTGTCAGTAGGAACTGTTGGGATGTTTCATGGAGAATTCAGGTTAAATGACAGAGGAGTCCCTGTGAAAATCAACTTCCCCTCTCAGGACTATGGCAAAAAGCAGATGCTGAGACTAGTCATGGGAGGAAAATATCCCTTTTGGTATTGTTATTAATGGTTGATAGTTATTGAATAATAACATGGATTATTACAGCTCAGTGATCTCATTGGATTCTTCCCAAATGGTGAGAGATGGGCAGGGTTAGGATTATTGTCCCCATAGAATAGTAAGGAAACAATCCAAGAAACAGAGAGGTTAAGTGCCTCATCAAAGTCACAGGCTGGGATTTAAACCTAATCTCCCATTCATAAACTCAACTCACAGCTCTGTCCACAAAATGAAACAAAACATCAAGACTCCAAACCAAATAAACAGATAACGTTGACCTAGTTATAACTGAACCCCACCTTTCTAAATCACGATCCAAAGCACACAGCAGGCATCTATTTGCATATTCTGAGGAGGCTTTATTTCTCAGCAGGCACTGCAGGGAAGGAAGGCACTGCAGGGAAGAGAGGGTGGAGAGAGGCACAATAATTGTCAAAACCAGACTACACTCTGCCTCAAGGGAGGCACTGAATGCCAGAGAATGGTGAGGGAGTAGGATCTGTAGGAAGCCAGGGGCAGGAATCCCAGAAGAATGGGAACTGGGACAGAGGTCTCTAAAGTCACCTCCAGAGAAGACACCAGGCCCATCATGGGTTGTTTTCAGGATGTTCCTCAGGGATCAGACCTGCTCTTTCTTTTTCTTTTGGGACAAGAGTAGCTTATTATGAGAATATAGCCAGACCTCTCCTTTCCAACGGTCTTTTCCAGCCTTCTCTCACAAGGAAAACTGCATCAGTGTTTTTAAAAATATGAAATTTATTGTCAAATTGGCATCAGCTTTTCCTGAAGCCTACAGAAAATGAATTGAGCCTCATGCTGAGGGGTGAGAGCACATAGGGCCCATGGTGGTAGGAGAGACCAAGCATATAAGGGAGGTGGCACAAGTGGGATGAGGGGCAAGCAGACCAGGGAGGCAAGCTTCTGCTGAGTCAACTGGCTACTAGAGGGCTGGAACAGAGTACCTGGGGATCATAGGTCAAGGAAAGAGGCCATGTGAGCTGGGCTAGCAGAGAAAACTAGAATAACCAGGATAATAGCAGAAATCAGACTGAAAATAGTAATGACTAGAGGTAATACCCAAAGGCTGAGTAGAGAACCTCTAGAAGGAGTTGTTTAATGTTTGAAGGGAATAGGCTAGGTGTGTGTGTGTGTGTGTGTGTGTGTGTGTGTGTGTGTGTGTAGGCGGGGAGCCATGGAGTTCATAGGGCAGAGCTCATTTCTCAATGCCTCTCATGCTCAAACAGACAGTTTATCCTTATCTCAGGAATTGTCTGACCTCCTGATTCTTGTCTTCTAGCCTTCTCATCCAATGTTTGTCTATCTAACAGAGGGCCTGCTTTCTATTCTCATCAAGACTTTATCTTCTATAAGCTTCAGATCGTCTTTTGCCAGCATTAGAAGAAATCTTTTTCTGCCTCCCAGGCCTGTGCTCCTGTATTGTGTATTACTGACCACCTCAAGAAAGCCTTAACTAACCAACCCAGACCAGGTTAGTTAATCTCTCATTAGTGCTACCTTCTTTCCTCCTACTTCATATTCTGGCCTCAACACAGTCCTGGCTGCAGTAATAGTCCTGGGACAAAAGGAAAAATCTGAAATAAGGATATCGAAGGGACAGGCCAGTTATACTTATTAAAGGTTTTAGCAATGGGGTGCCTGGGTGGTTCAATCAGTTAGGCATCTGACTCTTGGTTTCTTCTCAGGTCATGATCTCGAGGTTTGTGAGATTGAGCTCTGCATTGGGCTCTGTGCTGACAGTGTGGAGCTTGCCTGGGATTCTCTTTCCCCCTCTCCCCGTCTCATGCACACTTTTTCTCAAAATGAATAAACATTTAAAAAAAAAAAAGAAAGGTTTTAGCAACAACTATCTATATCTTTGCAGCATGGTCCTGTAAATGGAATTTTGGCACAGGAGTCAGAAGTTATGAAATTTAGTCCTAGCTCTGCTACTGACTTCCTCCGTGATCACCTGTGGACTCAGATTCTCAATTCTATCACTTGAAAGTCCTCTCAGGTTAAAGGTGTAGTCTACCAAATAGTTTATAGCACTGACTGAATACTCTAGGTATGGAGCCACACACACTTTTTGGGGAGACAAAGAAGTAAGTGAAACAGGCTTCCTTTTGTTATTTGCTGATGTCTTGACTCTGAAAACAGGAAGCATAGGACAATGACATGTACAGACTGGACCAAACACTCATGCCAAGCAGGTTAAGGGTGCTGGGGCAGGAGGAGACTGGATAAGCAGAGTAGGATTGTGAACAGAATTAGAGGTATATTTCAGTTAAACCTGGAAAGAGGGAAGGTTGATGGATTATTAAGCATTTTAAACAGACTAGGCTATCTGTGAGGTTGAGGTGTGTGGGAAAATAAACTGGAAGACCAGAGACAGGTGGCAAGAACACACAGGAAGAGAGACAGGGGCGCTCAGGGAAGGGAGAAACCTATTTGAAATTGGAGAAGTACATTAACTTAGGGCACAGGTGACAACATGCATAGGAGGGTATTCTTTCAACTATTCAAGAAATATTTAGCAAGTCCCTCTATAGGTTCCATAAAGACAGTGGCAGTAAATCTAAAAAAGCACAGCCCTGTTTTGTCATGGGGCTTCCACACTGCCCATTCCAATACTATCTTAGAGAGAATGCAGATACACATTAGATTTGGAGAAGTTTCTAATAAGAGGACTTTTTGATGATCTAGTTAACCAAAATTGATGGAAGATTTCATAGAATTTCCATCTGTAGACGTGCTTAAAATCAGGGGCTACTTAGTAAGCTTCAATTTGGATTAGACGGTAGTATATTATCCACCAAAGGAGTGGAGAAAGTTTCTTTAGGGAGTCATTCATATACTTATTTAAAAAGCACTTATTTAGGGGTATCTGGGTGGCTCAGATTGAGGGGAATCTGGGTGGCTCAGTTGATTAAGAACCTGACTCTTGGTTTTGGCTCATGTCCTGGTCTCATGGTTCAGGGGATTTAGACCTGCATCAGACTCCACACTGAAAGTGTAGAGTCTGCTTGGGATTCTCTCTCCCCCTCTCTCCCCGCCTCCCCTGCTTTTGTGTGCATGTGCCCTCTCTCAAAATAAGTAAACTTTTTAAAAGCAAAGCACTTATTGAGCATCAATATTCAGTAGAGTGTGAATATAGAAATAAGTCAGAGCTCTTGTATTAAAAGTACTCAGTCTGGTGAGTGGATAGTGCATGTGTATTGGCAACACAGATTGTGCTCTCCTTGTGTTATTTAATTCAGTGCATTAATGAGCCCTCATTGAAAACACTGAGAAAATCTGCCTGGAGGAATCTGAGAAGACTTCACCAAGAAGGTGGCAGGATCTTGGCCAGGTATAAAAATGGGCAGAAGAAACATTCCAGATACATTGTATGAGCCACAAGCATAACTTTCAGGAAGTGACAGATAATCCACTGTAGCTGAATCTAGGATGAATGTTGAGGGGAATGGTAAGAAGAGAGGCTAATAATTTAGGCAGGAACAAGTTTGTAAGTGTATTAAGTACGTTGTAAGTCTTTTTTTGTTTTTTGTTTTTTTGTTTTTGTAGCAATGAGGTCTCATAAGTGGTTTTCAGTAGGGATAGAACATGTGGTCTGTTGGGTTGTAGTGGTAGATTGAGTAGGGGTGGAAAACTAAAGAGGTGTTTTTTTTATTCAAATATAATTAACAGTGTTATATTAGTTTCAGGTGTTACAATATAATGTTTCAACAATTCTGTGTATTACTCAGTGCTCATGGTGATTAGTGTATTCTTTAATCCCCACCACCTATTTCTCCCTTCCTCCCACCCACCTCCCTTCTGGCAACCACCAGTTTGTTCCCTGCATTTAAGAGTCTTTTTTTTCTTCATTTTATTTCTTAAATTCCACATAGGAGTGAAATCATATGGCATTTGTTTTTCTCTGACTTATTTCACTTAGCATTATACTTTCTAGGTCCATCCATGTTGTTGCAAATAGCAAGATCTAATTCTTTAAGGTTGAGAAACATTCCATATTGTGTGTGTATATACATACCACATCTTATCCATTCATCTATGGATGGACACTTGGTTTGTGTCCATGTTGTGGTTATTATAAACAATACTGTAATAAGATAGGGGTGAATATTTTTTAATGTTTATTTTTGAGGGGGAGAGAGAGAGAGAGAGAGAGAGAGAGAGAGAGAGAGAGAGAACGAACTTGAGTAGGGGAGGGGCAGAGAGAGAAGGAGACACAGAATCCAAAGCAGGCTCCAGGCTCTGACCTGTCAGCACAGAGCCCAACGTGGGGCTCAAGCCCAGGGACTGTGAGATCATAGTCTGAGCTGAAGTCAGACACTTAACTGACTGAGCCACCCAGGGGGGTATCTATCTTTTTGAACTAGTATCTTCATTTTCTTTGGGTGAATACCCAATAGTGGAATTACTGGGTCATATGGTAATTCTATTTTTAATTTTTTGAGGAACTTCCATACAGTTTTTGACAGTGGCTGTACCAATTTGCATTCCCAGCAATAGTGCACAAGGGTTTCTTTATCTCCACATCTTTGCCAACACTTGTTCTTTTTTTATTTTAGCTACTCTGACAGGTATAAAGTAAGATCTCATTGTGGTTTTTATTTGCATTTTTCCAGTGATAAGTGATGTTGAGCATTTTTTCATGTGTCTGTTGCCCATCTGTATGTCCTCTTAGGAAAAATGTTTATTCAGGTCCTCTGTCCATTTTTTAATCCAATTTTTTTTTTGGTGTTGAATAAGTTCTTTATAGATATTAATCCCTTATTGGATATGTCATTTGCAAATATATTCTCCCATTCAGTAGGCTGCCCTTTTATTTGGTTGATAGTTTCCTTCATTGTACAAAAGCCTTTATTTTGGTATAGTCCCAATAGCTTAATTTTGCTCTTGTATTCCTTGCCAGAGGAGACAAGGTGTCAAAAGATGTTTCTATGGCCGATGTCAAACAAATTATTGCTTGTGTTTTCTTCTAGGAATTTTATGTTTTCAGGTCTCATATTTAGGTTTTAAATCCTTTTTGAATTTATTTTTATATATGGTGAAACAAGTAGTCTAGTTTTCCCAATACTGTTTGTTGAAGAGACTTTTACCCCATTGCATATTCTTGCCTCCTTTGTCATAAATTAATTGACCATAAATTGTGGGTTTATAATATTTGGAGTCTCTATTCTGTTCCATTGATCTATGTGTCTATTTTTGTTCCAGTACATAATGTTTTGATTACTACGGCTTTGTAGTGTATCTTGAAATCTAGGATAGTGATACCCCCACAGCCTTGTTCTTTTTCAAGACTCCTTTGGCTACTTGGGGTCATTTGTGGTTCCATACACATTTTAGGATTGTTTATTCTAGTTCTGTGTAAAATGATGTGGGTATTTGATAGAGATTTCATTGAATCTGTAGATTGCTTTGGATAGTATGGACATTTTAACAATGTTATTTCTTCCATCCATGAGCATGGTATATCTTCCTTTCTGTGTCATCTTCAATTTATTTAAATGGGAGGTCTTTGTAATGACACAGGCAAGAGATGGAATTTGGGAAGACAAGAAGTATGGAAAGGAGAAAAGCAGCATGGGAGACAATTTAGGGGCAGGATCAAGGGGTATCATTGACTGAGAAAGAACACCAGAAGCTTTGGCATCTGGTAGAAGGCTTTATGACTTGAGCATAATGAAGGTGGAAGGGGATAAAGCTGAATAGTGAGTAGAGACCAGGCTATACAGGGACTGGTAAGCCAGAGTTAAGCATGTGGATTTCATTCTCAGTGCAATGGTAATTCCATGAAGGTCTTGAGGCAAGGCCTGGAATAGTATAATTTGCATTTTTAAATGGATTCTTTGGCTACAGTATAGAAAGTGGAGCCTAGAGAGCCCAAGATTCAGACCACAGAGACCAGTTATGAGCCTTTTGTGGTCTAGATGAAAGATGGTGAATCAAATAAGAACGTTGTCAGGTAAAAGGAAAAGAGTAGGGAGTAAAATCCATTTTGCAGATTGATAGGATTTGCTAATGAACTGGATACTATGGAAGAGGGAAGGGATTAAATCAAGGATTATCCCTGGATTTCTGACCTTACTACAGGATGGATGGCCAGAATATGTGCTAAGATGGCAAGGCATGGGAAGGAAATTGTTTGTAGGGAGATAAGATTTTAATTTTGGCTGTATTGTTTAAGATTGTTATGGAACATCTAAATTGGAGAGGTCCAATAGGCAGTAGAATATACTCGTCTGAAACTCAGTAGAAGCTATACAATTGGCAATTCCCCGAACATAGATAGTAACAACAACAACAACAACAACAACAACAACAAAACTCACAAAAGACAAAAAACCAAAAGAAAAAAGTGAGAGGAAAAAGGGAGGACCTAGAAAGGTAGCGGGACAATAAAAGGGAAAATAAAAACAAAGAGAAAAGTAAAGAGTGAGGGGAAAGAAGCAATAGCTAGGTCAGTATAAGGGAAGGAGTGGAGATGGAAGTTAGCTTGGAAAGGATTGGAAATTAAATGAGGTTGTAAATGGTGTAGAGATCAAATACAGTCAAGTTTTTATTCAAGTTGTGCTGTGAAGGGGAATTGAATTAAGGGGTTGTTAGATGGAAGAGATAAAGCTGAAGAATACAGGATGGTGTTGGTGTTAATCAAGATCAACACTGTAGAAAGGGGGGCAGATTTGTGTGTAAGATAGTAATGACAAATAGCATGTGCAAAATGCTTCACAGTTTACAAGGTTTATTCTTATATGATTTCATCTTTCCTCACAATAACATGGTGAGATGATCATGGGAGGTATGGTTATTGTCTCCAGTTACAGGTCAAGAAGCTAAAACTTAAAAAATATCAGATTAATGTTAGTTTCTGCTAGTAGGTAGACTGATGGCACAATCATTACTTGAGACTAAGTCTTTAGATTCTAAAACTTTTCCCTGTACCATGGTGATGAATTAGAGTTTTATTTCTTTAACTTGAACACTCCAGATTTCAACTGTCTGTGGAACAACCAGGTAGAGGCAGAAGAATATAGTGATTTGAGTCATTGGATTTGAAGGCAGGAAACGAGTTCTCAAAGTTTAATATTTGACATTTTTCAAACATATGATTGTCAGTAAGTAACTTAACCGTAACTTTCTCAATTAAAAAGAATGCCCATATTTACTGAGCACATCTTTAAATTCTAGATCTAGGCTAATTGTTTTTATTTTTATTTTTAAATTAAAATTATTTTTAAGTTTTGATACATAATTGACATAGAATTGTATTAGTCTGAGTTGTTCAACATAATGATTTGATATGTTTATATTGCAAAATGTTACCAAAGTCTAGTTATCATCCATCACTTCACATAGTTATGACAATTTTTTGGTGATGAGAACTTTTAAGATCTACTTCTTTGCCACTTTCAAATGTATGATATAGTGTTGTTAACTGTAGTCATTATGCTATACATAACATCCCCAGAACTTATAATTGGAAGTTTGTACCTTTTGACTACCTTCACCTATTTCTCCCATCCATAGCAGCTACAAGTCCGTTTTGTTTCATTTTAAGAAATTTAATTCCAATGTAGTTAACACACAGCTATATTAATTTCAGGTGCACAATATAGTGATTCAACAATTCCATATTTATTTTAAAGCACCTTGAGAGCAGAGACCATATATTACTCAGTGCTCATCAAAATAGTCCCAATCCCCTTCACCTATTTTACCCATCCCCCACCTACCTCCACCCTCCACTAACCCAATGTTCTCCATAGTTAAGAGCATTTCTTTGGTTTGTCTCTTCCCCCAACCCCCCTTTGTTAATTTGTTTTTTCTTCTTAAATTACACATAATGAAATCATACGCTGTTTGTCTTTCTTTTGACTGGCTTATTTCACTTAATGTTATACTCTCTAGATAGATCCATGTTGTTGCAAATAGCAAGATTTCTTTTTTATGGCTGATAATATTCCTATGTGTATCACTTTTCTTTATCCATTCACTCATTGTGCTAATAGTTTTACAATATCTCAATTCTAAGGAGAAACTTTTAAGATATAAACTGATAAAGGGGGAAGCACAGATAAAATTGTGGGACACAAATCTTTACGCTTTTTCAAAGAGAATGATAAAAGGGACAAAAATGAGATAGAAAGATAAAGGACACCAGAATGAAAAAGAATGGTATGAAGTTTAGAGGTCAATCTTGCAAAAAGATGGGGGTGGAAGATCTCTTCCTTTGAATGTCATGGATGCTAGAAAGCAAAGAGGGTGAAGGTAGAAGCATGTAGAATGGAAGTTAAAGTTAGGTGAAGGAAAACAATAATAGATCTTCTCATGTTCTCAAATTGGCTAGAAGTAGGGCTTTAGTTGGTGAAATTTCTGAGTGTCAAAGGCCTATTGAGCCCCTATTAGAGAAAAATTTATAGAACTTGGAGGAAAGTAAATTATTAGAAGGGGCTAGGTTTAATTATTTTTCATACAGACATGCTAGACCTTTACAAAGTGGTCCTTAGTCACACAAAGATAACAAAGTTCTTCCACTCAACTCCTCAATGAGGGTTGCCTTGTGATAATAGTTAAATGGTATTTATATATTAGGATTATTTTCTAATTTAAGGTCTAGAATGATATCAAGGGCTAATCCTTCCATGTGAATGATCAGAGCTTAAACTTGAGTGCTAGAACTCTGCTGACACAGGATACTCTCTGGACAGGTCCTGTGGAAGTAGACATTAGGAACAGAAGAGGATTTCCAATGGTCACATCAGCCTCCAACATCACCTCAACCCATCCGTCAGTCTTCGTGTTGATGGGGATTCCAGGCCTGCAGCACCTACATAATTGGATCTCCATTCCCTTCTGCTCAGCTTATACTCTAGCCTTGCTAGGCAACTGCACCCTCCTCTTCATCATCCAGACTGATGCAGCCCTCCACGAGCCCATGTACCTCTTTCTGGCCATGCTGGCAGCCATTGATCTGGTTCTCTCTTCTACAACACTTCCCAAAATGCTAGCTATTTTTTGGTTCAGAGATCGGGAGATCAACTTCTATGCCTGTCTGGTCCAGATGTTCTTTCTCCACTCCTTCTCTATCATGGAGTCAGCAATGCTTCTGGCCATGGCCTTTGACCGCTATGTGGCTATCTGCAAGCCACTGCACTACACCACAGTCCTGACTGGGTCCCTTATCACTAGGATTGGCATGGCTGCTGTGACTCGGGCTGTGACACTAATGACTCCACTCCCCTTTCTGCTCAGACGTTTCCACTACTGCCGAGGCCCCCTAATTGCCCACTGCTACTGTGAGCACATGGCTGTGGTAAGGCTTGCCTGTGGGGACACTCGCTTCAACAATATCTATGGCATTGCTGTGGCCATGTTTATAGTGGTGTTGGACCTGCTCTTTGTTATCCTGTCTTATATCTTCATCCTTCGAGCAGTTCTACGGCTCTCCTCTCAGGAGGCCCGTTACAAGGCCTTTGGGACATGTGTGTCTCACATAGGTGCTATCTTAGCTTTCTACACACCTGTGGTCATCTCCTCAGTCATGCACCGTGTGGCTCGCCAGGCTGCCCCTCATGTCCACATACTCTTTGCTAATTTCTATCTGCTCTTCCCACCCATGATTAATCCCATCATCTATGGTGTCAAGACCAAGCAGATTCGCAAGCGAGCCTTAGGACTATTCTCAAGAAAGGATGTATAAATGGAGAGTTAGGGACAGGTGGAAAAAGAGTGGGACAGACTGAATGCTGAACTGGGGGTGGGGGTATGATAGGAAGTGGAGGGATGCCAGTTTAGTTCTTTCCTGGTGTAATGAAAAAACTTAATGATGTCCTGAAACGCAGTCACCAGTATGATCAGGACTCATGGGGCTGTATTCTTTGGTTGCCTTTGAATTCAAAGGCTGACTGCTGACTTTGCTGCCTTCTCAAAGAGCCCACTCTATTAGGAGGCTTGACAAAGGCTTGACCCACTCTCCTCTTTGTGTCTTTAGATAATGTTACCAAGATGCTTTCAAGTTCATTTAATAAGACTGTGAGAATCTGAGTTTCTATTCAGAGCCACTGGGATCATGAGCTGGGAAAGACCAACATTTCATCTGAGACAAGAGTACCTATACAGTTTGAAAGTTGATGTCCAGTATCTAGCTAAACATTACCAGTTTTGGGGAACTCAATCTTCCTGGGCTACAGGTTCCAAGTCAGACAGTTTTGCTTGTTAAAATTTATTTCTTCAGTTGAGTCAGCCTATGTATTTTTTGACCTATTTTGACCTCTATATTCTCATGACCAATCTCTGAGTAAAACATGTCCCCTGCCATTTCTTTACACATCATGCAACTCTTTGCACACAGATCTAGCTTATGTTTTCACCAAGAATGTGAATTCTTTATTCATTCAATAATCCAGTAACAAAACATTATTGAGTCCTAAATCTGTGCTGGGAATACATATTAAGGTGGGGGTGCTGCACTTATGTCTATGTCCCAAGACAAAGGAGGAAATGCTAAACATAATAGGTTGTTGTCTCTGACCTGCCCATCACAAGGCTCAGTATCATGAAAGACATAGGTAGGCAAAACAGACAGGAGATGGGGATATCGACCTGTATTCTCTTTCTTTTCTTCTATCCGATGCAAACTTACATGCTAGAAAATTTCCTTAATGTTAATCCTGACAACTAGAATTTGTGTGTGATCATATAGGCCCTCATACACCATCTTCCACAAATGCATTCTTCTATTTTTATCTTGTGAGTCCCTTGTTTCCTCAGACTACTCTTTAGAAATTATATATCTCTTATCTTATTCTGCCTTAATTTCTGTCTCTGGGTCTACATATGTATCTAGACATTATTTAGCTTTGAAAGAATCTGAGCCTATGTCAGGTGGGGTATGGAAGGATGGAAGTTTCAAAGAGGGGAAACTGTAGCACGAACCCAGGGTCTTATGCTTGGTTCACATCTCTGCTTTTATAATTCCCTCTGACACCAAAACACACACACACACGGAAATGATATTCTACCTTTAGTTTCTATTTTGTTAAAACCTCTCGTTTCTTCTGAGCATAGTTGGTACAGGTGGAAAGCTTAAAAACTGCAAATACTAACAACACAGTGTATAACTTGAAAGAAGCTATTTCCAAACAGAGGTCTTCTTGTCCTTCTGATGACTTACATGAGGAATGTCACCAGCCTGTAGATCTTACCCATCCCCAATGAGGAAAGAATGGCTTTGCTTCCATTATAAGTCCAATATTACAAAGATCCCATAGCCAGGTGTTCTAATATCAGAACCACCAGGATTAGTCAGAAACAAGTTATATCTTAAAATGGGTAAAAGAATTACCCCTCTAAAATTCTAGTACTAATGAAAATATTCTTCAACAATGAAGATGAGTGAACAAGTGTTACTAACAAAAACTGATGGAATGTGTCAATATTAGGCCTGCACTAAAAGCAAAACTAAAATTAGTCCTTTAGGCTGAAGGAAAATGAGCCAGGTAGAAACATAGAATTGCAGGAGGAATTGAACAGACAAGCTAGATATGTGGATAAATATAAATATTGGCTGAACAAAAGACAGAAAAGCAAATGGAATTGAGCTGAAATGTTCTAATATTCTACTAGTGACCTTCAACATAGTTATCTAAGCTATGGCCATTCCCTACTCCATGTGCTTGTTATCCCTGCATCCATGACATTAGGTTTTATCCCTTCAGAATGGAGTCAAGGGGCAAAGTAAGGTACTTTGTTCCTTCACACCCTGTCTACTTTATCTGGCTCTTGTCTGGATGTTTTGACTATAAGCTATAGTCAGTCACTCTATTAAGCCTGTCACCTCAGCCTCCTGGCCATGGCTCTAGATCCCTGTTTCCTACAAACATGACACATATAACTGAATAGTGTGTCCATATTCCATCATCAGCTTTCTCTCAATCCAAAGTGGATTTTTTTTTCTGTCTCACCTGCAATTTGCCCCTGATGTTAGCTTTTCCCACATTAGTATTTAGGTTAGTTTCCCTTTGTATAGTCTGTATCTCCTCAGCCTTGCTGAGCTTCGCTAATTTAAGTTCCAAATTTAAAGGTGTTATGTAGAAATCTCATTTTGTTTCAACATCCTAGGAGATCATCCATCATAAGGAGAGCTCAGTATACACACCCAGAAGCCAACAGTTAGGAAAGATAAAGTTAGACCCAGTATACTTCTGTCAAAAGGAACTATGTATAGTTGGGGTATAGAGCTCTGAGATTGCTTTTAAAACATATAACCTACCAAAACTAAATCATGGAGAAATATAAAGCCAAAGCAGACCCATAAATAGTGTAGAGATTAAGTTAGTCATGAAAAATCTCCTATTAAAGAAAAACCCAGGAACAGAGGGCTGCATTGGTGAATTCTACCAAATATTTAAAGAATTAACACTACTCCTTCTCAATCTTGTCAAAAAAAAATCGAAAAAGAGGGAACACTTTCAAACTCATTTTATGAGGCCAGGATTATCCTGATACTGAAGCCAAAGACATCATAAGAAAACTAGGCTAATATCCCTGATGATCATAGACATGAAAATCCTAACAAACCAAATCCAACAGCACATTAAAAGGATCATACACCACAACCAAGTAGGATTTATTCTGGGGGGTCTTATATATACAAAAATATAAAAAAAATCAATTAATGATGTGCCACATCAACAGAATAAGGAATTAAAAAAAATCACGGTTATCTCAATAGATGCAGAAAAAGCATTTGATAAAATTCAATATACTTATATGATAAAATCAAATAGTACTAGAATAAAAACACATAAATTTGATAAAGGCTATATATGAAAAGTCTATAACATTCTCCATGTGAAAAACAAAGATTTTCTCCTAAAATCAGGAACAAGGCAAGAATGCCCACTCTTGCTAATTCTATTTAATGTAGTACTGGAAGTCCTGGCCAAAGCACTAACAAGAAATAAGAGGCATCCAAATTTGGTAAGGAAGTAGTAAAATTATCCTTTTGTCAGTGACAAATCTCATATATAATAAATCCCTAAGATGCCATAAAAATATTGTTAGAACAAACAAGTCAGGAAATTTACAGAATACAAAAATCAATATACAAAGAAAGTTGTGTTTGTATATACTAATTATCTTGAAATTAGTACAAGAATCCCATATATAATAGCACCAAAAAGAATAAAACAGTTAGGAATAAACTTATGAGGTAAAAGATTTAAATACTGAAAACTAAGGAATATTATTGAAAGAAATTAAACATGAAAAAACGGAAAGACCTCTTGTGTTCATGGATTGGAAGAATTAAAAAGTCCATAGTACCCAAAGCAACTTACAGATTCAATGCACCTCTATGAAAACCACAAATATTGTTTATGGACGTAGAAAAAACAATTTCATAATTCACATGGAATTATAAAATGCTATGAATTGTCAGACAAATCCTGAGAAAAAAGAACAAAGCTGGAGACAGCACACTTGATTCCAAAAAGTATTACAAAACTATAGTAATCAAAATGGTATGGTACTGGCATAAACATAGATACATAGACTAATGACACAAAGAAAACCCAGGAATAAATCTACACAGATGATCAATTGATCCATGAACAAGGGTGTCAAGAATACACAATAGAGAAAACAGTCTCTTCAGCAAATGGTGAAGGGAAAATTGGGCATCTACATAAGGAAATTGTATTCCTATCTTACAGCATACATGAAAATCAACTCAAAATGAATTAAAGACTAAACATAAGACATGAAGCTGTAAAACTCCTAGAAGATGACATAGGGGAAAATCTTCATGACCTTGGTCTTGGCAATGATTTCATGGAATGACATTTAAAGAAGAGGAAACAAAAGTAAAAGTCAACAAGTAGGACTATATCAAAATGAGAATTAAAAAGTAAGACTACATCAAAGTACACAGCAAAGAAGACAATCAACAGTAAAAAGGCAACTATGGAATGGGAGAAAATATTTGCAAACCATGTATTTGGTAGGAAGTTAATCTCTAAAAGCATAAGGAACTCTTACAGCTCAAACTAATAACCCCATTTTGAAATGGGCTAAGGACTTGAATTCACATTTCCTCAAAGAGGACATTCCGACGGCAAGCAGGTATGTGAAAAAATGCTTATGGTCACTAATTATTAGGGAAATGTATATCAAAACTACAATGAGGTATCACCTAACACCTGTCAGATTGGCTATTATCAAAGACAAGTGCTGGTGAAGAGAACACAGTGGAGAAATTGGAATTCTTGCACACACTGTGGATGGGAATGCAAAATAGTGCAGCTGCTATGGAAAACAGCACAAAAGTTTCTCAAAAAATTAAAAATGGAACTACCATATGATCTGGCACTTCTTGGTATATATCCAAAAAGAATTGAAGTCAGGATCTTGAAAAGATATTAGCACTCCTGTAGTCATTGCAGCATTACTCACAATAGCTGAGAAGTGGGAAAAAAAGCCTAGAAGTCCATCAACAGCTGAATGGATAAAGAAAATGTGGTATGCATATTTCATGAAATACTAATTAGCCTTAAAAAAAGACATTCTGCAATATGCAACATTATGGATGGACCTTGAGTTTATTATGCTAAGTGAAATAAGCCAGACCCAGAAGGATAAATTCTGCAGGATTACACTAATATGAAGTATCTAAAATATTCAAATTCATAAAATCAAGGACTAGAATTATGGTTACCAGGAACTGGGGGGAGGGGAAATGGAAAATTATAGGCATAAAGTTTCAGTAAGATGAATCTATACAAAATTGTACCTGTAGTCAATGTATTGTACACTTAAAATTTGTTAAGAGGATAGGTCTCAAGTGTTCTTATCACAATAAGACAAAATAAAGACAAAATTAAGTCAAAAATTAAAAGAGCATCTTTCAAATTAAAGATAAAGTATCGTGGGAAATTGTAGTAGTCGTCATCATCATCCATGGCAGACTCTGGTATAAGGTATAAACTAGTTCCTTTCTTGGGTCTTTGAAAAATAGCAGCATTGAGTCCAGTTGTAGGTAGAATATCACCTTTTATTATTTATAAGTGGTAATTATTAATAAGTAATTACATCATAATCATAATGGCTTCTCGATTATATAGTTAGTGATCTATTCTTCTTGTGGTTTAGGAAAAATTGGGATTATGATTTCCATTTTAGAGATAAGGAAACCCATCTGAGATCAGGGAAGTGCCATTCCAAAGTTACAAGCTGGAAATCCATGTCTAGCTGCAGCCAATATGTAACATGTATGCAAAGTAAGATCAGATATTTTTGCTTGGTTAGGCTGGAGTTCCTGCCCTTCCAGGTCACAAACAGGAATTGGCTTTGGTTTATATGTTTAAATGAGTCTCTCTTTGTTAGGAGACACTGCAAGGATGGGGTAGAGGTAAATAGAAGCACATTAAAGACCAAGGCACAAGCAGGATTTACCTGAAGCACTCAGTGTCTGGAGAGTTAAGCATGACCCCTGGGAGGCATGATTTGAACCACAAAGAGGCAGGTGGCTTGGGCTGCAGCGAACTCAAGGGGTGGGAGCCCTGGGTCAGGGGAGTCCTCTTGTGTTTTTTAAAACAAGAGGTGACATGTGGGGAGTGGGGAAGGATAAGGACACTCTCAATTTCCTCCCATACCTAGTCCTGTTCCTAAGCATCAACTCCCTGCTCTCTCCCCAGTTCCTTTATTGCCTCTGTTTTGGCTCTTCAACGAAGGAGGCATAAGTACTAAGAATCCAACCCAAATATTTTGTCTACAAACTCCAGAAACTCCCTTCACTATAGAGGATAACCAGAAACACTGGTTCACCTCCAAGAAGTTTTGGCTGATTATTCCTATGTGGATCCTATCATTTCTCACTTATCATTCCTCTTCCCACACTTACCAGTATCCCTGGGCCCAGTTAGGAGGCTTCTGCATTAGTCAAGAGAGAAAATGAGCCTGAACTAGAAAGATACAGGGAAAGGTAAGAAATATATATTTTTGAATAATGATGTGTTAATTGAAACATGCTGTTCGACCATTGTCTACTGGTCTCTTCCTTCTAGAGAATGAGTGTTAAGGGAAGAGATAGGAGCCATTAACTTGGGCATTATTCTTTAAAACCGTCTTTAAAGTGACCTCTGCTACAATGATAAGCTCTACAGGAAATCATTTTGCAATGTCATTTCAAATATAAGGAGACAAAATCATCTTGGTAATAATATGCTCTTGGAAATTCACAATTTTTCATAATACATCAAAATAAGTCAAAGAAATGAAAGAAAACAAATGTGATTTCTGAAACAGATCCAAATAAGGTATCATGATACAGTAGGTGATAGGGACTGATTTTAGAAGTTTGCATAAATTCTAACAGTGCGAACTCTTGGTTAATGAGCATCAGCAAAGACTTTCTAATGGCATTTACCTTCTTAGGCTCCTCTGTAATAAAAACTCACATTTTTTTATATCGTCTATGAATTCAATCATTTTAGAGATGAATATTTGTACTTGGAAATAAATTTTTAAATCTTGCAGACAGGAAAATATGTGAGCACTTGTATAAATTTGAGTCCATACCCTAGAAATTCCATAGATAAAAATATCCATAAACTTTAAAATCTTTTACTATTCCCTAGGGCCTGCCTAGAGCAAGCAGATAAATACTTTGTAAAATTTTATCCCCCCACCCCTTTTCCTGAGTTCCAAGCTCTTCCAGGGTTGCTGATGGGGTAATCATACTGGCCCCTTTTATTTGAATGGCTCAACGAGAAATATTTCTTATAGGTTCTTCTCCCACAGGCCACATCCTTGAAGGACCTTAGGTGACTATCTTCCTGTTTGAGTCTTAATCTTTCAAATCCATCATTCGGATATCTTTTAAGGATATATTTTATTGACTTTAAAATAGATGCACGCATTAACTGAGTACTTTCTGTGTATGAGACCCCTCTAAACAATTTTAGGAGAAAAAACAAATAGACAAGTTCTGTTGTCTAGAGTGGTCATTTTAGCTCTTGAAATAGTACAAACAGGATAAAATATTAACTAAAAAAACAGGTTCCCATGTTCTGGATATTAGGGGAAGATGACTGGCTCCATTATGCTCCCACTCTGAGACTGTGAATCAGAGAGGTAGGGTTTATGCACCATTGAACACAGAGTGTTCAGACCTGACCAAAGGAGGGAGAATATTAATTTTTTAAAGGTGTAGTTTTATGGAGGAAGAGAGAGATACGCTTATATGACAAATAAGGCTCAGCAAATCCTGATTGTACAAAAGGATTTTATATATAATCCCACTTACTCTTCCCTATAATCCTTACATAAAAACAGAGCATTGCTATTCCTTATTTAGAGAGGAAGAAACAGGGGCTTGGAGATAAGGACTTGTGCTTAAAAAAAAAACCCACATTAACTGTATCCCATAAGAGAAGAAAGATGGCATAAAAACTGGGCCACTCCAGTGTTTAATGATTTGAAAAAATAAAAATGAGCTAGAGGGAAAGATAAAAATTGTTGATATTACCCAGTGATCCAAAAGAATTAAAGCATGCCATTTGCAACAATGTGGATGAAACTAGAGTGTATTATGCTAAGCAAAATAAGTCAGACAAATATTGTATGATTTCACTTATAAGAAAACAGATGAACATAGGGGAAGGGAAGGAAAAAGGATAAAAACAGAGTGAGGCAAACCATAAAAGACTCAAATACAGAGAACAAACTGAGGGTTGCTTGAGGAGGAGTGGGTAGGGGGATGGGCAGGCATTAAGGAGGGCACTTGGGTTGAGCATTGGGTGTTATACATAAGCGATGAATCACTAAATTCTATTCCTGAAACCAATACTACACGATATGTCAACTAACTTGAATTTAAATAGTAAAAAAATAGCATTCTTGCTAAAGATGAGAGTTCTCTTATGAGGAGAATGAAGAAGCTGTGAGGAGAATGGAGGGAGAGCCACATGAATAGGGAGTTTAACATGAATTTAGATGGAGAACCAAAAGACACAGCAGCTCCTCATTTTCTCAGTAAGCTAGAGGCAAGGCTGTACTTACAGAGATTTGTGAATGTGGAGAGGACCTGAAAGATATATTCCAGAGCAGTTCTTTCCTACAGAACTTTCTGCAATGATGGAAATATTCTGTATCTGAACAGTCCAATATGCTAGCTACTAGTCATGTGTGTCTGTTAAGCACTTAAAAGTGTTGTGACTGAGATATTGAATAATTTTAATCAAATTTAAACAGTCACATGTGACTAGTGGCAACCATTTCTCAGAGTAGTGCTAGAGAAAACAGATTTTGTAATAAATCGGGGCATTACAAACTGCAAGCTTTATTCAACTTATACAGACACGCAAGGCCTGAGATTTCAGGACAGTAAATTGGTTTTTGTGATTGTTAGCTTAGCTTGATCATCATGTACAAATGTGTGTTCTAAAACAATGAATTAGTTCAAACATATTTTCACTTCTTTTATCAGGGTATTCTTGATGTCACCATGAACACAGAAAACACTACCTTTTCTCCATTTCTTTATGTAAGTTGTCTTGTAATATCAATTCTAATGATGTTTTATGTTCTATCTACTCAATGAGATTCAAAGTTCCTTAAGGGTAGAAAACATGGATTATACTTATCCAGGTCTATGAGGACTACTAACCAATTTTGTTTAAAGTTTAGCAACAGGAACAAGAGCTAATTCTCTCTCTATATATATAGAAGGTGAAGGAGCCCTGTAAAAATAGACAAGGAAGATATCAAAAAACCATGACAGCCTCCAATATTACCACAACCCATCCAACTTCCTTCCTGCTGGTAGGAATTCCAGGTTTGGAACACCTGCATGTCTGGATCTCTATTCCATTCTCCTTCGCCTATACTCTGGCCCTGCTAGGCAACTGCACCCTCCTCTTCATCATCCAGACTGATGCAGCCCTCCACGAGCCCATGTACCTCTTTCTGGCCATGCTGGCAGTCATTGATCTGGTTCTCTCTTCTACAACACTTCCCAAAATGCTAGCTATTTTTTGGTTCAGAGATCGGGAGATCAACTTCTATGCCTGTCTGGTCCAGATGTTCTTTCTCCACTCCTTCTCTATCATGGAGTCAGCAATGCTTCTGGCCATGGCCTTTGACCGCTATGTGGCTATCTGCAAGCCACTGCACTACACCACAATCCTGACTGGGTCCCTTATCACTAGGATTGGCATGGCTGCTGTGACTCGGGCTGTGACACTAATGACTCCACTCCCCTTTCTGCTCAGACGTTTCCACTACTGCCGAGGCCCCCTAATTGCCCACTGCTACTGTGAGCACATGGCTGTGGTAAGGCTTGCCTGTGGGGACACTCGCTTCAACAATATCTATGGCATTGCTGTGGCCATGTTTATAGTGGTGTTGGACCTGCTCTTTGTTATCCTGTCTTATATCTTCATCCTTCGAGCAGTTCTACAGCTTGCCTCTCAGGAGGCCCGTTACAAGGCCTTTGGGACATGTGTGTCTCACATAGGTGCCATCTTGTCCACCTACACACCTGTGGTCATCTCCTCAGTCATGCACCGTGTGGCTCGCCAGGCTGCCCCTCATGTCCACATACTCCTTGCTATTTTCTATCTTCTTTTTCCACCTATGATCAACCCCATCATTTATGGCATCAAGACCAAACAGATTCGTGATCATGTGCTCAGTCTATTTCAAAGAAAGAATGTGTAGATGCATACTTTTTCCTTATCTATCAGTTCAGTACTGAATGCATGCTGGATTGAGGCAGAGAGAAAAAAATCTCAAGTAGGAAAGTTGTAATCTCCAAGTTTGACAATTCTTTAGTATGACAAGGAAAATGAGGTTTTATTCCTCACAGATCCAGTTAGATCAAACCACGTATGTCTCTTTAGTCCGTCTAGTAGCAGAGGTTTGACCTTCCTTTTTTCATAGACCTATCACATGATTAAGAAAAACAAAGAAGCTTCCAAAATGCCATTGTCATCTAGGTGAAAGACAATAGGAATATTGGCTGAGATTGGCACAAGTTGAGGTTTTGTGAACTCTTCATCTAGACTGAGTAATTAACCACAAATTTTGTGACCCGAAGGCCAGCATTACTTCCAGTACTTTAACTGCTTCCATAGTTTTTTTAAGTGGCCTCCAGCCTCTGCCACTCTATTAGCCTACTACACCCAATGTTATTGGCTCTACACTTGGACAGCTCCACTTCTAAGCAGACTTATTTCTTCCACTAAGTCAGTGTGAATCAGAAAAGAAGATCAAGGAACAGCCAATTCCTTTGTTGAACATTTAACAAAGGAGTCCTCTGACATCCCTTATATATATTTATATCATGTAACTAACTTTCCATGTACATATGCATTTCTAAAAAAAATTAGTGATGTTTATTGAAGAGCTTAATACCATCTTTGAGGGGTGCCTGGGTGGCGCAGTTGGTTAAGCGTCCGACTTCAGCCAGGTCACGATCTCGCGGTCCATGAGTTCGATCGAGCCCCGCATCAGGCTCTGGGCTGATGGCTCAGAGCCTGGAGCCTGTTTCCGATTCTGTGTCTCCCTCTCTCTCTGCCCCTCCCCCATTCATGCTCTGTCTCTCTCTGTCCCAAAAATAAATAAAAAACGTTGAAAAAAATTAAAAAAAATACCATCTTTGAGCTATGTATTATGGAAAGATTAATACCCTTTGTTCTTGAACTTGAGACATCTGAAGCTAAAGAAGTTATATAGTTGTGGTAGACTGTATTATTGTTCATAGATATTTACTTTTCCACACCTCTACCATGGGAGGGAAATGTCCTCACTCCAGGAATGCTAAGTCTTGCTATGTGACTTTCTTCAGCCAATGAAATTTGAATAGTCTTAAAATATTCCACAATAATCACAAACTTCAAAATGCATTTGTGTATTTTCCTTCTCTCTTGCTTTTTGCCTGTGCCACAAGAATGAGCATGTCCCTGCACAGGGTGTTTCTTCAACCTAGACCCATGATTGAGAAGATCCATGGAGAGATGAATCAGACTTACAGTCTGGAGCATAGCTATCGCTGACCCCAAAATGTTACTATAACATGAACAAGGATGATTTTGTTATTCTTGCAGTAAAATGAGATTTGGGAGTTGTTTTATAACATAACCCAGGGAAAGCAGATTGCTGGAGTTTTAAGCTATTTTTCCCTCTAGTTCATGACAGTTTGAGACCTTGAGTATTTGAAGAAAAGGAAAGTATACTATTTCTTTTTCTAGTACGTCCTAAAAATGAAACTGGATTTCACTTATCTTTCTGCCTTTGTCTCCTTATGCAAATTAATAATTGAACACTCCTTTAGTCAGTTCTTTAAAGAAGCTCTCATACACTTTCATGAAGGTCTATTTATACAGCCATGTTCTTCTATTTTTTTTAATTTTTTAAACCTTTTCTTTCCTAAATCATAACTAAAGGAGTTTCTCTAAGAACAAAGAAACTTGGTAGGCTCTGAAAAAGCATCCCCAGACCCTCCTCATGTTATACCATGGTTTACCTCATAGGGACATATGGAGGGTGCTGCTTTCAATAGGTCTCTGACCAGATCCCAAATGTCTCAGTCATCCAGACATGAGTTAACTGGACAGCAATGAAGGAAGTGATATTAACCAAGAGCCTCTGACTGTTCCCTAAGCCTTCCCAAACTCTTGCTTGTTTTTTCCTGAGTTGAGTTCAGGCATTCTGGATAATAGATTAGACTGGTATTCAAAAAACATCTACTCTCCCAGAGTATATAACTCCACAGACTCAGGGGTTGGCCATCTGCACCACTTTGTTAATGGGGCATTAGCAGATGCAGTACAAAGACCTGAAATTTGCTCATGCAATGGGGCTTGTTGTCTTCTGACTTTGCTGCAACATGACAATATACCCTGGTTAGCTCGTTGGTTCAATGAGGATGAAGAAAATGTGGAGCAGAGATGCCTGATCAACTTGCAGATTGAAGCAGAACCTCACAACCAAATCCAACTTGGATCAGCAGGTTCCCCAGCTGACCTGCAAATGGATAAGCAAATTCAGTTGAAATCAGCAGAGTCATCTCAGCCAATCTCCAGGTGTATGAGAGATACATTTTTACTGTTATATGCCACAGATTTTGTGGGTATTTGTTCCACAGCAAATTCTGGAAACTATTTATCTGTCATTGTTATTTAGTAAGCTGAATATGGTAAATGGATTAAATAAGCATTTCCAGGTTCAAAGACCTGATTTGTCCTTCTGTTTGGTGCAGAAATGAAACTCATACCCTCCACAGAATGATTTAATCCAACATGTAAGTCTGACAGTATAGGAACTCAATTACTATGTAATAACGGTATGCACTGCTAGCTTTATTCACAATAATCAAAGGTGAGTTATTTCGTATCTTGTATTAATTAACACTGTGCTTAGATGGAGCATAGTCATCAGAATACATGTATGCTATTTTTATCTTATTATTTATTTTTCCTTGGTGAGTTATATTTTATTTTTGGTTGGAGATAAAGAATACATGGACTTTCCCATAACTTTGGGAATTTTAATTCATTTTTTCATATTAAATATAACTTATTGTCAAATTGGTTTCCATACAATACCCAGTGCTCTTCCCAACAGGTACCCTCAATGCCTATCACCCACTTCCCTCTCTGCCCCACCTTCCATCAACCCTCAGTTTGTTCTCAAGTATTTAAGAGTCTCTTATGGTTTGCCTCCCTCCCTTTCTGTTTTCCTCCCCTCATGGATGCTATTTTTAGAGTTGAAGTTTTACAGTTATGTAAGCGTTACAAGAGGATACAGAAAATGTGCACTAATTTGAACTTAAACACAACACTTCCAACAATTCCTGCACCCTACTTTTGGGTTTTCTGAGCCCTGAATAATTTTAAGTTGCCCAAACAATGCCTCTGCATGGATCCGTGACTGACCCAGACATCAATTTTAGCTAGAGCAGCCCCAGCCCATTGATAGTTTGGAATGGCCAAACCACCGAGTTTGAAAGCAGACTAACATAACAAAAAAGGCAAACTTTAGCCTACATTTTAACAAGCAATATTTGAAATAACCACAATTTGAGTATACTTTCATGTCGTGTTTTGTTCAGGATGCTTCTGCATCACTGTTTTGCTTTTTATTTCCCTTTATTGTATTTTTAAATCTCTGATATTGTACATTTCATCTGCTATTGTAATTTTCATAGGTAAATGAATATATTTTATTTCAGATACTAAAATTTTCAAAGGTGAAAATTACGTTTAGGTATTTTTATATCTTCTGATTCCCCTAACATGCTCAATCTCTCCTCTAGCCTCTTACACCATTACAATTGTATTCCGTATGCTTACTATCTTTATATGCTAATTTTATCATCTGTACTTTGTGATTTGTTTTGATTTTTCTTATGTGTATTTCCTGATAATTAAAAAAATATATGTTTATTTTTGAGAAAGAGAGTGTCAGGGGAGGGGCAGAGAGAGAGAGAGAGAGAGGGAGACACAGAATCCAAAGCAGGTCCCAGGCTCTCAGCTGTCAGCACAGAGCCGATGGCAGGGCTTGAACTCACTGACTGTGATGTGAGATCATCACCTGAGCCGAAGTTGGTGGTTCAACTGACTGAGCCACCCAGGTGCTTCATATTTCCTGGTAATTTTTGATTGAATGCCAGATGTGTTGAATTTTACTTTTGGGTACTGGATACTTCTGTGTTCATACACACATTGTTGGGCTTTATTCTGGGTCATGGTTATGTTGTTGGAAACAGTGTGATCCTTTAGGTTTTGCTTTTAGGCTTTGTTAGTCAGGACTCAACAGCTTTCAGTTTAGGCTTAATTTGTTATCACTACTGAGCAAAAAAGCATTTTTGAAAAAAAAATCTTAGGACTCATGAGGATTTCCACTCCAGCTTGTGGGAAAAGAACTATTCCCAGCCCTGTGTGAGAATTGGAGATTGTTTCCTCTAATACTCTTGGGTGGTCTTTCCTTAGTTTCAGTGATTTCCTCCTGTAAAAAGTAGTGAATGGTACTCAGGTCAAGACTGCAGATCTCCAGTACATTCTCTCTCTTTTCTGGTATTACAACCTATGAACTCTAGCTCCCTCAAACATTTATGTTTGAGATATTATTTGTGGTGTCACATGAGTAAGCTTAGAAGTCAGATTTTTAAAAAGAGTATGTGATCCCCTAAGTAGAGAGAACAAATTAAAAGAACATAGCCATGTCCTGGCATGGAGGTAGAATGACATGAAAGCAGGCATGGCCCTCAGAATCTAAGGACATGTGGAGTTGGACAGAAAGTTGGAGAAGTCATGAAGTGATAGAATGTCCATAAACTGTAGAATATGTTAAAGTTGTACATATATCTTGTAGATTCCAAAACTCCTAATTGTCTAAAAATGTTGGTCTGTAGAATAGGAGAACAAAATGGTATACTCAGAATTTTTCATTTGTTGTTATTTTCTTCAGCCTTTTAATATTTACATTATTGTATGTTTTATAATATAAAATATAATGGTAATGGTTAAGTACATATTACATAATGTACATTTATATGTAAATATAATACTTGTCTAATATTTGCATATGTATAAGTATACATATACACATGTATGTGAATGATCAAGTATATGGTCTACTGACTTGGATTTCCTTGATCTACTCCAGTCATGCACACCTCTTTCTTGAGGAAGCATGTTCTGGTTTCTGCTCTAATCCCAGCATTAGATTCCTCCCTCTTCCCAGGAATGGCACTTGGTCTACATTTCAAGCAGTTTTGACATCAAGTAGAGTTGAATTCTAAAATATTCTATCATCACTCTTTGGAGAGTTCCTTGCCCACTGGTGTTTGGGAAGCTTAGTGAGTTAGAGACAGATATACTAACCTTACTAGAAGCAGACTAAAGAATGGTCCTCACTGCACCCCTCAGTGTAGAGCTGCCTCCACAAAGACATGACTAAAGTCCAGGGGTCTGAGGAGCTCTTGGGTATGAGTCCAGTTTGGGGGATGTCTAGTCACTTTTGGTAGTTGAGTTCCTACATTCCTGAGACCTCCCTCTAAGAATGTGTCTGGTTAGTCCTGGTTTTGTACCCCTCCTTAGTTCTGAAGCTTTCCTTTTGTGACACTGGGGCTGTAAAAACACTTTTAAAAAGACAAATGCCAGGATTTTACAGAAAAAGAAGGATGATGTAAAGTTTGATGGCTAAAGGAGAGCTTGTCCTTATTTTAAACAGATGATGGGCATCAAAATATTTTTATAATACTAAATACATTTAGAATTTTGATATAGCAGTTTGATTTTAAAATGCCAATGTTTAATGTAATCTGGGAATTATATATTTTAATTAAATACAAATTCTATATGTAAACTTTATTTTGGAAAAGTATATACCTCTTTATGCAGTTAAGGAGTTCACTTACACAAAGTCAGAGAATCTCTTCTCTAAAGCACATATACAGACCCTAGTGTTTGACTTGAAACTTCTAGAATGGGCAGGATTTAGATGGACCTATTTTCATTCTAGAAATGAGAATCAGTAGTTTCCAGTTCAGGACTGTAGAGTGATTTTATGTCTCAATCTCTAATGATGTTAAGCACTAACTGAGGAACTAATATTATGTCCGTTGCAGGGTCAACTAATAGATAAGTATGAAAAATGTGACTCTTAATGATTGCTAAGTGTATTGTTAGCATTTGAGTTGGACTATTGGTATAACAAACAGCTATCTATTACCCTAAAGGTTTTTTTCTGAAGACTTAAGAGAGTAATGTCTTAATTGTGTCAAGTTTTATAATACCTGGAGGATATGTAATTTGATCATCTCATCCATCTGAACTTAAAGAAATTCATGCTTTCATAAGTTCATTCATCTATCCAAACATTTATTGATGCCTTAAATATGTTATGGGTGGCATTTTTGTACTCATGAATTATACAATCAGAACAATAGGGCAGTGTTATAGGAGACCAAATGTGAGTGACTCATATCAAAAAACCTTAAATGCTAGAGCTAGAATCACTGCCTCTTTCAGCACACAGTTCTTAACAGCCCATTCTGCCTGAATTCTGTCCTATAATATGCTTAGTTGTAGCCTTTTTTTTTTCCTTTGGTGACTGCTTCAAAGTTTTGCCCAAGAATTACTTTGGAGTCTAAGTGCAGTCTATTTGATGACTGATACCATGCTTCTTCCAGTCTCCTGACTTTGGCTGGTCTTCTTACTTCTAAGCTTCTGTCATTACCAGCAATATCACCCACAAGAAAGGGAGTGTGTAGATACATGAATGGAAGGAAGATGTCTGGATGCTGTATCATCAGAAATGGAAGTTTACATCCTCATTCAATGGAGATAAAAATTGCAGGAAGCCGAGTCTGCTCAAAGATCCTTAATGGAATATTGCTCCCATATCTGGTGCTCAAAGGCAATTACCAAGGGAAGACCAGAATGGAAAGTCACTATTTTTTAATTTAGAACCTAAAAACGGAGTTTAGGGGTCATCATCTAAAATCTTATTTTACAGGTGCCAACAAAGTTCCCAAATCAGTAGGTCATATAGTCATTGGTACTCCACTATGTGTTTAAAAATATTCTCTCATGATCCACATAAGAGTGAAAATGTATGTATTTCTGTCTTTCTCTGTATGACTTATTTCACTTAGCATAACACACTCTAGTTCCATCCATGTTGTTACAAAAGGCCATATTTCACTCTTTCTTATTGCCATACAATATATTCTATTGTATATATAAACCACAGTTTTTTTTATCCATTCATCAGTTGATGGACATTTAGGCTCTTTCCATAATTTGGCTATTGTTGAAAGTGCTGCTATCAACATTGGGGTACAAGTGCCCCTATGCATCAGCACTCCTGTATCCCTTGGGATCATGAGAAACTTAAGACTATGGGGGAGGGGAAGGGAAAAAAAAAGTTGGAGGGAGCCAAACCATAAGAGACTCTTAAAAACTGAGAATAAACTGAGGGTTGATGGGTGGGTAGGAGGGAGGGTAAAGTGGGTGATGGGCATTGAGGAGGACATCTGTTGGGATGAGCACTGGGTGTTGTATGGAAACCAACAATAAATGTCATAATAAAAAAAATAAAAATTATCATAAAATGGTATAGCTTGGTTTTATAGATGAACATAATTTTCACACACAAAAATTAATTCAGAAACCTAGAAGTTCAGGGAGACTCGGGAAGATTTATACTGGGGAAACCTGCCAGTCAAGAAGGTATTTTTCTTATGTAAGACTATATTCTTAACCCAGAAAAGACTTTGAAAGATAATGAGGCACTCAACAGAGGGTGTGCCTGAAGACAATGTGGAATAATTACCTGTACCAATAGTTTCTTAGTTTGGGCCTATAAGCGTTAAAGTAATGTTCATAAATTTGTCATTTAACTCTAAGACGTTTCTCCTCGAATCAAGATAGGAACTGGAATAGTATCTTTCCTGTTGATCCACAATTCAAAATAGAATTATTCAAAGCTGAACTGTCTATAAACAGATGACAGTAAGTGAGCCTGATCTACTTTGAGGCACTTGCGTTAAGCTACAGCAGTCAGCAGGACCTCTGGTTAAACAAAAATCACCCTGTTGAATGATTCTTCTTTCTTGGTTATTGGTTCATCTCAACAGAAGATGGCCCAGCAGAGGGAGTGGTAGTACAGTAATAACATGGTGGTGGAAACAGATCTCAGACACAGTGGTGGAACCAAGTTTCAAACCCAAGTCAATGAGCCTTCATGAAATTAAATAACTTCCCCAAAGCCAGCTGCCTCATTTTCAAAATAGTATAGTATCTATATCTGAGAGTTTGAGGATTTAATTAGTTAACTTCTATAAAGTAACTTATATACTCAGGTTCATATGTGGCAAAAAAAAATGTTTGATAAAAGATAGTTGTGATGACACTAAATCCTATATTTTAAAATGTTTATTTTTTTTTGAGAGAGTGTGAGCAGGGGAGGGTCAAAGAGAAAGACAGAGGATCTGAAGTGAGGTCTGCACTGACAGTAGCGAGCCCGATGTGGGGGTTGAATCCACCAACCAAAAGAGCTGAAGTTGGACACTCAACCAACTGAGCCACCCAGGTGTCCCCCTGTATAGTTTTAAGCGGTATGCGCCACTGCTTCCCTTTAGTTGCAGCCTTGTAATCTCTCAGGTATAGGAAAGCTCTCAATGACATAGATCCTCTCCTCAAAGCCTTGTGTTGCAGTAATGCATGTCCCATGTATGCTTAACTTTTAGTTTGTTAACTTTTTGTTCTAGTCTCAGGGTAAAACATTTCTCTATTAGTGAGCTATCCTAACCCTATGAATAATTTCTTATTGGCAACAGGAGTGGTCAAGAAGATAAAATGAATCATTAAAGAGGTAAAAGTGAGGTCTTGCCTATTCTAAAAGAGTACATAGAGTAGTACTGACTGGATTTTCCTTCCTGCCTTAGACTGGATGAGGGTGGATATAGAAAAAAAATCTCATCAATTATGGTTTGATTAGGAAGGCAGGACCACTATGAATGATATGAAATAAGGGGTTGATTATGAATATTAGACCTTAAGCAATTAAGGGATCTGGTGAACTATATGGAAGACTATGTGTCTGAAGTGACCCTACAATTCAGCAGGACCAAAACTCAGAAAATCTGGATGTGGACTGGAAGAGTAAAGAGTAAGGATATGCGTCTCCCAAAGATGAACTGGAACCTACAGAGGAAGCCTCGAATCCACGTCACTCACTGCCTCCAACCTTTACAATGCAGGTGACTGGAAGAGCGAGCTACCTTTTACCATGGAGCTGAGCACACACCTTACCCAGGGTCTGGATAAATGGAAGGAGATACAGCAGAAGATGAAGGAATGTGGGTTCAGTGGCTACTCCTTGCGCACGAGGTGAGCCCATAGGATCAGGGCGCTAGAAGGAGCTACAGCATCATTGGGCACTCTACACAAGCCTTTAGAAAATAATGGTTGCTCTTTTACCACTGCCTTCTAATCTCACAGAAATAGGCCTTCCAGCTAGCCCTAACCAGGAACCTCACAGGGAAAGGAATTCTGGAAAACAGTTCCACCTTGGCCAGGAAGACACAGTACAATGTCCTAACATTAGATGCATCTGAGAAATCTTGTACTAATCAAGTTGAGAATAACATTAGCTCCTGAGTGGAAAGTCTACCTGTCTACTTACCTATATCCTATATTTGCCTATCTAATCTTCCTATAGCACACAGTGAGATGAGTGTATCACTTGAATGATTAGGTCTCACTCTCACTTTCGTATCCATCCAACTTTAACAAATAAGGATTGGACCTGAAGATATTTCTTGAAAATGAGTCCTTGCAAGATTCTTATCCAATTGTGAGCAACATAATAAATTTTATACTTGGATAGTGTTGGTTTCATTTGAATCAAGTAAGTTGGTTCCCTCATTGCTGAAGAAAAATGTGAACAACCATATTACTCTCAAGAAGGAGATTTGTGCTTGTCAGGCAAGACTTCCAGAGGTATAGATCCCTCAGATATTAGGTTTTTATTTAATATTTTGCAGAGACACTTCTCAAGCTCAATTCTAGAATTCTCAATTCTAGAATCCAGTCATAGAAAATCCGAACAGTCAGGGATTTCTATTTTACCTTTCTAACAGGACAGAAGATTCTTGGCTTTTACGTTCAAAAGCCTTGATCCAGAAAGACAAAAGATTTATAAGGGCATCCGATCTGAAAAAAAATGTGATGGGGTATCTGATCTGGCAGAACAGGTTTATTTTTCTGGCTTTAGATTAAGTTAGGCACAAAGACCCTATGTGCTTGGCAGGAGGAAGGACATTAGTTGGAACCATGCCTTTTACTCCTTGGCTCTCAAGGCTCCAAGTGGTGTTGAAGTGGATCCTAAGCATTCCTGAGGCACAAGTGAGACAAAGAGGTTGGCTGAAAGAAAATAAGAGTGGCCACTCTGACCACTTTGCACACAACCCTGTTACTGGGGCAAAGGAATGAGAACTAGAAGGATACAGAGTAAACAATCCTTGCCAGGGTCCTGTGGAAATGGGATTACAAATCTCAGTGGATCAACAGTACCAGAGAATCCAGTAGAGAATCTTCTCTCCAGAAGATTTGTGGGAAATTGACTTTGAATAAGATGTTCAATTATTGGACTTATTTGTCATGTCCCTATCCTGTATTCACGAGGGTACATTCCCTTCCATCATGCTCTGAGCTCACACCTTCATGAAAGTCCATGAAAGCCCAGACATGACTACATTTGACAATGGGATTAAATGCTTTACTGTAACTCAGCTCAACCCTGAGTCTGATAGGTATGGGTGTTGTCATGGGTGGTTGTCCCTGGATGGAGTGGGAGCACCCATCCACGTGGTATTTTCTCCTTTTTGCTCTCATTCAATGCCATAGGGGGATGAAGTTGGAGATGCTTGGTATTTGGTTTTGGACATTGGTAGACATGGAAGATCATCTAGAAATATCATATTGTGGTATATCTGAGATTGTTTGACTATAAAGTTCTTGTACTAACCCTGCTGTATGCAATTAAACCTTGAATAAAAGTCCTGGATCTCCATACACACTGTTTTATGTAGCATAAATCATGGACTTTATACAATATGCCAAAGAACTATTCTATGACGAAGGTTTCTTTTCATTCCCTTCAGCATTGGTGCCACTGATGGATTTGGGCATAATTTTTCTTAATTTTCTCCAAAGCCCAGGGTTATGGTCAGGAGATAATTCTGTAAAACAAACTTTTAGCTCTGAGGCTTCTATATTATCTTTTAATCAACTCCTATTTTAAAAATATCAGTGGGCATCCTATATTTGGCACCCAAATTATGTTCATAGAACATAACTTTTCTAAAATAGGTGAACTTGGGTTTGGCACTGGACTTCAGAGTCCTTGATAAGGAGATGAGGGAATAAGCACGCCTCACCCAAAAACAATGGAGGAAAATCAATATGCTCTAAGCAGCGTCAGGCATAGGATTCTGAGGAAATAAAATATCGCAAACTCTCTTCTAAATTTTAGTTTAAACCCCTAGCTAGATAAAAATTTGTGTTTGCCTTGAAAAATTTTTGGATGATAGGAGGTTTGAATATTGCTGTGGCTTTATCATTGGCTTCTTTAGATTATACTTTCAAAATATTAAGAGGATTTATTTTTAACCTAAGGTAAGTCACTTTAGATTTTGTAATGGTTTGTAAACGGAGGGTAAATGAGCATTTTAGACTTAAAGTCTAACATATTTCAGAACTAAAATGGATATACCATAATTCTGAATCACTAGAATTGGGAATTGCTTTCTTTTTCATGCATAACCACAAAATTCTTGTAAATTTCTAGCCTGAAGTAATCATCTCATTATAGAACTTATATGATTAACAAAAAGGGTCTAATCATAACAAAATAAACCAAGAATTTTCCAAAAGGATCTGAAGTTATTTCCTGGTTTGTATCTACCACTGGGTATTGCTTAATCTCATCACTTTTACTGTATTCTCTAACTTCTTTCCTGTCAATAATCCCACCGTTATTCTTCCATTTTTGTCATTATTTCAGTGTAGCTACTGTCCTTCACAACCATCTCAAAGCCTCTAAAACAAAAATCTAATGTCCTTCTGTCTTTCAATTAGTTATTAAGAGGAGATGTGGGATATTGCATTTACATTTATTTAGATGGAAGAATGACATGGCTTGAGGATTAACTCCTATGGGCGGTGAGGTCCAGTCCAAAACCTATTAGATTAAGATTTCCCACATTCATGTTGCCTCCATCCTCAACAAAAGGTCTTTTCTGTGGCAAGCCAAAAGTGTTGGAAAAAGATTGCTAATGCAGTTGAATTTTTCAAGGTCTTTACTAACAATTTGCAAACTGTCTTCAAGAAGGTATTAGGGTATAATTTTATCTTCTACAAGTTGTGCAAAACATACCCCAAAAAGAAACTAGAAATCCTTTACAGAAAATGTCAAAGATAGAAATAATCTTACTCCTGTGGTTGGCATGCTTGTGTCTTATAATTTTATGAAGTTGAATATGAAAAGGGATACTATGTAAGAACTCATGCCCTGATTTCCCCCATTCAGATATTCTCTCCACTGAGAAAATCCATAGTCAAATGGAATATATTCTAGTATTCTTCTTAGGCCCTTATCTCCACAAGTCGGGAAAGACCTAGTTGCATGGGTGTTATTTCATTGGCTTCCCCAGTCAGAGCCTTTTTGTGTAAGTATCTGTATGCCCCACAGATGCAGAACAGTCACTTGGGTTGAGACTCTGCCTTAAGGATGTGGAGAAATCTCTCTCGAATCTGTTTGGTACGGACAGCATAGACAACTGGGTTGAGGATGGGTGGGATGAGGAGGTAAAAGTTGGCCAAAAGGATATGGATATGGGGAGGCACATCATGTCCAAAGCGGTGAGTGAGAGAAGAAACAGCAATGGGGATATAGAAGACAAGAATTGCACAAATATGAGAACTACATGTCCCTAGGGTTTTAAGCCTAGCCTCAGGGGTGCCCAATCCCATTACAGCCTTGAAAATCATCACATAGGAGACAGTGATGGCTAATGAATCCAAGATCAATACCAGGAAGCCAATTCCCATTCCATAAAAGTTGTTGACTGTTGTGTCACCACATGCCATGGTGACTACAGCCATGTGCTCACAATAGGAATGGGCAATGATTTGGGTCCGGTAAAGGGGCAGCCTCAGGCGAATCATCAGAGGTAGGGGTCCAATGTAGAGTACTCCACGGAGGAGGGCAGCCAGGCCCAAACGACCCACCACTGCATGAGTGAGCACTGAGGTGTGGTGTAATGGGTCACAAATAGCGACATAGCGATCAAAAGCCATGGCAAGGAAGATGCCTGACTCAACAGTGGCAAAGCAGTGGATGAAGAACATCTGAGTCAAGCAGGCATCCAGGTCAATGTTGCGGGCACCAAACCAGAAGATAGCTAGCAGTTTGGGCATGGTAGAGGTTGACAGGACCAAGTCAATGACAGCCAACATGCATAGGAAGAAGTACATGGGTTGGTGCAGGCTGCGTTCCATCTTTATCACCGCCAGGATGGTCACATTCCCCACCACAGCCACCAGGTACATAGAGCTGAAGGGAATAGAAAGCCAGATGTGCAGGGACTCCAGCCCTGGAATTCCAGTAAGCCAGAAAGAACTAGGCACCAAGCAGGCATTGTTAGATATGAACATGTTTCAGGGAGTGGAATATCCAGGAGATAGTAGCTCTTAGTTTTAGACTTTTATTCTTATGAGAGACATTGTCTCTGGAAACTGTAGACTACTAGATTCTTGTTTTCATCCTGGGCAACTGGTGGAACCTATAATAAAGAATTCTGAATGTCTACTTGAAGATTGGCATGTTACATATTTTATTAAGGAAACTGCATGAAAACACCCAATGGTAAATGTAGAAACAGGAATGCTTATGACTTCTGATAAAATGCCCTACTTCACCCTAGAAGTCTCCTCAGAATGGTTCACCCCCTTTGGCCCAGTATTCTTGCTTTGGGAAGTACTTCTAAAGGAAATGGAAACTACAGAAAAGTTCTATGTCCAATGATTAAATGTATATACATGTAATGTGTTTAGCTCAGTGCCTGCATATACTTTTCTGTATAAATAGTAGCATTAATAACATTGATTAGCTATTTGCAACTATTTCATAATGAAAATTTAGAAGTGTGTATTCAAATAAAGCATTGCTTAAGTTGTAGAACATCCATTCAATGAATTAGGTTTATAATATTTTTAGCTCTATGTATTTACCTGGTAAAATGTTTACATCATTACAGTGAGGGGATGGCAGGAGGCAGATTGAACTATTATGTAGTTTCATTAAAATATGTGTCAAACATAACTGAAATGTAAAAACATACCCTTAATTTTCTTCCCTTTTTATATGTGTATATTCAGTCTTCTAAAAGTGGACAAGGGCTTTAAAATGGTCTTATATCTATCAAAACCCAATCAAAAACAGAGGGACAATTTACTAAGGAAAATACATCAATGAGGTACAATTCCCTTTTCTCTAAGGGTTTAACACTGGATTAGTCCGATTGTCAAATCTAATTGACTTCTTCAAAGATATTTGGCACAGGATCTTATTCTAAAAGAAAAAGATCTTTCATTTAAGGTTGCTCAGATTTCATGGTTACAAGATGAAGAGATGAAGTTCTTTAAGAGAGGAAGTTTAATAGTCTGTCATTAGAATAAACCTATTTAAGAATCTGGGTATCTAGGAGATGAGTAAAATAAAAGATGCATCTTTTTACAAGCTTATCTCACTGGATATTTTTCACATTACCTGATAATAGCAATTAAGGAGAATGGACTAAAAGAAAACAGTTGACAGGATCCTTCTTACTGACCACGTCCTCTTGGTCTCTATTTAAAAAGAGGTAAGCATTAAATCACTGGCCATTACTTGTAAAAGACTCATCCACTTCTTGCTCTTCTGCCTTTCAGGCATCTCTAAGAAGCCAGAAATGGGTCCTATTGCTTCACATCCTCAGGGTTCAGAACCTGAGAGTGCAGAGTTTAATTTGGGGCCTGTCCTGTCTTAGGGTTGCCATCCTGCTGTTTCCCGTCAGATTGTCAGCAATAGTCAACAAGTTTCAGCCTCTCCACCCTCACCATTATAGCTTTCTTCACACAGCCATGTTTTTGCTGAGAAGTTTCACCACCATTTTGGTTTTTACACGGGCAATTTCCCCCATTCTTCAAGGCCCATCCCAGATCATCTCTCCCCTAACAAAGCCTTCTTTGGGAACTCTAGTCTACACCACAGTGGGTGGGTAGTCCCTAAATTCCTAATTGTCTGAAGCCCACACACATTTAAAATATTCTTATCTAAAATATAAGTAGCAATTACATTTCCATGGCAAGTAAGCATGAAAATGCCCCTATATAACCTCAGGGATCCCTAATTGTAGCTCAAACACAAGTTTTTACAAGTTTTCTCACTTTTTGGTCAGCCACTGATTGGGTGCTGAAAAGAAAAAGTTTTGTGAACTTTAAAACATTTCACAAGTGTTCTTGTTACATTAACTCACTGACTTCAGCAATTCCGCGAATTGGGTACTTTAGTATGCCAGTAAGTGATAATGCCAGTAAGCGATAATGTGTAAAGCCACTTCCTCAGAGTTCCAATGTGAGCTTCTATGTCTTCTGGAGAAGACAAGAAAGGGAAAGACATCCTGGAGGCAGCACCACAGGGACAGCTCAGGGCACCAGCTTTGCCACTTAACCATATTTCCATTCCAGACCTTTATCTCACTCTATATCTGGGAAAGTAGTCTAAACTCTTTGTCTTTTTCATAAAAAAATGGGAATATCAACTGCAAAGGATAATTATAAAAGACAAATGGAGTATGCAATTCTTGGTGTAGGGCGGCAAATTTCTCTACTTGAATTCTTACTGTTCACTATGGGGAGTAGACCAGAATCGTTGATTCTGCAAATTGGCAGTTTCCTAGGTTTCTCTGTTACATGGGACATCTTTGAGGAAGTCTCAGAAGTCCAGTAATTAGAGATGAGACAGGGATTTAAAGGGAACATTAATCAACATGCAATTTTATCTTACAGCAGGGAGAATGCCTGAAGTGTTCTCAAAAAATATTGTGATAAACTACCATCCTAAAGCAAAAAGGTGCCTGATTACTCAATGCAGGATAGGTTACTTATCACAAAAGGAATTAATGTTCATAGGATGGACTTAAACTCCCAGATTTCTAATTTTGATTTGTACCAGACCCAGTTTAGTCAATGAAACTGTAACCAAATTTTGTGCTAGGACAAGCAGAATATGAACATATATATAAAAATAAAATCCACTAAAAGTTGATAATTGGCATCTTAAGTGGTGGTTTGAACTATGTTGTGGCACCGGAATTGTGTCACTTTACCCACAGTATTCCAGAGAAATATTTTCTGTGTCAGCCCACATAAAGGCATTCCTATTTGGGACACTGGTGACCAGCGTCTGCAAGTCCTAGAAAAAGCATCCTGATGGGTCCGAGTCTCCTGAGAAAGGTTTTGCTATGGAAAATTAAACATGGGTTAGCAGTAAGAGACATAGGTTCAAATACTAACTCCGCTGGTCTTGGCTCTAACTTAGGGAGCATACACTCTCTGCCTCAGTTTTCTGTCCTGTTTTCCAGTGTGTGAAATGAAGGAAATAACTACTTTAGGGCTACTTCATGTATTAAGTGACCTGTTTATAATTGTGTGTGCATGGAAGGTCAAGTGTTAGGATGCCTGGCCTCTGGAATAGGCACTGTGTTTCCTCTCTTCCTACTCCTCCCCTCCATTCTTTGCCCTCTTCCACAGAACATAGACACACAGTACTGTTTCCTTCCATATGGCTTTATTGACTCCATATCCTTCTTTCCTAACTATAGGAGAAGCTTTTTAAGACATGGGTATAATCATTGAAGAGACATGCTGATGGTGTAAGGATCAACTTAGGAGAGGTTGTCTGACTGTGGAGCAAGAGACCAGAGGTCCAATCAGGTTGGAATAGTTCAACTTTTCCTCTTGTGTTCTGATGGACAGTACTAGGCAATGAGGCCCCTGGACTTGGGGTTTCTCCTCTTCATAACCCAGGCCAAATTGTGCTCTATTCTACTTTTGACTAGATCCAGGAAGAAGATAAGCCCAGAAGACAAATGTAGTTTGTAGAACTTGGAGTTTGCTCCCACTGACTTTGACTCCCTCACTGGACTGTACTTACTCATTAGGGGTGCCGATCTCAGAGCTCTAGGCTATGTTCCTTCCAGTTGTCCCCTCTTGTCTGGATGGTTAGTTTAGAGTCAAGGGGAGGCCATAGCCCTGATCTCTTCACTATTTTCTCCTGTGTTCTTTATCCAGGTGCTGAAAATAGCCAGTTATTTCTCAAGGGCTGCACAAAGAAACCTGTGCCCTTCCCTCTGGACCTTCAGTTACCGCCCCCTTGGGAGCAGTCTGTTGTCCTAATCCCACTCCACCCCCAGGACTATAGACTTAATTCTTACTCTCCTGTTGGGGCTTGTTCTAGTCCCAAGTCTTAGACACCTAACCCTCAAACTTGAGGTACTCAAAGTCTCCAAGAGGGACACTGGGAGGGAGTTCACAAGAGAAGGCTGAAAAAAACCATCAGATGCTGGTATAATTGATATGGATACTTTTGGGTCAATTATTATGTGATTTAAAAACAAGATCTAAGCTGTGTGTAGATATACTTTATGCACTATGTAGATTTCACTAACATTGTAATTTTCCCTTCTGCTTTTTAAGAAGTCATGTTTGATTAAAAATAAAGATTTGTAATCACAAGTTACACTGTGTGTCCAGGTCTGTGGTTACTTTAACTTTCACTTCTCAGAGTAGTGAGGCTAGTTTGTTTTTGTATACCAAGTGGTACAAACTTAGTCAACATTTTTTCCATTCAACCTTAGGATAGAATCCTAGAAGGGAAATTACTGACCATTGTGCAGGCTTCATGAATCATTGTCCACCTGCTTTCCAAAAGCATTCAGTTTGTTTAACCCAGTGTCAAATGCATTCATTTCCTAAATTGCCCTTTAGTAATTTTTAAAATACCCATTATATAGATGAGCAAAACAAAACCTTGTTTTCATGTTTTATTTCTACAGAGTGTGAACATTTTCTATATTTAAACAATTTGTGGCCAATGTATTTTGAACAGATTCTTTCCCCATTTTTTTCTAGCAAATATTCTTAAGTGGGGAGAATGATTTCAGAAAATACAGCCAAGATTGGAATTTTGTTTTGTGTTTGCTTTTGCTTGTTAAATTTTTATTTAAATTCCAGTTAACATAGTGCAATATTAGTTTCAGGAGTAGGATTTAGTGATTCATTTACATGTAACACCCAGTGCTAATCAAAAGTGCCCTCCTTAATACCCATCACCCATTTAGCTTGTTTCCCACCCACATCCCCTCCATCAACCCTTGGTTTGTTGTCTGTAGTTAGGAGTCTATTTTATCATTTGCCTCTTTTTACCTATGTTCATCTGTTCTATTTCTCAAATACTACATATGAGTGAAATCATGGTATTTGTCTTTCTCTGACATTTCCCTTACCATAATACACTCTAGCTCCATCCACATTGTTGCAAATGGCAAGATTTAATTCTTTAATGGCTGAGTAATATTTCATTATATAGATACACACATACATATGTATGTACATACACACACACACATCTTTATCCATTCACCAGCAGATGAGCATTTGGGCTCTTTCCATAATTTGACTATTGTTGATAACGCTGCTATAAACATTGGGGTGCATGTGACCCTTTGACTCTCTATTTTTGTAAATACTTAGTGCAATTGCTGAGTTGTAGGGTAGTTCTATTTTTAGCATTTTTTTGAGGAATCCCCATACTTTTTTCTAGAGTAGCTACATCAGTTTGCATTCCCACCAGCAGTGTAAGAGAGTTCCCCTTTCTCCTCATCTTCACCAACATCTGATGTTGCCTGTGTTAGGTTTAGCCATTTTGACAGCTGTGAGGTAGTATCTCCTCATGATTTTGATTTGTATTTCCCTGATGAGTGATGTTGAGCATGTTTTCATGTGTCGGTTGGCCATCTGGATGTCTTCTTTGGAGAAGTGTCTATTCATGTCTTTTGCCCATTTCTTCACTGGATTATTTGTTTTTTGGGTGTTGAGTTTGATAAATTCTTCATAGATTTTGGATACTAACCCTTTATCAGATAGGTCATTTGGAGATATCTTCTATTCCGTTGGTTGCCTTTTAGTTTTGCTGATTGTTTCCTTCACTGTGCAGAACATCTTGATGACGTTCCAATTGTTCATTTTTTGCTTTTGTTTCCCTTGCTTTTGGTGATGCGTCTAGTAAGAAGCTGTTATAGTCAAGGTCAAAGAAGTTGCTACCTGTGTTCTCTAGGATTTTGATGGTTTCCTGCCTTACATTTAGGTAAATTTTTAAAAATATTTTAATTTATTTTTGAAAGGTCATCCATTTTGAATTTTTATTTATGGTGTCAGAAAGTGGTCCAGTTTCATTTTTCCACATATTGCTGTCCAGTTTTCCCAAAACCATTTGAAGAGACTTTTTTCCCCAATGGATATTCTTTCCTGCTTTGTTGAAGGTTAGTTGACCATATAGTTGTAGGTCCATTTCTGGGTTAATTCTGTTCCCTTGATTCATGTGTTTATTTTTGTATCAGTACCATACTATCTTGAAGATTATATCTTTGTAATGTAACTTGAAGCCCAGAATTATAATGCCTTCAGCTTTTTATCAGAACTGCTTTGGCTCTTTGGGGCCTTTTGTGGTTCCATACAAAATTTTAGAATTATTTGTTCTAGTTCTGTGAAAGATGCTGGTGGACAGAACAGATCAATCAAACTAGAAAGTGGTTCTTTGCAAGAATTATTAAAATTAATAAACCCCTAGCCAGACTTGTCAAAAAGAGAAAGAGCTCAAAATCACAAATAAGAGATCACAACTAACACTACAGAAATACAATTATAGGAGACTATGAAAGATTATATGCCAACAAATTGGGCACATCTGGAAGAAGTGGACAAATTCTTAGAAACAAACTACCAAAACTGAAACAGGAAGAAATAGAAAATTTGAACAGACCAATAACCAGCAAATAAATGGAAGCATCAATAACAAATTTCCCAACAAACAAAACCCCGGGGCCAGATGGCTTCCCAGGAGAATTCTACCAAACATTTAAAGAGTTCATACCTATTCTTCTGAAACTGTTCCAAGACAGAAATGGAAGGAAAACTTCCAAACTCATTCTACAAGGCCAACATTACCTTGATTCTAAAACCAGAGACCCCACTAAAAAGGTGAATTATAGGCCAATATCTCTGGTGAGCATGGATGCAAAAATTCAACGAAATACGGCAAATTGAATCCAAAAGTACATTAAAAGAATCCTTCACCATGCTCAAGTATGATTTATTCTTGGGCTGGACTGGTTCGATATTTACAAATCAATATTATAGACCACATTAATAAAAGGATAAGAACCATATGATCTTCTCATTCAATCTAGAAAAAGCATTTGACAAAGTACAACATCTATTCTTAATAAAAACCCTCAAGGTAGGGATAGAGGGAACATACCTCAACATCATAAACACCATATACAGAAGACCCACAGCTAGTGAAATCCTCAGTGGGGAAAAACGGAGCTTCTCCTCTAAGGTCAGGAACACAACAGGGTTGTCCACTCTCATCATTGTTATTTAACAGAGTACTGGGGGTCCTAGCCTCAGCAATCAGACAAGGAAGAAGTCACTCAGCAAGGAAGAAGTTAAACTTTAGTTATTCAGAAAATGTGATATTCTATGCAGATAACCTGGAAGATCTCATCAAAAATTTGCTGGAACTGATACGTGAATTTAGTAGATTCACAGGATATGAACTTAACATACAGAAGTCTGTTGCATTTCCAGACACCAATAATGGAACAACAGAAAGATCAAGGAATCAATCCCATTTACAATTCCATCATAAACCATAAGATACCTAGGAATAAATCTAACTAAAGAAGGTAAAAGACCTGTACTCTGAAAACTATAGAACACTTATGAAAGAAATTGAAGATTACACAAAGAAATGGGAAAACATTCCATGCTTATGGATTGGAAGAATAGTGTTAAAAATGCTTATACTGCCCAAAGCAATTTACACATTTAATGAAAAATTTTCTGTAGAAAGTTCTGACATATACACGAGGTACTTTTGCCATCACTGTTAGTAATATAGGATATTCCATCTATGAGAACCCTCGAGATTTCCTAATTTTTCACACAATATTTTCTCTTCTCTATCCTTCTTGTCAGGCTCTGAACTCTTATTTCAACCTCCTCACCTGCCTTATGGGCCTCTTACTTTCCTAGTTCTCTTCTCTAGTACTCAGGTGCCATTATGAAAGTACAAAATTAGTTTATGGGATATCAAACAGCTATATCCTGGGTTAGGAAGTTATAGGCAATGCATTTGCAAAGCAGAACACTGCTTTCCGGCCTTGCTGTTAAGTAGAAAAGCAAAGCATGGCATGTTGTTAATGTGTATCTAGGGGGCACGCCACACTTCCCTTACCTAGTTAATGTATACCTAGGGGTTAGGTCCTGCCTCTGCTCATAAATTCCTTAGACCATGTTATTTCATAGGATATCTTATGCTGTTTTCTACCCTGTTTTCTAAATCTGCCCTTTTGAAGTTTTGGGAAACCCTTAACTTGTTTTTCTGCACATTTTCAATACATTCTTACTGTCACATAGCCCATTGACGTATTGCACATTGTTTCCCTAAATGTATGCTTAATAAATAGGCAAGCTTGAGAGAAACTAGGGGAGACATCCTTTAGCCTCCCTCTCTTGACTTGCATAGAGTCTGGAGTAATTCTTTCTGCCACCATCGACTTTACAGCATAAAGCAAAAAGCAGAACCCACAATAGGTGACCCCAACATGATAGCCACATGACTGAGATCGTGATCGCTTAGATATGAAGACTCCAGATGTCAGAATTGACACATTCCAGGAGAAGAAAGTGAAAACACCTGGACTTCAAACAGACCTCATCCCAGTAAGGGACAGTAGTACCTGCTTGGGTTAACTGCCAACATTTCAAGTATTCAGTGAGAGTATTTTTCTTCTTTACCATGGGCCAACAAATGACAAACAGCTTTTATATTTGAGAACTTCACAGCAGTTTTTAAAAAAATTTTTTTAAATGTGAAATTTATTGTCAAATTGGTTTCGATACAACACCCAGTACTCATTCCAACAGGTGCCCTCCTCAATACCCATGACCCACCCTCCCCACAGCAACTTTTAAAGGCAGCTCATTGTACTGTTACAGATTAATTACATTGTTACAAATAATAGGGCAGGTGTAACTCTGGTTTCCCAACCATGGTACAGTTGATCTAGATCTATGGGAACAAGTAGGAAGAAATTTAAAAAGAAAACATGAAAAGGGAAAGAAGGTTCCTGCTTCCATTTTTAGTGACCTGGAGTTTAGTCCCTATAGCATTATGTCACAGGTAGCTCTAGAGAAGGAACAAATTATAAAAGAAAGCCTAACATCTGCTTCTCCTATGGCACCTCCTACAATGGAGGACAATTTCCCTCTGCCGCCTCCTTCTGTCTCTATTCCTCCTGATTGCTTAAAGCCAATAGCTATATTGGAGGGACATAAGTCATCGGTTATGCAGTAATGTTTACAAAAGGGATATGCCACTGGGGAGCTTCATCCATTCCCCATCATTACCACTGCTGTACATCAACCTATGCATGAGTCCCACCCTTTTGCTGTTTTTAAGGAATTGAAACAGTGTTGCAGAGAACGGTATGCAAAGCTCCTTTACTAAGGGGATAAATGAAGCAATAGAAAACAGATGTGAAAAGACCCTTTGGGATTAGAAGGCATTAATAAAAATCATACATTCCCCCACTCAGCATTCTGTGTGGGCTTTAGAATATCAAGGCTGTTCCACACAGGCAATTTGTAATCTAGATTTGAGTATTCCAGTAGGAGTAGAAATGCTATAGGGCATAGGCCATGATACCACAACTCAAGCCCATGCTCATGTTAGGTTATTCCAACAGTACTCTACTATTGCGATTGCTTCCTGGTCCCCAGTCCCTGACACAAAAACAGGTTCCTTTGCCTCTATGTGGCAGGGAGCCACTGAGCCTTGTGTTAATTTCACGAATAGGCTACAATGGAGTGTTTCCAGACAGATAATGAAGCTGCTCAAGTTTTACTGCAGCAATTGGCCTGCAAAAATGCTAACGAAGACTGCCAGACCCTTCTCTCTGGTGTAGGTATTCAAGCCAGAGGTATACCTGAATTCATTAGGATGCGCCAGAATGTGGGGACTGAAACACATAAAGCAGAAATTCTTGCTATTATGAAGCCATCACCAGCCTCTCATGCCTGCTTTAAATGTGGAAACCCAGGGCACATGCAAAAGGACTGTCACCAACAAACAAAGGGACAAACTAGTAAGTTATCCATTAAGGATTGTCCCAGATGTAGAAAAGGAAAACACTGGGAAAGCCAATCTAAATCCAATAAGGAAGGACTACCTACCTCTCTTTCGGGAAGTAAGAGGAACGTCAGCCCCCATGCCCCCAATCCCAGATTGAGCAAAACCATACAAACCCCTGCTCCCTCGGGTTTTTTTAAACCAGGTCAAAGAGGAGTTACAGACTTGCAAGTGGCCACCACAGGAAATGTTGGACTGGATTTATGCACTACCTCAGAATTTTAAAGGAACAAGATCATGTCTATATAATACCCACTGGAGTATCTGGCCCTTTACCCCCTAACACAGTAGGAATTATCCTAGGAAGATCTAGCATGACAAAAAAGGCGATCTTTATGATAACAGCTAATGGATTACATGTCATTCCTCCAGGAACACAATTAGCACAACTATTCCTAATCCCTTTCAAAGTTCCAGGAACTCTAGCCCAACAAGGGGGCAATAAAGAATCTGGAAGCCCAGGATCCACTGAGTTATACTGGACTCAAACCATTCAATCTGACAAACTTTTTAACTTACTATAATTGGAAAGCAATTTACAGGGCTAATTGATATTGGAGACGATGTTTCCAATGAATGTAGCTTTCCATGAATGGCTTGTACAATGGGAAAAAAGACCTAGCCTCCTAGCTGTTACTAGAGTGGGAGGCACCCGTGTACTATTGTAAAGCAAAAGGCCACTCATATGTATCAGGCCAGAAGGACAAACGGATTATGTTCAATCATTTATTCTACCTGTTCCTATGTCTTTATGGGAAAGGGACTTAAAGAATGGAAAGTAGTCAGTGTTTTTAATAGGGGCCATGGTTAAAATTCCTCCCCTTCCACTGGTATGGAAATCTTCCATGCCTATTTGAACAGTGGCCCCTAAAAGGGGAATAATCAAAACAAACTAAGAATCTAGGTTTGTAACTGTTGGAGGCCAGTCATATTGAATCTTCCACTAGTCCTTGGAATACACCCATTTTTACAATTCCTAAGAAATCAGGAAAATGGAGATTGTTACATGACCTCAGAGTTATTAATGCCATTATCCAACCTATGGGGGCGTTACAGCCAGGCTTGCCCAACCCTGCTATTATTCCTTCAACAGGGCCCATTGACCTTAAGGACCGTTTTTTACCATACCTCTTGAAAAAGACAAAGAATGTTTTGCCTTTTCTCTACTTGTGACTAATAGCCAAGAGCCTTTGTCTAGATATCAATGGACAATGTCTAGATAACTCAAGGAATGATTAATAGCCCGACTATATGTTGATACTTCATTCAACAAGCCTTACTGCTCACTCAAATTAGGATGGAAATCTTACCATTATATGGATGATATTCTTGCTGCTCCTACACAGACCTTACTTTTCACAATATATCAACACTTACAACTTTCCATAAAAGAACATGACTTCAAATAGCTCCTGAAAACGTTCGAATGCAGGAGCATTGGCAATATATAGGACATGGAGTCTTTGCTCAGACAGTATGTCCTCAATGCATCTCTTTTTTAATGGTTACTTTTCCAACATAGTTAAGTGATTGAAAACTACAGAAGACCTGGTGGGTAGGTGTCATTACCCTAATTTTTAAGTTTAGGTTCCAGTTAGAGTGTAATATTAGTTTCAGGTGTACAATATAGAACACTTCCACACGTTACCCAGTGCTCATCCCAAGTGCACTTAATCCCCATCACCTATTTCACCCATCCCCCACCCCACTGTGGAAACCCTATTTGTTTCCTAGTTAGGAGTCTGTTTGTCACTGTCTCCTTTTTTCCCCCCCTTTGTTTTGTTTCATTTCTGTGGGTTAGTGAAGTCATCTAGTATTTGTCTTTCCCTGACAGGCTTATTTCACCCAGCATTCTCTCGCTCCATCCACCTTGTGGCAAATGACAAGATTTTGTGTTTTTATAGCTGAATAATATTCCATTCCATATACTACATCTCAATTTATTCATCAGTTGATGGGTACTTGGGTAGTTTCTGTAATTTGGCTGTTGTAGAAAATGCTGCTGTAAACATCAGGGTGCATGTATCCCTTTGAAGGATTATTTTTGTATTCTTGGTGTAAATACCTTGTAGTGAAATTGCCGGATAAGGTAGTTCTCTTTTCAATTTTTTGAGGAATCTCCATAATATTTTCCAGAGTGGCTGCACCAGTTCGCATTTCTACCAACAGTGCAAGAGGGTTCCTCTTTCCCCATCCTTGGCACCACCTGCTGTTTCATCACTCATTGATTTTAGTCATTCTATAGATGTCAAATTGGTCTCCATACAACACCCAGTGCTCATCCCAACAGGTGCCCCCTCCTCAATGCCCATCACCCACTTTCCCCTCTCCCCCACCCCCATCAACCCTCAGCTTGTTCTCAGTATTTAAAAGTCTCCTATGGTTTGCCTCCTTCCCTAACTTCCCCCCCTTCCCCTCCCCCCACCGGTCTTCTGTTAGGTTTCTCAGGATTCACATGAGTGAAGACATATGGTATCTGTCTTTCATCTCTTTTTAGGTACTACTCATTTACGTACCTTAAATGATTTTCAAGAATTTTTAGGAGCTATTAATTGGGTTCATCCCAGTTTGGGAATTACTACAGGACAGCTTTATAATATTTTAAAAGGAGACACTGCTTTAGATTCTCCCCACAGTTTAACCCCCAAAACAAAAAAGGAATTATTCAATAATCATTAAAAAAAAATAGGCAACTACATCACTGACGGTTTACACTCTTTATTAAAAAAGTTTTTTTAACTTTTTTTTTTGAGAGACAGAACATGTGCAGGGGAGGGGCAGACACACACACACACACACACAGAATCCGAAGCAGGCTCTAGGCTGAGATGTCAGCACAGAGCCAGACGTGGGGCTTGAATCCATGAACTGTGAGGTCATGACCTGAGCTGAAGTCAGACGCTCAACTGACTGAGCCACCCAAGTGCCCCACCACATTTATATTTCCTGCTTTCCATACACCCACTGGTCTCCTAGGCTAGCTTATAAAAGAAATTCAGTGTTTAGAATGGCTTCTTCTTTCCCACTCATTTGAGAAAACCCTCCCTCCCTATATACAACAGGATTATTGAAAGACAGATATCATTGCCAACTGATGGGATATGATCCTGATTTCATATATCCTGGGGTATCTTATGAATGCTTTCAAAGGATTCTTACCCAATCTATGGAACCCCAAAGCGCTATGGCAGATTTTGTCGGCTAACCTGTATACTCCCTGCCAGACAAATTACACAATTACCTATTTTAAACATAACCTTACCCAACAAGCTATCTCCACAGCCAATTTCACAGGCAATCATGATCTCTGGTCATGATCTCATGGTAGTTCAAGCTCTGCATCGGGCTCTCTGTGTTATCACAGGGCCCAATTCAGATCCTCTGTTCCTCTCTCTCTCTGCTCCTCCACCAGTCTCTCTCAAAGATTAAAAAAAAAAAAAAAAAAAAAACAAAAACAAAAAACCACAACGTAAAAGAGGTAGAAGGGCCAGGCAATGGTGAAGAGGATAACTAAATGAGTAGTAGTGTCTTCTCTGCTTTAAAATGGTTGAAAAAGCAAGTGTACACATAAATCTTAACTTCCATTTACTCTTTTTCTTCTTTCCAAGTTATTTAAATTCCATTAAAGTTTAAATTTAGTTTCAGGTGTAGAATTTAGTGATTTAACACTTAAATACAACACCTGGTGCTCAGTACAAGTGCCTTATTAATCCCAATTACTCTTAAAACCTACTGAAATGTAGGAGTCAGTGCTATATAGGGATATCTCCTAAAATGTGGAAATAGGAGATTAAAGTGTGAGTAGGATGGGAGGAGATGAAGGCAAAATGGTATCCCAAAGAACATTTGAGATTCTAGAGGTAGAGAATCTGAAAGAAGGTGAGAAGAGCTGAAAGATAGAGGGAAAAGTTATTGTCATAATCCTATGTTGATTTCTATGAACCTCTTTCCTGAAGCCAAGAGATGTGAGAACTGCAAAAGTTCTCTTGACAACTAGGAAGTCTTGTAAACAAACCCTTTGAAGAAATAACTGCAGAACAGAAGTTAAATCCATGAATTTGGGTGAGCCTCTGGTTTATTTGCATATACTTCTATAACAGGGTAGGATTTTTCCCATAAGGAGACATCCCACTCAGTTGAAACCTTGTTTCAATTGTAGAAGAATGGCTTGAGTTAAGAGCTCTGATCCTGGATATTTAGAGATGTTATCTGGTGAATTCTGCTTATCTGACATACGAATTTCTGTCAGTATTCCTAGTGGGAAATTTAACAGGTTATTGTAAACACATTCCCTTGATCATCCCAAGGATCCATACAAGTCTGAAACCTACACCTTTAGATTTTTCTGAGAACTAGCCATAATGGGGCTTTCCCTCAGCTCTTTTCTAGAAAGGGCCTTAGAATATGCCTCCTATGGGATGGGGAGAAAAAGACTCCTTTGAGCACATGGTCTCAGCCTGTGCCCATGCTGGTGGTAACATGGAAAACTTCAGCGTTTTCCTAAGTCAATAACTGTATCAAGATACAGTAGCTCTAGGAATGTTATATAGCTACTATTGTCTCTAGTCTGGCCATTTTCCCAGGACCTTTGTTCTGTTTGGGGGATTAGGAAATGATCGATACCAAAGACTTTGACTTCAGGAAGTGGTACAAGGACACTCCTGGGGATTCAGGGCATGACCTCCTCTATTTGAGTAAGAGGTTCTGTGAGGCATAGCAGCCTCAGGGATGTTGGCAGTTTTGAACATCAATACCCTGAGGAGAGCCAGCTTTCTAGCAATCGATCTTAAGACTGTCTTGGCTGACTTCTGAAGCCACATTTTAGGAGATTCTAGCAGCTGTTAGGGTTATTCAACAGTGAAGTAAATTTGGCTTGGTTCCATGGCCTCACATGCATTTCACACACCCTTTCTTTTCCACCCTTATGCTTACAGAGTTCTCAGAAGTGCTACTCTCCATCTAGGTTATTAGAAATTTCCACTGCTTGGAACTTCCCCCTCTAATGCCTTTTCCTTACCCCACTCCGTTCTCATCACCAGAAGACTTTGGTGAAATAAGATAATGAAATAAGCTGTGTATAGAAAATACATGGAAAACTCAAGAAGATCTACTGTTCTCCTAGGGTCATTCATAGGAATGAAGTCTGGATGCTAAACTATAGGAGTCCTCTACCATATTCCCAATAAACCTAATCAAGTTTGTTTCATATGACTTTTGTGAGAGAAGTTTTGCAGATTAATAAAGTCATTAATATAAGATAGCAATTATGAGGCCTTATAGTAAAAATACCAAGAAACGTGGGCTGGGGAATTAATTAACTTCCCTAAAACAACTTAAAGTTCAGGAGTATTTAACTTTTGGTAAACCTTGACTATCTTTGTTCTAGACCTTTGACTATTATTACAAGTCTGTGACAGTAACTATTTGCTGTGGTTTATGAACCCTTATTTTGGCATAAGTTTTATATTTCAAAGTAGAACTTCCCATATAACAAACACTAGATTTTGAGCATATTGCTCCTTTGTCTCCTTATTTTCAGTTAAATGGAACTGCACATCTATGGACTTTCTGATCCTTTTTACCCATGCTCCCTAATAAGTCTAAAGTTACTTAATGTACATAAATTTTCCATTAAATTGTTAAATTGGTTTCCTATAATTTTTAGTTCAACCATGGTCTCTGGCTGCTATGAGGGATTTATTCTTCCAGTCTACCCTTATTGTCAGGTACTTATGAGTGCTAAGTACCAGGCAGAGAGATACCACTCCTAGTATTTGCAACTACTCTCAGCTGAGAACAACAATGCAGGATAAGGTGGTTTTTCCGAAGAGGAGGGAGGGGCAGAGCGCCAGAACGCCACCACTGGAACACATTCTGTGTGTCTCAGACACATGTTCTCTGTACCAGGCAGCCACATGGGTGAAAATCTGCTTCTCTGAGCATTATCCATTAGTCTGAGATCAGCTTTCTCATTTATAGACTCATCATATGGGTCTACAATGATTTATTTGTCCCTGTTTTGGATGACACCATAGTAAGTTATTTTATTGTAGCTTTAGGGAAGGAAGAATCTTCTGTCTTCTATAACTGAAGAAAGTTTTTGGTGTATTGTGTATACCACTGTTGAATACTGGGTTACATGTGTCATAAGAAAGTAGATTAGGATGGTGAGATAGCTGGAGATTTAGAACAGGTATCTGATTAACAAAAAACAAAACAGGAGGTAACATTATGGAGTTTCCCCAAAAAGTTAAAGATAAGCCTACCATGTGATCCAGCAATTCCACTTCTGAGCATATACACAAATGAAATGAAAATGGGACAGATATATACACTGCCATATTTACTGCAGCTTCACAATAGCCAAGATATGGGGACAAATTTAGTGCCTATCAATGGATGAATGTATCAAGAGGTGATACATACACACACAGGAAGATTATTCAGTCATGAGAAAGAACATTTTGCCATTTGCAACAATATGAATGGACCTTGAGGACATGCTCAGTGAGGTAAATCGTATGGTATTTGTCTTTTTCTGAGATCACTTATATGTGGAGTCTAAAAAACCTAAACTCCTCTCAAAAAAAAATAAACCTTTAAAACAGCTAAACTCCTAAAAATCAGTACCATGTAATTTGGTAGTTACCAGAGAACTGAGGTGGGGGAGTGGGAGGCAGGGAGGAAGTGGAGAAGACGGGTGTTCAAAAGGTACAAATTTGCAATGAGTAGATAAGTCCTGGATATACAATGCACACTAGTGAATATGGATATTATAGTCAAGTTTGCTAAGAGACTGGATCTTAATTATTCCAACCACTAAAGAAATTATGCGATGTGATAGAATTAGCTATTTATTACTACAATGGCAGTCATGGCATAGCATATAAATATGTAAACATATTGTACACCATGTGACATATATAAATTTAAATTTCAATTAAAAAGTCAGCTGTTGGGGCGCCTGGGTGGCTCAGTCGGTTGGGCGTCCGACTTCAGCTCAGGTCACGATCTCGCGGTCCGTGGGTTCGAGCCCTGCGTCCGGCTCTGGGCTGATGGCTCAGAGCCTGGAGCCTGCTTCCGATTCTGTGTCTCCCTCTCTCTCTGCCCCTCCCCCGTTCATGCTCTGTCTCTCTCTGTCTCAAAAATAAACGTTAATAAAATAAAATAAAATGAAAAGTCAGCTGTTTAAGTGAAGAAAAAACTGTCAACTAAAATTTCTCCAAACTATTCTTTTTCTTTTATTTAAAAAAAAATTTTTTTTCAACATTTATTTATTTTTGGGACAGAGAGAGACAGAGCATGAACGAGGGAGGGGCAGAGAGAGAGGGAGACACAGAATGGGAAACAGGCTCCAGGCTCTGAGCCATCAGCCCAGTGCCTGACGCGGGGCTCGAACTCCCGGACCGCGAGATTGTGACCTGGCTGAAATCGGATGCTTAACCGACTGCACCACCCAGGCACCCCTCCAAACTGTTCTTTAAAAACTGAGGTAAAGACATTCCCAGATGGAGAGATTCATTGCTAGCAGAGTTTAATTATCAAGGTTGTCCTTCAGGCTGAAAGAAAAGGATACCAGAGAGTAAATCAAGCATGTGGGAAAGAATGAAGAGCATCAGAAACAAAGGAAATTTCATAACTGTTCTATGTTCCTCACTTATTGACCAGTTTTATGTTCCATATACACCTAACAAAGCACCAAAACATAGGGAGAAAAACTGAAGGGAAAAATAATTGGAAGTTTCAATACCATATTCTCCATTTCTATAATGATTAGACAGCAAGGATATAGAACACTATATATATATATTGAACACTACCAACCAAATTAAGTAGTTCACATTTATAAAACACTATACAATTACAGAACACATTATTTTCCGTCACACATGGAACATTCTTCAGGATAACCAGATGGTATGCCATAAAGCAAGTCAATAAATTTAGAAGGACTTAAACTATGTAAGTATGTTCTCCAATGCAATGGAATTAAGAAATCAGTAAGACATTCAGAAAATCCCAAATAGGGATTTTCTTTTAACTTCTAAATAATCCATGGCTCATAGAAAGAAGTGAAATTAGAAAACATTTTTAACTGAATGGAAATATATATCAATATTTATGGGATGGAGCTAGAGCAGTGCTGGGAGGGAAATGTAGTTTTAAGTGCCTTAAGTATAAAGGAAGAAAGGTCTCAAATGAGGAGTCTAAGCTTCTACCTTAAACTATAAAAAGAGCAAACTAAACCCAAAGTAGGCCAAAGCAAGGAAATATGAATGGCTATCAATGAAATAGAAAATAGCAAAGTCAAAAGATACCAAAATCTGATTTAAAATAACTAGTTGACCAGTCTTTAAGACTAAGGGAAAAAGACAAACACTAAAATCAGGAATGGAAAAGGGGACCTGATTGCTGACTCTGAATTTTGTGGGTATGGAGAGGGCATGATATTTTGGAAAAGTGAGACATAAGATAGGACTGGCATAATTTAACTTTTGAATGTGTAGAACTCCTTTAGCACTTCTAATAAGAGACCGGTCTAATTACTAGAGAAGGAATTCATCTCCCCCAAGACATTTGCTTGGCTGAGACTGGGAAGGGAAAAGTACTGAGATCCCTCTGGACAGAATGCTGATCGATTGATTCACTTATAAGGTCTTACCAAGTCCCATCTACTTCCTAGGTATTTATCAGATCATTCCATTTCCCATCAATTACACTGCTCTCTCTAAATCTGAGTATAGTTCTTTAGGAATCTACAAATTTGAACAACTTTATGCACCTTCCACACACCTAAAACATGGAGCAAGTACAAGATAACTGCAATGAGGTAAAACTAATTAGGAAAGGAAGTTACCAAATGATTACTGATAGCCAGAAGGAAGGTGAATCAGCCTGCTCAGGCTGCTGTAATGAAGTATTACAGACTGGTTAGCTTAACAAAAATTCTCAGTTCTGGAGGCTGGAAGTCTGAGATCATGGTACCAGCATGGGTGATTTACAGTAAGGACTCTCCTTGATTTCAGGCCACCATCTCTTTGCTATGTCTGCATATGGCCTTTCCTTGTGTGCACATGAAGAGAAAAAGGAGAGTGCTCTGGTGTCTGAGGAAACTAGTTCCATGGGATCAGGACCCCACCCTTACAGCTTCTTTTAACCATAATTCTTTGGAGGGCCCATCTCCGAATAGCTAACCTAGAGCTTTAAAATTTGGGGATGGGGAAGGGGAATACATTCAATCCACAAATTATCTCATGGACTCCCATTAGACTTTTTACCCATTTACCTGGTCAAAGCACTCACTATTATCAGGAGAGTGGTTGTCAAGTTAGCTGAAAGCTTGCATACACTGGGAGACCTACCCTTGCACTTTGTCTTTCATAGCCATCCCTAGGAATAACCCTGAAAGGAGTCTCCTCCTGGGGGCCATTTGACCACAGCACAATTCCTATTTATTGGTGGATATAGAAGAACTTTAGCATGGCCTCAGATATTGAGCAATCACAGCAGTCCCATTTCTCCATACTCTGGTTTTTCATTTTAGTAACAACTTCTTTAAAGCCCAACTTGAAATTGGCAGCTTATCAATTTATAAGGACCACTTTGGTTAATGTTTACAGAGGTTATGTTGAATCATGATCTCTGTACAAATCAGTGTTCTGAAGGAATGCAGACTCCATGGTTTAAGAGACAGAGACCATTATCATGGTGTTGGTTTTCAAGTTCCACAATAGATTGGAGTAGTGAGGCAGAAGTGTTGGTTTTCTTCTATATGTCATAGATTCAATTTGTTGGGATTCATGGCTTGCAGAAGTTACTTGAGATATGGCAGCTAAAAATCAGCTACAACTAAAGCCAGCAGAGAATACTTTGATCTCCACTCACAATCTCCAGCATTATTATACATCTTTGAGTCCAGATTTCTTTCCTTTTGTTTTTTTCATCTATTAAAAGTCTCCATTTTCCTAATTTTATTCATGACAAAGTTAGGTCAGATTTTTACCTCAAATTTTGGACTTGCCAGTTTCCCTAGTTGTATTAGCCAATTCCTTAAGATTACCCCTCCAATTGGTTCTGTTTCTCTGGAAAATCTTAACTCAGCTTTTGGAAACTATAAGAACATACTTTTAAAGATGGGTTTTCTAAATTGGTTCTGGGTATCTAATTCAAATCTGATTAGATATAGCCACTATTTCCAACAGTAAAGACCATGAGCAGTTCATGGCATGATAGGGCAATAGAGAAACTTGAAGTATTACCATTGGAAACCTGTAGTTAAATAAAGGAGGCAAGGTTACTGGTGACTACGTAGGATACCTTCAAACGTGTGTCAGAGTAACAAGTAGAATGGGATTTACTGGTTATTCCTGATATCACTGGATAAAGTGGGGAAAGAGAAAGATGAGCTCAGACATTCAAATTCCCAGCTCAAGAGCTACATAAGGACCTGAAAGTGTCTATGTGTGCCTTGTAGCCACACAGCTGAGACTTCCGGGGGCGGGGGGTGAGAAACAGACAAAACCAGAATCTTATCCTGGGACTGGCTAAATTATAATACAAGCTGAACTCAGCCTTGCAGGGAATCAAAGTAAGGGTCTTGGTTGGGAAAAACTGGAATCCTGAAGTTGAAAGGGGATATATGAGAAGACCCAGATAAAGCTGGGGGACATGGAGCCCCTTCATTCTGATGGAGCCCCTTCATTCTAGTATGGAATATAAGTCTAGTATAGTGTATTCCTAGAAATGAAGTATATAGGAAGCCTATTAAATTCTTGATCTGTAGAAACAAGATTCTGGTAAGTCTAACCTGAATCTAAAAAAAAATGTTGCCAGTGGAAGTGGCCTCTCCACCTGAGTTGATTAACCCTACAATGGCTGAGGAAACTTAGTGGTTTTACCTAAGGCAATTGCCACACAGGACAATGCAGATTCTCCTTAGGATCCACTCCCACCCCACTTTAATTTTTGGTCCAGCAAGAGCCCTAAAGGTGAGGTATAAAGTACGACCCAGGAGAAAACACACTACTCCAAAAGAACATGAGTTTTCTAGTTCATATAGACAAACCCACAAAATATGTGTGGGAATGGACATTAAGGGTGGTGGATAGGAAAGAAGATAAACTTCATGTGGTCAGTTTTATTGAGGTGGGTCCAATAAGCAGATATGCTAAATTTAATGTTACAGCTCAGAATCAAAAGGTCTATAGCAGCTCAGTTTTTTGGCTGAAACACGGACATAAGTGTGGCCCACAATAAATTAACTTGAAATGCCAAATCTGCCTTGGAAAACTAGGAAAAGGAATCCAGAGACTGGAGATAAAATGTTAAGGTAGATTTTCCATTTAAGGTCAGTTCACACACCCTTACAAGGGTCTGGAAAATATACCTTTCACCACAGCTGTAGGAATGGAGTTTGTGAGAGGAGCCCCAGAATCTTTGAAGAGCTCTGTGATTGCTCTCTTCTGTAGGCCAGGCCTTACAGTCTACCTGCAATGGGAGTAATTGGATGCTGGGATGGCAGGAGCCAAGTGGTAGGGTTTCACTGCCAAAGACAAGGTGGGCATGGTTACTGTGATGGACAGGAGAGTCAAAGTACCAATCAGGATTTTCTGTCTAGTATAGACTTATAACTATATACTTACAAGTTAAAACTTACATAGTATATACATATGTAGATATACTATTATAATTAGCATAGATGTATAACTCTAAGTCTAGTATGGAGTATAAGTCTAGTATAGTATATTCCTAGAAATGAAGTATACAGAAAGCCTATTAAATTCTTGATCTGTAGAAACAAGATTCTGGGTAAAGTCTAATCTGAATCTAAAAAAAATTCCTGGCCCCTCAGTCATTCCCAGACTTGAGCCAGTTTACAGATTCAGAGCCTCTCGAATGAGTGGGAGGCCAAGTTCCCTTGAGGGGACACTACAGGGTACATTACCAAAAGTTTATAGTAGTCATTCTCCCAGTCTTCCCCAAAGATACTTATTTTTAACTAGGGTAACTGCATGAGGGAAAATGATCAGACCGTTTGGAGAATTACTAGACACAGGCTCTGAATGGACACTAATTCCAGTATACTCAAGATGTCACTGTGGTCCCAACAGTAGGGATTATAGAAGTAAGGTGATAGAGTTTGTTTAAACCCATCTTACAGTGGGCTAAATGGGTACCCAAATCATCCCCAGTTTCAGAATACATAACTGAAATAGACATACTCAACAATTGGCAGGATCCCCACATTGGCTCCCTGACCTGTGGTCAGGGAATGGCCAAGCAGAAGCCACTACAACTCCCTCCAGGAAGACAGTAAACTAGAAGCAATACTGCAGTCATAGAGGGATTATAGAGATGAGTACCACCAAAGACTTGATGGACACAGGGGAGGTAATTCCCAACACATCCCTATTTAGCTCTTGCAGAAGACAGATGGATCTTTGAGGAGGACAATGGATTCTTGAAAGCTTAACCAGGTGGTGACTAGTTGCAGTTGCTATGCCAGATGTGATTCCATTGCTTAAGCAAATTAACTCATTCTCTGGTGTCTAATATTCACCTATTGATCTTTCAAATGCGTTTTTCTACATCCCTTCCAGTAAGGATTACCAGAAGCTATTTGCTTTCAGTTGGCAAGGCCAGAAATACGCCTTTACTGTCCTACTTCAGAGGCATATCAACTCACTGGCCTTAGGTTATAGTTTAATTGTCCAGGATCTTGTTCACCTTACCCTTCCACAAGATATCACACTGGTCTACTGCATTGATGCCATTATGCTGATTTGACCTAAAAAGCGATAAGTAGAACTATTCTAGTGTTATTGGTAAGACATTTGTATGTTAGAGTGAGACACTTGTAGGAGTACAGCGCTATGAGGCATAAGAGGAATACTGATTGGGAAGGAAGAAATAATGTTATCTGGAAACAAATACAGCTTTATCATCTATGTAGATAATCTGATGTCCTATCAACTGAGCAACCACAACCAAGATGTCCCTCAGTAGGTAAATGCATAAGTAAACTAGTAGAAATGAGAACAATTACAGCAAGGGTGCAGGATACAAGGCTAATATACAGGAGTCCATTGATTTCTTATGTACCAGCAATGAACACATGGAACTTGAAATTAAAAACAGTAAGGTCAGAATGGCTAAAATGGTTCCTCAAAAAGTTACGATCCAGCAATCACACTACTAGGTATTTACCCAAAGAATACAAAAATACTAATTCAAAGGGATATATGCACCCCAATGTTTATAGCAGCATTAGCCATAGACAAGTTATGGAAACAGCTCGAGTGTCCAGCAACTCATGCATGAAGATATGGTATATACAATGGAATATTACTCAGCTATAAAAAAGAATGAAATATTGCCATTTGCAACATGGATGGAGCTAGAGAATATGCTAAGCAAAGTCAGATCAAGACATACCATATGATTTCAATCATGTGTAATTTAACAAACAAATGAGACAAGGGGAAATAAAAGAGGCAAACCAAGAAATAGACTCTTAACTATAGAGAAGAGACTGATAATTATCAGAGGGGATATTGATGGAAGGAGGGGGATTTAGTGCACTTGTGATGAGCACCAGGCGTTGTATGGAAGTGTTGTGACTATATTGTACACCTGAATCTAATATTGCACTTTAGGTTAACTGGAATTTAAGAACCCCATAATATTTACATTACCACCAAAATAATTTAAATACTTCTTAGGTATAAATATGGAGTATGTACATGATGAGGAAGACTAAAAATGAAATCAAGGAATTAATAAAATGGGGATATAGTCCATGTTCATACTTAGGAAGACAATATTGTCAAGATGTTAATTCTTCCCAACTTGATCTACAGATTTGATGCAGTTCCAATCAAAATCTTAGCAAGTTTGTGGTTATCAGCAAGCTAATCCAAAAGTTTAGAGAGGCAAAAGAACCAGAATAGCCAACCAAATAATGAGAACAATGTTGAAAGACTGATACAATCTGACTTTTAGACTTACTATAATCAAAAGGAACATGATGCCTAGTGAGCTGCTTTGTTTTTGGAGGCAAGATATCCCTCTTCTGGGTGTGTTACTTGGGCCCACTTACCGAATGACCCAAAAAGCTTCTAGTTTTGAGTGGGATATGGAAATAGGATCTGCAACAGGCCCAGGCTGCTGTATAAGCTGTCCTGCCACTTGGCCCATATGTTCCAGAAAATCCAATGGTGCTTGAAATATCAGAAGTAGGGATACTTATTGGAGTCTTTAGCAGGCCTCTATAGGTGAGTTGTAGTGCAGGGCCTTAGGATTTTAGAGGAAATTCCTGCCATATTCTGTGGAGAACTACTTTTCACTTAAACAGCTCTTAGTCTACTATTGGGCCTCAGTAGAGACTGAATGTTTGCACATGGGTCATCAGGTTATGATGTGACTGGAACTGCTTATCATAAACTGGGTCTTACCTGACCCACCAAGCAATGAAGTAGAGCTTAAACAGCAGTGTTTCATCAAATACAAGTGGTATATATATGATCAGGCCCAAGAAGGCCCTAAATGCACAGGTTACATGAAGTGGCCCAATACCCATGATCCCACCCATGTTATACCTTTTCTACCCATGCCTGCACCTATGGCCTCAAGGAGAGTTCTTCCTTATGCAGAGGAAGACAAGACTTGGGCCTGACTTAAAGATAGTTCTGTACAATATGCAGGTACCACTCGAAAGTAGACTGCTTCAGCAATATAATCCCTTTCTGTGATATTCCTGAAGGACAGAGGTGAAGGGAAATCCCTGAAGTGGTCAGAACTTTGAGAACTGTCATTTATTTTTCTTGGAAGGACAAGTGGCCAGAGGCACAATTATAGATTGGTTCATGGCCTGTAGTTTGGCTGGATAATCAGGGACTTGGAAGAATAATTGGAAATCTGGGGATGATAGACTTTTCTGAATGGGCAAGGTATTTGTGTCCCAGGTGAATGCTCACCAAAGAGTGAATTTGATAATCAAGCAGATAGGATGACCTGTTCTATGAATATCAGCGAGTCCCTTTCCCCAGCCACCCCCGTCATTATCTAATGGGCTGATGAACAAAGTGGCCATGGTGGCAGGAATGCATGGCCTAAGCACTATGGACTTCCACTCACCAATGCCAGTCTATGGTGACTGCTGAATTCCTCATCAGCCAGTAGCAAAGACTACACTGAGTCCATGATATGGCACCATTCCGAGGTGATCAGCCAGCTACCTAGTGACAATGATTGTTATACTGGACTGCTTCCATCATGGAAGTGGTAACATTTTGTTCTTCTTGGAATACTTAACACTTAATGTTTATTTTTGAGATAGACAAAGCACGAGCAGAGGAGGGCAGAGAGAGGGAGACACAGAATCCTGAACAGGCTCCCAGCTCCAAGCTGTTAGCACAGAGCCTGACACGAAGCTTGAACTCATGAGCCATGAGATCATGACCTGAGCTGAAGTCAGACACTTAACCGATTGAGCCATCGCGATACTTAACTCTGGATATGGCTTTGCCTTCCCTGTATGCAATGCTTCTGCCAAATTATATGTGGACTTAGAATACCTCATCCACAATCATGGTATTCCACACAGTATTGCTTCTGATAGAACGCCATTCAAGGCAAATAAAATGTGGCAATGGACCCAATGTTATGGAATACACCATATGGTATTTTCCCCACCATCCTGAAGCAGCTGGCTTGATAGTGTAGTGGAATGGCCTTTTGGAGACTCAGTTACAGTACCAGCAAGGTGGCAATATATTTCAGGGTTGCAAAAAGGTCTACAGAAGGCTCCATTGGATACTCTGAATCAGTATCCAATATATGATACTATTTCTCCCACAGCCAGTATTAACAGGTCTAGGATTTAAAGAAATAGAAATGGGAGTGGCACCACTATTATCCCTAATGACCCATTAGCTAAATTTTATGCTTTCTGTTTCTACAAACTTAGGGCTTATAGAACTAGAGGTCTGAGTTCTAAAGAAAGGAATGCTACCTGGAGACAATGATTCCATTGAACTTAAAGTCAAGACTGCCACCTGGCTACTTTGAGCTCCTCCTGTGTGAATCAAAAGGTAAAGAAGGGAGTTACTGTGTTGGCTGGAGTGATCGATCATTACTACCAAGGGGAAATTGAACTTACTCCAAAATATAGGTAAGAAATAATATGCCTAGATATACAGGAAATTACTCAGGGTGTCTCTTGGTATTACCATGTCCTATGATTAAGGTCAATGGAAAGCTACAATAACTGAGGTAGGATGATAACTGATCACGATCCTTCAGGAATGAAGGTTTGGATCATTCCACCAAGTAAAGAACCATAACTAGCTGATGTGAAGGCAAAGGGAATACAGAATAATGGAAGAAGGTAGTTACAAGTAACCAGTTCTAGCCACACCTAGAAGGTCAGTGTAGGCAGAGGGTAAAACTAAGGAACTACTAACACTGGGGAGTGTAAACGAATGGTCTCATTTTGTGGATTAGGATCAGCTTCCTAAAGAACCTTTACCAAAAAGGTATCAGGAGTGTAACTAGTTCGAGTGTTGAGTCATTGGTTTTAAATGCTGCAGAGTGAAGAACATGTCTGGGTTAAAATAGGATCTGCAACTCACTGTTGATCAGATGGCTGTACGTGGTCCAGACACACTGGAGATAATTCCTGAGGAAATGGCCAGCCTGGCAGTCTGGATAAAAACCACCATAACGTGTTTATCCTGAGAAAAGGAACTGCCAAATTCCCCCTTTAAATGCCAAGTGAAACATTCAGGTGAAGTAACCAATATGCTTCTTATATGCAAGTCATGTGGAACTGGCTTTATGAGGACTGGGATATTCTTGCTGAATATGCCTGTTACCCAGGTTATGGTAAATGCTGCGAGTAAGGGGCTCCCTTTGAATAGGCACTCAATGTAATTCAATAGCTACAAAATTGGACAATAACTGGAGAAGCCTTATCCAGTTGCTCTCAGCTTCCCTGTATGGGTCTTACTGATACCAAGAATATAAAAATAATAAAGAGGGGAGAGAAAGGGGAGTGTCAAGGAACCCTACTCAGCAGAGTGGAAGTTTAGATGGTTGAAAAATGGGATGGATAGAGTGGACAATGATGGAATTGAAACAAAGCTGTTGATGCAGCACTAAGGACTGGGTGGGTCAAAGGCACATCCTGTTGGTCTCCCAATATTAGAGGTCCCCAAATCTGTTCCTATCTGCCCCAGTTTGGAGGAATTTAAGAAGCAGAAAGGCAAAAATAAAGTTGAGAAACCTGACCAGGAAATGCCTGGGGCTATGATAAAGGCAGATTAATCAAGGTATAGATTAAGGTCTACCACCTGGGGACCCAAGGCCATGGGCACATGTGCAGATAAAATGACAGAGGGAGGAAAAAAAAAATTCTGGACTCCTTGACACAGGAGGCCAAGGTATTGTGAATCTGAAATCTGTTGAAGTCTTAATGGGGTATAAGATTAGATTGGGAGGAGGATATGGAAATATAGCAGTTGATAAGATTAAAGGTGGGAGTTTATTTAGATCAAAGTTGGGATTCTTGGGTTGCCTGGGTGGCCCAGTCGGTTAAGCATCCGACTTTGGCTCAGGTCATGATTTTGTGGTTCACGAGTTTGAGCCCTGTGTCAGGCTCTGTGCTGAAAGATCAGAGCCTGGAGCCTGGTTCAGATTCTGTGTCTCCCTCTCTGTGCCTTACCTTGCTCACCCTGTCTCTCAAAAATAAATGTTAAAAAAAAAATTTGGGATTCTCAAACAGACTTTTTGAGGTGGTCACATCTCCTTTACCTGAATTATTGGGATGGAGATTATATCCAACTAGATTGCTTCCCCTACCTAATACTGTAAAACAGAAGACCTTGAAATCTTCCTTCAGACCAGCTTTAATTGAACGTGCTAAGTGGGAATTACTGACACTGCCTGAGTCCACTTAGAACCACACAGAATACTTAGTAGGCAAAAAGATCACCACTTTAATGACATGCTGGAAGTTGGATCATTGGTACCAACAAATTCCGTGTGGCTCATGAAAAAGGAGATGGTTCATGGAGACTAACCGTGGATTATGGAGGCTTAAATAAGTTGTATAGCTCAGCATTTTCAGAACTGGTTTCAATCATACAAAAAATACAATGTAGGGAAGAAGGCTGGTACTTAGTGATTAATTTTACAGATATTTGCTATGTCTTCATGGAAAAGAGCCAACCACAGTTTGCCTTCACCTGGGAAGGAACCCACTTACCTTTACTGTCTGCCACAGGGTTTTCTGAGCTCGCCCACTTACTGCCATAATTTTGTTAGAAGGGATTTGGACTGGATGCAGATCTCAGTTATGATATCAGTGTAGTGTATTATCTCAAATTAAATCCAGGTAGATTTTAGTGGCCAACTGGGGCTGGTTAGTAAATCCAGCAGATGTTCAAGCACCTGTACAAGTGGTAAGATTCTTGGGTATAACTTGGGCAGGAATGACCTGGGATATTCAAGTGATTATGAACAAACTGTCACTACCCACTCCTAAAACCAAGCAAGAAGCCCAGAGTTTGGTTAGTTTATTTGGATTTTGGAGAACTCATTCCATATCTGGCAATATTGCTAGCTTTTATCTATAAGATTACCTGAAAGAAAGCTATATTTGAATAGGGACCTGAACAAGAACAGCCATGTCTGACTTCTACAGGCTGGCTCTCCTAATGCCTTTGGGTTCTTATGACCCCCACTCAGGATTTTCCAAGTATCTTCCACCTGTACTCATGTAGACTGGAGCTTATGGCAGAAGTCCATGAGGGTCTCTTAGCAGCAACTGTTGGGATTTTGGAACAAAGAATTCTCAGATGTTGCCATCTAGTATATGCCATAAGAGATCTTAGCCTTCTTTTGGGCATTAAGACTGCTTCAATGACTGAAGGACATAATCCTGAAAACTGAGATACCTGTAGGGTCTTGGGTGATGTCAGAGAAACACTAACAAGGAAGGCAATTCCTAGAGGGGTTCAATAAAATGGAATGATTTGTGTAGAAGCATGCAACCAGGGGACTGAAAGGAGGTACCCATCATACTCATGAGCAGGTTATCCCTTTTCCTCTAGGGCCAACTTTGGGGCCACCTGAGGAACTGCTAGAATGAATTGCCACGTGGACAGTATCTGGTGAACAGCTCTTGAGTGAACAACAAAGAGCTGCTTGGTTTTTGGGCAGCAGTTTCAAGATGAATGGATGACATCCCATTTGGGAAACTGCCACATAAGACCACCAGATAGAAAAGCTTTGATTAAAGAAGCTAAGAATAAATCAGCTCAATAGGCTGCATTGCACATTTATCTAGCAGTGATGGAAGAATGGTGCAATGGTAAAAAGCCCCTAGGTTTATTTACCAACTCATAGGCTATAACCAATAGCCTGGCTGTATGGTCAGGTAGATTGGCAACGGAAAACTGGACTATTAAAGGGATGCCTAAATGGGGCATGGCCCTGTGGAAGTCACTCCAGAACATAAGGGGCACATCGGAGTAGGACATATTGATGCCCATTGGAAGAACCTCTTCCAGGTTTGGAAAGGAATTAGAACTACCTGATGGACTTTTCCATGTGCTCGAGGTGGCTATGTAGGTCTATGAAGTGAGTGGACATAGTGGTACTGTAGCAATGTAGAGTTGGGCTGAATCTAGACATTCTTCTTGCACCCTGCAAGGCACAAAATGTCAGAATGGTTCTGTCAACAAGAGAGACTGCATATGGCTATGGGAAAAATTCCTGGGTGATGGGAAGGAAGGCCCCACACATAGCTGGCAAATGGATTACATAGGCCAATGCCAGTAGCCCTTGAGGGGGGAGCTATAAATGGATCCTAATAGGAATAGATGCTCTAGACTGGGTCTTGACATCCAATGATAGATATAAGTACCAAAAATACTGTTAAGAGGTTGAAACAGAAGATACTGCACCAATCTGGGCCACTGAATTACATTTGTTCAGACCAAGGGATTCATTTTTCAGCCCATAATGTCCAACAGGGGGGATAAGATATCACATCAAATGGACATGTTTATCACCCTCATAGTAATGGTCTGATAGAGAACTGGAATTGGCAGTTGAAAAATTTGCTGTCTAAAATGGGGAGACATGGGGAAGAGACAAAAACATGAATAGCTGGCTTACATGCCTCCATGAATATGTAGTTATATTCAATATGAGGGGGACTAAGGGAAGGTCCCCACTGGATAGATTCTTCTGTTTTTCATGGAAATTTGAGTGAAGAATGGGGGAGAATACTGGTGTGACCACACAATTCTTTGTATCACTTCAATTTTTTTCCCTACTTGTTATAGTGGTCCAGGGATCAGGGATGCTACCGTGGGTGCTGAAAGTGGGGAGGATTCCAAAGCAAGAAACTCTGAATTCCTAGGGCCTGATGGCATGACTTGTAGCTGTACCCTATTCTGGCGAAGTTGGGAATGATAGTGAATGCAGTTACAGTAAATGCAGCTGTATTTCTTGGTGAGGATAGCCTGCTAGTTTTCTACTTTTGTAAACTACCCTACATAAATGAAAGTGGGCTAAGGGCGAGGCACTTGCTAGATTAGTGTTACTGCCAGCAATGTGGATCAGTACAGTGGCTGAAAGTAATATCCCTTCCAGAAGGTGGAAAAGTCTAGATAAAAAATGACAAATGGACAGGGGAAATAGCTTTACCAGAAGGTAAAGGAATAAGTGGGTTAAACAATGAAGGAAAGCCAATAGTTGGTTAATACACAAAGGTAACATTCTCCTGCTCTGAGCCTCTAAGTACAATTATTGTAACAACCCCTGTCCTTAACAGTGTCTGGTATATGGGCAAGGAAAGATTGTTGGAAAGGCAAAGCAAACACTTCTGCAATTTCTACTGGTTTGTTCTATAATGGAAGATACTAAGTCAATGTGAATTAGAAAAAGGTCAGAAGCCAGAGGAGGAGATATGCCAGGAGACCGCTCTAGCTTTAAGACTTTGGACAGCAACAGGTCAGCTGAGTCTGGTCAGGATCAAAGATCAGGTATCTAAAAAATGGTATCTTTAGCCAGTCCTTATGGCAATCCCGACTACTGTTCAAGGGTGTGAGACCTTGACCTTATACTCTTGGATTTTAATATTGGTCTTTAAAAAGGGTTTGGAGTGGGTTAATAGGTACCAATTATATGTGGTATATAAGAAATCTACTTTTTTTTTTTTAATTTTTTTTTCAACGTTTATTTATTTTGGGGACAGAGAGAGACAGAGCATGAACGGGGGAGGGGCAGAGAGAGAGGGAAACACAGAATCGGAAACAGGCTCCAGGCTCTGAGCCATCAGCCCACAGACGGACGTGGGGCTCGAACTCACGGACCGCGAGATCGTGACCTGGCTGAAGTCAGACGCTTAACCGACTGCGCCACCCAGGCGCCCCTATAAGAAATCTACTTTAAGCATAAAGATGTATAATATGTCTTTTGCTATCCCTTTACTAACACTAGTCAAAATAAATCTGGTTAATTTCAGACAAAGTTTAGAGCAAGGGAAAATTACTGGGATTAAAGAGGGGCATTAAATAATGCTAGAGGTTAACTCTGAGACAATCCTTAATGTGTATACACTTTACAGAACATCAAAACATGCAAGGCTAGAACTTCAAGGAGAAATAGATGAATCCAAAATTATAGTTGGAGATTAACTCCCCTCTATCAGTAAGTGAGAGATCCAGCAAGTAGAAAATCAGGACATAGTAGAATTGAACAGCACCATTAATCAACTAGATCTAACTGACCTCTGTAAGTTACATTATTTAACAGAATATTCTTCAAACTCACGTGGAACATTCATGAAGAGAGCATTTTTTTAAATGTTTATTTATGTTTATTTAAAAAAAATTTTTTTTTCAACGTTTATTTATTTTTTGGGGGACAGAGAGAGACAGAGCATGAACGGGGGAGGGGCAGAGAGAGAGGGAGACACAGAATCGGAAACAGGCTCCAGGCTCTGAGCCATCAGCCCAGAGCCTGACGCGGGGCTCGAACTCACGGACCGCGAGATCGTGACCTGGCTGAAGTTGGACGCTTAACCGACTGCGCCACCCAGGCGCCCCTAAATGTTTATTTTTGAGAGTGAGAGAACACAAGCAGAGGAGTGGCAATGAGAGGAGGAGACAGAATCCAAAGCGAGCTCCAGGCTCTGAGCTGTCAGAGCAGAGTCCAACGTGGGGCTCAAACTCACAAACCATGAGATCATGACCTGAACCGAAGTTGGACACTTAACCAACTGAGCCCTAAGATAGGATTCTGGGCCACAAGACACACTGTCTAGTAGGTTTAAAAATAAGTCAGTCTACTCATACCAAAATGGAATTAAACTAGAAATAAGGACTGCTGGAAAACCCAATACTGAGGTTAAATGTTTTTTAAATAGATGGGTCAAAGACTTAAGTTAAATAGTTTGAAGTTACAATAAAAATATGATTTGTATTTTGTATTCTAAATTTTATATTCAAAGTTTGTGGAATGCTGTGAAAGCAGTGCTTAGAAAAAAATTTAGCCTTGAATATATATTAGAAGAAATGAGATCTAAAAGAGGACCTATACTTCTATCTTGGAAAACTAGAAGAAGGGATTTAAGCCTCAAGTAAGCAGTAAAGAAGTTAGAACAGACATCAATGAAATTGAAGTCAGGAAGTCAATGGAGAAAGTCAAAAACCAAAAGTTGGTTCTTTTACAAGATCAGTAGAAGTGATAAACCTCTAGCCAGGTTAAGGGGGGGGGGGGAGATACAAATTATTAAACAGAAATGAAAGAGGGACCATAAACCACGGACCCCTACACGGTAGAGGAGTATTTTGAACTATACTCCTACATTTGACAATCTAATGAAACAGACCAATTCTATGAAAGATCATCTCTGAAACTCGAACAATAGAGGAATATAAAGAAAATGAATCAGTAACTTTCTAACACAAGACACACAGTCCATATGGGTTCACTGGGGAATCTCAAAAAGAGATACAAAAATCCTCCGCAAAACATTAGCAAACCAAATCTGGCAACACATATACTGTGACCAACTGAGATTTATTCTAAGTATGCATGGTTGACTCAACATTTAAGAATTGCTGTAGTTTATCAAGTCAACAGGCTAAAAGAAAAATCATGAAGTCAATGGATACAGAAAAAGCATCTGACAAACTAGCAATGAAAAATGTAGAATTGGAACGTACGGTATATGAATTCAAATTTGTTTTTCACACTACCTGTGTAAATTTCAGGCAAATTAGCCTCCGTGTGTGTCTCAGTTTCTTCATCTGAGAAATGAGGATTATAGAAGCTCACATCTCCTCAGGTTGTTTTGGTGAAAAGGAGAAAAAGAATTTGGGAGATGATATCCAGAGGAACGAAAGTACAGCAGCACAAGGTAGTAAGGGGAGGAGAAGATAAGAGGGGGTACTTGATACTGGGATAGGGATTTCATTTAATGACTGAGAATTAGAAGCTTTTTTATGTTTATTGGTATAATATAGCCCATCATTTGTCAAGTCATTCTGACACCTGAATTAAGATTTTCAAATCTGCCTACGAAGATGTAGATCTGAAGGGGATTCTCTCATCCAGTTGTACATCCACAGTTACTTCAGGCTTTAACAGAAACCTCCCACATCCTGGAAAATGCAGAAAAGAGTAAATCACCAATGGTACTGTGTGGGAGTGGGTAAAGGGATGCTAGGGATCTGATGGTTTGAGGCTCAGAGAAAGTTGATTGGTGGAATGAGGGATATAGAGGGAGGTGCAGGATAAGAAAGGATGTGATAAAGTTCACAAAAGGTAGGAAAACTCAGGGGTGTGTGTGTGTGGGGGGGTCAAGGATGGGATCAAGATAAGGAAAACCTGGGTTTAAGGATAATTTGGTCAAGGACACATGTCTAGGAAGTGTCAGTACTGGTAATCAACTAGACAGATGTGGGTTCACGTATATGATCTTACCCACTATGGTATACCACTTCCTTCAGAAGTAAGAAGGGGCTCAAATTTGATCCAAGATCCTGGCTCTACCACTTATAAGCTAGGAGGATTTTTGGCAAAGTTCTTTATGTTGAGCACCAGTATTCCCATTTATGGATGAGAAAAAAAATCAGCCTTCAGACTTCAGACAAGATGTATGTATGTCACTCAAATATTTATTCCCACCTACTCCAATTCAGGAGTTGGCCTAACACACTGAAGAGTTCTTTTTTAGGAATTTCACATGAAGGATGGCTTATTTCAGAGCAAGGATATTTCAGAGCAAGGATACAACTCATTGAAAGAGTTATAAACCAGAAATCCAGTATTCAATTTATTTTGGGTCCCTGGTATCCATAGGTTAGCCTGACCAGAATAGCCTCCTTGTATTTGATGGACTTATAAAGGGAAGCCATGTTGTAAGACAGGGCTGATTGGATGAAGGCAAAGCTGAATCAACACATTCAAACATAGGATTAACATGTTTAACATGAAGCTTGAGGTTTTCCTTTGTGTTGTGGAGCTGTCATGGTCTCTCATCCTTGGGCAGGATGCCCTCTCCTGGACAGTGCTAGAATGTGTATGGACCATGTTTATTTCGGATTCATCTCTGCTTCCAAGGCTGAATAGACTTCTGACTCCTATTTAATACAGATTTAAGATATCCTATGGGGAACGTTAGTATCTTTAATGTTCTTTTACACAGCTCATATGCATACTTCTCTATCAGTTGAAAAAGGTGGTCTTGAGTTAGTCCATAAAGTCAAATTATTAAAGAGGCCTTATAACCTTTAACATGATTCAATTGATACTTAGAAATTATAAATAGTCAATAAATCAGTGTATCATGCAAGATATGAATAAGAATCATAGCCAACCTACTAAATTCTAAATTTAAAGGAGGAGTTCAATTGGATGTGGTATTTACTGAACCAAGTTTCAAAAGCTAGATATAGATTTATATCTGGGATGACATTTCTACTTTACTTGGCAGAGGGTATAACATGTGCACAAGCACAAAAGCAAGGAATTACCCTGCAGCTACAAGCAGTTTTACATAGCATATAAACTTAAGGTTGGGAAGGAGGTAGCAAGGTTCTAGAGTTCCCAGATTTTTCCTGAGGTGTTGGAAAGTAAGATACTCTGGAAGGGGAGTAAAAATGAGAGCCTTCATGTATTGATTCTACTGCATTAACCCCTGTTCTGACCATGTTGGTTCCTGGTCTAAAGGAGACAGGAGGTCTCCTAGGCTGATGAGAGCTAATGCTTCTGAAAGACACAAAAATTATAGTAGTTCTAACAATGCTGTTTATTAAGTGCCTGATAGGTTTTCTTACAAGACTCTTCATACACAGTATCTCAATTATGAAAGCTACCCAGAGATGATTATTCCTACTTTACACTAAGGAAAAAAACAAAAGAAACCTTGTTCAAGGTCACACAGTGGGTATTATGACTGAACTAGCTTGCAAACTCAAGCCTTTGGAGCTTCCAAGTCCATGTCTTGCCACAGTCCTAAATCATGATACCCACCAACACATAAGCATACCATTAAGATATACCAAGATGGGTGCCTGGGTGGCTTAGTTGGTTGGGCGACATACTCTTGGTTTTGGTTCAGGTCATGATCTCAAGGTTTGTGGGTTTGAGCCCCACATTGGGTTCTGCCCTAAGAGTTCAGAGCAGGCTTAGGATTCTCTCTCCCTCTCTGTGCCCCACACCCAAAACAAACAAAAAGCAACACCAAGAGATAAACCACTTTCTCAGTTTGGCTTCTCTCCTTTCTGAGAAATGGGAACGGGATGTTAGGTTGGAAAGGTTAGTTTCAGAAAGACATAAAGGAGATACACTGCTCTACCTCCAAGTCCATGGGATCCATTCCTCAATAATATGAACCAGAGTGGGGGGGGGGAGGGGGGAGTCACAGTATATAGTTTTTAGAGAATAGTCATTGGTTTGTCTTTTCAATTTTTTGGTTTGTCTTAAAGTTTAGAGACACTATTATCACCTCCAAATACTTTCAGAATATCAAAACTTCATTAGATATTTACCACCATGCTGAACTCTAATTACAAGGAGATTCTTCATCCTTTTCCTATAAAAGCTTTTATGATGATTTCTATTTATATTGGTGCCCTTAGAATAGCTACAGACTCCAGGGAGGCCAAATACAACCAGCAAGAGCAGGACTTGGACACCCAAGTAATCATGACTCAATTAGAGAGTCTGTCTGTTCTCCTGAGACCTCTCTGGACCAAGCCTGACATACTAGGGATAGCTATGCTTAAGGTTAGAGTTTGTGTTCATTCTTCTGGGACAAAGCCTGTTATTTTCCTTCTCTACTAAGGGAAGTGGGAAGGTTAACAAGTCCAGATAGAATTCCCTCAACCCCTGAACAGAATGCTTATAAGTGCCAGGCCTCAGTGGCATTTGCAGAGCCCTAGGCTCTTGCTGACACTACACAGCAGAGGTAAGAGCATTGTATAAAAGGGGAATCTAGAAAAGGAACAGAGGTCATCAGGAGGGGTTCCAAGACTATTAGGATGAACAGACTTGGGACCCTTGGGCATTCTACTTCTGACTGTGCTCCTGTGTAAGTCTCCAAGACAAGACTCAGAGGGAAGGAATTCTCTTGGGAGGGGACTTGAAGTGTGGAATCCATACAGAGGAGCTCATGCTTCCTTACAGATTCAAGGAGTCTGAAGAGGCCCTCTAGATTGCTAATGGCAATCCAAAACACTCCAAGACACCTGCCAATGTTTTCAATATGCAATAGGTTATTCTCATTCAACATAGCTAGGCATTGTGTTACCCCAGGGATTATACTAGAGAAGATAGGAATGCTCCTTATTCTTATGAAACTTAGATTGTTTGAGGGATCATCCATGTAAGCAGGCAATTCAGAGCACTGTGTGTGTATAGTACAAAGACAGGCACTGAGCACAGACAGGGTTGGAGCGATTTAAGGTGACATCTAAGTTATGGAAAGGTGCATATGTAAGGATTGGCTAGGTGAAGAGGAATGCCATCCCAACACCAAGAACATGGGTAATTCTTAGAGGCAAAAGAACATGATATAGTTATGAAGTAGAAAAATTCAGCCTTGTTGGAAGGTAGTGGGTAGGGTCAAGAATGGTAAAAAATCTGGTTGGTGTTGGCAGATGTATTTGGATAGAGCTCAGGTGGCAGGTTGGCCTGACTCCTTATATCCTCATGGCAACTCTGAGCAGGAGCTTCAGTAGCCTTCCCTTCTGTTGTGTTTGAAGTGTGAAGGCTGTTTGACTAGGGAGACATATGTTAAGGAATGTTAGGATCTTAGGGAAGGATGGGAATGGGGCAGTCAGCAAAGTTAACCAAGACTCAGCCCAGTCCCATTTAACAATGGAAGTGCATCTCTCCAGTCATGGGTACCCTTTTCAGTTTTATGAGGGGTTTCTGGAGATGAATAGGAAGAGGAAAACATGGAGAGGAAACGGTCATTGGGAAAAAGAGCTCTGTATGTTGTCAGGTATAGGGGAGGAAAGAGAAAGGATACAAATAAAATCTGCCTTCTTCAGGGCTTGAGGCCATTCCAGGAGATTGAAGACATTTGGCTTGGCTCTAGTAAGGTCTGATGTAGTACAGGTGTGCTGGATTTCAAGAGAAATCACTTCTGATGTCTAGAAGTCCCTAGTTATACTTAGCTTTGTATGTAACTTGGGCTGTGAGATCTTCCAATAGGACTTCTCTGCCCAAACTCCGAAGGAAATGATTCCCCAGGTTGTGAGGCAGTATTGATGAGACTCAAATGGCATCAAAAGAAAAAAAAAAAGACTGCTAAAACCTCTTCACTAAAATAGGAGGGTAACTGCTGAGGGAAGAGGAGCATGGGGATAGAAAACAAATTCATTGACAAGTCCTGTTGATTTTTCCATTCAAGGGTTCTTCCTTTTCTGGAATAAAGATTCTCTATGTGATTACACCTTTGCTTAGTACAGCATCAGGTTATTAAAGCCAGTTGATTAGATGCAAGGGTGAAGTAGACAAGTCCCCTCTTAAGTCTAGAAGTCCTGGTAAAGGTCATTTAGCCCTGAATGCCATTTATTTGCCTGTAGAACTAGTTCTGTAAAGTTGTCAACTTTCAGATTACATGTCCTGCTAAGGAAGCAAACAACTTCTCAAAGACAGTACTGAGTGAAGATTGTATAGTATTGGGATCTGGTGTGACCCATCCAAACCAGTGGCCTGGTGAAAGTGGCAGTTGAAGAGATTATCTACAGAGGCCTGGAAAGGGTTAAGGAAACTGACAAGGGGATGGTAAAGCACCAGAACCAACCTTGCACCTTATTATCCTACTCAGGCCTGACCACATAAGGGAAGATGCTGTTGCCAGAAAACGGGAGGGGTCACTTTTTAGAGCTGTTGCCTTTGGTAGAAAACCATGGCAAGGCCATATGTGCGTGGCAGGAAGGGAATTGGAGAACATGTTCCTGATCTCCAGTCTCCTTTTCTTACCTCTTGTTGGTGCCTCATATTGGTTGAACTCCTCTAGAAGACAGAAGAGAAGGGAATCTGAGTAATGCAGCCATATAAAATCCAGGTTATAGGGACCTAGGACAGGGCTTCAGAGGGACAAATGGAAAATAACCAGCACACAGGGTGAAAAAACCAAGACAGGCTCCCCTTGCCTGATTTCACCTGGTCACTTCAATCACAGGCTGGTTCCTATGCTCTTTTTTTACCCCAGCCTTAATGATTCAGCCTTTTTATTGCTACTGCCAACACTGTTCCCATTTGTAGTGATATAGGAGAACCTTGAGATGGAGAGGAAACCCAGCTCATCGAGAGGAATTCTGTGGGATCAAGTCATTACTATGGTGGTCATCCTCCCAGTACCACGGCTCCCTAGAGAGGCATTCCAAGGTTTTTTGAACTTTAATATTTCAACACCAAAAATATATCCAATATTCTCAACTGCGAAAAGCTAATGCTTACTGTTAATGTGTCAGACATTGCATTCTTGTTTAATCCTCATGCCTCCTCTAGGCTACAAGTGTTTAACTTTGTTGTCAGTTGAAGTCAATTATATGATATGATATATATGATATGATATGTATGTACACTTGCTTCAGCTCCTACTGCCAGGATCTGAAACCAGATCTGAAAAATTCCAAAGCCCAGACTATTAACTATCTGCTATAGTCAACCCAACAAGGTTCAAGATGTAGGAGACAAAGCTTATATGTTTTTCTCCTTCCTTGACATTCCTCTAGTATAGATAGGAAACATTCTGGTATAATCCTTTAGACCCTGAAGAAAAACCCACACAAAATTTCTTCTAGGTCTTTTCTCAAAATACAAATATCCCTTTAGCCAGTTGTCCTGAACTCCAAGTAGGACATTTCTTCTTTGGCCAAATACTTGTCCTCTAGTCTTCATGCCACTCAGAGCTGAATGGGTCTTCTTCCCTAATGGGGAGAATGCTCTGCTTCTGGAGCCTTATCCTCTACTTAGCCTCCATAAAAGGAGAGGGCCCTTGCAAGGATCTGCCTCTCGGCAGACAAACTGAGTTACATTCAGCAGCTTTTGCTTTTCAGGAATTGCTTTGTTTCTATCCTTCAAGGTCCCTTTTCTTCACTGGTCCATGTCTTAGTGATTTTTGGCCTGTAGATTAAAGGTTTCAGATCATCCAATAGCAAGTGTTGGCCTCAAGCTTAACCTTTGATTTACCACAGAGCCTAGACAGTCCTGGGGGTCTACCAATATGTCTTTTCAAGAAGCTCTCATTTTGAGACCTAATAGAATACTGAGAGATACTATATAGTTTACCTTTAAAGGACTAAATAGGTACTGGTCTGCCTTAGGTCATTTCAATGATTGATGCAAGAACATTGCTCCTTGGGAGTCCTATTATACAGAGATACTCTTACATTCAAATATGTATTTGGCTTGTGCTTGGCAAATTTTTGTCAGGTAAAATTTTGTGACCGTAATAATATGACACTTACACTATGATATTGTTCCATGATTTCTTTTAAGTTTATAGCATCTTACCAATGATTCTATTCTTTATTATAGGATTTAATAAAATATTTCTAGAAAAAGTTTCTACTGCATTTTGGGGCATGAGTGAGAAGGTTCATTTATGAATCATGCTCACTTTTCAAAATTCCTGCTCAGTACCCAGCTCCTTCCAGCTTGCTGGCATCCCAGGGCTGGAGTCCCTGCATCTCTGGCTTTCCATCCCCTTTGGCTCCATGTACCTGGTTGCCGTGGTGGGGAACATCACCATTCTGGCTGTGGTAAAGGTGGAGAATAGCCTGCACCAGCCCATGTACTTCTTCCTGTGTATGTTGGCGGTTGTTGACCTGGTTCTATCCACTTCTACTATGCCCAAACTGCTGGGAATCTTCTGGTTTGGTGCTGGTGATATTGGCCTGGATGCCTGCTTGGCCCAAATGTTCCTCATCCACTGCTTTGCCACAGTTGAGTCAGGCATCTTCCTTGCCATGTCTTTGGACCGCTATGTAGCCATTTGCAACCCGCTACATCATACCACAGTGCTCACTCATGCTATGGTGGGACGGTTGGGGCTGGCTGCCCTCTTTCGGGGGGTACTCTACATTGGACCTCTGCCTTTGATGATCCGCCTACGGCTGCCCCTTTACAAGGCTCGTGTCATCTCACACTCTTACTGTGAGCACATGGCTGTGGTCACCTTGGCATGTGGTGACAGCAGGGTCAACAATGTCTATGGGCTAAGCATTGGTTTTTTGGTCCTAATCTTGGATTCCATGGCTATTGCTGTCTCTTATGTGATGATTTTCCGGGCCGTGATGGGGCTAGCCACACCTGAAGCCCGACTTAAAACCCTGGGGACATGTGGTTCTCACATCTGTGCCATTCTGATCTTTTATGTTCCTATTGTGGTTTCTTCTCTCATTCACCGATTTGGTCACCAGGTACCTCCTCCAATCCACACTTTACTGGCTAACTTCTACCTCCTCATTCCTCCAATCCTTAATCCCATTGTTTACGCTGTCCGCACCAAGCAGATCCGGGAGCGGCTTCTCCAAATGCTGAAGACAGAAACTAAGTTCAAGTGACCATTACTTCCTTCCCTCTCAAACATATGGAGAAGGTATTTAAATATGGTGGGCAGCTTGCCAAATGGGAGCTTCAAGCCGTCTGAGAGGTTAGGCCCAGTGTTCTCCAGTTTTTGTGATTCCAAAGGAATGTTAAGAATGTACAGCTTTAAGTTCTATTTATGTTTATTTTAATGACTAAAGGGTATTTGAGCTGTAAAGGTGAAATTATGATGACCTCAGTAATACAAATAGTTAGGATATTTATAAGAATTAAGTGCTGAATGAACACTAACTTGTGAGGTAGTTAGTACTGTTCACATTTTACACATTGGAAATAGGATAGAATACCCTTGCTTTATCAGTTGCATGCAGAGCTTCTAAGATGCCTAGATCCAATGCTTTGGAGTTTAGAATGTTATATAATAGGTTCTACTTTTTTCTGTGCCTGCTTCAATTCTAAAAAAAAAAAAAAAAAGTCATTTGATTCATGTGGACTTAACAACAGGAAAAGCAATTTTGATTTAAGCCTTTAAGCCAAGATGCTAAAATTTCTTGTACTAAGAAAGCATGGAGTGTTCTAGAAGAACATGGCCTGTTAAAAAAAGATCAGCTTAATGAAGGGCAGTGGACAAGATGATCAGGTTTCAACATGACCTTCGTACTTCTCCTGTAGACCCATTCCTGTCAAGTAGCCTGAAGCATGTGAGGGCTCCATGAAGAGGAGAACCTCTACTCCTTGCAGTAGCTCTCCCTGGGTACATCTGTAGGATTCCTCACTACATATGGTCTTTTTGAATTGATCACAAAATAAGGTGAAGTTAGGAGTTCTAGCATTTCTAGGAACATTGACTTTACCTTCCAGATTAAGTATTAGTTCAATATCTAGAAAAGGACTATAAAACACTTTGCTAGTTAAGTAGCTGCTGTTGAAAGTTACTAATGTGATTAACCACAGTTTGTAGGCAGTTACTGTACCTGCTTTGCACATGAGAAATGGATATTCCCAGAAGTGACAGAAGAATTGCCCAAGGTGACTCAGTTTATAGGAGGTAAAAAAAAAGAAAAAAAAAAGAATTCAGCAGTTAAAAATTTGAGAGTGAGCATTCATGAGTGAGCATGAGGGGCAGAGGGAGGTGGAGAGAATCTCAAGATGGCTCCATACTTAGTGCTGAGCCAACAGGGGGATCTAGGCCTGATCCCATGACCCTGATATTATGACCTGAGCCAAAAATCAAGTCCGACACTCGACTGAGCCAGCCAGATGCCGCATGGAATTCAGTGGTTTAGAATTCCAAAGCCTCTAGTCCTTATGACCCTCATTTTACTCAGCTGTGGAAAAGATGAAAAGCTTTTTTCCTAAAGGTCTGAATGGTTGCATATTTAATGTCTCTTACACAGCTGACACTATAGTCAGTCCCAACTGCGAATGCACAGATCAGTTTCCCTTCAAAGGGTAGAACTGGATGCAACTCAAAGTTGGATTACAAACCCTTAACTATAACCAGGCAGGAAGATGTTGAGTCTATTGAGCTTTAGGTATACAACAAATGATCACAGACCTTAGTATGAAGGGAAGTAGTCAAGTGCAAATGAAAGATCACTATACAACAGCCAGAATAAATGATTTCTGATTCTGACTATTGGGATATCTAGAATGTGTTCATTTAGGGTTCTGATTATTTTCACATTTCCCCAAAATCTCTAACTTTTAGCCTATTCTATCCCATAGTTCCATCATGGTTTAGCTTTCCTGAACCTTAGTCTGAGTTTGGGAAGAGTCAAATAGTCTTCATATAAAGGGAAAAACAATCATAAGCAAAGTCCTATTTTGCTTACCCCCACCATGGTTGGGGACCAAGGGAAGGGGTTTGGAATTAATGTCAAGTATGTGTTCACTGGATCTCCCTCTTTGTGGAGGAGTGTGGGAAAAGTCAAGGACAAGGACATGGCCTGGAGAAAAGGTCTGAAGCTTTAGCATTTAACTACCAGGTTAAAAATTGAAGAGAGGTTAGAAACCTTGTTATTCTCCTTTAGTGCATAGCATTTATATTTTCTGAGGGAGAATATGCTCAAGGGACTTAGGTATAAACTTGAACCCAATTTATGGCACTCTTCATTTGGAGTTCAGCCTAGCACATGAATTTGCTTTTTGCAGATTAGCTATGGAATATCAATCCCTCAACTCTTATGTATTTTAGTATTGTGAAACCTGGATGTAGCCAAGAGGCATTCGGTTTGCTACCTAAGCAGAAAAGACTAAGGGGTTTTATAGAGCATACAACAAAGCATGGAGATTGTTGTGGCAACCTTCAAATATGCCTCCCCCATCTCCTGTGGTAGGAGTGTGGTGTACTGTCAGCCTTAGCTGTTGCCATCTAAAAATCCATCACCATGTTCCGCTGAGGTCACATTTTCCACAAGCAACTCCTAGCCAATGACTAGGCATTATAGGGATGGAGGGTAGGCCCATTCCTGCAGGACAGAATACTTGTGACAGGTAACTATGGCTATGGGACTCCTCACTGTACTTCTAAAAGCTTCGGCAAGGCCAATGAAGTCTGAGACCTTTCCCTCCTTAACCTCTTTCAATACTTTACAGAGGTCAGACTGGCATTGTGAGCGGATAGCTTGCCCAGTATTTAGCTCCCTCTGCATTTCTCTCATAGGCATAGCTTCCAGTAAGTCTAATCCCATCTTGTGGTCTGCTTCTTAGAGGACCAAGAGTGGTCAGAGCAAACAGAATGTAAAGTGGGCATCTGGCTGGCTCACTAACTGCCTGGCGGAGGAGGACAATGCCACCTTAGTGGGTAGGGCATAGGTAGTCCTTCACACAAGATGGTGACTCAACTGCTAAAGATTTCACTAGTGGGGAACTAAGATATCCCAGTAGGGGGGAAACACTGTTGCAAGTGTGAGGATACAAACATTTGAGAAATGGGGGGGAGGGTACAGTCTATAAAGTCATGGATTTTGTTTTTCTAAATTACACTGATGCCTTGCAGAAGGATGGTAAGATTGAGAGCTATTAACAAGCAGTTAATGGCTATGCATGAGAGCCTGAGTGTCTGCTTACTTACAAAAATATTCTTATCTGCTGCAATAATATAGCTAAGTGATAGGCCAAAGACCGTTGTTAGAGGCATAGAGCACTCAGTGTTTGAATGCTCAGCCAGAGAAGGCCAGGGTTCTATTTTGGAAAACCTGGGATACTAAAACATGGCATGGGAACCTCTAGATGCCTACCTTTGGGTATAGTGGCCCTATAGCTACTCCAAATGCTTGGACTTTGAGGTGACATTTCCTTAGTAAGGGGTGGCTTCTGTAAGGCAACAGGTGTTCCTCTCCAGAGCCATCCTCACCTCTCTTCCTGGCTACTGTGCTGATAACCAGGGTTAAAGGGAGGCAGGGCCCAAGTTCTCAGAATTAGCTAGCACATACTGACATGAGTACCTGTGGGAATGGTTTGGGGAGTATTTGATCAGGAGGAATAGGATGTAAATATGTAATATTAAGACTAGATGAAAAAAATTCAACCTGGAGGCACTTTCTTGGCATGTGGGATTTATTACCCTTGCGAAGACCCTAGGAGATTGTGCAAACTCCCTGTTAGAGTGGCTCCTTTAAGCCTGAAAACAATGGCTAATGAGAAGCAAAGTGAAAATGCTTAGGTTGTCCTGAAAGGTAAAAATAAAGATGTAGGTAATCATATTGTAACAGATTGTTATGTAATGACAGAAGACCCATCAGAAAATTATGTTCAGTTGAACACAAGACACAACATCCAAAACCATCATAACTGGTGATACAGGCACCAGTACCCCTGAGAAGTTCAATGGTGGCTCTCACCAGGTCTGATGACAGCAAAGGTAGTTCTAGTTGTGGGATCATGAAGATCAGTGGGGATAATGGAGAAATTGAGACCAAATGGAAGCATTTGACCACAAGTCAGAAGGCTGAAATTACTTTAAGAACTGGTAAAGTCAAAGGGGCTTGGCTCCAGGGGATTGTGGAACTGTTTTAGTGTTTTTGGCCCCAAGGGCTGAAACAGGTGGGTAGCCAGTAAGGCTCTGGCTTACCATCTAGAAAAACAAAGTACAATGGATATGAGACTAGGGATGGTCATTGCAATAGTCAATCTCTTGCTCAGTTTCCAGACCTGTACTAATTTTCAAGATCTAGGACTCATTAACCCAAGAGGTACCTGGATCCCTAAGGGGAAGGACTCAAAAAACCTCAGTTCTATACCATGATTCCCTGAACTCTTCTCTAAAGAGAACTATGGTCATTTAGGCAATTTTACACTAGGAAGAGAATACCTAGACATTGAAGACTGATACTGATAAACTGAAACAACAATCATGGTCCCTCTACTGGAGTTGGGGCTCTGCTCTAGGTAGAATCCAGTCAGTAAGGGGTCTTAGAGAAAGTCCAGTTCTCAGTATGTCTTGATTTCACGAACTTACCCAGTGGTCACTTCTTCAGCCACTTAGTGACTGATTAGAACTATTAGAGTAGAGTTGGAATAACTACCATATGGCATACCTGGTCTGTGAGGGAAGAGGTAGCACAGTGGGGAAGGCCAGATAGAAGTCACCAAAATTTCTCTCCAAAGTTAAAAAAAAAATGCTACTCAGGTTCATGATAGAGAATTTAGCAACTGGGCAGATGTATTGTTTATTCCAATTTCAAGAGGACTGAGAAGTTTCCATTCACATGGGATAGGCAATAGTACTCAGTTTCCCTCAGGGGCATGTTAACTTTTTTTTTCCTTTTCTTTTTTTTAAATTTTTTTTTTTAACGTTTATTTTTGAGACAGAGAGAGACAGAGCATGAACAGGGGAGGAGCAGAGAGAGAGAGGGAGACAGAATCTGAAACAGGCTCCAGGCTCTGAGCTGTCAGCACAGAGCCCGACGCGGGGCTTGAACTCACGGACCGTGAGATCATGACCTGAGCCGAAGTCAGACGCTTAACCAACCGAGCCACCCAGGCGCCCATGTTAACTCTTTTTATACCATAATATAATCCTAAAAGGACTAGACCTGCCACAGAATATCGCAATGATCTACCAGTGACAGGTTGATTGGGCAAAATACACAAGAAGTGGACTGTGAAAGCCCTAGACACATATGCTCCAGAGGAAGAGACAAATACTGAGAATAGTCAGTAGCCTAGCATTTCAGTGAAGGTTTCCAGGGGTCCAATGGTAAAGAAATGTTTCTAAAGTGAAGATCTTCATCTTGCAAATTCTATACAAGGAGAAAACAATGCATGGTAGGCTACATTTGATTCTGGAGATAATGTATTCCTCACTTAGGAATTCTGTACCAGAGGACATGGAAGGCTTCCAGCTTTGAGTGGGCCCAGAGCAGGAAAAGGCTCTATCGCAGGTTCAGGCTGTGGTGCCAAACATCACTGACACATAGGTCATAGGAACTAGTACACTCAAGTGTTAGAGGTATCAGTAATGGGGAAAGAAACAGCATGTAGCTTATGGAATTGTTATTATACATGCCCTAGTATTTAAGTTAGGCTGTGTCACTTATAGCAGAAAACTGTATAACTTGATAACTCCTGGCATTTTGTTAGACCCTGGTAGAGACAGAACATTTGGCCACACGACAAGTGATCACGCATCCAGAACTGCCCATTAGGAGTTGGATGTATCAGACCTAAGTCAAAATTAGACAGGTCCAGCAGCAGTGAGAGATGGAAATGGTTCATACATGATCAAATCTAGGAAGATCAGAGGGCAGAAGCATGAGCAGGAATTCCAGAGTCAGGTCATCCAGAGCATTTGCAGTAGTTCTTCTCCTGCAGATCACATCAATGGCCACATGAAGCGGTCTGTTACACCAACAGAAAGAAGAAGCCAGGGACTGGTTTATGTTTTATGGGTTGGGAAGGCATGACCTAAAATGGATGGCAGATGCGTTATAGTTACATACAGAGGTGGCCTTGAGACTTTGAAAGAGTGGAGAATCAAAGTTTCCTAGTTGGCAGAATTTCAAGTGGTACAGCTGGTCATTCATGCTCTGTGAAAAGTAAAGTGGTCCAAGAGTCATCTCTAAGTCCTTGGGCAGGGGCCTACAAAGTAAGAGACAGGAGATTTAAGGTAAAGAGGTCTGAGAGAAGGATGGGAGTTGGGTTCAAGTTGAGGAGTTTTGTATCTGTGTAAAATGTACACCAGAAAAGGCTCTGAACTAAGCCACTGAGGCAATTCTGCTGGTTGACATTCAGTGGTCATCTCAGAACTGGTGTGATGGGTTATTAGAGTAGCAGCAGTGACAGCAAAGGAGACTGTGTGAGCTCAACCAAGTAGATTCCTACTGAGCATGGAGTTCAATGCTGAAACCTAGACATAATACTATTATTCAAGGAGGCCCCTTGGTAAGTCAACTACTTTGAAGGTCTGTACTGCCAGTGATATGTACTTATCCTGGGTGTGGATTTTCCTTTCTTGTCTATGAAAGCCTCAGCCAGCACTACTTTGAAGGCTTCCTGAATGACTTATGGGAAAGAGATCCCACGTTACACAGTAACAGAAGAGTAGACATTCTTCACCATAGGATATGCAGCATAGGGATCATGACTATGGGATTCACTGGAAGCATTAACATTACTTCACTAACCAGAAGCAGTTAGACTCAATTCTGGGGCAGTCTTCTAAAAACACAGCTGAAAAGGCAGCTCAGAGGCAGCACTCCACACAAGAAAGTGGCCATCCTTTAGGATGCTGTATTTGCATTAAATTAGATCTTTATCTGGTGCTTGGTCCCCAGTAGGATACAGGAGTCCAGGGACAAAGAGGTAGAGTCAGGAATATGTTACAGTCTCAATCATCCACTAGGGGACTTTTGCTTCCTATCCCAGGAAATACGGTCTCTGAATGGTTGGAAGTCCTGATCCTCAAAGGATACAACAAGGGTTCTGTTGAACTACAAATTATAGCTGCCCTCAGGCTACTTAGGACTCTAGTGCTTAGGGACCAACAGGTAAGAGTTACTATCCTGGCAGGAGTAACTGACCTAATTGAAGAGGCAGTTGCTTTTACACAATGGATATGGGGGAGTTTGTAAATGAGAAGCCAGGTGATCTAGTTAGGCATTTTCTAGTGGCCATGCCCCATTATAAGCATGAGTGTACATGTGAAACAATCCCCAAATGGAGTATGATTACCAAGGGTTCAACCTCCTCAGGAATGAAGAATTGGGTTGCTTCATCAGGTAGGCCACCAAGATTTAAAGTGGTGATAGCTATAAGATTCCTCAAGATTCAAGATTCCTTGAGGGTGAGAGGAATTCCAAATAGACAGTGGAAGGAAAAGAGTAACAGTTGTGGTTCTGATAGGAGTTCCAGACTGGGGTTGTAGTTCTACCGGCCTTCCTCTTCTAGTTTACCCACAGCAAAAGAGGCCCATGGGAACTATGGGGTTGCTGCTCCCAAAATATGAAGGACACCTGTACCATGCAATAAATTGTGGTGACCATGAAAATATGCTCCTCAGATCTGATTGCAGGAAGCATATGTGACTAAACAGCTTCTATCACACTGCTCAAGTCCACGGCCCTGCCTGGGTTCCACTTCTTGTGGGGTGGCTTCCAAGCAGTGAATGAACATAGCACTAATAATGCAGACTTATTCTTGTGAGACAGTGGACTTTCCTTATGGGTGCCTTTGGCTTAAGTACTCCTTGTGGCCTTGTCAAAACTTTTAGAAATGCACTGAAGTCTAAGACCTTCCTTCCCTTCTTACCTCCCTCCTGCACAGAGATCAGACCTGCATTGTAAGCTTATAGTTCTTCCAGCCTCAGGATTCCTTTGTATCTTCCTTCATGGGCATTTCCCACTGAACGAATCTCTGACACATGTAATTCCTTCTTGACATCTGCTCTTCAGAGAAAGTATTCTAACACAATTACGGGGAGTGCCGCTGAAAAATGTTCAGTTCATGTTCACAAGTCAGTCCTGTGAGAAGGGCTAATACCGCTTATGGACATGAAGACTTTTATGAAGATGAACTTTCCGAAGACTTCTCAGATGTTTAAGGAATGAAAGCCACGTAGCCATTACAATCCTCAGCACAGAGCTCAGCAAGTCTTCTTTCTTACCCTAGAACAGAATTCATGGGGGGAAATTGTAGTACCAATATAAATCTGAAAGACCTAACGTCAGAAGTGTTCTATAGCAATTGAGTTCAAAGTGTAAAGGTAGAGCTGCTCCCTTGATGTTACCATAGGCACTCACGATGAGGCTTTATGGGAAGGGAGACTATAATAGCTGAAGACTGATCTAGACTAATAGACTGATGTTGTTACAACCCGGTTTCCTCCATTTTTCTCTTTAGCAGTTTAAAATATTTTTGAGAGAGAAAGAGTGAGCACGAGCGAGCAGGGAAGGGGCAGAGAGAGAGAGAGGGAGACACAGAACCTGAAGTAGGCTCCAGGTTCTGAGCTTCCAGCACAGAGCCAGATGTGGGGCTTGAACTCACAAACTGTGAGATCATGACCTGAGCCGAAGTCGGACGCTTAACAGACAGCAAACCAGGTGCCCCCAGCAGTTTGTTTTTTACCTTGAGTCTGGTTATGGGTAGAGAGTCTTTTTAGGTTTCCATTCTAAGCTACTTCTCTCTCCCAATTCTTGGACTCATGAAAATATAAGGGATACATTACCAACCACTTGGCCTTGTAAGAACAAGACTTCTGAACATCTCTGGGTTCTTAGAGTAAGCAGAAAAATATTTCTGGAGAAACTTCAGCCACTTGGCTGAATGTTGGTTGTGTGGACTGCTTCAGTTGTTAGTATATCTTATGTGGAGGTCCTATTCTCTGTTACCTCAGGCTGTCCTCCCCTCAAGCTTTCTTCTAAGTCCACTCTTGGACTTGTTACCTGAAGGGACAGTCTCAGCCCCCAACAAAGGATTAATATTAAATCTTTTTTTTTTTACCCATCCCTTCTGACAAGTGGTGGGACTTCTGTTTCATATACAATAAAAATGGCTTCTCATTCAGACTACACTTCTATCCATGGAGTGGTATTGAAGGATTTGTGTTAAGGTTTTAGGGTGGTTGTAAGTAGATGTATACACAAGTGAAAATATTTTCGAAGTTCTGTAATACAGTATCACACCCAAGTACCTCCAACATAAAGTCCTAGGCAGGCCTATTAGAATCACAAGGATAATCGTGAAAACTATTAAAGATTGAGCCCTGAGAATCTTTAATAGTCTTTTTGGGTGGGAGACCTATGGTTCTCTGAGATTAAGATGGTTGACAAGTATAACTGCTGCCTTCCTTCCCCAAGATCAGTCTCAAAAGGTACCCTATATAGGAAACTATGATAGAAATTCACACCCTGGGGAAGGTTGGAATGGGAAGGGACTGGAAAGTCCTACTACGTGGGGGTAGTAGCATTGGCCCGAGACAAAAGACAGACACCCAAGCACTACTATGGGACAATGCAATAGATAATGGACTATAAGAGCTTGGGTCTTGTTCCTCCCCTGCATTGCCTTGGAATAATCGGTGCCTAGTTAACACTTGTGTGGACTCCTTTGTCCTTAAAAGTCAAGTCACAGCTGCAGAGGAGCTCTGTGTAGGTGGCTTCATGGAGAAATAGGTAGGGCACAATTAACTTTAAGTAACAGCATCCCCACCCTCAGACATTCTCAAAACTGACAAGTTACCCAGGAGATTTCTCCTTTTAAACCCTTTCCATAGAGAACATGAAGTTTTAATTTTGGGGAGGAGGGGAAAGATTTACTATCTATATTTGGTGCCTTGGGCTCTTTGCTTTAGGATTAGTATACCTGCTCATTGGTGCTGGGAATCTGCAGTGCCATTTGCATTGTCTAGTAGTCAATACTTCTAGAGAAGTCAACTCACAGGCCAGAAAATGTTTGAGAAACAACTATTCCAGAAGGCAAACAACCCGCTAATTTAAAGTCCACCAGAAGCAGATTAGAACAGATCAACCACTTCTAGAAGTGGTCCCACATTTGGATTAGTACGCTCATAAGACAAAAACAGATTTTACCTGGCATAAAGTTGACTTTATAGATGTAGATGGGACAGGAAACAGCAGCTCACCATCCTCAGTCTCCCTGGGAAGTTCCCCCATCTGCAGCTTCTTGGACCCCTCATCCCTATAGCAGTGTGAAGGGTTAAGGATGATGCTAAAAATGTTCTATTCTGCCTTGGTATAGATCATGGCATTGGATTCCTATGGAAGTCTTGTTACTTCAGTTACACGGGCCCAAGACCTGTGTCCCAGACCCTCAAGTCCAGGTATAGTCTCACAGACCAGCAGACTCAGTAAACAAGACAATCAGTTCTTTGTAAGCAGTCTCTTAACTCATTAAGATGAGACAGGCCTTTCAGTAAGTTAAGTCTAGCTGGAAAAAAAAATCAGATGGAAGATAATTGGATGCCTACCTTATTCCATATACAAAAATAAACTCCAGGTTTATTAAGGACTTAGATGTGAAAGTAACTTTAATTCTTAGTAGTGATATATGATTAAGTTTTAGGTCTTAGGATAGATGAAGTTTTAAAAACAAAGATTACTTCAAGAAAATTAGGACGTTTGACTAAATTAGCAGGAAGTGCCTTAAATTGGGAGGTTACAGATGGGAAGACTCCTGATATATACAGAGGACTTATAAAAGGAACTACCAAGAAGAAATGCAAACCAAAAGAGGATGGACAAGATTATCAGTCTCAAAGTTGAAGGCCACATCTTTTAGGGCAACCCAATGACTAAGCAGGGGGCGGGGAAACACAGTGGTCAATGTGGTCCAATTTAGGACAAAACTGAAAGGTCACTGTAGAAACAGCTCCTGGAGGAGTTGGTCAAAGCTACAGTTCGATTTTCATCCTAGCTTTTTGCCCCTGCCAACTTTTCACTTCCCTCCATGCAACACTCCTTAAATATTCCACACAACACTAACATTTGGTATTTGGAGAGGTTCAAGGAAATATATACTAAAAAGGTAACATGTTAGAATTGCAACATTTGGTAACATCGTGTAATGAAACCTTATCCCTGTTGTAGGTGAATCACAGATAGCCCCTGGTAGCAGTCTGATCATTAAGACTTACTGATGTATTGGGAGGATATACTTGCTAAAAGTAATAGATTGACATAGGCACTTGTGAAAGGTGTTCTATTAATTCATGTGTTCCATATCAAGCTAGGATGAAGACAACAGCAGAGCTACTCTATCTGTAGAAGAATCAAGATCAGGAGGTTAATGGCAGTTTACTTAATCAGTATTCATAATCCTTTGCCCTGTGTTTAAACTTGAAACACAGTTGATTGTCTTCTCTCCTGGGAGGGAAAAATTCAGAACTTTTAGGAAGAGTGCATGGTAATGACTCTACCAGTTTTTTCTCCCAAAGGGACCTACAGCCATTTATTCAGATACTTGCCACTGTAAAAAGGAGAACTATTTGAGAATGTTTGACACAAGTGCTAAGTAACCCTCATACCCAGAAACCCAAAGATTATGGCCCCCCAGGCAGGACAGGGAAGCATAGGAGAACTAGGTAACAAGTGGATTCCTGGCCAATAGCCAGCTTACAGAGGGTCCTCTGATTCTGGGATGCATCTTATGATCATTCACCTTACATATATCCATTCTGACTATACATTCAGGTATCTATTCATGAGTTTGGCCTAGGAATCAAGAGGTATAGTAGAGAAGGTTGAAGCAAGGCCTTTGGAACTTTCCTCTTTTTCTGAATAGGACAGTAAATGAAGATACTGTGTACTTGAAGGGATGGAAGAACTTAGTGATGCTTTAAAATGACCTAAAGCATGGGGTCACCTGGGTGGCTCAGTCAGTTGAGCAGGTCATATTCTTGCAGTTTGTGAGTTTGAGCCCCACATGGATTTGCTGCTGTAAGTGAGGAACTTGCTTCAGATCTTCTGTCCCACCTCTGAGCCTCCCCTGCTTGTGCTCTCAAAAATAAACAGGACATTAAAAAAAAAAAAGCGACCTGAAGTCTGTGGAGGTGGAAGTCCCCATCACATCCCCATTTAATGCACAGTATGGCACCTGAAACAGCTAGCTCCTGGAGAATACTCCAAATGCATGTACTAGCCCTAACTAAGTGGTGTTGCCAGATGTGTTCTCTGCTAGAGCACATTAACACAGTCATGTACATGGCACACCACCATCAATTTGGTGGATGCTTTTCTACAGGACAGGAACTCAGATACAGTTTGCATTCACCTGAAATGAACACTGGACACATTTGTAGTTTTGCCATAATATAGCTGAGATACTTGGAGCTGTGCTCTAATATTCTTTGATGATGAAAGTATTCTATAATCGGTATTCAGTTTAGTAGCCACTAACCACACATGGCTATTAAGCATTTGAAATGTAACCTGTTGGAGGCCTTAGGGTTACACACACACACACACACACACACACACACACACACACACACTTCAGAGCATGGGGAATAAACACTAAGAAAATAAGTGATTCATAGATCTACTTGGTCTTTCAGGCCAAAGCTGGATGGTTGCTGCACTATCATCCCACTCAAGAGTAACCTTGAAAAGTGGAGAGGGGTACATCCTCCCAACAGGTATAGCTTCCGTCAGTACTCCTCGTTCTCCATTTTATATAAAAAGGGTTTTCATTTTGAGGTTTAAATACATAGGTGTATATACTAATGAGAAGTGGCAAATGGATTTACTGCTGGTCAGGCCTAGAAGGAGAGAAACTGAGGACAAGTTGGTATAGAGTAGAGATCTGTGGATGGGCATATGGGAGTAAGCTGAAGTATCTTTATAGAGAGTGCTAACGTCCATCAGAAACCATCTACCAGAAGAACGTGCTAGTACAATAGATACAATGGAAAGATCCTGCAAAATTAGTTTTGAGACTGGCACCTCATTCTACACCACTGTAGGCAAGAACTATGATGCCAGAAGTGTTAAGATGGTTGCCAACTACCACATTAGACCTAAGGCCATGTTAAAAGTCCAAGACATTGCTATGGTGTCTCCAAAGTTTGAGTCACAGAAGTCTATAGAAGATCCAGAAACCACAGGGGTGATAGCTTCTGTATCAATATGAAAAATCACAGCCTAATATACAGTTGCTATGTTAACCAGAAAAAGCATTTCACAAAGTTTAACACTAAAGAAAAAAAATCCTCAAAGTGGTTTTAGAGGGAACATACCTCTAACATAAGAAAGGCTGTATAGGAAAAATGCACAGCTGACATTTTATTCAATGGTGTAAAAGAGCTTTTCCTCTAAGATCTGGAAGACCAGAAGTCCACTCTTACATTCATTTAACATAGTACTTTCTCCAGTAAGGACAAGTTTGGTGGGTAGGCAAGTAGAAGAATACTCCATTTTCTGAGACATAAGTTTAGCTACTTACATTTTCTTAAATATGATAGACAGCTTAAGTTTATGCCTTTTAGTCACCCTGTATATATTATCCGAATACTGAGTTTGTTCTTTGGTTTCCAGCCCTTGATCCTCCTTCGGCCTTGTAGATTGACTTAAAGGAACCAAGTTCAAGCACCCAAAATGGGGAGAAGTATTCCCGCCTCTGTCAAGGAGATTTAGCCATCAGAGGCTTCCACATTAGGGACACACTGCCCCTGAAGTAGTTCAGCCCAAGACTGACAGGATGTAGCTAGTATCTCCTGTACTCTGGTACTCCAAGGTAGAAGAAGATTAGGATTTCTACTGCATCTTTGTCACAGGTAAAGGCATAGGAAGTGATGGAATTGGGGTTGAATGATAAACATCGCCTGGAGACAGATGACCACATTACCGCTAGAGACAAGCAGGCATCTTCTGGAAGATTCTGGGATTTATGAATTTAGGAGATTGAGACAAACCATAAGGATGTAAATGTAATTTTATAATCCTAAATTAGGATACAGGACAGCACTTGTTAGACTAGGAAATTTCTGGGGACAAACCTAGGATAATCATGAAATATAGTCCGTATGTATTAAGTGTTTTGATAAGTTCATGGGGGATTGAAGCTAAAAATATAAGGAGAGAAATTGCCCTTAACTTCCAGGGCAAGGGAGTCTGGAGGAAAAGGAAAAGGATTTCATAGGGTCAGAAGCCCTGCTTCTTCAAACCTTAGACTGAATAGGCAGCTATACCCTCCCAGGACTTTGAGTCCCAGATGAAAGTAAGAGCCTATAAACCAATACAGGTGTTGCAGGGATTGGCAGATGGAATACTTTTTGCTAACAGCTTAGTTTTTATCTCCAGACCAGGACTGCATTTTCAGTTTACCCATTTAAAAAAAAAAAGTTTCATGTGATCTAGAAGTAAATAGGAAGGTATGGGACTCAGTTTCTAGAGCTATGCACAGGTAGGAAGCATGATGTTAGTTGCTCCAAGTTTATGGATTTGAGAGGCTTTTAGGAACAAAGGGATCAAACCTCACTAGCCTGAATATGAAAAGTAACAATGATTGGGGTTTAGGAAGTAGTTGTAAGTCAGGTCAGAAAAAGCAGTATGCTATTACCCAGCTGCTCTCCTCCAGAGAGGACTATAACAGAGTTACAGTTGGTAATAGTTTCAATAAAGGCAGAGCTTTGGACTGGACAGGAGAGCAGGAGAAAACCCCTGTTCCCTGTATTCTTCCTTCCATGAGGGTTTTGGTATTGTTTCCCCAGAAGTGAACATTTTAGTCCTTCTTGGACTTATTCCTTCCCAGGAGGAAAAGGTTTGATTGTATATTAAAGCTGACACTCTACTTTGATCTGGTGGCTTGTGCCTGTTCAGTTGTTAGTGACATCCTCAGGAATGGGAAGTTGTTTTTGGTTTTGAGAGGGCTGATACTGGGGCACCTGGGTGGCGCAGTCGGTTAAGCATCCGACTTCAGCCAGGTCACGATCTCGCGGTCCGGGAGTTTGAGCCCCGCGTCCGGCTCTGGGCTGATGGCTCAGAGCCTGGAGCCTGTTTCCGATTCTGTGTCTCCCTCTCTCTCTGCCCCTCCCCCGTTCATGCTCTGTCTCTCTCTGTCCCAAAAATAAATAAACGTTGAGAGGGCTGATACTATTCCCACTTTAGAGAAACAAGTTACTGTTTTTGCAGCATTAATGAAGTCTGCTCAACTACTGGACTTCAGGTGTTCCTTTTAGGTTATGGAGCACAGTGAGCTTGGAGTCGCAACGAGAAGCTGCTTTTCTCATTGCCAAGTACCAGGAATCACAGGATCCCAAGATTCCTAATCAAGGGCCATCACAGCCTAACACAGAATACCTCATTTGAGTTACACTGGATCCAGATCAACTTGCCAAAGGAAGGTAACTGCAAAGGAGGACAGTCTAACCCTGCTTGGTTGATGGTCTTATTAGTAAGTGTTAAGAGGCATTTGTGAGCTGATGTATTTAGTGATGGATCTTTGCCCTGGAATTTGAGTCTGATGACTGAGGTCAACCCTCAAACTTTTTTTTAAATAGCGGCACTCCAGCAGGGGAGAAGGGCAGAGGGAGAGAATCTTAAGCAGGCTTCACGCTCAGAATGGAGCCCGATGCTGGGCTTGATCCCATGACCCTGGGACCATGACCGAAGCTGAAATCAGGAGTCCGATGCTCAACCAACCGAGTCACCCAGGAAGACAACTTCTCTTGAATTCCAAGGAAAAATACTTGGGATATCTTGTTGCTAGAGGAGAACCCAGATGTGAAGGCTGAGAGCCAATTTGGGTGCATAATTCCTTAACCATTTTTTTCCTGGTCCAATTCACTTTAAATTTTAGTTAATGAGTTCAGTGCAGTTCTATAAGCTGGTCTGATTTTCCTGCTAAGTGGACTGTAGGACTGAGTTGCTTCATGAGTAGAGAAAAACCTTGGGAACATAGGATTTTAAGCCTCCACTACTGTACCAAACTCCAGACTGCATAGCACAGCCCTTTCTCCAAGGGACAGAGTAGTTGAATCTCAGACCTTCCTGGACTGGAGTCCCAGCTAGAACTGTGTGCTGTCCAGGCTACCACAAACATGGCATAATCCTTGACCTGCTTCCACTCTATCTGGGAGATCTCTTATTTCTGGTCTTGTGGGGCCTGGCAGGGTTTGGGGGGTGGGTGGGAAGCCTCCTGCACTGGTTTTCACTTAGTGAGTGAATAGCCAGTTCACTATTGATCATACAAAGGTGAACATGTTCTCACAGTGTAACAGTTGACAGGAGAAAGGACCTCGAAGACATGGTTTAAGCAAGATTCCTCCAAGTGATAGCTGATAGAAGTCTTCCAGACTTAAGAAACTGGAAGTGTGAAGATGTGGAGGAAGGACAGAGCTTGGGCTTTCCCCAGGAAATAGGAGAAAGTTGGTGTGGATTAGAAGTACTGGGGTTCCCAAATGCTAGTTACATTCCTTTCTCCTATAGGTACTTAGACAATTAAGACCTGTGAGCCAAGTAAACCTTTTAGTGCCTGGTACAGTTATAGACTTCTGAAACTCTTTACATTTACTCCCTTAGTTTTCATAACCACCTTGTAGTAGTATTAAGCCTGATTTTACAGGCAAGGAAGCACTGAGGACAAAAGTTAAGCAGTTTCAGAGGATGCCCAAGTCCTAAATAGTAGAGCCATAAATCAAGCCCAGGTAGTCTGACCTCAGAATGTAGGCTTTTAAACAAGTATACTATGTCATCTTACCATGGAAATTAAAGTTTTGGTTTGACTGATTAAACTGGAGTATGGGACCAAGATCTAGAGAGATTCACTACCTGTCCACTTCTCAATCCAAGGTGAGATTTTGATGGGCTGAGGAAACGCTAGCCTGCTTCATAAAGACACACAACCAGTCTTTCACCTATAGTCTACAGATGACCCCAGGATTAGAGACAATTAGAATATGGACAAGTATTTGACTTTAACTCCATAAGCCAATAAATCGATCAATAAGCAACCTTTGGGGTGCCTCAGTGGCTCAGTTGGTTAAGGGTCCAACTCTCGGTTTCAGCCCAGGTCATGATCTCACGGTTTGTGGGTTCAAGTCCTGCATTGGGCTCTGTAGGGGCAGTATGGAGCCTGCTTAGAATTCTTAAAATGACTCAAAGATTAAAAAAAAAAAATTAGCATCCCTTTTGTAGGGGCCAGTGAGAGGTTGAGAGAATTCAGGATTTTTTTCCAATGCTGCTCACTTGAGTGGGGGTGTGTGCATATGTCAGTCTTCATGGAAATGGAGATTAAGTGATAATCCTTACATTGATCTAACAGTAGAGGCAAGCAGGAATAGGATTCCCATAATACTCTAGAGTTTTTGGCTTCAGAACACTAGATATAGTTAAGCAAAGTTCCAATTTCAGGAACCAAATGCAAAGTCCTAAAGGAATCTGGTAAGTCTGAAGATGAGCTTTGTGGGCAAGTATAAGGAAACTTTTGAACATTAGGCAGCCATTAGTGAGGAAGGGGACTGCTTATAAAAGGACTGTCAGAGGGATGTATATGTCTTATATGGGCAATCGAGTGATTAATGTGTATTAATTTTCAAGAGAGATTACAAATATGACCAAGCAACAGGTAACAGTAGCCAGCAGGAAAAAAAACCAAAGAACAAACATGTACTGCATTTGTATTAACCATATACTCCCAACACCCACACTTCCACCTCCACACTATGGCTGTTGGTGCCACAACTCTATAAACAGCTTAGAGTAAAGGCAAGCAATCAGAAGTCCACTTATAGAAACAGAAAGGAGAAAAGGTAATAGCTTACATCATGAATTTTTCTATTCTTGTTGAATATAGCCTGGAATCAAGCAATTTGAAGGTGGATAATAATGGGCTCAAGGATCTGTGCACTGCAGTCCTTAGTAAGGACCACAGGAAATTCAGGTATCCCACTGCAGAAAGGCCTTTAGTATAGGTCTATGTGAAGGAAGTCTGGGCTTTGTTGTTCCCAAAAGGGACTGCTTCCTATCTGCTCAAGTGAAATCTTGGTACCAATCCAGGACATGCAAACTCTGGAGAAGACTTTGATGAGAGCTTGGGATTGTCAGTTACAACAGCACTGAGATCTGAAGATGTAGTCACCATGGCATGTTATTTTCTGAAGGGTGACTGTTCTCCCTGCTCTGACCTGGATTGCTTTAACAAAGCCAAACAGCATGAGTAGAAGACTGGTTTAAACATCCCAAGTTGAACCCAGCTGAGGAGTCATCAGATAGGAACTATAAACAAAAAGCTCCCAGGTGATCTGAGTAGTCTTCAGCTGAAGACATTTAGGCACACAAATTAGTGAATCACCACTGAATCGTCAGCCTTCAGTTCCTATAGGACAAAAGTCCTAGAATAAGACCAAAGCAAAACTGTTAGCAAAACAGGAAACAAGATCTCCACTGGGCTTTAAGGTTTTGTTCATGAGTGCCAGCTGCTAAGGTACATGTTAGGTTGAGCAGCAACTCCTCCCATAGCACTTCTGTGTTTGCTCAGAGGAATCCTTAAGCTACTAATAGCGATGGTACCCTACAAGGGGCACTTTCTCCTCGACCCAGGTCTCTGTTCTCCTGGCTCTCATCTTCCCTGCTACAAACTCCTTCAGCCTTTGATCCAGGCTTTTACCACCTTCCTTCCCCACAAGATGTGAGCTGCCACTTTCCACCACACTAATTGGCATGCGTAGGGAGTGGTTGGTTTGCTGTAGGACATCTTTATCTAAAGATTCTGACAGAATTAGAAACAGATCCTAAGATATCCCTTTTATGAGCCACAAATGTGAAGAGTTTTAATCTTACATTGGATCAAGAGATGCTCTCTAAGGGAAGGCAGCCACAGGTGAGGCTATCAGACTCCTCTGGGATGACAGTCTTGTAAGTGATGAACAGTACCTGTGAGTTTCTGAATTAAGGACACAACTCATCCCTTCAGACAGGATTAACTTCTCCTACACTTGAGGGAAGAAACTTTAAATCCCCTTTGAGGGATAGACAAAGGAATACTATTGGAAAGGGCACTTAGGTTTCACTTCTCAGTAGGTTCTCGATGCATTTTATGGCTTCTTCTGCCAGTATCAGGATTCATTCCTGGAGTACAGAAGTAGCCTGAGCATGAGGGACTGAGGAAAGTTTCTAGGATCAGCATCACAATCCCATCCCCTATAGAGCCCATATACATTCCAGAATCTTGTTGCTTAAAAATATTAGGTTAAGTAGAGACTCTTCAGGCAGAGAAATGTCCAAGCAGAAAATCCTATGAGAAAATGGGGTTTGAAGTAGAGATTCTTACAGTATCTGTAGGTTCAACATGAGGAAGTTTAAAAGGGAACTCTCTTGGGTCTAGGATCCCACAAACACTTGAATGTTGGTGTTAACAGTACTGTTAGGAACAACTTGAGTCTAAAATCCAAGGGCAGGAAGAGTTTGAAGAGAGACCACTTGAGAAAGAATCTCAAGGACTGGAACAACTATGGGCCAAGGAAGAACACAAAAGGACCATGTGCCTTTATGAGGACGAAGTAGAGACTAAGTCATGAGTTTGAAAGACAGAGTTGAACAATAGGAACAGGAGAACTATTCCTCACTAAAAGCCATTCCCTCAGCCTATCTTTCTAATTCCAGCAACACAAATTGAATCAGAACCTAAATGAACACCAAAATGTTTCTAAGGTTCAAGCTACCTGTTTGAGAGGAGTCGAAAGAATAATATTCAACAGCCCTTGGTCCTGAAGAAGGGCTTTGTAAAACATGGACTTCAGGCAAAGCAAGTGTCCTGTAAAATTCTTTAGACATTAGGAGTCATTTCTTGAAGTATTTGGATGGCTCAGAGGCACAAAGTAGCTACGAATTAAGCCTAGTGAAGGCATTAGAAGGACAATAGGTTATACAGAGCTTCCTTCTGATGTGTTCTTTTTGACTCAGAATAGGAAAAATAGCCAGTAACCCTATCAAGGATGGGGAGGTTAGCTTTAAAAAGAGATTACAGCAAAGTTAGAACCAAGGCTTGAGCTAATCAGAGAAGGTCCTTTCTTCAGCCTTGCATTGTAAAAGATACTAAGTCTATGAGTTAGAGATACCCTCAAAAGAAGCAGGATTAATTTGACAGAGACCTCCCAACCATTAGCTAGTATCATCCCAGCTAGATGGGTTCTTTGGGAGCTCTTACCAGTCCCAGATTTTCCAGCAAGCCCACAACACGGAAGTAAAGGAAGCCTAGATAGAAAGAATGAGCTCCACCTGGACTAAGAGGTAGTTTCCAGTTTTGATCAGCCCAAAGCGTCTCTCTCAAACCAGTACTAAGTTTTGTTCTTCTGTTAGAGAAAGGAAAGAAAGTTGAATTTACTGTCTAGGTCTCAACTTCCCGGGATATTTTGTGATTAGTGAGATAAAGGGAACTAAGTCTAAGTGTCTTATAGTCTCTTGTCTGTCTTTCCCACAGCCAAACAACAAGAAATTCCCCATCTCTTAAAGGAGACAAACAGAAAAGCAGAGAGAAACGGACACTGACAGAAAAGAGAAACTAACTTCGCTAGATCCCGGATGCTCTCCTGCTACTCAGGTTCAGCGAACCTGGCTTTAGTCAGCAGCATAAATACCCTAGTGGACTGTGGAAGTCTCACTTAAATAGAAGGTGAGAGAACATGATTGGTCAGTGTTGGAGGCTGGACGTGATTGGTCAAACCAGAGCCAATAAGCTTCCTGAATCTTTTCAACCATAAGTAAAGTAGCAGCCCAGGATTGGTGCTGATTTTTACTTTTGATTGGGAGACCCCTGAGTGTGTACACCTGTATGATAATTAACTCTCCAACATTTATTGTCAGGATTCACAAGGAAAAAACAGTTGCAAGTGACAGAAATGGGTTAGAATCTTAAAACAGCAAATAAACTCAGTAAATAGTACTAGTACACCATTCCACATGAAAAACATTAAATTTTCTTTCCGTATTACTATAGAGGAAGACCCACGTCATGTTCCTTTATGTGTGACTAGAAACCACCCACTGCCAACTGTTCTTCTTTTTGGGTCTCAGTGGCCCTAACGCTCTTTCTCCAGAAACATGTTTGGGCAAGACAAGAATGTGTAACTAGTGACCAGTCACTTCATGGTCTCAAACAGATGTCTCCGCTTGATATCAAAACCCACTCTTCACGTCTTAGATTTTTTCTCAAAGCATCCTCATCCTTAACTCCAACCTGTGGAAAACTGGTGAAATCTCTAGAAAGCAGCAGAAGCACCATTACCATCCTTACCCTGACAAAACCACCTTAGTAGAGGAGTGGCCATGCTGCCTGGAGACTACTCATAAGTTTATGGTCTCCTCTCCAGCAGCTGTACCAGCAGCATCACCTGAGACCTGTTAGAAATGCGAATTCTCAATCTTCTGAATTAGAAACTCTTGGGACAGCACTCAACCATAAGTGGTTTCACAAGCCCTTCATGTGGTTCCAACGCATGCTGCAGCTGGACAACTACTGCTCTGTACCAATTCAGTCAGAATCCTGGGGGCCATGCTGTTTTCCTGAACATCAAGTGTATCTTTTGTAAGTCTGTCTGGGTGATTTCCATGTGCAGTCAAGGTTGTTGACCACTGCCTTCATTATGCATGGATTCAGTTACCATCTCTATGCAAGCTGGAAGTGATTACCAAATCTTTAATTCTGGTCCAGGCCTCCCTCATCTCCCTTAGGCCAATATATCCAACTGAATTCTAGAGAACTGATTATGGGTAGGGCTAGGTGTTCAGTGCTTTACAATTTACCATTTCATTTAATCCCTGAGAGGTAGCTATTTTCATACTCCTTTTATAGTTGAACTAAAACTTTTAGATATTAAATCACCCACTCAAAATTAAACATTTCATAAGTGGCTAATCCCAGATTCAGGAACACACCTTGCTTGCTGAGCACTATATCATTGTTCATGCTACTTATCAGAAGTTCATCACTACACAGAATCAGCTAACTGGAAATGTGACATGATTGAGTGACAGAATAGAGCCAGAATAATTTAGAGCTGACTGGAAATTATAGGGGAGCTATATGGGATTCACACAGAGTCTAGAATATCATGGAATGAGGGTGTCACATAGCAGAAGCACAATTCTAGGTTTTGGACATTTATTCTAGGTTGAGACATATTTGTGTCAAGAAAAGCCCTTCTCCTCTAAGCACCACCTCCACTTTCAGTATCACAATAAAGGTTTCAAACTATATTAATCCTAAGGTTTACCAACTAGCACTGTTTCATTTTTTAAAAAGATTATCTAACTTCCTAGCCAGAAAAGGAGCAGGCAAGCAACTCAGCAGCATTGCAGAATTGTTGGGTCAATAAAGTATTAAATCAACAAATGATAAGTGGGTACTCAAGTATCTCCTATGCATCAAAAGCTCTAGTAGGTATAGAGAAAAGGTACTGCTTTAGAATAACCTTGATGGAAACCCGAATGAGGAGCATATTGCACAATGTAAGTATAGGAAGCTTCAGAATTCATTTTTTGGGGGTAACATCATTCTGCAGCCAAGTTAGGGTACTAATAACGTAGAAAGGAAACAAACAATTATACACCATTCACTTATGGCTAAAGGCACAAAAATATTTTAAAAATTAGTAAAATGTGCATTATAATTATAATGATAACGATAATGTACAAATAACCAAGAGATTCTAACCCCGAAGTACAAAAAAAAATTAGGTTAACATTAGGTTAATGTTAATAATGCAATTCATTTTTAACTTAATAATGCAATTCATTTTTCAAAGCATTCCTGGCAGGTTGAAGATTAGAAAAAAAAGATCTCACATGTGAGAGAGGTTATTTTTTTTTAATTTTAAAAATGTTTTTATTTATTTTTGAGACAGAGAGAGACAGAGCATGAGCAGGGGAGGGGCAGAGAGAGAGAGAGATACAGAATCTGAAGCAGACTCCACGCTCTGAGCTATCAGCACAGAGCCCTACGCAGGGCTCGAACTCACGGACAGTGAGATCATGACCTGAGCTGAAGTCGGACACTTAACTGATTGAGCCACCCAGGCACCCCATATAAAGTTATTTTAAATCCATGACCTATTCTATCTAGGATGCAGAAACTTATCAGAGGTTAGACGTCCACCCAGAGAAGAGGTAGATGCATCATATTTCAGAGGGGTTCCTACTGGGGGGAGGGTCACAACTGCTACAGACACTCCTAGAAACACTTAGAATCTCCCTTTTCTGGAAGCTCAAACCTTGTTGTGCCTGCCTTTTACATTGGGGAATTATATCACCACTCAAGAAAAGTTTAAAAAGTAACAAACACTGGGGTGCCTAAGTGGCTCAGTTGGTTGGGTGTCTGTCTCTTGATTTTGGCTCAGGTCATGATCTCACGGTTCCTGGTATTGGACCCTGCATCAGACTCTGTGTTGGCCATGGGACTTGCTTGGGATTCTCTCCCTCTTTCTCTCTGCCCTTCCCCTCCCTGCCCACATGCACACATTCTCTCTCTCTCAAAATAAATAAATAAACGTAAAAAAAAGTAGTAACTAACACTAATTTTATGTGGGTCCTTTAAAGGAATGTTTCAGGCATCATATCCTTCTCGAACCAAATGCCATGTTAACCAGGCAACACTTCAGGTCTAGAAAGCAGAATTAGTGCCCATGAATATTCAAATAATATTTCTACCTCCAGTTTCTTTCATTCTGGAAAAACTATTTCCTTTCAATTACATTAATATAATTAACACAAAATTAATATTTCTTGAACTTAACAAATATTTAACTGTCACTACATGCAAGGAATTTCCTTGTGAGGAAAGGCTAAAACTAGAAAGACACAATACCTTCCTGTATAGATGGATACACCAATGATCGTATGACTCATTGTCAACAAGGAAACTAGAGGTGGGAAGTGAGAGATAGGAATTTGGGGCATGAGGTGAAGGGCTATCTGGTAGTACCCACATGACCTCGATCAGGCTCTACACAGAGGTTGCCATAGCAGCAGCTGGAATGAAACAAATGGACAGAGTTCCAGGACACAGATAAAGATGAGAGGACCCCAAATGGTGTAAACAAAGTCTGATATACATTGCATTCCTTGCACCATGCATATCTACCCATGTCCTATTATATCCAGCTCCAGTACCACAAAACAGCTGTACTAGAAATCCTAGAGCAATTGGGAGAAATTTGAGTATGAAGTGAGTACTATGGTTATACAGAAGAATGTCCTTATGCTTAGGAGATTCATGTTGGAGTATTTAGAGGTAAAGTGTCATCATATGTATATCAGGTGTATTTGTAAGATATGGTTATATATATGTATATATGTGTGTGTATATGCATTTATATATAAACATATATGTGTGTATATGTGTGTATATATAAATTTATTTATACACACATATGTATATATAAACTTATGTATAAATACATATACACACATATATGTATTTATACATAAATTTATAATTTGTATTTGTATATATATACATATAGATATACACACATATATAAGTTGATATATAAATATATATACACACACATATATACACACATATACACACTCATACATATATCCTTGTGTGCATTTAAGACAAATATGGTTAATAATTATTTAATCTAGGTGGTGGGTTTACAGATATTCATTGTACTATTTCAATGTTTATGCATATTTAAAATTTTTCATAGATTTGAAAAAATTGTCCTACTACCCAGGCAACTTTGTTTTCATGCTTGTTTGAGAATTAATGACACTATCTTTAGAGACAGATGTCACTGAAGTCAGCTTGTGAGGAAATCTGGTACCCAGTTACCCACTGTTACCCTATCCCTGAAGCCATGTACTTTATATATGGTTCCAAACATGCAATTCATCACTAGATTCTGGGGCTCTAAGCACCTAATTTGGAAAGGCTCATGTTAATTGGGTCAGGGAATAATATACTGTAAGAAGTATCAACCCTCTGTATTAGTTACTTATGGCTGTATAACAAATCACCCCATTTAAATGTAAGGTTTATTCTGAATCAAAATCAGGATCTTCAAGAGATCTCAACACCATTATGTCCACTGCAGCACTACTCACCATAGTAAAGATACGGAAACAACACAAATGTCTGTCAGCAGAGGAATGGATGAAGCAAATATGGTATATACATATAATGGAAAATTTCAGCCTTAAAAAGGAAATACAACCATTTGTGATAACATGGATCAACTTAGAGGACATTATGCTAACTGAAATAAGAGAGGCATGGAAGGATAAATACTGCATGATTCCACTTATATGAGGTATCTAAAATAGGCAAACTCATAGGAGAAGATCATAGAATGGTAGCTGCCAAGGGCTGGAGGGAGGAGAAATAGAGAACTGGTGCTGAATGGATACAAAGTTTCAGTTATGCATGATGAAAAAGTTCTAGAAATCTGCTGTACAATATAGTACTTACAGCTAACAACAAGGTATACTGCACTTTAAAATATGTTAAGAGAACAGTTCTCATTTTAGGTGTTCTCACACACACATACACACAAACAATACAGGGGGGTGATGGATATGTTTAGCATCTTGATGGTGAGGATGGTATCACAGGTGTTTGTACATGCCGAAGCTCAATAAAATGTATACATTAAATATGTACAAAATTTTAAATATCAATTATAGCTCAATAAAGCTTTAAAAATTTTGGTTTAGGGGCATCTGGGTGGCTCAGTCAGTTAAGTGTCCTACTTCAGCTCAGGTCATGATCTCATGGGTTGTGAGTTCAAGCCCCACATCGGGCTTGCTGCTATCAGTGCAGAGCCTGCTTTGGATCCTCTGTCCCTTTCTCTCTGCTCATCCCCTGCTTGTGCCCTCTCAAAAATAAATAAGACATTGAAAAAATCAGGTTTAGTAGCTTAAAACTAACACTTATCATGTCACAGTCTCTGTGGTCAGAACTCTGGGCATGGCCGAGTTGGATGCCTCTGCAGTCACGGTGTCATTCAGGCCTTAGTCATCTCAAGGCTCAACTAAGGGATGATCCACTTCTAGGCTCACTTGTGTGGCTCAGCCTCAGGTATTCTGGCTGCTTGCAACATGACCCTTCTTGCCACATGGGCATCTCCATAGAGCTTCTCACAACAAGGAAGTTTGTCCTGATTCCCAAAAGAGAGAGGCCTGAGAGGGAGAAAGTGAGAGGGTCAGAAAGATGGAAATCACAGTCTTTCAGTGACCTCATATTGAAAGAGACAGTTCAATGTTTTTGGCACATTCTATTTGTTAGAAATAGGTCACTAGTCCTTCCCACCCTCAAGGGGAAGTAATTACACAAGAGCATGAATACCAGGGAGTAGGGATCACTGGGGCCCATTTTAAAGGCTGCCTACCATACCTTCCTGCTTAAATCCTAAAATCCATTATCAGACCTAGAACCAACTCAGAATAAAGACATACAACCAACATTAGTTAACTTTTAATTAACTTTTTCTACTCCTGGAAAAAGTACCTTTCAACATAGCAAAAGAAGAAGAAAAGGGAAGCATATGGCTCCACACAATAAGAGCTCTCCTACTCAAACTGTGCCCAGGGCAGCTTACAGGGCAGTCTTGTGGGACCTCGTTTCCTGCCTGCCAGCTTGTAGTCACAGTCAAGTCTGCTTTCTGTGGCTGTTCCTGCTGTCAACTGTCTTGGACTCTGAGAGTTTTCATGCAGATAGTGTATCATGCAATACGCTCAGGACTAACATTTGAACAGGTGTGAATTGTGCAGAGTGACAAGGTGAATTACAAGTCCTCACTGATCCCGTGAGGAACTCTGGAGAGAAGATGACCCTGTACACTTTTCCTGAATTGGGCAAGGGGGAAAAAACCCGTGTACCCTGAATCAAGGAGACACTGGATGCAGTCGCTGCATTAGGAAGGTGATAATTTAGGGTAGTGCAGCATCCTTTGGCTGAAGGTAATTCCTGGAAAGGAATGCAGCTGGGAGCTCTCAGTGGCCAGCACTCCCAGCTCCTGAGTAAATGAATGCTTCAGCCTTGAAGGGGGATCTATGTGGTGCTCTGCAGTCTACAACTAGGGAGTGTTCATAACTGATTAGTCTTCTGAGGGGACTTGGGGTGGGTAAGGAAATAAACCCTCAAACTTTTCCTGATTGGAGAATGGACTCTCCCATTATTATAGTATTTCTTCTTGGTTAAGAAATCATGAAATAGGGGCACCTGGGTGGCTCAGTCGGTAAAGTGTCTGACTCTTGATCTCAACTCAGGTCATGATCTCACAGTTTGTGAGTTTGAGCCCTGCATGGGGCTCTGCGGTGACAATGCGGAGCTTGCTTAGGATTCTCTCCCTCTCTCTCTCTCTCTCTCTCTCTCTCTCTCTCTCTCTCTCTCTCTCCCTCTGTCCCTCCCCCACTTGCACTGTCTCTCTCTCTCTCTCTCTCTCTCTCAAAATAAATGAATATACTAAAAAAAATAAATAGGTATGCTAAAAGTGAACATATTTTTAAAGATAATTAATATTAAGAGCAAAGAAAAATCCCAGAGATACAATGTAAACAGATGTTATAACAAAAATACATTCACCTCAACTTTGATTGTTACTTTTCAGATACAAAACAAAAATGAATGAGATATAACTATTAGAACTAAAATATGAGAAACACATAAATTTGGAAAAGAAAATTAAATACTTGCTAAATTTCTTTTGTATTTATTGGTTAATTTTCTAGCAGTGGAAACCTTAGAGAAGTACATGTAGGGAGTTGGAAGTAATAGATTTTCATAGCAGGAGCCAAAGACCTTCAGTAATTGATGTCTCTATCTGAACTCGAACCTCAAGAGGCTTATTAAACTGATCCAACTCTAAGGACAATTATTCTGCTGTTTGGAAAATTCTGTTTCATGTTCTATACAAAGAGACACTTTTGTGAAGAAGCAACGTACATCTTGTAGGCTCTTCATTAGGTGGTATTGTGGCTGGTTCCACATGGCACAGAATGAAATTCTTGGAAGATAAAGCAGGGTCATGATGTATAGTATCTCAAGCAAAAAGGGTGTGATTGAGATGGAATTGTGTATCAAATACTTACATGCCTGTATACACATATGCACACACAAATGCCCCTGCACACATGCACCCGACACCTGCCCTAATGCCTAGGCTGCATGTCCAGATAAAGCTCCGGCCTAGTGAACCATAGACAAAATTCCCTAGTTCCTCCAACCTAACTTCTGAGGTTTCAATGCCTGCAGGCAGTGGAGATTTCCAACTACTGCCTAAAATCCATCCATTTATTGACTAACCATCTCTTCCTTTCACATTCTACTTTCTTGTCCAATGTGTGTCCTAGGCCAGGTAAGTGTCATATTTCCATTTATAAAAAGACTATAGAGTAATATTGCATTGTATAGATACCACATCTTTATCCATTCATCTACTGATGGACACTTGGGCTGCTTCCATAGTTTGGCTATTGTAAATAATGGTGCAATAAACATAGGGGTTCAGATATATTTTCAAATTAGTGTTTTCATTTTCTTTAGGTAAATATCCAGTAGTGCAATTACTGGATCATATGGCAATTCTATTTTTAATATTTTGAGGAACCTCCATAGTGTTTTCCACAGTGGCTGCACCAGTTTGCATTCCCACCAACAGTGCACGAGGGTTTCTCTCATTCCATATATCGTTGCCAACGCTTGTTATTTCTTGTGTTTTGATTTTAGCCATTTTTTTTAATTTATTTTTTATTCAAGTATGATTAATATACAGTATTATATTAGTTTCTGGTGACATATAAAAAATATGACTCTTAAACACAGAGAACTGATAGTTGCCAGAGGGGAGGTGGGTGGGGGTGAATGGGTGAAATAGATAAAGGGGATTAGGAGTACACTTTTTATTTATTTTTCTTTTTAAAGTAAACTCTACACCCAGTGTGGGGATTGAACTCACAACCCCAAGATCAAGAATCACATGCTCTACTGAGTGAGCCCTGTGCCCCAAGAGTGTACCTGTCTTGATGAGCACTTAGAAATGTACAGAATTGTTTAATCATTATATTGTACAGCTGAAACTAACCTAACAACTGCATGTTAATTATAATTGAAAAAATTATTGAAATGAATAAAAAAAAAAAAAGGAGAACTGATCCAAACAGGAGTCTTTAGTTACTGAACAGACCCGTATGTCACCTTATTAGCTAAGCCTCTAATTAACATCAGCCTCTAAATTCTCCTTCTTGGCTGCATTCTGGGGCTTAATGCCATACCCCTGATGTGATTAAAAAAATTTTTTTTTACACTTTATTTATTTTTGAGAGAGAGAGAGACAGACAGAGTGTGAGTGGGGGAAGGGTGGACAGAGAGAGGGAGACACAGAATCTGAAGCAGAGCTCCAGGCTCTGAGCTGATGCGGGGCTCAAACTCTGGAACCATGATATCAGGCCCTGAGTCAAATTTGGATGCTTTAAATGACTGAGTCACCCAGGCACCTCCCACTTTGTGATTTTCAAAAAGGAGTGGTCCATACTAGGCTTCTCAAATGTTAATATGCATGCAAATCACCTGGGAGGTCTTGTTAAAATGCAGACTGATTAAATCAGTCTGAAGTGAAAGACAAAATTTTGCATTTTTAACAAGCTCCCAGGTGATACACTACTGGTCTGAAGATCATACTTTGAGTAGCAAGAGTTTAATAGATCCTAATCATTTCCTAAGTACAGCTGAAATCTTATCTTCAACAACTGCACAGATTAGTCCACTTGTAACAAGTATCATTTTGACTAATGATCATGATGATAAATATTGATTAAGTGTCTTGTGCCAGGCAATGTGGTAAACTTCACATGTAGTAATATCTCATTTATTTGTTAAACCAACATAGTAAATAATGTATTACAACTAATCTCCAACTTACAAATGAGGAAATGCATATAAAGAAATTAGATGATCTGGTTAAGAGGTTTGTCCATGGGATATTTTTACTTGACCTTTGAGTCAGGAAATGTAACTTTACAGATTCATAGAGCAATCAAGGGAATGCTGTGATAAATCATATGCATTTGTGTGATATGCTCAAGCTACTTCAGGGGCCACTATTGTCAGCTGAGCATTAGTGCCTTCTTGAGGGATGAAAAACACTTTTGGTTCATTTGGAAGTACTCATCTGTTTCACCCTGGACTTTTCAGACAGGGCCTCTATATACCATTCTCTACCATGCCTAACTCCAAAGTATTCTTTGTGAATTGCATGGTATGTTCTGCTTGGGACCTCCCTAATTCAGTTGTACATATCCCTCCATTTGTCATTAAAATAACCCAGTCATATAGCCTCTTTTTTAGTAATGTCTGAGTCATGCTGCTATTGGTAATGTGATCATTCTCATATTCATTATCTCTACTCTGAGAAAACATGGTCACAATATTCATGATGTTAAAAATTAAACGAGAACCATCTCTACACAAAGCACAATTCACTCACTAGTTAAGCTAACAACAAGCTGTGAATGCTTACAATTGCAGCTCCTTTAGGTTGGGGCACTTACACACAGCTCTGACTTTGCATGCTTCACAGATCATCACACATACACTACACAATACGTACAACACATCAGCAGTCAGGGGAGGAAACACAACCACAGACAGCTACAATGGGAGGTGGGTAATCTCTGCTATACCTGTTTGCCACTACATGGGTTAGTGATGGAAGCCAAATGGAAGCAAGCAGTGGAAATTAAGAGTCCTAGAGAAACTAAAGAGAATAATAAATTAAAAAAACACCAACAGCTTTCCTCTCCCTCCCTCAGATAAAAATGCTATCCATACTAATAATTCAAAAAACTGTTTTCCATTATATCAAGAGGGTACTCATGAATGAAGAAATGTAGCAAGCCATCAAAATTTCCTGAAAAAGCTTATGCAGATTTGTTATTGCTGGTTCAGGAAAACAGATGCTTTCAAATGCAAAGAAAATGACAGACATCATCTATGTTCGGGTATTATAACAAGAAAAGAAAGAACTGGAATTAAAATATTTCAGCCTTTGAAAATTCTCCACCTTCTCCCATCAAAACAAATAAAGGAGAAATTGTGAAGCAGAGGAAAACAGTAACAACACAAATTAATACGTCTTATGCATTTGCAGATACTGAAAAGAAAATCCTCACATAAGAAACTTAAAACCTTGGAAGAGAAAAGGACAATAATCAGGAAGATATAAAAGAAAATTTGACCAGACTCAAGAAGGGAATTAAAAAATAGACAAATAGTTTGCCTAGAAATGCAAACAAAATTAGAATTTCCTCAAGAGAGAAGGCATTCAACTTAAAATTTCGTTAGGGGCAAGAGAAGATAGAATTGGAAACACCTAGGTGGGTAAACAAAATAAAGAGATGAAGGGGACCAAAGAGAAAGAAACAGATACATAGGAAAACAGAAAAAAACCGTATCATCTTCCTGAAGAAGATTTAAAACTGATGGAAATTAGAGGTGATCTTAACATACATTTTTAAGAGGACTCTATACCTATAACTATTTTTTAAAGTTTATTTATTTATTTTGAAGCGGGGGAGAGTCAGAGAGAAAGGGAGAGAGAATCCCAAGCAGGCTCCACATTGTCAGTGCAGAGTCTGGTGTGGGGCTCAAACTCACGAACCATGAGTTCATGATCTGAAATCGAGAGTTGGACGCTCAACCCACTGAGCCACCCAGGCGCTCCTGAAATTGTCAACTTTTGAGACTAATTTTGGTGAGTACATCAAACATTAAAAATAAAGAAAAAAGTGCTTTTGATATTCAGGAGAAAAAAATACAAGTCACTTATAAGGGAAATAAAATCAGTTTTGAATTATACCTCCGGATAGCAATATACAAAATCAGTAATGTTAGGGAAACATTTTTTTTTTTTTTAAACCTCAGGGAAAGAAAGTGTGAACCAAGATTTTACAAACAACTAAGCTGTCTTTCAATATTAATGATATAGAAAAATAATGTTGGGGCGCCTGGGTGGCGCAGTCTGTTGAGCGTCCGACTTCAGCCAGGTCACGATCTCCCTGTCCGTGAGTTCGAGCCCCGCGTCAGGCTCTGGGCTGATGGCTTAGAGCCTGGAGCCTGTTTCCGATTCTGTGTCTCCCTCTCTCTCTGCCCCTCCCCCGTTCATGCTCTGTCTCTCTCTGTTCCAAAAATAAATAAACGTTGAAAAAAAAATTTTTTTTAAAAAAGAAAAATAATGTTAAACATTACAGACAGAGAATATGTTAGCCACACTCCTTTCCCAAGGAATCTTAGTAGAGAACAAGTTTTATCCAACCAGAAGATGGCTGGGAAAACTTTGGCAAAAGAACCGATGGTGAGGGATGAATATATTTATTTGTTATCCAAGATTTTAAAAATGTAGAGCAAGGGTAGAAGAATGCCAACCAAATGTTATGTGTTCTGGCAAAATGGGAAGAGTGCAAGTAAGAATGAGAAGTGAAGTGAGAAAAAAGAGAAAGTAAAAGTTTATTTCACTGATTATCCTCTAGGTAAGAGGTAGGGACAAAACGATATCATTTAAAGCTGACAGGCAAAATAGTAAAGGCCTAAAGTAAAAAATGGGGAATGAGGGACACCTGGGTGGCTCAGTTGGTTAAGCATGCAACTCTGGATTGATCTCAGCTTAGGTCTTGGCCTCAGGGTTGTTAAGTTCAAACCCTGTGTTGGACTCCATGCTGGGCATGGAGAGTACTTAAAGAGAAAGGGGGAACGAATGTTTATTATAAAAGTTATTAATATAAAGATATCAAGTAGAATAACACAAACCACCCTAATGCTAAAAGAAATACAAAAATAGAGGAAAGAAAATAGAACACACAGAGCAAGTAGTAACTCTATCATGAGCAAGTCCAACTCTATCATGAAGTAACATGATAGAGTTGGAATAAAATAAATCATAGAATCATTAAATATAAATTAGTCCAACTCATCAAGTAAAAGAAAAGGATTTTCACACTAGCTCAGAATGCAATATCCAACCGTAAAACAAAGTGATTCAGATAGGTTAAAGTAAGGAAATAGAAAAGGTTTATCGCGCATATATGAAGTAGCAGCTGTGTTCCTGATATCAGACCAAGTATATTTAAGGCTAAGATATCATTAAGCAATACAAAGAAAGATACTTTATAATTCTAATGACCTTAATTCATAATAAAGATCTGTTATAAATGTCTATACACCAAATGATGACACAGCAACCCCCTTTATACAGCAGAAACTACAGGAGACACATAAATAGAAGCAGGTTGATAGTAGAAGGCAATGACACAGCAATTCTCAGCCCAAGAAAAGTCAAGCAGACAACAAATTAGTAAAGCTGTATTAACCTAAACAACATGACTAATAATGTGTACTCTGATAACAGAGAATACACATTCTCAATTACACCTGACACATGCCTAAAAAGTGACCACTTATTACATAATAAAAAACAGTAAGTTCCATAAAGCAGAAATAATAAACATTTCTTAGAGTACAGCATAAGAAGGCTAGTTATTTATAAGAGACTTCATACTCTTCTACCTGGAAAATTAAAACTCTTTATGGAACAATTCTGGGTACAAAAGAACTAATCAAATGTAGAATTTCAAAAAATGGTACATACTGAAAATACTTCACATTGGAATATATGTAATAAAATAAAAGCAGAAGTCAGAGAAAAAAACTTAATTTCAATAAAACAAAAAATAATACAAGTCCTAAATTTACAAGCTTAGAACAAATGAAGCTAAAATAAAGCTAAAAGAATAAAGATTAGTGAATAAGTAAAAAAATGTACATAACTTAAAAACATAACTAATAAATAAAAATCTGGTTATTTTGTGGTGGTGTCCCCTCCCTAAGGAGAGAAAAAAAAAGAGAGAGAGAGAGAAAAGAAAAACAAAAACAAAAACAAAAAAACTTCAAGGTAACCTGGCTATGCGCCTACGGGACAACATCCCTCATGACCTTGTAAACTGAGACTACTTAATCGGACTACATGTTTGTGTGTGTTACCATATATGGGAGACAAAGAAATAGAAAATGTATATAAAAAAACTATGCCACGGGATGTTTGGATGTTCCAGGCTCAGTTCTCAGGGTATTAACCCAACTGAACAGTGCTGGCAGGAATAAAGTTGCTTCCTGGGAAGAAAAGCCTCGGTGTCATGACTCTGTGCAAGAATCCTGCTACAATTTGATACAATAAATACAGAAGAATAAACTAGCTGAGATAGGGAAACCAAAGGACTCCATAAAAATCTGCTTTTTACTCCTTTTCTTGCTTCTATTCTTGCTAGGATTTGCACCCTACTTTACACATACAAGTAATGTATGTCCTCCTTGTAAGGGACAAGGAGTTCATGATTTCTTTGACACCTTCCAACACAATAGATAATATCTAAGGAATGACTGTGAGAGAATGACTGGACAAAGCCATCATATGCATATTCCAGGCCACCGGCACCAGACATCAGGATGTCTAGACCCTCTGGTTCCAAGGAATAAGTGACTTATGAAGGATACCTGGACCTTTGTCCTTGTTCTGGTTAGACCTGGTTAGTACCTGTCTGAGAGGACAGGTACACGAGACCCCTGTCCTCAATAAAAACACCAAACCCCTAGCAAAGATGAGACTCTCTTCCTTTTCCTTTATGAGTCTCCCAGGTGCTCTGTGTCTAACTCTCTCTTTCTTCAGTAAATTCTGCTCTCACTTCCTCCTGGTTCGTGCTTGATTTCTATCCTTTGTGTGGCCAAGGATTCTCTTGGCTGGTTCTGTGGGACCTCCCCTTCTGGGTCCTTGGATCCAGCACTGAGGTCCATCTTGGTGCAGACTGTTTTGGTCAGGTCTGTCGCAGTCTTTTGTAGTACGGTCCCTCCTTTCCAGAGCATCCTGCCCCCACATTCCTGCAAGATACACTACTCAAGGGCATAGTTTTAGCTGTCCTAGAAGATCTATGACATAAAGTTTCAGCTATCCAGGAACACTGGATTTGGCAGTTACAGTTGAGGGCACCCAAGTACAGTCCCTGCACTAGCTCACTCCCAAAACCCACAAAAACCCACTAGATTCAGATGATTTTATAGGAAACTAACAGGAAAAGAGAGAGAGAGAGAGAGAGAAAGGAAGAGAGAAGGAGGGAGGGAGGGAGGCGGGGGGGGGGGAGAGAGAGAGAGAGAGAGAGGGAGAGAGAGAGAGAAATTGCAGAGAAAAAACACATTCATATCTTTCCTTACAAGGTAAGTATTGCATTGATGGCTGTACCTGATAAAGATTGTGCAAAAAAGGAAAACTAGAGACTAACTTCCTTGTAAGTACTGATATAAAATTCTAATTAAAATAACAGCAATGCGGAATTCTTCTACCACACCAATTCTCCTGCTTGGTCTTCTTTCTTTTCAGCCTACATATGGCAGCTTTGTAAAATAACTATTTTCATGTAATCTGAGGTATTCTTCCATGCTCTGTAGGCTATGACATTCTGAAAGTGGGAGAACCAAAGATTCTGGAAGCTCTTGCTTCTCCATAGAATACCTTTTCTATGTCATTGTTCTGTTATCTTGGGTCTTTGCCCTGTGGGGAATACTTCTTCTCTCTTGGAACTCCTCTGCCTTGGGGCTGGGTGTGCTGAGCTAAGGCCTCACTACTGGTAAGGATCCACTATTGCCAATGATGCCTCAGTGGGAGCCAGGGTGAACCCCAGGGGAAAGCAGTCCATCTGTCCCCATTGCTGCCTCACCTCATGCTGGGGCTATTTGCATTAGTATCCCTTTTGCCTCCTGCATTTCACTGCCCACTTTCCTTCCTATATTCCACATTGCTGTCTAGGTTTACATTCTGGCCTGTGCTCTGAATTATCCTGTAGGCCACAAGGACACACAGATTTGAGTTCAAACTTTTAAGTACAGCAGTTTTGGGGACTAATTCTCTTGCAGGCTTGAAGAGTGGACCTTCTAATAGATGCTAAACCCAGTAAAGTGGACCTAAACCACCCCGTGTCATCATTAGTAGTGTGCTGGGTCAGGCTGAGGAAGGCATGAAGCACTCCTCCTCCCCTCAAAGGCAATGGAAGGCCTCTCACCATTCATAGCACTGATAACTTGGTCTCTGCTGAGGAACTGGGGAGCTGAGAGCATGCAGTATTGTCTCCTTAGTTTTCATATTCCCATGTATCTTTTGCCATTATAAAAAAGAAATTATAACTTGCGCCTATTGGCTTCTCTTTCTTTCTCCTCTTTTTGGCTTCTTTCTTTTTCTTTCTTCTTTCCCATTACTGCCCCATGATGATGCTTAGGAAGAAGTCATGACCTTTAAAACATGGGCCATTCACCCTTCTAGCCCCATTTATTTTCATTCTCTTTCAAGTATCCTGCACTCTATCTTCTCTGGTTTATTCTCTGTTTAGAGAATATTTTGTCGTCTCCTATTTTTGTGCTGAGGTCCATGCCCTTTCTCGCAGTGTGAAAAGTTTATCTTCCTTGGTCTCTTTTACACTCTTTTCTTTCTCTGTTCAAAAAAGACTATAACACAGTGACATGAGATATATTTAACCAGTGAAACCCACCATGAGTCTCCAGGCAGAACTGAGGAACGTGAAGTGGACTTTGAGAGATTAAGTATATTATCAGTGTGAAGAATTCTACAACAAAGTAAAATGAATTATGACTGCTTGAATTTGAATCCTGACTCTCTGGCTTACAAGCTCTGTGAACTTCTAGGCACTTCATCTATACAATGTAGATGTAATAATAGCAGCTGCTTTAGAGGACTGTGAAAATGGAATGGGATCATCTTCATAAAGTTCTTAACAGGGCACTTGGCACAAAGCAGGATTTCACAAATCTAATCTTGGGCTTCTGTTTTCTTTTCAGGGTTCACTCTATATTCTCTTAGGTATCTTCAGAGCACTTGAAGAAACAAAGACTCTTTGCACACTAAGCATCTTCCTTCCTTCCTTTCCTAATCTGGAAAGCCCCAGAGGCTAGAACAGAGAAAAATCAGTCTCTGGAGGAGTTGCAGTGTTTGGCTCTTGGCAGAGGCCAAGGGAAGCTGGGGTGTCCAGGGAAAAAGCAGGATGGTACAATCTTAAGGGGAAAGAGGACTCCAATGGGAGGTCTTTAAAAGTGACACTACTCACCATGACTTTGTTGTTTATCTTTGATTTTGTGTTGTTCTTCCTGCTCCTCCTGAAGAGTACTGAATAAATCCCCCTTATTTGGAGTGAAAGAAATGTGGACACATCAGAGGACATTGAATAGTGAATGCAACAGGAATGTGGGTAATTGACCTGGGGACCGGGTTTTGGGCTAATGGAGTCTTAAGGCCAAGGTCACCCTAGAAAGGAGGAGAGAAGTCCTCCATCACACTATAAAGGGCTGGTCAGGTCTGGTGGGTAGTACTGATATGAAGATCACCTCCTAGAAATGATGAGAGGATGGGGGGAGAAAGAGGGAACAGGGAACACATGGTTACTTTGCTTCACAGCTAAGAAAGGAGTAAGCCCAACTTTGGAATAATGGAGAGACAGTTTTCAGGGTCAAAAGGGAGGTTATGAGAAAAGAAACTGAGCAGTAGGACTGATGGGGAGCATGTTTATTTCATTGTAGAGGGGAAGCATAGGGTTATCATAAACACAAAGGCTCCATTCAAATGAGTTATGCATTACTGCTTTTACTGTTAAGACAACTTTGATCTGGATTGTGTATTTCCCACTCTTTAAATAGGAATTAAAAATCCTCACATACCCTTTGGTGTAGTTATTGAAGTTGACTTGTCTAAGCTTTTCTGTAGTGATTGGTCCTCCAGATCTTTTTTTTTTTTTTTAAATTTTGTTTTTTTTTCAACGTTTATTTATTTTTGGAACAGAGAGAGACAGAGCATGAACGGGGGAGGGGCAGAGGGAGAGGGAGACACAGAATTGGAAACAGGCTCCAGGCTCCGAGCCATCAGCCCAGAGCCCGACGCGGGGCTCGAACTCACGGACCGGGAGATCGTGACCTGGCTGAAGTCGGACGCTTAACCGACTGCGCCACCCAGGCGCCCCGGTCCTCCAGATCTTTATCCAAATGTCTGCAGGACTGAAGGAAGAGGCAGATTCTGTCTGGAAATGTCTTAGCAGAGGTTGACCAGAGCTTTCTGAAGAACAACGCACCTCAACAATTAGGAAGCAATTGTATCTGTATATTGCTCTGGGGAGTGGCTATGTGGGTATGTTCAGATGCTAACTTAAAAAAAAATTATCAAGCTGTACACCTGAATCTGTGCATATTATAGTATGTATGTTATACTTCAATTAAAAAGTTAACAAATATGGGAACAGGCAGTGATATTAAACGTTTTGGATAGGTTAAGTTAAATAAGGAATGAAAAGAAATCACTGGATTTGCTACAAGTCATTGGCTACACATCATTAACATTGACCAGTGTTAATTTTAGCAAGAAAATTTTCAGGTGAAATAAAAAAATGAAAAAAAGATGACCAACTAAACCAAATGTCCTGTTGTTTGTAAAGACTAATAAAACATATAAACCTCCAGGTGTGCTAATTAAGAAGGAAAAGAAAACAAAATCTCATGGATGAAAGGTATGACTAGCTAGAAGTTGCCAGGGCTAGAGAGAGGAGCGATGGGCTGGACACCAGCTGAGATTGCCTTCAGAAGGAAGGTGGATTTATACAGGGCAGTGAGCCAGGAGAGGAGCAAGATCCTGGATCAGAGGTGAGTGGGGTGGTGGGTGGTGGCATTGTTTCCTCAGGCTCTTCTTCAGCTCTTTAAGCAATAATGGTCAACTTTGAATTTGTTTGTTTGTTTGTTTGTTTTTTTTTTTGGTTTCTTTTTTCACTTTCTTCTTTTTTTTTTTTTAAATATGAAATTTATTGTCAAATTGGTTTCCATACAACACCCAGTGCTCCTCCCAACAGGTGCCCTCCTCAGTGCCCATCACCCACTTTCCCCTCCCTTCCATCCCCCATCAACCCTCAGTTTATTCTCAGTCTTTAAGAGTCTCTTATGGTTTGCCTCCCTCCCTCTCTTTTTTTCCCCTCCCCTCCCCCATGGCCTTCTGTTAAGTTTCTCAGGATCCACATAAGAGTGAAAGCTGTCTTTCTCTGCCTGACTTATTTCCCTTAGCATAACACTCTCCAGTTCCATCCACGTTGCTACAAAAGGCCATATTTCATTCTTTCTCATTGCCACGTAGTATTCCATTGTGTATATAAACCACAATTTCTTTATCCATTCATCAGTTGATGGACATTTAGGCTCTTTCCATAATTTGGCTATTGTTGAAAGTGCTGCTATAAACATTGGGGATCTGTAGCATCCAGAAAACACATGACAGTCTTAAGGATGTGCTGAATATTTTTCCACCCTTTACAACCATTTTACTTCAAAAAGATTTCCATTGTCTTCTCATTGCTATCACTGAAGATGTCTCACCCACTGGCTATACACAGCAAAGTTATTTTACTCTGACCATGAAACAGAGCTCACTATTTTATTCAATCTGTTCCATTATAAGATATTTTTTTTTAACTTGGTCTCTAAGACCCACTTATCCTTTTGACCATGCTATTCTGAGCAATCTAGAAAAGAATAAAACAGGGAAAAGTCTCATTTTTTTTTATTACCAGTGTTTTACTGAGCAACTATGTACCATGAATTGTGCTAAATACTTTTGCACAGCTTCTCATTTAAATCCCAAAAGATCTCTATGAATTAAGTATTATTACCCTCTTTCCTTGGAAATTTTTTTTTTTTTTTTTTTATGAAATTTATTGACAAATTGGTTTCCATACAACACCCAGTGCTCATCCCAAAAGGTGCCCTCCTCAATACCCATCACCCACCCTCTCCTCCCTCCCACCCCCCATCAACCCTCAGTTTGTTCTCAGTTTTTAAGTCTCTTATGCTTTGGCTCTCTCCCATTCTAACCTCTTTTTTTTTTTTTTCCTTCCCCTCCCCCATGGGTTCCTGTGAAGTTTCTCAGGATCCACATAAGAGTGAAACCATATGGTATCTGTCTTTCTCTGTATGGCTTATTTCACTTAGCATCACACTCTCCAGTTCCATCCACGTTGCTACGAAAGGCCATATTTCATTTTTTCTCATTGCCACGTAATATTCCATTGTGTATATAAACCACAATTTCTTTATCCATTCATCAGTTGATGGACATTTAGGCTCTTTCCATAATTTGGCTATTGTTGAGAGTGCTGCTATGAACATTGGGGTACACGTGGCCCTATGCATCAGCGCTCCTGTATCCCTTGGATAAATTCCTAGCAGTGCTATTGCTGGGTCATAGGGTAGGTCTATTTTTAATTTTCTGAGGAACCTCCACACTGCTTTCCAGAGCGGCTGCACCACTTTGCATTCCCACCAACAGTGCAAGAGGGTTCCCGTTTCTCCACATCCTCTCCAGCATCTATAGTCTCCGGATTTGTTCATTTTGGCCACTCTGACTGGCGTGAGGTGATACCTGAGTGTGGTTTTGATTTGTATTTCCCTGATAAGGAGCGACGCTGAACATCTTTTCATGTGCCTGTTGGCCATCCGGATGTCTTCTTTAGAGAAGTGTCTATTCATGTTTTCTGCCCATTTCTTCACTGGGTTATTTGTTTTTCGGGTGTGGAGTTTGGTGAGCTCTTTATAGATTTTGGATACTAGCCCTTTGTCCGATATGTCATTTGCGAATATCTTTTCCCATTCTGTTGGTTGCCTTTTAGTTTTGTTGGTTGTTTCCTTGGCTGTGCAGAAGCTTTTTATCTTCATAAGGTCCCAGTAATTCACTTTTGCTTTTAATTCCCTTGCCTTTGGGGATGTGTCGAGTAAGAGATTGCTACGGCTGAGGTCAGAGAGGTCTTTTCCTGCTTTCTCCTCTAGGGTTTTGATGGTTTCCTGTCTCACATTTAGGTCCTTTATCCATTTTGAGTTTATTTTTGTGAATGGTGTGAGAAAGTGGTCTAGTTTCAACCTTCTGCATGTTGCTGTCCAGTTCTCCCAGCACCATTTGTTAAAGAGGCTGTCTTTTTTCCATTGGATGTTCTTTCCTGCTTTGTCAAAGATGAGTTGGCCATACGTTTGTGGGTCTAGTTCTGGGGTTTCTATTCTATTCCATTGGTCTATGTGTCTGTTTTGGTGCCAATACCATGCTGTCTTGATGATGACAGCTTTGTAGTAGAGGCTAAAGTCTGGGATTGTGATGCCTCCTGCTTTGGTCTTCTTCTTCAAAATTCCTTTGGCTATTCGGGGCCTTTTGTGGTTCCATATGAATTTTAGGATTGCTTGTTCTAGTTTCGAGAAGAATGCTGGTGCAATTTTGATTGGGATTGCATTGAATGTGTAGATAGCTTTGGGTAGTATTGACATTTTGACAAGATTTATTTTTCCAATCCATGAGCAGGGAATGTCTTTCCATTTCTTTAAATCTTCTTCAATTTCCTTCATAAGCTTTCTATAATTTTCAGCATACAGATCCTTTACATCTTTGGTTAGATTTATTCCTAGGTATTTTATGCTTCTTGGTGCAATTGTGAATGGGATCAGTTTCTTTGTCTTTCTGTTGCTTCATTGTTAGTGTATAAGAATGCAACTGATTTCTGTACATTGATTTTGTATCCTGCAACTTTGCTGAATTCCTGTATCAGTTCTAGCAGACTTTTGGTGGAGTCTATCGGATTTTCCATGTATAATATCATGTCATCTGCAAAAAGCGAAAGCTTGACTTCATCTTTGCCAATTTTGATGCCTTTGATTTCCTTTTGTTGTCTGATTGCTGATGCTAGAACTTCCAGCACTATGTTAAACAGCAGCGGTGAGAGTGGGCATCCTTGTCGTGTTCCTGATCTCAGGGAAAAAGCTCTCAGTTTTTCCCCGTTGAGGATGATGCTAGCTGTGGGCTTTTCATAAATGGCTTTTATGATCTTTAAGTATGTTCCTTCTATCCCAACTTTCTCAAGGGTTTTTATTAAGAAAGGGTGCTGGATTTTGTCGAAGGCCTTTTCTGCATCGATTGACAGGATCATATGGTTCTTCTCTTTTTTTTTGTTAATGTGATGTATCACGTTGATTGATTTGCGAATGTTGAACCAGCCCTGCATCCCAGGAATGAATCCCACTTGATCATGGTGAATAATTCTTTTTATATGCCATTGAATTCGATTTGCTAGTACCTTATTGAGAATTTTTGCATCCATATTCATCAGGGATATTGGCCTGTAGTTCTCTTTTTTTACTGGGTCTCTGTCTGGTTTAGGAATCAAAGTAATACTGGCTTCATAGAATGAGTCTGGAAGTTTTCCTTCCCTTTCTATTTCTTGGAATAGCTTGAGAAGGATAGGTATTATCTCTGCTTTAAACGTCTGGTAGAACTCCCCTGGGAAGCCATCTGGTCCTGGACTCTTATTTGTTGGGAGATTTTTGATAACCGATTCAATTTCTTCGCTGGTTATGGGTCTGTTCAAGCTTTCTATTTCCTCCTGATTGAGTTTTGGAAGAGTGTGGGTGTTCAGGAATTTGTCCATTTCTTCCAGGTTGTCCAGTTTGTTGGCATATAATTTTTCATAGTATTCCCTGATAATTGTTTGTATCTCTGAGGGATTGGTTGTAATAATTCCATTTTCATTCATGATTTTATCTATTTGGGTCATCTCCCTTTTCTTTTTGAGAAGCCTGGCTAGAGGTTTGTCAATTTTGTTTATTTTTTCAAAAAACCAACTCTTGGTTTCGTTGATCTGCTCTATAGTTTTTTTAGTTTCTATATTGTTTATTTCTGCCCTGATCTTTATTATTTCTCTTCTTCTGCTGGGCTTAGGCTGCCTTTGCTGTTCTGCTTCTAGTTCCTTTAGGTGTGCTGTTAGATTTTGTATTTGGGATTTTTCTTGTTTCTTGAGATAGGCCTGGATTGCAATGTATTTTCCTCTCAGGACTGCCTTTGCTGCGTCCCAAAGCGTTTGGATTGTTGTATTTTCATTTTCATTTGTTTCCATATATTTTTTAATTTCTTCTCTAATTGCCTGGTTGACCCACTCATTCGTTAGTAGGGTGTTCTTTAACCTCCATGCTTTTGGAGGTTTTCCAGACTTTTTTCTGTGGTTGATTTCAAGCTTCATAGCATTGTGGTCTGAAAGTAAGCATGGTATAATTTCAATTCTTGTAAACTTATGAAGGGCTGTTTTGTGACCCAGTATATGATCTATCTTGGAGAATGTTCCATGTGCACTCGAGAAGAAAGTATATTCTGTTGCTTTGGGATGCAGAGTTCTAAATATATCTGTCAAGTCCATCTGATCCAATGTCTCGTTCAGGGCCCTTGTTTCTTTATTGACCGTGTGTCTAGATGATCTATCCATTTCTGTAAGTGGTGTATTAAAGTCCCCTGCAATTACCACATTCTTATCAATAAGGTTGCTTATGTTTATGAGTAATTGTTTTATATATTTGGGGGCTCCGGTATTCGGTGCATAGACATTTATAATTGTTAGCTCTTCCTGATGGATAGACCCTGTAACTATTATATAATGTCCTTCTTCATCTCTTGTTACAGCCTTTAATTTAAAGTCTAGTTTGTCTGATATAAGTATGGCTACTCCAGCTTTCTTTTGGCTTCCAGTCGCATGATAAATAGTTCTCCATCCCCTCACTCTCAATCTAAAGGTGTCCTCAGGTCTAAAATGAGTCTCTTGTAGACAGCAAATAGATGGGTCTTGTTTTTTTATCCATTCTGATACCCTATGTCTTTTGGTTGGCGCATTTAATCCATTTACATTCAGTGTTATTATAGAAAGATACGGGTTTAGAGTCATTGTGATGTCTGTATGTTTTATGCTTGTAGTGATGTCTCTGGGACTTTGTCTCACAGGGTCCCCCTTAGGATCTCTTGTAGGGCTGGTTTAGTGGTGACAAATTCCTTCAGTTTTTGTTTGTTTGGGAAGACCTTTATCTCTCCTTCTATTCTAAATGACAGACTTGCTGGATAAAGGATTCTCGGCTGCATATTTTTTCTGTCTAGCACCCTGAAAATCTCGTGCCAATTCTTTCTGGCCTGCCAAGTTTCAAAAGAGAGATCAGTCACGAGTCTTATAGGTCTCCCTTTATATGTGAGGGCACGTTTACCCCTTGCTGCTTTCAGAATTTTCTCTTTATCCTTGTATTTTGCCAGTTTCACTATGATATGTCGTGCAGAAGATCGATTCAAGTTACGTCTGAAGGGAGTTCTCTGTGCCTCTTGGATTTCAATGCCTTTTTCCTTCCCCAGTTCAGGGAAGTTCTCAGCTATTATTTCTTCAAGTACCCCTTCAGCACCTTTCCCTCTCTCTTCCTCCTCTGGGATACCAATTATGCGTATATTATTTCTTTTTAGTGTATCACTTAATTCTCTAATTTTCCCCTCATACTCCTGGATTTTTTTATCTCTCTTTTTCTCAGCTTCCTCTTTTTCCATAACTTTATCTTCTAGTTCACCTATTCTCTCCTCTGCCTCTTCAAGCCGAGCTGTGGTGGTTTCCATTTTGTTATGCATTTCGTTTAAAGCGTTTTTCAGCTCCTCGTGACTGTTCCTTAGTCCCTTGATCTCTGTAGCAAGAGATTCTCTGCTGTCCTGTATACTGTTTTCAAGCCCAGCGATTAATTTTATGACTATTATTCTAAATTCACTTTCTGTTATATTATTTAAATCCTTTTTGATCAGCTCCTTGGAAATTTTAAATACTTAACCAAGGCAAAACAGCTAGCAGGTGCAAGAGTAGAATTTTCAGTCTAGGTAGTATGTACCTCGTACCAATGCTTTTTAGCCACTTTGCTATCTTGTCTCTTGATGTTGTAGGACCAAAAGCACATTCTGAGTGGAGTACAAAGAAGCATGCAGGATTTATATGCTGTATGCTAAGGAAAGAGAAACTAGGGATTCCTTGAAAAAGTTCAACAGGTGTCTCTCAAGACTGAGTGATACCAACAGAGGAATAAGGGACCCTTGTAAGGAGTGTTCTTAAATGGTTGGGGGAATGTACACATGCCCAAACATGAACTGAAATCACGGAAACCATCTATATGAAGGGGAAAGTAACTAAAGGACATCATACAGGAATGGAATGGTGGTTAATGATGGCTCCTTATACTGAGGATGACTCTCTATACTAAGTTTTACCTAACCAGATTCCTACACATTAATGATATGGTAACACTAGAGTGTGGTAGACTGCGGTTAAATATAACAATAAGCAGAAATAGATAAGCTCATGGATGTGCAAAGTAGTAACTCTGTTTGACAAAAACTGGCTGAGGGAGGTCCCTGATATAACTATAGATAGATATATCATCTGTATCTATATCTAATCTATATCTATATCTAATACCATTATATCAAGTATATGTATAATACCTGGCCCCTAATATGACACACACACCTGGGAGTCACAGGTGTTAACAGAAGCTGTAATGACATGGACTTGATTTTCTTTTTATTTATTTATTTATTTATTTATTTATTAAAAAAAATTTTTTTTTAACGTTTTTATTTATTTTTGAGACAGAGAGAGACAGAGCATGAACGGGGGAGGGTCAGAGAGAGGGAGACACAGAATCTGAAACAGGCTCCAGGCTCTGAGCTGTCAGCACAGAGCCCGACGCGGGGCTTGAACTCACGGACCGCGAGATCAGGACCTGAGCTGAAGTTGGCCGCTTAACCGACTGAGCCACCCAGGTGCCCCTGGACTTGATTTTCAAATTTACCACCTGCTTGCTGTATGATCTTGGACAAAATATTTAATCTCATTTTAACTGCATTAACTGTCTTATATGGAATAGATGTTTTTTTCTATTTTACAAATGGACAAATACACTCAGATTATGAATACTAGATTTTTCAAGTTAGGATTGGTACATACTATGTACATTAGGAAGTGTTTTCCTTTCTAAAGGATAAAGCTTGTTATTTGGAATGTCTTGGTGGTTTAACATGAAGAGGGAGTTATATGAATTGGAGAATTATAAAAACCTATTGGGGGTCATCTATGAAGGAGCCCTTAAGTTTTGTCTGCAGCTACTTAATCTACTAATTGAAACCAGCTCAACAGAAAATGCATGCTGAAAACTAGGGAAGGTAGGGATCACAAATATTTCCAGACAGTTTATCATCTTCTATGGAAAGTGGTAATGTTACTCTCTGATGACCTTCTTTTCCTGAACTCATCAATCTATTTGTTCAACCAGAAGGATGCTTCATTCATCTACTGTCAAAGCACTATACTGAAGATATAAAATATGACATGTTGAATCTTAGGAAGTTCATTGTTTCATTCAATAATTATTAAGTATCATGAACTGAACATACAAAGATAGAAGACAAACTCTTTCCTCCGTTTTCTCCCTCATTCTTTGGAAACTGTTTGCTATGAGTACATGTATCTTTTTTAATATGCTTGTGGCACCATGGCAATGGGCCACACACTTGGTATAAGGCCATCAACAAGACACAGTTGATTGAATACAATGACATCATAGGTAGAGTACTAGAATGGTTTAGATCCCTCAGAGGTCAACATGGGAGATTCCAGGAAAGTTCAGAAAAAGGCACCTAATTTAGCCTCTGTGTGAGATGGAGAAGGGGCCATGGGCTGATATTTGAATAAACAGAAATTAGTAAGGCAAAGAATACTGAGGGAGATGGAAGGTGGAGCAGGATAACCTGGTCAGACGTCAGTTTTCTGATCCTGTAGTCCACGGAGCTGAAAATGCCACTAGTTGCTCCTAGCACTATACAGCTGGGAGCAAGTCTTATAGGAGTGCATCCATTTCTTACATCATTTTATGTATTAACAGGAAAGCAGTCTCATCTGTGATGCTGGGGATACCCTATAACCACACAGTGGAAACTCCTGCCACCTTCTTCCTTATGGGTATCCCAGGTTTGCCATCTTCCCATCTTTGGCTGGCTATTTCACTGGGTGCCATGTATACCATATCCCTGTTAGGAAACACCCTCATCATGACCATAATCTGGATGGATTTCACCCTACGAGAGCCCATGTATTGCTTCCTGTATGTACTGGCTGCTGTGGATATTGTTATGGCCTCCTCTGTGGTACCAAAGATGGTGAGCATCTTCTCTTCAGGAGATGGCTCCATCAGCTTTAATGCTTGTTTCACTCAGATGTATTTTGTCCATGTAGCCACATCTGTGGAGACAGGGCTATTGCTGGCCATGGCTTTTGACCGCTATATAGCCATCTGTAAGCCCCTGCACTACAAGAGGATTCTCACACCTCAACTGATGCTGGTAATGAGTGTGGCCATCACCATCAGGGCTGTCATATTCATGACTCCACTGAGTTGGATGGTAAGTCATCTGCCTTTCTGTGGCTCCAATGTGGTTCTCCATTCCTACTGTGAGCACATAGCCGTGGCCAAGTTGGCATGTGCTGACCCCATGCCCAGTAGTCTCTACAGTGTGATTGGCTCCTCCATTATTGTGGGCTCTGATGTGGCCTTCATTTCTGCCTCCTATAACCTGATTCTCCAGGCAGTATGTGGTCTCTCTTCAAAGAATGCTCAATTGAAAGCATTAAGCACATGTGGCTCCCACATGGGGGTTATGGCTCTGTACTACCTACCTGGGATGGCATCCATCTATGTGGCCTGGCTAGGGAAGGATACAGTGCCTCTGTACACCCAAGTACTGTTAGCTGATTTGTATTTGATCATCCCACCTACCTTTAACCCCATCATTTATGGCCTGAGGACCAAACAAATGCGGAAGCGAATATGGAGCTTGCTGACACACTGCCTCTTTGACCTCTCCAAACTGGGTTCATAAACACAAATTCCATTCAGATCTTGAGCAATCAAGATGACTCAAGATCAAGCATTCAAGGATACCTTAGAAATTTGTAGAGCTGGTTTGGTTTGTCTAGCACCAGAAAGAGTTCTAAGATGAAGCTGTAAAAGGTATTCTTGCCTAATTTTCCAGTTTCTAGTAAGAATGTGTACGGAGTGATTAATTTTATGACAACGTCTTTAATGGTTTCAACCAACTAGTATTTGTATAAGAGATGAGTCTGGGCAGAGAATACAGATTTGGGGTTTTTCTTTCCTTAGCTTCTGACCCTTATGTTCAACTTAGTATCCTAAAAATCTCCCTGCAGACAGAAACCAACAGTTTAGTCCCCCCATACCTGGCTGATTTTCTCATAATTGTTCATTTCTCATGTGATTATTATGAAAGCAACTGTTAATATATAACCCTGCCTTCTGGCCCATTGATGAATCCGCTCCACTTGGGTCATGTGCTTATAACTCAACCAGAGTAATTCTCTAGTCAAACTGGATCCCAGTTTATCTGAGGAGATAATAAACTTGGGATCACTGATTGTGGTCATTTTCTAACACGTGAACTTGGAAAGAGAAATCTGTACCACAGCAAGATATCAAATTAGCAAGATGGGATGAAGAAACCAAGTCTCTGGTTCTCTGATTCCAATTAATTTTGGACACCCAGGTACATCTGTTACTAAGTTTTGTAAGATACCTCTATATCCTTTTAATTTCTCTCCTATTGTGAAGCTAGTTGGAGTCAGTGTACTAATAACCAGTCTTTTGCTTTTAAACAGCAGAAATTAAGGCAAAATGAGTCTGGTTGTGGGTATCTTCCTCTTTGCTTCCCAGTCCTGTTCTGTTTAACTGAACTGTAAGGCATAAAAGAAAAGGATCAAATGTAACATAGGTCTTTCTTCGTTTGGACACCACCATAGAAGTGTGCTCTGGTATGAGGAGGTTAATAGAAAACAATATCAATAATGATGCTGAAATGTGACTATTCTTTTCCAGGTCACGAGATGTTGGTGTTTGGGTTTTGTTTTTATTTTTAACTTTCTGAGAGTCTTAAATTGAATAAGCAGTATATGTTAAAAGAAGGTTTCACATGTAAAAGACACATATATTTGACTCTGGTACATGTGAAAATCTATCTTAATAAAAGATAATTTCCAATAGTGTTACAACAAGTTATTATATCTGAGTCTTAATATTTCCTTGCTACTGATGGAGGATATACAATGCTAATTCATAGAGGGCACTAAAGATTAAAGAAAATAATAAATAGAGAGTGCATAACATAACATCTGATATACTGTCTCTACTTAAAAAATATATGCCCCAAATTTCTAATTCTATAGTTTTAAGGGGTAGGTCTAGGCACCATTGGAACTGTATTCCCATGTAGGTCAGTACTCATGTGATAACTGTTCCAAATAATCTGCTTAACAACTTAGCATCCATACCTTTGGCAAGCACTGAAATTATTTCCCTACCTAGCATGTATTCTATTTCAGAACACCAGTGAAGTAGGAATCAGCTTCTAAAAACCTGATAATGATGCACTGAGTTCCCAAAGAGTAGGAAAAAGGAACCACTCTTACAATCCTTAACATAAAAACAAATCAAGATCATGAAATGGTTAAATGCATTTGATAAGATTTCCATTTTAAAATGTCACACTATTCTTTCTTTATAAGCAACCCAAAGAATTGACTATGTTCATCAAATACAAGATTAGATGTATTAAAGAATCTGATGTAAAGTCACAAAGGTATAGTCTAGCCTGCACTCAAAACAGAAATTTCTTCTCAGCATTTCCCACAGAAGTCTGCCCTACTTTATGTTTCATTCACACTGGTATTCCTTGAAACTAGCTGGGACCCACTGTTAGCCCTCAGATATTGAATTACATACTTTCAAATTGGACTAGTTCCTACCATGGCTACCCCAAAACAGAAAATCTTGTGCTTCTCCAGATATATCAGATATAACCTCAGTCCTCTCACACCAAGCAATGTATGCCATTTAACTAGTGCCTGGAACCTACACAGACTCTCAGTGTTTGGTTATTAAGAGATTAAAATCAATCCTGCTTGGGGCACCTGGGTGGCTCAGTCAGTTAAGCGTCCTACTCTTGGTTTTGGCTCAGGTCATGATCTCATGGTTTTGTGAGTTCAAGCTCCACATCAGGCTCTGCAGTGACAGTGTGGGGCCTGCTTGGGATTCTCTCTCTCCCTTGCCCCTCCCCCTCTCTTTGCCCCTCCCCCACTCACATGATCTCTGTTACTCTCAAAATAAATAAACTTAAAAAAAAATAAATCCTATTTGAATAGACCCATAACCAGTAAAAAAATCGAATTACTAATAAAAAATCTCCCAAAAACCAAGAGTACAGGGCCAGATGGCTTTCCAGGGGAATTCTACCAAACAATTAAGAAAGAGTTAACACCTATTCTCTTGAAGCTGTTCTAAAAAATAGAAATGGAAGAAAAACTTCCAAACTCTTTCTATGAAGCCAGTACTACCTTGATTCCAACACCAGACAAAGAGCCCACTAAAAAGGAGAACTATAGACCAATTTCTCTGATGAACATGGATGCAAAAATCCTCAACAAGATATTAGCCAACCATATCCAACAATACATTAAAAAAATTATTCACCACAACCAAGTGGGATTTACACCTGGGATGCAGGGCTGGTTCAATATCCACAAAACAATCAATGTGATTCATCACATCAATAAAAGAAAGGACAAAAACCACAGGATCCTCTCAATACATGCAGAGAAAGCATATGACAAAATGCAGCATCCTTTCTTGATAAAAACCCTCAAGAAAGTAGGAATAGAAGGGTCATACCTCGAGACCATAAAAGCCATATATGAAACATCCAACGCTAATATCATCCTCAATGGGAAAAACTGAGAACTTTCCCCCTAAAGTCAGGAACAAGACAGGGATGTCCACTCTCGGACATATAGTATTGGAAGTCTTAGCCTCAGCGATCATACAACACAAAGAAATAAAAGGCATCCAAATCGGCCAGGAGGAGGCCAAACTTTCACTCTTCACAGATGACATGATACTCTATATGGGAAACCCAAAAGACTCCACCAAAAAACTGCTAGAACTGATCCATGAATTCAGCAAAGTGGCAGGATATAAAATCAATGTACAGAAATTGGTTGCATTCCTATACACCAATCATGAAACCACAGAAAGAGAAATCAAGGAATCGATCGCATTTATAATTGCACCAAAACCCATGAAATACCTAGGAGTAAATCTAATGAAAGAGGTGGAAAATCTAGACACTGAAAACTATAGAAACCTTATGAAAGAAACTGAAGAAGATACCAAAAAATGGAAAAATATTCCATGCTCCTGGATAGGAAGAACAAATATTGTTAAAATGGCAATACTACCCAAAGCAATCTACATATTCAATACAATACCTATCAAAATAACACCAGCATTCTTCACAGAGCCAGAACAAACAATTCTAAAATTTGTATGGAACCAGAAAAGACCCCAAATAGCCAAAGAAATCTTGAGAAAGAAAACCAAAGTGTGGGGGATAAGCTTAGGAATCCCCCGGGCTAACACCAATGGCTTAACAAAGCATAAAGAAATACAAAGTTATAAAATGCTCACACCCAAGTTTGGGTAAATCAGATTGGCACTCCAAGAATAGGGGGGTACAAAGATACCCCAAGAATAGGGAATCACAGAGGTGCCAGGAATAGGGAGATGCAAAGGCACCCCAAAATAGAGAGGGGGTACAGAGCCCCCAAAATAGAGAGGGAAAGACAAAGGCCTGAAATAGAAACAATGCAAAGGTGCCCAATAATAGGAATAACAAGACTAGATATTCAGGGTGAAAGCACCCCAAATTTAGTACTACAGCAGAAAGCTGCTTTCACAGGAGGATAGGGCCAGGTTAGGTCAATTGGTGAACGGGACTATGGACCACTGCGCTGCTGGCAAAGCAGCACAGAGCAGAGATGGTTAACAAAAGAAAAGGTGTCTTGTTAACCCTGAAGTTATTCACCCTATCTGTCTCATCCCCTAGGCTAGCAAAGATAAACAGGCGCGGTGCCTCCTGGGCACCTCCTGTCAGCCGTTAACAACCATCTACCAATCTGCCCTGCACCAGGATTTTGTTTTGTGTTGACCCTAACCCCAGGCACTGTATATCTTCAAAATCCCCTTTTCCCCCCTCACATCCCCAAGTTAATGTTCACGGTTTCTTTGTCTCTTTGTGCACCCCCCATCATGTTTGTAAGCCTTCTGATCTGAATAAATACGGGGCAAGGACCCTGATGCAGTACTCTTGTCTTTTACCGGACATTAGCCATCTCTCACTTTAATCCTGTATCTGCTCTTTTGCTGGCCAAAAGAGAACTTTAGACTTAGAGTCTATGACACCACAGCAGGAGGCATCACAATCCTCGACTTCAAGTTGTATTACAAAGCTGTAATCATCAAGACAGTATGGTACTGGCACAAAAACAGACACACAGACACTTAGATCAATGGAACAGAATACAAAATCCAGAAATTGACCCATAAATGTATGCTCAACTAATCTTTGACAAAGCAGGAAAGACTGTCTAATGGAATAAAGACAGTCTCTTCCACAAGTGGTGCTGGGAAGACTGGACAGTGACATGCAGAAGAATGAACCTGGACCACTTTCTTACACCATACACAAAAATAAACTCAAAATGGATGAAAGACCTAAATGTAAGACAGGAAGCCATCAAAATCCTTGAGGAGAAAGCAGGCAAAAACCTCTTCGACCTTGGCCGCGGTAACTTCTTACTCAACACATCACCAGAGGCAAGGGAAACAAAAGCAAAAATGAAATACTGGGACCTCCTCAAAATAAAAAGCTTCTTTCTGCACAGCAAAGGAAACAATCAGCAAAACTAAAAGGCAACTGACGGAATGGGAGAAGATATTTGCAAATGACATATCAGATAAAGGATTAGTATCCAAAATCTATAAAGAACTTATCAAACTCTACACCTGAAAAACAAATAATCCAGTGAAGAAATGGGCAAAAGAAATGAATAGACACTTCTCCAAAGAAGACATCCAGATGGCCAACCGACACATGAAAAAATGCTTAACATCATTCATCATCAGGGAAATACAAATCAAAATCACAATGATATACCACCTCACACCTCTCAGAATGGCTAACAATAACAACTCAGGCAACAACAAATGTTGGCAAGGATGTGGAGAAAGAGGATCTCTTTTGCACTGCTGGTGGGAATGCAAACTGGTGCAGCCACTCTGGAAAACACGATGGAGGTTCCTGAGAAAATTAAAAATAAAACTACCCTATGACCCAGCAATTGCACTACTAGGTATTTATCCAAGGGATACAGTTATGCTGTTTCGAAGGGGCAGGTGCACCCCAATGTTTATAGCAGCACTATCAACAATAGCCAAAGTATGGAAAGAGCCCAAATATCCATCAATGGATGAGTGAAGATGTGATACACACACACACACACACACACACACACACACACACACACACACACAGGAGTATTACTCGGCAATCAAAAAGAATGAAACCCTGCAATTTGCAACTACCTGGATGGAACTAGAGGGTATTACTCTAAGCAAAATTACTCAGAGAAAGACAAATATAATATGACTTCACTCATATGAGGACTTTAAGATACAAAACAGATGAACATAAGGGAAGGGAAGCAAAAATAATATAAAAATGGAGTGGGACAAAACATAAGAGAATCTTAAATATGAAGAACAAACAGAGGGTTACTGGAGGGGTTGTGGGAGGGGAGAAGGGCTAAATGGGTAAGGGGCATTAAGAAATCTACTCCTGAAATCATTGTTGCACTATATGCTAACTAACTTGGATGTAAATTTAAAAAAAAAAAATTCCTGTTTGAAAAACGGGAGACTGAATTTCCTGTAGGGAGTCCAAGGATTTTCCCTGTCTCTATGCAGGACCTACGTATTTTCCCCATTAATAGCCTTTTGCCTCAAGCCTCAGGCATTGCACTCCTTGGTTTCTCTGCTAGTAAAATAAGGGTGGGCAAAGCTCATCCCTGTCTTGTAGTGAATGATCTCACAAAGCTGGAGGAGAGTGGTACAGGCACTCTACACTCAGTGTGGCCACCTGCTTCTTCCCTCTGGACCCCTTTTGTAACTATTTTTGAATTATTTTTTTTAACAGAATTATAGTTAAGTACCATCTAGTTGTTCATACCCCTATGAAATAAGAAGAGCTTATTTTTATTTTTGTGTTTTGATTCTAGGCATATGAATGAAAGTACCCTCACTTAAGTATTTACACACCCACACACCCACACATGGTGCCAAGACTGGGCTGTAATGGTGAACTAGACAAACAAGGTTCTGGTCTTCACAGGGTTCTTAGAAGGAAGTAAGCAACAGCCCTAGATGAAAGGGTTTCAAACACTTAAGAACTTCAATATTCTTGCCTGGTCTTAAAAATCAGACAGTATGAAATAAACAATGTATCTAACCTTGTACTTCTGACGAGCAACCAAAAAAAAAAAAAAACCAAAACCAAAACCAAAAACAAAACCCTACCTAAAACAGTGTGTTACCAATGAAGCCATTCCATTACTTAATTCACTCTAGGTTTGAATGAATTTACCTCCTAATAATCCTTTTTCTAAGAGACTTCCAGGGTTTGTCCTAATAAAACCATAGTAAAAGAACAGCACTGGTTTGGTTCCTATCCTTTTATGCTAAGTATCCATGGATGTTACTGGAAGCACTTTCTAAAAATCTATTTCTCAAGTCTATAAACAATTCCCCAGGGATTCCTCCTATACAAAGACATGGTCTTTTTAACGAGGTCTGCTCAACCCTTTGCCAAGACCAGGTCTGTGACTTACTAGTTCATTCCTCCCCAAGCAGAGAATGGAAACTTCTCCCCTTCTGCTAATGCTTGAGGAGTGACTTGGAAGCATGGTGGGCAGAATATGAGTTTATTTCTCCATTTTAGCCTGTTTTACCTCCTCCACACATGAGCACCCAATAAAATGAAAGTACAAAGACAATTTCTGCTACTCTTTATTACAGGAATTACTTTACTTCTGCCTATACCTGACCTGCTGTCTACTTTGCTGCCCAATCCTGACTCAACAGTCAATTCCTTCAAACTTAAACTATATCAGACATTGACTTCTACAGCATCATGGCAACAACATGTGATGTACACATCATGGTCCCTTGCTATAGGCAGGGTCAATAGTTTCTACACATTTGCCTTGCAGTTGGTTTCCAGGCACAAGCATTCCCACATCATATTCCTAAGCCCCATAATGAGCTATTTTTGCCACACACATCACGCTAAGGTCAACAGCTCAGACATACAGTTTCAATTCCCTTTCATTATAACTTATGGCTCCAGAGCTGGCTTTTTGTGCCTCATCCTATTTTTTCTCCCACACTTACCTCCTACTTTTCTCCTTCTGTCATAGATTTAGAGAAGAGAAAGGCATAATATTATGTAGTTACCAGAGCCATGAAGATTCCACTGGTGACAGAAAAAGATCCAAACTTTAGCCCAACTAGCTTGTGGCTGAGCCTTCTTTCTAGTGTACGTTTTGCATTTTTCTTTTCATTATTTCCATTCTGTACCCTGATGTCACAGTCCCCATTATAATCCAAATACAAACACATAATAGATGCACAACATATTACTGTGGCCCAGAGTCTGGCACTGGCATGGGCACCTTTCTGTCTAACGGGCTGAGATTGTCAGGAGACGCTCTAAGGAACAAACACACTGCTGTAAAGATGCTGGCTGTTAAGAAGGTGAGGCAGGAAGGCTACTACAGGAGGAATCTGTGGCTTGCCTTCCTCTGTCCCTGAGAAAGGAACAAAAGTATAGGATGGATCGGAGATCGTCACAACAATCCTGTGAAGTAGGAGAGTATGCAATTACTATACCCATTTTCCCATTGAGGACACTTACAATCTTTCAGACATGTGGGATGTTTCAGATCCAGATGTAATGAATGATATGCAGGCATGTGACCTCGGAAGTGAGTTTGTCAATCTCGTTTCATTCAAATGTGAGAGATACTTTATAATCTTTACAATCTTCTTTCAACAGTTTTGTGAGAAGTTACTTGCTGCATTAAGGCCATTTCAGTTTCTCCATCCATAAAGTGAAAGTAAAAACAAGGCTCACAGGTTTTCTGATCCTGAGAGTCAGAGAAAAGGGCAGGACCAGGACCTACCTCTCCTTAGAGTCTGAGATACAGTGATTTTCCCAGCTTATGCTCAGAGAGGCGTGGCCTGGGCAGTGTCGCAATGCATTTCTCTAGTTAGGAGGTCAGAGAGTTGGGGTCAAATATGGTTTGCTCAGTAGCAGCAAACACCAGGCAAAGCATCCTCTACTGGTATTAGCACAGCAACCAGCTCTGGATATGGCTCTGGATACGGACAATTATCTTTTGGCTTTTTGGTAAACCCCACACAAAAGGTTTCCTGAAGGCTGGATCTACTTCATAACCCTCACTGACACCAATTATGGCACCAATGAGGACCAGGGAAGAAGAGCATGAGCTACGGACAGGACAAAGTCCTGAGTCTTAACACCAACAGGTTATCTCACAACTGCTCTGATCCTCACCCTCAGCCCTGTCATACTTCCCTCACGGGGGTGTCATGCTCATTTGACTGAGCCTCAACTTTTTCAGATGAGTGACTTTGGCCAAGTAGCAACAGACCACTGAGCCAGGCAAAGGACTCCCTGGATCCTAGGCTCAGCTTAGTTCAAGGGCCTCTGTGTCAGAGGCCAGGTTCACCAAGAGCCCTGTGGGCCAGGCAAAACTCCAAGGCCTCTGGCTAGGATGGTGGTTCAGTTAGTCCTCCTCATCCAGGGAGCAGATGGTCAGAGGAGCCGTGTTGTTAGCTCCAATGCTATAGCAAGGACTAAAGTAGGGCAGGAGACGCCCAGGGAAGGGATAGTGGGGGAAAGTGAAAATGTGGGAGCCATTGTCAGTCACATTATAGAAAGAGATATCATGGGCCTCATAATCCAGGAAGATCCCCACCCGGCGGGGAGGGACCAGCAAGGACAGGAGGGGGTATTCATCAGTGCCTGCTCGGTACTCATTTCCCTTCCGCAGCCTTATCACCCAGAATCCATAGTGGGGGGATAAATAGACCACCTCCTTCCGGTCTACATTTTCCTTGCACACTCCCAGGCCCCATTCTGACCTGTCTCCCACTTCCACCTCCCAGTAGTGCCGGCCTGAAGAGATGCACTGGCTGCCCAGGACGATATTGTAGCGGTAGAATCTCTCAGGATTGTCGGGCAGATTCTGCTTGGTATCTCCATAGTGCACGCATTTTCTGTCCTCAGACACAATGAGACGGGAGTAAGCAGTGTCTGGATCCAGGCGCACATCAGCTGGGGGAAAAAGATCCTGGTTGGTGACACTGACACATGGCACAAGGCACGGGTGTGGTCTCTTTGATGAACACAGCCATGGGTTTCTCAAAGATGGGTGGGACTGAGGCTAGCTGGGGCATCCAGAGGGCACTGAACCATTTTCTTTCTCTAGGAGGGGTCCCTCCCACTGCCCATCATAACCTTTCCTGGTATTCATTACCTGCGTATGTCTTCAAAATCTCTCTTAGCCCCGGCACACGGCAATCTGTCTTTAGCTCGAGGGAGACTGGTTCTGGTCGCTGTAGGCTCCAAGACTTGCTCCTGGCAGAGAAGTGGTGACCCTTGAGGCCAGAAGACCGTTGGGACCATCTGGGCCTTCCTTTACTACAGGAAAGATGGGCTTGGCCAGGGACAGTCAGTGGGGTGCCCCTCCACAGCAACAACAGGCAAAGCAGAGATGTGATGATTATTTGCCTGAGCCTGAATGGATTGTGGTACAGAGAGAACAAACACATTTTGTGCTGGGGGAGGGTCAGATGTGTAATGGGTGCTGGGAGAGGCAGCAGCGTGCCACAAAGGAGGAAGGCCAATACCCAGGCTGGAGCACCAATGGAGACATCTTTTTTCCCTTCTTGGGCAACCTACTTAAGACTACATATTTTATAACTTTACCTGAAATTCTTATTGGAACTACTGGAAATGAATTTGACTGACTACAAAGAAGGAAGAAGGCTGATGAACAAAGCTTCTTTAGCAAATGTAAGGAAAGATGATTATGGACCAGCAGCCACTCTTCTGTAGGTATGGGGTCTACATTTCTTCCCTACTTCTGCCTCTGGTCGGGCCCCACTATTCTTCACAGGGCTGCCCTGGAGCTCCAAGGACGTGAACATACCTGTTTAAGACTTCCTGAATGCCCTAGAAGGAGAAAAAAAATGCAGCACATGAGTATGTGCTATTCCCCCCTTTTTTTTAAATTTTATTTTTTAAAATTTACATCCAAATTAGTTAGCATATAGTAAAACAGTGATTTCAGGAGTCGATTCCCTAGTGCCCCTTACCCATTTAGCCCACCCCCGTCCCACAACCCCTCCAGTAACCCTCAATTTGTTCTCCATATTTATGAGTCTCTTCTGTTTTGTCCCCCTCCATGTTTTTATTTTTATTTCCCTTCCCTTATGTTCATCTGTTTTGTCTCTTCAAGTCCTCATATGAGTGAAGTCATATGATTTTTGTCTTTCTCTGACTAATTTCACTTAGCATAATACCCTCCAGTTCCATTCACGTAGTTGCAAATGGCAAGATCTCATTCTTCTGGATTGCCAAGTAATACTCCACTGTATATATATACCACAACTTCTTTATCCATTCATCCATCAATGGACATTCGGGCTCTTTCCATACTTTGGCTATTGTTGATAGTGCTGCTATAAACATGGGGGTGCATGTGTCCCTTCGAAACAGCCCACCTGTATCCTGGGTGGGATACTGCTGGGTCGTAGGGTAGTTCTATTTTTAATTTTTTTGAGAAACCTCCAGACTGTTTTCCAGAGTGGCTGCACCAGCTTGCATTCCCAGAGTATGTGCTATTCCTTGGAGGGACCAGATAACATCGAGCCCTGGGAGGGGGTTTCTCTAAGGGAAAGGGAGGTGGAGAGCAAGGCTGGACTGGTTGACTTCAGGCTCCACCTTGACTCTCAGGCCAGAGGGGAAGGACTGGTATGAAGCCAGAGCTGCCTGAGCGCTGCCCTACCTGCAATGTGACAAAAGGTCATGCCAGGCATTAGCAGAGGGGAGAAGGTATATGGGATCAATGTCTGACAGACTCTGGTGAAGACTAGCTAATTCTCTCCTGGAGTCCCATGCCACCTTTAGCTCTCATTCAAAGTTCCCAAGAAAACCCACCACTTACCTGCAGCATCCAGCGGACAGGCCTCTGAGACCTCTCTTCCAGCTCTGCAATCATCCCCCACAGCACCCGACTCTGCTGGATGAGCTCATTACGATTCTGCTCCAGTTTTTGCACGGTCTCCCCCTCTTCTTGCTCTAGGCTGGTGAGGGCTGCGGCTGCTTCTACCTCCAGTTGCCGACCTGATGGCTGTTTTTTCTTTAATAATCGCCGATATTTCTCAAACTCCCACATGATACTCTGCTTTCGGGTTTCTACCTGGATCTATAGAGCCAGGACCAGAAATCAGTACTGCTACTTCTTGTAAGGGCCATCCAGGACTGAGGGAACTGGCACATGCATACACACATACTCTGGCACGTGCTGGTACCAACTGTGTATCAGGCCCTGCAGAAGCCAAGATGAAGGATACTGATTTTCCTACCTCTCCGTTCCCAGAGCAACAGTACATGCTTCTGGGTCCCTATTACTACTCTTCTTGACCCTAGTGGGGCCCAGGATGTTATCTTGGTACTCTATGCTCTAGGCTCTTTTCTATTTTCAGACTAATATATTCTACCTTCAGAATAATGACCAGGAGGATTACTCTTAGGTCTCTAAGGCAGTGTGACTTTACACTGTTAGTGTTGCTCCTTATGGATATTCTATCAATTCAATATGCTCTTTTAGGTTGGTTCAACGTTACCTCCTGTGGATCAAAAGTTCTGACGGTTTGGTAGTTAATGGTTCTCAAACTTATTACAGGGATGAGTATCCAATATTCTAGTAACTTAACTTTTAGTAAATATGCTCTCACTGGGGAAAGTGAAACAGAAACAATGTATTACTAAGCATTATATAAATCTTACCAGTGTGAACTTATGCATACCTGAATTATGTAGTTTTCATTTCTCACATGTGAGGACACAAACCCAGAGGTCATCCCTTTATCGCTATCAAGAAACTGAAATTGAGAGGGTACATAGCCTGCCTGAGGCCACACACTTGGTAGAGAATGCTGGTTGGAGGACCCCAGGGTCTCTGACTTGAATGCTGCATCTGGCCTCATACAGATGAGGAGGCTACTGCAGGCCAGCTCCAGGAAAACACAGGGACCACACAGTCTCCCCTCCCCAGGTGGCAACCTGCCTTCCAGCTGGCAGTTCGCTTCCTCTCACCAACTTCCAGCTTCCAGGCCTCATCTTGCTCTTTTTTCAGATGCTCCAAAGCCTCGTGGAGTTTCCACTGAAAGAAATAAAAACCTCATGAGGACACTTCAGGCAGCCCAGGATGTCAATGAGGCTTCCTAGCACTGGCAGGAAAACAAGTGTCCCTCAGGCAGGCAGAATGAATGCTGGAGGTAAAGGGAGTGCCTGGGGTTGGCGTGGGGGACAGTGATTCCTGCCCAGACGACACTGGAGGCAGGACTCTGACCATTTCAGCTCCCACAGTTTCTAAGTTTCTGTAAAATAGAAGAAAAGGTCCATTTCCAACCTTGGACATTCCTATCCATGCCTATTTTTATCCTTATCTGCCTTGTTATCCTATAGCCTCTTAAAACCTTGTTATTCGGAGTAATGTCCATGTGGGTTAGCAGCATGCATTCACATTACCAGGGAGCTGCTAGAAATGTGGAATCCTGGCCTCACCCCTGACCTACTGAATCAGAACCTGAATTGTTCACATACATATTAAAAGTAAGAAGCTCTATCCTAGAATATTACCACAAGAGATTACTGCTGGAAAGCATAAAGTGTTCTGATCATATTAACCATTTTATTAAAGATTTGCCAGGTCCCACATGTGGCTTCAGCACTAAACCTACATTTAGTGCTCACAACCCTTGAACATTATCCCTATTTTGTAGATAAGAAAACTGAGGCTCAGTGACTGAACTCCCCAAGGTCATTCAGCTAGTAAATAGCTGGGCTGGGATTTAACTCCACTCTCTAACTGCTATGCCAATATTTCACTGCCTCCCTATTTTAAAACTCAAAATAAAATGAACTAGGAAGTGCTTCTAATTTTTTAGAAATCATTTTTTCATAGAAAAACACCTAATTTGGGAGATTTGTTTTACATTCTTACATTCTAAACTCAACTTCAAGAAAGAGAAGACTAGTACGAGATCAGTGGATCACAGAAACACTAGGATAATGAATCTGATAAAGATATGTCAGCATGGGCATCTGGAAAAAGAGCAAAAAGCTGGAAACTGATGGGGGGAGCTATAGAAAAGGAGCAGCAGGTGTAACAGAGATGACCCCCCCCCCCCAAAAAAAATAAAAAGAGTAGGGAACGGAGAAAGAACACTGGATGAAGAGCAAGAAGACCGAAGTCCCAGCCTTTGATCTTCCTTTAACTTATTTAACCTAAAGTCAGACATGCCTTATAATGTAATATTAGATAATCTCACTTAATCCTAAATGACTCAGCCATGGTCCCTTCCAGCTCTAAAATCATTTATCATGATCTCAAATTTCTAAGCCTCAGTTTTGTAGATAAAGGACAGAGTTGAGGTGACTATTGCCAAATGATTATTTGTGGCATTGCTAAGAGGAGTTTGCAGATTTTGCTGGGTGTGGCCTTGACAGCTTCATGCCCAAACTCATTCAAGGCTCTCAGAACCTCAGCCAAACCAAACTGGTCTCCTTCAAATTCTCAGTAAGGAAAGCATGTTTGGGCTAGGCATTAAGCCATGCTAGGCTCGGGGATAGGGTGTGGAAGCAGGAGGAAAGGAAATGCAAGGAGAGGTGTGGCTCACTGTATCTGGTCCCCAGCATCAGTGGGTGTGGGGAGTCAAGGGAATCAGTTAGTCTCTGGGGCTCCTGGTCAAGTCCTTGATCTAGAGACAGCCAAGAGTGGGGCAGGGGAGAGACTGGGGTGGCTGGCCTCCATCTCCCACCTTATACTCCCAGGTGGCATCCTCCATAGGCACAACACTGTGGTCCTCATGCTCAGGGGACTGGCTGCAGGCCTCACACATGATCAGGCCATCCACTTTGCAGAACATCTTTAGCTGTTCCCTGTGAAGCTCACACACATCACCCTTCAGCCCCATTCCTGGATGCAGCCCTAGCAGACGAACTTTTTCTACAACATTGGCCAGCTGCCAATTAGGCCGCAGGTTCCTTGGCTGGACAGGAGCCCGGCAGAGGGGACAGGTGTAACCCCAGTTCTGGGATTCTCCTGGAACCTCCCAGAGTCCAGAGAGACAGCCATGGCAGAAGCTGTGACCACAGTCGATGCTCACAGGCTCCCTCAGAAAGGTCATGCAGATGGGACAGGCCACTTCTTCCACGATGGCTTCCACCAATGCTGCAGGATCCATGGCTCCTTCTCACTCCCTCCTCAGAACATGAACAAAGCCAGGCAGAGGTAGTCAAGGCTGAGAAGGAAAGAAAAAAAAAAATAACAGGATAAAAATGTTCTTCTGTTGAAGAGCAAAGGGATCAGCAAAAAGGATAGTGATTGAAAAAAGCTAACTTTCACCTTTGGATCCTTTATTGACCCTATTTAATAAGTGTTGGCCTTCCCAACTGAAGTTCTGACTGAGTCATATTATTCATACCATCGTAGAGACAGCTGGGGTGCCTAAGTGAGTGGATATTGGGAGTTTTCTGTTTTCATTCATTTGGTCATCCCTCCTCTGAGTTTGTTCACCAGACCATTCCCATTGTACTTCAATCAAATTCTCCAAACCAGCTTTGTTTCTCTTGAGCTTGGTAAAGGTCCCCAAAAATGTGATGTTTCAGTATCCAAAATAAGGCCAGAAATACCCCTAGGTATATATACTTCAAGGTGCAGAAAAGGTAATAATACTAGATGCCCATTGCCTATATGCTTAGTTTGTTTTCTTGTGTTGTATATTTAAGTGTAAAGTATAAGGGAACCAGCAATATTTTCTCCACACCCTCTAAAGCTCTGCCCATTTCTCCAGCACTAATATTCACTAAGATGACAAAACACTTTCCTCAGCCTTCAGTGATATGTTTAGAAGCAAAGATGAAATAACACCCATTGCAAGATAAAAACACAGGTCATCTGATGACAGTCAAATCCACATTGATGAAGGCACTACCCCAGCAAGAAACCTGAGATTTTTGCCAGGGCCAGATATAAATATGGAACTTGAATGGTCAATGGCAGGTTCTTGGCTCAGTAGGCAATTATTTGTTCACTTCCCAAGTTTGTGTGTTCCTGGCTAGAATCTGTAAAGGGAAGAGCCATGTTGGTCTTAGTCACAGCTGTATCCTCAGAGCCTAAACAGTGCCTGTCATGCCATTATTGTTGAATAAACATTTGTTGAATGGATAAACCAGGTAAGTATAGGAAATAGCTCCTAGACACAAAATGCTTTTATAATTTGTCAGGTAATTGAGAGCATATCATACAGTAATAAAAACAGCAAACACTCCTTAAGCACTTCCACTATGCTCCAGGCACTTTTCTGAGTACTTTACACAGATTAACTCAGTTTATTTCACAACCCTAAACAGAAACCATTATATTACTGTTCTCCTTTTACAGATGCTTGGCCCTGGGCTCTACCATTCTATCTTGGGCAAATTACTTAACCTCTCTAGCTTCAGGGTAGAATAAAATTTCGAGAGAGAGAAATCACTGTGGTTTAGGGTAGTCCAGTAGGCTTCCTGAAGAAACTGGAGCAGTTAGTAGATTTTGCAGGGCTCTCTGCAGGCCTTCTCATCGACCTCCCTGCCTCCTGATTGTCTACCTCCCCGTATCACTGCCAAACCGTAGGATCCAGTATCCTAAAACCTAGTTTTGTGAAATCACTCACCTACGGAGAGCCTCTCCTGGTTCCCCACCACCAGTCCAATAGGAATCTCTCTCTTCACCCCTGAAACAGCAACTGTGCCCAGTTAAGCAAAGGGAGAAACTTCCACGCTTTCCTGAACCCATGTCTTCAGGGTTATTTCTATTTTTGCAGCTTGAAATGACTTCTCCGTGATCCTACTCTTAACATCATTTGATACACAGACACACATATGTTTATCACCTTACTTCTCACACTAAAAGTTTCATGAGGATAAGGATATTCTCTTATTTTGTTCACTACTCTATCCATCAAGAAGAGTTGCTTCAAACATTTTTTCAATATGAAAGAATTAGTGTATATATAGTAGCTTGGAAGTGGAATATCCTCATCTAATACAGAGTGGCACCGAGAGCTACCACCTAAAGTTGGCACAAAAGTAGTTATTATCTATGATTTAAAGCAACAAAGATCAACAGAAGAATGCAAATAGAAATCGAAAACTGAGAACATGGTGGCAGTAGAGAGGTAAGGCAAAGAAATATCCAAATAATAAATCAAGAAAAAACAGCAAAGCATATCTTAAGATTTCAGAGTCATAAAGATCTAAATATGAAAAAGTTGAAAGTGGTGGCCTCTGTAAGAAGGACAGCGGCAGGGAGCTATTGCTCTTCCATATAAGACCTGCTTTATTGGTTTATTTTTTATTATACATAAGTTACTTTCACAAAAGTTGAATTATTAAACGTTTAATTGCTTCGACCTTGCCTTTGCCGGGGTGGGGGTGGGGTGGCAATCTGGGAAAGGCATTTGAGGGCGGAGAGCTGAGCGTGGAAAAACCTCGAGAGGAGGGATCAAAGCTGAGAGAGGGCGAGGGAGGCGGTGACCCCGGGGTTTCGGGAGCAGAGGGGGATGGTAACCTCCTGGCTGCACGACGCGGGGCAGGGCCCGCGGAATGAGGACGGGTGGGGACAGAAAAAGGTGAGCCTGCAGGACCGCTGACTTCAGAACGGGAAGAGCTGTCACCCACCTCCCTCCTCAGCCGGGACTAGCGCCCCGCGGCAGAAACTGAAAGAGTAGACAGACGCCAGGTTCCCGCGGCTGCTTGCCCCCAGCGACACGAGCCGCTGGTCCAGCCAGCGTAACACTTACCGCCGGCCGGAGATGAAGGCCCCAAAGCTGTTAGCTCCTCTGCCTCTCCAGCACGGCTCCTAGGCTCCGCCCGCAGGACCGGAGCCAATGAGAGGCGGGCAGGGCCCGGGATCGCAGTGGGAGAAACCAATCACAGGCAGGGATCGAGACAATCCTAGCCAATCGGAGGTTGGCTCTCGGAGCGCCAGTGTTTTTTTTCTGCTATGTGGGTTTTTCTGGCTCCTTCCACTCAGAGTCTCTTAAACTGTGAAGGGGCCCAGGAGTTAGTCCCAGGACAGGTGGAAGGGTTGAGAATCGCGAACGACGACCCCCAGGCCCTGCTGACTCTGGTCCTAAGGAACCTCGCGGTCTCACCCTTCCTCTCCGGCTGACTAGAGGCTTTTCACAGCGAGCCTTGTTCCTTTTGGGTAATAGCACCGGATCTAATACTATTCATTTGCCAGTTTTCTGTGTTAAAGTCGGCGGCATATGAGGTCAGTCACGAGTAGTTCTGTGACCCAATTTAGCAGGGCTGGGCACACATATGCAATTTTCTGTACGATGAGCGACCTCTCCTGGGCTCCAGGCTGCAGACACAGGGTTCTCATGAAAAAAACCCCTCCTGAATTTTCCTGGCGAACTCTTATCCTTTAATACGTATGCAGGCGACTTCTCATCACTTTTTGCCATAATCCACTTTAAAGTTAGAGGCAGAGATGGAGATTAAAGAGTGCGCTTGTCTTGATGTATGGAAGAATTGAATCATTATGTTGTACCCCGGAAACTAATAATAACAATGTATGTTAACTAACTGGAAGCAAAATAATTACTTCTAAAAAAAGTTAGAAACAGATATTGGGAGCTGGTAGAGTAGAAGTGGAATCTCTGATTACAAATCGTCATTGATTTTTTTTTTTAATTTTTAAAAGACTGGTACCCCTCTCTCAGCCAAAGACACAGATACCGTCGTGTGCACACACAAACTGCTATTTTAAGGCAGTGTTTTGGGTTTTTCTTCGTACTCACAGCACCTTATCCTTTTCCTGATACTTAGGTGTTTACTGGATAAGCAAGGCATAGCCTGTCCACGTGGAGAGTAACCAGGAAATGCTCCAATTGAAACCCAGTTCCAAATGATTTCATTGCTGGGTCTGTACGCTTTGGATCCTCATGCCAATGTCAGGGTCCAGACCGTGGTTGGAACAATGAAGAGTGAGGACCAGAAAATTCCTGAAATAAATGAGCAAATAAAAGAAAAAAGATGTCACTGATGTCTGAGCTACACCCTCTTCCTCACCTGGATCTAGAGAAATGACTGCCGTAACAGAAGAGTGAATGGACTAGTGAAACAAGCCACTTTAAACTTTTATTGAGCATCAACTTTTTGCAGCTCTTGTACTGGATGCTGGGATTACAGCTATTGGCCATAAAGTGTCTGCTCTTCAGGAGCTCAAGATCAAGTCAGTTGTGCTCTGGAGCTTTGGTGAAATTGAACTAGTTAATGGGGGAGATCCTTTTCATTTGTAACTTGCAACTGTCCATGACCATAACTGACTCTCAAAGGCCCAGACAAAAGGGCACCTTAGGGTTGCTGGGGGAGAGGGCTTGTGTTCACCAAGGGAAGGCTGGATGGAGAGCATTTGAAGACCTATCAGCCTGTCACCTGTGCAGAGAAGGTGTCCTTTCCAGCCTCCCTAAGGGTGCCTTGTTTGCTGTGAAAAGCAGACATGTGTATGCAGGCGAGGCTCTATTTTGGAGACACTGCAAGGCTATAACTGCAGACTGCAATCCTCTGCCTGAATCCAAGACAGACCAGGACAAGGTGAGTGGCTAGCTGTAAGATCCTGTCTGTGCTGTGGGAGAAGAATGTTACCATAGGAAAAGCAAAGACTGAGAACTGATTGGGAGGCAGGGAAGGAAGTGAGGGCATTGAGGAAGTGGGGCTAAGGAAGGGGTAGGGAAGCTGGTACAGTCCCTGAAGCCTCACTAGGCTTCATTCAAGCTTAGGCTTGAACTTTAGAGGGTAGGAGATAGTTGCCTCTGGTACTGGCATAACAATCAGAAGGAAAAGCTGTGATGGGTGGAGGCTAAGAGAAGTGTCTCTCAGACAATGGATACTTGCCCCACTGTACCTCAGAAGTCTCCTTCTGGACCTCTTATACTAGAGTAAGACCTCCTGCTCCTCCAGTGTTTTCAGTTGTCGTCAGTTTCCAGAGAGCAAAGCTGACACTTACCCAGGGTCAAAGTAGGGAAGTTAGGGTTTCCCTCCCCCATCCACTCAGCGTTAGCCCAAGCTAAGAGGGAAGAAATCCCGGCTCAGAGCAGACCTTTGTTAACACTCTCACTTAGTCTGGGGAGAGAGTCAGGGATGGAGGGGCAAGAGGAGCCTAGAAGCTAACACCTAGAATTCTGTCTAGAGGAGGTAGAGAGCCTTCTTCGAAGTGCTCCTGAGTCACTGGAGGCCAGTGAAAGTGATTAGGAAGTCTCTAAGAGTGTGTATTAGCTATTAGGCATCCCAAGAGACTGAGAACAGGATGTAGAGAAGGGAGCAGCTGTAGAAGCAAAGGAAAGGAGCAATAGTAGGAAGAAGACCTACTTCGGTGTGGCTTCAGCATGAGATGCCATGAATGGAAGTACAGGACATGTATGTGTGTTTGTGTATGCGTGATGTTTTAAAAAGAATACATTTTTATATCATGTTTTATTTATAGTTACCAAGATATATTTATACTGGTGATAGTTGCATATAACAGTCAGGAAGGAGTCTGGATGGTTGACTGCAGAACGAGTCATACAATACTGTTAATGGTTTTGATCTTAGTGTTATGTTGGATTAAAAAATAATAAGAAATAGCTTTACAGTTCATTGTATTGGTATCTATTTAGATTTCTTTAAATTTTGAATGTTTCAGTAAGTAATTTTCCTCAGTATCAGTGTTTCCATGATTTATGAATGTACAATTATGCAAAGTTGTGATATTGTGATTTATAATAAGAAATATATGTTTGGTCTTTCCTATGTTTGGCTCCTAAAACCTTTGGAATTTCCTCTGTGATGAGAGCCACAAAGGTGTCTATTGTTATGTTAATGAGATGACTTTTGGACCTCACCTAAGGATGGGGGCTGGTTGCCAAGAAAACCTACAGTAGTTAGATGGCTGTAAGTTTCAGTCTTGCCCTCTGGCCTACCTCTGATCACCAGGGGAAGAGAGAAGGGTTAGAGGTTGAATCAATCACTGTCGGCCAAAGATTTATGTAATCAGTCATGCCTCTGTAATGAAGCCTCCATAAAAACCCAAGAGGACAGAGTTGGGAGAGTTTCTGGGTTGGTGAATGTGCGTTGGTACTGGGAGAGTCGCGCCCCTGGAGAGGAAATGGAAACTTTGTGTCCTTTTCTGTAGCTTGCCCTGTGCATCTCTTTCATATGGCTGTTTCTCAGTTATATGCTTTAATGATAAATCAGTAATCCAGTTTTGTGAACTGCTCTAGCAAATTAGTTGAACCCAAAGAGGACCTCTGGTTTATAGCCAGTAGGTAGTAGCACAGGTAACAACCTATGTGTGTGTTGGGGGGCTGGGGGGGGGGGTAGAGGGGGCCGGTCTTGTAGGACTGAACCCTTAACCTGTGGATCTGATGCTAGTTTTGGGGTGGATAGTGTTAGAACTGAGTTGAATTCTCACCCTGTATGTGTTTGAGAATTGCTTGTTCCTGTGGAAAAACCTCTTCTACTCCTTCACAGGTTGAAATTGGGTCCAGCAATCCAAATTAAACGTATTGTCTTAATTTTGAGTTTTCTTCATTTCTAGACTTTTTCTTGATTATGATAGCTAATATTATGCATTTACTACTACTTTTTTTTTGTTGTTGTTCCCTGAGAGACTTACCTTTATTGCCAAAGGTCTAATTTGTCATTTCACTTAAGGAAGCTGTTAATTTATGGTTATTTTAACTTTCTTTTTTCCTGATGTTATTCTTATTATATTACTCTTTATTTTACTTTTGCCCATTTTCTTTTCTTTTTTTTCACTTTTTGCATCAGTTTTTAGTTTATTTATTGGGCGTATAAAGTTTTCTCTAAATTTATGTCAGGCTATATATCCCATAAATTGTAATGATGCTTTCATTGCCATTAAATAAACTATAACTATAGTTTTGAATGTAATTTTCTCCAGAAATTGTTGAATTAGGTTTTTTTTTTCTTTTTATTAAATTGAAGTCTAGTTGACACACAACATTGCATTAGTTTCAGGTATACAACACAGTGATTCGACAAGTTTGTATGTTATGCTATGATCACCATAAGTGAAGTTTTAAATATATGAGTACAGTTGACCCTTGAACAGCATGAATTTGAATAGTGCAGGCCCACTTATACATGGGTTTTTTACACTATACTACTGTAAGTGTATTATCTTCTCCTTATAATTTACCTAATAACGTTTTCTCTCCTCTAGCTTAGTTTATTGTAAGAATAATACAGTGTATAATACATGTAACATACAAAATATGTGTCAGTTGGCTGTTTATGTTATTGGTAAGGCTTCTGGCTAACAGTAGGGTATTAGTAGTTAAGTTTTGGGGGAGTCAAAAGTTAAATGTGGGTATTTGTGCAGGGTGTATGGGGTGGCTAATGCCCTTAACCCCCACATTGTTCAAGGGTCAACTGTAATTTTTTTTAGGCTTGCTATTATTTTATGACCACAATGCATAAGAATTTATTTTAAAAAGTTTTTTTTTAATGTTTATTTACTTTTGAGAGAGAGACAGAGCACGAGTGGGGGAGGGGCAGAGAGAGAGGGAGACACAGAATCCAAAGCAGGCTCCAGGTTCGGAGCTGTCAGCACAGAGCCCAACGTGGGGCTCGAACCCACAAGCTGTGAGATCATGACCCTGAGCTGAAGTCGGACGCTTAACCGAATGAGCCACCCAGGTGCCCCAAGAATTTATTTTTTAAATGCCATTACAACCTTGCTTTGGGAAAGTATTTTGTGGCCAACTATGTAATTGTGGAATTATTCAGCAGGTGATGGAAAAGAAGGCATATTTCTATAGTAGAAAAGATTAAATTGATGTAGTTGCTTTATCAGAGCATAATAGAGTTTAGAGGGATTTGGCCAAACTCATTGCCTTGGACATGGGTAGCAGAAGGTTGAGTTAGGAACCAGCCAGACAAAATGCTGACTAATAGTAAGGGTTGAAAGTGTCAGAAACATATTTTAATCAGAGAAAGGACTTACTAAGCAGTATTAGGTAGCTCATTGGTGATGCAGGCAGGAACATCATTAAATTACTCTGTAGAAATGTCACTACTACCTCCATTGAACATAGCCAGCTCATATTTTACTTCCCATATTGGCACTAGAAACTGTCACTAGAATCTCTACCTCTGCTTTCTCTGGAAGATGGATTCTTCTATTAACAATTTTCACCTGAATGATTCAGTGTGGCATCTGCTTTTCTATGTTCTTAGCTTCTGAATCTACTTCTTGCAGGTTTGCATGATTGACAGCACTTAGATCACATGCTTCCACACACAGTAGTAGATTGGATTATTGTTTCCATCTATTTTCTTGTTAGGGTAGTGTTCAACCCCATCCAAGGTCTTATGACTCACAGTGCCTCCTGAGAGATGGAGAATATTTCTCCAGGCCATTATCAGAGTTGGCAATGTGGCTGTCATGGATCATTGGAATGGGAGCTAAGGAAGTGTTTCAGTTTCCTACAGACCATTTATGAGATACGCTCACACTACTTCTTCGTATTATCCCTCTGCCACAGTAAAGACATGTCCCAGAAAGGAACTCCCCCTTCAGCTTGAGTCCTGGATGAGAAGACCTGTGGATCAGAGTCCCAGCAGACTACCTGCAGCCAAGGCCATAACATATGAATACAAAATGTTTGTTGTAAGCTCCTGTGATTTTGGAGTTTTTGTTATGGTAGAAAAACCAATTAATTAGCCATGAAGGTGACTTTATGGTTTTCATCTTGGGGAGATGTAGAATCATAAGGAGGGAAATTCCTCAAACACAGAAAGATCAATCCAATGATGAGTGGCTGCAATGAATGACAAATTTCCACCACAAACAGTAACTCTATATTCATAAAATTTAGAAAACACACATGAATTCTCAGAACAAAATGTAGTCCCCATGTTGTACAATAGCATTTCCCTAGTCAAAAAGAAGTTCAGAGCCACATTGCCATCATAGGTCCTTAAAGAGAAATATAATCTTATTTATGGAGGAGGCAGAAAGGAAAAAATGAGGGAAAAAACAAAAAGATTGATGGTTTCAAGTTTTCAAAATTGTTCTCTTTGTCAAAATGTGTCTATTGTTTAGTGTCTAGAGCTAGACTCAGGAGTGTCTCTAATTAAGAAGTTGGGAGTGGTGCTGATTCCCACAGAATGTGAGGTGAAAAAAAATATTTATATAAACAGTCTTCTTTTTGAGGAGGATGGTATATGAAAAACTTTTGTTTTCTCAATTTAGAAATTTTCAGTGTATCATTCTTCTCCTAATTATCAGTATGTATGTTATAAAACCGCTACATTTTCCTTTCCCTTTCCTTTGTCCCCATACTTTCCAAGCATCCCAGATGCGGCATTGAGAGTATGCCTTATCTAAGGATACACTATCTACTTTCTTTTGAGCAGGATGCATGATATTCAACAAAAACAAATTTCAAGCAAAGGTGAGGGCCCAACATTTCCCACAGTCCTTGTTATCTGCTTTTTTTTCTTTGTATTTCTCTGTATCTGCTGTGGGATTCCAAAGACTCCAGCTCTCTCCAAAGTGGCTACCACAGCTACTTACTGGCCTGGGATTCCTGTGAGTCTGGCCTTCTTGGGAGGTTTTTCATTATTCTTTACATTCACGAGCTAGACAAATCATGACAGCTAGTTCCTGAACCAGAGCTACTATTTTCTTCCAGAACCTAAGCTTTCCAGGACCCAGAGAGGCCTATTTTGGTCTAGCTATGTCTTCCTATATTCTTGCTTTTTCTCATCGAGCTTTTGTATTTTCCAGAACTTCTATAAATGTTGTCACCTCTGTTCATGGTTAGTAAGCTATGACTCTAACTTCCTTTACTATTGCATTTCCCCCTTTTTTTTGCTTTCTATCATTTCAAGCAGGTCCAGATTGTTGTTTTTTTTAAACTTCTAACATTAGCAACATATCTTCTCTACCACTTGTATGAGCAACACATTTACTGGATCAAAATGTTCTCCAGTGCTCCCTCATTTGCCTTTTCAACTCAACTCCAAAGGAGGATACTCTCCTCCTTCAATTCCTGACACACCCTTAGTTTGTCTATTACCATTTCTAAAGTTCATAGGTATCCCTCTCTCTCTTCATTAATACACACTGTCACTATTTTACCTGCTAAGATGGATGAGTATACAGCTGCCACTATTGTTTCCAAGCCAATTGGTTACCAAAGCAATAGCATTCTTTTTTAAAAATGTTTATTTATTTATTTTGAGAGTGGGGGGTGGGCAGAGAGAGAGGGAGAGAGAGAATCTCTAGCAGGCTCTATTTTGTCAGTGCAGAGCCCGATGCAAGGCTCTAACTCATGAACTGTGAGGTCATCACCTGAGCCAAAATCAAGAGTCAGATGCCCAATGAACTGAGCCATCCAGGCACCACCCAAAGCAATGACATTCTTGTTATAGATTTCTTTTAATTATTTATTGGCCTGAGGATTTATGATAATTTTATTCACAGCTCTTGCCCCCCTGCAATTCAAAATAAGGTTGCTTCTTTATCTGCTTACTAATGACATTTATTATTCTTGGAACCACATTCCAGATCTCTGAAATACACAGCTTTGATTAGGGTGTAACTAATAAATGAACCAAGTGTGATTTTTGACGCATAGTCAATGTTCAGAGACAGATTTTGGACAAGATATGCAGTTCCTTAGAAGCTAGTTCTACCTCCATCCTGGATACAACTTAAAGGAGATTACAAAGAAGAAGGAGGAGAAGAAAACCACCAAAATTTGGGGAAACATATATAGTGCTATTTACTGCTTCATTGTAGTAACATCTTAGAGGCCTAAAATAACCTCACTAAATCTCTAGCTACTTTGGGGTTAATTCACCCTTGGTCCACTTAGAATTACTCCACTCTTACCATTTGATGTAATGGAGAGGTTCCCTGCCTTCCAAGGCAAATCCCTGACTCCACAAATCAAGATCTTATGTATGTGGTACCATTTTCAGTTTGAGACCTAAATATGAGGGGCTTTGCTCTGCCTACAAATGGTCTTGCAAAGTGGGATAGTCCTATGCTCCTTCCCCAGTCTGCAGAGATGTGACCTGAAGGACACAGATGATTAATACAGTATAAACAGTAAACATGGAGTTCTAATTCTGCCTGGAAATAGTCATATGTAGACTCAAAAAGATATTCCTGGTAGAGGGCCCAGCAAATGCAAAGCCACAGAGGTACCATAGAACATGAATAAGAGGAGAGATTCTGGAGAGATCAGCAGGCACCAGATCATGCAGGGCTCATTCTCCTTGCTAAGAAGTTTGAGTTTTGACTTTATCTGAAGCCACAGTGAAGTTTTAAGATGGAGACTGACATGTTTAGATATGGAAGTATACCAGGGAACAGGGACTTGGAATTTTCAGTAAATTGTTTAGCCACAAAGTTTATTACCAAATGGTCACTCAAGAGCTTATGTACCCCAGTGTGATTTGAAGAGTTTGAAATCAAGAAAATATTTATACCTGTTCAGTTATATTTATAATCCCTTTTTTCTTCCATTAACAAAAAATTCCACACTAAGGAATTTCAGTCTTCATTGTGCCCATTGCTCTTTCCAGCAATATAAAAGATTCTTATGGGTATACTGTGATCAGGCACAGTTTCCTTTAAAGTCTTTTAGGGTTTGACCCCCCAACTTTTAAGATCATTTTTATCGGGGCGCCTGGGTGGTTCAGTCGGTTAAGCGTCCGACTTCAGCTCAGGTCACGATCTGAGTGTCCGTGAGTTCGAGGTCCGTGAGTTCAAGCCCCGCGTCGGGCTCTGTGCTGATGGCTCAGAGCCTGGAGCCTGCTTCCGATTCTGTGTCTCCCTCTCTCTCTGACCCTCCCCCGTTCATGCTCTGTCTCTCTCTGTCTCAAAAATAAATAAATTAAAAAAAAATAAACATTTATAAAAAAAGATCATTTTTATCAATTGTGAGTATGGATGAGAATAATAGATGATTTAGAGCTTTGAAATACTGCCCTCAGTGATAGTTATTCAGCCAGCACTGTGAAACATGGTCTTAGAAGTTAGAGCTCCGTACCATGCAAGACTGTGCAGTAAAAAGGAAGGCCGTTATGAAATAATGCTAAGGGAAGATCAAGATTCAACATTGCACCCAAGAGGGTTTTGGGAAGATGGCAACATAACTTTGATTTCCACTTTCTAACTTTGTATGTCAAAAAATTCAACTAAGAAAATAAAATTTAACAAGAATATACAATCCTGTCACACAAAAGAAAGGAAAATTCATTCTAAAATTTGGGATTCCTGTGAATCTATTGAGAATATGGTAGAAAGCAGCCTGACCTCCTTTGGGGGAAAGCTCTCATGAAACCATGTTGGGAGGCCTTCACTTCAGAGCCTCCAGTATTTGGCACCTGTGGAAAGAACTCTGCCTCATGTCTCCATGGGTCTTCTGGCCAGCTTACCTGGGCTATTTCTCATAACCTTCCTAAGAAGAGGCCCAACCTACTGTTCATTGAAAAGGCAGAACATTATGAGAACCTGCATTAGCTAAGACCAGTGATTTGTCAAACCATAATTCATAACCATGAGCAGATAAAAGGAAGCTAGTAATGTGGAAAAATATCAGAGCTTGAAAAAAAGATAACAAATATGAGAAATCAAATGGCCCAGTAAAAAACAGGGAAGAAACGAGAGGACCTTAAAAAAAATGAATGTGCAACATCAGCGAGAGCTGAGAAAATCCTGTCTTAAAATAAAAAGATGGCTATAGAAGAAAAGCAATGTGTAAACAATAGCAACTTGTTAGAAATAATGACAATAAAGCAGAGTGTGCAAATTTTGTAGGGAAAGTTTAGTTGGTTTTGAACCAAGAGGGGGAAGAGATAGGAGCATTTTCTTGAATCCCTAAAACTCTGAGGTGTAAATTAAAAGAGAAAAGAAAAGAAAAGAAAAGAAGAGAAAAGAAAAAAGAAAAAAGAGAAAAAGGAAGAAGAAAGAAAGAAAGAAAGAAAGAAAGAAAGAGAAAGAAAGAAAGAAACTGAATAGAAGCAGAGTAGCCATTTCTTTTTGCAACAATGTTCTGGGTAGATAGCTCAAGTCTATCATGTATAGTTCTTTGTTTTTCAGCAAATGTATAAACTTGGTCAAGAAAAGACAAGAGACATGGAGGGCAAATATAAGCATTCCAGCAGCAAAGAAAGGAGGGGATGGAATAGATGGAATGAACAATAGCCAAGGAAATAACTAGGAAAAAATTTCCATAAGCTAAAGACCCAAGTTTAAAGATGCTTGCTCATTCATTAAATGAAAGATCCATACCTAGATAATTTCAGATGAAATTTCTGAACCCTAAGAAAAATGAAACTATTTGGCATGCATCTAGACAGATACTTGCAAAGTAATGCTAAATCATAGTGGCTAGCATGTAAGCTCCACAAAAGCATTTACCTGTTCTGTTCACTGATATATTTCCATCAATTACAAGAGTACCTGTCACATATAAGTAAATATTAATGAATGAATTAGCTGGCATTAAGAAATCAATCTTTACCTGAAGTCATGAAAATATTCTTTTATATTGCTTTGGAAAATTTAATTGCTTTGCCTTTTATACTTCTGTTTACAAAAAAATTGATATTTGTGAGTGGTATGAAATCAGGGTTCAAGTTTAACTTTTTCCATATGGATATTCAGCAGTTCTGGTACCACTTATTAAAAGTAGCCTCCTTTCCTTATTAAAAGTGCCTGGGTGGCTCAGTCGGTTAAGTGTCAGACTCTTGATTTCTGCTCAAGTCATGATCTCATAGTTGGTAGGATCCAGCAGTGCCCCAGCTCCGTGCTGACAGCTCAGAGCCTGCTTGGGATTCTCTGTCTTCCTCTCTGTCTGCCACCCCCACTCTCACCCCCCCCCCCCACTTGCATGTGGGCACTTTCCTCATTGTCACATAGTGCTACCATTGTCATATAACAACTGGCTGTAAATCAGTAGGTGTGCTTCTGGGCTTTTATTACTAGCATTGGCCCAGTTGTCCATCCTGCACCAGTATCACACTTTCATAATTATTATAGCTTTATAATAAGTCTTGATATTTGATCTATCAAGTTTTCCCATGTTGGCTCTATTTTTTTTAAATGTTTATTTATTTTTGAAAGAGAGACAGAGCACGAGCAGGGGAGGGGAAGAGAGAGAGGGAAACACAGAATCTGAAGCAGGGTCCAGGCTCTGAGCTGTCAGCACAGAGCCTCATGTGGAGCTCGAACCCATGAACCCATGAGATCATGACCTGAGCCAAGGTTGGGCTCTCAACCGACTGAGCCACCCAGGCACCCCGCATGTTAGTTCTATTCTTTAAGAGTGTTGTGGCTACTTTTAACCATTTATATTTTGCTATAACTTTTTAATTAAACTTATCAAGTTCTGCAAAATGAGCTTTTAGGATATTATTAAGATTACATTGAATCTGTAGAAAAATTTGGGGAGATAATTAAATTCTTCACATTATTGACTTTTCCTATAAAGGAACATGGGATCTCCCTCCCCGCCCCCCCCCCCCCCATTTATTTTAGGTCTTCTTCAGTTTCTCTTAAGGATGCTTTCTGGTTTTCTATGTAGAAGGTCCTCTATATCCTTTGTTAGATTTACTCTTAGACATGTGATTTTTCTATGCCATTGTAAATGATTTTAAAAAACCATGTCTACTTTATAAATAAATACACTGGAATTTTGTCCATTAACCTGTATTCAGCAACCTTTATATACTTATTAATTCTAATTATCTAATTGGTAACCTTTATGTAGTTACTTATTAATTCAAATTACTTATGAATGGATTCTTTTGGATTTTTATACATATACCATCACTAATCCACAAATAATGATTAATTTTTTTTCTAAATTTCATATGATATGTTTCTTTTTCTTGCCTTATTACAGGCTGTTAACACAAGAAATCATTTTTATCTTCAGGTAAAACCACGCTTTCTTTCAATGTGAGTATTTGTGGCTCTGTATCAACACATCCATCACTATCTTTTAACAAAAAAACAATGGCATTACTCATTTGCAAATGGAATTTGAATACCTTGGAAACAAGAGAACACTTTCTTACTGGAGAGATTTCCTTGTAGATTTTTCTGCATCTCCTTTGCCTTTACTCCAGTTTAAGCCAAGATAATCTCTTGTCTAGGTGATAGGAATAACTTTTTCACTGATCAGCCCCACTTAAGATCTTTCCTACCAATTACTGTCCATGCTGTGGCTAGTATGATCTTTCAAACATGAGTCAGTCTGTAGCATCTTCTCATTGATGTTAGAATGCCAGGATGAAGTTCATACTCCCCAAACCAGCTCATAAGGATTCCATGAGCCACCTTGGTGCACCTCTCCATCCCCATCTCCAAACACTCTACCTCCATCTTTTGCCTGCTAAGTCCCAGATGCAGTGAAATTATCTCACCACTTCAATGTGTCATGCTTTCTCTCGCCCATCAGCTTTCATATGTTTTTCTCCATAGTAAGAATACTCATCCCACTCCCTGTTCTGATGAATTTTTAGCTTCGGGTATCTGTTTAAACATCCTTCCTTAGGAAGACCTTTCCTGACCCTAATCTTGGTGGGACTAATTTTCTCTTTTCTTTTTATTTCACTTAAAGCATTTAACATTATGAGATTATTTTGCATACTTATGATGAGATCTTTTGTCTATTTTTACAGGGGGGATGGATACTGATGCACATATTTTAAGAGGAGATTTATGGTCCTCTTTCATTCACTCTTAATACCTGTCCTTTTGTTGATGTTAATTCATAATTCTCAACTCTATTTATTACTTCAATTGAGGCATGTTTAATGAGAAGGTCCCCTTAAATTTTTGGTAGCAACAGCAAGGACCAAGCTGCCACAATTTTTGAATGGAGATTTTTCACAGGAACTTTTCAAACATTTTTTTCACTTGTTAGAAGAATAAGAATAGTATCTTCCAGAGTAAGATAGACCATGATATGACTTTAAAAATAATAGCATATCCCTATAGTATTGTTTCAGTATTTTTCATAAGAAATAAAGAAAATTGAAATTCAATGCAAACGGCGTTAAAGGGTCCACCCAACAATGGAGAGCTCTGGCTGAGGATATACTCAAATTCTTGGCTTAGGAGGCCCTAAATGATCTGAACTCTATGAATATTGAGAACATGGAGCTTCTGCACTAACTCCATCACATGTACTTGTGTTCAATCTCTTGTAGCTCCAAAATACACTTTTAAAAACTCCTTAGAACTATCGATTCTGCATGTATTGCCCATTTCAGTCCTTCTCTTCACATGCAAACCTCTTCAAAGAGTTGTCTACATCCACTTTCTCCCTTTCCTTTCAACCCACTTACTCCTTACTTGCTGCATTCAAGATTCGCTTCCCACAAGCCTTTCTCAAGGTATCAAGTGAATTTTTTTACTTCCAGCCCTACAGTGCTTGATCTCCCAGCAGCCTTCTGTACTGCTTTCCACTCCTTCTTCCCAATGTATTTTCTTCCTCTGACTGTTGTAGCAGTATCTCAGCCAAATTTCCTCATACTTCATTGGCTCTTCCAGTTGTTTTGAGTAATAATAATGAACACGAACATTCAGTGGAGAATTGCTAATATCTCATTTTATTTTTCGTCAAACTGAGGTTAAGCCTAGTTGTACCATGAGCAAATAGTTGGACCCCAGTTTGGACACAAATGTTTCCTGACAGAACCCCACATTTAAAGAACCACCGTACATTGTCCCATTTCTGGGGGGACAAGTGAGATATGATTAGTGGATCAAAGAAGAAAGGGTTAGTTTGAAAGGAAAGGAGAGCTAAGATGCAATGGAAGGGGTTCAAATTCAAGACCGAGGAGTTAGGTCCTTGGTCCTTGAAGAGTCATCCTCAGAGCTACAGCCCATCATCCACGAGGCTGCAGCTTCCCCACCAGACCACGAGGGGGCAGCATCAAGAAGCAAGAGGCTTCACCGTGTGCTTCCCCACCACCCTTGGATAGGGAATTTGGGAACCTGAGCAAGATTATCAGTGGCTGTGCGCTTTCTGGTGCATGCTGTTGCCACCGTTCAGTTGCTCCTTTTTTTCCAGCACAGATCATCCTTTCTCTATCCACCCCATGGCACTTGCCTTCCCTTCAGTCTCCTGAGCCTTAGGATAAACGGTAATAGAGCGAAGCTACTTTGGGTAGGAGTTTAGGGCGCAGTTTTCCTTGGCTGCCTGAGTGGAGTGCGGCTTTTTAGGGAGCTCGGAGGAATTCATCCTTCATCATCCCACACGCTCCCCAGGGCCCCGGAGAAACTATATTTGCGCGATGGCCTTGGGCGGAGGCACTACTGGTGAGTGAGCCTGGCTCAGCCCGGAGCGGGGAGCTAGACCAGGAGATCCAGCCACAATTCATTGCTGGGGGAAGCCGGCCTCTGCTCAGCTTGCTTGGCCGCTTGGAGAGGTCTGTCTGCGCGCGCACTTTCCGGATTACAGCGGCCCGGGCTCCCAGACCTTGTTCAGTGATCTACCCAGAGAGGATTTTCTTCAAACACTGTGAGGCCCATTCCAAACTTTGTCTATCGCTTGAGCCAGGAAGGAATCCCCGGTTCCAGCCTCCTACACTTCACTGAAGAAACAAGGCAAGGGGAATGAATTTATCCAAGGAAATTATGTGTGTGGGACAAATACATGTGTGGTGGTGGTGATTAGTAATGAAAAAGGAAATTGAGAAGCTGCGCTGTAAAGTGAAGTCGGAGCTACCCAGTAAAGGGCCTTGAATGCACCCCAAGTGGTTTCAACTTAGAGGGCTATGGGAGCCACCAGTAACTTGCTAGACAGAGCCTGACATGTCTGGTTTTGCTGTTTAGATGGCAGTGATGCAGAAGGTAGATTGAAATATCTGGGTGTAGAGGCAGGGGGGTGAGTTAGAAAGCTCATAAGAGCAGAGTGGATGATATAATGAGGTTGGGAGGGAAGGCGGGTGTATTAAATAAGAGGAGAGGTCATCATAGAGTAGTTGGAAAAGTAAAATCATGTGTGGAGGTAAAAGAAGAAAAATAAAGATGGGAGTAGCTGCCCTGAACTGGATTTGGAAGAGGTTCTATTTGGGACGAGAGGAGCATAGGCCCTAGGCTATCCAAGTAGAACTATGAGGAGGCAGCAGGTTATAGGGTTGGTTCTCAGGACAGAAGCTTAGCACAGGGTTGTATGTGAGAGAAAGGAAGTTGAGCCTGGTGGTTATGTGATCACCAGGGAGAGGAGTGGCAGAAAGGGGGGATGTGCCTGTGTTCACCCCCTAGCACCAGGAGCAGCGTGGACTGCTTTTCTTTCCACGTCTCAGCTGCATCTGGTTTCCGTGTCATACCCCACCCAAGCACAATCTGGGACTGACTGTCATGCAGGTGTCCAGAGATCCTGATGAAAAATTCTGTTCTATTCTTTGTTGGGGGCTGAAAATGATAATCTTTCTTTAGCCCATCTCCCTACCTCCCAGAACACCAGAACTGCTTTCCACAAATTTCTTTGATTAAAACAAAAATCACCAGGGGAGAAGGGATACTGTTCTTAATCAGATTCCTCGACGTCCTGCCCTGGAAATTCTGATTCTCTGGGCCTGGAGTGAGACGTGGGGGATCGTCTTCTCAATAACTGCTTCAGATGAGTCTATCAGGGAAGTTTGAGAAATGCTTCTCAGGCCTAAACACAAGTCTGTCTCTTGAAGCCAGTACCAGACTGAACCCTTGCTTTCTGCCATAAGTCAGACTAGGGTGGGTCTTAAAGGCAACTGCAGGCTAAGCCTCACACTCTGGACCCAAACCAACCGTAACCTCAGGTGCACTAGAAGAGCTAGGGTCAGTGTGGAACCTTCTGGGCAGGTCTGCTGTGTTGGAGAAGTAGTTAAGAGCAGTGTCCCAGTCCACAGCTTCAGCTCTGGCAAAGAAGAGCTGTTGCATGTTTTCTGAGTGGGCCGTCACACACTGACACTAATGGGATCTCCAGGGAAGTGAGTATACAGAGAATCAGAGCACAGAGAGGCTGGAGTTCAGAATTGCAAGTATTTAATCTTCTGTTTGCTACCATCATGACTCCAGTGCCCTTCCTTGTAAGTCCTTTCTCTCCTCTGAGTTATGACTTAATGCTGTTTCTTCTTTTCCCTGATGTAGACCCTGGACCTGGCATGCAGAAGCCTCAGCTCTTGGTTCCTGTCATGGCCACTCCAAATGGAACTCTGGTCCATCCAGCATACTTCCTGCTGGTGGGAATCCCTGGCCTGGGGCCTGACATACACTTTTGGCTGGCTTTCCCCCTGTGCTTTATGTATACCATGGCCACCCTGGGAAACCTGGCCATTGTCCTCATCATCCGTGTGGAAAGGCGTCTGCATGAGCCCATGTACCTCTTCCTGGCCATGCTTTCCACTATTGACCTAGTCCTGTCTTCTGTCACCATGCCCAAGATGGCCAGCCTCTTCCTGACAGGCATCCAGGAGATAGGATTCAATGTTTGTCTGGCCCAGATGTTCCTTATCCATGCTCTGTCAGCCATGGAGTCAGCTGTTCTGCTGGCTATGGCTTTTGACCGCTTTGTGGCCATCTGTCATCCACTGCGGCATGCTTCTGTGCTCACAGGGCCTACTGTGGCCAAGATTGGACTAGCTGCCCTGACCAGGGGATTTGTTTTCTTCTTCCCTCTGCCCTTCATCCTGAAGCGGTTGTCATACTGCCAAACACATATGGTCACACACTCCTTCTGTCTGCACCAAGATATTATGAAGTTGTCCTGTTCTGACACCAGGGTCAATGTAGTATATGGACTCTTCATTATCCTCTCAGTCATGGGTGTGGACTCCCTCTTCATTGGCTTCTCCTACATTCTTATCCTGAAGACTGTGTTGGAGCTGGCTTCTCAGGGGGCAGCACTCAAGGCTTTCAATACCTGCATCTCCCATCTCTGTGCTGTCCTGGTCTTCTATGTGCCCCTCATTGGGCTCTCAGTGGTGCACAGGCTGGGGGGCCCTACCTCCCTGCTCCATGTGATTATGGCTAATATCTATTTGCTACTACCACCTGTGGTCAACCCTGTTGTCTATGGAGCCAAAACCAAGGAGATCCGTTCACGGGTCCTCCATATGTTCTCACAGGGTGGCAGGTGAGCAGAATAACCTCCTTAGGGCCTTCAATCCGTGCCAAATCTGGGAGGATTAGGATCTTGTTGAATGTCTCCATGATTGGAGCATCCAACCCATCGGGCTGTCAGCTTCTAAATATTTAACTAGATCTTGGATTCCTGTTTCCAGGAAATGTGTTGATTCAGAAGTGTGGTTCTGAGGAAGTTTTGTTCAGGCTGAAGAAGCATCCCCAAGCAAAGGGTGCTCCTTGGAAGACTCCGACATTGGCAGGAATGAGTCAGTACTAAGTCATCTGCTGGGGGTAGCCTGTACGAGTGTGACCTTTCTGCTGACATGGTGGTAGAGCCAGAGAGGCAGCAGCCGGCACTGTTAATCAGCTGTGCCCCCAGCAGCAGGCTTTTGTGAAGGAGGTTTGAACGTCATACCTCCATGGCTGCCACAGCATCTGACCTTGGACATTTCAACCATGTAAGACCTGTGGTACAGGAACTTAGGTGTTTTCTGCCTCCAGCCCTCAGCTGTATTTAGTTTAATGTTTAATAGTTTAGTGATGTGTAATTGATACACAATAAATGGCACACATTTAAAGTATACAGTTTGAGGGGCATCTGGGCGGCTTAGTTGGTTAAGGTCAGTTAAGTGTCCGACTTTGTTTTGGCTCTTGGTTTCGGCTCAGGTCATGATCTCACAGTTTGTGAGCACAGAGCCTGCTTGGGATTCTCTCTCTCCCCTCTCTCTGCCCTTCCCCTGCTCACTCTCTCTGTCTCTCTCTCTCTCTCTCTCAAAATAAATAAACTTACAAAATTTAAAAAGTGTACAGTTTGATAAGTTTTGACATGTACACACCCATAAAACCACACCACAGTCAAGAGAGTGAACATACTCATCACCCCCAAAAGTTTCCTTATACCCCTTTTAAAATCCTTCATTCCCATCTCTCCTGGTCACTCCCTGCTCCAGTTCCCAGGCAACCACTGAAATGCTTTATGCTACATTAGTTTGCATTTTCTAGAGTTTTATATAAATAGAATCATACAATATGTACTCCTTTTCTTGCCTTGCTTATTTTACTCAGCACAGTTATTTTGAGATTCATCCATGTTGCAGCATGTATAAGTAACTTAATTCTTTTTACTGCTAGGTAACATTCTATTATATAATTATGCCATAGTTTGTTTATCCATTCACCTGTTGTTGGAGATTTAGGATGTTTCCAGAATTGGAAACAAATACAGCTTCTATGAACATATAAGTCTTTGTATGGACATGTGGTTTTTTTTCCCTCCTGTGTAAATATTTAGGAATGAAATGGCTAGATCATACTGGAGGTATATATTTAACTTTTTAACTGCCAAACTGTCTTCCAGAATGGTTGTACCATTTTACATTTCCACTAATAGTGTATGGGAGTGATACTTTTTTGGCATCTCAGCCTACATTTGGTGTAGTCTGTATTTTTTATTTTAGCCATTTTAGTAGATTTGTAGTAGTATCTCATTGTGACTCAATTTGTATTACCCTAATAAATAGTGATGTTGGCATCTCTTCATGTGTTTATTTGCCATCTGTAAATCATTGCCACTTTTCCATTGGGTTGTTTGTTTTGTTATTGTTGAGTTTGAATTTTTTAAAATATACATTGCATGTAAGTCCTTTATCAGGTATATACTTTACATTTCCCCCAGTCTGTGACTTGTCTTTTACTTCTCTTAAGCATCTTTATAAAACACCAAACATTCTAACTGGTGAAGTCCAGTTTATCAAGTTGTTGTTTCATAGCACACACTTTTTTAAAAAAAAGTTTTTAATGCTTATTTATTTTTGGGAGAGAGAGACAGAGAGAGAGAGACAGAGAGAGAGAAACAGAGCATGAACGAGGAAAGGCAGAGAGAGAGAGGGAGACACAGAATCTGAAGCAGGCTCCAGGCTCTGAGCAGTCAGCACAGAGCCTGACGCAGGGCTCCAACCCATGAACTGAGAGATCAGGACCTGAGCCAAAGTTGGATGCTTAACCTACTGAGCCACCCAGGTGCCCCTCATAGCACACACTTTTGATGTCATATCTAAAAACTCATCACCACAGTCACACATACACAAAAAACATTATTCTTTTTCCCCCAGAAGCATTATAGTTTTAGGTTTTACGTTTAGCTCTGTGATCTATTTTGTGTTAGCTTTGGTATGTAGTGTAAGGCATGGATCAAAGTTGATTTATTTCCATATGGACATCTAGTTATTTTAATGCTACTGGACTATCCATGGTCAACTCTGCTTTTGTATCTTTGTAGAAAATCATTTATCTATATATGTGTGGGTTCTAATTCTGGACTCTGATTCATTGGCCTATTTTTCTATTTTTATGTCAATACCACATTGTTTTGACTACTGCAGCTTTATAAGAAATCTTGCAATCAGTATTGTCAATTCCCTTTGTTCCTTATTTTCAAAGGTGGCCTTTCATGGGAATTTTAGCAGCAGTTTAAACATTTATATAAAATAGTCTTTTAGAATTTTGATTTGAATTGTACTGCATTGATATAGGTCAATTTAGAGAGAATTAACATTGTTAATTAGTGTCTTCTAACTCATGAACAAAGTATATATCTTCATTTTTAGGGTCTTTGGTTTCTTTCAGAAATGTTTTGTAGTTTTCGTTGTACAGATTTATCATGTCTTTCACCAAATTTATCTGTATTTTATATTTTGATGCTATTATAAATGGTATTTTTTAGTTAAAATTTATGGTCATCCATTATGTTAGTATAGAGAACTGTAACTGATTTCTTTATATTAACCCTGAATCTTGCACTTTGCTAAACTCAGTCATTTCTACAAGGTTTTTTTTTGTATATTTCATCAGATTTTTCTACATAGATGATCATGTTGTTTGTGAATAAAGACAGTTTTACCTCTTTCATTTCAATTTGCATACATTTAATTAATCTGTTTGTTTGTTATTGTATTGATAAGAAATGACAGGACATTGTGACTACAAGTGATACCTATCCTGTGATCTTGGGGAGGAAATATCTAGTTTTTTACTATTAAGTATGTTCTATCAATTCTTGAGAGAGATATTGAAATATTTAGCTATAATTTTATATTTGTCTGTTCATGTAATTATATCACTTTGCTTCAAATATTTTGAAATTTTCTTAACAGGTACCTAAATATTTAGCATTTTTAAATTTCTTCTTAATGAATTAATCTTTTATCATTATGAAGTGGCCTTCTTTATTTGTGGTAATATACGTTACTCTGAAATGTACATTGTCTGATGTTAATAAAGCCATTTTAGCTTTCTTGTAATTAGTGTAATCATGATATATATTTTTCCCCATTCATTACTTTTCATCTATTTGTGTCCTTTTGTTTGGAGTGCCTTGTCGACGGCATATTGTCAGATCTTACATTTTTATCTGATTTGATGACATCTGTATTTTACTTATGGTATCCCATTTTCTCTTTGTACCATCTGTTTTCCCCCCTTTTGCTTTTCTTTCTTTTTGATTAACTGAATACTTTCAGTGGTTCTGTTTTATCTCCTTTTATTGTTTATTAGCTGTCACTGTTTTGTTATTTTAACGGCTGCTTTAGCATTTATAATATATCTTATCACAGCCTACTTTCATTTAACCATTCAATGTGTAGAAGAATTTTACAATACTGTATTCCCATTCCTCTCCTCCCAAACTTTGTGCTGTTTTTGTACATTTTGCTATTATTTATTTTATAAATCCAACAGAAAATTATTTAGTTTTGTTAACAGTCAATTATCTTCAAAGAGGTTTGAATAGTAAGAAAACAACTTTGTGTATTTACCCATGTTACAATTTTCACCAGTCTGCATTTCTCCCTGTAGATGCCCATTATTTCTATTTGGTATTATTTTTCTCTGCTTGAAGAGTTTCTTTTTCTTTGTTTTTCTTTTTTTAATGTTTATTAATTTTTGAGAGAGAGAGAGAGGCAGAGTGCAAGCAGGGGAGGGGCAGAGAGAGAGGGAGACACAGAATCTGAAGCAGGCTCCAGGCTCTGAGCTGTCAGCACAGAGCCTAATGAGGGGCTCGAACTTCTGAACTGTGAGATTGTGAACTGAGCCGGAGTCGGATCCTTAACTGACTGAGCCACCCAGGCACTCCGAAGAATTTATCATATAACTTGTGATGTGGTCTGCTGATAATAATTATTTCAGCTTTTTTATACTTAAAGCATCTTTATCTTGAGCTTCTTGCATCTGTGAATTTATAGTTGTATCAAATTTGGAAAACTTTTGGCTGCTATTTTTTTGTAATCCCTCCCCCTCCTCATACCAAGGACTCCAATTACATATAATTAGGCCACTTGAAGTTGTCCCACTGCTTGCTGAGTCTGTGTTTGTTTTTTATTTACTTATTTTTAAGTTTTTTTTTTAACATTTATTTATTTTTGAGAAACAGACAAATAGAGCATGAGTGAGGGAGGGGCAGAGAGAGAGGGAGACACACAATCTGAAGTAGGTTCCAGGCTCTGAGCTGTCAGCACAGAGCCCATCGCGGGGCTCGAACCCATGAACAATGAGATCATAATCTTATGACCTGAGCTGAAATCTGATGCTTAACTGACTGAGCCACCCAGGTGCCCCTGTATTTGTTTTTTAAATATTATTTTTTTATCTGTGTTTCATTTTGAATAGTTTCTAATGCTATGTCTTCAAGTTTACTAATCATTTCTTCCACAGTATACCCTCATCCAGTGAGTTTCACATCTCATACATTGCAGTTTTTATCCCTAGAAGTGTGATTTCAATTATAAAAAAATATCTTTCATGTTTCTACTTAAATTTGTAATCCATTTAATGCAGTTCTAATTATCATCTTAATGTCTTCATTGTGTAGTTCTAATATCTGTTTCAGTTCTGGATCAGTTTAATTATTCTCATTTTGGGTCATTTTTCTTCTTTGCACGTCTGGTAATTTGATCACCTGCGAGACATTGCAAATTTTTCTTTGGTGCTACATATTTTTGTAGCCCTGTAGGTATTCTTATGCTTTGTTCAGGCAATCAGTCAAGTTATTTGTACATAGTTTGATCATTTGGGTCTTGCTTTAAAGATTTGTTAGGTGGGACTAGAGCAGTGCTCAGTCTAAGGCTCATTATTCTCCACTACTGAGAAAAGGTCCTTTTGCATTCTGTCTGCAGTGCCCTGCGAATCTTGAAGTTTTTCAGTCTGGCTGGTGGAAAGAGTCACTGTCCTTGACTCTGTGTAAGTACTGGATAGTGTTACCTTTAATATTTTCAGGGAGCTCTTTCCCCATCTTTAGGTAGCTTGCTCACCTGCATGTGTTGATCAGTACCTCAGTTGAAGGAAGACCCTCTACATCTCTAGACTTCTCTCTCTGTGTAGCTCTTTCATCTTTGATACTTTCTCTTCCAATCTAGCTGGCTTGATCTTCCAGAACTCTTTGCCTCCATTTCCTTAACTTAGGGTGTCCTCTGGACTCTGCCTAGGTTCTCCTCCCCTGTGCTGCAATGAAGCTTTTTTAGGGCAGTAAGCTGGGGAAACCCCAGGGTTTCACCTTACTTGTTTCCCATGTCTCAGGGCTTACTCTCCTTCATTGCCTGATGCTTACTGTCTTGTAAACCATTGTGTACGTATATCATCCATTTCTTGGTTCCTTCAGGTGGATGTTGCTTCTTGATACTCCATTTTGGCCAGAGTAGGGATGTATATATTTTTTAAGTCTTCACATAGTCAAAGTTTGGGACGTTGAGGAAAACAGCAAAGATAGTTCAAGGGGGATGGCAGTGAGTGTCAGGCTACAGATTCCACAGGGCACCTGGAGCTCTTGTCATCACTAGTTTTGATGTGGTTCAAGATGGGATGGCCTGATTTAACATAGTCTATTTTTGCATAGTTTGAGTTAGCATACTCTGTGTTGTAAATTTAACACATATTGATGTAAAGCTGATAAGTAGAAAACAAGGAGAAACCAGCTAAAATTCACTTTGCTTTATTTATAGACTTAAAAAAAATTTTTTTTATTTGAGTATAGTTGACACACAATGTTTAATTAGTTTCAGGTATACAACATGGTGATTCAGCATCTCTATGTTGTGCTGTTCTTACCACAAATGTAGCTATCATCTGTCACCATGCACCACTATTACATCATTGGCTATATTCCCTGTGTCATACCTTTTGTTCCCGTGACTTTTAAAAAACTTATTTAAATATTCAAGGTATTTAGTTTCACATTAAAATTGTTCTCTAGTTTTATAAATGTTCTCTCACTATTTTTTGCCCTTAATAGAGAAACAAGATGGCATTGGTATTATATGGCTGGTGTTGGAGATAGGGGAGGTTTAAGGAAATCACATCTTCCTTCCTCAGCCAGAGATTCAGAAACCCAAAGCCAGGGAGTGCAAGATAGTATGGTCCCCAGGGATCCACGTTACGAGTTAGGTAGACACAGGGTGCAGAGCCTGGGAGACAAAGAAAATGTAGCTTTGGGGAAAGGTAGATGGGTCCATTGGGATCCAGACTTAGCAAGGACCCAAGCAGGGGCCACCAATGGGAAGAAGGCATAGTACAGAGAAAGCTTCAGGAAGAAAAGGAGCTCATACTTAATCATGGGACCTCACTGAAAGCTTATTCTGCTTTTCCTCTGGCTGAGTTTGATGAGCCTGGGAAGAAAGAGAAAAACCCCTCACAAAGGTCATGGCCACACAAATGAGTTTCTTCTAGCCTTTCCTTACTCATCCCCCTGTCTAACTTTACACTGGGAACTGGCCAATAGCCCAGCTGGCACAGGGCCCATCTGGGGAGGACTCTAGAGACCCTGTCTACCCACTGCTCCTCCTTCCCCATACCCTGAGGTACACTTTCCCAGGACATGGAAGCCAAGAAGGACACCAGACCTACAGTTGGCTACTGAGAGGTAGCTGCTCAAAGACCCTCTGGGAAGCACTCCCTCCACCAGAAGGGAGAAGCAGAAGGAGGGAGGAGGTAAGACAGAGAATAAATACCCAACCAGGGAGGCCCAAAGGAGGGGGTGGAGACAGAGAGTGGCAGCCTCTTCAGGAAGAGGACTAGAGGAAAAGACACACGTTCCTTCAGTGTGTTGAGGTGAGTGTAGGAGACCAGGGGATATGTGCAGGTGTGTGGGTTTCTTGTAGCTGGGGATTTCCCATTAGATTTTCCAAGTGAAGGAGAAACCAGGCTGTGATGAAATGAAGTATGGGGGTGGAGCCAGGAAGAATAAAGGAGGCTCCTGACTCAAAGGACAGTGTTAGTTTCTATGTGAGGTGAAGGGAAGCATGGACAGTGTTAGCTGCTGCCTGTGGGTAATTTTCAGGTACTATAAAAAGTGATCAGTTTACTGGGGTCCCCATTTAGATCCTGGCAGGAGCTGTCCTAAATGAAGGTGAATGAAGAACAGACTGGGTTGGGACTGGGTTAGAGTTCAACTGGGGTCCGTCCATGTATTCACAGGACCAGTCCTAGTTTGTTAGTGTGGTTGAAGTTCAGTTTGTGTTGGGGGTAGGGGCTCATTCTGTACTCTGCATCAGAAGTCAGAGTATGGCTGATACAGAGTGTGGCTGATATTGGGACTTCAAGATCCTCCTAGGGCTCTGGTCTTGACTCTGTGTGTGCCTAGGGGCAGGGTCCAGTCTTTATTCCATTTAAAAAGTGGATTACTGTCTACACTGTGACTTCCCCTGCCTTGCACTCTGTTCCCTGGCCCCACTGAACCACGTGCAGCTTTCCTAACAAGGTATGTACTCCTTCTCTCTGGGTCTTCGAATTTGTCAGTATGCACCTTTAACGACAAATTAGGGCCAATTTGTTGCTTTAGTTCCCCTGGCCCCCTCAATTAAATCAAAGCCCTTTGCCATGTCTTGCACGCCCCTCCGTGATCTGGCCCCTGCCCTCCTCTCTGACCTCACTTTCCCAAATTCCCCTGAGCTCTCAGTACTCTGGCCATGTTGACTTTCTTTCTGATCTGTGAACCACCAGAATAGAAGACCTTTTCCTTTTGTTGCCTCATCTGCTCTTTCCCTAGATGTCAGAATGTCTGGCATGTTCCTATCATACAGCTCTCAGCTCATACATCATCACCTCAAAGAGGCTGCCAATGACCTGCATCTCAAATATGGGTGCCTCTCCCCTGTCCTTTTCTATCTTATCACTCTATTTTATCTTTGTGTACTTATCTTTATCTGATATGTTCTTGCTTATTTGTTATTGCCCTCCTAGTGTATGAGCTCGCTGAAAACAGCCATCTTTTCTCTTTTATCTGTTGTTTTATCTCTGAATGCTGCTGTCCCCATATTCCGAACCCTGCCTGGTTAATCATGACTGGCCCCTCAAGTCTTGGCTCACAGGTTACCTCCTCAGGGAAGCTCTCTGAACCTGAAAATTTGGTAAGCTACTGTCTGCTTTGCTCCCAGGCTCTTGTACTTACCCCTATCCTAGCATTTATCACAACTTGTGATAGCTGCATAATTTGTCTCCATTTCTCCCCACCCCTGCATTGTTTACTGTGTGCCTTGTTTACTCTATGTCTCATTATCTCCAGTGTTTAGTGCAGATTCTGGTACCTGGTAGTCAGTTAGTCAGTCAGTCAGTCATTACTGAAAAAACATGCGTGTACCAATCAAAGTCCCAGATCAGGCTTTTTCACTGCACCATGTTTCCCTGTGTGTAGGCAACAAAGTAGTTCTGCTGGGCACTGATTACCAGGTCAAGCTTTGCAGCTCTGTGGGACTTTTAGAGACTCTGATCCTACTTGGGAAGGGGAGGGGCAGGGCCCTGAATCCCTGGAGCTCTGTTTGGGGGTGATTTTGGAGGCCCACGCTGCCTCTAGTGAATAGAACAGAGCTGGGAGCCTCACTCTACTGTTTTTGAATTAGAAAAATGAGAAAGTGCAAAGTCTATTCTCATTTTGACCCTTCTAAAATGAATGTTGGACACTACAAAGGTTCATCTGCTTTATCAAATCCAAAAGAGGTAGGGGGACAGAAGATAAGGATGACCTGAGGTAGAAGTGATTCTGGGGCTACCACACACATGGAGGATTAAGGAAGGAACCCCCCTCCTGAACTGAGTGATGAGCTCCCGCAGTTCTTGCCCACCGCAGCATTGCCCCTGAAGTTTGCCTTTTCTCTCTGGGCCTGAGAGTAGGATCCAGAGGCCCCCAGGTGTTCTGGGCTCCCTCTAAGGACATTATCTTCCAGATGTTCCCGCAGAGGCTGGCAAGGGCACCTGAGGCCCCAACACCGCTGCTCTAAGCACGGAGCATTGTATGTGTTTATCCCCAACAATGGTAATGACCATGAAACCCTTCTCCCATTCCTTGTTTGTTCCCCTTCCCTGCTGCACCTAAGTGGGGAGAGCTGGTCAGGTTTCCTGAGTCCTGGAGAGGGCCTCTAGACTCACGGGTCCTCAAAGTGTGGATTTCTTGGAGATAGCGTTAAAATGGACCTTATGAACCATTGGTCCATTCCTTTTTTTTTCCTAAATATTTATTTTTGAGAGAGGGAGCATGTGAGCACGCACAAGTGGGTGAGGGGCAGAGAGAGAGGGGAACAGGAGATTCAAAGCGGGCTTAATGCTGACAGCAGAGAGCCCGATGTGGGGTTCAAACTCATGAATCACAAGACCATGACCTGAGCTGAAGTCAGACACTTAACCCGTAAGTCTCTAATAAACTCTCAGCATCCTTATCAGTTAAATAGGATTAATAATACAGGTTAATGAGAGGCTCTCATAATATAAGAAGGGTAGAGGATAAAGTTTTTAAATCTCCATTGTGGGTACTGCCCAAAGTCACAGCCAGAGGAGTTGGGGCTAAAAGGAGAATGCCCAAGTCTTAGTCCGGGAGGGTCCTCTTTACTGCCCTTTTAAGTTCCCTTCCAAGAGTCTACCTGGGTAAGGTATCCTACTTACCAAGCCCTTCTATCCTGCCTCTCAGGTAGATTTTATTGCTTTCAGAAGGTGCAACAACAATTAAGGGCAGCCTAGAATAGGGGAAAATGTACAGACCTTGGTATTGGTCCAGCTATTAGTCCAGTTCTGCTTTACCAGTCAGCTATTAAACCCTGGGAGCACTTTTTAATCCTGTGGGACTTCAGTTTTCTCAGATATATATAAAGATACATAGAATTCCTATCATGTAGAATTTTCTTAGGTTAGAGATAATATTGTTACAGCATCCAGCATTTGGTAGGAGCTCAGTGATTTCTATTTTTGTCATAAAAAGCAATAAAATCAGTTTTGGGAGTAACCTCATTGTTGTTCTCTTGGATCAGAAGAAATAGAGCTCATGGCCCCTGGTCTACCTCCCTGACTGCTTTTCCATGTGTTTCTGAGAAGGAGGATGTTCAGAGAGATCTGGGAAGAGTGTGAGGGTGGGCTGGTCATGGGGGCTGAGCTGGCACTGGGGGACAGAGTCCTGGAGGCCAGGGGGAGGGAATGAGGAGAATTGGAGACTTCAAAGTGTATTTCTCCTCTGTGTAGTTGTGACTTCTGCTCCCTCCATCCTCAAGAAAGGGCCAAGATGTCCTTCACAGTTCTCCAAGGCACGCCTGCGACTTGCTGAGATAGTGTGACTTTTTCTTTTTCAAAGAAAGTCCCAAGCCTATTCCCTGGGGTTAGGGAAAGGAAAGAAAAAATACTTTCTTTGTTTATTTTTTCTTGAGTATGTTTTACTTTCAAACTAGAGTGATTTAGTTCCTATTTCCCCCAGAGTTCCAAATGTTCTCTGAGTACATGCAAATGGTTCTAATTACCAACAGCCACTCAGACCCGATGACATCTGTTCCCTCTGCCTGCCTCCTGGCAGGACTGTGGGAGATTGGGATGCTTCAGTCCTTGGGCCTTCTGTCTGGTCTCCCTACCATCCCTTCCTTTTTCTCTTGCTGAAGTTTCTGTGGCCCAGCCTGATATTTTCCCCAGCAGTAGCTGCCCACTTTATACTGCTGAGGCATCTCTCTCCCAGACAGCTGAGTCTTCTCCTTGTCTGATGTCTCCACATCAGTGCTTATCCTTTGCCGTTGAGAGAGATGGGCTGCTAGCTACTGTGTATGTGTGTATGAGTATGTGCCTGAAGTGGAGTGGTGATTTAGGTGACAAATGGGGAAAATGAAAAGTTTTCGGGAACTGTGTGTTTTCAGGAACCTTGTTTCCCACTTTAATGGAAAAAATTTAAAAGTGCTTCACATATTGTGATATAGGTTTTACAGCACCCTTTGACATGCCTTATCTCATAATTTTGCAGCAGCACTGTAAGGTTGTTACTGTCCTCCGCTTATTTTGAGTTGAGACTTGCATTTCTAGCCCCAGATTTGACCCTTAGAGGTAATAGGTTGGAATATGCCAATCCAATGATTATTTCCTAATGATTCCTAAGGTGGAACATGGTGATCCTGTTCTACCATGTCTGTTCATGTGAAATTTTTGGATGCTATAGATATCTGGCCTCCTGGAGTAGCAGAGCTTTCTTGCTGATGTCTCCAGAGGGGGCATCCTAGGTCACCCTGTCACTTGGGCATAAACTGTGCTGCATGTCTACTTTGCATTTATGTAGAGCCAAGGCTGCACCTGCTTTGTTCTCCATGTATCCTTTCATGCCCTCTGCTTCCCTGGGTAATAAAGGCCTTTTCTGTTTGACTGTAAAGATTCTTGTTCTAAAATTAGGACTACCCTGCACTGACCTTCCAAATATTCTTTCATTCTTCTCCAAAATCTATAGTTCATACAACGGGCAGTCCTTCCTACCTCCTTGCCTGTGCTATCCTCATTAGATGTCTATTTAGGGATTCTTCTTTTGATAAAACTCACTTTCATTTTCAATAAATGTTAACTGCATACTAATTAATAAATATGGTATGGTCCCTGCCATTCAGGAATCCATAATTCAGGCAAAATAAATATAGAAATAATTATAGTTCAAGACTGTAAATGCATGAAAAGAGACCTAAATAAAGTTCTTTGGGAACACAGGGCAGGAAGCATTTAATTCTACCCAGGGGTAGAAGTTAGCAAACAGCATAGGAGGGAGACAGTAAACCAGGATGTGAAAGATGAATAAGATTTTCTCAGTGGGAAGTCAAGGAAGGGGATCTGGGAAGATCTTGACAAAGGAATGAGAAGTAAACAAGAGAAAAAGACACAGAAGCATGGGAATCAGTGCCACCTTCATGAAACAACATGCATTCTAATGTGGCTGGAGCACAGGGGCCATGGTCAGCAGTGATGAGAGAAAAACCTAGGGCAAATGCTGGAAGATAGACTTTTTGTCACAATCTAACAGTTGAGTCTTTTTTCTAGAATTAATTTGGAACTTTGAGAGGTATTTTTTAAGCAATAGATAGCTGATTTCATTTGGTGGAAAGATTGTTGGGATTGTGCAGATGAAGAAGGTGGCACTGGAGACATGGCAGTCAGAATAGAGCCTCTGAGCTTGTGTGGCTGTTCAGGCCACCCCACAGAAAAGAAGGAAACACTGTAAGAAAACGGTTAACAATGATAGATGTAATTATTTGCACCTTTACTTTGTGTCAGGCATTGTGTTAAACGCTTTATACTCATTGTTTCATTTAATACTCACATTGACCTCTATTAGGCAGTCACTATTATCCTCATTTTAAAGATGGGGAGACTGAGGCTTATAAAGGTTAAATTATTTGCCCAGATGGCATAGCTAATGAAGTTAGCCACCAGGATTTGAATCCAGGACTGAGTTCAAAGCTTTTGATTTTTGGACAGGGAGAGTTGAATATGCCCGAGAGTCAGGTGATTCCTTTCAGTAAGACTTTAGAATTATGAGTCTGGATCACAAAAGACAATTCAAGCTTGCTAAACAGATTTGGGAATCAATAGTTTTATGTGACAAATAGATTTATTGAAGGGGATGGGATGGCCAGGGTAGAGGGTATAGAACAAGAGGGGAACTGAGGATAAAATTCTGAGAGCATTATTATCTAAAAGTATGCATAAGGGTCAAGCAGAGGAGTCTGCAGGTCCAGAAAGGAGACCAAGAACAGATGATCAGAGAAAGATGAGGAGCAGTAGGAGGAGGAGGGAGAGTTTTAAGAAGGAGAGAACTGCTCATAGTGTCATAGGTTACAGAGGTCAGTACAGAGGATTTCAGACACTGATGACTTTGGCTTCTTTGCCTGATTTTCTAGGCTAAATATGGCTCCTTATACCCTTTCCCTCCAGCAGTTGGAATTAAACTTTCAAAAACCCATGCTCTCAGTGTTTTGCTCTCTGTCTGGTGTGAGGGAACCCTTGTGGGATAGCTCAATGGTGAAACAAAGATTATTGACACATTCTGAACCCAGTGAATGATGTAAGTCCTTCCTGATGCTGGCCATGCACTCTTCTTTACAGTCAACTGCTGTCTGGTAACTTGTCTTAGTATTTCACTTCTTTTCAGGACTGATTTTAGAGGTGAGATTAGTGATTAGTCTGGGCTTTGAGTTACAAATGGCTCACACTCACCTGCTCTCTGGTAACGCCCATTCCAGTTTCAAGATCTTAGGAATCTAACCTTTTCTTTTTTCCTCCCAAGATAAAATTATCTTAAATATATCCTAGCAATAAGTGGCACTATTTCCATTATGGGAAGAGGAGATAGCTAGTTTCCAGATTATAGCCAAGCATATTTTCATATATGTAACAAGTGTAAATTTATATAATCTAGTAAGTCATAGAAGCACATGAATATTTGTGGATGGAAAAAAGGAACGGATAAAGGAAGTTAGTTAACTCTCTAATTGTTTCAACAGAGAGATAAGATCTGAGAAAACTCGTCTGACATTTCCCATCTCAACAATCTTTAGTTATAGCCATCACTTTTGTAGCCAAATTTGGGGATAGCAACCCCCTGCTATAGGACTGATTATTTCTGCAGTGCTTCTAATGCCATCATCATCTTTCAGGTTTAGTCTTCTGTGTCAGTCCCTCTCTTTTAAGCTTGGTGGGTCCCCTAGACACAGAGCTTGAGATGGTGATTCTTGTTTAAGTGATGTATTGACAAACTACTGTCCTGAGAAGAGGGGTGAGATGGGCAGGATAGACAAGGGAGAGAAAGCTAAGCAAGGCTGTGGTCTCAGCAAAGTCTGGTTGCTCAGAAAGCTCTGAAGTACTCATTGCATCACAGCTTAGGTCCCACCTGGAGGCAAGGCGACTAGCTCTTTGCACCTTTATGTCAGGCAGTCATTGACCTCTAGATGTGTCCTGGGGTTGAGGTGGGCGGGTATAGCATAACTTCTGGGTGAAGTGCCTCTCATTTGATCAAGGATAATTTTCTGGAGAAAGGGAGAACTGTGAGCCTTTAGTACTCCACACCCACTGCAAATATAGGTGCATTGGTTTGGTGGAGGGGATCTGAGTGATATACCAGTGGCACCCACTACAGCTATTGTTCCTTTTATGATACAAACTGGATAGTCTGGACAATGTAAGACTCTGGATGGACATTGGACAGGAGTAAAGTATAGAGTCAGAGTTTAGAATGAAGTTAGTTTGTCAGTTTTTAAAACTGGATTAGGGATTATCATAATAAAATAGGTATTATTAAGTTTTAGATCAAGTTTGAAATAGCTTCCAGAATTAAGCGTTAGATTAATGTTAAAGTCTGAGTAAAGGTTAGAATGAGAGACATCATTAGGATTAATGCTAAGATTAGGTTACCATGTTGATTTGTGCTAGTATTGCTATATTTGGATTAGAATTAGTTTTAAAGATAGCCTAATGATAGAATTACAGTTGGTACTGAACATAGGGGAGCATAAGGGTAGGACAGGGTAGAGGAAATTATGGGACGACATAAAAATATCATCTAAGTCTGTATACTCAGTCAATAGCCTATTTTTTGTGAACTAAATGATGTAAAATATGCTTAGAATTTTTGTTTTAGTATTTTACTTGTTTTCAGGATTGAATATAGAGGTGGGATTAGTAATTAGGACTGGGCCTTGAGTTACAAATGGTGGTTAGATTGAGTTTAGAATAGAATCAGAGTTTGGATAGGCAATGAAATTAGAGTTAGATAAGAGAATAGGACATCAGGGTGGAGGGAAGGAAGCATGGTTTTGGGATCCTGGAGTATCTGACAATGGCTTATTTATGTATTCCAGCCTGTACCTGCTTGGCACTGGTTGAGGCTCCTCTTCTTCACTATGGTGGACACCAATGGCAGTGAATCTAGTGCCACATATTTCATTCTAATAGGCCTTCCAGGCTTGGAAAAAGCTCAGTTCTGGTTGGCCTTCCCATTATGCTCCCTCTACCTTATTGCTGTGCTAGGTAACCTGGCAGTCATCTGCATTGTGCGGACTGAACACAGACTACATGAACCCATGTATATTTTTGTTTGCATGCTTTCTGGCCTTGACATACTTATCTCTACTTCATCTATGCCCAGAATGATGGCCATCTTCTGGTTCAATTCCACTACCATCCAGTTTGATGCTTGTCTTCTACAGATGTTTGCCATCCACTCCTTATCTGGCATGGAGTCCACTGTACTGCTGGCCATGGCCTTTGACCGCTATGTGGCCATTTGTCACCCACTACGCCATGCCACTGTGCTAACATTGCCTCGTGTTACCAAGATTGGCGTGGCTGCTGTGGTACGGGGTACTTCACTTATGGCACCCCTGCCTATCTTCATCAAACGGCTGCCTTTCTGCCGCTCCAACATTCTTTCCCATTCCTACTGCCTACATCAAGATGTCATGAAGCTGGCTTGTGCTGACATCCGTGTCAATATCATCTATGGCCTCATTGTCATCATCTCTGCCATTGGCCTGGACTCACTTCTCATCTCCTTGTCATATCTGCTTATCCTCAAGACTGTGTTGGGCTTGACACGTGAAGCCCAGGCAAAGGCATTTGGCACTTGTGTCTCTCATGTGTGTGCTGTTTTCATATTCTATGTACCTTTCATTGGGTTATCTATGGTGCACCGCTTTGGGAAGCGGCATGACTCCCTTCTGCCCATCATTATGGCCAACACCTACTTGCTTGTTCCTCCTGTGCTCAACCCTATTGTTTATGGAGTGAAGACAAAGGAGATCCGGCAGCGTATCCTTCGTCTTTTCCATGTGACCACCCATACTTCAGATCCCTAGGTGTCAGTGAAAATTTCTTTTCCTCTCAAAGTTTTTCAATTCAGATTTTAATATCAACATTTTGGAAGACATTATTAGGAAAAAAAACCCTTCCCTAATAGAAACACAACGGATACCTTCAAACAGGAAATTGGAGAATCTCTGTATGGATAGGGCAGCAGAACCATACACTCCCAATCCCTGTTTTTAAATATTATTTTCACTTTATAATTCTCTTTTTATGATTATTAAAACCCTGAGATGGTTGTGGCTGGAGAGCTATTTCTTCCCATTTAACCATTTAGTCCAAATCTCTGCTTGCATTGATAGTCCACAGCATTTCTGAGATGAGAGTTGTACATCTAAGGGACATTGATCAAAAGTTAAGCATGGAAAGAGTAAAATAAACACAAAAGCACAATATAATCAGGTAATCTTGCTTGAAACTATGATTTTTTCTTCAGAATCCCCAACTGTATTGGATCCCAGGAAAACAGATGTACCGGGATTTCTTTCTTCAAAATGATCTCCACAGAGAATAAATAATTTCTTTTATTCTAGGAACCAGCTCTCAAGAGGAGGATTAGAGTAGAACCTTGAAAATACTACAATTACCTACCTTAATGAAAGATGACACACTCTGTTCTGAGCATTTTTACAGATCATGGATACTTTCCCTTCACTATCTTATCAGTGTTTTTATCTGGGTAGGAATATGATTAGAATCATCATTATACAAATGGGAGAATTGATACTTAATGGGGATCAGTGAATTATATGAAGTCACAAAAATTGTCTTTTGATATCCATATTGTGGGGAGGGACTGTTAGAGAAACCTGTGAGGTAGTGAGTTAGACATTTCAAAAGTCTTGCATTTTTTTTTTAGGGGAGGTATTTAATTTCCTTCCTCACTCATTTAGTATTGCATATAGGAATTTCCTGTTAATGTTGCTGATGGCTTTAATTCCAATAGTTCCTGGTCCATTTGCCACCATACCTGGGTAGTAACAGCAGAATGTGTTTGGGACATTCCCAAACAGTGGCTAGTTTGGAAAATAGTATGATTAGCAGTGGAGTCACTCAAAGGATAGCTGGAGAGACACTTTTTGGAGAAATGCAGCTGAGAAGACCTAGAAGCTCATGACAGAAATGACAGGTCTCTCACAGACCAGGGGTCTAGAACAGGAAGCATCATGAGGCTGAGCAAGGCCAGTGGCCCATGTGGCTAGCTGGGAAGCAAGGTTAAGGCAAGCATGGCTCCAAAGAAACTAAATAGAGCATATCAGTGGATACGGCCTATCCCCTAGGCTCTGAATGGCCCTGTGGGTGAAGCCCACAACATCAGTGCTTGGAGAACAAGGCTGTAGGAGAGGCCATAAAGACTAGTATTTACCATGAATATAGTCCTAGAGGTCTACTTAGGCACAACACTTCTAGATGGAAGCAGAACGGGAAGGAGAAGGTGTGGGCGCTACAGGAGTGAAGCAGGAATAGACAGGGAAGAAATGAGACCATTACCCATGGAACGCTTGTTAGACCTAAACAGAAGCAGGTAGTATAGTAGAAAGCTTGGCACAGAACCCGCCAGAATTTTCTGGCTATAGCTAGCAGACTGCTTGTTAGAGAGGGTATAGAGAGAGCACATGTGATTTCTTGGACTGGAATCCAGAAGATGAGAATTGTGAGCAGTATGGAATCTGATATGCTCAGGTGAGTGGTGGCCAGCAGAACTAGGAGCATGAACTAGAGTCAGTGCAGGCTTTGGTCATTTCGGGCAGAGGAGTGGCCCCTTACCCAGTAAAGCCCTGACATTGGGATTGAGAGAAAGAGAATTAGAGAGAAACAGACAGATTTTCTTTCTTATTAGGAAAGCAGTATAATAAACTTTTGACATTCCCCAAATGCAAAAGAAAAGTATAACAAACTCCACTAAAGTTGTCACATTGAAAGACAAACATTGTTAGCATTTTTGTGTTTATTTATCCAGATTTTTAATAGGTGTTTGTATGCATGCTTCTGTATGGACATATGATGAATGTGTGTTACCAGTTTTGTATTTGAAAGCCCGTTAGATACAGGGATAATCAACAGATAAATCGGACACATTTAAATTTTTTTTAATTTAAAGATACAGCCATTATTCTAGATTTTAGAAGGGATTTCAAGTCCGTGATAGTATGCTCATGATAAGTTTCATGGCTTTAATCTTAAGTGACTTAACCATTTTGTGAGTATAAACACACACCACCACCACCACCACCTTCCTTTATCTAATGTTTTAATAAATACTAAATTATTAAATGCCAGATAGAGACAAAGCTATAGCAGGACTCTTTTAACTTCTAGGTCAGATTTCTGGTCATTTATTTAGTGACTACTCACTGGGTCACCTGGAAGGGCCTGGAGTTAAGGACTAGAATGAGAGGGATAGGCTGCCTCTTTCAGGAGATTTGGCTGGAAGTTAGGGTATGTTCTGGCAAAGACCTTCATCATGTGCCTTTCACATAGGTATCCTTTTACCTTCTCCATTTCCTTTGTTTAGGCATTGCTGCCTCTGACCCTACTGCCTCAGCCACTTGGACCTTTGTTCGGTCCTGGAGGAGTCTGAATAATACTAAATCTCAGTCTGTGAGTCAGTCATTTTTTTTAGGTTTATTTAGAAATGTTTCATAAATGTGGCTTGTGTTCTCCATTCTGCTTACCAGTGTTCTGGTCCAGATACTTACCTCTTGCTTAGAGGATTGTCATACTTTCACATTTGTCTCCTTGCCTTAAACATCTTGTGCACGAGTCCTAAATCCCATGTAGTTTGCAGGAATTTTTCCAAACACAATTCCGATTATCTTGCTCCCCTACTTAAAATCCATTGAGGATCTTTTATTGCCTCCCATACAGAGTTACTTCTTAGAATGACAGTAGGCCATTCTTTTTTACTTTTATATATGTTCCCATCTTATTTTTTCTGTGTAAAATCTCTAATTTTTCCACGTAGTGTGTTTTTCAGCTACTTTATAATACTTGCTATCTCTCAATGATTTCATGCACTTTTAAATCCTCTATTTCACTCTATTTCCTTTGAATTGCCTTTTGCCATTTTTTCTTTTTAGCAACACTTGATAAAATGAAACTCTTTTATCATTTGTCAGGCCAAAAGAGGCATTTTCTCTTTAGTATCCCTAGACCTCTTGGTTCATACTTTAGAACTGGACCATTTACAGTTCAGAAAAGTTTGAGTGAGCTTCTGAGTCATATACGCTCAAGTTAATAAAATATACTATATTATTACTTTAATTAAATTGAAATAAGACTCCTTTGGATGCAATGAGCATACATGTGGAGAGTCTGTCTTTAAGATAGACAGACCTGAATTTGGGAAAGTGCCGTATTATACCATTGGTTTAGGATTTCAGAGTTGATGTTTGTTGTTTATCTCTTAAGGTACAGTAGTCCCACTTCCTATCCACAGGAGATACATTCTAGGACCCTCAGTGGATGCCTGAAACTGCAGATGATATATGCTATATGTACTGTACGATGCTTTTTTCTATATATACATACCTATGATATTGTTTGATTTATAAGTTAGGCACAATATGAAATTAACAACATAATTAATAATAAAATAGAACAATTATACTGTAATAAAAGTTATATGAATGTAGTGTCTCTTTTTCAAAATATTTTATTGTACTGTATACTCACCTTTCTTCTTATGATGATGTGAGATGATAAAATGCCTACATGAAGAGATGAAGTGAGGTGACTGATGTAAGCATTGTGATGTAGTGTTAGGCAACTACTGACTTTCTGATGATATGTTAGAAGGAGATTCATCTGCTTCCAGACTACAGTTGATTGTGGGTAACTGAAACCACGGAAAGTGAAGCCATGGGTAGGGGGGCAGTATTGTATTCTCAAAACTTCTTGTTTATTCCCGGACATCTCATAGCTTTCTTTGTGTTAGACTGGATCCAAAGGGAATGAAGATGATGCAGAATCAGATTGTAGTCTGCCTTTTATACAACTAAGGGAGCCAACAGGATACAGGGCTTTTAATTCTAAGAAAGTTAAAGAACAAGGGGATGGAGAATCAGCTGCTCTTCTTCCACGGTCTTCTTCCCAGACATGTCCAGATCCCTGACTTACTTCCAAATCCATTTCCTCCTCCTTCTCCTCTTATTCTTCCCTTTCATCTTTTTCACGACCACGATTGACAGGAAATGTATTCCCTACCTTTGTTTTTAAGCTGTTTTTGTGAGTTATTGTTCCTTATTAAAATATAGATATATCAGTAGAGAGAAGCCACACTTTCAAAGATAGCGAGTGTGACATTTGGAAGGTAAAAATTGCTTCTAGTAAAAATCACCCAGAAAAAGTATCCTTAGAAAAGGTGGCTGATGGGAAGGAGGACTTTAAGAAGGAGTGAAAGATGTATCACCCTTTCTTTATCTAACTTAGAACGTCTTAGGTCTTCCAAGAAGTTTTCCATCTTATCTAAGGTGTGAAATTTATTGGTATATTTTCTTACAATCCTTTTAATATCTGCAGCATCTGTAGTGAGATCACCACTCTCATTCTTGGTATTGACAGTTTGTGTTTTCTCTCTTTTTTCTTTCCTGTTCAGTTTGGCTAGAGGCTTACCAATCTTAATACTTTTCTCAATGAAATATATTTTGGTTTCATTGATTTTCTTTATTGTTTTCTTTTTTTTGTTTTGTTGATTTTCTCTGTTATTTTCTTTCTTCTGCATACATTGGATTTAACTTCCTCTTATTTTTCTAGATTCTTAAGGTGGAAGCTGAGGTTACTGGGATCTTCTTTTCTTATACAGGTACTGTAGTGCTATGCATTTCCCTCTAAGTACTGTTTCAGCCTGCATCTCACAAATTCCATATGTTTAATTTTTATTCAGTTGAAAATAACTTGTAATTTTCCTTTTCATTTTTGCTTTGACCTATAGTTATTGTAGATTCTGATTCAGGAAGTCTGGCATAGGGCTCAGCAAGATAGAAATTTAAAAAGGGTCCATAAGTGATTCTGATAGATAGCAAGGTTTGGGAGCCCCTGGCTAAGATGGGAAGTGTGGGACGGCAGACAGAGATAACATTGGCCATTTGAGGGTGACTAGTAGCTGGTGAGGGATCCTTCAGGACTGTACTTTATTTGGGGTATTGTGTGGTATGAAACAAGAAGACAGTTGGGTTGTAGAAGCATAGGAATCAGGCAGTTCTGCTTCTGAGGGGACTATTTCCAAGGGTTAACAGATTTTGTCTTCAGTATGATGTGAAAACAGTCTTAACCAAGAAATTAAAATAAGAACCTCTGAAACATGTGACCTCTGAAACATGTGATTCATTTCCCTTTTGAATCCTTGGGTTCCCTGATAGGTATTCCCACAAGACACTTTCTTCTTCTCTTGTAATACTCATTATGTTTGAGAAATGCTTATTTAATACCTGTATTTGCTGCTGAATTGTATGTAAGTGTATGAGGGCACTGTTTCATTGAACCTCTTCATCATTGCATCCTGGGACATAGTAGATGTGCCTGGGGCATAGTAGATGCTTATGACAGACATTGACTACTATTCACCACACTAATTCATCTGCATCCAGGACACACAGCTAGGCATTTCCCAGCCTCCTGTAAGTTGGGTATGATTAAATTCTAGCCATTACTTTCAATGTGAATGGAAGTGATGTGTGCAGCTTCTAGACCTGGCTTAAAAACTCTCCTATGTAGTCTTCAATGTTGACACTGCATGTGACTTGGGAATCCACTTGTTGCATATGGTAAACCACCAGCAGCGAGTTCCTAAAAAAAAAAAAAACTATGTAGAGCCAAACCCTTTTACCTGCAACCCTCCACCAACGCATATTTGCACCATTTGTATAAATGAAAACTGACTGTGTCATCACTGAACATATTTTTGTTTTTAAAGTAGTCTAGCCTTGCAAATACAACACTAAATAAATATTGGTTGAGTAAATAGCTTAGAAACTAAAAGAAACAAAACCTGGAAAGTGAGGGGCTCCGATAAGACTGCTGATTATCCTTCCAGAAAAAACATTGGAGGTATGAATTTCTTAAAAGAGGAGGTATTTCCTTACATTAGCATAATTATCACAAAGTCTTTATGAATCAAGATGACACCAAACTGGGTCTTATATAGGCTTTTATTAATTTTCTTTTGGTCAATGTCCTCTTACCTCAGGAAATTTACATTATTGTTCCTTCTCCCTCTTGGATATTCAAACTTATCATCTCAATCATTTCCAGCATTCATTATGTTCAAGTCTCTTCCATATTAAAAACAACAAGTATCAACCTGCCTAGATCCTATATTCCTCTTTCATCTCTTTCCTTTCTTAGCCAATCTCTTACAGAAGTTATCTATAACTTATCTCCATGTGTGCATCTTTCATCTAACTCTTTCATTACTGCAATATAACTTTGTCTTCCATCAGACTACCAAAGGCATTCACTATCATCATCAAGGAGCTCTGTGTGTCTGAGGTTTTAAGTCCTTACCTTCCTTCACTTCTCAACAACATTCAACACAGTTGACTACTACCTCTTTCTTGATACATTTACTTCCTTTGCCATCCATGGCATCACACCCGTGGTTTTCCTCTTATCTCTCTCAGTACTTCACAGTTTCCTTTGCCACATACATTCTACTTGGGCTTATGAGAGAACATGGTATATGAGGGCCTGAAATTAGCCCTTTAATTGTTATGCAGTGACACTTGGGTTGATGGCTTTTATTGCCATCTGTATATCATGACTTAAATTTTATCTCTAGTGTAGACCATTTGGCTAGTCAAGAGTTCCTGGGCTATAAGTCTAATGGCCTGTGTATTCTAGTCATTTGGATGCTTTCAGGGGAGTTCAGGCTCAGAGTGTCCATAATTGAACTCATGATATTCTTTGCCCAATAAGTTTCTTTATTCATGTTTCATATTTCAGTTAATCATGCCACCATTTACCCTGAAGTGTCCCAAACTATCAGTAATCCTTGGCCTTTCCTTTTTCTTCTCTTAGTCTTCATATTTGATCCAAAGTCAAGTTATATAATTTCTACTTATATAATAAGTTTGAACCCATCTCCTTCTCTTTATCTCCACACCCCTAGTCCAAGTTTCCACTAAATTTCATCTTGACTATTTTGCTACCCTTCTAACTGATAATTTAATATGTTCTCTACAACAAAATATAAAAAAAAATGATGTTTTTAAAATAAATGTGGTCATGTCAAAATGATCCTCATCCCTGATTAACACACTAATTATTTCCCATATTTCTGATTGGTTCTCATTTATGTTTTTCACATTTATCTTAAGCCATAGGTTCTTTGCTCTTTGACTTCCTGGTAGCACTACTTTTCATTCCATTCCTTTACTGTGCCATGCTTCCCTTTCCACAAGTTCTTTGGAGACAGTGTTTTCTTTGCCTAATATACCTTCCCCTAAACAGTCTCCTTTTTCCTAGTTAACTTGTATTCAGAATTTGGACATCATCATAATTATCACTTTTTGAGAAAAGCCATTCCTGATTCTTTGAACAGGTGAAATACGTTTATTGTGTACTTTCATCTATTAATTAATCTATTTATTTAGTCACCATGGTGAGCAGAATTCTAAAACACTACAAAAATATCCTGTTCTAGTTCCCAAAACCTTTGTATACGTGAAATATCAATTCTATGATTATGTTGTTATATGGCACAGCTGACTTTAAGATAGGTGTGCTTGAGCCCACGTGAGCCCTTAGAAGAAGAGACATTTCTGCAGCTAGCTGGTGACAGAAGTTAGAGATATTCAAAGCATGAGAAGAATGTGATGCATTGTTGCTAGTTTGGTGATGAAGAGGGTCATGTGAGAAGGAGTATGGAGCCTTAAGGAACTGAGGAAGACCAATAGACAGCAGTTGCACAACCTTAAGGAACTTTCTTCTGCCAACAGCTCAAATGAACTTGGAAACAGATTCTTCTCCAGGGCTTCCAGGTAAGAACCCAGTTGGCTGACACTTTGATTTTGGCCTTATGAGACCCCCAGTTAGAGAATCTAGCCAAGCCCATCCTCCAGAATGTGAAGTAATAAATGGGGTGTTATTTCAAGATACAAACTTTTTTTGTAATTTTTTAACGCAGCAGTGGAAAACTAATATAGTAACTGAATACATTTTTAGTGCTATTAACATTAAGTACTATTAAAATGAGTGCAAACTTTGCATTCAGAATGCAGTGTAGAAAAAAAGTGTTAGGCTCTTCCTTCATTGAATTTATAGTCTACTGGGGGAAGAAGAGCCTAAATGGATAGCTCTTAATTCATTGTAAATTTACATTTATTTTGGTATATATGTAGTCTAGTCCCGCAAATCTTCAAATGTGGTAAAATACCACTTCTGTGATTGTGTTGTGTTATATGGCACAGTTGACCGTAAGACAGGGAGTTTATATTCATATGGGTTGAGATAATTACAAGAGCCTTTAAGAGAAGGGACATTTCTGCAACTGGTGACTGAAGAAGTCAGAGATATTTAATTGATGTGTATTCCTTCCATAAAAAAATCAAGTTTGGTTTTGGTACCTTTATATTATGATCAACTAGCAGAGTGCTTGGCACATAGGGGTCACTAAAGAATAAACAAACTATTTGTTAATACATAAAAGGTAAAATCCTCCCAAGTTAGATAGCTGGTAAGTGTAAGAGACAGGTTTAGAATTTGAGTAAGGTTTGTTTCCTGACTCTACAGTTTGTGTTCTTAACCACTATAACCCAGTGCAGACAGTATATACTAAGATATTGTGCTATTGAACCTCATACTTTTGAGAGGATGGGGAGTGGTTAAGAAGAGAGACAGACATCCTCTTTCAGCTTCACTTTGTATGAAGGTATACTCAATTAGAAATATATTAAAAAATCTTAGTATTTTAATTTTTTTTCTACAAAAATTCTTTATGGAGCCAGAGTATTTCACTGATGTGTGAAGGGCATAAAGTCTGGGAAAAGGGCCCAGGAGATCCCATAGGGTGAAAAAGTAGGAAACCTTCACTAGGTGAGGAACCTTAGTTCAATCAGTTAGCTGTTTTGCACCTCTCACATCTCCAGGTCAGCTATCCAAGCTCAACTAGAAGCCTTTTCACAAACTTTTGCAATCATTTATATGTATTCTTTTTCCCCATTCAAATTCATTTATATATTCAAAAGAATCATTAAGCAGCTATTACTCCACAAACACCATTAGAAACTGAGTATATTTTGGCACGCTTGGGGTTTACAGTCTAGTTGAGTGATAGACTGTTGCATATTGCATATGTGCATATATTGCATAGGAGACAAACACAGTCCAGTGAATAATGTGGAGAAGAGAATTGGACAGAATTTTCTGAGAAATTAGGCTTCTACTTGACTAATAAGAAGCGTAGCTAGAAATGAGATATAGGTAGGTGGGGAGATGAGAACATTGCAGCAAAGTGAATGGTGTCTGGCAAGACCCTGAGACCAGATAAAAGCTTAAGCTGATAGTCTTTTGGCTCTAGTTTACTTGTACGTCAATACACTTTCAATCTGCAATACATACTCCTAACTTATTTTATAGTAAAATTTTTAATAAATGATTTATATATTTTTTGGCAAACCAAACTACCTAGCATAGTATATGCAGTTAGCATATAAGTTATGTTAGTATGTGCAGTTCTGTATAATTCTGTACAAATTGTACAATCTTCTGGCTTCATCCCATACCACTCCCCCTTCAAGCCCTATGCCACAGTCACACCTGTGTAGGTATAACAAGTGGTAGAGACATAAAGAAGTTCAGGCATGCTTAATTTTCCATGAACACATTTACTTCTTCAAAACATGGAGCCTTTTATTTCATATTGCTCTTTTTTCCTGGATTTTTCTCTTTCTTATTGAATTCCTACTTTGCCTAGAGAACCCTACACATTTTTCAAGGTGAAATAAAAAGCATTCCCTCCTTTGTAGAGGTTTTCTGATCTTCCCAGGCAATTCCTGGCCACTACCCATTTGCAGTTCCTCTAGTAACCTCTTGTACAGGACTTTATTATTGTACTTGTATGCTGGTGTGTATTTACTTGCCTTTATCCTCATACAAGAATGTGTTTCTGGAGAGAAAGGATCATGTTTAATATATTTTTCAGTCTTTAATCCTCAGCACTATTTACAGTAAAAAGTAAATCATGAATGTAAATTTGAAACATAAATAATCCTGATGGTCTTCCCACTTCCTGAGTAGGAATTTTCAATGCTTTATGAGGGTAGCAGGTTCCTGCAAAGTACAGCAACACGTTTCCTTTATGGTACCCGGACCCAATTATATTTCATAGTTTGATCAGTCTTGGCCTTTTCTCTTTAGCATCCTAAGCATGGCTTCCCTGATGGGCTTGGATTTCACACTGTAGATGATGGGGTTGAGCACAGGGGGTACCACCAGGTATACATAGGCAACCAGGGCATGTGCAATGGGGGACAAGTGCCTCCCAAAACGGTGGATCATGGACATGGTAATGCCTGGAATGAAAAAGACAAAGACAGCCAGGATATGGGAAACACAGGTGTTGAAGGCTCGGATGCGTTCCCTGGGAGATGCCAGTCCCAGGATTGTGTGTAGGATGAGAATATAGGATAGGATGATGAGCAGAGAGTCTATGCCTCCAGTGGACAATACCACATAGAGCCCATAGAAGATGTTTATGGTGATGTCAGCACAGGCTCTTGTCATCACATCAGGATGAAAACAGAATGAGTGGGACAAAAGGATTTTGTTAGGGCAGAAGTTCAAGCGTTTAAGCAGGAAAGGCACTGGGAAGAGAGACAGGGCAGCACGGGCCACAATGGCCATCCCAATCCTGATGATGACATTATTGGTGAGGACAGTTGCATAGCGAAGAGGGTTCGAGATGGCCACAAAGCGGTCAAATGACATGGCCAGGAGCACCGACGACTCCACCACAGAGAAGGAATGGAGGAAGAACATCTGGACCAGGCAGGCATTGAAGCCTATGAGCCTGTGGCCAAAGCAGAGCACAGCCAAGGTGGTGGGCAGTGTGGACAGGGTGAGGCCCACGTCGGTGAGGGCCAGCATGGACAAGAAGTAGTACATGGGCTGGTGCAGGCTGGGAGTCTTCCTCACAGCCAAGAGGATCAGGCAGTTTCCAGTGAGGGCCATAGTGTACATGGAGGAGAAGGGGATAGAGATCCATCCATGAACAGCCTCATGCCCTGGGATGCCAATCATCAGGAAGGCATGTGGCTGGAAGAAGGAGATGTTGACATAGGTCTGGGAAGGGAGCATCTTTGGGAAGCAGTTGAAGTCTCCAGAAAGATGTGACCTCTTCAGTCTGGGCAGACAGAAAGATGGTGACAGGACACTTGTTATTAGGAAGATATTTGTTTATGCTGTATATAATTTTTCATTAATTATTTCTCATCTTCTCAGCTCTTTGTATTATTAACCATTCCAGGAATGTACATACATTAGCTAATATGTCCCCCAAACAAATGCAGAATGTAGGGGATAGTTTCACTTCCTCATAATCACTGGAAAATAAATGACTGAAATGGATTTACATTTCATGTGTACTGTTGCCCTACTTAGAGAAACAAAGGGGTACTAATTTTCTTGGACACAGAGCTGGGTTTCTGAATAATTCTCTGAATCAGTAAATTTCTGTGCTTTAGGAAAGTAGACTCCTTCATTTCCTCTGCTTCATCTAGGGGCATAGATCTGCTGTCTCTGGAAGTCCAGGCCTCCTTACTTTTCTTCCTGCTTCTGACATATGCTCATCTCCTTACCATTGGCTCCTCCTCCTGGCAGCAGCTGAAGAGAGGGGAATCTCAGACTCACTAGCCAGACCTCCATCCTTCTAAGTAGTATGGAAGGGATTGTATTTTGGCCCCAAGGTACTTACCTTGCTTGTCATAGCCTTCTCTACCTCTTCACATCCTGAAGGAGCCCAGAAAAACTGCAACTAAGATACTTACCTTTATACCACTGGCTGGATACCTTAGCGAGTTGCTATTCCCCAGGGATGTCCAAGCCACAGCCCAGAGGATAGTCTATACTTGTTTTTTCTTGGGCAATGGAAAATGTGTGGGATATGTGTGTTGGCATAGAGGGTTATAGGGAAAATGAGATATTTAAGCAACTGAGATGTGGAGGAGAGGTGTAGAATCCTCATCATCTGTAGGTTCATCCATTCTACCACATCTGCAGGAAATTTTTCTGGGCATTTCAGTTTTTTCCTTTACTTTTCTCTTTAGTGATATCAGATCAGACATCTGGAGTCACACAGAACAATTTCTGGCCCTGCTAAATGGTACCTTTCAGAAACACAGGGTTCATTGTGTCTCTTTCCCTCCACTCTCTCCTTGGCCCTTAGGATTGTTCATGCAGGTTAAGAACTGCCACTTTCTGTGTCTGTTCTTCATGTGACATTGTGAAAGCCCCATTCTGTTGCACAGCAAATATGTATCAAGCAACCTGAGAAGATAGATGGGTAATAAAGGGTCCCAAGGTAGAGAGAGATGAATGGGGGTACACATGTTTACTGGGAGCTTCCATATCTCTATTTTTATGTTTTTAGAGATACAGAGTGTCTTCCAACCTAGGAAATTTTCCTTGCTATCTTGTTCCATCCCCAGGAGTTTCCTTTTTTTTTTCTAATAGAGTGAAATAAATTGAAAATATGAAGAAGCCACAGGACTGAAATGCAATAGTATCTCTGTGTGTGTACATGTGTGTGCATGGCAGCTTTATTAAAGTATAATTGATGTGTAAAAATTATTAATGTATTCATTTAATAAAATTTGACATATGCATACATTCATGAATTTATCATCATAGTCGAGGTAATAGACATATCAATGAATTCCAAAAGTTTCCTTGTTGCAAATTGCAGGATTTCCTTTTTTTTTTTAAGGCTGAATAATATTCTACAGTATGTATATACCACATTTTCTTTATTCACCTTTTGATGGACATTTGGATTGTTGGATCTTGGCTATTGTGAATAATGCTGCAATGATAATGGAAATCTAGATATGTAAGTAATGTACCTCAACATACTAAAATACTCAACAGTGAAAAACTAAAATATTTTCCTTCCTTTCCTTCCAAGGATGCCCATTCTTTCCGCTTCTGTTCAACATAGAACTGAAAGTCCTAACCAGAGCAATTAGACAAGAAAAAGAAATAAAACCATCCAAATTGAAACATAAGAAGTAAAATTATCTTTCTTTGCAGACAACATGATCTTATGTGTAGAAAACTCCCAAAACACCATTAAAAAACTTTTAGAACTAATAAACATAGTAAAGTTGAAGGAAACAAAATCAATATACAAAAATCAGTTGTGTTTCTATATGCTAACAGTGAACTATCCAAAAAGAAAATTACTAAAACAATCCCACTAACAATAGCATGAAAAAGAATAAAATATTTAGGAATAGACTTAACCAAGGAGATGACTTATACACAGAAAACTATAAATCATTGATAAAAGAAATTAAGACACAAATAAATGGAAAGGCATTGTGTGTTCATGGATTAAAAGATTTAATATTGTCCAAATATTCATATTTTGGATAATATTCATATTACCCAAAGTGATCTATGAGTGCAGTACAATTCCTATCAAAATCTCAATGACATTTTTTACAGAAATAGGAAAAAACAATCCTAAAATTCATATGGAGCCACAAGAGAACCAAAATAGTCAAATCAGTTTTGAGATAGAAGGAAAAAGCTGGAGGCATTACACTTCCTGATTTCACAGTACATTAAAAATCTGTACTAATTTAAAACAGTATGGTACTGGGGCACCTGGCTGTCTCAGTTGGAAGAGCACGCAACTCTTGATCTCAGGAATGTGAGTTCAAGACTCACACTGGGTGCAGAGATTATTTTAAAAATTAAAAAAAAAGACAGTTCTCATATAAAAACTGACATTTGGGATAGGAGCCCAGAAATGAATGACACATGCAGTCAACTGGTTTTGTTTTTTGTTTTTTTTTTTTTTTTTTAATTTTTTTTAATGTTTATTTATTTATTATTTTTTTTTTTCTGAAATTTATTGACAAATTGGTTTCCATACAACACCCAGTGCTCATCCCAAAAGGTGCCCTCCTCAATACCCATCACCCACCCTCTCCTCCCTCCCACCCCCCATCAACCCTCAGTTTGTTCTCAGTTTTTAACAGTCTCTTATGCTTTGGCTCTCTCCCATTCTAACCTCTTTTTTTTTTTTTTTTTTCCTTCCCCTCCCCCATGGGTTCCTGTTAAGTTTCTCAGGATCCACATAAGAGTGAGACCATATGGTATCTGTCTTTCTCTGTATGGCTTATTTCACTTAGCATCACACTCTCCAGTTCCATCCACGTTGCTACAAAAGGCCATATTTCATTTTTTCTCATTGCCATGTAATATTCCATTGTGTATATAAACCACAATTTCTTTATCCATTCATCAGTTGATGGACATTTAGGCTCTTTCCATAATTTGGCTATTGTTGAGAGTGCTGCTATGAACATTGGGGTACAAGTGGCCCTATGCATCAGTGCTCCTGTATCCCTTGGATAAATTCCTAGCAGTGCTATTGCTGGGTCATAGGGTAGGTCTATTTTTAATTTTCTGAGGAACCTCCACACTGCTTTCCAGAGCGGCTGCACCAATTTGCATTCCCACCAACAGTGCAAGAGGGTTCCCGTTTCTCCACATCCTCTCCAGCATCTATAGTCTCCTGATTTGTTCATTTTGGCCACTCTGACTGGCGTGAGGTGATACCTGAGTGTGGTTTTGATTTGTATTTCCCTGATAAGGAGCGACGCTGAACATCTTTTCATGTGTCTGTTGGCCATCCGGATGTCTTCTTTAGAGAAGTGTCTATTCATGTTTTCTGCCCATTTCTTCACTGGGTTATTTGTTTTTCGGGTGTGGAGTTTGGTGAGCTCTTTATAGATTTTGGATACTAGCCCTTTGTCCGATATGTCATTTGCAAATATCTGTTCCCATTCCGTTGGTTGCCTTTTAGTTTTGTTGGTTGTTTCCTTTGCTGTGCAGAAGCTTTTTATCTTCATAAGGTCCCAGTAATTCACTTTTGCTTTTAATTCCCTTGCCTTTGGGGATGTGTCGAGTAAGAGATTGCTACGGCTGAGGTCAGAGAGGTCTTTTCCTGCTTTCTCCTCTAAGGTTTTGATGGTTTCCTGTCTCACATTTAGGTCCTTTATCCATTTTGAGTTTATTTTTGTGAATGGTGTGAGAAAGTGGTCTAGTTTCAACCTTCTGCACGTTGCTGTCCAGTTCTCCCAGCACCATTTGTTAAAGAGGCTGTCTTTTTTCCATTGGATGTTCTTTCCTGCTTTGTCAAAGATGAGTTGGCCATACGTTTGTGGGTCTAGTTCTGGGGTTTCTATTCTATTCCATTGGTCTATGTGTCTGTTTTGGTGCCAATACCATGCTGTCTTGATGATGACAGCTTTGTAGTAGAGGCTAAAGTCTGGGATTGTGATGCCTCCTGCTTTGGTCTTCTTCTTCAAAATTCCTTTGGCTATTCGGGGCCTTTTGTGGTTCCATATGAATTTTAGGATTGCTTGTTCTAGTTTCGAGAAGAATGCTGGTGCAATTTTGATTGGGATTGCATTGAATGTGTAGATAGCTTTGGGTAGTATTGACATTTTGACAATATTTATTTTTCCAATCCATGAGCAGGGAATGTCTTTCCATTTCTTTAAATCTTCTTCAATTTCCTTCAGAAGCTTTCTATAGTTTTCAGCATACAGATCCTTTACATCTTTGGTTAGATTTATTCCTAGGTATTTTATGCTTCTTGGTGCAATTGTGAATGGGATCAGTTTCTTTATTTGTCTTTCTGTTGCTTCATTGTTAGTGTATAAGAATGCAACTGATTTCTGTACATTGATTTTGTAGCCTGCAACTTTGCTGAATTCCTGTATCAGTTCTAGCAGACTTTTGGTGGAGTCTATCGGATTTTCCATGTATAATATCATGTCATCTGCAAAAAGCGAAAGCTTGACTTCATCTTTGCCAATTTTGATGCCTTTGATTTCCTTTTGTTGTCTGATTGCTGATGCTAGAACTTCCAGCACTATGTTAAACAGCAGCGGTGAGAGTGGGCATCCTTGTCGTGTTCCTGATCTCAGGGAAAAAGCTCTCAGTTTTTCCCCGTTGAGGATGATGTTAGCTGTGGGCTTTTCATAAATGGCTTTTATGATCTTTAAGTATGTTCCTTCTATCCCGACTTTCTCAAGGGTTTTTACTAAGAAAGGGTGCTGAATTTTGTCGAAGGCCTTTTCTGCATCGATTGACAGGATCATATGGTTCTTCTCTCTTTTTTTGTTAATGTGATGTATCACGTTGATTGATTTGCGAATGTTGAACCAGCCCTGCATCCCAGGAATGAATCCCACTTGATCATGGTGAATAATTCTTTTTATATGCCGTTGAATTCGATTTGCTAGTACCTTATTGAGAATTTTTGCATCCATATTCATCAGGGATATTGGCCTGTAGTTCTCTTTTTTTACTGGGTCTCTGTCTGGTTTAGGAATCAAAGTAATACTGGCTTCATAGAATGAGTCTGGAGTCAACTGGTTTTTTACAAGGGTCCCAAGAATATGCAATGGGGAAAAGACAGTCTCTTAAACAAATGGTGTTGGTAAAACCGGGTATCTCCATGCAAATGAATGACATTGGACGCTTATATTACACAATATACAGAAAAGTGGACCTGGGATTGTAAAACACGTAGAAGAAAACATAGAGAAGAATCTTCGTGACATTAGACTTAGCAATAATTTATTGGATATGACACCAAAAGCAAAATCAATAAAAGCAAAATTAGACAATTGGAGCTACATCAGACTAAAAATGTAATGCCCATGGGACACCTGGGTGGCTCAGTTGGTTAAGTGTCAGACTTAGGCTCAGGTCACCATCTCACAGTTTGTGAGTTTGAGCCCTGCATTTGTCTCTCTGCTGTAAGCACAGAACCGGCTTCAGATCCTCTGTTCCCTTCTCTCTCTGCCTCTCCCCTGCTGTTTCTCTCTCTCTCTCTCTCTCTCTCTCTCTCTCTCTCTCTCTCTCTCTCTGTGTGTGTCTCTCTCTCTCTCTCGATAAATAAGTAAACTTAAAAAAATTAATGCACAGAAAATAGAACAACAAAGTAAAAAGGCAACCCATGGAACAGGAGAAAATATTTGCAAACCACATACCTGATAAAGGATGAATATAAAAATATATATGAGGAACTCTTACAACTTAACAGCAAAAAAACTAAATAACCTGATTAAAAAGTTGGCAAAGGAATTGAACATACATTTCTTCAAAAATATACAAATGGGCAATAGGTATATGTAAGGGTGTTCAACACATCGCTAATTATTAGGGAAAAGCAAATCAAAACCACAATGAGATATCATCCCACAACTGTTAGTATTGCTATCATCAAAAGAAGAAAAGAAAGGAAAATCCAAATGATAACAAGTATTGGTGAGGATGGGAATAAGTTGGAACCCTTGTGCACTGTTGGCAGTAATGTAAACTGGTGTAGCCACCATGGAAAACAATATGCAGGTACTCAAAAAATTAAAAGTGGAAATACCATATCATCTAGCAATTCTACTTCTAGATGTATACCAAAAGAATTGATATCAGGATTCAAAGAAATATTTGCAGAAGAATCTTAAGAGAACATTTGTATTTCCTAACATTGGCCTATAAATTCTACTTCAACTTGCCAACTCCCCAGTTTTCTGCCAATGCACCTGTCAGTGAAGAAAGTGCCTGCCCCGGTGGTCTTTTTGGGATAATTTTGGAATGAAGGTGTCCCTATCCCAGGGACAATGAATTTTAAGAGCTAAAGCAAAATAGAGTGATGTGTAACCAAAGTCTAGAGTCTCTAATATTATAATCTCAGGCAATCATGGAAGGCCAGAGGAAAACTGTACTTGATCAAGAAGATGCCCTTTTAGAACAAAGGATGCCCATTTGCTCCACAGCTGTGAAGAGCTTTATCTATAGCTTTCATTGCTTTGAGTGTGGTGTGAACTTAGAAACTAGTTGTTAAATAGACATGAGGATATTTGTTCAGGAATTATGATTTATAAATATATTTATTCAAATAATATTCCTGAAGCCATGTCTGGGCCAATCCCTTTTATGGATAATGAAGGCATTCAATGTAATCAGTATTGCCTTCCAGGAACTAGAATATATCAGTACAATAGATGATTTCAGTAGCAGATGATAAGTTCTCTGAGAGACGTGTGTACAAGCTGCAAAGAGAGTAGAAGAGGGAAGATCAAGAAACAAGACACAGAAGACAGAACCTTTAATCTCTTCCTGGAAGGATAAGAGTCTTCCACTTAGGGTGGAGAAAGTAGTAGGTGACTATTACAGCAGTAAAAAAAAGCTGGGAGATCCACTCACCAGGGCTGTGCAGTTATAGGTTCATCCTCTACTGCCTACATTTGGAGGTAAACTGAGGAGTGCTAGACCCTACACCCAGAGATCTTTATTTCTGACCAGACCCATAGGCTTTATGCTACGTCCTTTCACTGTCTTCATTTGTGCATTCGCTGAAACATCATTTGTTGAGCAATGTGTTTTTGTGTGCCAGGCCCAAGTTAAGCACTGAGAACACAGAAATAACTAGAACATCAGCACTGACCCCTAGCTTTAAGGATTTCAAAGTCTCAAATGTAATGTAACTATTTATAAAGTTACAGTATAATGTATTAAGTATTACAATTGGAGGAAGCACAAGTGCTTGGGGATCACTATTGAAACCCCTTACTTGGCTTAGGATGGGAGTGGGCAAAATCCCAAGTCAAGTCTTAATAAAAAGCATATTCTAGTCAAGAGGAAATATAATTTTTTTTGCTTCCTTTGCATTTGAATTCTGTATTCTGAACACCAGTGGATTACCTTACCCAGGCTCAGTCTTAGGATCACTCTCAGCATTCATTCAATAATTACCTGAGACACTGTACTGTCTCTCTTGAGATACTAGGATCATGGGCATGTAGCTTGCTTGGTCTCTCCCTCCTGGCCATCCCACACATGTGTGCATACACACACAAACACACACACCACACACATACACACTTTTTCTGCAGACTCATTTAAAACAATTTTTTAAACGTTTATTTCTTTTTGAGAGAGAGAGAGACAGAGCCTGAGCAGGGGAGGGGCAGAGAGAGAGGGAGACACAGAATCCCAAGCAGGCCTCAGACTCTGAACTGTTAGCACAGAGCCTGATGCAGGGCTCGATCTCATGAACGATGAGATCATGGCCTGAGCTGAAGTTGGATGCTTAACCAACTGAATCACCCAGGCGCTCCTCTGCAGACTCATTTAAAAAAAATATATTTTATTTTTATTTGAAAGAGAGAGAGAGACCAAATGAGGGAGAGGGACAGAGGGAGAGAGAGAGAGAGAGAGAGAGAGAGAGAGAGAGAGAGAGAATTTTAAGCAGGTTCCACACTTGGCATGAGCCTGATGCAGAGCTCAGTCCTATGACCCCGGGATCATTACCTGAACTGAAATCAAGAGAATTAAGAATTGGACCCTCAACCGACTGAGCCACCCAGACTCCCCTCAGCAGACTCATTTGAAAGTAAATTGTAGACATTACAATCCTTCTCAATAAATATTGACTATGGACCTCCTAAAAATAGATTCTCCTACATGATGAGAAAACTGTTTTCAAATCTAAGCAAATTATACTAACCTAATAATATTGCCAATATACAGTACATATTCAGATTTCACAATTGTCCTAATAATTACTGGTTAATGATAGTATTTGGTTGTTATATCCCTTTAATCTCTTTTAATTTAGATTAATTCTCCAACATAGTTTTTACAAAACTGCTTTAAAAAAAATTTTTTTTAGTGTTTATTTATTTTTGAGAGAGAGACTGAGTGTGAGTCGGGGAGGGGCAGAGAGAGAGGGAGATAACAGAATCCAAAGCAGGCTCCAGGCTCTGAGCTGTCAGCACACAGCCTGACACAAGGCTCCAACTCACTAACTGTGACATCATGACCTGAGCCAAAGTCTGGCATTCAACCGACTGAGCCACCAAGGCGCCCCCAAAATTGCCTTTCTTAAGATTCCAGGCTGGGGTGTGTGTGTATGTGTGTCTGTGTGTTTGTGTGTGTGTGTGTTTGTGTGCGTGGCGCCTCTTATATACATGATTTTTCTGATTACTTTCTCATGGTTAGATTCAGGTTGGACATTTTTGGTAGGAATTTTACATATATGATTTTGTGTTCTTATTGTTCAGATCTAAATCTATCAGTACTTTCTTTTTTTTTTAATTTTTTTTTCAACGTTTTTATTTATTTTTGGGACAGAGAGAGACAGAGCATGAACGGGGGAGGGGCAGAGAGAGAGGGAGACACAGAATCGGAAACAGGCTCCAGGCTCTGAGCCATCAGCCCAGAGCCCGACGCGGGGCTCGAACTCTCGGACCGCGAGATCGTGACCTGGCTGAAGTCGGCCGCTTAACCGACTGCGCCACCCAGGCGCCCCAAACATTAAAAATAATTTTGACAGCAGATGGTTATAGCAAATTGAATTTTTAAAGAAAGTGTGAGTCCATAGTAATACTCAAAACAAAGAGGGAGAAGAGAAGAAGGAAAAAATAACTCTTCTTTAGAAAGTACTGATAGTTGGGGCGCCTGGGTGGCGCAGTCGGTTAAGCGTCCGACTTCAGCCAGGTCACGATCTCGCAGTCCGTGAGTTCGAGCCCCGTGTCAGGCTCTGGGCTGATGGCTCAGAGCCTGGAGCCTGTTTCCGATTCTGTGTCTCCCTCTCTCTCTGCCCCTCCCCCGTTCATGCTCTGTCTCTCTCTGTCCCAAAAATAAATAAACGTTAAAAAAAAATTAAAAAAAATTATTTTTAATGTTCTAATTGACCCACCTATATCCACTGGTAGCCTCTTCAAATGAGTTTGTGTATTTTTTTTTTCCACAGGACTCTGCTGTCTTAGTGTTCTTTACTGCTTTAGAGTGCATAAGCTATTCCAGTATCACCTTATGTTTTTTCTGCTTCATACCTGGAATTAGCCATTGCTCCAAATATCCCAGGGAATTATAGTGGGAATGGTTTTTAAAAAAAATTTTTTTAAGGTTTTATTTATTTTTGAGACAGAGAGAGACAGAGCATGAACGGGGGAGGGGCAGAGAGAGAGGGAGACACAGAATCGGAAGCAGGCTCCAGGCTCTGAGCCATCAGCCCAGAGCCTGACGCGGGGCTCGAACTCACGGATCACGAGATTGTGACCTGAGCTGAAGTCGGACGCTTAACCGACTGAGCCACCCAGGCGCCCCAGGGAATGGTTTTTAAAAACCAATATGTGGGCCCTAGCTTTGCTCATTGCTTCTGACACTTTCAGAAGACAAAGAAGAGAAATGTAGAGATAAAATTTTAAAAAAATATATCTATTTTTTCCATTATTGATTTAATTTTAGCTTCCATTCTCTTTTCCCAGTACTGTTACATCAACCTTCTAAATGCTTTCCTTGTGCTCTTTTTCTCCCCTTTCACCTTTCTAACTTATAGCACACAGTTAAGTCTGTGCAAACTTTACAATGCAATAGCCTTTCCATGGCTGACTCTTAAACAAGGAATGAGGGCAGATGTTTCCATGAGGTCTGAAGGTCCCCAAGGAGTCTCACCACTCCTCATCATTTCTAATTCATCTCCTGCCATTCTCCAACACACACACACACACACACACACACACACACACACACATACACACACAGAGAGATTATGCTGAGCCACATATGGCTACTCACCTTTCTGCAAACACACCAGATAATTCAACACCTCAGTGTTTTTATTTTTTGCATTCTTTTCCCTTCATAGGTATGCCTTCCCCTTGCCCACCTTTTCTGCCTGACAAACTCCTTCTCACCTTTCAGCCTCCTTCTTCCATGACTTGCTTCTCATTTCCTCTAGGAAGGCAGGAAACTCTCTTCTGTATTCCCATAGCATTTTGTGTGTACCTATCATAGCCTCATTACATTTCATTATCATTGTATATTTAGAATCTTCTGTCTTACAATGGAGAGACAAGACCATGTATGGTTCATTTTACTGTCTCTAGTAATGGCAGAGATTTTCACACAAGTAAATATTGAATTAAAAAGCTGAAGTCAATGAGTGCAGGAAAGAATGAAGACTGTTTTGTCACCCATCAGTCTGAGAGTATCCATTTGCTTGTCATACTCTTGGTAATGTGTCTGGGTCAAGGATCTGAGTAAGGACTTTCTGGACATAAGACTGGTCATGTTTTTCTTCAGATTCTGTGGTTGTTTCTTGGTTTCATCAGCCTTGCCTCTTCTCTCTCAGTAATCTGAGCATGGCCTCCCTGATGGGCTTGGATTTCACACTGTAAATAATGGGGTTGAGCACAGGGGGCACCACCAGGTACACATAGGCAATAAGAGCATGTACAATGTGAGGCAGGTGCCTGCCAAAACGGTGAATCATTGACACTCCTATGACTGGGATGTAGAAAATCAGAACAGCTAATATATGAGAAATGCATGTGTTGAGGGCCCGGACACGCTCCCTGGGAGAGGCCAGACCCATCACTGTACGAAGAATAAGGGTATAGGACAGGAAAATAAGCAAAGAATCTACACCCACTGTGGATAAAACTACATAGAGCCCATAGAGGATGTTGACAGTAATGTCAGCACAGGCCCGTTTCATGACATCTGCATGGAAACAGAAGGAGTGGGACAGGAGAATCTTGCCAGGACAAAAGTTCAGTCGCTTCAGTAAAAAGGGCCCTGGAAAGAGGGATACAGTGGCCCGAGCAACAATGGCGATCCCGATCCTGATGATGACATTATTGGTGAGGACAGTTGCATAGCGAAGAGGGTTCGAGATGGCCACAAAGCGGTCAAATGACATGGCCAGGAGCACCGACGACTCCACCACAGAGAAGGAATGGAGGAAGAACATCTGGACCAGGCAGGCATTGAAGCCTATGAGCCTGTGGTCAAACCAGAGCACACCCAAGGTGGTGGGCAGTGTGGACAGGGTGAGGCCCACGTCGGTGAGGGCCAGCATGGACAAGAAGTAGTACATGGGCTGGTGCAGGCTGGGAGTCTTCCTCACAGCCAAGAGGATCAGGCAGTTTCCAGTGAGGGCCATAGTGTACATGGAGGAGAAGGGGATAGAGATCCATCCATGAACAGCCTCATGCCCTGGGATGCCAATCATCAGGAAGGCATGTGGCTGGAAGAAGGAGATGTTGACATAGGTCTGGGAAGGGAGCATCTTTGGGAAGCAGTTGAAGTCTCCAGAAAGATGTGACCTCTTCAGTCTGGGCAGAAAAATAAGACAAGACAAAATGATTGGAAAATATACCAGCTCTGATATTAGGTGACATGGTTCCCACACATTACTGAATATGAAACACAAAGGCGATTTAAAAATGGACTCCATATAGAAACCAACTAGAGAATAACTACAATTTAAATTTATTGAGTATAATAGTATCATTTTGTAATGTGAAATACTGATTTCTTCATATATTGAAGAAAGCAGGGCTTTCTTTAAAAATGTGAGATGAGCCTAAAGGGCCTAATCAAAAATGCTTTGTTTTAAATAAGAAATAGTGGCCTCATGAAATAAATTGCAAGCATATGGTGGAAGCCTGAAGGGTTGATAGCATGGGCTTGTTATCTTTCCTTTCTTGGATTTACCTTTAAAATGTCAAATGGACAGATAAGTAAATAAGCAAAGAAAAAACACTCTATAAAGTTAAGTCAATAAAAACAAGAATAAGGAAACAGCCCCTGAAATATCTTTTAACAGAGATTTAAAAACCCACCCCAAATAAATCTGTGAGCCAAAGGGATTTTACTATGAACGCCGGGGTGCAGTTATGCCATATCTAGACAATGTAATCACCTCACTCTGAAGGTAGGAAGTCAACTCAGAAAGCCCACTTGTCAAATATGGGCCCACCAAACATCAGTGAGAATAAAATAACTGCTAGAGATTGAAACACACTGAGGGGCTGGGGGAGAGAGAGAAAGAATGAGGACAGCAAGGCTAGGCACTCAGTATTCTGAAAACTGGCAAATAACCTGCTTTTCTTCTACAAATTGTGACATGGTATAAAGAAAATAACTGAAGAAGGAAAGTTTCTACAGAAGCATTCTAGCTAATAAGAAAGTACAACTGAAGTATTACTTTTCTTTTTTTAATGTTTATTTATTTTTGAGAGAGACACAGAGCGTGAGTGGGGGAGGGGCAGAGAGAACCAGAGACACAGAATCTGAAGCAGGCTCCAGGCTCTCAGCTGTCAGTACAGAGCAGGACCAGGCACAAACTCAGAGGTCATGAGATCATGACCTGAGCCAAAGTCGAAGTCAGACGCTTAACCTACTGAGCCACTTAGGCACCCCTGAATTATTACTTTTGAACAAACCCAATGAAATAATGGCAAAAAATCATCAGGGGCTGATATCATCACAAATGAGAGAAAACTACATTTTGTATTTTACCAAAATAAGCCTGAATCATATCTGACTACCAATTTGTAGAGAATATAAGAGACACCAGGCAAGCAGATACGTTAAAAGACACCAAGAGATGGAATAAGAAAAATCCAAACTACAACAAAAACAAAAGCTTCTAGGACAAAATTCCAGTTTCTTCCACCAGTAAATATAAGAAAATAAAAAAAGGAAGAGTGAAAACCTATAGATTAAGAAAGACTTGACTCATATCAACCAAATCCAATGGACAAAACTTGTTAGGATCTTGTTTTCAGCAAATCAAATAAAAAAGGTGAGCAAACTAGCACTAAAAAATACTTTTATGTGGTAATTGGGGAAATACAAATACTGGTTGAATTCTTGATGATCTTTTATTTTGGTGTAATTATAATACTATGCCTGTGTTTTAAGATTTGAAAAATTTGTAAGATGAAGAAGGACACAATGACTTATATTGACTTCAAAATAATTGGGGGCATGGGGGTCACTTGTGGTGGGAATTGTGTGGAGCCAGGCTGCAAAGAGTGGCTATGAGCTGATGATTATGGTAGCTGGATATGGATATATGGAGATCAAGTTTATCCACACTCTAATTTTGATAGAGGATTTCATTATTTTTCATAATAAAATATTAACAAATCAAAAGTTTTTTCTATAATGAGTAACATTTGATGGCAAGAGGTGTTTAGTTAAACATGGTGAAATACACACAAACTTTTATCTCTACTCTTTCCAAACTCTCATTTAAATGATAGTAATGAATTAAAAAATATATATTATCTGAAAGTGACAGAAGAACAGGATGGGATATAAGGTATATCAACAATAATATAGTTAATAGATAACCATAGGAAGAGTGGAAAGAAACTGGCAGAAATAGAAGATTAAGTTCATAGAGAGGAGGTTATGCCTCACATGCACTTCAAAAGGACTAAGGTAAGAGTGAGGAATGGAATTGAAAACAGGATGATTTTATTTTTTATTAAAAAAAAATTTTTTTTAACGCTTATTTATTTTTGAGACAGAGAGAGACAGAGCATGAACTGGGGAGGGTCAGAGAGAGGGAGACACAGAATCTGAAGCAGGCTCCAGGCTCTGAGCTGTCAGCACAGAGCCCGACGTGGGGCTCGAACTCACGGACCATGAGATCATGACCTGAGCCAAAGTCAGCCGCTTAACCGACTGAGCCACCCAGGCGCCCAAAAACAGGATGATTTTATAGGGAACAGCTATATGATTCCTTCTCCTATCCTTTCCTTTCCTCCTATTCCTTCTCCTATTCTTGCAGAAGACAGCTTCCTTTCTGGAAAAATTCTCCCAGCAAGATTCTGGACTCAGAGATACCAGACAGAAATGAAAGATGGACAGTGTTGAAAACAAAGGAATTGAGGGAAGATGAGGCTCCCCAGCTCTCTTTCCCCACTTGGTTCATAGAGTCCTAGTAAGTAGGTTTACTCTGTACCACCAGATGGCCACCATGGAACCCTCCCAACCAGACCAGTGTGACAAGGAATGCCTGTGGAGAAATGCTGGTCCCCACAAGGACAAGCATAGCTGAGATGCTGAACCAGAGCTCAGATGACCTCAGAATGCCAGAAGGGAAGACAACTTGGCACATTTTACCATCCACTCCCTCTCTGGAGAGATTATTGAGGGAAATCTCTCCCTGGAATGTGATCTGGGATTGGAATTTATCTCTGAGCTATAAACTCCCGGAATCTCAGGCAGGCAGCCTCCTTCAGGCCCTCTTCTCCAAGCAAGAGATGGGGCTAATATCTCTCCTGGTTCAAGACCGATTACTTCTTTTTCTTCTGTGTTATTTCCAGGCCCTCCACACTGATATATGCATCTGAGGCTGAGGTACTGGTAGTTATCCATCTGGGAAGTAGGGAAAGGGATGTGCTGGGGCCCAGGTTACTCACCGTGGTGGTTTTCTGGGCTGCTCCACCGGTCCACATCCCACAAGAGCCCAGGATGTCTTTGTGGCAGAGGTATCGAGTTTTATCCCACTGCACAGGGATACCTTGGCAGCAGTACCTATCTCCAGGGAAGGCTAGGCTGGGGCCACAGAGGAGTCAGTCAGTCTATTCAGGTCTCTGTGGAATGGAAAAGTTGGAGCTAGCTTCAGGATCAGGGGAAACTTTTGGAGGAACAAAACAATAATGGGGCAAGGGAGACAGAATCATGGATTCTACAATATCTCACCAAGTTTAAATGGTCCTATTCAGAGACTATCAGCTTCAATAGCCCATCTGTATTTGAGATCCTTCCAAGAAAATATTCCTAAAGACTCCTCTTGGCCAGGCCCCAGGATTAGTTCTGCAGAAGCTCTTAGTCTTTGCAGAGGGTAGAGATATGGAGCCTAAAGGTGGTGGCCTAACCCAGCCTGAGGGAGTCAGAAGAGGCTTCCTAGGGGAGATTGAGAGGGAGTGAACTTCTGGGAGGCCCACAGACTCTGCTCCAAACTCTCAGCACTCATCCTGGGACAGACACCAGTACTCTGGGCTTGCATCTCCAGCCTGTAGCTGGCACAGATTCCCACACTCAGCCTGGGTCTGACCTGCTGAATCAAACATTTCAAAAAGGAGGAAACTTGGACAGTGGAAAGAACATGAACTATAGAGCCAGGCAGACCTGAGTGCAAATTCTTGCTCTATTTTCCTCACCACATACAAGCTCCATCTTCATTCTTTCTTACTTCCTGGAGAGTTCCTCCACCAGATTGCCTTCTTTCCTTCCTAAATCAGTTTGCCCTGAGGTCATTCACCTGGAGCTTCTTTCTAGCAACACACTGACTTTTCTTCTCTTTGATTTTGGCTGCACTCTCCCAGCTGAACTGGGCCCAGCCTGTATACCTTTCTCCCCCCCTGAGGTGATATATAGACTTTGGGAAAAATCACACACCTTTGAAATCTTATGTCAAAACAAATTGGTGCCCTTTAACCTGAGCTGAGACTTCTACATCACTCCATAATTCCTTTCAGTTTTTAAATTGTCACCATTCCAGTTTTTTTTTGCTCACTTTTTTTTAAAATATGAAATTTATTGTCAAATTGGTTTCCATACAACACCCAGTGCTCATCCCAACAGGTACCCTCAATACCCATCTCCCACCCCCCACCAACCCTCAGTTTGTTCTCAGTTTTAAAGAGTCTTTTATGTTTTGGCTTCCTCCCTCTATAACCTTTTTTTTTTCTTCCCCTCCCCCATGGTCTTCTGTGAAGTTTCTCAGGATCCACATAAGAGTGAAAACATAGGGTATCTGTCTTTCTCTGTGTGGCTTATTTCACTTAGCATAACACTCTCCAGTTCCACCCACATTGCTACCAAAAGCCATATTTCATTCTTTCTCATTGCCAAGTAGTATTCCATTGTGTATATAAACCACAGTTTCTTTATTCATTCATCAGTTGATGGACATTTAGGTTCTTTCCATAATTTGACTATTGTTGAAAGTGCTGCTATAAACATTGGGGTACAGGTGCCCCTATGCATCAGCACTCCTGTATCCATTGGGTAAATTCCTAGCAGTGCTACTGCTGGGTCATAGGGTAGATCTATTTTTAATTTTTTTTTTTTAATTTTTTTTTCAACGTTTATTTATTTTTTTTGGGACAGAGAGAGACAGAGCATGAACGGGGGAGGGGCAGAGAGAGAGGGAGACACAGAATCGGAAACAGGCTCCAGGCTCTGAGCCATCAGCCCAGAGCCCGACGCGGGGCTCGAACTCACGGACCACGAGATCGTGACCTGGCTGAAGTCGGACGCTCAACCGACTGCACCACCCAGGCGCCCCTATTTTTAATTTTTTGAGGAACCTCCACACTGTTTTCCAGAGCGGCTGCACCAGTTTGCATTCCCACCAACAGTGCAAGAGGGTTCCCGTTTCTCTACTTCCTTGCCAGCATCTATAGTCTCCTGATTTGTTCATTTTAGCCACTCTGACTGGTGTGAGGTGGTATCTGAGTGTGGTTTTGATTTGTTTCCCTGATGAGGAGCGACATTGAGCGTCTTTTCATGTGCCTGTTGGCCATCTGGATGTCTTCTTTAGAGAAGTGTCTATTCATGTTTTCAGCCCATTTCTTCACTGGATTATTTGTTTTTCGGGTGTGGAGATTGGTGAGCTCTTTATAGATTTTGGATACTACGCCTTTGTCCAATATGTCATTTGCAAATATCTTTTCCCATTCTGTTGGTTGCCTTTTAGTTTTGTTGGTTGTTTCCTTTGCTGTGCAGAAGCTTTTTATCTTCATTAGGTCCCAGTAGTTCATTTTTGCTTTTAATTCCCTTGCATTTGGGATGTGTCAAGTAAGAAATTGCTGCGGCTGAGGTCAGAGAGGTCTTTTCCTGCTTTCTCCTCTAGGGTTTTGATGGTTTCCTGTCTCACATTCAGGTCCTTTGTCCATTTTGAGTTTATTTTTGTGAATGGTGTGAGAAAGTGGTCTAGTTTTATTCTTCTGCATGTTGCTGTCCAGTTCTCCCAGCACCATTTGTTAAAGAGACTGTGTTTTTTCCATTGGATGTTCTTTCCTGCTTTGTCAAAGATTAGTTGGCCATACTTTTGTGGGTCTAATTCTGGGGTTTCTATTCTATTCCATTGGTCTATGTGTCTGTTTGTGTGCCAATACCATGCTGTCTTGATGATGACAGCTTTGTAGTAGAGGCTAAAGTCTGGGATTGTGATGCCTCCTGCTTTGGTCTTCTTCAAAATTACTTTGGCTATTCAGGGTCTTTTGTGGTTCCATACGAATTTTAGGATTGTTCTAGCTTTGAGAGGAATGATGATGCAATTTTGATTGGGATTGTATTGAATGTGTAGATAGCTTTGGGTAGTATTGACATTTTGACAATATTTATTCTTCCAATCCATGAGCATGGAATGTTTTTCCATTTCTTTAAATCTTCTTCAATTTCCTTCATAAGCTTTCTATAGTTTTCAGCATACAGATCTTTTATCTCTTTGGTTAGGTTTATTCCTAGGTATTTTATGCTTCTTGGTGCAGTTGTGAATGGGATCAGTTTCTTTCTTTGTCTTTCTGTTGCTTCATTGTTAGTGTATAAGAATGCAACTGATTTCTGTACATTGATTTTGTCTCCTGCGACTTTGCTGAATTCATGTATCAGTTCTAGGAGACTTTTGGTGGAGTCTATCGGATTTTCCATGTATAATATGTCATCTGCAAAAAGTGAAAGCTTGACTTCATCTTTGCCAATTTTGATGCCTTTGATTTCCTTTTGTTATCTGATTGCTGATGCTAGCACTTCCAACACTGTGTTAAACAACAGTGGTGAGAGTGGACATCCCTGTAGTGTTCCTCATCTTAGGGGGAAAGCTCTCAGTTTTTCCCCATTGAGGATGATATTAGCTGTGGGCTTTTCATAAGTGGCTTTTATGGTGTTTAAGTATATTCCTTCTATCGCGACTTTCTTGAGGGTTTTTATTAAGAAAGAATGCTGAATTTTGTCAAATGCTTTTTCTACATTGATTGACAGGATCATATGGTTATTTTCTTTTCTTTTATTAATGTGATGTATCACATTGATTGATTTGCAAATGTTGAACGAGCCCTGCATCCCAGGAATGAATACCACTTGATCATGTTGAATAATTCTTTTTACATGCTGTTGAAGTCGATTTGCTAGTATCTTGTTGAGAATTTTTGCATCCATATTCATCAGGGATATTGGCCTGTAGTTCTCTTTTTTTACTGGGTCTCTGTCTGGTTTAGGAATCAAAGTAATACTGGCTTCATAGAATGAGTCTGGAAGTTTTCCTTCCCTTTCTATTTTTTGGAACAGTTTGGGAAGGATAGGTATTATCTCTACTTTAAATGTCTGGTAGAATTCCCCAGGGAAGCCATCTGGTCCTGGACTCTTATATGTTGGGAGATTTTTGGTAACTGATTCAATTTCTTTGCTGGTTATGGGTCTGTTCAAGTTTTCTATTTCTTCCTGTTTGAGTTTTGGAGGTGTGTGGGTGTTTAGGAATTTGTCCATTTCTTCCAGGTTGTCCAATTTGTTGGCATATACTTTTCATAGTATTCCCTAATAATTGCTTGTATTTCTGAGGGATTGGTTGTAATAATTCCATTTTCATTCATGATTTTATCTATTTGGGTCATCTCCCTTTTCTTTTTGAGAAGCTTGGCTAGAAGTTCATCAATTTTGTTTATTTTTTCAAAAAACCAAGTCTTGGTTTCATTGATCTGCTCTACAGTTTTTTTTTAGATTCTCTATTGTTTATTTCTGCTCTGATCTTTATTATTTCTCTTCTTCTGCTGGGTTTGGGGTGTCTTTGCTATTCTGCTTCTATTTCCTTTAGGTGTTTTGTTAGATTTTGTATTTGGGATTTTTCTTCTTTCTTGAGATAGGCCTGGATTGCAATGTGTTTTCCTCTCAGGACTGCCTTCGCTGCATCCCAAAGCATTTGGATTGTTGTATTTTCATTTTCATTTGTTTCCATATTTTTTTTAACTTCTTCTCTAATTGCCTGGTTGACCCATTCATTCTTTAGTAGGGTGTTCTTTAGCCTCCATGCTTTTGGAGGTTTTCCAGACTTTTTCCTCTGGTTCATTTCAATTTTCATAGCATTGTGGTCTGAAAATGTGCATGGTATGATCTCAATTCTTGTATACTTATGAAGGGCTGTTTTGTGACCCAGTATGTGATCTATCTTGGAGAATGTTCTGTGTGTACTGGAGAAGAAAGTATATTCTGTTGCTTTGGGATGCAGAGTTCTAAATATATCTGTCAAGTCCATCTGATCCAATGTATCATTCAGGGCCCTTGTTTCTTTATTGATCCTGTGTATAGATGATCTATCCATTGTTTTAAGGGTGGTATTAAAGTCCCCTGCAATTACCACATTCTTATCAATAAGGTTGCTTATGTTTGTGAGTAATTGTTTTATATATTTGGGGGCTCCCGTATTTGGTGCATAGACATTTATAATTGTTAGCTCTTCCTGATGGATAGACCCTGTAATTATTATATAATTCCCTTCTTCATCTGTTGTTACAGCCTTTAATTTAAAGTGTAGTTTGTCTGATATAAGTATGGCTACTCCAGCTTTCTTTGGACTTCCAGTAGCATGATAGATAGTTCTCCATCCCCTCACTTTCAATCTGAAGGTGTCCTCAGATCTAAAATGAGTCTCCTGTAGAAAACAAATAGATGGGTCTTGTTTTTTTATCCATTCTGATACCCTATGTCTTTTGGTTGGAGCATTTAGTCCATTTACATTCAGTGTTATTATAGAAAGATATGGGTTTAGAGTCATTGTGATATCTGTAGGTTTCATGCTTGTAGTGATGTCTCTGGTACTTTGTGGTCCTTGCAACATTTCATTCGCAGAATTGCCCTTAGGATCTCTTTTAGGGCTGGTTTAGTGGTGATGAATTCCTTCAGTTTTTGTTTGGGAACACCTTTATCTCTCCTTCTATTCTAAATGACAGACTTGCTGGATAACGGATTCTCGACTGCATATTTTTTCTGTTTATCACATTGAAGATTTCCTGGCATTCCTTTCTCGCCTGCCAAGTTTCAGTAGAGAGATCCGTCTCTAGTGTTATCGGTCTCCCTTTATATGTTAGAGCGTGTTTATCCCTAGCTGTTTTCAGAATTTTCTCTTTATCCTTGTATTTTGCCAGTTTCACTATGATATGTCATGCAGGAGATCGATTCAAGTTACGTCTAAAGGGAGTTCTCTGTGCCTCTTGGATTTCAATGTCTTTTTCCTTCCCCAGATCAGGGAAGTTCTCAGCTATCATTTGTTGAAGTACACCTTCAGTCCCTTTCTCTCTCTCTTTCTCCTCTGGAATCCCTACTATACGGATATTGTTGTGTGTCATTGCATCACTTAGTTCTCTAATTTTCCTCTCACACTCCTGGATTTTTTACTCTCTTTTTGTCAGCTTCCTCTTTTGCCATAATTTTATCTTCTAATTCACCCATTCTCTCCTCTGCCTCTTCAATCCAAGCTGTGGTCGCCTCTATTTTATTTTGCACCTCATTTATAGCATTTTTTAGCTCCTCCTGTTTCTTAGTCCCTTGATCTCTGTAGCAATAGATACTCTGCTGTCCTCTATACTTTTTTCAAGCCCAGCGATTAATTTCATGACTATTATTTTAAATTCATGTTCTGTTATATTGCTTAAATCGTTTTTGATCAATTCATTAGCTGTTGCTACTTCCTGGAGTTTCTTTTGAGGAGAATTCTTCTGTTTCGTCATTTTGGATAGTCCCCGGAGTTGCGCGGAACTGCAGGGCTCTTCCTCTGTGCTGTCTGGAGTAACTTGTGTTGGTGGGCGGGGCCACAGTCAGGCCTGATGTCTGCTCCCAGCCCACTGCTGGGGCCACAGTCAGACTGGTATGTACCTTATCTTCCCCTCTCCCAGGGGCAGGACTCACTGTGGAATGGTGTGGCCCCTGTCTGGGCTACTTGCACACTGGCAGACTTGTGGTGCTGCTTTGATGGGATCTGGTGTATTAGCTGGGGTGGATCTACAAGGTGCACAGGGGTGGGAGGGGTAGGCTTAGCTTGCTTTGCTGTGGGTGGTCCCCCGCAGGAGGGGCCCTGCAGCACCAGGAGGGAGAGGTAGACCTGTTGGAGGAATGGATCCACAGAAGCACAGTGTTGGGTGTTTGTGCGGTGCAAGCAAGTTCGGTGACGAGAATTGATTCCCTTTGGGACTTCAGCTGGGGGGTGGGAGAGGGAGATGGTTCTGGCCAGCACCTTTTTTCCCCCTGCTGTGCTGAGCTCTGTCTTCTGGGGCTCAACACCTCTCTCTCTTGGTGTCCTCTTGCTCTCCTGCTCTCTGAGCAGAGGTGTTGACTCTTAACACTCCAGATGTTAAGTCCTGCCGGGTGTCAGAACTCACAGAGTCCAGCCCCTCTGCTTTTGCAAGCCAGACTCGGGGGTTCTGCCTTGCTGGGCAGGCCGCCCCTTAACCGCCCGGGCTCCCTCCCGCTAGTCCATGTAGCGCGCACCGCCTCTCTGCCCTTCCTACTCTCTTCTGTGGGCCTCTTGTCTACACTTGGCTCCAGAGAGCCTGTTCCACTAGTCTTCTGGTGGTTTTCTGGGTTATTTAGGCAGATGTGGGTGGAATCTAAGTGATCAGCAGGACGAGGTGAGCCCAGTGTCCTCCTACGCCACCATCTTCCTCCCATCCCCATCACCATTCCAGTTTTATTGCTAAGCAAAATAAGTCAGAGAAAGACAAACATATATATGATTTCACTCATATGTGGAATTTAAGAAATAAAACAGATGGACATGGGGAAGGGAAGGCAAAATCAAGTAAAAACAGAGAGGAAAGCACACCATAAGAGACTCTTTTAAAAATTTTTTAAAAATGTTTTTAATTTATTTTTGAAGGAGAGAGAGAGACAGAGAATGAGTGGGGGAGGAACAGAGAGAGAGGGAGACACAGAATTCGAGGCAGGCTCCAGGCTTTGTTCTGTCAGCACAGAGCCTTACGTGGGACTCGAACTCACGAACTGTGAGATCATGACCTGAGCCGAAGTCAGATGCTCAACTGAGTGAGCCACCCAGGCACCCCTTTTTAAAAAAAATTTGTTTTAATGTTTTTAAATTTATTTTTGAGGGAGAGAGAGCACACCATAAGAGATTCTGAAATACAGAGAACAAACTGAGGATTGCTGGAGGGAAGTGGGGTGGGGGGATGGACTAAATGGGTGACGGGTATTAAGGAGTGCACTTCTTGGGCTGAGGACTGGGTGTTATATGTAGGTGACAAATCACTGGGTTCTACTCCTAAAGTCAATATGTCACTTTTGTTAAGTAACTTGAATTTAATTTAATAAATATTAAAAAATTATATGGGGGAAGAAATGAAAAAAAAAATAGTCACCATTCTTCTCAAGCTCTTCACCCAGACTGCCATCTCTGCTGCTGGCAGCTAATTTGACATTGCTCCTTTCACACAGGAAATGGAGACTCTCAGGTGTGCCTTCTCTAAGGTTCTTGCCCAACCCATCTGCTCTCTTACCCATTTCCACTCCAACATCCACATCATGCCAGGGAGACCATTAATGGCACTTAGCGCTTCATGTCAGCCCCCTCTCCACCCTTTAACCACTTCCTTGTTGGCTGCCCATCACTTATGGAAAAAAAGTCTCAATGGCATAGCATGGAACCCAAGATTCTTTAAGATGTTTTTCATTATTTATTTAGTTTTTTTTTAATTTATTATTTGAATTCCAGTTAACATAGTGTCGTATTAGTTTCAGGTGTATAATATAGTGATTCAACTACTCCATACATTACCCTGTGCTCATCATGACAAGTGCTCTCCTTAATCACCATCACTTATTTAACCCATTCCCTCACCCACTGTTGCCTCTGGTAACCATCAGTTTGTTCTCTATAGTTAAGAGTCTGTTTCTTGATTTGTCCCTCCCTCCCTCTCTCTCTTTTTGTGCCTTGCTTGTATGTTTTACTTATAAAAAGCAAATATAAAATTCCACACATGAGTGAAATTGTATGGTATTTATCTTTCTCTGACTGACTTTTCTTAGCATTATAGTCTCTAGTTCCTTCTTTGTTGTTACAAACAGCAAGATTGCATTCTTTTTATGGCTGAGTAATATTCCATTATATATATATATATATTATATATACACACACACACATATATATGGTGTATGTATCTCACATCCATATATATTCCATTATATATATATATTATGCATACACACATACACATATATATATATATATATATATATATATTTATGTATGTATCTCACATCTTTATCCCCTCATCAATCAGTGAACAGTTGGCCTGCTTCCATATCTTGGCTATTGTAAATAATGCTGCTATAAATAAGGGTGCATGTATCCCTTTGAATTAGTGTTTTATTTTCTTTGGCTAGATACCCAGTAATATGACTGCTGGATCATAGGGTAGTTCTATTTTTAACTTTTTGAAGAATCTCCATACTGTTTTCCATACTGGCTGCACCAGTTTGCATTCCCACCAACAGTGCAAGAGGGTTCTTTCTCTACACATCCTTGCCAAAACTTGTTGTTTTTTGTGTTGTTGATTTTAGCCATTATGACAGGTGTGAGGTAATATCTCATTATGGTTTTGATTTGTATTTCCCTGATGATAAGTGATGATAAACATTTTTTCATGTGTCTGTTGGAGAAATGTCTTCTTTGTAGAAATGTCTATTTATATTTTCTGTCCATTTTTTTAATTGTTTTTTTTGACTATTGAGATTTATAAATTCTTTATATATTTTGGATACTAGCTCTTTATCTGATATGTCATTTGCAAATATCTTCTCCCATTCTGTAGGCTGCCTTTTAGTTTTGTTGATTGTTTCCTTTGCTGTGCAGAAGTTTTTATTTTGATGAAGTCCCAAGAGTTTATTTTTACTTTTGTTTCCCTTGCCTCAGGAGACATATTTGGATAAAATTACTATGGTGGATGTCAGAGAAATTACTGCCTGTGCTCTCGTCTAAGATTTTTATGGCTTCAGGTCTCACATTTAGGTCTTTAATCCATTTTTAACTTATTTTTGTGTATAGTATAAGAAAGTGGTCCAGTTTCATTCTCTTGCATGTAGCTGACCAGTTTTCCCAACACTATTTGTTGAAGACTGTCTTATTCCCATTGGATACCCTTTCCTGCTTTCTCAAAGATTAATTGGCTATATAGTTGTGGGTTCTGGGTTTTCTATTCTATTCCATTGATCTGTGTGTCTATTTTTGTGCCAGTACCATACTGCTTTGATTACTAGAGCTTTGTAATGTAACTTGAAGCCTGGAATTGTGATGCCTCTAGCTTTTCTTTTCTTTTTTAAGATTACCTTGGCTATTCAGGGTCTTCTGTGGTTCCATACAAATTTCAGAATTGTCCTATATCTGTGAAAAATGCTATTGGTATTTTAATAGGGATTTCATTAAATGTGTAGATTGCTTTGGGCAGTATAGACATTAAAAAATTTTTTTAATGTTTATTTTTGAGAGAGAGAGAGTGTGTGTGAGCAGGGGAGGGGTAGAGAGAGAGGGAGACAGAATCCAAGGCAGGCTCCAGGCTCCAAGCTGTCAACATGATGTAGGACTCAAATCCATGCATGGTGAGATCATGACCTGAGCTGAAGTTTGATGCTTAACTCACTGAGCCATCCAGGTGCCCTGGGCAATATAGACATTTTAACAATATTTGTTCTTCTAATCCATGAGCATGGGATGTCTTTCCATTTCTTTGTGTCATCTTCAGTTTCTTTGGTGAATGTTTTATAGTTTTCAGAGTGTAGATCATTCACTCTTTAGTTAGGTTTATTCCTAGGTATCTCATTATTTTGGGTATAATTATAAATGGGATTCTTTTTTTAAAATATCTCTTTCTGCCACTTTATTATTGGTGTATAGAAATGCAACATATTTCTGTGATTGATTTTGTATTTTGCAACCTTACCCAATTTGTTTTTCAGTTCTTGCAGTTTTCTTTTTGGTGGAGTCTTTCAGGTGTTCTGTATAGAGTATCATCTCTTGTAGAACTACTTGTAGTGTCATCTACAAGTAGTGAACGTTTTACTTCTTTATTGATTTGTATGCCTTTTATTTCTTTTTGCTTTCTGATTGCTGTGGCTAGGACTTCTAGTACTATGTTTAATAGATTGGACATTCTTGCCTTGTTCCCGACAGGGGAAAAGTTCTCAGTTTTTCCCTATTGAGGATGATGTTAGCTGTGGGATTTTCATATATGGCCCTTATTATGTTGACTTGTGTCCTCTCTAAGCCTACTTTGTTGAGAATTTTTATCATGAATAGATATTGCACTTTGTCAGATGCTTCCTCCGTATCTGTTGAAATGATCGTATGGTTCTTATCCTTTCTCTTATTGATATATTGTATCACATTGATTTGTGAATATTGAACCATTCTTGCAACACAGGAATAAATACCACTTTATCATGGTGAATGATGTTTTAAATGTATTGTTGAATTAGGTTTGCCCAGTATTTAAATTTTTTTTTTCATGTTTACTTATTTTTGAGAGAAAGAGAGACAGAGCACAAGTTGGGGAGAAGCAGAGAGGGAGAGGGAGACAGAATCTGAAGCAGGCTTCAGGCTCTTAACTGTCAGCACAGAGCCCAATGTGGGGCTTGAACGCACTCACTGCGAGATCATTACCTGAACCAAAGTCAGACGCTTAACTGACTGAGCCATGTAAGCGCCTCAGTTTGCCAGTATTTTGTTGAAGATTTTTGCATCTATGTTTATCAGAGATGTTGGCCTGTAGTTCTCTTTTTCAGTGGAGTCTTTGGTATCAGGGTAATGCTGGCCTCATAGATTAAATTTGGAAGTGTTCCTTCCTCTTCTATTTTTTGGAAAATTTTGAGAAGAATAGCATTAACTCTTTACGTGTTTGGTAGAATTCACCTGTGAAGCCATCTGGTCCTGGACTTTTGTTTGTTGGGAGGTTTTTGATTACTGATTCAAGTTTTTTACTGATTATTGGTCTGTTCTGATTTTCTATTTCTTCCTGTTTCCATTTATTCATTGTTTTTCTAGGTTGTGCAATTTTTTGGCATACAGTTTTTCATAATATTCTCATAATTGTATTTCTGTGATGTTGGTTCTTATTTCTCCTCTCTCACTTGTGATTTTATTTATTTTAGTCTTTTCTCTTTTTTTTTCTTGATAAGTTTGGCCAGAGGTTTATCAAATCTATTGATTTTTTTTTCCCAAAGAACTAGCTTCTGGTTTCATTGATCTGTTCTATTTTTTTTTTTTTTTTAGTTTGTATATCATTTATTTTCGCTTTACCCTTATTATTTTCTTACTTCTGCTGGGTTTAGGTTTTGTTTTTATTTTTCTAGCTCCTTTAGGTGTAAGGTTAGGTTGTTTATTTGAGATTTTTTTTGCTTCTTGAAGTGGACCTATATTGCTATAAACTTCTGTCTTAGAACCACTTTTGCTACATCCTAAAGGTTTTGGACCATTATGTTTTCATTTTCACTTCTTTCCATGTACTTTTGAACTTTTTTATTTCCTGGTTGACCCATTCATTGTTTAGTAGCATGTTATTTAACCTGTATATATTTGTGCTCTTTCCAGAATTTTTCTTGTGGTTGACTTCTAGTTTCATAGTACTGTGGTCAAAAAATATGCATGGTATGACTTTGATCTTAAATTTATTGAAGCTTGTTTTTTGGGCTAATATGTGATCTCTTCTTGGGAATGTTCTGTGTTCACTTAAAAAATGTGTACTCTTCTGTTTTAGGATGGACTGTTCTGAATATATATGTTTCATCCATCTGTTCCTGTGTGTCACTTAAAGCCATTTTTTCCTTGTTGATGTTCTGTTTACATGATCTGTCCATTGATGTTTGGGGTATTAAAGTCCCCTACTATTACTGTAATATTATCAATTAGTTACTTTGTTTTTTGTTATTAACTGGTTTATGTATTTGAGTGTTCCCATTCTGGGTGCATAAATATTTACAATTGTTCTATCTTCTTGTAGGGTTGTCCCTTTATTATCATATAGCATCATCCTTTGTCTCTTATTATAGTCTTTGTTTTAAAGTCCATTTTGTCCAATATAAGTATTGCTACTCTGTTTTTCTTTGTCATCCATTTGAATGAAAGATATTTCTTCATCCCCTCACTGTCAATCTGGACATGTCTTTAGGTCTAAAATGAGTCTCTTATAGGCAGCATATAGATGGGCCTTGTTTTTTTAATCCATTCTGTCACCCTATGTCTTTTTATTAGAGCATTTAGTCCATTTATATTCAAAGTAATTATTGATATATATGTATTTATTGTCATTTTATTAGTTGTTTTATGGTTGTTTCTGAAGATCTTCTCTGATCCTTGTCTTTCTCTCTTCATGGTTTGCTGATTTTCTTTACTGATATATTCTTTCGCTTTCTTTATTCTTTCTCTTTATTCTTTGCGTATTTATTAGTGGTTTTTGATTTGTGATTACCATTAGGTTTGTATATAATGTCTTCTGCATATAGAGTTTATGTTAAGTTAATGGTCATTTAAGTTTGAACTCACTCTTTTTTTTCTGGAAAAGGATATTTTTAGCATTTATTTATTTTTGGGACAGAAAGAGACAGAGCATGAACGGGGGAGGGGCAGAGAGAGAGGGAGACACAGAATCGGAAGCAGGCTCCAGGCTCCGAGCCATCAGCCCAGAGCCTGATGCGGGGCTTGAACTCACGGACCGCGAGATCGTGACCTGGCTGAAGTCGGACGCTTAACCGACTGCGCCACCCAGGCGCCCCGAAAAGGATATTTTTAAATTCATATAACTGCAGGTAGGGAAACCAGATTAGAGAGGAGGGTCCAGACTGGGACAAATAATGACTACCCCTCCCCCCCCACCCCAGCAGAACCGGGGAGGAGGTGTCCCCTATACCTCAACAGTCAATACAGGCCCCCTCTCACTCTGCTGCAGCATCCTAGGGGCAGGGTGCCACCCTCCCTGGGCCTGGGGTGGTTGGTAACACAGTCTGCTTTGCCCCAGGCCCCTTCTCCTAAGAGCATCTTGGAGAAGGGGAATGTGGGCAGAATGGGAGAAGGCAATGAGGAGGAACATTTGATGCTGGTCATAGCAACAATGACTGACGTCCAAAAATGGAAACATTGAACAAAAACAGTGCAACATTCCAAAGGTAGTTTGTGAACAGAGGAAAAATGGAAGCAGAACCATCAGGGGTAGGGAGGAGCAGAAGGGGGGGGGTGGGCAAGGCTAGTTCTTTGTTATTAGTGTTCCATGTGAGGAAATAGGAAACTGAGGCCTGGGGTGGAAACGGATGGGTTTGAACAGTGGCTTAACCCCACTGTAGGTGGCTGCCACAAGGAACATGGGTCTCCTGGACTTCACCTGGAGAAAGGATGACTGCATTTCATCACTGCAGTAGATTTCAGGGTGGGAGTGAGTTGCACTGGATCTCATTTAGAGAGGGTAGAGGGCTCAATCCCTTCCTGCCTTTTCTTTCTGTGCCCCAAAGGGGGCTGTCCAACCTAGAGGAAGGACTAGGCAAGGTGGGGAGAAAAGTGGATGTGAGCTGCACCTCGTGAAGTAAAGGCTGGTTGGGGGCATCTTGGCACTGAGCACCCCTCTACATTGGCCATACCAGCTTCTGCCTGTGCTGTGGAATGGGGCATATTACAATGAGATGGGGCTGGGCCCCTTTTAAGGCCAGGGGAGCCGTCCCAGGCTCCTTAGTGGGAAGCTAGAGGGAAGAATGGGGAAGCAGAAGGGACACCCCCCCCCCCCCCAAGCCAAGAGCCCAGTCAGCAATGTCTGTATCACTGAGCATGGGGACACAGCAGAGGCAGGGTGAGGCAAGGTGCAAAGTCAGCTTCGTCTGGCAGGGCAAATGTGTGCATGGGTGAGAGGGGTTGCTAGAAACCGAGACCAAAAGAAACAGCCCCTCACTCAGCTCTGGGGCCCTGCAACAGCTAATGTGCTGTGTAGTATGGTGGTGAAAACACAGGTGGGTGGCAGTGATGGGTAGGTTTGGGAGAGGGGTGGGGGCAATGGAAGTGGAGTGGAGCTGTCCAGTCCCAGAAGGAAACTGCTTCTTGGTGATGGAGTAGGTGGTATGGTGTAGTTACTGCTTTTCCTATGAGGACTCCCAGGAAATGCCCTCTTCTTCCACCTTCTCCAGTTTCTTTGGCTCTGCCCCTTGATTTCCTCCTGTGAGTTGTAGTTTTCTGCATCTTGACAGCACCCTTGTTGTTTTTCCCCTTTGGTTGGCCCTGAGGTTGCTTAGGTGCTGGCACCTCACTGGGTTCCTTCTGACTAGCTACCAGCACCGACCCAGGACTCATTGGAGGCTGCTTGCCCAGTCTGCCCCACCCCTGCTTCTCAGTACCATTCTTCTCGTGCTTGAAGGCCAAGGGCTGGCTGGACTTTGAGTTCAACTCCCTCATCTTCCCTTCTCTCCAGAACAGATAAGGGAGCAGTGGCTGGGATGCATGAGCTTCACTGCCAGCCTATGTACATTCTCCGGACTGCTAGGAGTGATGGTGCTGGGCACTGAGGAACTGGCCTGGCTCACTGTGGCTGCCAAGCAAATGCAGATGCCTTCTGGGGGCTGTGCCAGCACCAGATACAGCTCAGGCTTGGAGTCCCAATTGGAGGCAGTTAGAACCCATTCTTTACTCCTCTCCTCCCCATGTTTTAGGTATATGTTGTCATATTTTATATCCTTTTATTTTGTGAGTTCTTTGACTGATTTTTTAAATAGGTCTCTTCTTTCCTCCCCAAAAGTGGTCTTTTTAATGGTCTCTCCTTTCCACTCAAAGAGTCCCCTTTAATATTTCTTGCTGTGCTGGTTTAGTACTAGGTCACAAACTCCTTTAGTTTTTGTTCATCTGGGAAACTCTTTATCTCTCCATTATGAGTGATAGCTTTGCTGGATAGAGTATTCTTGGCTGCAGATTTTTCCTATTCAGCACTTAGAATATATCATGCAACTCTATTCTGGTTTGCCAAATTTCTGCTGAAAAATCCCCTGCTAGCTTTATGGGTTTTTGCTTGTAAGCTACTGTTTTCTTTTGTCTTACTGCTTTTAAGATTTTTCTGTATCACTATATTTTGCCAGTTTAATTAAAATATGTCTTGGTGTGGATCTGCTTTTGTTGACTTTGATGGGAGCTCACTGGCCTCTGGGATCTGGATATCTATTTCCTTCCCCAGGTTAGGGAAGTTCAGCTAATAAATTTTCTTCCCCCCCCTTTCTCTCTCTTCTTCTAGGACTCCTATAATTCGAATGTTATTATATTTGATGGAGTCACTGAGTTCCCTAAGTCTGTTCTCATTTTGCATAATTATTTTTCCTCTATTTTATTCATCTTGATTACTTTCCATTACTCTGACTTCTTGGTCACTAATTCATTCCTATGCTTCTTCCATCTTGCTGTTCATTCCATCAAGCATGTTTCTGATCTGGTTTATTGTGTCCTTTATCTCTGCTATTCCTTATCTCTGTGTTAATGGTCTCACTCATGTCTTCTACTCTTTTCTCAAGTAAAGTGAGTATTCTTAAGATCAGCACTTTAAGTTCTCTGTGAGGCATGCTATCTATTCCACTTAGAACTCTGGCTGAGGACTTATCCTGTTCTTTCATCTGGGATAAAATTTAAAATTTTCTGTCTTCTCATTTTGTATAAGTCTCTGTACCTGTTTCTCTGTGTTAGGAAAGTCAGCTATGTACTTTGTTCTTGAGTGTAATGGTCTTATGAAGAAGAGGTCCTGTAGTGCCTTACAGTATAGTGTCCCTGATTCCCTAGAGTCTGGCACTTCTGGAGTGTGCTCTCTTTTCTGGCTGCTTTATCCTTTAGGCCAGTCATCTGCAGAGGCTCTCTTTGCCTATTGTGGGGAGTATTTGGGCCCTGGCCTAAATGTGGTGCATTAACTAGGTGTGTTCTTATCTGTTTCTGAAATGAGTCCTGTTGCCACTGCCACAGGAACCAAGGCTCTGCAAAACTCCCTTGTTGGGAGACATGGTGTGAGCAGAGGCTTGTGCAGGACTTCTGGGGGAGGTAGTCCACCATGCTGAGACTGAGGCTAGCGTAATTGGGAGGGGTATTTCTGCTGGAATGGTGGGGCTTGGTGTAAGAAAGTTAGGTAGCAAGTGGCCCTGTGCTTATGCTGAAGGGCAGGGGAGGGAAATGGCACTGGCTAGTTCCTTTGTTCTTGGAGGAGTCTACCTGGGATTGCTGTCTCTCTGGGAAGTGATCCAAGATGAGCAAATAACCTCCCCACTGTGTGCCCCAGGTACTCTTCATATCTCTGTTTCCATGCTGTATGTCTGCAAGATGTTTGCCTGCCTCCTCTCCAAGAGCAGCCCCAATGCCCTCCAAGCTCTCCCCGAGCCAAACATAGTGACCTTTAAAACTCCAGGCTTTAAGCCCCACTGGTTGCGGGAATTCATAAAATTTGTTGCCTCTTGCTTTCCAAGCCAATTGCTATGGGGATTTATTTTCCCTGTGCACTCCCCTCAGTGCTAGTCTGTCTCTTGCCTTTTCTCTGTGACTGCAGCTCCATTCCTGCTGCAATGGCCACAATCTATTTCTCTCCCAAACCATGCTCTGCACTTCCTACCTTTCTTCAGTGTCGCCTCTTCTACACCTTTAGTTGTAGAGTTTGTTCTGCCAATCTTCAGGTTGATTTCTGTGGTATTTAGGATGATTTGTTAGTTATCTAGTTGTGTTCATGGGAAGAGGTATGTCTAGGGTCCTCCTACTCCACCACCATATTCCAAACTTACTGACTCCTTAAGATTTTTTTTAAAGCTTTTTATTTTGAGATGTTTGTAGATGCACATGCAGTATTAAGATTTAATATAGAGATCCCATGTACTCTTCAACCGTTTCCTCAAATGGTAATATCTGGCAAAATAATAGTACAGTATCAAAATAAAGATATCGGCATTGCTACAGTGAAGATACAGAACACTTCCAGAGACACAAGGATCCCTCATGTTGTCCTTTTATAGCCCCATCCACTTTTTTTCCTCCCATCTCCCTTTTAATAGCTGGAAATTACTAATGTGTTCTTTATCTCCATAATTTTGTGAATTCAAGAATATTATATAATTGAAATCATACAGTATGTAATCTTTTGGGATTTTTTTTCCCACTGCATCATTCTCTGGAGATTTATCCAGATAATTTAATGCATTAAGAGTTCATTCCTTTTAAATGCTGAGTAGTATTACAGAGCAGGGCTGTACCACAGTTTGTTTAATCATTCTTCTATTGAAGAACATCTGTGTTTCCAGTTTTTGGCCATTATGAATAAAGTTGCTATAAACATTTATGTGCAAGCTTTTGGTGAACATAACTCTTCATTTCTTTGGGATAAATGCCCAGGAATACAAATGTTCAGGCATATGTTACTTGCATGTTTACTATTTTTAGAGATTGCCCAATTGTTTTCCAGAGTGGCTGGCTATACCCTTTTACATTTCAACCAGCAATCCAGTTTCCCCACATCCTTGCCAGTATTTGATATTTTCACCTCTTTTTAAAGAAACTAGCCATTCTGCTAGATATATAGTGATATTTCACTGGGTTTTAATATTTATTTTCTACTGGCAAATAACTGAGCTTTTCATGTGTTTTTTTTGCATCTGGTTCTTTTTCCATGAAATGTCTTTTCATGTCTTTTGCTTATTTCTACTTAGATATTTTTCTAGTTAAATTTTCAGAGTTCTTTATATATTCTAGATTCTAGGGCTTTGTTAGATATATCATTTGCAAATATATTCTCTCACTCTGGAGGTTTTTTTTTTTCATGCTCTTAACTGAGTCCTTGACACAGAAGCAGTTTTTAATTTTAATGAGTCATAATTTATCAATTTTTCCTTTAAGGACTCATGTTTTTGGTGACAAGACTAAGAACACTTTGCCCTAAATCCTGAAAATTTACTCCTAAGTTTTTCTAAAAGTTTTAGATTTATGCTTACATTATTATTATTATTATTATTATTTTACATTTAAGTCAGTGGTCATTTTTGAGTGAAAGTATGTATTGAGGTACAATTAACAAATAAAATCATAATATATTTAAATAAATTAAAATAAATAAATATAAATTTATAAATATATTTGTATTTATATGATGATTTGGTATCTGTATACACTGTGAAAGGATTCCCACCACTGAATTAATCAACACATCTGTTATCTTACATGGTTTCTTTTCTTTTTCTTTCTTTCTTTCTTTCTTTCTTTCTTTCTTTCTTTCTTCTTGCTGAGAACATTTAAGTTCTACTCTCTTAGCAAATTTTAATTATCCAATATAGTATTACCAACTTTAGTCACCATGTTATACTTAGATCCTCAAAATTTATTCTTGTAACTGAAAATTTATACTCTTTTACCAACTTTCTCTATTTCCCCATCCACAGCCTCTGGCAATAACCATTCTACTCTCTATGAGTTTGACTTTTTTTTCTTCATTACACATATAAGTGATATAAGTGGTACTATACGGTATTTGTCTTTGCCTGGCATGTTTTGTGTAGCATAATGCCTTTTAGTTTCCTCCATCTTGTTGCAAATGGCAAGATTTGCTTCTTTTTTAAGGCTGAATAATGTTCCATACCTTTTCTTGTTTCCATATCTTGGCTATAGTGAATAATACTGCAATGAATATGAGAGTTCACATATGTTCTTGAGATAATGATTTCATTTCCTTTGCATGTATATCCAGACAGACATGGGATTGCTGCATCACATATGGTAGTTCTATTTTTGTAATGCCCCCAATTTTGAATCCAAGAGACCACCAAGGAGCCAATACCGGTGCAAATGCACGAGGGTTTATTTGCAAGCTCGAGCTTGGGCCCAAGTATACCCGACACAGCGGAGCAGGGACTTGGACCCTAGGTTAAGAGGCGTAGCAGTTTTATAGGGGCCAGTGGCCAATGAGATTGTAACACACACAGAAAGTCGCATAGTCATGTCAGTCCACACGCAGGTGGCCAATTGAATTACAATTTACCCTATAGTAACTGAACTAGCCTATCACTCTGGTCAGAATTGGCGCACAAGTTTGGCGGGCAAAAGGTGGGGTTTAAGAATTGGCGTGCAGGTTTGGCGGGCAAAAGGCAGGGTTTACATTCTTTGGCGGTTAGGGGTTCCGCATTCCTATATGAGCCGGTTTCCAGTAAGGGTGGGCTCAGCGGCTTGACTAGGGTGGGGGAGTGTCTTAAGCAATAAGTAGGTCATGTGGGGGTTATACATGAGATGATGGGTATAGCACAAAATGGAGTTAGTCTTGCTCTGCTTGTCCAGGGGTAGGGGATTTTTGTTAACTTCCTTGGGTCCCACATTTTTAATTTATTGAGTAACCTCCATGCTGTTTTTCATAGTGACTGTACCAATTTATATTCCCACCAAAAATGCACAAGTTTTACTTTTTCTCCACATTCTTGTCAACACTTGTTATCTCTTGTCTTTGGATAACATATGACAACCCCTATAATATCCACTATTGTTTTTTTGTTTTTGTTTTTGTTTTTGTTTTTGTATTCCTTTCATCTTTTATAGGTCCTGGAACATTGTAACTGATTCTTGAATGCTTAACATTGAATGATATTAAAAAATGGACTTTAGGCATGAATTTTGGCATGGCCTGGGAGAATTGGTGATGATAATCATTGGAAAGAATCTTAGATATGTGATGCTGCTAATCTCTGGTCATAAATGTGGATTGAGAGTAAATCTTTTTTTCTAATAAAAGAAAAGTTTGGGGAAATCTCTGTCCCCAGAAACAAATTTTTGTTCAGTCGTCATTTCTTGTCAATCTAGTTTGGAGCAAATGATTTGCTGCTCAGAGATGGGGACTAAATGAAATTACTGGGGGATGGAAACTATCCTACTTACCAGACAACCTCAGACTCTGACTCTCAAGGGCAATTGGCTACCTAAACAAGTGCCCTCCACTGACCAGGCCAACATAAACATGACTGGGAACAGGGCAGTGTTTTTATGATCCTTGGTCCCTGGAGACCCCTTTTCACTGGGAAAGATACTCTCATTTCAGTGAGCACTTGCCTGAAACCCAGAGGCCTCTCACGGCAGGGGCTGCCTACGATCACCTCTCTAAGTTGACTAAGCTCTGCAAGCACCCAGAGGGCCTCCTCCTGGAAGCCCTTCCAGATCAATGGGAACCAGAAGTCAAACACTCTCCCAGGACTGTGGCCCATGTGAACAAGGAATAAGCAATGGCCATAACTATCCCTTTAGTTTGCCACATTCTAGAATGCAATCACATTTTCCTGGGACAGCTTTGAACAATATGACCTTCTGTTGGTTTTCTTCCTTTTGTACATAAGATTAGTCATATGAATCCTATTTGAATCCCAGTTGAATCTTACTTCTCCCTTCTACCACATTTAGTCCTGGTGAGAGAGAGAGAGAGAGAGAGAGAGAAAGAGAGAGAGAGAGAGAGAAGCGCATTTCTTAAACTCCAAGCTTCCAGGCTAATGTAGCTAGATGACTGTTTACAAAAAATCTGTGGCTTGCTTGCCACAGACAGAAACCACATTTCTATCCCTTCAATATCCCTGTGAGTCAGGGATTATCACCCACTGCCCTCTCCATGGTAATGATAATAATGAGTATTTATTGAGTTCAAACTATGTACTAAATACTGTGCTAAGCATTATATGTGGATTATTGCACATAATTCTCACTAAAACCCTGAGGGGTAGATAGTGTTATTATCCCTAAGAACAGATGAGGCAAACAAGGCTCACAGAGGGTGAATTGACTTGATGAGCCACAAAACTGTTTGCTCTTTCTATTGGATTGAGCTTCCTTTTAGGGAACTTGTGAATATTTTCCAGGGTGGAAAATCCCTGCCATTGAGAGCAGTTTTGAGTTTTGAAAGAGTCTTAATTGGTAGAATTAGGGGTTGGTGATAGAATTGATAAATACTACCTTTGGGCAAATAGCAGGTGTGGACTCAGGGAAGGGGCTTGGCTGTCTTATGTGAATCAGAAGGCAGTTTCCAGGAGTCCCTGCAGGGTTTCAGTCTTACAGGCCCTTTGGAATTGTTTAAGACTTCTCAATGTTCAGAGCACATTATATTTAGAATGGGATGGGATTCAGAGATTATCTAATTTAATCACCTTGTTTTATAGAGTTAATTCAGAGAGATTATGTGAATTAGACAAGGTCACCCACCTAGAGGCAGAATAGGAACTATACCTCTGAGCTCATAAATCCCATCCTAGAGCTCTTTCCTTCCCTTAATACAAGAGATTAAATATCATCCTTATTGATTACTTTTATAAAAGGGTATTTTCTTTAACCCAGTATATCCAAAATACAATCATTTCAACATGTTCTTGATAAAAAATTGATAATGCTAATGAAAAATTTGCCTTTTTTCTTTGGTGACCATTTATTGTGGTGAAAGAAACATAACACAAAATGTACCACTTTAGCAGTTTCTTAAGTGTGCAATTTAGTGGCATTAAATTAGTTGCACATTGTTGTGCAACTATCACCACTATCTATTTCTAGAACTTTCTCATCAGTACAAATTGAAACTCTGTTCTCATTAAATAACACCTCATCATCCGTTCCCCCAGCCCCTGGTAACCTCTATTCTACTTTCTGTGTCTATAAATTTGTCTATTCTACATATTCATGTAAGTGGAATCAAACAGTATTTGTCCTCTTGAGTGTAGCTTGTTTTACTTAGCATAATGCTCTCAGGGTTTATCTATATTGTCATATGTATCTAAATTTTATTCCTTTTTATGGCTGAATAATATTCTATTGTATGTATATACCACCTTTTGTTTATTCATCTGTTAATGAACACTTAGGTTGTTTCCACTTTTTTGGCTACTGTGAATATAGTGTTGCTATGAATATTGGCAAACAAGTCTCTGGACTACTTTTGTTTGTTTTTTATTTATTTAAACAATTCTTTTAACATTTATTTATTTTGAGAGAGAGAGAGCAAGCGTGAGTGGGGGAGGGTCAGAGAGAGAGAGAGAGAGAGACAGAGACAGAGACAGAGAATATGAAGTAGGCTCTGCACTGTGAGCACTGAGCCTGATATGGGGCTCAAACTCACAATCTTGAGACCGTGACCTGAGCCAAAATCAGGAGTTGGCTGCTTAACGGAATGAGCCACCCAGGTGCCCCAGTCTTTGGACTATTTTTAAAAAATGAAAATGTTATTTCACTTAGCATAAGTTAGTAAAAGAAAGACAAATACCATATGACTTCACTCATACATAGAATTTAAGAAAATAAATGAGCAAAGACAAAGAGAGAGAGAGAGTGAGAGAGGCAAACCAAGAAACAGACTCTTAACTATAGAGAACAAACTGATGGTTACCAGAATTGAGGTGGGTGGGGGGATGGGTGAAATAGGTGATGGGGATTAAGGAGTGTACTTGTTGCGATAAGCACTGGGTGTTGTATGAAAATGTTAAATCACTATATTGTACACCTGAAACCAATATTACACTGTATTTTAACTGGAATTTAAATTAAAACTTACAAAAAATAAAAGCAGTGTTTAAAAGAAAAAAATGAAAATCTTAGGGCAAAGGGAAGGGTCGGGGAGATGGCAATAGAATATGAGTAAGTTGGGCTGCAGTGGAATACCATGAGAGATTTAAAAGCAAAAGATACATACTTTATTAAATTGTCAATATGGCCATGCTCTTAGGCATATGGAACTAGGTGGGAGGGTATGATTTGAAGTTGAGTAATACATAGGAAGATAGAAGAGGATGGAGGTTGTGGGGAGAGACATAATGAGGTTCAGTCTCATTAAATGAGTCTCCTGTCCTCATTATTTAGGGTGGGTCCCGATACCTGAATCTCTACTTTTACAGAGAATGGGCATCTCTTTGTTTCTTTAGGGAAGTCACTCATTTCTTCCATTCTAGTTCTTTCTCTCAGTTCTAGTCTATCTGTGTTGATTAGCTGTGTGACTTTGGAGGCCACTTGACTGCCTCTGAGCAGGGAATCACAATTGGATGATCACAGATACATATACTAGGAGGACCCTTTCTCCAGAGGAGAGGTTAAGTGTCTGATGTTTCCTTCTCCTAAGGAAGCTCTAAGGAGATTGGAGTCTCCCCCTTGGTTTATCCACCCAAATCTCCCACCCAACATTTATTCAGTGAAGCTACTAAGAGACCCAATGATTGTAGTCATGTTTCAGCTTCTCATCAGATCTGATTTCAACCATAAAATGGAAATATCCCACCTTGAGAAAAGATGCATTCAGCATCTTCACAGTTGTACAAACAATACCTGTGGTAGACTAGGAAAGTAGACTAGAGAATCTCCTGCATCTTCAAATCTGAGTTTATAGGATTCTATAAATATAAAAACAGTAGGCATAACACTTAGCAAAATTTAAAATAAAATTTTATTGTCTTATACTTAAGTTAAAACCCACACATATGAAATGTTTAAAAGATACAGGATATACTGACAAAAGGGAGATATGGGTGAGAAGATGTAATCTATAAGTAGACAAAAATACTCTCCCTTAATCTGGAAAGAAACAGGCTGTAGAATATGAAAGGTGACTATAAATCACGAAGAGCAATCTGGATTTGTTGCTCATGAGGGCAGGGTTATCTCTCAACACAAAGTCACTCATCTTAGAAGACACACAGCAGAGAGAAAACAGGATTTGCACAGGCTGAAGAAATAAATGGAATATATTAAACAGGAAGCAATATAATGTGGAAATTAAGTAACTATATTTGGTTATCAAACTCAATTTCAAATCTTGGCACAGCACCCACAAACTATGACTTAGTTATCTTGTTAATGAAAGGCTCATTTCTCTCACTTGTAATGGGGGACAAAAATGGTACCTACCCCCCAAAATTGTTGTGAAGATCAGATAAAATCTCTAAAGCAGTTAGTATAGTGCCTAGAACATGGTAAGCACTTAAGACATGTTCATTAGCATTATTGTGTAGGGCTTAGATAAATTTTCAGATATTGCATAGTAAACCAACAATGAGGTCTTTGACAAGCTTAGGTTTGTGTAAATTATCAGTTTCATTTTCTTCATTTTGAAAGTTATACATGTCATTTAAACAAGACATCCATAATAAATAAATTTAGAAAATCAAAACTAAAATGAGTCACTAATTTGAGCACATTTCCTTGAAGGCATAGATCGCTTTTCAAGTTAATTTCAATCATGTGTCCTTTTTATTTTATTTTTAACATTATATGCATATTTCATTTTATAGCAGAGTCTTTAAAGGTCACATAATATTCTTTTAATATGGATTGTTCCACATATATTTCATTAAATAAATGGACCATACTCAAATTTACTATTCCTTACTTTTATATATTATATCCTGTGATCTTTAGTATATGATTAATAGTGGTGTAGCCAATGTATTTTATGAAAAACTGCTTTCAGCATTTAGGGATATTTTGTTAGGATAAATTTCCAAAAGTGAGAAAGCATTAAAGCATATAAGTTTTAAAAATTTCTTGCTACATATTGCCAATTATACCATCAGCTGTGATGCTCAAGAATTTATATTCCAAAATTGTGAATTTTCATTAATAAAAACTAATTTCCTATGAAAGGAAATCATGGTAGCCTCCAAACTTTCATCCCAAGCAGAGGTAGCATTTGGAGGCCACAGCAGGAAAAATCATTAAATAGGCAACTAGAAATAAGCTAGTATTAGGAAATCATTATGTCAAGCCACTAAGGATAAGGGAAAGTGGTAAAGATCACCTGCTTCCCACAGCCTGAGGGTCCTTGTCACAGCTGATCTTGAACATAGCTAGCATCCGAGTTCTGATCTTTTTGGTCTTGGCACCATAGATGATGGGATTGATCACAGGAGGCAGAAGTAGATAGACATCACCCATAAGAACATGCACGATGGGGTCAAGGCCTTTTCCAAAACGGTGAACCACTGAGAGTCCAATGAGAGGAACATAGAAGGCTAAAACCACACCGATGTGTGACACACAGGTTCCAAAAGCCTTGGCCCGCTCTGACTTGGAAGGCAGTTGTAGAACTGTTCGTATAATCAGAAAATAGGACAAGGAGATGAAGAGGACATCCACGCCCATAACCAGCAGAATGGCAGTAAGACCATAGACCTCATTGGGCAATGTGTCTGCATAGGCCAACTTCATCATATCCTGGTGCACGCAATAGGAGTGTGAGAGCACATTGGAGTGGCAGAAGGCCAGCCGCTTGATGAGCAGAGGCAGTGGGATAAAGAAGAGGGATCCACGGACCACGGCCACCATGCCAATCTGGGCTGTTACTGTATTGTTGAGCACTGCTGCGTGGCGTAGTGGGTGACAGATGGCTATATAACGGTCAAAGGCCATGGCCAGCAGGATGGTGGACTCAATAGCTGAGAGGGCATGAATAAAAAACATCTGGGCAATGCAGGCATCATAGGTAATCTCCCGGGAATCAAACCAGAAGAGGGCGAGGATCTTGGGCATGGTGGATGTGGACAATGCCAGGTCAATGGCTGCCAACATGCAGAGAAAGAGGTACATGGGAGCATGCAGGCTGCGCTCCGTCCTTACGATGAACACCACGATGCAGTTTCCAAACACTGCTACAGCATACATTGAAAGCAGGGGGAAGCCGATCCAGAAATGGGCTTCTTCTAATCCGGGGATACCAATGAGTACAAAGGTGGCATGTGTGAAATTGCAGGAACTCATAGCTGGCACCGAGTAGGGGGCACTGGAGAGGGTGAGGTCACACTGGCAGCCAGCTAGCCTGCTAGGACATGGAGCACAATCAGAGAGGCCAGCCCTGGAATCCTGGAAACTGAATGTTTCTCAGCTCTCCCTCTCCTACTGTCTCCTCCCACTCTTCCAAGCCATTTACACTCTTTCATAAGCTCTAAAGTCCTCTTCCAAAGGGAAAATGGTAGTTAAAATTCATTTATCAGGGAGCCTGGGTGGCTCAGTTGGTTGAGTGTTTGACTTTGGCTCAGGTCATGATCTCACAGTTGGTGATTTCGAATCCCACATCAGGCTCACTGTTGTCAGTGGAGAGTCCGCTTTTGATCCTCTGTTTCTCTTTCTCTCTGTCCCTGTCCTATTCGTGTTTTCTCTCTCAAAAATAAATAAACATAAAAATTCATTTATCAGTTACTATTCCCAAGGTCCGTTTACATTTTTTTTTTCAACGTTTATTTATTTTTGGGACAGAGAGAGACAGAGCATGAACGGGGGAGGGGCAGAGAGAGAGGGAGACACAGAATCGGAAACAGGTTCCAGGCTCTGAGCCATCAGCCCAGAGCCTGACGCGGGGCTCCAACTCACAGACCGCGAGATCGTGACCTGGCTGAAGTCGGACGCTTAACCGACTGCGCCACCCAGGCGCCCCCGTTTACATTTTTTAAAGGGAACCTGGGGAGAACAATGCTTATCCCAAAATGTATCCTTTCCAAATTCCTTCAGACTCCTGGCCCACACCTTCACTGTCTGGATACTGGGTGGTCCTTTTCTCAGATAAGTGTTAACAGATACCCTATTGGGAACCCCTTTACAGGTGTGTTCTCCTTCCCTTCCTTTCCTTCAATTGTTCATTCATTTTATAAGCATCTACTTATATGATCTACTATGTACAAGGCAATTTTCTAGATGCTCATGACACAGAGATAAAAGACACATCTTTTGCCCTTCAGATGCCTTGTCTATGGTGGAAGATAGACAAGTAACAAAATTATTAGAATTTTGGGATAAGTGTTAGCATAAAGTGTGCATTTAATGCATGGGAGGGGAAGAGAAATGATCCTTTTGTTTTTAAACATTAAGTAGGAATTAGAGAAGGGATTAATGGGTATACCAAGACAATGGGGATAGGTTTTGGGTTTTTTTTTTTTTTTCCTTCAGATTTCCAGGATTTTAGGTCCCCAGGTCTAAGGCCAGCAAGGGAAGAAAGAAACACAAAAACAGGAATTTTCTAAAAATGAAAAAAAAAAACCACTAAGGAAAAGAGGCCCACAAGTCAATCTATTGAGGAAAATAAGGAAACTCCTTTGGGAGTAGTTCCCTCCACTGACTTATCTGGGGATGAAGGTCCTGGCTTCCAGCAGATGAGGGTATGTGGCCTCCAACAGATCCTCGCTGCCTGGCGTTGTCCCTTTTGAAAGCTCTTCTCTCTATTCCTGGCTGATGTGTTTCTCCACATAAGACAGCTGCCTCCAAGGCCATATTCCTTACCCCAAGGAGATCTTAGGTTGAGTCCTAACACTCCTAGAGCTTTGTCTTTTTTGGAACCTCTGCCAACAAGTCATTCATATTAGGGGAAGCTTTTTGCTTTTGGAAGCCCTGTCCTGCCCCCCCACTGGCTCTGCCCCTGCCCTCCCACCCACACACCTGGGCTTTGACCTTATCAAACACTTTCCCCTGCTAGGCTCCCTAGGTGCCCTGGTTTTTAGAGTTAATTGTTTCTAAAAAGCCAAAGGCTTGGCTTCAAGAGGTAGGGCCTCTGAATCTTGGGAAACTCTGCAGGTGTCTTCATCAGTGATAGTTAGGTAAACCTGTTCATTTTCTCAGGATTCTTCTTCACTCCTAATCTGAGTCCTTACTGCAACTGGGAGTCTCTCTTTTATTTGGCTTTAAGGGGGAGGGTTTGGAGACCAGCAGTCTTAAAATATCGTGTGATAAAATGGGAACTAAAAGATGTGACTTGGATTATCCTCATTGTGGATAAGCAAGGGAGAACAAATTCAAGTCAAAGGTCACAAAATTCTCAAGTCAAAGATCACAAATTCATACCTCTGACCACTATTTTCTCTTCTCCCTATCCTCAGATCTTATGCAAAGACATAATAGCTACTCTCCTTGGCAAATATGAAATCCTAAACTTAGCCCCAAGCTTCTGTCAGAGAATGAAAAGACCTTTTCATAGACAGATAATTGCATCCTTCAATGAGATGAAAGATAGCTTATGTCTTGTATCCATCCAGTCATCTATGTATCTATCATAGGTAGCTTGGGGTGGGAGATTCAGAAATTGAAACAAGTCAGGCTGAAAAGTATGGGTAATGCTAAGGAAACTTCCCTGGAGGGAGGCCAGCTCATTGGACCTTGGTTTCCAAGAGAAATGGGGCCCCAAATGAAGGAAAAGTCATGGAGGGTGAGTAGGGGGAACACAGTAATTTATTTCCCCTTTCCCAAAGCCTCTTGCACATGTTACTATGTGAGTACCCACAGATATAAGGGTCTCTGTTGGCCACAGAGTTGGATCCTTTCCTGACTCCTCTTTCTGCAGGGCATCTTTCCTGCTTTGCTGGCAACAGTCTAAGACTTTGAACCATTATCTTGTCTCCCCAGTTACCTATCCCAGAAGACCTCATGTCTCTGCCATGTTGTCTGGCCTTCTGCCTAAAGTGACCTCTGTCTAGGACCAATTTCAGCTTCTCTTTGGGTCTGAATGTGGCTGTTGCATTCACTCTTACTTGCCTTTCTGGACTGTCAGCCAATGCTCTGGGACATTTCTTCTCGGCCCATGAAGATGTGGGTTGGACAAAGGGGCTTTCCCCTCCTTCCATGAGACAGTTATGGTGTCCTCAAGGTCTCTTAGGATGGCAGGAATTTTGGCTTCCTGACCCCAGGCGAGAGTGCACTCGCTTGAAAACCATGCAGTCCTACTGAGAGAGAGCGCAGCTGGAGCTGGCTCTCCCTTTCACAGGCCTACTTATAGCACTGCCTAGGAGGCCCATGGGGACAGACTGTGGGAGTATGAACTGAGGCCCCTGGGGCTTGGCAGGCAGGGGACAGTATCTCCATGTCCATGTGGGTGTCACAGGATCTCAGGATCCACATAAGAGTGAAAACATATGGTACCTGTCTTTCTCTGTATGACTTATTTCACTTAGCATAACACTCTCCAGTTCCATCCCACTGTTTTAGGTGTGTGTATGAGGGGAGGTGATCACAAGAGGGCACTGACTCTTCCGTCACTCCCACACTTACACATACAGGGCTTTAGACAATCTATCCGCACTCTTCCAAATAACTCAAATTTCCCCAGTTAGCAACAGAGGTTAGAGCGTTTCCTCATTAGCCACTTTGCTAGACGTGACAGGCAATATGGATCTATAGTTATGTCCTTGGGCTCTAGGAGTTCACATCCTGTTTAAAAGCCAAGATGGGTACACAAAACCAGTAATTTCCATAAGTCAAAATAAGGGCGTGTACTTCTTCAGATTTTCATTCCCAGGTTTTCTTTCAGTTGATGAAATAGACCTTGAAGTAGGGAAGCCACTCTATTGCACCTGTGTTAGGTGCACACATAAGGCATGGATGAGATAAAGGCTCTTTGCCTTGGTTGCAGAGTTATTCGTGATAATACTGGTTGGAGAACTAGGTGTGCTGATTCTTTATTCATTCACATTTAATGAATATTTATCAGGGGTCTACAATGTAAAAAGAAATACAAAATTCTTTTTTAAAAGTCCACCCTCATGAATTATACATCCTGGTAAGAGGGACACATGGTACATGGTTATTATGTGAAACTAAATAGTTTCTTCTTATGACTACCTAAAGAGAAAAAAAAAGTGAATAAGAGAATAGGTAAATATTAGGGTGGAAAGTTGAAATTTTAAAAAAATTTAACATTTATTTATTTTTGAGGGACAAAGAGAGACGGAGCATGAACACGGGAGGGGCAGAGAGAGAGAGGGAGACACAGATCTGAAGCAGGCTTCAGACTCTGAGCTGTCAGCCCAGAGCTCGATATGGGGCTCGAACTCATGGACCACAAGATCATGACCTGAGCAAAAGTCCGATGCTTAACCGACTGAGCCACCCAGGTGCCCCTGAAAGTTGAAAAAACTGTTTGAGAACAGTTTCTTCATAAAGAGGGTGAAGGGATGCACAAAAAGGCACTGAGCTCCTGGACCACTAGACCACCAGGAATGAAAGTTGAAATTTTAAATGAAGTTGTTGGGGGAATATCTCACAAAATGGAGACATTTGAGGAGAAGCCTGGAGACAGTGAGAAATATATCCATGGAGATCTCTGAGGAAGGCTATCTGAGGAAGAAGAACAGAAGCTACAAAGCTGAGAGGGGAGTGTATCTGGGAGTTTAGAATAACAAGGAGGCCAGTGTGTCTGAGCAGAGAGAACAAAGAGGAGAGCAATAGGGAGATAGGATCAGATAATAGGGAATTGGATCATATAGGACTTTATAGGACTTTTAACAGGACAGTTAAGGATTTTTACTTATAGTATGAATTCAGGTAGCTACAATAGCAGCTATGTGTATACTACTCACCTCAGCTTTCAGGAACTTTTCTAATTCATTATGAGCTTGTCTACCTTGGTCAGAGGTGACATTTGCTCTTCAAACCACCTATTCCCAAATTGTCCAAATTACCCACTTCCTAGTGATAAAAGCTTCCAAGTTTCCAGGATTGTTGGATAGTGGGACTGTCCATAGGTTAGTGTGTATGTAGGGGGTGATGAGGTAGGGGAGAAATATCTGTAGAAGTACTATGATCATCTTGGCTATCTGGTTTTTTAGACTGACGTTCCTTCTTATTCTGATTTTTAGGACTCTGTGTACCTCATCATTCTTCTCTAAGTTTCCCTTCCTCTTCCCCCACAAACAAATAAATATCAAGTCTGTAAATGTACATCATCTGAACTTTTTCACTTCTTTCCAACAGTGAATGAATGAGTCATAGTCCCTGGTCATAGGAAGTGGGCACAGAATCTGTGGTGAGGAAGTAGTTACAGTAGGGTCTGAAAAGGGATGTCCTGAGAAAGAGGCAGAAAGTTCTGCAGAAGTACCTGGAAAGGACACCAGATGGACTTGAGAAGTCAGGAAATGCCTTTGAGATTAAGTCACTTCTATTCTAAGTCAGGAGAAGGGAGATAGTGAGGGTGCTACAGAGGGAGGTAACAGCTTGTGCAAAGGGTTGTAAGTGACCCAGAGCAATCACGGGTAAGAAATGCAAGTTGTTTGTTGTGCCTGCAGCCCTGAACAGAGGGCAGGTGATGAGGCTTGAGACCTAAATAGAGCCAGGTCATCCAGGGTTGTTATTATTTTATTATGTGGCAGACCCTAGTTTGGGGTCTGGAAGACAGCATGAATGAAACAAAGTTCTTATTCTCAAAGACCTTACCTTGTAATGGGGAAACTAGAGAATAAATAACTATTTTGGTGGGGGAGAGGAATACCAGGGATTAAAAACAAAATAGGTAATGAAGAGAGTGAATGCAGACAGGAATTGCGTGAGTGTTGTTGTTGTTATTTTTAATGTCAAGGGCCCTGTAGTAAGGTAACACGTAGGCAGAGACCTGCATGAATTGAGGCAGTAAGCCATGAGGGTGTTTGGGGAAGAACATTCCAAGTAGGGAGGACAGAAAGTGAGAAGTTCGATGTTGAAGTATGGTTGGTCGGTTTAAGGAAATATTTGGAGGCTAGTGCAGGTATAGTAGAATGAATAAAGGGGAGAGTAGTAGGAGATGAAATTGGGATGGTACAGGGGAGTTAAATCATATAGATCCTCATGAGATATTATAATGACTGTGAATTTTCCCTGGATAAGACACTGGGATATGTTGAACAGAGGAAGTGGTATGATCTTTTTTATGTATTAAAATAATCACTCTAGGGGTGCCTGGGTAGCTCAGTCAGTTGAGTGCCTGACTCTTGATTTTGGCTCAGGTCATGATCCCAGGGTTGTGAGATTGAGCCCTGTGCTGGGCCCCACACTGAGTGTGGAGCTTGCTTGGGGTTCTCTCTCTCTCTCTCTCTCTCTCTCTCTCTCTCTGTCCCCCTACCCTGCTTATGCATTCTCTCTCTCTAAAATTAAAAAAAAAAATCACTCTAGGGGCACCTGGGTGGCTCAGTCGGTTGGGCGTCCGACTTCAGCTCAGGTCATGATCTCACAGTCTGTGAGTTCGAGCCGTGCGTTGGGCTCTGTGCTGATAGCTCAGAGCCTGGAGCCTGCTTCAGATTCTGTGTCTCCTTCTCTCTGCTCCTCCCTTGCTCATGCTCTGTCTCTTTCTGTCTCAAAAATAAATAAAAACAGGGGCGCCTGGGTGGCGCAGTCGTTAAGCGTCCGACTTCAGCCAGGTCACGATCTCGCGGTCCCTGAGTTCGAGCCCCGCGTAGGGCTCTGGGCTGATGGCTCAGAGCCTGGAGCCTGTTTCCGATTCTGTGTCTCCCTCTCTCTCTGCCCCTCCCCCATTCATGCTCTGTCTCTCTCTGTCCCAAAAATAAATAAACGTTGAAAAAAAAAATTAAAAAAAAAACATTAAAAAAAAATGGAAAAATCGCTCTAACTACCATGGGGAAAATAGATAGTAAACCAAAAGTGGTGGGGTGCCTGGGTGGCACAGTTGGTTAGGCATCTGACTCTTGATTTTGGCTCAGGTCATGATCTCACTGTAAATTCAAACCCTAAGTCAGGCTCTGTGCTGACAGTGTGGAGCCTGCTTGGGATTCTTTGTCTCCCTCTCTCTCTGCTCCTCCTCTGCTGTCTCTCTCAAAAGTAAATAAATAAACATTTTTTCAAAAAAGCAAAAGTGCTGAAGAAAGATCTACCAGGAGACTATTATATTTCAGGTCCAGGATAATGTTGGCTTGGAACATGGTGGTAGCATCAGAGGTGGTTTAAAGAAGCTAGATTCCAGGTATCCATATGTGGAATATCTGAAAGAAAGAGTCATCAGCATTTGCTGATAGTTTGGATGTGGAGTGGGAAAGACAGACAGGTGTCAGAAATAGCTCCAAGAGTTCTATGTCAGCAACATGAAAAATAGAATTTCTCAGTTAGGGAAGATGTGGTTATGTGAATATTAGGATATGGTTTGGGGCATGATAATCTGAGATGACTGTTAAACATTTTAGTAGGAGTACTGATATATAGCATATGAGTCTGGACTATAAATATTAGTTTGGGATTTGCCAGCATGTTGATGGTATTTAAGGCCATGATGCTAGATGAGATAACCAAAAATGGGAATATAACAGAGAAAATCAGGTTTGAGAACAAAATCCTGGAACTTTCCAGCATACAAAGATCAGGGAAGTGAAGACCAACAATAATTGAGACTGAAAATGTTATTGTCAAACATACTGAGAATTTTCACACCATCCTTTTTATTATAGTACTGTTGTCACCTAATAAACTTCCTGTAGATATGACGGACTACTCCTTCCTTGCTGGAACTGATACCACCTTAAGGGGCCAACTTTACCAAGTGATATCAATGTGTCATTGAAACATGTGCTGTAAATATTTGAGAATTAATGGACATACCCAGGTTGGAAAAAATAATTAACTTGTTGGATTAAGCCTTTATATTAAGCATATGGCCACAAATTGAACATTTCCAAGTAAATTATACAAAATGAAATTCATTTGCAGTTCTTAGTCATTTTTCAGTTTCTGCTGGGGCAGAAAGTTGGTGGAAAGCAAAGAGAAATTCTGGAATATGTTTAGTTGGGAAAGAACAATCGGGTAGAAATACATTTGTACTTTTCAGGTTAGAAAATTCTATTTTGGGGTTTTTCTCCATAATGTGGTTGAAAATTTCTAGAGGATAGAGTTGTGGGGTTTTTTGTTTGTTATTTGTCTGTTTGTTTGTTTTGCTTCTTTTTTTAAAAAAATTTTTTTTTCAACGTTTATTTATTTTTGGGACAGAGAGAGACAGAGCATGAATGGGGAAGGGGCAGAGAGAGAGAGAGGGAGACACAGAATCAGAAACAGGCTCCAGGCTCTGAGCCATCAGCCCAGAGCCCGACGCGGGGCTTGAACTCCCGGACTGCGAGATCGTGACCTGGCTGAAGTCGGACGCTTAACCGACTGAGCCACCCAGGCGCCCCTGTTTTGCTTCTTTATGTCGCCCAAATACAAATTACATGGATATATATATATATATATATATAATATATATAATATAATCATATGTATGTGTATATATAATTATATATGTATTATATTATTATAGGTAAAAATATAGTTGAAGTTAGGAGTGTTGGGGATCCTGGAGTCAGTTTGCATGCATGTGAAGTATGCTGTGTTGTTTATGAGATGTTTAAGCAAGTAACTTAACATTTTTGTGCCTCAGTTTTTTCATTGATCAAAGAAATAACTACCTTATAATGTTGTTTTAGATGTGTTAATAAATGTAAAAAAACACTAAGAACCATGACTAGTCAAAAGAAATAATGTTAGTAAAAATTATTTTTTTAAGTTTATTAGAGAGAGAGAGAGAGTGGGGGAGGGGGGGAGAGAGAGAGAGAGGAGAGAGAGAGAGAGAGAGAGAGAGAGAAAGAGTCACAAGCAGGCTGTGCACTGTCAGTACAGAGCCTGATGTGGGGCTTGAACTCAGTAATTGCAAGATCATGACCTGAGCTGAAAGCAAGAGTCAATTGCTTCACTGACTGAGCCACCCAGGCGCCCCTGTTAGTAAAAATTATTATTACAGTTAAGAAAATACTACCTATTTCTGATAAAGGAGTGGCTTTCTCATAATGTGTCATTCTAACTGCTATAAAGAGGACCAAGTAAGAAGATATAGTCTGTTGGCAGGATAAACAGTTTAGAACAAACAGTGGTGGGTGGGAGAAATTCTAGACTTAGGACTTTATACCATTCATCCCTTCTATCTTCAAGTCTCTGTCTCCTCATCTGTAAAATAAAGGGTCAAGGTAGCTGATGTTTTACATATATTCCAGATTTAATTTTAAATTTTTGTTTCATGATCACAAGTTTTGTTTTTAAATTCATAACGTAGACCACTAGAATTCTATGATTCTATGTATCTTTGGAATGGAGAATTTTTATCATAGCTCTGTGTATCTGTTTGGTCTTCACACTATAGATGAAGGAGTTCATTACAGGAGGGATCAGGAGGTAGGTGTTAGCAATCATTGTATGAACATAGGCTGGGGCTTATTTCCCAAATCTGTGAACAAAGGACAGACTGATCAATGGAAAATAGAAAATAGCAACAGTCCCAATATGGGAAATACATGTGCTGAAGGCTTTCTTCCTCTCTTCTGGGGATGCAATGCTGAGGACAGTCTTAATAATCAAAATGTAAGAAAGGAGGATGAGGATTGAGTCAACACCAACAGTAGAGATCATGGTAGTCAACCCAACTGCATTGTTGATCCTAGTGTCTGTGCACGAGAGCTTCATTACATCAGGGTGGAAGCAGTAGGAGTGGTGGAGCACATGGCTGTGGCAGAAGGACAGTCTTTTAAGAAGTGCTACCATTGGTGTTAGCATTAGTGTCCCCCTGATGACAGTTGCCACTCCACTTTGAGCTATTCTGGAATCAGTTAAAATGGTGGCATACCTGAGTGGATTAGAGATGGCCACAAAACGATCAAAGGTCATGGCCAACAACACTGAAGATTCCATGACAGTGAAGAGTTTAATATAGAACATCTGTGACAAGAAGGCATTAAAGCTGATCTCCCTGGCATCAAACCAGAATATACCCAACATGGTGACCAGGGTAGATATGGACAGGCCGAGGTCAGTGGTGGACAGCATGGAGAGGAAATAATACATGGGTTCGTGGAGGCTGGGCTGAGTGACAATAGCAAAGAGAATCAGGCTATTTCCTGAGAGGGCGGTTATGTAGAGAAAGCAGAAAGGAATGGAGATCCAGGTGTGGAAGACTTCCAGCCCAGGAACACCAGTTAGCAGGAATGTGATGGACGTAGATGTGATATTCTGGAAGTTTGACATGCTGGATTAAAAATACAGAGTTCCAAGATGAAACTCTGAAACAACAACTATATTTTTTATATTAATCTAATTATAAATAATGTTATCAATCAAAAACAAACCAAAGATGAATATTTATATACTATGTAAAAGTGAATTACTCACTTAAATTGATAAAGGAATTGTAAGATTTCAACTTCTGTAGTAGGTATCATTCTTGTATGTGTCCCAGACCATCATTTTTCTGTCCTGGGACCCTTTGTTGGTAGTTATGTTTATACTATGTGACCTTTTCCTTCACTTGTCTAGCCAGAGATGACTAGACTAAGTGAAGACACCCTACTAAACATAGGTCAATAATATTTCATCCTTTCTGGACTTCCAAATGTGATAAAGAGGTAGCAGTTTAGTTTTTCTGTGTAGTTGACATCAGAGAAAAATAGACTGGGACTGTTGGAACAACGATAGTACATCAGGCTTAAGTATAGGAGACAGATAAGCTTACAATTTGGGAAGCCGGAAAATATTGAGAAAGAGATGGTTATGATACAAAGCAACACATATGAAATAATAATAAATGGCTTAGGCACTGGGTGCAGTCATGTGCAGATATCTATGGTATCTAATCTTTAAATTGACACTTGCAGTATAACATCTGGTGTTTCATTTGGGTAATGGAGTTAGAACACAGATCTACCACCATAGAGCCAGAGGCCTCTGCCCCCCATATGGTATAGCATGCTGTCTTATTCAAATATATTCCTCTCTTCAATCTGCCTGAAGACTAGCTGTTTTACATTCTGTTAAGACATACTTCTCAGGAGATATTTAATAGAATTTTACTATTTTGCTTTGGAAGAAAAGATATTAACTTTACTGTGAACATTGCATTTCTTTTTTCATTGAGTACAGAATTGCAGGCTAGTCAGATGGGCATGTATGAGTTGGAAGAGGGGGTCTTGGGAAAACAGACATTAGGGCTATGACTGGAGAGGGTTCAGTCAGTAAGGTAACTGGTTGTCAGGGGAACCTAAGTGTTTCCCAACCACTCAAGTTCACCCAGATAAAGTGCCTCAAGGATTCCCTAAAGAAATCTTAGTTTTAAAAATTGGGAACTTTTTAAAATTGAGATCAATGAAAAATTAGAGGAAAAAGAAATGCTAAGTTACATGAATTGACCCAAAGAGTGAACTATAACTTTAGACTACAGTTTAGAGTATGAGAATATCCTCAGGGAACCAATGAAATCACTGTCAGAAATGTATTATACAACCTCTTAATAGAAATAAAAGTTGACAGAAAGGGAATATTCATTAAGAAAGGGAGCATTTTCTTTTTGACACTGCTTCTAATGACTGTTTATTGAGTGTCATGATACAACCAACATTACACAGAAATGAATTGGATACAGATTTGTTCAACTGGCATGCATTTCAGTTAATTGTGAAATTTTGAAAGTTAACAAGTTTACCAAATTTGTGGTTTAACAAATTCTATTAGCACTTTTTGTAAATACATTGATTTCTGAAAAACATTCTTAGTAACTCTATTTAGCTTTTAAAAAATATATATTGATCAGAATGGCAATCTAAAAATCTACTTGTTAAATTAATAGTACTTGTGATAATTTTATTTTAAATTATTATTATTATTATTATTATTATTATTATTATTATCTCATTTTCCACAAGTCCTTGACCTGTGTATTTACTATTAATTTCCAGACGCAGGTCTCAGTTTTTGACATTAGCAACTTCCTGGGGTCCATGGGAGCTAAAGTAATTATGAAAAAGGGAACAGTTCAATTGTGTATAAAAGGTTTGGGGTATCTTGAGAAGGCTTCTCAGGAAAATAAGTGATTGAAAGATTGCTATGCTTTCTGTAAGTAGAAAGGAAGTGTTCAATCAAAGCTTTTAGAATGGTATATGTGGAAGTGTTGAGCCAGAATGAATCTGTAATATCTCTTCCTTTGCTCATGACTTATACTGTCAGGGACATTAACTGAGCACCTACTTTATGCATAGTGTGGTGTTAGAAACCAACAAAATCTCTCTTAAAGAATTTAAAATCAAGTGAGGGAGAAATAATAGCACTGTTGATAAATAACTTCACCATCTAGTGTATAGTGGTGAATAACAAAGAGGGTTATGGAGGTGCAGAACACCTCCATATGTGTCACTCAAGTCTGGCTATTATGAAGACTTTTACGATGATTATTACTATGACATGCAATGTTTGAGTTGTAACTTTTGTTATTGAGTTCCAGGAAATTTTATAAGAGATCTTTTTTTTTAAATTTTAAAATGTTTGTTTATTTTTGAGAGAGGGAGAAAGACAGAGTGTGAGTGGGAGAGGGGCAGAGAAAGAGGGAGACACAGAATCCAAAGCAGGCTCCAGGCTCTGAGCTGTCAGCACAGAGCCCAGTGTGGGGCTTGAACTAACTGTGAGATCATGACCTGAGCTGAAGTCAGACACTCAACTGACTGAGCCACCCAGGCACTCCAAGAGTTCATTTTTAAAAATTGCTATCTGAATAATTTCTCTTTCTTCATTATTTCTCCATGGCTTACTTTACATTATTTTATTAATTCAAACAATTTTTTCATTGAACATTTTTGTTCTTCTTGTCAGTTTTTCCCCTTCCCTTTCTTGTTGAGAGATCAGAATAAGAACATAAAGTATAGGCTGAACTAATCTGAGCTGAGTCTGGCAGAGGGAAGAGAACTCCCTCAAATTCCTTCCTTTCCATTGCTCTACAACTGGTCTTCCTGTACCCTCTCCTCATCCATGCTGGGTGTAGACACAGAAGATTCCTTATTCCTTTTCATAGCCAACAACTCCATTTAAGCTCTTGATCAACCATCATCAACACTTAGTTCATTATAGTATCAAACTGGGAGCTCACTGGGTATTGTTTTAGCACTAAGGATATGAAGCAAGAAAAATAAAAGTGGTTTAGTGCCTGAGAAAACCAGAGAGGTTGTCAACACCTCATCTTCTTAAGGCTGAAAACCTTATCTTTAATAAGAGCCCAGTGACTCCTGTGAAAATGAAAACTTACCAGTTTTGAACACGTACGACATGCGAGGCACTGTAGTAGGCACACTGCATAATAGGAGTCAAAGAAATACCACTAGCTGTAGAGTACACAGGATAAGGTATTTCTAAGTGATAAGACAGAATAGTGTGGAGTGACAGATTCTGAGTGTGTGTATACATGAATGTGTCTGTGTGTGTCAAGAGGAATTTATTCCAAGAACTCTTAACCAAGAAGATGAATTGTAATTGTGTGAAGTTTTGATGGATGAATGTAAGTTTATAAGGATGAAGATGAGGAAAAGGGTGTTCTTGACATAGATAACAACATGAATAGAAACTGAATGAAATAATAGCACAGAAAGTTTGTTGGACAACTACAAGAAAATTAAAATTCTGGAGACTTAAAAATGATCTGGGTGACATGGGAGACAAGCTAGAGAAATTCACAGGGCCAGGACATGAATATCTTGCACTCCACAGAAAGGAGATGGAACTTCGGTTTTAGTTGCAGAGCATCAAGAGCTAGGCATTTCCAAATATTTTATGAATAAGTAAATCATTCTTCATTTCTTCTCCCTTAACTCCAAGAAAATTCCTTTCCTTCTTTAGTATCTTCAATAGTACCAGTGGCTCCTTTTATGCAGCTTCACTTCAATACCCCAAACCATTAATGAAAACTTCCCACACATTTATATAGATATTTTCAACACATTCAATTCAATAAGATATATTGACCATCTTTCACAGTTGGCCACTGTGCTTTGCTAGTAAGTGAAATAAAACACAAACCTTGTTTCTCCCTCAAGTTACTGCCTTACCTTTTGCAATGACAAAAATGTTCTTTGAAGGACCATCTGCCTGGCTTTATTTTTCCTTCACCTTCAGTGACAATCTGGGTTCTTTCTCCAGTGACTCAGGAAATTCTCCAACTTATGTCACCAATGACTTTCTAAATACAGGTCCAAATGTTTATTTTCAGATTTGTTTTCCTCTCCCTCATCTCAAATTTTCACAGTTTTTGACAACTTTTCTTTGAAATCCTCCTTCATTAGCTTCAATGATAGTAATTCTGTAGGTTTTTAAAAAATCTGTTTAACAAACAGTGGTTTTGTTCTTTGTCTTTTCAGTTGTTCTTTAGGAGTCTTTTTCTTTCAAGAAACCCCTGTTCTTTTCTTGCTGTCCAGTATTCTCTCTTTGGAATATCTTAGTTTTTCCCAAGGCTATAAATAGCACTTATATCCAGATGATGCGTAAATCTGAAATCTAATTATAGCTTTTCCTGAGTTCTACAGTTCAAAAGTTAACAGGATCTTTGAAGCCATGGTAAAATGTCTGGGCTGAAATTCGAAGGCAGTAATGAATCATGGAACTAGAGTGAGATGATCAAATAGGCGTTTTGGGAAAACTAACAGGCAGCAGTTTGGAGAACAAGTCAAAGCTCTCTGCTAAGTGCCAGTGAATAAAAGGTGAATAAACTACTTTATCTACCCTTGAGGCATACCCCACCCATGATCTCTCAGACACTTCCACCTCAATATGAGCCAAACAGAACTCATTCCTTTCCCCATTCCAAACCTGGTGCTCTCTCTTCTGCCTCATTTATCAGTAAATGACATCAAACTCGAACAAATAATCTAATCAGAGTTACTGCCTTCATACACACACACACACACACACACACACACACACACACACACACACACACACACAATCTTCTCCCTCTCATCCCCTATGTGCAAATGTTTTTAAAATATTTATTTATTTTACTTCTAAAATGTCAAAAACTGGAGAATGAGGAGGTTTATGTTTGAAGGCTAAGTAATAGCAATGTGGTTTGTAGTGGGTACTTGAAGTTGCATTTCATTGTGCTTCTCTTAACTGGAAAACTTATCTGTTCATATCAAAGAATAAAGGGGGACTAATAGATATTATTAGGGAGAGGTACCAAAATTCCCCCAAACAACTCTTCATGCTGCCATCACCCTGGAATCTGTTTAATCCATCCTCTCCAATCCATGTACAACCTTCCTTTTCACATGTGAGATATAAGCTATAGTCTCTTAATTTTCCTGCCCTCTCAGATCACAGTGATGCTCTTCTTTCATTGTACTGTTGTGAGCTATAGCTTGTGGCTATGTCTTTAGCTGCTGAAACAGACCATATGGCATTATCAGTATTGTCCAAGCCATTGCTCATGGCATCACTGTAGCATGTGACTGATCTGGGTTCAGATCCTTGCTTAAACATAACTACTTTTAAGACTCTTTATAGCAATAATAATAAAAAAAATTACTCATAACAGCAGCTACCATTTCTTAGAACTTATTTTGTGAATGTTGCAGAGCTAAGCACTTGAGAAACATTCTTTCAATTCTTACTACAACATCATTTGGCAAGTATTATTAAATTCACTTTGATTCCCTTTTCCTGATAACTGAGTATCAGAGGGGTTATGAAACATATTCAGAATCACACACAGCTAATGAATGTCAGACTTGGGGTTTTAAACCCAATTAAAAAAAAAAAACTTCAACACTCCTGCTCCCGAAAACTATTGTTTTGTGTACAAGTAGTATAAACTTTCTTTGATCCAGTTTCTCCATCTAGAAGGTAGACTGTATACAGTGCCTAATACTGTGCTTGGCATGCAGTAGGTGTTCAAAATTGGTATTTTTAAAAAATTTTTAGTAGGAATAATTGGGCTTAGAAATGACTTTTCAACTCCTGACAACCTCTTTGGTTTTCTCAAGCACCAAACCACTAACATAAACATATAAGCACTCTTATGATAAACATATAAGCACTCTAATAGAGCCATTTGCTTAACAAACCACAGGCTGTCCAACGTACGCTGGGCAGAACAAAATGCCCCTTCTTTGCAGGTTTCCTGAGAGTAAATAATTCTATAAATTCTACTGTCCATATCAGCCCACCATCTCACTATCTAATCTAATTCTGCACATTGTGAGGAAATTCTTCCTGTGGATAAGAAAGTTCAGCTTGCCTACAGTCAAACGTTTTCATCGAACAAAATGGTTTTACTTACAGAGTTTCTACAGCAGTTTTGCTGGTCTCTTTTAGGCTCAGAAAGCTGAGGAGGCTTTAGATTCCGGGGGAGGACCAAGTTTATGAGAAGACTTGTTCCAGCCTGGATAGAGACAGGCCCAGAGCTGAAAGGTCTCTTCCTGGCAGTGGTGTCACTCACTGTGTCTCCAGGGTATGGTGGTTCCCAGAAGACTTCTTTTGCCTTATACAGTCTTTGTCTGTTCCATTATGCAATTACTTATTGTGACTATGTGCTTTTTAGGCTGATGTAATTTTTTTCCTTGTGCCCTTTTATTGAAGTGTTTTTTGTAGAAACAATTTTGAGATATAATTCACAGATCATAAAATTCGCCCGTTTAAAACGTACGAATTCAATAGTTCACAGTAAATTCACAGAGTTGTACCATAAGCATCATCATGGTCTAATTTTAGAAAATTATCATCACTGTAAGAAGAAATCCATGCCCATGGGCAGTCACTCTGAAGAGGATTCTAAAAAGTATACTAATTCACTAAAAGTCATCTCCTCTGGTGAGTGTAAATCACACTCCTCTCCATAACTTCTTAGCATCTATTGCTATTCGTGGCAGTTCTGTTTCATAAGCCTACCTGTGCTTCTTAGCAGACTCTCTCTTACAAGTAGGAGAAAACATAATTTACTCATGTATACATACATGCCAGATAATATTGCATAAGAGTGTCCTATATTCCAAACATCATGCTAAGTGCCAGAGATTTAAAAAAGGGGGGAATACAACATAGTTATTAGTGTCCAGGGTCTCTTAGTTTAGTTTAGAAATACACAGTTAACTGATAATTACCAATACTGATAATCAATGATAATGTTATCGTAGAGGCATGAACCAAGTTCTTGGAGAATATCATAGGTAGAAATCTCAGTCTACAATTGTGTGTGCAGAAAATAAATAATTTTCTTTTTCATAATTCAATATATTTTCTGTTTAGAGTCCCAGCCTACTAGCTGGAAGGAAACTAACAACAGTAATTTAGGTTTCTTCCCACTTGTGTTTAAATTTTGTGGATCTTAGATTGTACCAAGGAATTTGAGTATGTGGGTGATGGATCTGGCCAGTGATGCAATCTGATATGAGGTGACATTTGCCCTCTTTAGTCTTGAATAAATAGAGTACCTGCAGATTGCTATAGGCTGTCTGTCTTCTCTACTTATGGCCCCATTAGATTCTCAGATGTTCCCACCATTTCTGGACCACTCTAGAGCATATGGGTCTTAGACTCCATCCTTGATTTCTGTCTCTTACACTCTGCATATAAACCTGCAAATCCTAATACATTTGAAACTATAACTGGAAGGTAATCACTCTTCATCACCTCCAAAATTTCCTCCCCCTTCTGAGGCACCAGATAATTGGATATCTCTCACTTGGATAATTTCAGTAGTTTCCTAACCATTCTCTCTGCTTCTATCCTTAACTTTCCCTACTACCAAGTCTGTTTCACCAAGACAATATCTTGGCCTGAAATATTTCATTCTTTATAATATAACAACAACATTTTACTATGCATTCTCTGCCTAAGGTATTATGAAATGTTTGTGGTAGAAAAAATAATGGCCCCCAAAGATATCCATCTCCTAATGCCTGGAACCTGTGAATACATTACCTTTACATGGCAGAAGGGATTTTGCAGATGTGATTAAAGTTGAAGAGATGAGATGAGGACATTATCCTAGATTATCTTGATGGGTTCATTCTAATCACAAGATTCCTTAAAAGTGGAGAACCAGAGAGGTGGCAGCATTAGAAGGACTTGATCCACTATTGCTGGCGTTGAAGATGGCAGAGGGAGGGAGACCATGAGCCAAGGAATGTGGTCAGTCTCTAGAAGGAGAAAAGGCAAGGGTATTGATTCTCCCATATGCACTCTAGAATGTAGTCCTGCTGATGCCTTGATTTTAGCTCCATGAGACTCATGTCAGTCTTCCAGTCTGCACAACTGTAAGATAATAAATTTGATGGAAGAATCCATTATTACTTTGATTTATACAGTTACCAAAGATCAGAGAATTTAAGCAACTTACTTAGGTCTCTCAGTTAATAAGTGTCACAACCACTATTAAAAGCTTGGGCTACTGGAGACCCTTTCAGGTTTTAAAACTCATTCCCTAGAGAATCTTTACATGACCATTCATTGACTACTAATTCCAATTCAGATTGCTCTAAACCTAACAGCATGTGTGCATGTGTATGTGCCAGACTGGATTTTAACATGTTGTCACCTGTGTGTGCTTATATTTTGTGTATGAAGGTTAGTCTTTTATATCTCCTCACATTGAACTTCTTGAGATCATTGGAAACATTTTCTCTACCAGGCTGGGCAAATTCTAGGGCATTGACTGCTTTCTGATCAGTCTCAGAAACTACTTGGGAATGTTTATGTTTATGTATCCCCTGGCCAAAAGAATGTTATTTTTTCTTATAGCAATAGTGTTATAATAACATTATAGTATATTCTGAGCCAGAGCTTGGTGCATGCACATGGAACTGTTGTGCCTGCTGTTAGAGCACTGGCACACATTGTACACCTATTTTCAAAGTATGGTCCATCTCACTGTCCTACACTTACACCAGTCCAGCAGAACAGTAGCTGGTAATTCAGTTCAGCCTTCCAAAAGTCTGAGCAGAATGCCTCTCAATGAAGTCACATAGCCCCAGGAGTATGTAGTTATCAATATATCAATATCAATACCATTGAACCTGGGAAATACCACAGTCTGTGACATCATTACTGCATATAAATGTTTTCCCAACTTGTTAATCCAAATAGGAAGAGCAGAATTAGAAACAAAAAAAAAATGCCATAAGGACTTGCAATAAATACTACTTATTGAGTGCCAATGTATTTACTACAGTAAGCAGTAAAATATTCTTGCCTGTCAAATTAGCAAATTTTTATTTGCAAAGTTTTATAAAAAACTTATAATGCACAGTGTTATATTGTTGTGTTATCATGGACTAAATACTGTTTTACAGTAGAACTTTGTGAAAGTGTATTTTCCAGTATATTGTTGGCTTACAATGTCCATAAGATTCTCTTCCTAGAAATTTATCCAAAGAAAAATAGAGATATGGACAATGCTTTATAGAGAGGAACATTTATTGTGATATTATTCATAGTAGTAAAAATGTAGGTAACAAAAATTCTCAATGACATAGAAATAAGTAAAGCATTTTCTCCAGTCATAGGATACAAGCTTCAAAATTCACACATGAAGTAGCTGATATGGATGGTCATCCTAAATCAGGAAGTGGGAAAGCAGAATTCAGGGCTGGAAGTTTCCTGAAGCAGTAAGCAGTGTAGGTTCTGAAAGAAACAGTCCAAGACAGGAGCAAAAGGCCAGAGACAAATCAGGTAATCTAGGGTTAATGTATCCAAATTATAGAAACAAATTTAAAAAGCAAGGAAAGAATAACAATAATAACAAACACTGGTTGCTGCATCAGTAATTGTGTTTAGAAATGATCTGTTTGCTACTTACCAAAAATATGAAGCTCCTACAACTCCTACTGGCCCTCCATGGTCTGGTGAAAGTCTCATTCTCTTCTCCTGGATTCAGCCATGTTGAATTATTAGTAGTTCTACCCTGTGGATATGGCCAACATTAATGATTCAATTTTAGTCAATAAATAAATGTACCTCTTTCTTTCCTCTATCACCTTCTTCTGGCTATTTCTATTATTCCTATTTATCCCACTCTTCTCTGCTCCCACCATGTTTTATACACACTTCCATCAACATTCTGCATGCATTCATTTATCATTACGAAAATAGTGTATGCATACTATGTGTCTGTTATTGAGCAAGATTTGAGGTTATAACAGTGAACACAATGTATATTGCTCCAGATGTTAAAGAATTTAGTGGAGGATAAAATTAAGTATGTGGGGAGTTACAATACTGTGTTATAGTTACTCTAAAGAAGGAAGATTAATAGAGATTTCTGCTACTAAAGAACCAATAGCATCAGCATCACCTGAAAGCTTGTGAGAAATGCAGGATATCAGATGTACTGATTCATAATATGTATTTTTTTCAAGATACATAAGGGACTCATGTATCTCATTCAAGTTTGAGAAGCACTGATGTAGATCACATGGATGTTGAGACCTAGCCCTATAGTCAAGGGAGGCTGATCAAATATAATAGCTAAAATGAGATCTGAGGAAATAAGGATTTCCTGAAAGAAGCTAGGGCTGAGGATAGTAGCATAGAGGGTAGGGAGAGGCAATAATAGCAAATTAGGGAAATGTTGCAGGAATGGTCAACAACATGGTCAATAAAACAGGTGTTTTATTCTAGAGGCAGACTGAACATAATATTGGAGAACTGTAATTCAGGGAAGTTAAAAAATAAACACAAATATAAAACAAAAACAAAGGAAAATAAAACAGTCCACAATATTCGGCTTCCATTAATTTATCTTAAATTTTTTTTAATGTTTTATGTTTTAAATGTTTTTTAAATGTTTAGTTTTGAGAGACAGAGTACAAAGGGGGGAGGGGCAGAGAGAGAGGGAGACAAAATCTGAAGCAGGGTCCATGCTCTGAGCTGTCAGTACAGAGCCCAATGCAGGGATCGAACCCCAAAACTATGAAATCATGACCTGAGCTGAAGTCAGATGCTCAACCAACTGAGCCACCATTAATTTATCTTTAATTTTGAAATAATAAAATCTTAGAAATAGCTATTTTAAGTTTAATGTAAATGTAAATTTTATGTCAATAAAAAATAAAATCTTTTTTGAATTACATTTGAGGCAGAACTTAGGAATCAGTAAACAGCTTACTACTGCCTTAGAGAACAAGGCTCAGAGGTGAGCAAAAGTGGCCCATTGTTAGGGAGATGAATTCAGTAGGGTTGAAGCAGAGAGGGTGGAAAGACAGTGCTTTTAGGATAGAGCCAAAAGGCCTACAAAGCCAGATTCCTCAGGGATCTGTGAAGCCAGAGGATTGGAAGCAGGGTGACATCCTTATCAGATTTCTTTTACTACAGTGACTGTCTTACCTGTCAGAAATGTGAACTTCTTGAGGGTAGAGACTACACCTTTTAATTCTTGATATCTGGAGCATAGTATCTGACACATACCAGTCACTAAATAATAATTTATTAAAATTGCTATATTAATGAAAAAAATAATTGTAATGACAATCAATAATCATAAATATTGACAATTGTTAATAACCTATTATGAGTGAGTACAAAGTGTTCTATGCTGACTTTTCTATAGATTAATATTGGGTCACTTTATTTATTACATGAACTAAATCTATGGAGCGGATACAATTATTATCCCCATGTAAAATTGAAGAAATTGAGTGGAGGTGGTTGCATAATTATCCCATGGTCACACTTTTGATGACAGAGCTAAGTTTTGGATTCTGGCTATCTGGTCCTAAATACTTTGATTTTAACCAGTGCTTGTCAACTCTAAAGGAATAGGTGAATGCAGAGAAGGTATTCAAAATATTCAAGCCTTGGGACACGCCAATTAGAAGAGACACTCTATCAACAGAATGAAGGAGGGTCATTATGCCCTCTGTTTGTGTATCCACTAACCATTAAACTTGGGCTGTTGAATGGTTTAAATCCCTCAGTTTGCACTAGAAAACAACCTGAAGTTCTCCTAACAGAATACTAGCTCCTGTAGCCCTGTTCATGGACCAAGGCTGTTAAGATTGGAATCCTTAGCATGACCAGCAAGATTTTCACATATATGTCCCTGTAATAGCCTGGGTATCCCCCTTTTGCTTCTGTATCTTGGAAACAACTGTTTGAATTATGCATTTTTCCCATGGAGTCTCAGTCATTTCATGACAAATTTATTCAGGGCTGTGAGGATGTCTGCCCCATCTGTTAAAGTGCTTTCTGCAGGAAGACTAAGTTTCTATATTAGTCCTGAAGATACCTCAAATGGGTAGCTTATTTTCAGACTTTTGATGAACTCCTGGAAAAAACTATGTCTTTCCAGACTTTCCTAGGAATCTAGAATCTTGTGACAGAAGGAAAAAAAAAAACTACACAGAACAAGTAAGCAATGCTAATGATAGTGAATACCTCATTCGTTTTTTCCATATAGCAGAACTTTGCAAGGCAGTGCCCTCTTGGCATAGCTTTTTATGCCAAGAAGTATGTTTAATTAGTTACTGTTCTTGAAACTACCAATGCTCTCAGTCCCCACAATTGTCAAAAGGCTGTATTAATGACCAAAGTCTGAGGGCCATTAATGAGTATCCATATCCACAGTTTTTTTTTTTTAATTTTTTTTTCAACGTTTATTTATTTTTGGGACAGAGAGAGACAGAGCATGAACGGGGGAGGGGCAGAGAGAGAGGGAGACACAGAATCGGAAGCAGGCTCCAAGCTCCGAGCCATCAGCCCAGAGCCTGACGCGGGGCTCGAACTCCCGGACCGCGAGATCGTGACCTGGCTGAAGTCGGACGCTTAACCGACTGCGCCACCCAGGCGCCCCATCCACAGTTTTAACAGAAGCTGTCTGTCAAACATAGTTAATGTCTCTACCATAGGGATAAATGTATTAGTGTCAGTTTTAGACCAGTTATCAGAGTAGTATAGTGCCTTTGTAAGCTTGCAAGGCACATCTTGATTGCTCCCAATTTCTGGCGATGATGAATAAAAAATAAACATTCATATGCAATTTTTGTGTAGATATAAGTTTTCAACTCCTTTGGGTATATAAGGAGTGAAATTGCTGGATTGTATAGTAAGAATATGTTCAGTTTTGTAAGAAACTGCCAAACTGTCTTCTAAAGTGGCTGGACCATTTTACATTTTTCTGGACCATTCCTTCAGCCATGAATGGGAGTTCTTGTTGCTCCACTTCCTTCCAGGATTTGGTGTTGTCAGTGTTCTGGATTTTGGCAATTCTAGAATCATTATTATTTTAGTTTGCATTACCCCGATGACATATGATATGGAGCATCTTTTCATATGCTTCTTTGCTGAATCACTTTCTTTTAAGTTATCATTTTGTATGCCTGTGTACAAGTTAGGAACAACTCTCCAGATATTCAGAATGCTCAGGAACAGTCATGGGCTCTGAACCAGATAACACTGCAGTGGCCTCAGTGAATACAGTTATTCACCCCTCCTCTCCTACCTGTGTTATCTATGTGTTATGATTGCTGCAATACTGGCAAATGACTGGTAAGCAAACTCACGGGTGATCCATTAACACCCCTTCTCCCTTACTTTTACTCTATGAAAGGTTTTGACTTAACAGCTGTCTGGGGGTCAAAAAGCTCTTGAATGAACTGGAATCCTGGAATCTCCAAGATATTTCTTTGGCGAATTAAGAATGAAGCTGCATGCAAAGAAATTGCTCTTTGTGGTCTTTCAGGGCACAAAGGGTTAGCAGGACACAGGTGTATAGTTCTCTCCTAGGGATTTGATTTTCTGTTGGGAAAATAACTCTCACCAGGCAGCTTCTGAGCCCTTTGTAAAGCCTGCTTTTCTGAGGTCTGATACCTGAGTATTCTGTTTGAGTTCTCTTGGCAAAAGAGAACCTCTTTGGAGATGGCTTAATGGGGCAGGACTAGTCAGGGAGTGTTTTCCTAGCCTTGGGACAGAAGCATCTTTCTGCCCATAAGGTTTTGAGGTTGAGATAATCTCTCTCTCTCTCTCTCTGGCTTTAAAAGACTCTCTGCTGCTGTGTGGGATGACTCTTCAAAGAGCAGAGGGTAAGAGCAAATGACCTCCCTTTCCAGACTCAAGATTTCTCCTTTGCATAAGGTCAGTGTTTTAGTGCATTGAAATCTTTTCTGAATACATCAAGGACTCTACAATCTTAAGATAGTTTATAAAACCAACAGTTCAGAGAAAATTGGTGAACTTAGTAGTATATATTTGACAGATTCATATACTATATATATTCATATATCAATTTAAAAACAATTTATATAATAAAATATACATTAAAGTCATGAAGCTATGAGCATGTGTTCATCATTGAACATATTTTAAAAATTAAATTCCTTTTAAATAAGTAATGGCAAAGCATGGCATTTGAAGTCAGAGAGAATAGAGTTTAATTTTTAGATCTGCCATTGTCCTGTTGTATAAATGTGAGAAAGTAACATGATTCCTTCGAGCCTTGGTTTTCTAATTTTAGCTTCAGTTTTCTCATCTATAAAAGGAGCTCATAAGACCCAGGGCATGTTGTGATAGTGATGAATGCAAAGCTTTATAGTGGGGGCAGTCTATTTATATGTTCTTGGTAGTCTGGTTACAAGGATTTGTAAGTCATGGCCCTTGTCTTGGAAGAATTCTCCACTGGGGAGAAAGAGACATTTAAGTATACCTTCCCACGAATAGTTATTTAATATTTGCTCATTAGTTTTAGTGCCAGAGGACCAAAGGAGGGTTAAGAATCATAGAATTAAAAGGAAAAAAAGCTATTATTTTCCCACAAGCTTCACTAATGGAGTTCCCTCCATTGGAATAGTCCCACTCTGTTTTCCTTTGATTCAAAAAGGAGACCAGAGGAAGCATGCAAAGCAGTGGAAAGAGGACTCAGAGAAAGAGATATAATGAAGTAAATTGTTACATAGTAGGCATTTAATACATTATCAGTGTTGTTACTAAAGAGAAGGCTAGTTTGGATACTTAGATAATCCTTTGGGGTCTCTTAATTTATTTAACTCTAATACAAAGAGCATTAACGTGAGAGCCTGTTTCCTCATCTTTAAAATAAAGAGGTTATTATTTAAAGGTCCTTACAACTTCACACAGAAAAATTTATTTCTATCACCACGTCTATCTTTGTATAGAAATATATCTGGTAGGATGAATACTAGATTAATCAGAAAAAGTGTTGATCTCCCATTTTAATATATGCCAATATGGTTACATGAACTTTATTACTAATTTGAAGGGGTATCTATCAGGAATCACAATATATGCCTGATATTAAGGGTCTAGGGTTTATTACTATTACCAGATATAATGAATTCATTCATTGAACAGATGCTCTTAGAAACTGTTGTGCCAGGCATTTTTCCTGGCTCTGAGATCAGAGGTCTGAGAAAAACTGATGAGGGCCTTGTGTTTTCCTGGGGGTTTATTTTCAGCTGAGTGGCACACCTCTCCAGTCTCATCAGTAGACTTCTTCCTTTTTGAAAATACTGCTATTCCCCAGGGCTCTTTCCTCTGACCTCCTTCACTGTTCCTATGACTTTAAACCAGCCATCAGTTAGACAACGCAGGAGTCACTTTTTTGGCAAAGCAAGTTAAGTACATATTCTAATTCTTGCATGTAAGTCACAGGTGAAAAAGTGAGATTTGTCTTCCAACTGATGTACAAGCATTGAAACCAACCAATGGATTTTATTTTGTTATACATTGCCCCTCAATTCAGATTTTCTAGACATTATTTTTTTGTGTTTGAGTTCTTAAGAGCCTTCCTATATTGAACATTTTTCTCTTTTCTTCTCTTCAAATGCCCTCTTCATCACACTTCATGTAATGAATTATCCCCACTCTAGTCAAAGCCACAGCCTGTTAATAGAGTTGGAATGAAACTTACCAAGTTGACTTATATACACTTCGATATTTTCTTTCCCAGAGTCATGGACAGGCCTTCTTGTGGTACCAGATGTAATTCTAATTGCACACGCTGGAATTTTGTAGATATTTAAATATTTGTTGAGTGAATACACACGTGAATGAGTAAAACCTTAAATACCTTAAAAACCAAGTATTATTTCTGTAGATAAAATAGGGTGTAAGAACACTTAGGACAAGAATCACTATAGAGGAACTTCTTTAATCCTACAGATTTCTTGATGTGGGTGAACATGTCATCATCCTTCACCTGAATGGAGATTAACCCAGATTCATGACAGTTACTAAGGGACCACACCCACCAAAATCTCCATTCATTTTCTTATCCTTTCACAATAATGGAATATTAAGAATCATAATCAGGTAATTTCACTCTAATTGTTATGTCTTAGCTTGAAATTAGTTCCTTTGTTCTTGTAAGGTTAACTTTGGGCCATATTTCTTCAGGGAGAATTTCCCTTAAACAATATCCGACTCAAGGCTACTACCTATACAATGAAACGCTTTATCAGTTATCACCCATTGCAGTCTATTTGCCAGATTGAATTTGCTCTTCAATAATATTTAGTTTTTATCAATAGCCATTGTGCTATTTAATCAGTGGTATTAGAAAATATTTAATATTGTCTTTATGATCCTCTTTTATTTGGATGCATAAGGACTTATCTTTTTTATTTAATGTTTATTTATTTTTGAGAGAGAGAGAGAGAGAGCACGCAAGTGGGAGAGGGACATAGAGAGGTGGGCAGAGGATCCAAAGTGGGTTCTGTGCTGACAGCAGTGAGCTCAATGTGGGCTCGAACCCGTAAACTGCAAGACATAAGCTGAAGTCAGGAGCTCAACCGACTGAGCCAACCAGGTGCCGTAGGACTTTTAAGCCTTAATGGACCTCTTAAGGGGAAAAGAGAAGTGAAGAAAAGCAGGATGAATTGGCTTTTGTATTGTCCCAGAGTTGCACAGAAATATCCTACCTGTCCATGTACATGGAATCATAAAACTGGAAAATATGTTACTGTTATCTACTCTAACCTCCTTTTTTACACATGTATGTGAAAATGTACTGAAGCCTAGATATAACATGTTACTCTTGCTAAAACCCAGGTGTCCTTGTATATGATTTAGTGTTCTGTCTCTTTCCTTAGTTCACCCAAGATGGACTCCAAATCTAAGAAAAGGATAACTGGGTTTGCACTTCCATTGAAGAACAAGACAAGGCTCACTAGTGATCCTGGATTGTATGATGTGTAGAAGAGAGTGAAAACATTTTCCTTGCCTACTTGTATGGTCCTTTCCTTCAGGGAAATCTGCTTCCTTCACTCATCATGCCATCCTTCAATCAGAGCATTTTCCACCCTGCAGTCTTCTTTCTTACTGGTATCCCTGGCTTTGAAACTTACCATGCCTGGCTCTCCATCCCTTTTTGTTGTCTCTATGCCATTGCCATCTCTGGGAATGGCATGATCCTGTTTGTGATCTTCACTGAGTCGAGCCTCCATGAACCCATGTACTATTTCCTCTCCATGCTATCTTTCACGGACCTAGGACTATGCCTTTCCACATTGGTCACCATGCTGGGTATTTTCTGGTTCAATGCTCGAGAAATTAGTTTTGATGCCTGCATTGGTCAAATGTTCTTTATCCATGGTTTCACATTCATGGAGTCCTCAGTACTCCTGGCGATGGCCTTTGATCGCTTCACTGCCATCTGTAACCCACTGAGATATGCTACAATCTTAACTAATTCAAGGATCATCAAAGTGGGCTTTGCCATTGTTATTAGGGGGACAATGGCTCTAGTGCCTTTACTCCTGCTCCTAAAGCGTCTGTCTTTCTGCCATGGCCATGTTCTGCACCATTCATATTGTTTCCACCCTGATGTGATGACGCTTTCATGCACAGACACCAAGATCAACAGTGCATTTGGTTTGGCCATTGTCATATCAACTGCTGGCCTAGACTCTGTGTTTATCCTCCTTTCCTATGTTCTGATCATCCACTCTGTGCTCAACATGGCCTCCCCAGAGGAGCGGAAAAAGGTCTCTGGTACCTGTGTCTCACACATAAGTGCTGTTGCCATCTTCTACATTCCCATGATCAGCTTGTCACTGGTGCATAGATTTGGGAAGCAAGCCCCTCCCCTTGTGCACACTCTCATTGCCAATGTTTATCTGCTCATCCCTCCTGTGATGAATCCCATAATCTACAGTGTGAAAACCAAGCAAATTCGTAAGGCAGTGCTCAAAATATTCCTTTCTAAGATGATTTAGGAATTTTTTATTTTATCTTTTCTTCCCATAGTCTCTCTAACTCATATTTGATTATTATATTATTTATTTATTTAAATTAGAGTTAGGTAACCTACAGTGTAGTATTAGTGTTAGGAGTAGAGCCCAGTGATTTATCACTTATATATAACACCTAGTGCTCATACCAACAAGTGCCCTCCTAATACCCATCAGCCATTTAGCTCATCTCCCACCCAACTCCCCTCTAGCAACTCTTGGTTTGTTCTCTGTATTTAAGACTCTCTTATTGTTATTTCTCCTTCCCTTCCCCTATGTTTATCTATTTTGTTTCTTAAATTCCACATATGAGTGAAATCATATGATATTTGTCTTTCTCTGACTTATTTAGCTTAGCGTAATACACTCCAGTTCCATCCACGTTGTTGTAATGGCAAGATTTCATTCTTTTTGACTGCTGAGTAATACTTCACTGTGTGTGTGTGTGTGTGTGTGTGTGTGTGTGTGTGTGTGTATGTGTGTGTATATATATATATATATATATATATATATATATATATATATAAAACACCTCTTCTTTATCCATTCATCAGTTGATGGACACTTGGGCTCTTTCCATACTTTGGTTATTATTGATAGTGCTGCTATAAACATGAGGGTGCATGTGTCCCTTCGAAACAGCACACCTGTATCCCTTGGATAAATACCTAGCAGTGCAATTGCTGGGTTGTAGGGTAGTTCTATTTTTTGTTTTTTGAGGAACCTCCATACTGTTTTCCAGAGTGGCTGCACCAGCTTGCATTCCCACCAACAATGCAAAAGAGATCCTTATTCTCTGCATCCTCACCAACATCTGTTGTTGCCTGAGTTGTTAATATTAGCCATTCTGACAGGTGTAAGGTGGCATCTCATTGGGGTCTTGATTTGTATTTCCCTGATGATGAGTGATGTTGAGCATCTTTTCATGTGTCGGTTAGCTGTCCGGATGTCTTCTTTGGAGAAGTGTCTATTCATGTCTTCTGCCCATTTCTTCACTGGATTATTTGTTTAACAAATTTTTTTTTAACATTTATTCATTTTTGAGAGACAGAGTGTGAATGGGGGAGGGGCAGAGAGAGAGGGAGACACAGAATCTGAAGCAGCTCCAGGCTCTGAGCTGTCAGCACAGAGCCCGATGCGAGGGTTGAACTCATGGACCGTGAGACCATGACCTGAGCTGAAGTCAGATGCTTAACTGACTGAGCCACCCAGTCACCCTTGGATTATTTGTTTTAAAAGCTTGATATGTTTCTCGTACCAGAGAGTACTGCTGTATTAAAAAGGGGTCATACACTGTCCAGTGCTTGGCACTTCAGGAAGTGTTTCTGGTACATGCTGTGTGCACTCGCTGTTGTGTTGTGGCTGCTCTTTCCCCCCTGGTCAGGCCTCTGCAGAGCTCCTTGTTGCTTGCAGTGGTGGAGTGTTTGGACCTTTAACTAGGTGTGCTTTGATTTGCTTTCTGAAGTAACTCTGGAAAAAAGAGGAAGGAGTAAAGCCTGATCCCATAAAAAGAGAAAAGGAAAGAGAACAATACAACAAAAAACCAAACAGAGAATCAAAAAACTATTATAAGGCTGATTCCAAAGAAAATGAAAGGAAAAAACAGAAGAAAAGAAAAAAGAATAAAAAGAAAACAATAAAAATGATTTAAAAAAAAAGGAAATGAAAAAAACAAACAAGAAACTATGAGCCTGATTCCAAAAAAAAAAAAAAAAAAAAGAAGGAAGACAAAAGGAGAAAAGAGCTCTCAGTGTAGTGATGAGGCGTGATTTTCAGTGCACTTGGTGCATGAGGGGTGCTGGCTATGCTGGCTCTGGAGGAGAGGCCTACCCGGTTGGCTCAGAGTCAGGCTTGCCCCAGTAATTAAGTAGTTGCCAGGCAAGAGGGGCAGGGTTTGGTGTAAGGCGGTCCACTTCACTGGGGGCTGCTGTGTTTTTCTGAAGTCGCACCTCTTTGATGTTGGGGATAAATGGCACCACCCCAGTCTCTCTTGCTCAGATCAGGGATCTTACAACCCCTGCTGTTCAGGCAGCCCTCAGGGAATAGTGAGGGCAGTCAGCTGGCCCTGGGTCACAACTCCCCTGCATTTTTTCTTTGGCACATGGCCGGGATTCAAAACCTAGAGTCTTAAAGGACTGGCACTGTGCAGAATTGAAAAAGCCTATTTATAAATGCTTTCATTCTGTTCTGATGATGCAATAGCTTCGTATTTAGTGAGTTCAAGAATGTAGATTCTTGGGGATAGGGACTGTGTCTCGTGTACCTTTGGCCTTGTCACAAATGCTCCATTGGCACAGAATAGGACCACAGGTAAAATATTTCTACAAAGTGGACAAATGAAGTCATGAATTGGGGTTTAAACAGCCTTATAACCTCTGAGGTACAGCATGATTCAAGGGATATTTGATATAATTTCCCTCAGTAGGAAAGTCTAAGTTACAGTAATTCTAACCATTTATTGGTAATGCTTATTATTTCCCCAGATAGACTACTCATGGCCACAGAACATGAATAAGCCTAGAAAACATGAAGTCAAATAAAAATCAAACTTACTTAATTCTTAAAAGGGTTATTCAGGTCCCTTTGGTAAATGTATTAAAATTTTAACTATGTAATATCCAGTGATTTATTCTTCAAAATACGTGTCTAATGGGGGAAAGTGGGCCAAGACGTGTTGTGATGTTCAACATATCATTATTCGTTGCAATGCAACTCTGGAAACTGCTTAAACAATTATTTTAGGTTATTGGTTAAATAAAATATAAACTCTCATGCAACCAGCTAAATACTGACATAGGTATAAATTTATATATTATTAAGGGAAAAGATAGATTAGTTTACAGGGTATGTATCACTGTTTCTGTATATATTTCATGGGAACACACACACACATACACTTGCATATCCACTCACACATACACATTGTAAAAGTGTGGATAGATATGTTCCAAATGTCAAAGTACTTGTCTTCCGATAATTAGAGATTGGCTTGTTTATATTTTCTGTGTACTTTCCTGCAGTTTAAAAATGCTCAATAATGAGTGTTTAAAATTTTGCAGGTAGTGAAATAATTGATTTCCATTTAACACCCACTTGAAAACACAGTAACTTTTTTGTTCTTCATCTTCCCTTGTAACTGCTTCCCCATGGGTCTTCACAATCTGTCTTCATACCACCAATTTATAATATGACATCCACTTCCTGCTTTTGTCCATTGCTGTACTAACTGTGGTTCAAAACCAGGGCATCAGAACAACTTAATATCTTCAACCCCAACCTGGAACTACTTAATCAGAAATTCTTTAGATGGAGCCTGGGGATTTATATTTTAACAAGCTACCTCCAGGTTAGCAGGCATGTTAGATAACACTCTTCTGGGATGTTTTCACTTCTGAAAAAAATACCATAAATATCTTGCTTTTTGTCTTTGATTGTTTTGTGCTCTATAACTGAAATATTCACCTGCTCTCCACCCGCCCCTAGTAGTTGCCTTTTCCTTCTTCTAGGTGCCATTAATAAATCTTTGTCTTATAGGCAATTAGGGCCATCTTCCCTGACTGACTTAAAAATTTTTGAAAACAGCCATTGAACTTTCAAATTAATCTATCATGCACAGATATAAGCATAGTACTTTATTAATAATAGCTAATTTAATACATGCTTACTGAATTAACAACTTTTACATAACTTTGCAAATATTTTTCTTACATATTTTGGCCATTTTCATTTTGGCAAGTGCTATGGAATGTACTGGTGTTGAAACAGTGAAAAATGAAGACATAATTTCTATTTTTAAGGAGTAATAATCTGACTAAACATATATAAATTCAAGTAATGTTTAAAACAGTTGTTTCTTTTGAATGAGACTGGATAAAACATTGAAGCAGATACTAAGAGGAATCATTGATGGTGATCTCTCTGTTTGCCAGGAAGAACCTGAACTAAAGGGGATATCAACAACTCAGGAAACTCTTAGTCTGAAGAGGAAAATATAGCTCCTAGAAATTTACTGTTTAACAGAGGAGATATAATACACATTCAATTACTTCTAAAGAGTATACTTAAGGAGTATACTTCTAAGTATAAACATAACAGATTCAAATTGCATGGATTCTCAGGAAAAGTTTTAAAAATGGAGAACTTTGAAGGTAGAGAACCATATATATTTTTTCTTTGAGTATAGTTGACACACAATGTTACATTAGTTTCAGATGTACAATTTAGTGATTTCACAAGTTTATATACACTGTGCTATGTTCACCATAAGTATAGCTATTTGTCCCCTTACATTGCTATTACAATATCGCTGACTGTATTCTGTATGCTGTGCCTTTTATTCCCGTGACTTACTCATTCCACAACTAGAGTCCTGTGTCTCCCACTCCCCTTCACCCACCTTAAAAGTGTACCAAATTTACCCAATTTATGTTGTAGGAAGATACATTTATCTGCTGTGTGTGGGGGGTAGAGGTAGAGACAGGAGTGAGCTGGTGCATATATGGCAGGTGTTTTGTTTGGGAATTTTTACTCACAGACTCACATTTAGCAAGGTCAAGGCACTATAATACCAGCCCATGCATGGAAATGACAAAACTAAATGTAGTGAGATAGAAAGGGAAGAGAGTCGTGAGGTGGAATGAACCCTTGGGAAACTTGGTACTCGGGGGCCGCAGAAAAGTCCACCAGGGTTTTCTGATTAGGAGATTTCATGAAGCCTGAGTCATGGCTCCTTATATGTGCTACCTGTACCTGAGGAGAAAACCTCCACTGCTCCTCAAATCCCTTTCTGGCAAAGAGGACAGGAAAGAAGACAGCTCCATACTTTGTAAGTAACACTGTGCGCTTAGGGAAAACATCAAGCTTCACACCCACCGGTTTCCTTTAGAATGAGGAAGAGTTAATTAACTGCAAAAAGCCCTCATGAGTGTCTCAGGAAAACTGTGGAAGGGTTTTTCCTGAAATCAGTATTTGGGTACATCATGTTCTGGCCAATGGGGTTCAGTTGATCTGTGTCCCATATGTCTTGACTCTTGGAGCAAGTTGTTAGCAGGTCCTTGAATTGTGAGTTTTTTGGTTAGTTGAGTACATTTCAAAATCATTGCCTAAGGGCAGCGGGCAGTGCTGGAACCACCTACCACCAGCATCAACCTCATCCTCATTTACCATTGTTAAGTGCTTCCCCAGTACTCATTAGCGGATTAAATGCTTCACAAATGCTATCTCAGTGATCCTTACAATGAATGCTATTGGTAAACTTAATTTTACAGAAGTAAAACCTAATATAAAGTGCTTATTTGGAGAACCTCAGCTAGTTGGTGGCAGAGCCAACACTTGAAACTAGGTTTGCCTGACCGTACAACCATGTTAGTGACTCTCTGGCATCAGAGGAGAGAGCTAACTCAAGGTAGTCCTGCATGGGAGCTGTTGCATGTTCTTACTATGGGCCTGGAATATTGTTTTCACAGAAGAGAGAATCACTATTGAGAAGTGGAGGGGGGCACATAAAAGTTTACCTTAAAATGCCAGCACAAACCTTTCATTAAAAAAAGCCTCAACACGTGCACGCACACACACACACACACACACACACACACACACGCTTCCTTTTGTGGGAATGAAAGAGTTCACAGAGATGCTTCCAGTAGTCACATCTGTAATTTGAAGCCAAATAGCATAAATTAAATACCACAAGGCTGTAATGTGTTAAGATCCTGATATATTTCCAGAATTCCTTGTCAGTATACAACCCTTGGATTTAATTTTTATCAAAAAATATCTATTGACTTCCCACACTGCACAGTACAGTTCATGGTACAGGGAATATAATGGTCTACCTGCCCATAGCTGATTTCAGTTAGAGAGGCATATTTTCAAGTAATTTATGATCATGCAATGGAATTAACACTATTCTAGATGAATAAATAAATAAAAATATGACTCCAGAGGAAGAAGTAATTCCTTGTAACTTGACATGGAGAAGGTGATTCCATAAAATGCTTCCTAAAGAAAATAATGAATCTAAGAATGAATCTAATGAATCAAAGAATTTAGGCTTATTCAAAGAAGAATGGGAAGTACATGACTTAAGCAAAGCACAGCACTGTGAGAGAACTTACTATATTTGGTAATTTGGTGAGGTAGGAAAGGCCCAGGTTGATCATATCAAAAGGTTCCTGGGGGGAGGGAAGAGGTTGGGTGTCAGGAAAAGTAGATTTTTGTTAGATTGGGAAGATCCTTGACGGCTATAATAAGATAGGAAAGAGTTTCAACCTCGTGCTGAAGACAAGGAAGAGTTCTGTATGAGGAGTGACAAGAAGCTGTATTTTTGAGAGATCATGCTGGCATCAATATGGAAAAAGTTTGTAAACACTTGAAACTCAAGGCAGGGAAATTACTTATGAGAATATAGCTGTAGTTCCTGCAAAAACTAATGAGACTACTATGTAAAATAGAGATGATAGAAGTGGAGGATAAGGATGGTCAATCAAAGGACATTTTAGAAGCCAAACCTATAAAAGTTTATAGATTGGTTGGCCTGGACACTTTTGGCAGGCAGCATTCTAAAAAGGTGCTCACGATTCCTGTCCCCTATGAGTATAGTCCAGTATGAAACCCACCCCCTGAGTGTGCGCCGCTCTATGGATGTGATGGAATATGTCATGTTGTACGTATGGCAAAGAGAGTTTGCAGATGTCAGCGAGGTTGGTGATGGCTTGACTTTGAGTTTTCCAAAAGGGAGATTATGCTGGGTGGGCCTGCCCTAATCATGTGAGCCTTTAAAAGAGACAGGAGCCAGCAGAGAGACTCCTCTACTGGGTTGGAAGATGCAGCCTGTTGGGAGAGGTCCAGATGACTGGGCAGAGGGTAGAGGGTAGTCTCTAGGAGCTGGGAGCAACCTCCAGTCAATGGACAGTCAGAAAATGGAGACATCAATTCCATACCACAAAGAACGCCAACAACCTGGATCCATCTGGAAGGGACCCTGACCTCAAGATGAGGACACAGTCCTGGCTGAAAACCTGATTTTAGCCTTGTAAGATCCTGAGCAGAGATCCTGATGCTTCTGCTTCTGCTTAGGACTTGCTGAAATGTGAGTCAATGAATTTCTTGTTTTGAACCATGAATTTGTGCTAGTTTTTCATGCAGCAATAGACAACTAATCCAACAGAGTATGCTTCAGTACAAAAAGAAGCAAATTTCAAGAATAGGTGTGAACTATTTAAGAGGGAGATGAGGAAAGACAAATATTCAGTAAGTTGTTAGTGAAGGGAAGGACATACATGCGACAGGAAGGAGGCAGAGTTATGTTTAGGTTGGGAAAGAAGTTGAAATATTTATAGACGGTGGTAATGGTACAAATGAAAGTGTCCAAATTTTAATAAAAATAAAGAAGGAAAATTGGTGGGGCTATTTCACAGTGCAGAAAGACATCTACGTATTCTTTATGTTTTCAGTGTTTAGAAAACATCCAAATTCCTTACCCTTTGACGGTGATAAAATAATTCCATACTGGACTCCTGCTACCTTTAAACACTTTTAGCACCTTATATCTCATGTCTTAGTGACATTTGTAAATTATATAATACAAAATACCTTGGACATGCTTAGAGTATCTTCATGGTGATTTTTACCTAGCGTCCCCTGCACAAGTGTTCTTTATATTCTCAAAGTAGCCTCTCTTGATCCTTCCCCCATAAGACTTTCTAATACATTCAACCAGTGTGTTTTAAACACAAACCCATTATTTTATATATCACACTGCATTTTATTTGTCCGTTTACATGTTTGTTTTCATGAGTATCTTATCCTTTCCTAAATATCCTTGAGGGCTGGTACCATGTTTAATTTGGTTCTGTATCCATCTAGTGGATTACAGCCTGCACTCAGTTCATTCTTTCTTTCTTTCTCTCTTTCTTTCTTTCTTTCTTTCTTTCTTTCTTTCTTTCTTTCGAGAGAGCGAGCACAGGAGCAATAGAGGGAGAGAGAGAAAATCTTACACAGGCTCCATGCTGGGCTCATGACCCTGAGATCATGACCTGAACCAAAATCAAGAGTCGGTCACTTAACACACTGAGCCACCCAGGGACCCCACATGCACTCAGTAATTTAATGTTAAACTATACTAATATCCAGAATTCATTTAGGGGCTTACATGGTAGGGTTGTCTTTGGAAGTGAGCAATAGTTTTTCTTCTGAATCAGGAAAGAATGTAGGAGAAAAATCATAGCTGTGGAGGAAGAAGGGACCACATAAAGAAGATATTAAGCAGTAGGCATTGCCCAAGTCAGACTTAGATAATGTTTTCACCTTTTGTCTCAGCTCAGAAAACAAGACCTGTGAATAAGTGGGAGGGGTATGCAAATAGATGTGGGAAAGGAAGGAAAAGAAATGATTATATAATATTTTAAATTTAATTAAAAAAATATAACAGCTAATATTTGTTGAACTTTTACATCACAGTGAAGTACCCTCCTTAGTTTTTCATATATATTAACTAATTTAATCCTGTAATAATTCTATGGAGTATGCATATCATTATTAGTTTAGGGATGGAAAGTTCAGGCACACATATTTAATATCTTATCGTGTGGGTATCTTAGCCAATAAATATATCAGTCAATGCTTGAATGCATCAAAAAATAGAATATGCAGCCCAAAAAATTGATTTGGGATGCCAAATAAAAATTTGTAACATCAAAATGTCCACAGTACTTACTTTGAGACCCTCTATATTCAAACAGTTCTGTTTGTAATTGTCTTGATGGCTTACACTAGGTATGTAGTACAAAAGTTAATTAGGTACAGTTCAAGTTATGGTATTGCAAAGAAACTGTAGGTTCATACAGAATATTTTCACAATTACTAACAGATAGTAGGGGCTCAAAAAATGTAGGCTATTTTTTTTAAGTTTTTTTTAGGGTTTATTTATTTTTGAGACAAAGACAGAACATGAATGGGGGAGGGTCAGAGAGAGGGAGACACAGAATCCGAAGCAGGCTCTAGGCTCTGAACTGTCAGCACAGAGCCCGACACAGGGCTTGAATTCATGGACTGTGAGATCATGACCCGAGCCAAAGTCGGCCGCTTAACTGACAGAGCCACCCAGGCACCCCCAAAAAATGTTGGCTATTTTTATGTTTGGAGATATTCAACTTGATTGAAAGAAAGTATCCAGGAGATGAGAGCATTCCTTTTTTTGGTCCCCAGAAGCCAACTTACTTTATTTATTATATCAGAATCCCTGTATATACTGTTTGTTGTTTATCTAAGATTTCATACAACACAACATATACATTTCAAAAAATATTTCTTTTTTTAAAAACTTTTTTTAATGTATATTTTTGAGAGAGATTGAGTGTGAGTGGGGGAGGGGCAGAGAGAGGGAGACACAATCTGAAGCAGGCTCTAGGCTCTGAGCTGTCAGCACAGAGCCTGACATGTGATTGAACTCACGGACCGTGAGATCATGACCTGAGCTGAAGTCGGCCACTTAACCAAATGACCCACCCAGGCGCCTCTCAAAAAAATATTTCTTGACTGCCTACCACATAAAGTAAGTGATGGGTGCAATCCACTTAAAAGGCACTGAATTTAAATAAGATGGATCATTGCTAGATTTGTTTATATACAAATTCTATATCCTCACATAATTGTTCATTTCCTGTTTTCTGCTTCTCTATTAGATGTGGCCTTAGTTTTCTTTATTTTTTAACCAATCTTCATAAGCTCTTTCTATAATATAGATACTATCTCTTATAAATGTTTACCTGGTGAAATAATTAATTTCAGGTTGAATTCATTATAAAGAAATGCAATTGATCATTGCAGGCTATTCATGATAAGATTCTGCAATTTGAGTTCAACATGTCAACTTTCCAGAATACCACAGCTATGTCCATCATTTTCCTACTAACTGATGTTTATGGGTTGGAAGTCTTCCACACCTGGATCTCCATTCCCTTCTGCTTTCTCTACATAACCACCCTCTCTGGAAACAGCCTGATTCTCTTTGCCATTGTCACTCAGCCCAGCTTCCACGAACCCATGTATTATTTCCTCTCCATGCTGCCCACCACTGACCTCGGCCTGTCCATATCTACCCTGGTCACCATGTTGGGTATATTCTGGTTGATGCCAGGGAGATCAGCTTTAATGCCTGCCTGTCACAGATGTTTTTCATTCAACTTTACATTGTCATGGAGTCCTCAGTGCTGTTGGCCATGGCCTTTGATCGTTTTGTGGCCATCTCTAAACCTCTTAGATATGCTTCTATCTTAACTGAGCTTAAAATAGCACAGATTGGAATAGCAATCATCACCAGGGGGCACTAATCCAGACTCCTATGGTGTTGCTTCTTAAACGATTGCCCTTTTGCCACAGCCATGTGCTCCACCACTCATACTGCTTCTGCCCTGACGTGATGAAGCTCTCGTGCACAGACACCAGGATCAATAGCGCAGTGGGGTTCACAGCCCTGATCACCACTGCTGGGGTAGACTCGGTCTTCATTATTTTTTCTAACTTGTTAATCGTTAAGACTGTCTTCAGCATTGCATCTTTGAAAGAGAGGAAGAAAGCCTTCAGCACATGTATCTCCCATATTGGGGCTGTTGCTGTATTCTACATTCCATTGATTAGTCTGTCCTTTGTTCACAGATTTGGAAATGGGCCCCACCTTATGTACACATCCTGGTTGCCAATACCTACCTGTTAATCCCCCTGTGCTGAACCCCATCATCTACAGTGTGAAGACCAAACAGATACGCAGAGCTGTGCTGAAAGTTCTCCATCCCAGTGCAACAAAAGAATAGATGGGTTTTTCAATGTTTTCTATTCTTTGTTATTGTATAGATGAGTAAAATGCCACTGATAGAAGTTAAAATGCTGAGACTCGTGCTTGGGATAACAACATCCCAAAAGATCACTTTAGTTTTAAATAAGAAGACCATGGGCTAAGAGAGAAATTTAGGCTAAAATTATCTACCTATTATTTCCTCAGCCACAATGATATTAAAATTTGTTCATTTAAGATGAAAGATGTTCAATTACTGAGATAATCAGAATGACCCAGTTTGGATTTCAAATGTGGAGTTGTTTTTTTTGTTTGCTTTAAAGAAGAAGGTGGGAGGGGCACCTGGGTGGTTCAGTCGGTTAAGTGTCTGACTTCAGCTCAGGTCGTGATCTCGCGGTCGGTGAGTTCGAGCCCCACGTCGGGCTCTGTGCTGACAGCTCAGAGCCTGGAGCCTATTTCAGATTCTGTGTCTCCATCTCTGTGACCTTCCCCCGCTCATGCTCTGTCTCTCTCTGTCTCAAAAATAAATAAACATTAAAAAAAAATTAAAAAAAATAAGAAGGTGGGAATAAAAAGTTTGTTAACAATAGCTTGTTACTGAATTTTATCTAAATCTGGCGCATAAAATTGGCATTGCCCATGGTTATGGAATCATTCCAAATATTTTACTTTTTCTCTGCCTCTGACTTCCATAACCTTTAATATAATAGCTAGTATTATCATCAATACATGTTTTATTGCTTTGTCAGTAACCTGAACTTTTTGGTCAGATATTCTTACTTTCTCCTAGATCTTCAGGAAATATTTATAGCATAAACATCCTATGAAAAATAACTCTTCTTACTTCAACTTCAGTCTGTATGGTTTTTTCAGAAGTACTAATGTCATGCTTAATGCTTAATAAATCTGTTTTTGTTTTTGGCAAATATAATCTCAAGAGTACCAGGAACCAGATGCAGAGATATTTTAATCTGTTTGGATTTGTGATGCTGTGTTTGGGCTTTCTCTTCAGGGAAGATTAAAGTGGGTATGATAATCATGTTCTGGATGGGAAGACAGAAGTTATACCAGTGGTTAACACTGGGAGTATTTAATCCAAGATAAACAAGTATAGGTGGACTGAAGGCACAAAGGGGAATACAGAAATAATAGAGATACTAACTGCAGGGTATCACTTCCACCTTTATGTCTGTGAGAACAAAGATAGGAGTTTGAAGTATTGAAAACTTAGAAGCATGGTGAAGGTCTTCCCCGAACTGACACTCAGACCCCTTATGAAAAGGTGCTGTCCTGTTGATTGTAGTACATCAGGAGCCAAGAGAACAGACCACATAGATCCAAGACTCACACCCCTGTGAAGAGGCACTTCATAGCTGTAGCTCATGCTTCAGGAGCACATAGGAGGACCCCTCATGGACCTGAGACTCAGACCCCTGAGACGCACCCCACTGATGTCTGGTTCTGTTTCTTCTGAGGAAGCGTGATGAGATATTGCTGGGAGTATTGGGAAGAAATAAAACTAGAAGGAAGAACCAGTGATATTGGCGTTGTTGTGTGGCATTGACAGGAATCACAAGCAAACATTCCGGGGTACTCATCCTTTTAGTAGCTTCCAGTTTCCTTCTATCATATTCCAATTAACAGAACATAGCAGGGAACCAGCTGGCAAATGATAATTGTGTTTCATGATTCCCACCCTTATTATCAAAGCAGAGTATAAAGAATTGTAGTTATATTTATTTTTTAAATTTCTATTTATTTATTTAATTTTTATTTTTTTCAATATATGAAGTATATTGTCAAATTGGTTTCCATACAACACCCAGTGCTCATCCCAAAAGGTGCCCTCCTCAATACCCATCACCCACCCTTCCCTCCCTCCCATCCCCCATCAACCCTCAGTTTGTTTTCAGTTTTTAAGAGTCTCTCATGCTTTGGCTCTCTCCCACTCTAACCTCTTTTTTTTTCTTCCCCTCCCCCATGGGTTTCTGTTAAGTTTCTCAAGATCCACATAAGAGTGAAAACATAGGGTATCTGTCTTTCTCTGTGTGGCTTATTTCACTTAGCATAACACTCTCCAGTTCCATCCATGTTGCTACAAAAGGCCATATTTCATTCTTTCTCATTGCCATGTAGTACTCCATTGTGTATATAAACCACAATTTCTTTATCCATTCATCAGTTGATGGACATTTAGGCTCTTTCCACAATTTGGCTATTGTTGAGAGTGCTGCTATAAACATTGGGGTACAAGTGCCCCTATGCATCAGTACTCCTGTATCCCTTGGGTAAATTCCTAGCAGTGCTATTGCTGGGTCATAGGGTAGGTCTATTTTTAATTTTCTGAGGAACCTCCACACTATTTTCCAGAGTGGCTGTACCAATTTGCATTCCCACCACAGTGCAAGAGGGTTCCCATTTCTCCACATCCTCGCCAGCATCTATAGTCTCCTGATTTGTTCATTTTGGCCTCTCTGACTGGTGTGAGGTGGTGTCTGAGTTGGTTTTGATTTGTTTTCTCCTGATGAGGAGCGACGTTGAGCATCTTTTCATGTGCCTGTTGGCTATCCAGATGTCTTCTTCAGAGAAGTGTCTATTCATGTCTTCTGCCCATTTCTTCACTGGGTTATTTGTTTTTCGGGTGTGGAGTTTGGTGAGCTCTTTATAGATTTTGGATACTAGCCCTTTGTCTGATATGTCATTTGCAAATATCTTTTCCCATTCTGTTGGTTGCCTTTTAGTTTTGTTGGTTGTTTCCTTTGCTGTGCAGAAGCTTTTTATTTTCATAAGGTCCCAGTAGTTCATTTTTGCTTTTAATTCCCTTGCATTTGGGATGTGTCAAGTAAGAAATTGCTGTGGCTGAGGTCAGAGAGGTCTTTTCCTGCTTTCTCCTCTAGGGTTTTGATGGTTTCCTGTCTCACATTCAGGTCCTTTGTCCATTTTGAGTTTATTTTTGTGAATGGTGTGAGAAAGTGGTCTAGTTTCAACCTTCTGCATGTTGCTGTCCAGTTCTCCCAGCACCATTTGTTAAAGAGACTGTCTTTTTTCCATTGGATGTTCTTTCCTGCTTTGTCAAAGATTAGTTGGCCATACGTTTGTGGGTCTAATTCTGGGGTTTCTATTCTATCCCATTGGTCTATGTGTCTGTTTTTGTGCCAATACCATGCTGTCTTGATGATGACAGCTTTGTAGTAGAGGCTAAAGTCTGGGATTGTGATGCCTCCTGCTTTGGTATTCTTCTTCAAAATTCTTTTGGCTATTCGGGGCCTTTTGTGGTTCCATACGAATTTTAGGATTGCTTGTTCTAGTTTCGAGAAGAATGCTGGTACAATTTTGATTGGGATTGCATTGAATGTGTAGATAGCTTTGGGTAGTATTGACATTTTGACAATATTTATTCTTCCAACCCATGAGCACGGAATGTTTTTCCATTCCTTTATACCTTCTTCAATTTCCTTCATAAACTTTCTATAGTTTTCAGCATACAGATCCTTTACATCTTTGGTTAGATTTATTCCTAGGTATTTTATGCTTCTTGGTGCAATTGTGAATGGATCAGTTTATTTATTTGTCTTTCTGTTGCTTCATTATTAGTGTATAAGAATGCAACTGATTTCTGTACATTGATTTTGTATCCTGAAACTTTGCTGACTTCATGTATCAGTTCTAGCAGACTTTTGGTGGAGTCTATCGGATTTTCCATGTATAATATCATGTCTTCTGCAAAAAGTGAAGCTTAACTTCATCTTTGCCAATTTTGATGCCTTTGATTTCCTTTTGTTGTCTGATTGCTGATGCTAGAACTTCCAACACTATGTTAAACAACAGCAGTGAGAGTGGACATCCCTGTCGTGTTCCTGATCTCAGGGAAAAAGCTCTCACTTTTTCCCCGTTGAGGATGATGTTAGCTGTGGGCTTTTCATAAATGACTTTTATGATCTTTAAGTATGTTCCTTCTATCCCGACTTTCTCAAGGGTTTTTATTAAGAAAGGGTGCTGAATTTTGTCAAAGGCCTTTTCTGCATCGATTGACAGGATCATATGGTTCTTATCTTTTCTTTTATTAATGTGATGTATCACGCTGATTGATTTGTGAATGTTGAACCAGCCCTGCATCCCAGGAATGAATCCCACTTGATCATGGTGAATAATTCTTTTTATATGCTGTTGAATTCGATTTGCTAGTATCTTATTGAGAATTTTTGCATCCATATTCATCAGGGATATTGGCATGTAGTTCTCTTTTTTTACTGGGTCTCTGTCTGGTTTAGGAATCAAAGTAATACTGGCTTCATAGAATGAGTCTGGAAGTTTTCCTTCCCTTTCTATTTTTTGGAATAGCTTGAGAAGGATAGGGATTATCTCTGCTTTAAACATCTGGTAGAACTCCCCTGGGAAGCCATCTGGTCCTGGACTCTTATTTGTTGGGAGATTTTTGATGACTGATTCAATTTCTTTGCTGGTTATGGGTCTGTTCAAGCTTTCTATTTCCTCCTGATTGAGTTTTGGAAGAGTGTGGGTGTTTAGGAGTTTGTCCATTTTTTCCAGGTTGTCCAGTTTGTTGGCATATAATTTTTCATAGTATTCCCTGATAATTGTTTGTATCTCTGAGGGATTGGTTGTAATAATTCCATTTTCATTCATGATTTTATCTATTTGGGTCATCTCCCTTTTCTTTTTGAGAAGCCTGGCTAGAGGTTTATCAATTTTGTTTATTTTTTCAAAAAACCAAGTCTTGGTTTTGTTGATTGGCTCTACAGTTTTTTTTTAGAATCTATATTGTCTATTTCTGCTCTAATCTTTATTATTTCTCTTCTTCTTCTGGGTTTAGGGTGTCTTTGTTGTTCTGATTCTATTTCCTTTAGGTGTTTTGTTAGATTTTGTATTTAGGATTTTTCTTGTTTCTTGAGACAGGCCTGGATTGCAATGTATTTTCCTCTCAGGACTGCCTTCACTGCATCCCAAAGCGTTTGGATTGTTGTATTTTCATTTTCATTTGTTTCCATATTTTTTTAATTTCTTCTCTAATTGCCTGGTTGACCAATTCATTCTTTAATAGGGTGTTCTTAAACCTCCATGCTTTTGGAGGTTTTCCAGACTTTTTCCTGTGGTTGATTTCAAGCTTCATAGCATTGTGGTCTGAAAGTGTGCATGGTATGATCTCAATTCTTGTATACTTATGAAGGGCTGTTTTGTGACCCAGTATGTGACCTATGCTGGAGAATGTTCTGTGCGTACTGGAGAAGAAAGTATATTCTGTTGCTTTGGGATGCAGAGTTCTAAATATATCTGTCAAGTCCATCTGATCCAATGTCTCATTCAGGGCCCTTGTTTCTTTATTGATCCTGTGTCTAGATGATCTATCCATTGTTGTAAGGGTGGTATTAAAGTCCCCTGCAATTACCACATTCTTATCAATAAGGTTGCTTGTGTTTGTGAGTAATTGTTTTGTATATTTGGGGGCTCCTGTATTCGGCACATAGAAATTTATAATTGTTAGCTCTTCCTGATGGATAGACCCTGTAATTATTATATAATGCCCTTCTTCATCTCTTTTTACAGCCTTTAATATAAAGTCTAGTTGATCTAAGTATGACTACTCCAGCTTTCTTTTGACTTCCAGTGGCATGATAAATAGTTCTCCATCCCCTCACTTTCAATCTGAAGGTGTCCTCAGGTCTAAAATGAGTCTCTTGTAGACAGCAAATAGATGGGTCTTGTTTTTTTATCCATTCTGATACCCTATGTCTTTTGGTTGGTGCATTTAGTCCATTTACATTCAGTATTATTATAGAAAGATATGAGTTTAGAATCATTGTGATGTCTGTAGGTTTTATTCTCGTAGCGATGTCTCTGGTACTTTGTCTCACAGGTCCCCCTTAGGATCTCTTGTAGGGCTGGCTTAGTGGTGACAAATCCCTTCAGTTTTTGTTTGTTTGGGAAGACCTTTATCTCTCCCTCTCTTCTCAATGACAGACTGGCTGGATAAAGGATTCTTGGCTGCATATTTTTCTGTTCATCACATTGAAGATCTCCTGCCATTCCTCTCTGGCCTGCCTAGTTTCAGTAGAAAGATCAGTCACGAGTCTTATAGGTCTCCCTTTATATATTAGAGCGTGTTTATCCCTAGCTGCTTTCAGAATTTTCTCTTTATCCTTGTATATTGCCAGTTTCACTATGATATGTCGTGCAGAAGGTCGATTCAAGTTACATCTGAAGGGAGTTCTCTGTGCCTCAGGGATTTCAATGCCTTTTTCCTTCCCCAGGTCTGGGAAGTTCTCAGCTATGATTTCGTCAAGTATATCTTTAGCACCTTTCCCTCTCTCTTCCTCCTCTGGAATACCAATTATGCATAGATTATTTCTCTTGAGTGCATCACTTAGTTCTCTAATTTTCCCCTCATACTCCTGCATTTTTTTATCTCTTTTTTTCTCAGCTTCCTCTTTTTCCATAATTTTATCTTCTAGTTCACCTATTCTCTCCTCTGCCTCTTCAGTCCAAGCCATGGTTGTTTCCATTTTATTTTGCAGCTCGTTTATAGCATTTTTAAATCTCCTCCTGACTGTTCCTTAGTCTCTTGATCTCTGTAGCAATAGATTCTCTGCTGTCCTCTATACTGTTTTCAAGCCCAGCGATTAATTTCATGACTATTATTCTAAATTCACTTTCTGTTATATTGTTTAAATCCTTTTTAATCAGTTCTTTAGCTGTTATTTCATGGAGATTCTTTTGAGGGGAATTCTTCCATTTCGTCATTTTGGATAGTCCCTGGAGTGGTGCAGGACTCGGGGCACTTCCCCTGTGCTGTCTTGAATACCTTGGGTGGGGCCGCAGTCAGACCTGATGTCTGCCCCAAGCCCACCACTGGGGCCACAGACAGACCCGTGTGTGTCTTCTCTTCTCCTCTCCTAAGTCCTGGATTCACTGTGGGGTGGCGTGGGGCATCTGGGCTACTTGCACACTGCCAGGCTTGTGGTGCTGGGGATCTGGCATATTAGCTGGTGTGGATCGGCAAGGTGCGGAGGGGGGCGGGGAGGAGGGGCAGGCTCAGCTCGCTTTTCTTTCGGAGATCCGCTTCCGGAGGGGCCCTGTGGCACCGGGAGGGAGTCAGACCCACTGTGAGAGGGATGGATCCGCAGAAGCACAGCCTTGGGTGTTTGGCAGTGCAAGCAAATTCCCTGGCAGGACCTGGTTCCCTTTGGGATTTTGGCTGGGGGATGGGCAAGGGAGATGGCGCTGGCGAGCGCCTTTGTTCCCCACCAAGCTGAGCTCTGTTGTCCAGGGCTCAACAATTCTCCCTCCCGTTGTCCTCCAGCCCTCCTGTTTTCTGAGCAGAGCTGTTAGCTTATAACCTTCCAGATGTCAAGTTCCGCTTGCTGTCGGAACACACTCCATCTGGCCGGCTCCGCTTTTGTAAGTGAGACTCGGAGGCTATGCTTGACCGGCAGGCCGCCCCTCCACCCCGGCTCCCTCCTGCCAGTTCGTGTAGCACGCACTGCCTCGCCGCCCTTCCTACCCTCTTCTGTGGGCCTCTCATCTGCGCTTGGCTCCAGAGACTCTGTTCTGCTAGTCTTCTGGCGGTTTTCTGGGTTATTTAGGCAGGTGTAGGTGGAATCTTAGCGATCAGCAGGACGCATGGTGAGCCCAGTGTCCTCCTACACCGCCATCTTCCCAGGATCTCCTCAAGAATTGTGGTTTTAGAGCTAAGATACAGTATTATTCATAGCCAGCACAGTGAGGTAATATGCATATAATTATATTAATTGTATATATTATATATTAATTAAATATATAATTATATCAATATGCATATAATTAATTAATACGCATATAATTAATACACATATAATTAATATGCATATAGTTAGGTTTGATATAGCCATTACAGGGGTTTTCTTAGTTGCTGTAATCTGGACTGTTGGTCATGACAACAGTATCTAGTAACTATAGTAAGTGCTTCCATGGTTCACCACATACTTTTGCATATAATCTGAAATGTAGCTAGCTGGCATACAGGAAACATTGGACTTGAACTATTTATTAGACCAAATGGACCTATCTGACGTATAAAGAATTTTTTTTTTCCAACAGCATCAAAATACATTTTCTTCTGAAAGACAGGGAACATTTTCTGAGATCAATCATATGTTAGGTCACAAAACAAATCTTAACAAAATTACCTGTCAGCCTTGTTAGGGATTCTGAGGCAACTCAGATCTTTTGCATGGATGCTTCTGCTCAAATATTTTGTTTCCTTTGGGAGGGAAGTGGTTCTTAAGATTGTATGCTTTCTTGGGGTGCCTGGGTGGCTTAGTTGGTTAAGCCTCTGACTAGTGATTTTGGCTCAGATCATGATCTCACCATTCCTGAGGTCAAACCTCATGTCTTTCTGAGTCTGGCAACTCAGAGCCTGCTTGGGATTTGCTTTCTCCCTCCCTTTCTGCCCTCCCTCACTTGCATGTGCTCTCTCCCTCTCTCTCTCAAAAAACAAATAAATAAACATAAAAAAAGATTGTATGCCTTCTCTATTTTCTCAACATTTGTCTTTTTGCCTTCTTTAATTTTTAAGTAGACTCCTTGTTCAACATGGGGCTAGACCTTACAACCCTGAGACCAACTGTTTCATGTTCCACCAAATGAAACATCCAAGAGCCCCAAGATTGTATGACTTCTCTTGATCCTGCAGAGGTAGGCTGGGTACTGCAAGCCTCTCATTTGCTTTCTCTAGGATGGTGCTCATAGTTCAATTTTTTGTGCTTTCTCCCAATCCCACAGAGATCATCCAGCTTTCTGCATGTGCTTACTGGCCATCTGCAAAAACTCATACTCTCTACCCATGGGGATACATACAGGGAGCTAGTCACATAGGGTGTTTGGTGAGGTGTGTGAAGTATTGAGAGTGCCCATAGGTCAGTAAGGGGTCTGAGGTGAGACATCCCCACTGATTTGTGGGAAGGTCTCCTGATGGAGTCCACAAAGTGGTTAATAGGATCTGTATCCCTTCTAGGAGTTCCAAACCTTGGCTGCAGTGCTCCCAGCCTCTCCCTGTCCTTAAGTCATGCAGATCACATCACTGTTCTGTGTGGGTTGAGAAATACATGGGCCTCTTTGGCAGTATCCTACAAAGATGGAGAAGCTGGGTGCTCCCTCACTATCCTTTTACTTTCCCCTGTGGAAGATGGCATCTCTCTTGGCACTGAGTTGTGCCATCATGGGGTAGTGTGATGCAGGTAAGATGAAATTGTTTCTATCTTCTCCAATGAATCTGTTTCCAGATTTTTGGCTCCAATGATGTGCAGGAACTTCTCCACTGGACTCCTGGACTCCTACAAAGTTACTCATGTCTGTGGATGATTATCAATATCTATGTTCTTTGGAGAGAAGGTGGTAGAATCCACTATTGTGCTCACATTCATTGTCTTAATCCAGGGATATGATGTCTCTCCAGACCACTCTCATAATAGTCTGAAGAGACCTGGGGCAGTAGGATATCCCATAGAGCATCACATTGTCCATTATAGCGATGAAATGATGAAACTGTGCTAGTCATGTGGGATGGACAAGACGTACATTCCAGAGGGTGGCCGGCAAGCCTACAAAGATGCAGAGGCCCACCACATCAGTACAACTTTAGTGGCCCAGTGTTCTGGGATATGCTATGATGTTTCCTTCACCACAAAGGGAGAGCATTGTGTCTTGCTCCTCAAGCATAAGAAGAATACACAATGTCCACTTTGGGTTCTAGAGGCATGCACCCTGACTCTGCTTCTCTCTCCATCTCTTTCCACATATAATTAGGTGCAGCCTAGCTGACACTGAACTTTTCTTGACCATCAAGAAGATCCTCAGACATTTCTATGTATTTTCTATTAGAGCGTTAGCTTATTTGTGTATATTCCTTCTGAATGGAGATGAAATATGTAAGTATTCATGGGCCTAAGGACTATGGCTGGTTAAGAAATGAGGCTGTGGTCCGGCCTTACCCTAACATATGCAGACAGATGTCAGTAGCTTTGCTCTCTCTTCCCCGCCCCACACATTTATGTGTCTAGGGCATAAGAGAAGATATGTTATGTGTATAACTCTAATGTGAGGACATTTGTTTTTTTTTAAATGTTTATTCATTTTTGAGAGACAGAGAGAGACAGAGCATGAATGGGGAAAGGGCAGAGAGAGAGGGAGACACAGAATCTGAAGCAGGCTCCAGGCTCTGAGCTGTCAGCACAGATCCCGATGTGGGGCTTGAACGCAAGAACTGCGAGATCATGACCTGAGCCGGAGTCAGGCGCTCAACCAACTGAGCCACCCAGGCACCCCTAATGTGAGGACATTTCAAAAAAATATTCTGGATTTAATATTCTATTACTAAATCTAATGTGTGTGTGTGTGTGTGCGCGTGTGTGCGTGGTGTAGTTTGTGTATACATGTGACTATTTTCTGTCAACTCATAGCCATCTGAAATAATGCCTTTAAGGATTCTTCACTGTGTAGTCTTCTATGAATTGAATATTTTCTGTTCGTATTTTCATGGGCATAGTTTATCTACTATAGGCTGATCGCCTCCAGTATTAAGAGGAAGGGATGATATATCCTGTCATGGGCAGGGAGGGATAATACATGACTACCTCTTCATCTGAACATATGGATTCTCTGTTTCTCCTGGACGTTGCCTCAGAGTTAAAAAGTACAGACCTGGGGCGCCTGGGTGGCGCAGTCGGTTAAGCGTCCGACTTCAGCCAGGTCACGATCTCGCGGTCCGTGAGTTCGAGCCCCGCGTCAGGCTCTGGGCTGATGGCTCGGAGCCTGGAGCCTGTTTCCGATTCTGTGTCTCCCTCTCTCTCTGCCCCTCCCCCGTTCATGCTCTGTCTCTCTCTGTCCCAAAAATAAATAAAAACGTGGAAAAAAAAATTAAAAAAAAAAAAAAAAGTACAGACCTGCCTCAGTGGCAGAACTAATCATATTTATTTTTTCTACCCTTAGGCAAATTAGTCTGTGTCCTAAAATATGGCACAATGAGGGCCAGATTGGGGCTAGTGGGACAGTAGTAAAATGACTGAATATTTCAATGTAATTCTTCAATCAAACACCCCAGAGATTGGGGCATTCTTTAGTATAGACTTCCTGTATTCTCTTACACATATTTTGAGCTGTGGTTTCATCTTTCAGTGTCATTTTATCTTTGTTCTATCTTTCATGGATTCCTGAAATTTACAGATCACTTAGATCACTGATTATACTTCTATTTATATACCAGTGTTTCTATTAATTTCATCTTTATTCAAACATATTTTCTCCTTTTTCTAGGTGAGAGTAGTTTGGACACGTGTGCTCTCTCCAGCTTCCTTATGCAATCTCCAATCTTCTTCCTTTCTTTCTTTTTTTTAAATTTTTTTTAACGTTTATTTATTTTTGAGACAGAGAGAGGGACAGAGCATGAACGGGGGAGAGGCAGAGAGAGAGGGACACAGAATCGGAATCAGGCTCCAGGCTCTGAGCCATCAGCCCAGAGCCCAACGTGGGGCTTGAACTCACGGACCGCGAGATCGTGACCTGAGCTGAAGTCGGACACTTAACTGACTGAGTCACCCAGGCACCCCATTTTCTTTCTTTTTTTTTTAAACATAACAGTTTTACTGATAAAAATTCACATACAGTACAACCTATTCATTTAATATGTAAAGGTTTAATGATTTTTAGTGCATTCTCAGAGTTTTGCCATTATCATCACAGTAAATTTTAGATCATTTTTATAATTCACAAATGGAACACCCTACCTACAGTCTTATCTCAGTACCTTCCATCCCACCCAGCCTAATGCAACCACTAATCTACTTCTGTCTCTGTAAATTTGCCTGTTTGAGACCTTTCATATATACTGAATCATATGATGTGTAGCCTTTGTTACTGACTCTTTTCAATTAGCATAATATTTTTTTTATTTCAAGTTTTTATTTAAACTCTAGTTAGTTCACACTATATAGACTGTATGTTAGCTAAGCTAACTTGACAAAAAATTATATTTTAAAAAAAAAGCAATAGCCAAATTATGGAAAGAGCCCAAATGTCCATAGACTGATGAATGGATAAAGAAGAGGTGATATATATACAATGGAATATTACTCAGCCATCAAAAAGAATGAAATCTTACCATTTGCAACAATGTGGATGGACCTAAGGTGTACTATGTTAAGCAAAATAAGTCACTCAGAGAAAGACAAATATATGATTTCATTCACGTGGAATTTAAGAAACAAAGTGGATCATAGGGGAAGGGAAGGGAAAATAAAATAAAAAGAGAGAGAGAGGCAAACCATAAGAGACTCTTAAATAAAGAAAACAAACTGAGGGTTGCTGGAGGGGTGTTGGGTGGGAGGATGGGCTAAATGGGTGATGGGCATTAAGGAGGCCACTTGTTGTGATGAGCACTCTATGTTATATGTAAGTGATGAATCACTAAGTTTTCCTGAAATCATTATTACAATATATGTTAATTAACTTGTATTTAAATAAAATTAAAAAATTAAAAAAAAAAACAATGGTCAAGAAATGTGAGGATTTATTTTTGTATCCTCAATTCTATTCCGTGGATCTATATGTCTATCCTATGCCAGTACTACATTGTGTATATTATTATAGTCATGTAGTGAAATTAGAAATTGTTAAGTGTAAATCCCCCAATTTTGTTCTTTTTCGAGATGGTTTTGGCTATTTGGTGCTTCAAATTTCCATATGTATTTTGGGACTAGCTTGTCAGTTTAAGCAAAGAAATTTGAATTTTGATAGGGATTATATTACATTATATATTAATTTGAGAGTATAGCCTTAGTAACCATATTAAGTAGTCAATCCATAAACATAGCATATCTTTCCATTTATTTAGGACTTCTTTTACTTTTTTGAGCAGTGTTTCTGTGTACAATGTTCTCAGTGTGCAAGTCTTACCCCTCCTTGAGTAAATTTATTTCCATGTATATTTATTGTTTTTGATGATATTGTAAATGGAACTTTTTCTTAATTTCAGTTTTGGATTGTTCATTGCTAGTGTATAAAAATACAATTAATTTTTTATATTTTGATCTTGTATTCTGTAACTTTGTGTAAGTCATTTATTATTAGTTTTAATAGTTTTTAATAGGTTTCTTAGGATCTTCTATACAAAAAAATCAGATCATCTACAAATAGAAATAGTTTTAATTTCTCCTTTATAATCCAGATAGCTTTTATTTTATTACCTTTTCAAACTGACCTGGCTAGAATTTCCAATAGAATGTTGAATAAATTGGTAAGAATGGACATCCTTGTTTTGTTCATCATTTTAGGGTAAAGCATTCAGTCTGTCACCATTAAGTATAATGTTACTTGAACTTTTCACAGATATCTATTTATCAAATGAGAAAGTGACTTTTCTTCCTAAGTTTTGAGTTCTTTTACCATAAATGATGTTCAATTTTGTCAAAAGTTTTTCCTCCATCTATTCATATATTGAGATGATCATTTTGTTTTTGTCTGTTATTCTATTGTTTTAGTGTAAGTATATGTATATTTTTTTCTTTTTTTCCCCCCAACTTTAAATAAACCTTGCATTTCTGGGATGAATCCCCCTTGGTTATAGTATATAATCTTTTCTATATGTTGCTGAATTTGGTTTGATAATATGTTATTGAGGATATTTGCATCTCTATTCACAAGATATGTTGGTTTTTAATATTCTTTCTTGTGATGTCTTTGATTTTGACATCAGGGTAAAATGGCACCAATAGAATGAGTTGGATGTGTTCTCTCCTCTTCCATTTTCTGAAAGAATTTTTGAAAAATTAACATTAATTTTTCTTTAGGTGTTTGGTTAATTAACCGGTGAATTCATCTAGATCTGGGTTTTTCTTCTTTGGAAATTTAAAAATTACTGACTCATGATTATCAAAGAACCAACTTTTGGTTTTGTTGATTTTATATATTGTTTTTTAATTCTCTATTTAATTAATTTCCACTAGCTTAATCATTATTATTTTCTTCTTTTTGCTTTTAATTTTTTAACGTTTATTTATTTTTTAGAGAGATAGACAAAGTGCAAGCAGGGAGGGGCAGAGAGTGAGGTAGACACAGAATCTGAAGCAGGCTCCAGGCTCTGAGCTGTCAGAACAGAGCCAGATGCAGGGTTTGAGCTTACAAACCACGAGATCATTGCCTGAGCCAAAGTCAGACGCTTAACTGACTGGGCCACCCAGGCACCCATCTTCTTTTTGCTTGATTTAAAGTCAGTTTGCTCTTTCCCCCCAGCATTTTAAAGTGTATGGCTAGGTAATTGATTTGAGATACTTTCTTTTTCAATGTAGGCATTATGGCTATAAATTTTCCTCTAAGCAATCTTTAGCTTCACCTCACAATTTTGGTATGTCATGTCTTTATTTTCATTCATCTCAAAGTACTTTCTAAATCCTTTCGTGATTTCTTTTTTGGCCCATTATTTTTAGGAGTATATTGTTTAATTTTCTAGTATTTGTGAATTTACAAATTTTTGTTACTCATTTATAATTTAATTCCATTGTGGCCCATTTCTCTTGGAGTTAATCCCCTGATTTACATGCATAGATAGGCAGGATAGAATATGGCCTATTCAGTTTGCCTCTCTTGTCGTGAATCCTGTTCCTTATAATAGAGCTAGGGAAAGAGTGATTGAGGCCCCAGTATTCTCTGGCTGCCATGCCTGGGATAGAGCTTCTGCAGTATGACTATGGCTGAGTGCATGAAGACAGCCACTGACCTCTTGACTGCATTTACCTGGAATTTAGCTTCCACAGTTGGAGCTGAGGTGAAAAGAATGAGGAATATGGTGGTCTGCCCTTTCCAGGAGATATCGTAGCCTTAGACTGACAACTGGTGAAGATGGGGGTGGGGCTGGGGCTGGGGAAGGAAGCCCTATGTCCTTAGCTACACGGAGTGGAGCTATCAATATGCTGTACTGTGGGGGAAGGGAGGGGCAAATGCTGGCTCCTATTCAAGGGCCACAGACTCCCACTGTTCTTACAGTAATTTAATAGATTTTCTTGAACAGTTCTTCAGCTGTATGCACTTAGGGCAATTTTCAGAGAATTTAAATGTTTATACCCATGTCTATATATAATTTTCATGATTTATGATTGTTTCCCTGGGGAAACTATCCACAGATTTCCTCATGTTACCATTCTTCCCTTTTTTTTTTTTTTTTTGTAATAGGCTTCCTGCCCAGTGTGCAGCCCAGTGCTGGGCTTGGATCTTTCCAGTTCTTTAGTTTATAGTTTTTTTAAAAATGTTTGTTTGTTTGTTTCTGTATTTATTTATTGAGAGGAAACATGAGTTGGGGGGGGGGGCAGAGAGAAAGGGAGAGAGAGAGAGACCCAAGCAGGCTCCAAGCTCTGTGTGGAACCCCACAGGGGGCTTGATCCCACCACTGTGAGATCATGACTTGAGCCAAAGTCAAGAGTCAGAGGCTTAACTGACTGAGCTACCCAGGTACCCCTTGACTTTACAGTTTGAAGAGCACATTTTGATGGTATCTTGATCTTCCCAGCTTGGAAAATAGCAACAACATTGCTAAGAATATATTATTCTTACACATTCTATTAATCATTTTGCTTACATATTGTCACATATCACATAGTACATCAGATTTTGATTGGTTGCTTTATATCTACATATTTCACTAATTATGATAATATCTTGTTGTTTGTCTCTGCCACCCTATCATATTGTGCAGTGTCTGGCAATAGGAGACACCAGTAAATGAAAGAATGAATCAATGGTGGTTAAATTATATATAAGAATAATAGATAGGGGTGCATGGGTGGCTCAGTCAGTTAAGCGTTGGACTCTTGATTTCAGCTGAGGTCATGATCTCATGGTTTGTGAGATCAAGCCCCGTGTTGGGCTCTGTGCTGATGGTGCGGAGCCTGCTTGAAATTCTCTCTCTCTCTCTCTCTCTCTCTCTCTCTGCCCCTCCCCTGCTCGTTCTCTCTCTCTCTCTCTCTCTCTCACAAAATAAATAGATAAACATTTTTTAAAAATATAAAAAAAGGATAATAGCAGGGTTTAATTGAAGATTAAGCAAAACTTAATAACTTTTTATTATGTATACTTTAAAAAAACAAAATGAGACAGAAAGATATGTTACAGTTTTAAGTATAATTTTGGAGGCAAATAATGGGCAAAGCATTCATGTTACCTATTTTCATTCATGCTTTCAGAAATTTATCTTAATATATATAATACCCAGGTGCACCTGGATGGCTCAGTCGGTTGAGCATCTGACTCTTCATTTTGGCTCAGGTCATGATCTCATGGTTCATGAGTTTGAGCCCCATATCAGGCTCGGTGCTGACAGTGTGGAGCGTGCTTGGGATTCTCTCTCTCTCTCTCTCTCTCTCTCTCTCTCTCTCTCTGTCTCTCTCTCCCTCTCCCTCCCCCCCCCAGAATAAATAAATAAACATATACATATATATATATATCCCATAATATTAGGATATTATTGGGATATTATATTGTACCCATAATAGTAAGACATTTTATTGCTTATTTTTAAAGAGTAGATTAGTAATAGTTCTATTGAAGATAAAAAATAAATTTCTTTCAAATTGCATCTCCTACCCATCCTACCCAACTTTCTAGTTTTTTTGGTTTCAGGTCACTAATGAAAGCATACTGATTAAACACTAGGTCTTGGAAATGATAGCTAAGGAGTAGATTTTATTAAAAAGGTATTAGAGTCAAACCTCAAATCACTTGGGAAAGAGGACTTTTTTAATGGCCCTACGGATCTGCTTGGTTTTTACACTGTAAATAATAGGATTCATCACTGGTGGAAGAAGCAAACACACATTAACCATAAGAATGTGTAACATAAGGAGGCGCCTTTTTCCCAAACCTATGGACAAAACACAAGCTAATGAGAGGAATGTAGAAGATGGCCACAGCACCTATGTGGGAAATACAAGTGCTAAAGGCTTTATGCCAGTCCTCTAGGGAAGCAATGTTTAGGATAGTCTTAATAATCAGAATATAGGAGAGAAAAATAAAGGTGGAGTCCACTCCCACAGTGACTACAAGGGGGGTAAGTCCTAAAACACTGTTGATCTTATTGTCAGAACATGGAGCCAGATTATATCAGGATGGAAACAATAAGAATGAGGAAGCACATGGCTTTGGCAGAAGGATAAACATTTAAGAAGTAGGACCAGAGGCACTAGGATCACTGTTACCCTGACAAGGATGGCAAACCATACTTTGACAATTCTGGAATCAGTTAAGATGGCAGCATAGCTCAGTGGGTTACAAATGGCAACGAAGTGGTCAAAGGCCATTGCCAGGAGCACTGAGGACTCCATGACGGTAAAGAGTTGAATGAAGAATGTCTGGGCAACACAGGCATGGAAACTGATTTGTCTTGCACTGAACCAGAATATACCCAACATAGTGACCAGCGTTGAAATATACAAGCCCAAGTCAGTGGTTGAGAGCATAGAGAGGAAATAGTACATAGGTGCATGGAGACTTGACTTGGTGATGGTGAAAAACAGGATTAAAGCATTCCCAGAGAGGGAAGTCATGTACAGATAGCAGAAGAGGATGAAGGTCCAGGTGTGGGTAGCTTCAAGACCTGGAGATGTTTTCCCGTCAGGAAAAAGAATAGAGAAGTTGAAGTGATGTTAGGAAAGGATGACATCATTACTATGGAAGAATAATTCTTTTGAAATAAAATACCCTAGAAGGAGAAATGAAAACACCATTCAGCAATTTAATTGTGATTTCTATTAACTGTAGTTAGAGAAATCAAATTGCAGATTACTCCTAGGACTTCATCCCCTCCTTTTTGCTTCTCAGTTATTTCTTTTCTTTTTGCTTTATTGAGCTTCCCCTCCATGATTCATATTTCCTAATTCACAAAAGAGAATAGGAATTTTTTTTTAATTTAAGAAGTACTTTTTCTTGTCTTCTTCTTTAAGCATTTTCTTTCCCCCTTCTCTGTACTTCCTGCATAGAGAATTGTAGCAAGATAATCTGAAAATGTCAAGAATTTAATGGATTTCTCAAAGTAATATTAGTTTTTAAAAGTAAGATTTATTACTTAATAAAATATACATATCTTTGAGTGTTTTTATTTTAGTGCATTATCATGGAATTTGTCATACAGTTTAAAGACATATAGTCTTTTCAGGAAATAATTTTATACGTCAAAATAACCTATTCATTATTTCTTCATCAATGGATCTTATCCCTGGCTTGTTAAGGTTGCTTCTAATCTGAGGTTAGATTTCTAATATTGATTTTTTTATTTTCTTATCTGTTATTACTGTAGTGTTGACACATAATTGTTAAAGAAAATTTTCTGTAGCATCATTGTCAGCAGTTAGTCTCTTTCAAAGACAACTGTATTCAATTTCAAAGCTAAGATTGAACTGCATGTACAGAGGCCAGCTTAGTGTTGTTGCGATCATTGCCATCTGTTACTTACATATAGCCTCAGAAGAGTATATTTACAGAGGGTGTCTTCATGAAAGCAAACACACATTTGAGCTTTCAGCTCCACCAATAGGTAGCATCTGAAATGAAACTTACTATTTTGTAGATGAGGTCCTGGGTAAGTTTTCTTCTCCTTCCTTTCTTCTTTCCTGTATTGACCCAACTCTTGTGATCTAGTCCCCTTAATGTACTGGAAAGTCTTGCTAAGAGCTTCACTAAGCCAGTATGGTGGTGCTCTGAATACCCTAAATTTTCTTCTCTTTGGCTTCTCAGAAACTGGTGACTTTCCTCTTAGTCCTAGTCGTTGGCTGGAATCCTGTTGGTCCTTCATGAACATTTGGAACCATGAAGTCTCCAACTACCTGATTTGGAGAATATACTCCTACAGCTGTGTTATACCTACACAATTTTACCTCCTTAGTTATTGAAACATTCTGGCTCCAAATCTTAGTTTGTGACACCTCTTGTTAATACCTGTTGTATTTCTTGGTCAGTGGATCTTATCCTTATTTATTTTTAAATAAATAAATTTTAAATAAATAAATCTCTGGCTACTCATTTTTAAATCTCTAGCTACTATTACTATCTAGTCTCAACTTTTATTCCTGCTCTCACAAGTTACTGAGATTCCAACACATATTACATCTGAGGCTGCTCAGTTTGGGTTAATTCACAAAATAGGCACATGTCTTTGGTCTTGTCATTTAATGTTAATATTAAGGTTAATGGAATTAGATAATTTCCATTATTGTTTTTTTTAAATTTTTTTAATGTTTATTTTTGAGAGAGAGAGAGAGAGAGAGAGAGAGACAGAGCATGAGCGGGGGAGGGGCAGAGAGAGAGGGAGACACAGAATCCAAAGCAGGCTCCAGGCTCTGAGCTGTCAGCACAGAGCCTGACGCAGGGCTCGAACTCACGAACTGTGAGATCATGACCTGAGCCGAAGTCGGATGCCCAACCGACTAAGCGACTCAGGCGCCCCTATTGTTTTCATATTCCACGCAATTGCAGCTTTAAAAAAAATCACAGAAATAAGCTTGTGGACATTACTTAATATCCTAAATATTTGAGATATTATGGAAAGGGCCCTATGCAGAAATTTTAAGTATGTAATATAGGCATTATGGAATAGTTACTATCCTGATTATAAGATGATTCATGTTTCATAATAATTTGACCCAAAAGTGTATTAAGCGAAATGAAATAAATTTCTCAGTTCTCTGGCATCATTCAAAAAAAAATCCTTTTATCAGATAATTTATGACAAACATTTTAAAGGTCTATATAGAAGATAGAGAAATTACTAGAAAAACAATCTCCTGGAGCGCCTGGGTGGCTCAATTGGTTAAGCGTCCAACTCTTGCTCTCTGCTCAGGTCATGATCTCATGGTTCATGGGTTCAAGGCCCCTGTCGGGCTCTACACTGACAATAGAGCTTGCTTGGAATTCTCTCTCTCTCTCTCTCTCTCTCTCTCTCTCTCTCAAAATAAATAAATAAGCCTAAAAAGAGAAAAAGAAAAAAGATTCCCTGATGGCTGGAATCATCAATACAAATTTTAGCAGATTTAATTTAAATAAAATAAATACTCAAGAAGGTTAATATTTCCATTGTCAGGAAAGTAGCAGCAGTAGGGTTCAAGAAGACATATTATTTTTATTTTCAAAGTCTCTTCTAAGAAGAGACTTATAAATGAAATGCCTTCATTTATAACATTTTAGAGTAATGTAGAATCCTAGAATTATTGAATTGGAATGTACCTTAGAGATATTTTAATTTCTGTTCTTCTACTTGCCTAAAAGCAACTGCTTAATTTTATTAGTCTTATTCCTGTTAAGATGAATTGAAGAGATGGCTGTTTAAAAAAAAAAAAGAATAGTCAGAAATTATAAAGTTTAGAATCAGCCAGGAGAAGAGAAAACTAAGAGCAAACACATGGTTGTGTTCAAATGGTTGAAATGTTATTATATTTGAGAACTACATTTGATCTGTGTGCCATACAGAAGATACACTTATATCTTCTGAAAACTAGAGGGAATTTATAAGCTGCTCCTTTAAGAAGCATGGAATGATCCAGAAACAGTGCAGGAATGAGCTTCCAGTACTACTTGTCAAAACAGTAACTTTACTAAGCAAAAATACTGAAGATTCAGTCATTCAGAAAAAAATATATTTCCCATGTACCTTGGATGAGAAACAGGAAATTAAATGCTAAGTGTAATGATGTCTCTGATCCTGAAAACACTTAGTTGACAAGGGAACACAGACAAGTAACATGGAATTAGAGTATAAAGAGTAAATCTAGAATACTATGAGAGCACATAAAGACAACAAACTCATTGTGAGGAATAAGGAATTGTTTCCAGTAAATAATGATGTCTAGATCGAGATCTGAATTCTAAGTAGAGGTATCAAGAAATGGATTCAAGTGTGTGTGTGGTGTGTGATGGTTGATTTTATGTGTCAACTTGACTGGGCCACCCCATATATCTGATTAAACGTTATTTCTGGGTATGTCTGTGAAGGGATAATGTTTGAGTCAGTCAGTAGATTGAGTATAGCAGATTACCCTTCCCACTGTGGGTGGGCCTCATTCAGTTAGTTGAAGGCCTGAATAGAATGAAAAAGCAGAGGAAGGAGGAGTTCTTTCTCTCTGCCTGACTGCCGAGGTGGGACATGGGTCTTCTGCCCTTGGGCTGGGATTTACACCATCGGTGCTTCTAGTTTTCAGGAGCCTTCAGACTTGGATTGGTACTACACCATTGGCTTTCCAGGATCTCCAGCTTACAAATGGCAGACTGTGGGATTTCTTAGCCTCCATAATTGTGTGAACCAATTCTTCATAATAAATCCCTACCTACCTACCTACCTACCTACCTACCATCTCCTATTTGTTCTGTTTCTCTAGAGTATGAAAGAGGAGGGAAATGATAATGGAAGAAAAATTCTGGAATCATAGGACTTAGAATATTTTTTTCAAGTTTTCATTAAAATTTTTTTAATGTTTATTTATTTTTGAGAGAGAGTGCAAGAGAGCAAGCACGAGCAAGGCAGAGCATGAGAGAGGCAGAGCATGAGACAGAGACAGAATCTGAAGAAGGCTCCAGTCTCTGAGCTGTCAGCACAGAGCCCGATGTGAGGCTTGAACTCACAGACTGCGAGATCATGAACCTGAGCCTAATGGGATGCTTAACTGACTGAGCCACTCAGGCACCCCTCAAGTTTTTGTTTAAATTACAGTTAGTAAACATACAGTGTACTATTAGTTTCAGGTGTACAATATAGTGATTCAACACTTCCACACATCACACAGTGCTTCTCACAACAAAGGCACTCCTTAATCCCCATCACCTATTTAACTCATCCCCCGAGCCTCTACCCCTCTGGTAATCATTATTTTGTTATCTACAGTTAAGAGTCTGTTTCTTGGTTTTCCTTTATTTTGTTCCCTATGTCTGTTTGTTTTGTTTTTTAAATTCCACATATGAGTGAAATCATATGGTATTTGTCTTTCTCTGACTGACTTATTTCACTTAGCATAATACCTTCTAGCTCCATTCATTTTATTGCAAATGTCAAGATTTCATTCTTTTTTATGGCTGTGTAATATTCCATTGTATATACATTCCACATCTTTAGCCATTCATCAGTCGATGGACCTTTGGACTCTTTCCATAATTTGGCTTTTGTTGATAATGTGCTATAAACATCAGGGTGCATATATCCCTTCGAATCAGTATTTTTGTATCCCTTGGGTAAATATCTAGTAGTGCAATTGCTGGATTGTTGGTAGTTCTATTTTTAACTTTTTGAAGCACCTCCATACTGTTTTCCAGAGTGGCTGCACCAGTTTGCATCCCCACCAGCCTTTTAAGAGGGTTCCCCTTTCTCTGAATCCTTAATTTAGAATGTTTGATGCTATTTTCTCATTGGTAAATTGGAGGTAACATAGTTACTTTGAAAGTAGTTAAGATCTATCATTTATAAAATCCCAAAATGTGTCAGGCTTTACATGAATTTTTTGCTTTATGTAGATTATCTTAATTAATTTAAAAATCAATTTGCTTATAATATCCTAATTTTTCATCCCAGGAATGTAAAAATTAGAGAGATAAACAAATTATAATATTTCACACAGTGGAAAAGCTAGGATTTGAATTCCATGTATGTAAATTTAAAATTGGTTACAATTCTATGCTACATATCAATTCTTCTTGATGTGGTGAAATTTATAGAATAACATTAAAAAATAAACTTTTGTTACATATGCATGTAAATTACTAAAATTTCAAATATTCATGGGGTTTTTCCTCTTTCCATAGACGTACACTGTCATTGTTCCTTGGTTCTAAACACTACTATAAATGCATATGTATTAGGGCATCAAACACTTGATATTTGATAAATTTGTTTTTTCACTTCCTGATTTTTGTTGCTTTATTTAAAACTTATTTCCTTATCAACAGCGAGGGGAAATGGAAAGCTATTATTTTCTTACATGCTAAATTATTAAGACCACTGGTAAAATGAATCATGCATGTTGGATAATGATGCCTCCTGGAATCATGGATTTGAGCTATGGATACTTCTATTAGTGCTGCTCATTTTCATAGCCACTGCTGACCTATTTAACCTAAGTTAATTGACTTCAAATGCATCTCTTCATTTTCAATCTGGCTTGAATGTCTTAATCTCTTTAAGAATATTACAGTCTGTTATTCTGAATGGACCAGCATCATCCCCACTATAGGAAAAAGAACTAAAATTTCAAGCCTTACTAATAACGAATCTCTATTATTTTTGGACAAAGTATTTACTTCTTTGAAATTCAACATTGGATTTGGGCATATGACTCTAGATATGCCATATTCTGTGTTTTTGCTTAAAGAAATTATATTGTACTTACTTTTTATGGCAGAATTCTACATTGATGACTCATTCAGTTTGGGGGCTATTCAGACTCCCTATGTCTAGCACTATGAACAATACATTTTAGCTATTTTATCTTATCTAAGGAATCCCAGACAGATTTTAAACTGACACATGCTCTGGATTTTTGTATTTTCAAAATTTTGCTGTTTATGAATTTTTTCAGAATTGAGTTTCAAGGGGTACCTGGGTGGCTCAGTCAGTTCAGCATCCAACTCTTGGTTTGGGGTCAGGTTGGTTTTGGTGCTTACAGCGCAGAGTCTGCTTGAAACTTTCTCTCTCTCAAAATAAATAAATAAACTTGAAAAAAAAAGAATTGAGATTCAGTAAATTGTGAAGAATTTCTAATTTTTATTTCTAAGCTTTGCTGAAAACTCTATGAGAATAAGACCTTTCCAGTAGTAGATTCTTAAATCAAAAGCAATTCCCAGCATCTTATGTTTACATGGTTGTTCTTATAATTTCATTTTAGAAATACTTCCTTTAATGAAGCCAAATTTCTTATTGCAGAATGAGCCCACATAAATCATCTAACATTAATACATATCCACAGTCTCTCTGATGCATCTGTACTTACATCAAGTGAAGGCAATGAGGAAGAGACAAGGCTCTGAGGTCTCATTCACCTCTGAAGGAAGGGTATCTGTGAGAAACCCATTCTCAGGAGAGTTGTTTACCCCTCAGAAAAATCTATTTATTCCTAAGGGATCTTTCTGGCTAATTGTTTTTGCTTCAGAGACACTCTGCATGCCTAAATCTACTTGCTCTCCCTTGTGGTTTAATGTACTGCAATTGCTGAGGTTGTTTTCTTTTTTGACTTGCTATGATTAATATTGAAATATATGCCAAGAAAATATAAATATCGAAGAAACATGGAAAGTGTATGAACATAGTTTTCACACCTGCTTTAGGAAGGAGACCACTGAAATCATTTGATATACTCTGGTATTGTAGACCCAGTTATTCCACATTGAGAAGATTTAAAGATTATTTTCTCCCCCCACCACCTCCTACAGGGATCAAAACAAATGAATGTTATATTGAAGATAATAAACAACAGAGAGATATATAGTTGTACCTTGTGGTCGGTTAAACATCAGACTTAGGCTTAGGTCATGATCTCATGGTTCATGAGTTTAAGCCCTGCATGGGGCTCTGTGCTGATAGCACAGAGCCTGGAGCCTGCTTCGGATTCTGTGTCTCCCTCTCTTTCTGCCCTTCCTCTTCTAGCTCTCTGTTTCTCTCAAAAATAAATTAAAAAACATAAAAAAAATTGAAAATTTTATTTTCTCCATATCTGTGGACATTAATGCATAGAAAAAGGAAGGAAAAAAAATCAAATTTATACAGTGGTTTCCTATAGAGAAGACAGAAAGACTGAACTTGAGGAAACATATCAAGGAGGACTTTTCACATTTTCTGTAAAATCTTTTTATTAATAAGAGCATATTTATTATTTCTTGTATAACTAAAATATAATTTAAAAGGCTTTTAAAAAGTTTTTTTATTCTTCTGATTTTCTTATGGAAAACAGAGGGAGGAGAAAGGGATAAGATTGGACACCTGAAACCTAAAAGGAAAATGTGGTTTAATTTAAGAATTTTAGTGTCCTATGGGTGCCTGGGTGGCTCAGTCAGTTAAATGTCTGACTCTTGATTTCAGTTCAGGTCATGATCTCATGGTTTGTGGGATTGAGCCCTGCGTTGGGCTGTGTGCTGACAGCATGGAGTCTACTTGGGATGATTTTTCTCCCTCTCTCTCTCTGACCCTCTCCGGTACTCTCTCTCTCAAAAATAAATACATATTTTTTAAAAAGAACTTTAGTGTCCTGAACAAAGTCTAAAAGTGGAGATGAAGAGATGTTTTCATGTTAGAATAGAAGAAATACAGATTCATTGGATGCAAGAGCAAATGGTAAGTGAGGAATTAAGGACGGTTTACTAGTTTTTGTCTTTGGCACCTGGGAAAATTTTTTTTAGTTATATATAGTAGTTGGTTCTGGGAAGCCATTCATGGAGAAAAAAAGTGGCTAAAATTATTCTTAGTCAAGTTGGGCCTTATGCAAACTGGGATAAATTCCAGAGGCTGTGATCTCAGGTTCCAAAATAGCCCTTTGCCTATGCAATTTGAATTGTTCAGATGGACTATTTGATAGTCCAATATGTTCAGTTCAATTCAACAACTATCACTGAGTATCTGCTATGTGAAAGGTATTCTGCTAGGTATTATAGAAGCTTCAAGGCTTTTTTTATTTAGGGAATTTATAGACTTGTGGCAGCCATTTTATATTAATATTAATATATATTTATATTTCTATTATTTCCATTTCTATGCCAAAAGTACATAAAGGCAAAAAAGATACTGGCAAAGTACTGTAAAAGGTGAAATGTAGGAAGGCAAGATCAAGTACCATTGGGCAATCATGAAAAATTTAATGACGAAGCTATTTAAAGATGAGCCTTGACATACAAGTAGAATTTCAAAGTGGAGGGTGGGTGTCAAGATTGAAGTAGAGTCAACAGTGAAGCTCAAGTCAACAGTAAACAGCTTTAGGAAAGTTGCATGTACATGAAGAAACAGTTAGCTGACTGCTTTTCTTAGACTGTGAGTATGTGAAAAGAGAGAGAGATAGATTAAATTTTAAAGGAAAGTTGAATCCAAATTTTGGAGGACTATATTAGAGATAGGAGCAGTTGCTTCATTTAGTTGGTGTATGAGAAGTGAACATGAAAGAGATACTTATTGTTTTGTTATTAAATTTTACTTGTGCTGTATATTTAGAATATTAATTCAAAGTGAATGATGTGTGGTTTTAGGTGGAAACATCAGAGATATGGAAGTCAGTTAGTTATCTATAGGAATAGGGTAACTGAGAGGTAGTGAGAATCTGAATCAGTATTTTGGTGGTAGAAAAGATAAGATTGCCTTAGGTAGAACTAACAGCATTGTGGAGATATTTGAATTGGATGGCATCTAGTTCCACCCATCTCTAAAATTTCATGAGTTATAACTCCAATTTATGATCAATTTTCACTGACTTTGAAATGGGTCTTTATGGGCCAGTAATTGTTAAATATGAGTTCCCTTGGAACATACCAGTTTGAGCACAGATTTTTGAATCTGCTTTGTTTTCACACTATAAATGATGGGATTCATTACAGGGGGAATGAGCAAGTAAATATTAGCAATCAGTGTGGGCACATATGGTGGAGAATGTTTTCCAAATCTGTGAACAAAAGACAGGCTGATTAAAGGGATGTAGAATATGACCACAGCCGTGATATGAGAAATGCAGGTGCTGAAGGCCTTTTTCCTCTCCTCTGGGGATGCAATGTTGAGAACTGAGCGAATTATCAGGACATAGGAAATCAGGATAAAAATAGAGTCCACTCCAGCAGTAGAGATAATTGCAGTGAGTCCAAATGCACTGTTGATCTTTGTGTCTGAACATGAGAGCTTCATTACATCAGGGTGGAAACAGTAGGAATGATGGAGCACATGACTGTGGCAGAACGATAGACGCTTGAGAAGAAGGACTAGTGGTATCAGAATGACAGTTCCCCTGGTAACGACTGCCAAACCAATCTGTGCAATCCTTTCATGAGTTAGAATGGTAGCGTATCTCAAGGGGTTGGAAATGGCCACAAAACGATCAAAAGCCATAGCCAGGAGCACTGAAGATTCCATGAAAGTGAAGAGGTGAATGAAGAACATCTGTGATAAGCAGGCATTAAAGCTGATCTCCCTGGCATTGAGCCAGAATATTCCTAGTACTGTCACCAGTGTAGAGATGCATAAGCCAATGTCAGTGGTGGACAACATGGAGAGGAAATAGTACATGGGCTCATGGAGGCTTGGCTCAGTGAGGACTACAAACAGGATCAGGGTATTCCCAGAAAGAGCAGTTAAATAGAGGCAGCAGAAGGGGATGGAAATCCAGGCATGGGCCCATTCAAGTCCAGGCACCCCAGTCAAGAGGAAAGTAGGGAAAGTAGAATTATGGAAAATTGGCATTATGGTCTGCAGGAGCTGAATTATCTTGTAATATCTTGATTTTCTAAATTTAGAATTTAAAAATTACTTTTTGTTAAGGTTTAATACACAAAAACTTAGTAAAGTGCACAAAACTTTAGAGTACAGCTCAATAAAGTTTGGCATCTATATGGACTCATATAAATCCTTTCAAGATCAACTGATAGACTATTACCAGCAACCCAGAAGTCTTCCTAATGCCTCATCCTAATCAATCTCTTCTCCTATTGTAACCATTATTCTGACTTCTCTTACCGTAATTAATTTTCCCTCTTCTTGATCTTTATATAAATAGAATCATACAGTATATACTACTTGCCTCTGGCTTCTTTCACTCAATATTATATCTGTGAGATTTGTCAGTGGAATGAGATTGTTAATTAAGTTCAATTTAATTTCATACCTAGCTATGAAATTGGTGTTTTGTGTGTATCACTTACTACCCTGGACTCTGATCAATATTTTTTTTGTTACATTTTTTATCCTTCAACTGGATTATAAGCTTATACTTATTAATATGGTCTCATGAAAATAAGAGGCTATTTTTAGCTAATCTTTGCTTAGTAGAATTCTTTGCTCATAGGAGATATTCAATATGTTTTTTGCTAATTTCTGTTTTATTTGCCCTTTCTGAAATACTCTAACCATGAGTAGATCCTGGCCTAAGAAAATAATTGGTTCCTTTTTGCCTTGGAATTTTAGAATTATTAAATTCAGATTCCAAGTGAAAATTTATTTTGACTTAGCAGAGAACATCAGGGACAACCCAGGAATCTACTTTAGATAAGGCCAGTTCATCCTATCTCATGACGTATGTTTATCAGAGGGAACTAGAGGGAAGATGCTTCAGGTCCCATGGATCTGAAGTGTGATACTCTTTTTACTTTGTAAACTAAAATACTGCCTTGTTTACCATTATGGAACCTGCCTCTATTGTGGTAAAAATCAATAAGGAAATTGATAATCTTCTTTTGTAGCATTTATACCCTGCTGTTTCACCTGGCCTTTGATTTCTTATAGGGTTATTTGGATATAGATTATATGACTGATAAGACCATATTCCAGATGATGTTCTAAGTATTTTACATAGATTACTTCATTTGAGCCTTTGAAAAGCCTAAGAGAGAAGTATTTTTTATTTATTACAGATGCATAAAGTGAAATTTAGAAGTTTGGACAAATAGCTGAAGGTCACAAAATCTGAAAGAATAAATGTTGGGAATCATAGAAAATAAGATTTTAGAAATTGTGGTATTAACAACTGCACTACATTTTCCAACGATAATAATAATGGTACCAATAATAATGGTATAAGGCAAATGTGTTAGAGATATCTATGTCTGCAAATCTCCTAATTATTTATCATCTTTATGGTTCAGAGTTGAAACAATTATTTCAGGATTGCTTAAGTATTATATGATTGTAAATAAACTAATGAGACTTGATTTTAGCAGATTGTAATTTCTTAAGCATATTGTTGGATGCTATAATTTAAATTAATCCACTGGATACTATAAGTTAAATTAACCCATGGTGTATATATTATAAAAATGAATTTATTGCTCAAAATATATTTTAAATCTCTTTAGGGTATCTATTATTCCTTTAGAATCCATCCATGATAATTTCCGTTAAGAATGCCCATTTTTATACAATTTTATCATTAACATTTTTTTAATGTTTATTTATTTTTGAGAGAGAGAGAAAGAGAGAGAGAGAGAGAGGGAGAGAGAGAGAGGGACTGAGCGTGAGTCGGGGAGGGGCAGAGAGAGACACAGAATCTGAAGCAGGCTCCAGGCTTGGAGCTGTCAGCACAAAACCCATATACCATGAGATCCTGACCTGAGCCAAAGTCAGATGTTTAATCAACTGAGCCACCCAGGCGCCCCAATGCAATTTTATCATTTAAGTGACTATATAATTTATTTATGGATATAGATAAAAATTAGTTTGACTCTTTTAATAAACATGTTACCTACTTCTACATACTTTGAATTCCATAGGCAATCTATGAACAATGTTTCTATTCATTTATTTTCCTAATTGCATACTTATCTTTATCCTAGGCTAATTTCCTAAATATTAGATCCATGTATCTTACTCTGTAATTTTTCTGCTTCAGTATCTCAAAGTCCACTTGAGCATAAGATGACTGCATCTGAATTAGTCCCCAGAACCCCTACAACTTGTATGTTCTATTTTCCTCAGTTTGATAATAGCTCGTGGTAGCTTGATGTGCCAGGCTGCCTGATCCAGAAATCTGAATGTATTTCCACCTCCCATCTGTTGATCATCAATTTCTGTCGGTACTGCAACTGTTTGTAATTCATACAGCATATTGCTCTCACAATTTTGTTCCTAAGAATTACAATAGACTTTAATTATAAAATAATTTTAGCTAGTACTGTCTGAAACAGTCTCTCCCAGTTTTCTATTACATTTTCAAGGAAGATAAAGGATGAAAGGAACAGACCAAAGAAGTACTAATGCTAAAACTGATATCCTACATCTGAGATATTTTGAGGGTGATTAACTCCTAACTAAGGAATATGAGATCAGTTAAGTCAAAATATAGGATAGCACTTGAGTAATCAAAGAAAGGGCAAAATTCCTCTGTTCTTTTAGGAAGAAGAATTGAAGTCTGATCTTCTAGATTAGTAGTCATTGCATATAAAGAAAGGTCTGGAGTTATATCCTGCTGCAGAGGAAAATCAGTTACCATCACACGATGGTCTGCCAAAACAATGAATAGCAACATAATCTCCCTGGAAAGACAAAATGCTGTTCCTATGATTGAAAATGTTGTAGATTCAATTAATTAAATTAATTTATGTATTCATTCACAGAAAACTATTTAAAAGAGTCCTTCATTGTATCTTACTGAATTTAGAAGCGGTGTCTGTGGAATGTTACAAAGTTAACCACCTACATGGAGAGGAAGAAGTGCCTGCATGCTATGAACATGCTGACCTGAGAGGCACGCTGGTCTTCATGTCCGGGGGCTGGGCTGAAACATGTACTAGGTGAAAGGTTGGAAGATTAATGAGAGAATAGTCCTAATATTCTTAGTGAGAAGAGAAATTAATATTGAGCCAGATTCTTTGCCCCACATAGCTCTACGTGTCATTGCTTTAATTGAATAGCACCATGAATAGGCTGTGACTAACATTCCTAGGTTTTTTGTGAGAAGATTTTGGTTTTGGAGTGAAGGTTCCCCTAGACAGACATAACAGGACCAGTGTGTGAATCCAGGTCTGTCTGGCTCTCTAGATATGCTCATTTCACTGTGCCATACTGCTTCTGGTGTTCAGACAAAATGAAAAAGAAACAAATCAGATTGCTGAAGACTGAATGGAATAAATGTGCTACAGTAGGCATAAACCAATTAGAAACAGAAGTAAAACAATGGTAAGGATGTGCCAGTGATTTTGGTTATTATATGTGTCAGGAAATATATACATAGAAGAAGCACAGCTTTGCTATGATTAGCTAAATAGTTGAAAACAAAATGTCTTTATGGAATTCGGAATTTCTGAATAGGTATCAGGTTCATGGAAGTGAACTAAAGAATGGAGAGCAAGTATAATCGGTGGCTCCAAGGGTTTGGAGACCAGAGACCTCTGGGAGGTGGAGAGAGTCTTACCTTTCAAGATGTGGAGAATTACAGAGGATACAATACCAGAGACTAAATGAATTGTTGTCTTTAACTTCCCTTCCAAGAAACTCTTCCTTGGGTTTAAGCTAAATTACTCATGATGGAGCTTAAAGTCATCAGATACATTTTATTATAGAGACAACTAAGTAGTGGTGCTGATCTGAGACCAGCTGCTTGACTTGGCCTTTAGATAGGGAGGAGAGCTTCTTTTATCCTTACTTAGAGTGGGGTATATGAAGGTCACCTATTTACCTCTCCGTATGGAAAATTTTTACAAAGGACTTTGATGGTGTAGCCATTTACCCAACTGGGATAAATACACCCTTGGGGGATTTCTGTGCTAGTTTACTGTGCTTCACCTCTCTGCCCCAAGTTATTTAGCTAGCACCAGGAAATACGGATGCTCTGACAAGAGAAAAAGGACCAAAAAAAAAAAAATAAAACATATTGACACAATAACTCTGTGTTTATGTGTTTTAATTAAAAATGATATTGAACATGAATACAGCATTTAAGATGAGGATCCAATATTTCTTCTTGATTTTTATTCTATTTTTTTCTTGTAAATAATGAATTACACAGATTTTTTTGTACAGCTAAGTGGAATAACAAATATTTTGAAAGTATTTCCAGGTAATAGCATAGTGCCAAGTACATAGTACATATAAATGAAATATTTGTCAAAATGAGCAAATGGATTCCTACAATTCAGAAGCAAACAGTAAAATAGAATTACAATGTTAAGGGATTCCATGCAGGTTACACTTTCAATAGAAGAAGAAAGATTTGTCAGCATAGCCATTCAAATGGAAGCAACTCCTAGAAAAAAATAGATTGGTTCTTCTTCAGGGATTATGTTAATTAACATTCGTATAGTGATTAATTTTTCCAAGTAATTTTAGGTACATTATCTTATTTTGTATTAGTCACCCAGGCTAAAACAAACATTTTTAATTTACCTAACATATACTGATAAACAGTACTTAACACAAAATCAGTAGTCAGTAATGTTTGTCAAATTAATTTATCGCTCACTCTTGCAGATCTATTTCAAGTCTAGAAAAGAGAACCATATAAATAAGCAAAATAGAAGCCATTTTATTAAAGTCTATTTGGTTGATGATTAGGCTAATTAGCTAATAAAGTTGGTTAAATGTAGGAGTCATAAAAGTAATTTTAACCTACACTGATCATTTTATTTTAACTTGAGACATATATGTAATTTATTCATCATTGTTTGATATAGAGTTAGGGTCTTTCAATGTAGTTCTGCAAATTGCAATTTTATATTATCTTCCTTTGTAAACCATATTTTTAATAAGCTGTATACAATTTCCATTATAATAATTATGATGACTGAAGGAAAAGCAAGTAGCCTACAGTGTACTTACTGGGGGCAATTAGGATTTGCTAACTAGAGAGTGATCTATGAGTGTTCAATTGGCTGCTAGCATTAGTCAGTATGTTTTACAGAGGGAATATATATGGCAAGTTTATTCAGTAGAACTTGCATGGGAATGTTTTTTAAATTAAGTTTTATGGGTATATAAAGAGATGTATATATTTACTGTATACAATTTGATGAATTTGGGAATACATATACAACTGTGAAAGGCCATAAATGTATTCCTCCCACCCCCTTTCATATTATTTTATGTGTGTGTGTGGTAAACACTTATCATAACACCTATCCTCTTAGCAAGTTTTCAGTATACAATACAATATTATGATATACAGACCAACAGGTATGTGAAAAGATGCTCAACATTAATAATCATCACGGAAATGGAAATCAAAACCACAATGAGATATCACCTCACATTTCTTAGGATGCCTATCATTGAAAAAAAAAGAACAGCAACAAAAAACAAATACTGGTGAATATATGGAGAGAAGGGAACACAGCATTGATGGGAATTTAAATTGGTACAGTCTTATAGAAAACAGTATGGAGGTTTCTTGGGGTGCCTGGATAGCTCAGTAGGTTGAGTGTCCGACTCTTGATTTCAGTTCAGGTCATGATCCCAGGGTCATGGGATCAAGCCCCTTGTTGGGTCTGTGAGGACAGCATGGAGCCTGCTTGGGATTCTCTCTCTTTCTCTCTCTCTCTCTCTCTCTCTCTCTCTCTCTCTCTCTCTCTGCTTCTCCTCTGCTCACACTCTTGCTCTCTTTCTCTCTCTCAAATAAATAAACATTTTATATATATATATATATATATATATATATATATATATATATGAAAAAGGAAACAGTATGAAGGTTTCTCAAAAAATTTAAAGGAAGCATTAGATGCCCCTGGAGAAGAGCTTGGTCAAGTTTTTTCAAAGTAAAACTTTTAATCATAAAACATACAGTTAATGGGGCACCTAGGTGGCTCAGTTGATTAAGCATCTGACTTGATTTTGGCTCAGGTCATAATCTCACAGTTCCTGGGATCCAGCCCCACGTTGGTCTCTGTGCTGAGCCTGCTTGGGATTATCTCCCTTTGCTCCCCCATTTGCACATGCTTGCACAGGAGCACACATTCTCATGCTCAAAATAAATAAATAAACATTAAAAAAAAAAGAGCACTGGGTGTTATATGTAAGGGATGAATCACTAAATTCTATTCCTGAAATCATTATTACACTATATGTTAACTAACTTGGATGTAATTTAAAAAATGATAATGAATTAAAAATAAATAAAACAATAAAACAAAAAAACAAAAACAACAACAAAAAAAGAAACATAGAGTTAAGTTGCTACAGACATTTTGTGGTTGGTTTTGCATATTTTCTTCAATTCTTATAAATTGTCCCAGGCTAGAAATTACGTTTTTTTAAGGTTTAATGGTATATAGCATTATTTGTTATTAGTAACAAAGCATCTAGTATTATATTGAATTCATAAAACAGTAATTGTCAGAATAAGTAATTCTTTAATATAATAAATATGAAAATTTTATAGAGAATCTAAATGTAGACATGAGAGACATTTTATTGTTTCTATGTCTAACACAGATTTTTAATCTTGATTATTTTTTAATCATTGCTTCAGAATATCTGAATCTGTCTCTGCTGGCCTGCAGGAAAGATATGACATGCTAATAATATATGTGTTTATACTTTATAAATTTACGTAACTCTCTTTCTATTCATCTAATCAGTGATTTTGTAATCCCTGGTACTTTTGCCTTGAGGAGTTTTGCTAATGGGAAATTTTCAAATTGAAATTTTCTTCTGTTTAATCAATCATTTAATTCTTAGGATTCTGACCACTGCCTTAAAGACATTTGTCTTTAATCAAATGTTCTTAATGTAATCTATTGGATAAAAAACAGGTATATGAGTGGTGTTGAGCAATTTTTTGGTGAAATATTTCCCCTTTTCTGATAGACCCAAACATAGAAGTGGGCCCAATCTGCTGGTCCTGTAGATGTGAACCTGATTGATCACTACTAGAGACTTAGATACCTGACCTAAGAAGGGTCAATCAGATGTTTTTCTCATAAGCATTTTTAACATTGTATTTCAGAATAATTTCTGTGTTATAGAAAAGCTGCAAAAACAATAGTAAAATTTTCATATGTCCTTCACCCTGATACTTCATTTCCTGAGTATTTGTAACTTCAAGGGAAGCCTGTGAAGACTGAGAAATGGCAGGCTTTTAAACTTCTCCTGAGCAGCCCATAGCTTCTCTGGCTTCTTTGTCTTGGGTTTGGTTGTTTGGCTCCTCCTTGTATTGCCCTACATACTTTCTTAATTTGATAGATGTGCTTATTATTAAGTGTGCCCTTCACGTCTCTGATTATCTCAGTAGTCCTAGTTCTGAGCTTTTAATCCATCTTCACATTCTATGGAGGTTGTATTTCCATGAGCTGTTTTCAGCTGATGATTGAATATGGCAGGGAAACTAAGACAGGCCCATTCCTAGAAGGCACAGGGTTCCTCTGACAGATGACTTTGACTTGAGGATACCTAATGGCCTTGACTAACTCTGTTTAGAACTGCATGGCAGTCTGGGATGATTCTTTCCACCAAAACTTTTTTTCCTTATTTTTCTGTTTAACTCAAGGTGAAGCTTACATTAAAGTATTACAGTTCTTCCAGCTTCCTTCTTGTCCATTCTTGACTTCTTCTTGAAATGTTCCCTAGCCCCTTGTTGGCTGTTTGTCTATTTTGCTCCAGGGATGTCATGCTCTATTAACCATCTCCACAACTGCTTTCACTTTGAACTCTATTGCGTGTTCTTTGGATCTTGTTGGTTTTTATGATAATTGCAGCCCTCTGGTTTTTGGTGATTATCTGGCCTCTGTTATGTCCAGACCTCATCATATACATAGATATTAATGAGCCTGTCTCAGTGACCTTATCTCCTGTTGTTCCTGGTCAGCAGAAAAGAGCTACTTCTCAACTTCTTAGTGATGCTGGTTTAATTTTCACAGCTCATTCCTAATGAACTTAGTGAATGGTGTGTCCTCTAGGCCTCTCATGGAACACACCCTAGGGCAGATCTTCTGACCTTATATAATCTATCCATCCTGGTGTGCTCACTTTTCTCAGCCACTATTCTATTGCTTAAAGAATTGTTCATAAAAGAAGTAGAATCAGGAAATCAACATAGATTAAAAGAAAAAGAGGAAGGAATATGGTATTTTGGGGTGGGAAGTAGCAGAATTCAACTTGAAGTTAACCTGTTGCATTTGAGGAATGGTAAGAATACAAGTCTAGTTAGAAAACCTGGCTAATTGGGGTGTCTGGGTGGCTCAGTCAGTTAAGCGTCCAACTCTTGGTTTCAGCTCAGGTCATGATCTTGTGGGTCATGAGATTGAGCCCCACATCAGGCTCCACACTGACAGCATGGATTCTGCTTGGGATTCTCTCTCTCCCTCTCTCTCTGCACCTCCCCCACTCATTCTCTCTCTCTCTCTCTCTCTCTCTCTCTCCCTCAAAATAAATAAATAAACTTTAAAAAAAAAGGAAAACCTGGCTAATGAAGTAGATAAGCAAGCATGTTTTACCACAAGTCTAAGAGACTTTATCCATCCTTCTGAAGGAAACATTTTGATTCCATTTTTTCCATGATTGATCAGATGAAAGTTTCCTGGATGGATAAATTAAAGAGAGAAAAAAAGGCAAGGGACATGACAGATGTGCATGAATGAAAGAATCAGGACATATACAGTGTATGGAAAACATAATGAAAAAAATCATGCCTTCACACACACAGAGCTTTTTTTTTTTCTTGCCATCCTCTTCTATTTTCTCTTGTGACCTATAGGATGAACTATTCAGATCCTTAAGACTCCCCATGATAATCTTTTTTCAGTGGTTTCCCCTTGAGCTACAAACTATTAGAATGTTAATTTAGTGAATTTACCTCAATCCCACTCAATATACTAAGCCAAGTACTAGTTTATTCCCTTTAATGAATTATACTAAGTAACATGCATATGTAGTATGCCAGACATTTTGTAGATCAACAATATAACTCAACCTAAATTAAATTATGCAAATATTTTCTTGCACCTTATAAAGTTCCCTAAATATATCAAAAGCATTTCCCTCTTGCCATTATCTTGTTCACTTTCTTAACTCTAGATAGCCTCCAGAGATAGGCTCAATCACAGCAAACTTGGCAATACTGTGGCCCTTTGAGCATCTCACATATAAGTCCCTCAACTCTAATATTCCCAGGTGTTCTATCTTTCTGAAGCTCCAGTCAGCTAACAGACATATAGAATTACCAGAGCAAAAGTCCCCCATACATTCAGGAAGCACACCCAAATTTCTAAACTAAATCTACAAATCAATTCCTTTATAGAATAGTATTGTTCAAGCAAAAGATGTTCTTTAAGCAACTAATACAAATCCTACAATCTAAAGTCACTTAATAGAATCCAATGGGTAGAGAAAACAGAACAAAAAAAGAGGTAAAGTTTTGTATATTCTTCAATGCTGTGTCCAGATAGGACCTATGAATTTAAAACTCAGAAGAGTATTCTTCCATGAGGAGTAAAATGGTGATGCAGTACTTCTCACATTCTTCTAGTTTCTTCCAAAATATACGTCTCCTCTATTTACCTTTAGAAACGTTTTCAACTTAGATGGCAACACAAACAAGAGGTATAATTTTGCCTTATCAAGTTAGTACATTACTTTATATTTGTTTATGTCACTGCTTCACACACTAGACTTTAAGCTTCTTGAGTGCAGAGAATATGTTCTTTTGAATTTTTGATTTCTATTGCTTCTCACAAAGCCAAACATAAAGTAGGATCCCAGTTGCTTGTGTGCTGGCAAATTGCATCTCTGAAAACTAAGAAGTCCTCATTTGTAGTGTTTTTCAGTTCCCAGGTATAAATGGTTTTTTCAAGCTGCCAGGACATGGTGGAACACAGAGTTGAGATGAGATGCACAGCATGGCTGCCTGTAAGCTGATGTGCGCTGGCTCCACGTATGCTGGCCTTTTTCTTTTTTCTTTTTTTTTTTTCAGGCTTGTATTCTCCAGAGGAAAAGTTATCTGATGTTGTCCGTGACTCCATACAGGCCGTAACAGTTCAGAGAAAGTGACAAGTTCTAAATACAAGTCTAAATAATACAGCTTAACAATACAGCTGTATCCAAGTGTTTGTGGGCTACATGAAACATCCCTCCTATTGATTACTTTTACAACTGCAATAAAATTGATGTGACTCCACTTTCCTCTTCATTTTTGTACCATTTTATACAACTGACTTTTAAGCTTCTGCCTGTCTCTTAAATTGATATGGTTACCATAAGTTCTTTTTTAGGAACAAAATATTTTAGGTACGGCCATGTATAGCTGTTTATAGGCTGAACATCATAAATTATTTATCTCGATTCTTTGGTTGGTTAAGATAGCCATAGTAGGTCCTTTGTGGCATTTGTGAAGCCTCTGAAATTTTATGGAAAATCTGAATGTGTTTATATGTGATTTTTCTGTGGAGAAGTCTTCATCCATTTCATTAGACTCCAAAGGGACTGTTATGTTTTAAAAGGTTAAGAAGCTCTGCCTCAAACTATTTCTAGTTCTCCAAAGTTCCCATTCCTGTAATGAATTAGCAAATGCCCCTAATCCTTGAAGCTGTGCTATTGGCTGTCCAATACTGAATATTGATCTCTGGCTTACATGGCATGACATATCTATTCTAATCTTTTGAACTATTAACTATGAATGAAGAAAACAAACTATAGTCTAAGAAAGACAACACAACTTTCTTTTAAGGGATGATATATAAACATGAAGATTCTTACTTTTTCAGTTCTTACTTTTGATCTTATAATATTTTTCCTAGATGCTTTTGGCAGAGTGTTAATACACTAGTGAAGAGCATGGATCTAAGACACAGAAAGCCTGGATTCAAATCTCAACCCTCAGCCATGTCAGATGTCTGGCCTTTGATGGCCTAAATGTCTTTAGGCCTCACTTTCTTCATCTCTAAAATGTAATTAATATTGTATAGTTCACTGAGCTCTTTGAAGAGTAAATGGAATATGTCTTAAAAGCTGTTAGTAGAACACATAGTATAAAGTAGTCACTAAATGTTAATTACTCTGAGTATTTTCTTATTTCATTATCAATGATTTTCATGTTTCCCTTTTGGACTATAAAATTCTTGGGATGTGACATATTTATGACTGAAAACACAAAGCCACTCTCTAAATATTTGTTGATTAAGGAATAAAATGACAAAAAAAAATCTGATAGACAGTAACTTACCAGGACTACTTTTCTACAGTGAAAGTCACTTTTTTCAGGTTTTTCTCAAACAAACAGCTCTGTTTGTTTTGCAAGGAGAAGACTGAGTATAGCTTTGCGAATCTGTTTTGTTTTTACACTATAGATGATGGGGTTGAGCACTGGAGGAAAAAGCAGGTATATATTAGCCATCATCGAATGGACCACTTTGGGGGCTGATGGACCATAGCGATGCACCAAGGATAGGCTCATCATGGGGATGTAGAAAATAGCGACTGCTCCAATGTGGGACACACAAGTGCTGAAGACCTTATGGCGTTCTTCAGGGGAGGCAATACTGAGCACACAGCGAATGATCAAGATATATGACAGGATAATGCATGGTGTATCTACTCCTGTGGTCAGGATGAGATCAATTAATCCACAGATGCTGTTGGCCTGAGTATCTGAACATGCTAATTTAATCACATCTGGGTGGTAGCAGTAGGAGTGGGAAAGGACATTTTCTCTACAGAAATAGAGAGGCTTAAGGAGCAAAAGTAGTGGTACTATTAATACTACACTACGTATAATCATTAACAAGCTCATCTGAATTATTCTGGAATTAGTGAGAATAGTAGTATACCTCAGAGGATCACAGATGGCCACATAGCGGTCAAAAGCCATAGCCACCAGCACCCCAGATTCTATGAATGTAAATCCATGAAGAAAAAACATCTGGATAATGCAGGTATCTAGATTGACTTCTGTTGCATCAAACCAGAGGATACCTAATGTTGTTGACATTGTAGAAATGGCCAACCCCAAGTCAGCAGCTGAAAGCATAGAGAGGAAATAGTACATGGGTTCATGGAGACTCTGCTGGGTAATGATGACAAACAGGATCATGCTGTTCCCAGAGAGGGCAATGGCATAGAGACAGCAGAAGGGGATAGAAATCCACGCATGGACAGACTCTAGGCCAGGAATTCCAGTCAATAAGAAGGTTGGAAATTTAGATGTCAAGTTACTTAAGATCTGCATGTTTTCCTGGATTCGTAGCATGCTGTCCTCACAATGCTCACATCCTATAGGAATAATAAATTACATTGTCACACAAAAATTTCTAGATAAATTTTCTTCTGCTTAAGGAGAGCTATATAGGTCATAGATAAATACTCTATCATTGACAAAACTCTAAATCAAACTCTATTTTAAGTATATATACTCTTAAATTCAAAGAAAATATGTCTAATTTATGATGATAATTATTTGCTATCCTGACAGGATTTTAGTTCATAAGATTCTATGGATGGATAATTACTATATAATAGATAATATAATTCAATGCATTCCATTTTGAATAGGTTGTATATTAAATGACTAAGAGAAGCCCACCTAAAGATATCCGTGGCTCTCCAGTACCCACATGGGTATCAATTTCCAGGCAAAAGTCTCCAGATTTTTGCTGATAATTTCCAGTTGGAAGTTATCATTATATAAGTGCCATTTCAATCCAACAGTGTGGGTGAACAACCTCAGAGGGTAGATTTACAAAAGAAAACCAATGAAGACCAACTCCATAGAAGTTACTGGAAAGGACTATATACACTAAAGCAAGGCTAGACGCTTTACAGGAACCATTCAAACCAAGAGAGATGATGATATGACTGGGTGTTACATGAACAACAATGTCAAAGTGCTTAAGTGGTCAAATCTTCTAAGGATTAAAAATTTCAAATGCACCCAAGGAGCATAGTGACCCTAGAAAAAACAGTTGAGTCTAGGGATGACAGCTGAGAAGCTGCTACAGTGTCTTGAATGAATGGAAAAATGAGTAGTAGAGGCACAGGTAAATTATTTCGGGAAGTCATCAGTGAAGGCAAGTGGAGAAATAGGCCATCACTAAAGAAGACCAGAGGTGGATGGAAGATTTCTACAAGATTAGACAAACTTAGAGAAATATATATATTTATAAACTGAGGCTACAGATATAGAAGATAGTGAGAGATTGAAAACATAGAACAATAGGGATTAATTGGTATAGAAAACTCAGTAAGAAAGTAGTAGGTGATTGAATACAGAGCATAACAGTAATTAACCCTCAGAAAGATAAGGATCACCATTTCCATTGACCCTCTAGAATAAGTGGCAAAAGAGTAGATTGATGGAGGGTCATGTGAGGGAATTATGAGGCAGTGCCTGTTTGGGATTTTTTTTTTCCTTTTTTTAAAATTGTGGTCAAATAAATCTAATATAAAATTTACCATTGTTAGCATTTTTAAGTGTACATTTCAGTGGTATTAAATACATTCATAATATTGTACAAGCATTATCACCATCCATCTCCATAACTCTTTTCTTCTTGTAAAACTGAACTGTATACCCATTAAACACTCAGTCCTCTTTCCCCAATTATCTATGTAGAGTTCTCACTACTCTTAACATCTCATATAAGTGGAATCACACAGTATTTGTCCTTCAGTGACTGGTTTATTTCACTTAGTGTAATAACCTGAAGAGTCATCTGTGTTATAAAGTATGTCAGAATTTCCTTTTGTTTCTAACCAGTGCCTACTTTTTTTCCTTATGAATTATTAGGGGGAAATTTGCTGCTGTTCAAAGCGTGTGGAGTGATCGAGGCTAGTTTGAGGACATGATAGAGGATTTAAATAGATGTTACAGGGAATAGAGGAGACAGTTGAATCAATACACACAGAAATGTTATAAATATTATAAAATCTTGTTCAATTAAAATGTTTACCATAATTTTGAAAGCAATACATTTAATTGTTGAATTGTTAAAATCAATTCTAGGAAGACTTGAATCAAATAATACCAATGGTAGTTGTTGTAATGTTAATACTTTTCAATCAAGCTTTTAACAATACTAGGTAAAGTTTATTATCTGAGAGTAAATACCCCATAATAAGCATATATGTTACAATTCCTTTTAGGTACTTTCTGTGGTTCCTTTTTAAACTCTAGTTCTCAAGGTTTCCATTCAGTCTGTGAAAAATTGTAATTTTTATCTATCAGCTAGTAGGAATCAGATATCTGTGTGGTATGTGGATCCCTTAAGACAAGATGAGTCCTAGTGTTACCTGACTTTTCTGAAAGTTCATATGAATATTTGTGAATAGGCAACAAAGTGTAAATTCAACACAATGGACACCTTTTTCTACCTTCTTACCAGCTCAACGTGGAAAGAGGAGCCTTCTTTGTCTTCACTCTCAGAGAGAGAACGAGATACAGTTCTGGAGCCATGGACTTTATACCAAAGTGGGTTTGATCTGTGGGGCCATTGGTGAAATGTGCATCTCCCTGAGGCCATATTCAGAGGAAAACTGAAATCTTCTGTCTCCATCTGTAAATACAGGACAATGCTGTATAATCTCAGAAGGATTTTAGCCACTAACTCAAGTGACTAGTAATCCACAGGGATTAAATGCAAAACATGTAATTATCCATATAAATGGAGAGTTTAGACAGTGTTCTAGGCCCTGTGGAATAGAGGGATGCATGTTATGGATTAAGGATTATCAGTATGCTGGGAAGACAGTACAGCAAACCAGTGTTCATTGGAATAACAATTATAGTGACAATTAGGAGAGAACATATCCCCCCAGTTTCCAGGCCCCTATCCTTACATTTTTGCATTGACACATCGGGAGGATGATATATCCACTCCCAAACCTTCTCTGCCCAGACACTCACTAGCTTTTCCCCAAGAAATGGGTCAGCTCTTCACATATAGATTGGGACTTCTTAAGCTAGTAGTTGAGTCACTGTGGGTGAATGAGTTCTCATGTGCATGTGTTCTTGCTCTCATACTTGCTGTTTTCCTGTGGTATTAAGTTCAGGGGCCTAAGACTCCTCGGGGAGTGTGACCATTGTTGTCAATGTGGACAGTTGCATTATGGAAGCAGGTTACTTTTTAGTCCTATCAATTCTAATTCATTAAATTTTTTTTTCATGTTTATTTATTTTTGAGAGAGAGAGAGAGCAGGTGAGGGGCAGAGAGAGGAGACACAGAATCTGAAGCAGGCTCCAGGCTCTGAGCTGTCAATACAGAGCCTGATGCGAGGCTTGAACTCACGAACTGTGAGATCATGAACTGAGCCAAAGTCAGATGCTTAACCGACTGAGCCATCCAGGTACCTGTAGGCCCAGCAATTCTAGATTCCTGGGAAAAAAGAAGACCCAGATATGAACAGTATGTTTCTCCTTTATAGAGAAGTCCCACACAGGCAAGAACAGTCTTACGTTTACCTAGACATCAATAAAATCAGTAATCTCTTCTATATTTAGCTATTTTTCTTTAAATTCCATTTGGCTATTATTTCTATGCTTCCTTGTTTAAGAACTCTTAATTCCAGGAAGTCTGGGGGGTTCAATTCAAGTGCTATAACTCTGTGTGGAACCCCTCAAGTGTCTGGACTGATACTTCAAACACAAAAAATGAAATATGAGCAAATCATAGCACAAAATTTTATGAGTCAGTGAGAAAAATTCAAAGTTTTACCATTGTTGCCTTCATAGAGGTTACAATATAACTACAGTTTCCATCCAAATCTTTCTGTGGTGGCCAGACTATAAAATAATAAAATCAACCCTGATTATCCCTGCCTCCTTGAACTCTAGTGTAATCCTTTGCCCTTGAATATGGGTAGGATCTGTGACTTGCTTCTAACCAATGGAGTAATAGCAGAGGTGATAGGATATTACTTTCATGGTTATGTTACCTAAAATGTGGCTCTGATGAAATGACAGCATGGTGCTTTGGCACATGGCAAAGAACTGAGGGCCATCTGTAGCCACCAACCAGCTAGGAACCAAATGTGGCTTCCTTTAGCAACAGCCAGCAAGAAACTGAATCCCTCAATCTAATAGGCCACAGGGAACTAATGGAATCCTGCCAACACCCATGTGATCTTGAATGCATATCCTTCCCCATTTGAGCATCAAGTGAGATCATGGCCCTGATTATACCTTGATTACAGTCTTGCAGACTCAGCTAAGCTGTACCCAGACTCCTGATTTACTGAAATTGTGAGATAAATGTTTTGAGCTTTTTGAAGACACAACATTTGTGGTAATTGTTATGTGGCAATAGGTAATTTCTATTGAAGGTCTAAAGCAATCTGTTTCAGTTGTTTTTCCACTGCTCTACTATCTTGGGGTTGCTAATGAGCATGAAAACACTAACATACCAAGTGACATTTACTTATTCCCTGAGTGATATGTCATGACTATGGAAGTTTTGAGGTTATTGAGGAAAATGATTGTGCTTTTTATGGTTTATGCATTACACAAAACACCCAGAACACATCTGGATACATCATAGGAAGCAAATAATGGCTTTCTGAGTTGTAAATAAACTTGTTATAAAGACAGTAACATGCATTCAGCAAGGTATGCATGTGAGTGTACTGCTCACTGATTCATCACATATAATTGCAGGCCAGGTAATGGTATAGAATAGAGGCCAGCAGGTTTTTTTCTTTTCTATAAGGAATGGATAGTAAATATTTTAGGCTTTTTCAGGCCATATAGTATTCTGTCTTAACTATGCAATTTTGATGCTGTAGCATGGAAATATCTATAGTCCATTCTTATTTGGTGTAACTCTCTTCAAATTGAACTTCATTTATAAAAACAGGTGGTAGGCCAGATTTGGCTTTTAGGCTGTAGTTTGTTAATTCTGATTCTTACTACATATTCTCTTCTAGCCCATCCTGATAACTGTCCTCTCCTCTTACAACCAAAGTAACTACCATCCTGACCCTCAACATCCTAAATTGGTTTTCCCTATAATTTGCATTTATAATATAATAAAATATATAAATTGAATAATACAGTATGTATACTTCTGTTTTTGGCTCCTTTGACATTATCATATGAGATTTTTTCACATTGTGTATGACAGTTGTTAATTGTTTTTAATTCTTTTAATTATATGAACATAGCAAAAGTTAATCAATTTTTCCTTTCTTATATACTTTCTTTGTTTTCAGGTTTTCGTTATAAATAATTATGCTTCTATAAACATTATTATGCCTTTCAGAGCACACATGTATACATATCTGCTGGTTAATATTCTAGGAACTAAATTGCTGGGTCAACTTTGAGATACTCTCAAATGTTTTTTGCTTTTTTGTATTTTTTTCTAATTTCTTTAAAAAAATTTTTTTTAACGTTTATTTATTTTTGAGACAGAGAGAGACAGAGCATGAATGAGGGAGGGGCAGAGAGAGAGGGAGACACAGAATCGGAAACAGGCTCCAGGCTCTGAGCCATCAGCCCAGAGCCTGACGCGGGGCTCGAACTCACGGACCGCGAGATCGTGACCTGGCTGAAGTCGGATGCTTAACTGACTGCACCACCCAGGCACCCCAATGGCACTTTGAATATAGTTTCTTATAAGACTGTTCCAGACTTTTCCCCAGTTTTCATTGGCTTGTTTGATTTTTCTTTTGAATGTTATAGAATTCCATGTATATACAGGACAGGAATTCTCTTTTTAATATTCACTTTCTGGAAAATGTCTGTGATGAATAGATTTCCAGTTTTTTTTTAATATGAAATTTATTGTCAAGTTGGTTCCAACGTTTATTTATTTTTGGGACAGAGAGAGACAGAGCATGAACGGGGGAGGGGAAGAGAGAAAGAGGGAGACACAGAATTGGAAACAGGCTCCAGGCTCTGAGCCATCAGCCCAGAGCCCGATGCGGGGCTCGAACTCACGGACTGCGAGATCGTGACCTGGCTGAAGTCGGACGCCCAACCGACTGTACCACCCAGGCGCCCCATCAAATTGGTTCCATACAACACCCAGTGTTCATCCCAACAGGTGCTCTCCTCAATACCCAGTACCCACCCTCTCCTCCCTCCCATCCCCCATCAACCCTCAGTTTGTTCTCAGTTTTTAAGAGTCTCTTATGTTTTGGCTCCCTCCCTCTCTAACCTCTTTTCTTTTTTCTTCCTCTCCCCCATGGTCTTCTGATAAGTTTCTCAGGATCCACATAAGTGTGAAAACATATGGTATCTGTGTTTCTCTGTATGACTTATTTCCATGTTGCTTATATCCATGTTGCTACAAAAGGCCATATTTCATTCTTTCTCATTGCCATGCAGTATTCCATTGTGTATATAAACCACAATTTCTTTATCCATTCATCAGTTGATGGACATTTAGGCTCTTTCCATAATTTGGCTATTGTTGGAAGTGCTGCTATAAACATTAGGGTACAAGTGCCCCTATGCATCAACACTCCTGTATCCCTTAGGTAAATTCCTAGCAGTGCTATTGCTGGGTCATAGACTTTAGCCTCTACTACAAAACTGTAATCATCATGATATTGGCACAAAAACAGATGCATAGACCAATGGAAAAGAATAGAGACTCCAGAATTGGACCCACAAAAGTATGGCCAACTAATCTTTGACAAAGCAGGAAAGAGTATCCAATGGAAAAGACAGTCTGTTTAACAAATGGTGCTGGGAGAACTGGATGGCAACATGCAGAAGAATGAAACTAGACCACTTTCTTACACCATTCACAAAAATAAACTCAAAATGGATGAAGGACCTGCATGTGAGACAGGACACCATGAAAACCCTAGAGAAGAAAGCAGCAAAAACCTCTCCGACCCAGCCACGGCAATTTGTTACTTGACACATCTCCAAAGGCAAGGGAATTAAAAGTAAAAATAAACTATTGGGACCTCATGAAGGTAAAAATCTTCTTCACTGCAAAGGAAACAATCAACAAAACGAAAAGGCAACTGACAGAATGGGAAAAGATATTTGCAAATGACATATCGGACGAAGGGCTAGTATATAAACTCTATAAAGAACTCACCAAACTCCACATCTGAAAAACAAATAATCCAGTGAAGAAATGGGCAGAAGATATGAATAGACACTTCTCTAAAGAAGACATCCAGATGGCCAACAGGCACATGAAAAGACTGACTCTTGATTTCAGCTCAGGTCAATATCTAGTCCCACATGGAGCTCTGTACTGGCAGCATAGAACCTGCTTGGGATTATTTCTCTTCCTCTCTTTCTTCCCCTCTCAAGTTCTCTCTCTCTCTCTCTCTCAAAATAAATAAATAAACTTAAAAAAAAAAACCAAAAGAAATAACATGGCTGGTAACTAGGGCTTCTAGAGATTAGTGAATCCCAAAACTCTTCCATGATGGTCCATATCTAAGATACACACATTGAGAACTGGAAATCAAAGACTGAGTGAGACTCCAGGTTTATCTGGGATTGGGGATAAGGACAAGGCTCTGCTAAGTGAGGCATCGTACCTCCTTGGGCCTTTCTTCTTCTTCTGCTTTCTGAGCTCTAGCCTCAAAGATAGAGTAAGATTAGTTAGTGAGCTCAGGCATAACAGATGTAGCAGAGAATCAATAATAAATCCATAGTCAGGTCATCAGGGTATAAGTGAGTGAGGGTGATGACTGTAGATTGTAGCAGGTGCTGGAAGAGGTTGGAGGAGGGGATTTTAGGATGAACTATGAACTTGTTATGTTCATAACCCCAGCACTAAACACAGTACTGGCACATAGTAAGTGGTGAAGAAATGCTTGTTGACTTTGAGCATGAAATACATCATACTAATAACACTGTTTGGCTCCGTGCAGAGTAGACAATACTGATGATGCATTATTCTCCTCTTGAAGTTACTGTAGAACTGAGCTCAGACAGCAGATCTCAGCCCTGAATAATGTTTAAAAACCAGGAGAAGCTGACCTGCTTTTGTTAAGTTCTGACTGGCTTCTCTTAGCCATTAGGTCACCTTAGAGGTGTGTGCTGAAAGAAGAAAGGCACTGGGATGACTCTGCCCATGTACAAATGGGAAATCAAGTCTCTTGCTCAAAGTACTCACTTGATAGTTTTTGGAAATGAGTAAAGGTGCCTGGAGTTAGTTACAGATTTGATATCCTGGACCCACTGGTTCTTCAGGTTGTAATGAAGGCAATCTTCTATTTTCACTGATTCATGATACTTAAGGGTACTTCTAGTCATGATAGAGCTGCACAGTTTAAGTAAGTAGGTTTTCTACTGGAGCTGGAATTCAGTGTGCTTCATTTGATCGTTTCATACTAACTAGGTTCTCTGATTGCCATTTTCTCCTGTCTCTATGGTAGTCCCATCCTCTCATAGAATAATATTTGGTGTAACATAATCACTTCATAGGTATTTCTTGAAGAGAAATGTAAAATGTTCCACATATTTTATATTTGTAAATAAAAAGAAGTGAGTGAGGGACAAATTGTTATTTATCTGTCAAAGGTATCTTATCAGACAGATAACAACCTTCAAAGTTTCCATGGGAATAATGAAAGGAGGCCTTAGGACTGAAATGTCTGGTATCCCATTTTGGAGGGAGGCAAAAATGGACCTGCCAATGCCATCTTGTGGCCAGGAGTGGAATTGTTGTGAGGATGGTAGCAGGCACATGTAAAAATTTAATCATTCATTCATGCAAGTAGGTTGGTTGTTGTTGTTGTTTTTTTTTTATAGTCAGCTAAGTTTGGGAAAGAATAGTGAATAATTATGTATAATTTTATATTCAAGTAAGAGGAACAGATGGTGAATAAGTTGGAAATAACATATTTGTGTTGAAAGAAAATTGATGATATGTAAGTTGATACGTAAGATATGTTGAAGTATGTGAGTTAAGAAATACCTCACTGAGAAAGTGGTATTAGTTGAGATCTAAACGGTGTTGAGAGGAAGATAGAATATTCTAGAAAATGACAGCTGGAGGAAGTGGGAAGATTTAGGTCAAAGCACTAAAACAGATAAGAAGTGAATATATTTGAGGAGTGCCTGAGTAGCTCAGGAGGTTCAGTATCCGACTTTGGGTCAGGTCATGATCTCACGGTTAGTGAGTTCGAGTCTTGCATCAGTCTCTGCTGTCTGCACAGAGCCTGCTTTGGATCCTCTGTCTTCCTCTCTCTCTGCCCCTCTCCTTCTCTCTCTCTCTCAAAACGAGATATTTTTGTATAAAAAATAAATTTAAAAATATTAAAAAAAAAAAGAAGTGAGGGGTACCTGGGTGGCTCAGTCAGTTAAGCGTCCGACTTCAACTCAGGTTATCATCTCACGATTCATGAGTTCAAGCCCCACGTCAGGCTCTGTGCTGATAGCTCAGAGCCTGGAGCCTGCTTCCGATTCTGTGTCTCCCTCTCTCTCTGCCCTTCCCCCATTCACGCGCTCTTTCTGTCTCTGAAAACTTAATACAAGTAAAAAAAAAAGTTAAAAAAAAAGAAGTGAATGTATTTCGAGGAAGAATAGAAAGGACAGAAGCATTGGAAAAAGGTAAAAACTGGTATGTTGAAAAAACAGAATATACTACTTAACAATAATAGGAAATGGATTACTTATAAAAAATGCAACATTATGACTGAATCTGAAAATATTTATACTGAATGAAAGATACCAGACTCGAAAGAATGTATTATTTATTATTTCATTTATGAAAGTTTTAGTGAGAGAGAAATTAATCTATAGTGAATGAAATCAGATCAGAGTTTTCCTGGTTTGGGTACAGAGGTGGTGATTGACTCCAGAGAGGCAAGAGAAACTTTTCTGAAGTGATGGAAATGTTCTATGTGTTAATTGGGCTGGTAGCTACAGAGGCATTTATATGTGTCAGTACTCTTCAAACTGTGTGTTAAAATACTTACATTTTATTGTCACAAGTTATACAACAACAAAGCTGATTTTAAAAAGAGGAAGAGGCACTCACAATCACTAACTGATTTGCTGATAACAGTATCACAATCCCTTGACAACCCTAAAATTTGGGAATCATGAAAATGCTCCTTCAGAATACCTATTCATTTCTGGGGACACTTTTAGTCTCTAATAGTGTTTCTTCTGGGGGAAGCAAACATGTTTCTGATTCTTCTTAAAGTACTTTCAACTGATGTTGGTTTTCGTATCATAAAAGCCTGAGTTCCTAGACCCTCTTCACTGTTGGAATGTTTGATGGGAGAGTGTGCAGGATGATAAAAAGACCAATGCGACAATTGTATTGGATGTTTTTTACCTTGTTTGTGTGATGGTATTATGTATGCATGCATATATCCAAACTCATATAAATGTATATATTGATGTATAAATAAATATGTATACCTATTTTATAAGTATACTCTATAAAGCTGAAAGACTAAGAAAAAGTAAGCAAAATGCATTTTTCTAAAATAACTTGAAATTTCAGTTTAAAAGGAGATTAAATATTTACAATTACTAAAACTCTTTGTGACTTTCTCATTCCCATAAATATAGTTATCCTCAGAAGAAAATCTTTTTCATTCTTTTCCACAACTTCTTCATTCTGAAAATCCATTGTCATCTGGGAATAGGAAATTTTTGTAAGGAAAGACCAACACTCAGCATACCTAATACTCATGGTTACTGGTCTCTGAAAGTTGTGATTCTGGCACCAATTTCATATCTGGATTTTCAAGCTTTTCGGGAAGTTATCCTATTCAGGAGTCCTTCATCTTTTTAGATTGTCCCCTCCATTCCCCTAGGGTTTGGCACTGAATTAACCTTTTCTGTACACTTTTGTTGTTGTTTCAATTACCTTTTTCTCATACTAAATTAAATCTCATCAACCAAGGATAATTTTAAAAAATAATTTGGGGCACTTAGGTGGTTCAGTTGGTTAAGCCTCTGACTTTGGCTCAGGTCATGATCTCGCAGTTGGTGAATTCGAGCCCCACGTAGGGCTCTGTGCTGACAGCTCAGAACCTGGAGCCTGCTTCAGATTCTGTGTCTCCCTTTCTGTCTGCCCCTTCCCTGCTCACACTCTGTCTCTCTGTCTCTGTGTCTCTCAAAAATAAATAAACATTAAAAAATTTTTTAAATACATTAAAATGCAGAAAGAAAATTAGAATGTCATAAATCTCTCACTCCTCTGAGTTGCTATTATTAGTATTTGGATTAATTTCCAGAGTATCTTTCTATGCTTATGTATTTCTTTTCAGAACTGGTATTACCCCTATGGGCAAATGTTATTTTTATTTTTTCTTTAATATTCTATCTTGTCCATTTTTTTTTACATCTTTACATACTCTTTGCAAATACATTAGTTAAATGATATATGATATTCAATTGCTCTGTCTTCATCTGGGTCTTATAGATCAATATATGAATGTTTTCCTCTTTTTTTGTTTTATAAATAATGAATCTATACATTTTTTTTACTTATAAAATAAAATCCTATTTTTTAAAAAAATGTTTATTCATTTATTCTGACAGGGAGAGAGAGAGAGCAGGGAGGGACAGAGAAAGAGCAGGGAGAGAGAGAATCCCAAGCAGGCTCTGTGCTGTCAGTGCAGAGCCTGATGTGGGCTCTATCTCATGAACTGTGAGATCATGACCTGAGCTGAAATCAAAAGCTGGAGGCTTAACCAGCTGAGCCACCCAGGTGATCCTCAAATTCTATTTTTATAAAAGAGAATCCATGTGAGGAAAAATATGTACTTTTTAACTGTTTTGGTGGGAAAACAATTTTTAAGTTTGTTTGTTTATTTATTTATTTATTTATTTATTTTTGAGAGAGAGAGAAAGAGAGAGAGATCACATGTGTGAGGGGGGTAAGGGCACAGAGAGGGAGAGAGAGAATTCCAAACAGGCTCTGCACTGTCAGCATGGAGCCATACGTGGGACTGGATCCTAGGAATCATGAAATTATGACCTGAGCCAAATTCAAGAGGTGAATGCTCAACTGACTGAACCTGCATGTGCCCCTGTTTTGGTGGAAGTTTGTAATCACCTTTTAAACAAGGTATACCAACTTATACTTCTACTGACAGTTTAAAAGTATTTTCAACTTTGTGATCTGTGGAAGATGGCATTCTTTTTAAATCTTCACTAATTTGATAGGTGGACATATTTTTTATTATTTTAATATTTTATTGTGTTGATGGGCATTGGTCAACTCAGGATTAATGATCAATCACATTTCCCAGAGAGCTTTTATGGGCATTCTAAAAAATGGTCCTTTTCCTCTAGAAGGTTGCTAACCTCTGGACCTTTTGTTCACAGAAAAGACTTTGTGCTGGCCTGGCAAACTATCTGCATCTATATGTTCCTGGATCAGTGTGGGGGGTGGGGCGTGGGTTGGCTATGTTGCCATGACCCTTGGCTCAGGGATCTTTTCCACAACAACCTTGAATAACCCTGTTCCTGATCTGCTTGGTTCTAACTCCATAGATGATGGGGTTGAGCATAGGAGGTACCAGGAGATAGAGATTGGCAAACATGATATGTACTGCTCGGGGCACATGATGTCCAAAGCGGTGGGTGAGAAAAGTGAAGAGGGCAGGGATATATAAAGCCAAGATGACACAGATATGGGATGCACATGTGCCAAAAGCCTTGAGCTGGGCTTGACCAGAAGGCAACCCCAGAACAGTTCTCAAAATCATCACATAGGATACACTGATGACAATCATATCAAAGCCAACCACAGAGAAGGCCACAAAGAGCCCATATGCACGATTTACTCTAGTATCTGCACACACCAGCTTTAGCACAGCCATGTGTTCACAGTATGGCTGGGGAATGATCTGGTTGGGGCAGAAGGGCATCCTGGAGACCATAATGCAGAAGGGGCTCACCAACAGCAATGCTCTCGTCATCACAGCTGCTCCCAATTTACCCACTACAGCTGGGGTCAGGACACTTGAGTGACGGAGTGGGAAGCAGATGGCCATATAACGGTCCAAGGCCATAGCCATGAGTACCCCAGACTCCACAGAGGAAAAGGCATGGATGAAGAACACCTGGATGAGGCAGGCATGGTATTGAGTCTCATGAGCATGAAACCAGAGTATAGCCAGCATTTTAGGTTGGGTGGAAGACGAGAGGACCAGGTCAGTGATAGCCAGCATGGCTAGAAAGAGGTACATGGGCTCATGCAGAGTGTGGTCAATTCGGATTATATGGAGGACAGTGGTATTGCCAATTATAGCCACAACATACATGGCACACAGAGGAAAGGCAATCCAAAATTGGGAATTCTCGAGTCCTGGGATCCCAAGTAGGATGAAGGACACAGGATAAGATGAGTGGTTCCCTGAAGCCAACATCACAGGATGGTTAATTTGTTCTCCCCTGAGAAGGTAAGGTACTATCTATAGATGATAATAATAAATTATCATTATTATTTATAATCTTTTGGAAGAGGCAGTTAAATAATAGGGCAATAATGTTTAATGGTAAGCTGGAATAATTTCAACTATTTTAATAAGTACATTTTTGCAACTTAAAGTAATGCTACACTTTATTCTTCATTCATGTTTATGTCATTCAAATGGGGTCAGAACATGATAGCTGCAATTGTAATTTCTGTATAAGAATTAATATTTTTCTTGAAAGTAGAATCTGCCAAGGGAAGACTATCTTGACAAATAACGTCACTAATAGTAATTCTTGCACTTCTATTCTTTAGAATGAACTGATATGTTTTACCTTTCCCAAGGTCCTTTTCAGCCCTTTGTTTAAGCCAGTTAGGCAACTTTTCAGGGTTGGAAACCAATTTGGAAAACATTTTGGCTGAGGGCTCATAACAATGTATGTAGTGATGATGAGTTATCTTTGACTCTAGGAGTTACCAGGAGAATTTGGGCTGGAGGATGACAGACTGACAGATTGTACACCTGAAATTAAACCTGTTATCTATAGTGGATGTCTCCTCCTAGATTAGGGGCCAGCAACTGTTTTCTGTAAAAGGTCAGATAGATCACACATATTTTAGTCTTCATGGGCCATACATTCTCTGTTGCAACTAGTCAGTTTAGCGATTGTAGCATGAAAGCAGCCACAGTCAATACAGACATTTGTGAGTGTGGCTACATTCCAATACAATTTCATTTTTAAAACAGACTAGAAGCTGGATTTGGTCTTCAGGTGGTAGTTTACTAATTCTTCTCCTATATGATAAATTTTCATGATATCAGCCCTGAAGAGTGCACCAACATGAGCACCTCTGTATTTGGCATAGAACAGGGATTTAATAAATATTTGCTGAAGCAAACAAGAAATATGTGTCATTGTTCAAGGGCAATGGACTTTTCAACCAATTAGCCATTCTTAAAATGTCTTGACAGAACCTTCTAAACACTACTTTGATGCCATGTCACAAGACAGCTATATCTATTTCTCACACTAGAGTCTGACCTCCTGTCCATTGAAAGACGTGAATGTCATCTTCTGCTGATACTTGCATACATGGTTGTTCTTGTCTGGTCTCTCTGGTGACTATGACCTACCTGAGAGTCAATGACACAAAAGCTTACCTGGTTCTTAACACCTTTCCACTTTTTAATCTCACTTGACCTGAGCCTTTTCTTGAACACATTCATTCTTTCTCCTCCATAACAGTAACACCCAGAGATGAAGAATATCTTTTCAGATTTCCCTTAATCATTTATATCTGGGGACTAAGAAATGTTTCATTCAACCAGACTTAGTGGCTCCTAACAAGGGTTTCTTTGAGATCCCAAATAGACTAAACTCTCTGATTTTCACTAGATTTATAACATTATGAGAGAAATGGGACTCAGAACTTATAAATCTTACTCTAAATTGGAAACTTTACTATTCTACCTAGACAATAGCTATAGGTTTGCTCAAACCAAATGCTCCTATCCAAGCCACAGTAAAAAATTAAGAAACACACACATTGTCTAGTGTCTAAGGCTCTGTTTCATCCCTTTCAGCCTGGCTTGGTCTTCCAGTGAAATATTCTGTTTGAATCAGAGTCTTCCTTTCTCCTTCTTTTCTGTGCTCTGTAAGTCAGCCTCCATTTGTGAGGATGAAGTCACCGAGGCTCATAGGCACCTGGAAAAGCACTTAGACCATCTTCATTCCTGCACTGGGCACTGGTAAAGATACTGGCGAAAACTACACTTTAACAAAAGGTATGCTATTCTAATTAATTATGATAGACATTGCTGTTTTTATAAATATAACACTATATGCCTTTACATGTTATTGTTTTTAACTCTCACACACTTCTGCCCATCAGCCTTCATGGCGAACATACATATTTTACATACTCCATTTGGAGTGGTGACTCTTCTTGGTGGTGACCAGGGACCCAAGTCTGAGATAGCAGATGGGGCCTCTTGACAGGTGTCTCTCGTTCTTTTCTGCACTTACATTCCCATGGAATCTGGTGTCCTCACTATCAGCATTTCCTTAGTCTTTTTTCCCCCTCAGACTTATGAACCCAACATGTACAGAGTTAAGGTTACAAGTCATATGGAGTGGACAGGGAGTTAACTAGTCTTGTATCATTTTGTGCAGTGTATGAGGTTTTCAATAGTAATTCTGTGGGGGAGACACAGGTTATCAATTTGCTGCTGGGTTGAGGGATGGAAATTTGCATTTCCTAAAGAGTAGGAAAAGGAAGAGCAATGTAATTTCCCTTCTTGCTCAAAATTTCTCCCCCTTTCCCTGCTTTTAAATATGTCCCTGTCCCTGCCCTTATGTGCTACACCTCTTGTGAGCATAGTGCATACTGAAAGAAGAAATTAAGTCATCTTTTCCAACATAATACCTAAGATGATCATACAATGAAATTCAGATTCAATTTTTCTTTTCTCCAGAATACAATCTAATTTGTAAGAACTTGGCATAGCTTTTGGTTCAAGGATTCTGTTCTGACACTAATGGAGCTCAGCTTTCATCTGTGAGTATAGGTTTGAATCCAGTGCTGATGCCATTACCTCTGTTAGCTTCCATTACTCCACTCATTATGTGGAAATAGTTATGTCCATCAGTTTAACCAAGTTGCTCAAGCCTGAAAGGGTAGAGGAAAAACGGGCTGAGATCTTGCTAAGGAATAGCTGCAGGGAAATTTAGACTATTCTGTCACTTTGGGGTATCTAAAACTAAGGCATGGAACAAGAATGCTAGAGGAAGGCAGAGTTCAGATCCAGCGTCCTATGAGGCAAGCTTCCTACTTTTCTAGAATTTTCCTGGAGGACATAATGTGAGCAGCGAATTATCTCCCCATCTCAGAAAGAAATCCAACAGTCATGGATCTCTTGACCTGGAGCCTCCATGAGTCATGCCATCCTTCAAAGTGTATTGCCTTATCTTTCAGCTTCTTAGAGCCTCTGTGAGTCCTACTGTTCTTTGGGAAGGGCAGAGATGACTGAGGCACAGGGGACCGACCACTCACCTTGAGCTCTGCTTTATCTCTGACCATAAGCAGCTTAACTGACTCCTCTGTGACTCAGCTTTTCACAGAGACTGTAGATTAAGACCTGTTTAAAGACCTGTAAAGTATGGCCCCTCTCTTCCCCAAGCATTAATTCTTTCCCTCCTCTTGGAACCCACTGCCTCATATACTGGCTTCCTCTGAGATTAGAGAATAAAACTGGAAACATTAACCCCTAACTTGCCTCTCTCCTCTGTATACACATAAGCAAAGGCAGCGTATTTGAATGGATGCACAAAAGTGTGTGTTGTTGAGATTACAGGAGTATGAGCTTATCAGTATGCATGTATTTTTTGTTAGTAAATTCCCCTTTGTGAAGCTGGAAAGTCCTCACTTAGCCCAAACAGTTAAGCCTATGCAGAACTTCCTCTCACTCCCTGTGTAGAGCCTTGCTGGTATTCTCTTATTTATTATTTCTTAGCATTCCCTGGTATACGATAGGTCAAATGAAGACTTGACAGCAATTATTTAAAAACAGAGGGTAAGGCTTTATTTGCAGAGTTCAAAGCTGTCAGACTTCAGAAGCTATGCCTCACCAAATCAAAATCCAACATACATTTACAGGGAAACAAATCACACAAAAATTCACCAAGAGTATCAAGTTTACAGCAATCTGTTTATGGTGAATTGCAATCATTATGTTCACAAAGGTCATGGTTTATTTTAATACATTAGCATAACAAAAATCTGACTACAACTGTTTTTGTTAGAGAGTCCAGGTTTAGAGGAAATAGTCAAGGTTTTATTATCCTGGGGATCAGGCTGACATTGTAATTTTGGAGTTATCTCTGTTTGCAGATTTTTCTCTTTGTCTGTTTCTTTTAGCTGTCAGAGATTAAACACTTGGTGTAATGGAAGAGAAAGAAGTGCCAGGTTCTTCTTCTTCCTTCTTTTGTTCTTGTTCTTGTTCTTTTTCTGCTCTTATTCTTGTTCTGATTGTCCTCTCTTTCTCCTTCTCCTTTGTCTTTGTCTCCATCTCAACTTCAGCAAGTTCCTGCGATGATACATTTCACTGAGTCAAAACTACTCTCTGTCAGGCAGAGACATAATACTTGTTTTAATTATTCTACATCATGTAGTCTTAACAGCTACTTTAGAGGTAGTTCTATCTTCTGCATTTTACATATAAATAAATAGAGGTTTAGCTAGGTTAAGTTACTTCATTAAATACAAGTAAAGGGCAAGTCTTTCTGACTCAAAGATGTCACTTTTCCTACTATATCATACTTTGCACATGTTATGAGTATTAGGGCTGAAACTAAGGTGAGGTAAGGAACATATTTCTCTTGGGCATAAAAGAAGGGTGCTATAAAAAACTCACCCACCAATCAGATAAATAACATTTTATGCAGTGTGTTAAGAAATAAAAATTGATGCAAAAATCTGTAATGAACAGAATATCAAAATTCTCATTAAAGACCAGAGCTGTGCCAAGCAACAGTGTCCTGTAGCAAAATGCAAACTATGCACCCCTATGTACATATTTTTATGTATTTTTGATACTTAATGTTTTCTTGCACATTAAAATATTTGAGACATTGAAAAGTAATTATATTAAATACCACGCCATTATTTTCAATTTAAGTATTTTATTAATACCAAAATAGAATAAATTAAAATTTATATTTCATCTAAAGTCAAATAAAAATTATTTAGTATCCTCATTTACTCACAAGAAAACTTCCAACATGGTAACTTTTTGAAATGACATAAGCAAAGAAGTACTTACATACTTAGTTACTTTATTTATTTATTTTTAAAGTTTAATTATTTATTTTGAGTGAGAGAGAGAGAGAGTGGGGTAGGGGTAGAGACAGAGGGAGAGAGAGAGAATACCAAGCAGGCTCCACACTGCCACTGCAGAGCCCAATGTGGGGCTTGAACTCATGAACAGTGAGATCATGTCCTGAGCTGAAACCAAGAGTAGACAGTCACTTAACCAACTGAGCCAGCCAGGCCCCAAGTACATATTTAAAATAGTAACAATAATTTATCTTCCATAAAAAGTACTAGTGCACATTTTTTTTTCCTTTTGCTCTAATACAGCTTGGCATGGCACTGTTTTTTATTTAAAATTTTGATATTTTATGAATCATGGAATACAAATTATTTTATTTTATTTATGTTTTTTAAACTTGATTTATTTATTTTGAGAGAGAGAGGGAGAGAGAGAGAGGGGAGGACAGAGAATCCCAAGAGGCTCTGTTCTGTCAGTGCAGAGACCACATGGGATTTGAACTCACAAACCATGAGATCATGACCTGAGCCAAAATCTTGAGTCTGTAGCTTACCAACTGAGCCATTCAGGCACCACTAGCCCACCCCCCAAATAATTTATTTTATAAAAATATTGCATTAAAAATTTTTAAACATAATTACTGAATTTCTTTTTAAGAGAGAGAGAGAGAGAGAGCACGCGCACAAGTCCCGGGGGAGACACACAGGAAGATGGAGAGAGAGGATCCCAAGCAGGCTCAATGTCCATCTAAGATTCTGATGTGGGGCTTGATCTCATGACCCTGAGATCATGACCTGAAATGAAATCGAGGTTGACACTTAACTGAGTTAACCACCCAGGCACCCCTAGTTACTGAATTATTGAATCCCTGTAATTTTACTCTCCTCAAAGTATTGTTGGCTATTAGCAATTGTCCTTGGTGTATCTCCATCTTAATGTGAATAAGGCCATGAGCACTTTCATGATTCTGAGTTTCAGGGGAAAGTTTGAACACTCATATGTGTTTCAAACTTCTAGAGAGTTTTTGCAGGATATTTTGTCCCTTCATTCATTCTCATTTCCATCTCCCTCCCTTTACTCTGCAAAGCCTAGAGAGGAAGAAAAGAGATAGTATTTCCTCTTTCAAATTTCTACTCCAGTTTCTCCACCTCTCTGCCTCCTTGGTTCTTCGTCACCTCTTCTCCTGCTCCTTTATTTGTATCTTTACCTGCTGTTCGTGGGAGGAAGATATGACTTTGCCCTCACAGGACTCTATCAGAGAGAAGAGAAGTGAGAACAAAGAAGACCAACTCCTTTCAAAAGCCTCTGAAATGAAAATAAAGGAAGAGAGGAGGGATTACTCACCAATTTTCATTGAGCCTTGGAGTCCAGATGAGAAGACTCAGGCCCCATGCTGGATGCCAAAATGAAGTGAGTTGGAGTGGGGTCTGAGAGTGAATGGTCAAGAAAGAATTCTTGAGATGTTTTTCGTGCAAAAGGGTGTTTTTATTATAGCCTGTTGACAGGACCCATGAGCAGAAAGAGCTGCTCCCCCCACCTGTGACCCTTCCAGGGTGGGTTATGTGTGACATTCCTCAGGACAGAGGAATTAAGACAGAAATGACTGTCTTAATAATTTACAAGGAAAAGAGAAATCTCCAGAACCCCATAGACTCAATTTCTTAGAGCCCTAACATCACCCTCTCCTCCATAATGATGTGGGGAACATAGGCAAGGAGAAAATGTAGACGAAATTAAATTTATTTATAACCTGCGGCCCTTTGACAAATACTTGAGATAGAGTATAACATTCCTCCAAAAAACTCCCAACTGTCTTGTCTTAATGTTAATGCCTTACAAGAGAGAAAAAATAACTTTAGCTCAACAATAGTAAGGCCTCCAGGATCTTATGAGTCCAAATTGGCACATGAAAGTCCTTTTGGAAGCCTTTCTTTTTCCTTAACTCCCTCAACTCCCAAACATAAAATCACAATCCCAGTGCAGCTCTTTCAGTCCATGGGTCCTATTCATGTGCTTGAAGAAAATCACCATTTTGCATAGAATTTACCCTATGACCCAACAATTGCACAAGTAGGCATTTATCCAGAGGCTACAAAAATACTGATTCGAAGGAGCACATGCACCCAATGTTTATAGCAGCTCTATCAACAATAGCCAAATTAGGGAAAGAACCCAAATGTCCATCCACTCATGAATGGAAAAAGAGATGTGGTATATATATTTAATGGAATAATATTTGGTGATTAAAAAGAATGAAATCTTGTCATTTGCAACAACGTGGATGGAAGTAATGTATTATGCTAAGCAAAAATAAGTCAATCAGAGAAAGACGAATATCATATGATTTCACTCATATGTGGAATTTAAGAAACAAAGCAGATGGACATAGGGGAAGGGAAGGAACAATAAGATAAAAACAGAGAGGGAGGCAAATTTCATAAGAGATTCTAAAATACAGAGAACAAACTGAGGGTTGCTGGAGGGGAGGTAGGTGGGGGGGATGGGCTAATGGGTGATGGGCATTAAGGAAGACACTTGTTGGGATGAGCACTGGGTGTTATACGTGAGTGGTGAATCACTGGGTTCTGCTCCTAAAACCAGTACTACACTGTATAGTAAGTAACTTGAACTTAAATAAATAATTTTTTAAAAACTCAATGTTTTGAACCAAAGACATCTCAAGAATTCTTTCCTGGCCTCCACTCCAGATCCCTGCTCACCCCATTCCCCCCCCCCCCCAACTCCAAAACCACATCAAGAGGACCTCTATTATGAAAGCTGTAAGGGCTAGGAAGAAATACATAGTTCATAGAGGTAGCCAGTGCAGGCCACATCAAAGAAGGGAGTTGTTTCACCACAACCATAGCATAGTTGATCTAGAACAGGAAGCAGATCCAGAATTGAGAATCCTCCCATCTTGGAAAGACACAGGAAGTGGGTTGGCGCCAGTCCCTGGTGGTGGCATCAGAGGATCACTGCTGATGGGGAAGGAAACTATCCTCTAAAGAGACTAAGCAAGTAATAAACATGCTGTTTTTGAGAAGGCTGGGAACTATGAGAGCTGAGTGACCAGAAAATTGTCTGAACAAGAAACACTAATTATATGTTATAAATACACATATTTTTCCTAAACTCAATTAAAGAAAAATTGAGTTATCCTGTTTCTCCTGATGGCTGTGTTTATAAATCACATGCCCAGATATAGAATGAATAATAAACACTTCAAATATTAAATCTCCAAATGGAAATGAATCACAGTAAATGCTATGTTAATCCCTGTCCTTTTCTGCTCATAAAAGTCAATTGCATCTAAAGAAAGATACTATGTTTTCATGATGCCTATGGGCATATCTGAATACTCTTCTGTTTTAGATATTTTCAAATTTAAGATAAATTTGAAAAATCAAAAAAATGGATAGAAGAAAGGAGGGTGTGACAGTTATGATTAATAATAAATATATATTTGGTCTTTGTTTACTTTTCTGGCAGAGAGCTCCTAAAACTCTTGGACTTTCCTAAGTGATAAGAGCCATTAAGGTGTCTTTTATTATGTCAATGACATGACATTCTGACCCCACACAAGGATAGGGCCCACTTGCCAGAGGAACCAGCCACGTGATTGGAGAGTGGGAACTTTCAGTTCCAATAGACCTCCAGGGAGGAGAGAGGGGCTGGAGTTTGAACCAATTGCCAATGGCCAATGATTGCATCAGTCAATCATGCCTATGTAATGGAGCCTCCATAAAAACCCAGAAGGACAAGGTTCTGAGAGCTTCAATGTTGGTGAATACTTGAAGAGTGGAGAGAATTGTGTGAGAAAAAGCCCACCGACCCAAACAAAGGAGGGATGTGGAGACTCAGAACACAGTGAAGCCAGGCTTTAATCAACATTCTTGCAAGAGCAGGTGTCTGATGGACAGGCACACTAGGGACAGTTATAGCAAACAATTTATTTCCTAGTGTGCAAGTCCCTCCCCTAGTTCCTCATTGGCTAAGTACTACAAAGGTTTCAGCCCTACCCAGGTGTTGCCTATGCCCATGTAAGGCAAAAACTAGTGTGATTGGAACAAATGTACATTCCCTGAAGTGAGGCAGAGACTTTTAGTCACTCCTCCTTGTGTTTTTTGGTGCATGCTCATTGCAAAGCCTACAAAAATAAGCCCTTGAAAAGGAGAGGGGAAGAAGAACCAGGAAGTAGAGTGTCCAAGAGTTTCAGACTCCACTGTGGAGGGAGTTTGAACATATTTCCAATAGGTTGTAAACCTACTGTTAACTATACAGCACAGTTTTTATTTGGTATTTCTGAAAATGAATCATCTCCCTTACTTCTCACAATAGTACCCCTGGCAAAGGCATATAGGTTCAGTGCCCTTTCCCCATCCTTTGCGCTATGCATCTTCTCCCTCTGGTTGCTCCTGAGTTATGTCCTTATAATACACTGGTAATCTAGTAAGTAATATGTTTCTCTGAGTGCTATGAGTTGCCCTAGCAAATTAATTGTGCACAAGACGCAGGCCAAGGGAAACTCTGATTTATACTCAGTAGGTTAGAAGCACAGGTAACAACTGTTGTTATGATTAGTGTGAGAGGTCAGGTGGGATGTGCAGTCTTGCAAGATTGAACCTTGAAGTTGCAGAATCTGATGCTGTCTCCTGAACTGAATAGTAGGATACCCAGTTGGTGTCCAGAGAATTGCTTGCTGGTGTGGAGCACCACCATACAAACTGTGATTTGGTCTCAGAATACTCATTTAGAGGGAGGGGGAGAGACAGAAAGTGAGACCTAATTTCATCAGGAGTTTGTCCATCTCTCTCCTTGTGTTGCCTGACGGACTGGGAGATCTCTGAGCTCTGAGGCCTCTAGAATCTTTTTCTATGCATATGTATTTCTATTTAGAATTGGCATCAGCCTATGGGAAATGTTATTTTTCTTTTTTCTTTAATATTCTATCTTGATCATTTTTTTTACATCTTTACATACTTTGTGCAAACACATTAATTAAATGATACATGATATTCAATTGCTCATTCTTCATCTGTGTCTTATGGATCAATATTTGAATGTTTTCTGTTTTTGTTTTTATAAATAATCTATACATGTCATTGTACTATTTTTTTCTCAAATTCTATTTTTATAGAGATATGAGATGGGGAAAGTATACCTACTCTTTATTTTAAATGTTTATTTTTGAGAGATAGAGAGAGAGGGAAAGGCAGAGAGAGAGGGAAACAGAGGATCCAAAGCAGGCTCTGTTCTGAGAGGAGTGACCCCATGTGGGCCTCGAATTCACCAGCTGTGAGATCATAACCTGAGCCAAAGTTGGACACTGAACTCAACTGGGCCACCAAGATGCTCCAAAGTACACATACTTGTTAACTGTTTTGGTGGAAATTTCTAATCTTTTTAACAAGGTATACCACCTTATACTTCTAGTGACACTGTCAAAGTAATTTTCACATTAGTCTGTGGCAAATGGCATTGTTTTCAAATCTTCACTAATTTGATAGGTCGACAAGTTCTTACTGGTTTCTTGTGCTGATGAACATTCATCATCTCATTATTTATGATCAGCAATCACATCTCTCAGAGAGCTCCTGTTCTGGGCATTCTGAAAATTGATTCTTTTCTTCTGGAGGTTTACTAACCTCTGTACTTATATGTGATGGCTTGGAAGACTTTCTTTTTGTGTTTATGTTCCCAGATCACAGTGGGTGATTGGCTTGATTGTGATGCTGTGATCCTTGACTCAGGGATCTTTTCCACAACAACTTTGAATAACCCTGTCCTTTATCTGCTTGGTTCTAACTCCATAGATGATGGGGTTGAGCATAGGAGGTACCAGGAGATAGAGATTAGCGAACATGATATGTACTGCTCCAGGCACATGATGTCCAAAGCGGTGGGTGAGGAATGTAAAGAGCGCTGGGATATAAAAAGCCAAGATGACACAGATATGGGACGCACATGTGCCAAAAGCCTTGACCTGGGATTGACCAGAAGGCAACCCCAGAACAGTTCTCAAAATCATCACATAGGATACACTGATGACAATCATATCAAAGCCAACCACAGAGAAGGCCACAAAGAGCCCATATGCACGATTTACTCTAGTATCTGCACACACCAGCTTTAGCACAGCCATGTGCTCACAGTATGACTGAGGAATGATCTGGTTGGGGCAGAAGGGCATCCTGGAGACCATAATGCAGAAGGGGCTCACCAACAGCAATGCTCTCATCATCACAGCTGCTCCCAATTTACCCACTACAGCTGGAGTCAGGACACTTGAGTGACGGAGTGGGAAGCAGATGGCCACATAACGGTCCAAGGCCATAGCCATGAGTACCCCAGACTCCACAGAGGAAAAGGCATGGATGAAGAACATCTGGATGAGGCAGGCATGGTATTGAGTCTCATGAGCATGAAACCAGAGTATAGCCAGCATTTTAGGTTGGGTGGAAGACGAGAGGACCAGGTCAGTGATAGCCAGCATGGCTAGAAAGAGGTACATGGGCTCATGCAGAGTGTGGTCAATTCGGATTATATGGAGGACAGTGGTATTGCCAATTATAGCCACAACATACATGGCACAGAGAGGAAAGGCAATCCAAAATTGGGAATTCTCGAGTCCTGGGATCCCAAGTAGGATAAAGTATTCAGGATGAGCAGAGCTGTTCCCTGAAGCCAGCATCACAGGACAGTTAAATTTTTCTCCCCTGAGAAGATAATGTATGATTATAATCAATAAATTAGTATTATTTTTAATCTTTCGTAGGGGCCACTGAATGATAGGACCATTGAGTTTAATGGTAAAATGGAATAATTTCAATTGTTTTAATAAATACATTTTTTCAACATAATGTGATGCTACTCTCTTCTTCATTCATGTTTATGTCATTCAAAATGGGGTCAGAACATGCTAGCTGCAAGTGTAATTTCTGTATAAGAATCAGTATTTTCCATGAAAGTCAAACCTGCTAAGGTAAAAGTATCTTAACAAATAATGGCACTGATAGTAATTTTTGCTCTTCTATTCTTTAGAATATTTTATTTGTTTAACCTCTCCCATAGGTTCTTTTCACCCTCTGTTTAAGCCACCGAGGCAACTTTTCAGGATAGGAAACCAATTTGGAAAACACTTTGTCTTAATGGCTCATAGCATTGTATATAGTGATGATGAGTTACCTTTGATTTAGGAGTTACCAGGAGTATTTGGGCTGGAGGATGACTGACTGACAGATTGTACACCTGCATTTAAACCTGTTGTCCACGGTGGATGTCTCCTCCTAGATTAGGGGCCAGCAAATGTTTTCTGTAAAAGGTCACATCACACATATTTTAGACTTTGTGGACCATATAGTTTTGTTGCAACTAGTCAGCTTAGCCATTGTAGCATGAATGCAACCATAGTCAGTATAGAAATGTGTGAATGTGGCTACATTCCAATACAAATTTATTTTCAAAATCAGGCTACTAGCTGGATTTGGTCTGCAGGTGATAGTTTGCTAATTCCATTTTATACGACAAATTTTCATGAGGTCAGCCCTGAATTGTGCACCATCCCTAGTACCTCTGTGCATGGCACAAAACAGGAGTTTAATTACCATTTTCAAAGCAAATAATGAATAAATATCATTGTTCAGGGGTAATTGCTTTTTTAACTGATTAGCCATATCTTACAATGTCCTGATAGAATCCTCTAAACATTACTTTGATGCCGTGCCACAGGACAGCTACATATATTTCTCATAGTAGAGTCTGACCTCCTGTCCATTGAAAGACGTGAATGTCATCTTCTGCTGATACTTGCATACATTGTTGATCTTGTCTGATCCCTCTGGAGACTATTACCTATCTGAGAGTCAATGACACAAAAGCTTACCTGGGTCTTACTCAACACCTTCCCACTATTTAATTTCACTTGACCTGAGACTTTCCTTGAATTTATTCATTCTTGCCTCCTCCATAACAGAAACACCAAGTTAAGAAGAGTATCTTTTCAAATCTCCCTTAACCAATCACCTATGGGGATTAACAGTTGTTTCAGTCTACAGATATAATAGTTTTATAAAAGGGTTTCTTTGAGATCCCAAATACACTTAATCTATTTCGGATTTTCCCTAGATTTATAACATTATGAGAGAAATGTGGCTCAGAGTTGGTAAATCTGGCTCTAAATTGGAAACTTTACTATCCTACCTAGATAATAGCTGTAGGTTTGCTGAAAAGAAATACTCCTCTCCGGGGCATAGTGAAAATTCAGAAGCATACACATTATCTGATGTGTAAGGCTCTTGTTTCATTCCCTTCTGCTGGCTTGGTCTTCCAGTTATGCATTCTGTTTGAATCAGAGTCTTCCTTTCTCCCTCCTTTCTCCCCCCTGTAAGTCACCCTCCATTTGTGAGGACAATGTCACTGAGGCTCATAGGCACCTGGAAAAGCACTTAGACCATGTTCGTTTCTGCATTAGGCACTGGTGAATAAACTGGCTAAACCTTCAATTTCTCAAACTGCATAACAATCTCTTTAATAATATGTGAGACATTGCTATTTTTGTAAATGTAACACTATTTCTTTTACATGTTATTGGTTTTAACTCCCACAAACTTCTGCCTGTCAGCCTTAACAGGGAAATTACCTGTTTGTTTTACATACTGTTTTTGGAGTAGTGACTCTTAGGGGGTGACCCAGTCTGAAGAGGGAAATGGGGCTCTTGACAGGCGCCTTTCTTATCTACACTTAACAATCCCATGAAATATGGTGTCATCACTACAAGAAATTCTTTTGTCTTTTTTTCCTCCTCAGATGTATGAACTCAACACATGAAGAATTAAGGCTACAAGTCATGTGGAGTAGACAGGGAGTTAACCAATCTTGGGTCATTTTTGTGCAGTGTGTGAGGTTTTCAATAGTAATTCTGAGGGGAGACACAGGTCATCAACTTGCTGCTGAGTTGGGGGAAAGAGATGTACATTCCCTAAAAAGTAGGAAAAAGAAGGGCAATATAATTTCCCTTCTTGCCCCAAATTCCTTCCCCCTTTCCCTGCTTATAAATATGTCCCTGTCCTTGCCTACCATATGCTAGACCTCATGTGAGCATAGTGCTTATTGGCAGAAGAAATTAAGCCATCTTTTTTTCTATGTTACAGCCAGGGTGATCACACATTGAACTTCAGATTCAATGTTTCTGTTCTCCAAAGTACAATATAATTTGTGAGAACTTGGCGTAACTTTTGTTTCAGGGAATATGGTTGCAAGAAAAATGTTCTCACACTGCTGGAGCTCAGTTTTCATCTGTGAGTATGGGTTTGAATCCAGTGCTGATACCACTACCTCTGTTGACTTCAATTACCCCACTCATTATGTAGAAATAGTTATGTTCATCAGTTTAATCGAGTTGCTCAAGTCTGAAAGGGTAAAGGATAAAATGGGCTGAGATCTTGCTAAGGAATCGCTTCAGAGAAATTTAGTCTGTTCTCTCACTTTGGGGTATCTAAAACTAAGGCATGTAGCAAGATTGCCGAAGTGGGGTAGGGTTCAGATCCTGCGTCCTTTGTGGAGGGATTGAGTGTGGAGGCAGGCTGCCTACTTGTCTAGAATTTCCCTGGAGGACACAGTGTGAGCAGCGAATTGTCTCCCCATCTCAGAAGGAAATTCACCAGTCATGGATCAGCTGGACCTGGAGCCCGCATAAGTCAGGTCATTCCGCACAGTGCATTGCCTTGCATTTCAGATTCTTAGAGACCCTGTGAGTCCTACTGTTCTCTGGGAAGGGCAGAGATGACTGGGGCACAGGGGACCACTCACCTTGAGCTCTGCTTTATCTCTGACCATAAGCAGCTCTAACTGGCTCCTGTGATTTAGCTTTTTACAGAGACTATGAGTTCGGACCTATTTAAAGACCTGTTTAAGTCTGGCCTTTCCCTTCGCCAGCATTAATTCTTTCCTTCCTCTTGGGCCCCACTGCCTCATACTCTGGCTTCCTCTGAGACTGGAGGGTAAGCTGGAAGCATTAACCCCTAACTTGCCTCTCTCCTCTGTATACACATAGCTGAAGCAGGGGATTTGAATGCATGTGCAAGAATGTGTGTTGTTGAGATTACAGGAGTGTGAGCTTATCTGTATGCATGCATTTTTTGTTAGTGAAACAAAATGTGGAATGTGGAATGCGAAAGTGTGTTGATATGTTTGTTGATGTGTATCTGAGAGATGTGTTAGTAAACACGTGTAAGGACTGGATTTGCATGTGAATGTGAGTATGTGTATAAGCTGTGTTTGTGTAGGTATAAATAATCATTTGCTGTTGGTATACATATTTAGTGGGATAGTGTGGCTCTGTGAGTACAAAGCCACTAAATACACATGTTTTGTGAAGGCATACACTGAGCTCCAAACCTGACCCTGTGATTACACATCACTGTGTGTCTATACGAGTGTGTATAGGCAATATTGTGGGTTTGATGAGGGTGTTGACAATCTGTTGGTGCTTCTGTGTGTCCCAAGGTACAATGGTCTAAGCCCTTTCACTTCTTATTAGGAGAGGGAAAACGAATTCCAGATGGAGGTCTTGCCATAGTTGTTCGTGGAAAGTTGTGAAGCTGGAAAGCCCTCCTAGCTCAGCCTGAACAGTTAAGTCTGTGCAGAGCTACCTGTCACTCCCTGTGTAAGCCTAGCTGGTATTCTCATATTTATTTTTCTCAGCATTCCTTGATATAGGATATGTCAAAGGAATATTTGACAAATAAATAACTAAAAACAGAAAGTAAGGATTTATTTACGCAGATGAAATCTGTCAGACTTCAGAAACCGTGCTTTGCAAAATCTAAAACCCAACATATAATTATAGGGAAACAAATCACACATAATATTACCACCATTATCAGGATTACAATAACCTGTTTATGGTGAATTGCCATCATTATGTTCACAAAGGTCATGTTTTAGTTTAAACTATCAGCAGAAGAAAAAATCTGGGATACAACTGGTTTTGTTAGGGAGTCCAGGTTTATAGGAAATATTCAAGGTTTTATTATTCTAGGGGGCAGGGGACATTGTAATTTTGGAGTTATCTCTGGTTGCAAATTAGTTTTCTTTGCTTCTTTTAGCTGTCATAGATTAAACACTTGGTGTAATGAAAGTAGAAGAAAGTGCCTTGTTGTTGATGATGTTGTTGTTGTTCTTTTCCTCTTCCTCCTCCTCCCTCCTCTTCCCCTTCTTCCTTCTTCTCTTCTTATTCTCCTCCTCCTCCTCTTCCGTCCTTCATCTCTCCCCCCCCCCCTTTTTCTTTTGTAATGAGAGGAGCTTTTCTCCTTCAATAAAATGTCACATCTAAGGGTAGGAACTGAGTTTCCTCATCTCATGAATCTTCCCAAGATTCTCAGTGCCATGGTGCTTCCAAGCAGACATGGTACCCAAGTTCTTATAGAAGTAACTCGTGAGGTCAGCCACACTGTTTTTCAAGTTTAGTTTGGTATTGCTTGCTGAAATCAATGTGTAGTAGGCAGGTCAGTATGTTCCTGATTTACTCTTGTAAAGTTCTTTTCATGGTTTGTGTGTTTCAAAAGTTGATGTTTCTGCAGGATCCATGGAGGACTTGTGAACCAGGCTCACACCGGTGCTCTAAATCTCAGTCTTTGGTAGAATGTACAGATTTGTGGGAAGTATTGAGAGCCTAGTTAGGGTGTTTTACCATGAACTTGTAGCCACACCAATCTTTAAGTTAGGTTTTGTGGGGTTATGATGGCAGAGTCAGAGAAAAACGTTTGGAAAGGAAGTTTTGATGGAAGAAGATGTTGTTGAGAATATTGACCTAAGAATCCTGGGACACTTCAGTGTAACTATGTCAAAAGATCCCCATCCAGAGCCTCATAGCTTTTTGATTCTCACTTGTGTTTTCCTCTGTCTCCATATAGATACTTAGTCAATATCGAATGGACATGTCCTGAACCTTGCCACAGCATATCAATCAATCTCTGAATCCTTGAGCATGTTATTCTAATGACACCATTGTATCTTTCTACTTTTTTTTTTACTCATTTTGTGTTTCCTTTTTAAAAATTTAATATATTTTTTAATGTTTATTTATTTTTGAGAGAGAGAGTGAGAGTGAGCGAGCATGAGTGGGGGAGGGGCAGAGAGAGAGAGAGAGAGAGAGAGAGAGAGAGAAATAGAATCCAAAGCAGGCTCCAGGCTCTGAGCTGTCAGCACAGGTCCTAACGGGGCTCAAACTCACGCACCATGAGATCATGACCTGAGCTGAAGTTGGATGCTTAACTGACTGAGCCATCCAGGTGCCCCTCATTTCTTGTTTTTCACATCATCAATTCCTTCAAAACTTATATATATATAACCAATATTTTCAGTACTCTTTTCAAGTTCTTGTCTATGAAATATAGTCCTCATAGTTCATCATTTCAACCATACTTGTGTGAATAACCTCAACACTATCTATCCATCACAGCTACTATTATGTCATTGTCTTCTGCTACCCCTGTACCACTGAGCAACTGCTAGAAGCAATAGCACCAATGATCAGATTGGGACCATTGCAAGTTCATGGCAACTGGCTTTACCTGGGCTCTCAAAGCAGCCCAAACTATTCTCACATTTCTCTCCCTTTAACTGTGCAGAGACATTGTGTTTGGAAGCTGTAATAACTGACCTCCTTGACTAAGTTTATTGTTCAGACTCTGTCCACTAATTACAATGAATATCTTTTGTTACTTTGTGCATCTCCTCAAGAGGCAGAACTTCCAACCATAATGTAGAAGATTAAACTGTCTGTTATCTGACCTCAGAAGGTGTATAACGATGGTTTTTTGTCCTCATTTCTTACTCTCCTGAAGAAAGTGCTCTCACTGCCAGTTGCTCCACCATGCAGGGTTCATTACCACATTCAGGAAGGAAATCAAATATGGTTAGAGGGGAAATAATCAGGGCTATGCTCTGCTTCCTCAAAGTTCAGGGAGAACCTTGCTGATGTTAACACTGTAGTGAAGGCCCTGGAGACCGAAAAAGACAAGAAAATGTATGTGCACTGCTTGGACAATTGTTGTGGGTTGAATTGTGTCCCCCCACCCCGATTTATATGTTGAATTTCTACTCCACTGTACCTCAGAATATGACTTTGTCATCAGAGTGTAGGTGGATAAAATGAGGTCATGTTGGAGTAGGGTGGACCCTAATCCAATGTGATTGCTGTCTTCATACAAGGGGAAATTTGGAAACACAGATGTATAGGTAGAGAGAAATTGCCATTTGGCCATGAAGGTAGTTATCAAGATGATGTGTCTATAAGCCAAAGTTTCCGGGAAAAAAGTTTCCACACTGACAGCATGGAGCCTCCTTGGTATTCTCTCTCTCCTCTTCCTGCCCCTCCAATGCTCTCTCTCCCTCTCTCTCTCAAAACAAATAGATAAGTTTAGAAAACAAAAGAAATAACATGGCTGGTAACTCTAGGGCTTCTAGAAAGTAGTGAATCCCAAACACTTCCGTGATGGTCCATACATAAAATATGCACATTCAGAACTGGAAATCAAAGACTGAGACTCCAGGTTTATCTGGGATGGGGATGAGGACAAGGCTCTGCTAAGTGAGACATCATACCTCCTTGGGCCTTTCTTCTTCTTCTGCTTTCTGAGCTCTAGCCTCAAAGATAGAGTAAGATTAGTTAGTGAGCTCAGGCATAACAGATGTAGCAGAGAATCAATAATAAATACATAATCAGGTCATCAGGGTATAAGTGGGTGAGGGTGATGACTGTAGATTGTAGCAGGTGCTGGAAGAGGTTGGAGGAGGGGATTTTAGGATGAACTATGAACTTGTTATGTTCATAACCCCAGCACTAAACACAGTACTGGCACATAGTAAGTGGTGAAGAAATGCTTGTTGACTTTGAGCATGAAATACATCATACTAATAACACTGTGTTTGGCTCCGTGCAGAGTAGACAATATTGATGATGCATTATTCTCCTCTTGAAGTTACTGTAGAACTGAGCTCAGACAGCAGATCTCAGCCCTGAATAATGTTTAAAAACCAGGAGAAGCTGACCTGCTTTTGTTAAGTTCTGACTGGCTTCTCTTAGCCATTAGGTCACCTTAGAGGTGTGTGCTGAAAGAAGAAAGGCACTGGGATGACTCTGCCCATGTACAAATGGGAAATCAAGTCTCTTGCTCAAAGTACTCACTTGATAGTTTTTGGAAATGAGTAAAGGTGCCTGGAGTTAGTTACAGATTTGATATCCTGGACCCACTGGTTCTTCAGGTTGTAATGAAGGCAATCTTCTATTTTCACTGATTCATGATACTTAAGGGTACTTCTAGTCATGATAGAGCTGCACAGTTTAAGTAAGTAGGTTCTCTACTGGAGCTGGAATTCAGTGTGCTTCATTTGATCGTTTCATACTAACTAGGTTCTCTGATTGCCATTTTCTCCTGTCTCTGTGGTAGTCCCATCCTCTCATAGAATAATATTTGGTGTAACATAATCACTTCATAGGTATTTCTTGAAGAGAAATGTAAAATGTTCCACATATTTTATATTTGTAAATAAAAAGAAGTGAGTGAGGGACAAATTGTTATTTATCTGTCAAAGGTATCTTATCAGGCAGATAACAACCTTCAAAGTTTCCATGGGAATAATGAAAGGAGGCCTTAGGACTGAAATGTCTTGTATCCCATTTTGGAGGAAGGAGGCAAAAATGGACCTGCCAATGCCATCTTGTGGCCAGGAGTGGAATTGTTGTGAGGATGGTAGCAGGCACATGTAAAAATTTAATCATTCGTTCATGTAAGTAGTTTTTTCTGGTGAGCTAGGTTTGGGATAGAATAGTGAACAAGTATGCTATACTTATGGAAGTTATATTCAATTCATACTAACTGATGGTGAATAAGTATTTGAATATTTACATATTCTGTTAAGATAAGGAGGAAATAAAATATTTATGTTGAAAGAAAATTACGGAAAAAGCTGTCACAGGGATGAGGGAAGATGGCGGCATAGGAGGACGCTGGGCTCACCGCGCGTCCTGCTGATCACTTAGATTCCACCTACACCTGCCTAAGTAACCCAGAAAACCGCCAGAGGATTAGCAGAACGGAGTCGCCGAGCCAAGCGCAGACGAGAGGCCCACGGAAGAGGGTAGGAAGGGCGGCCAGGCGTTGCGCGCTCCATGGACTGGCGGGAGGGAGCCGGGGCGGAGGGGCGGCTCACGGGCCAAGCAGAGCCCCCGAGTCTGGCTTGGAAAAGCGGAGGGGCCTGACGGACTGTGTTCTGACAGCAAGCGCGACTTAGCATCAGGGAGGTCATAAGTTAACAGCTCTGCTCGGAAAGCTGGAAGGCTGGAGGACAAAGAGAGGGAGAGCTGCTGAGCCCCCTGACGACAGAGCTCAGTTTGGTGGGGAACAAAGGCACTGGCCAGCGCCATCTCCCCCGCCCATCCCCCAGCCAAAATCCCAAAGAGAACCAGTTCCTGCCAGGGAGCAAACACCCAACTCTGCGCTTCTGCGGAGCCAAACCTCCGGCAGCGGATTTGACTCCCTCCCGCTGCCACAGGGCCCCTCCTGAAGTGGATCACCTAAGGAGAAGCGAGCTAAGCCTGCCCGTCCTGCCCCTGTGCACCTTGCCTACCCACCCCAGCTAATACGCCAGATCGCCAGCATCACAAGCCTGGCAGTGTGCAAGTAGCCCAGACGGGCCACGCCACCCCAGAGTGAATCCCACCTGTAGGAGAGGGGAAGAGAAGGCACACACCAGTCTGACTGTGGCCCCAGCTTTGGGCTGGGGGCAGACATCAGGTCTGACTGCGGCCCCGCCCACCAACTCCAGTTATACACCACAGCACAGGGGAAGTGCCCTGCAGGTCCTCACCACGCCAGGGACTATCCAAAATGACCAAGCGGAAGAATTCCCCTCAGAAGAATCTCCAGGAAATAACAACAGCTAATGAGCTGATCAAAAAGGATTTAAATAATATAACAGAAAGTGAATTTAGAATAATAGTCATAAAATTAATCGCTGGGCTTGAAAACAGTATACAGGACAGCAGAGAATCTCTTGCTACAGAGATCAAGGGACTAAGGAACAGTCACGAGGAGCTGAAAAACGCTTTAAACAAAATGCAAAACAAAATGGAAACCACCACAGCTCGGCTTGAAGAGGCAGAGGAGAGAATAGGTGAACTAGAAGATAAAGTTATGGAAAAAGAGGAAGCTGAGAAAAAGAGAGATAAAAAAATCCAGGAGTATGAGGGGAAAATTAGAGAACTAAGTGATACACTAAAAAGAAATAATATACGCATAATTGGTATCCCAGAGGAGGAAGAGAGAGGGAAAGGTGCTGAAGGGGTACTTGAAGTAATCATAGCTGAGAACTTCCCTGAACTGGGGAAGGAAAAAGGCATTGAAATCCAAGAGGCACAGATAACTCCCTTCAGACGTAACTTGAATCGATCTTCTGCACGACATGTCATAGTGAAACTCGCAAAATACAAGGATAAAGAGAAAATTCTGAAAGCAGCAAGGGGTAAACATGCCCTCACATATAAAGGGAGACCTATAAGACTCATGACTGATCTCTCTTTTGAAACTTGGCAGGCCAGAAAGAATTGGCACAAGATTTTCAGTGTGCTAGACAGAAAAAATATGCAGCCGAGAATCCTTTATCCAGCAAGTCTGTCATTTAGAATAGAAGGAGAGATAAAGGTCTTCCCAAACAAACAAAAACTGAAGGAATTTGTCACCACTAAACCAGCCCTACAAGAGATCCTAATGAGGACCCTGTGAGACAAAGTACCAGAGACATCACTACAAGCATAAAACATACAGACATCACAATGACTCTAAACCCATATCTTTCTATAATAACACTGAATGTAAATGGATTAAATGCGCCAACCAAAAGACATAGGGTATCAGAATGGATAAAAAAACAAGACCCATCTATTTGCTGTCTACAAGAGACTCATTTTAGACCTGAGGACACCTTTAGATTGCGAGTGAGGGGATGGAGAACTATTTATCATGCTACTGGAAGCCAAAAGAAAGCTGGAGTAGCCATACTTATATCAGACAAACTAGACTTTAAATTAAAGGCTGTAACAAGAGATGAAGAAGGACATTATATAATAGTTACAGGGTCTATCCATCAGGAAGAGCTAACAATTATAAATGTCTATGCGCCGAATACCGGAGCCCCCAAATATATAAAACAACTACTCATAAACATAAGCAACCTAATTGATAAGAATGTGGTAATTGTAGGGGACTTTAACACCCCACTTACAGAAATGGATAGATCATCTAGACACATGGTCAATAAAGAAACAAGGGCCCTGAATGAGACATTGGATCAGATGGACTTGACAGATATATTTAGAACTCTGCATCCCAAAGCAACAGAATATACTTTCTTCTCGAGTGCACATGGAACATTCTCCAAGATAGATCATATACTGGGTCACAAAACAGCCCTTATTAAGTATACAAGAATTGAAATAATACCATGCATACTTTCAGACCACAATGCCATGAAGCTTGAAATCAACCACAGGAAAAAGTCTGGAAATCCTCCAAAAGCATGGAGGTTAAAGAACACCCTACTAACGAATGAGTGGGTCAACCAGGCAATTAGAGAAGAAATTAAAAAATATATGGAAACAAACGAAAATGAAAATACAACAATCCAAACGCTTTGGGACGCAGCGAAGGCAGTCCTGAGAGGAAAATACATTGGAATCCAGGCCTATCTCAAGAAAGAAGAAAAATCCCAAATACAAAATCTAACATCACACCTAAAGGAAATTGAAGCAGAACAGCAAAGGCAGCCTAAACCCAGCAGAAGAAGAGAAATAATAAAGATCAGAGCAGAAATAAACAATATAGAATCTAAAAAAAACTGTAGAGAAGATCAACAAAACCAAGAGTTGGTTTTTTGAAAAAATAAACAAAATTGACAAACCTCTAGCCAGGCTTCTCAAAAAGAAAAGGGAGATGACCCAAATAGATAAAATCATGAATGAAAATGGAATTATTACAACCAATCCCTCAGAGATACAAACAATTATCAGGGAATACTATGAAAAATTATATGCCAACAAATTGGACAACCTGGAAGAAATGGACAAATTCCTGAACACCCACACTCTTCCAAAACTCAATCAGGAGGAAATAGAAAGCTTGAACAGACCCATAACCAGCGAAGAAATTGAATCGGTTATCAAAAACCTCCCAACAAATAAGAGTCCAGGACCAGATGGCTTCCCAGGGGAGTTCTACCAGACATTTAAAGCAGAGATAATACCTATCCTTCTCAAGCTATTCCAAGAAATAGAAAGGGAAGGAAAACTTCCAGACTCATTCTATGAAGCCAGTATTACTTTGATTCCTAAACCAGACAGAGACCCAGTAAAAAAAGAGAACTACAGGCCAATATCCCTGATGAATATGGATGCAAAAATTCTCAATAAGATACTAGCAAATCGAATTCAACGGCATATAAAAAGAATTATTCACCATGATCAAGTGGAATTCATTCCTGGGATGCAGGGCTGGTTCAACATTTGCAAATCAATCAACGTGATACATCACATTAACAAAAAAAAAAAGAGAAGAACCATATGATCCTGTCAATCAATGCAGAAAAGGCCTTTGACAAAATCCAGCACCCTTTCTTAATAAAAACCCTTGAGAAAGTCGGGATAGAAGGAACATACTTAAAGATCATAAAAGCCATTTATGAAAAGTCCACAGCCAACATCATCCTCAATGGGGAAAAACTGAGAGCTTTTTCCCTGAGATCAGGAACACGACAGGGATGCCCACTCTCACCACTGTTGTTTAACATAGTGCTGGAAGTTCTAGCATCAGCAATCAGACAACAAAAGGAAATCAAAGGCATTAAAATTGGCAAAGATGAAGTCAAGCTTTCGCTTTTTGCAGATGACATGATATTATACATGGAAAATCCGATAGACTCCACCAAAAGTCTGCTAAAATTGATATATGAATTCAGCAAAGTTGCAGGATACAAAATCAATGTACAGAAATCAGTTTCATTCTTATACACTAACAATGAAGCAACAGAAAGACAAAGAAAGAAACTGATCCCATTCACAATTGCACCAAGAAGCATAAAATACCTAGGAATAAATCTAACCAAAGATTTAAAGGATCTGTATTGTGAAAACTATAGAAAGCTTATGAAGGAAATTGAAGAAGATTTAAAGAAATGGAAAGACATTCCCTGCTCATGGATTGGAAGAATAAATATTGTCAAAATGTCAATACTACCCAAAGCTATCTACACATTCAATGCAATCCCAATCAAAATTGCACCAGCATTCTTCTCGAAACTAGAACAAGCAATCCTAAAATTCATATGGAACCACAAAAGGCCCCGAATAGCCAAAGGAATTTTGAAGAAGAAGACCAAAGCAGGAGGCATCACAATCCCAGACTTTAGCCTCTGCTACAAAGCTGTCATCATCAAGACAGCATGGTATTGGCACAAAAACAGACACATAGACCAATGGATTAGAATAGAAACCCCAGAACTAGACCCACAAACATATGGCCAACTCATCTTTGACAAAGCAGGAAAGAACATCCAATGGAAAAAAGACAGCCTCTTTAACAAATGGTGCTGGGAGAACTGACAGCAACATGCAGAAGAATGAAACTAGACCACTTTCTCACACCATTCACAAAAATAAACTCAAAATGGATAAAGGACCTAAATGTGAGACAGGAAACCATCAAAACCTTAGAGGAGAAAGCAGGAAAAGACCTCTCTGACCTCAGCCGTAGCAATCTCTTACTTGACACATCCCCAAAGGCAAGGGAATTAAAAGCAAAAGTGAATTACTGGGACCTTATGAAGATAAAAAGCTTCTGCACAGCAAAGGAAACAACCAACAAAACTAAAAGGCAACCAACGGAATGGGAAAAAGATATTTGCAAATGACATATCGGACAAAGGGCTAGTATCCAAAATCTATAAAGAGCTCACCAAACTCCACACCCGAAAAACAAATAACCCAGTGAAGAACTGGGCAGAAAACATGAATAGACACTTCTCTAAAGAAGACATCCGGATGGCCAACAGGCACATGAAAAGATGTTCAGCGTCGCTCCTTATCAGGGAAATACAAATCAAAACCACACTCAGGTATCACCTCACGCCAGTCAGAGTGGCCAAAATGAACAACACAGGAGACTATAGATGCTGGAGAGGATGTGGAGAAACGGGAACCCTCTTGCACTGTTGGTGGGAATGCAAATTGGTGCAGCCGCTCTGGAAAGCAGTGTGGAGGTTCCTCAGAAAATTAAAAATAGACCTACCCTATGACCCAGCAATAGCACTGCTAGGAATTTACCCAAGGGATACAGGAGTACTGATGCATAGGGGCACTTGTACCCCAATGTTCATAGCAGCACTCTCAACAATAGCCAAATTATGGAAAGAGCCTAAATGTCCATCAACTGATGAATGGATAAAGAAATTGTGGTTTATATACACAATGGAATACTACGTGGCAATGAGGAAAAATGAAATATGGCCTTTTGTAACAACGTGGATGGAACAGGAGAGTGTGATGCTAAGTGAAATAAGCCATACAGAGAAAGACAGATACCATATGCTTTCACTCTTTGTGGATCCTGAGAAACTTAACAGGAACCCATGGGGGAGGGGGAGGAAAAAAGAAAAAAAAAAAGAGGTTAGAGTGGGAGAGAGCCAAAGCATAAGAGACTGTTAAAAACTGAGAACAAACTGAGGGTTGATGGGGGGTGGGAGGGAGGAGAGGGTGGGTGATGGGTATTGAGGAGGGCACCTTTTGGGATGAGCACTGGGTGTTGTATGGAAACCAATTTGACAATAAATTTCGTATATTAAAAAAAAAGAAAATTACGGTGGGGGCAAGAATTAGTTGACATATATGAGTTAAGCACACTTCAGAGATAAGGTTGTATTAGTTGATATCTAAAGGATGTTGAGAGGAAGATAGAATATTCTAGAAAATAACAACTGGGGGACCTGGAGTGATTTAGAGCAAAACCCTAACACAGATAAGAAGAGAATATGTTTGGAAGAAGAATAGAAGGGCTGTAGTAAAGGAAAATGGTGACAACTGGTATGTTGGAAAAATAGAATATACTGCTCAGAAATAATAGTAAAGAACTACTTATCATACATACAACAGTATGGCCGAATCTGAAAACCTCTATACTGAGTGAAAGACACCAGAATTAAAAGAATATATTACTTGTTCTTAGATTCATGAAAGTTTTAGCGAGAGAAAATAAGTATATATTGAAAGAAATCAGATCAGGCTTTGCCTGGTTTGGGTACAGAGGTGGCGACTGGCTCCAGAGAGGCAAGAGAAACTTTTCCAAAGTGTTGAAAATGTTCTATGTCTTAACTGGGGTGGGAGCTACAGAGGCATTTATATGTGTTAGAACTCTTCAAACTGTTCATTAAAATACTTACATTTTATTGTCACAAGTTATACAGAAATAAAGTTGATTTTAAAAAGAGGAAGAGGGGCTCACAATCACTAACTGATTTGCTGATAATAGTATAACAGTCCCTTGATAACTCTAAAATTTGGGGATCATGAAAATGCTCCTTCAGAATACCTATTCATTTTTGGGGACACGTTTAGTCTCCAATAGTGTTTCTTCTGGGAGAAGCAAACATGTTCCTGATTCTTCTTAAAGTACCTTCAACTGATGCTGGTTTTAGTAACACAAAAGCCTCAGTGCCTAGAACCTTTTCAGTATTGGCTTTAACAGGAGAATGGTGCAGGATGATAAAAAGACCAACTCAATAATTGTGGTGGGTGATTGTACCTTGTTTGTGGTGATGGTATTATGTCTGTAGCATATGTTCAAACCATCAAAATATATACATTAAATAAGTACAACTTTTTGTAGAAGTATAACTCATAAAGAAAAAATGAAAGTAAAAAATACAGTTTCTAATAATAGCTTGAAATTTTAATATAAAAGGAAATTAAATATTAACAAATACTAAAACTTCTAGTGATTTTCTCACTACCTTTAACCATACAGTATAGTTATCTTCAGAAGGGAAATTCTCCTTCTTTCTTTTCCCACACTCTGTCATTCTGAAATCCATTGAATCAGGGATTTAGGAAATTTTGGAAGGAGAATCCGATGCTCAGCATACCTAATCCTCATTCTTACCAGTCTCAAAAGGTTGTGATTCTGGTTTAATTTCACATCTGGAGTTTAAAGATTTTCTGGAAGTATTCTAGAGTCCTTCATCTTCTCAGATTGCCCACTGCCTTCCCCTAGGCTTAGGCACTGAAATAACCTCTTTGTACACTTTTGTTGTTTCAATTACATTTGCTCATACTAAAATAAAGCTTCCTCAATCAAGGAAAATTTTAAAGAATACATAAAAATGAAGAAATAAAATTAAGAAACCACAAATATCACTCCACTGAGTTGCTATTATTAGATTTTGGATGTATTTCCAGAATATTTTTCTATGCCTTCTATTTCTTTTTGAATTGGCCATAGCCTTATGGGCAAATGTTTTTTTCTTTTTTCTTTAATGTTCTATCTTGGTCATTTTACATACCTTTCCATACTCTTTGCAAATACATTAGTTAAATGTTACAAGATATTCAATTGTTTATTCTTCATCTGGGTCTTATAGGTTATTATTAGAATGTTTTCCAGTTTTTGTTTTTATAAATAATGAATCTGTATGTGCCTTTGAATTTTTTTTTCAAATTCTATTTTTATAAAGAGATCCCAAGATGGGGAATACATGTGTTTTCTAATTGTTCTGGTAGAAATTTCAAGTGTCCTTTTTAACAAGGTTTACCAACTTGTACTTCTAGTGATAGTGTAAAAATAATTTTCACCTTGGTGGTCTGTGGAAATGGCATTCTTTCTTTCTTTCTTTATTTTTTCTATATATGAAATTTATTGTCAAATTGGTTTCCATACAACACCCAGTGCTCATCCCAAAAGGTGCCCTCCTCAATACCCATCACCTACCTACCCTTCCCTCCCTCCCACCCCTCATCAACCCTCAGTTTGTTCTCAGTTTTTAAGAGTCTCTTATGCTCTGGCTCTCTCCCACTCTAACCTCTTTTTTTTTTTTTCCTTTCCTTCCCCCATGGGTTTCTGTTAAGTTTCTCAGGATCCACATAAGAGTGAAAGCATATGGTATCTGTCTTTCTCTGTATGGCTTATTTCACTTAGCATCACACTCTCCAGTTCCATCCACATTGCTACAAAGGGCCATATTTTGTTCTTTCTCATTGCCCTGTAGTACTCCATTGTGTATATAAACCACAATTTCTTTATCCATTCATCAGTTGATGGACAGGAAATAGCATTCTTTAAAATCTTCACTAATTTGGTAAGTTGACATTTTTCACTGTTTTCTTATGATGATGAACATTGGTCAACTCAGCATTTGTGGTTAATCACATCTCTCAGAGAGCTCTTGTTGTGGGCATCCCGAAAATTGGTCCTACTCTGGAGGGTTACTAAACTCTGGGCCTTTTGTTCACAGAGATGACTTTGTGCTGATATGTGATGGCATGACAAATTATCTGCATTTGTGTTCCTAGATCAGTGAGGTGATTGGGTTGGTTGTTATACTATGACTTTTGGCTCAGGGATCTTTTCCACAACAACCTTGAATAACCCTGTTCCTGATCTGCTTGGTTCTAACTCCATAGATGATGGGGTTGAGCATGGGAGGAACCAGGAGATAGAGATTGGCAAACATGATATGTACTGCTCGGGGTACATGATGTCCAAAGCGGTGGGTGAGGAACGTAAAGAGCGCTGGGATATAAAAAGCCAAGATGACACAGATATGGGATGCACATGTACCAAAAGCCTTGAGCTGGGCTTCACCAGAAGGCAACCCCAGAACAGTTCTCAAAATCATCACATAGGATACACTGATGACAATCATATCAAAGCCAACCACAGAGAAGGCCCCAAAGAGCCCATATGCACGATTTACTCTAGTATCTGCACACACCAGCTTTAGCACAGCCATGTGTTCACAGTATGGCTGGGGAATGATCTGGTTGGGGCAGAAGGGCATCCTGGAGACCATAATGCAGAAGGGGCTCACCAACAGCAATGCTCTCATCATCACAGCTGCTCCCAATTTACCCACTACAGCTGGAGTCAGGACACTTGAGTGACGGAGTGGGAAGCAGATGGCCACATAACGGTCCAAGGCCATAGCCATGAGTACCCCAGACTCCACAGAGGAAAAGGCATGGATGAAGAACATCTGGATGAGGCAGGCATGGTATTGAGTCTCATGAGCATGAAACCAGAGTATAGCCAGCATTTTAGGTTGGGTGGAAGACGAGAGGACCAGGTCAGTGATAGCCAGCATGGCTAGAAAGAGGTACATGGGCTCATGCAGAGTGTGGTCAATTCGGACTATATGAAGGACAGTGGTATTGCCAATTATAGCCACAACATACATGGCACAGAGAGGAAAGGCAATCCAAAATTGGGAATTCTCGAGTCCTGGGATCCCAAGTAGGATGAAGTATGCAGGATGTGAAGAGCTGTTCTCTAAAGCCAGCATCACAGGATGGTTAATTTGGTTTCCTTGGGAAGGTAATCTATGCTCTACAAGTGATAACAATGAAGTAAGTTATTAGTATTTTTTATAATATTTTAGAAGAAGCCATTGAATAATAGGTTGATTGGCTTTAAAAGTAAACTGGAATAATTTCAAATGTTTTAATAAATTAAATTTTGGAACGTAAAGTGATGTCATTCTTTAGCCTTCATTCATATTTATGTCACTCAAAGTAGTATCAGAACATACTAGCTGCAAGTGTAGTTTCTGTATAAGAATCAATATTATCCATGAAAGTAGAATCTGTTAAGAGAAAACTATCTTAACAAATAATGTCAATAATAGTAATTCTCATCCTTCTATTCTTTAGGACAAAATGATTTGTTTAACCTTTCCAACAGGTTGTTTTCAGCCATTTATTTAAGCCACTTGGGAACTTTTCAGGACAGGAAACCAGTTTGCAAAGCACTTTGTCTTAATGGCATTGTACGTAGTGATGATGAGTTATTTTTGATTCTAGGAGTTACCAGGAGAATTTGGGCTGGAGGGTAACTGAGTGACAGATTGTACACCTGCAGTTAAACCTGTTATGTATAGTGAATGTCTCCTCCTAGATTAGGGACCAGCAACTGTTTTCTGTAAAAGGCCAGATTACGCATATTTTAGTCTTTGTGGGCCATACAGTCTTGTTGGTATTAGTCAGCTTGGGCATGGTAGCATGAAAGCAGCCACAGTCAATATGGAAATGTGTGAGTGTGGCTACATTCCAATACAATTTTATTTTCAAAAACAGGCTGCAAGCTGGATTTGGTCTGCAGGTGATAGTTTACTAACTCCTGTCCTGCATGATGAATTTTCATGAGGTCAGCCCTAACGAGTACACCAACCTGAGCACTTTTCTACTTGGCACAGAACAGGGTTTTAATAAATGTTTGCTGAAGCAAACAACAAATAAATGTCATTGTTCAGGGGCAATGGACTTTTTACCTGGTTAGCCATATCTTAAAAATGTCCTAATAGAACCTTCTAAACACTACTTTGATGCCAGGTCACAAGACAGCTATATGTATTTTTCATGCTGGAGTCTGAGCTGCTGTCTGTTGACAGACATGAATGTCATCCTGTGCCAATACTTGCATTACAATGGTTGACCCTGTCTGATCCCTCTGCTGACTGTTACCTATGTGGAGTCAATGACCAATTTAATCTCAATTGACCAGAGCCTTTGTTTGAATGTCCTCCCTAACGGAAACACCCAGATAAGAAGAGTATCTTTTCAAATCTCCCTTAACCAGCCTCTGGAGACTAACAAAATTTCATTCAACCTGATGTAATGGTTCCTAAAAAGGTTTTGTTCGAGATCCCAAATAAACTTAATCTCTTTCTGACTTTCCCTATATTTATAGCATTGTAAGAGAAATGTGGGTCAGAACTTATAAATTTTGCTTTAATTTGGAAACTTTACTATCCTACCTAGATAATAGCTAGGGCTTTGCTCAGAACAATTACTCCTCTCCAGGGCATAGTGAAAATTCAGAAACACACACGTTATCTGGTGTTTAACGTTCTTTTTCATGCGCTTCTGCCTGGCTTTCAGTTTTATCTTCTGTTTGAACCAGAATCTTCTTTTCTCTCCTTCCCTTCTGCCCCCTGTAAGTCACCCTCCATTTGTGAAGACATACTCACTGGGTCTCATGGGCACCTGGGAGAGCATAATGAGGCCATTTTTGTTCCTGCACTGAACACTGATAAAGGTGCTGGGTAAACCTACAATGTCTCAATGTGCATAATAATCTAATTACTCATAGAAAATGTTGCTATTTTTGTAAATATAACACTATTTGCTTTTACATGTTATTGTTTTTAATACACACTTACACACTTCTGCCCATCAGCCTTCATGGGCAACTTACCTGTTCTACATACTCTTTTTGGAGTGGTGACTCTTCTTAGGTGGTGACCAGGAACCCAAGTCTGAGGTAGGAGATGGGGCTCTTGACTGGTGCCTCTCTTTCTTCTCTACATTTACATTCCCATGGAATCTGATGTCCTCACTATCAGCATTTCCTTTGTCTTTTTCCCTCCTCAGCCTTGCAAGTATTTAAGTCTGCAACTAATGTGGAGTGGACAAGGAGTTAACCAATTAACCATTAGCCAAGACTAACCAATCTTAGGTCTTTTTTTTTTTTTTTTGTGCAGTGTGTGAGGTTTTCAATAGTAATTCTGAGGGGAGACACAGGTCATCAACTTGCTGCTGAGTTGGGGGAAAGAGATGTACATTCCCTAAAAAGTAGGAAAAAGAAGGGCAATATAATTTCCCTTCTTGCCCCAAATTCCTTCCCCCTTTCCCTGCTTATAAATATGTCCCTGTCCTTGCCTACCATATGCTAGACCTCATGTGAGCATAGTGCTTATTGGCAGAAGAAATTAAGCCATCTTTTTTTCTATGTTACAGCCAGGGTGATCACACATTGAACTTCAGATTCAATGTTTCTGTTCTCCAAAGTACAATATAATTTGTGAGAACTTGGCGTAACTTTTGTTTCAGGGAATATGGTTGCAAGAAAAATGTTCTCACACTGCTGGAGCTCAGTTTTCATCTGTGAGTATGGGTTTGAATCCAGTGCTGATACCACTACCTCTGTTGACTTCAATTACCCCACTCATTATGTAGAAATAGTTATGTTCATCAGTTTAATCGAGTTGCTCAAGTCTGAAAGGGTAAAGGATAAAATGGGCTGAGATCTTGCTAAGGAATCGCTTCAGAGAAATTTAGTCTGTTCTCTCACTTTGGGGTATCTAAAACTAAGGCATGTAGCAAGATTGCCGAAGTGGGGTAGGGTTCAGATCCTGCGTCCTTTGTGGAGGGATTGAGTGTGGAGGCAGGCTGCCTACTTGTCTAGAATTTCCCTGGAGGACACAGTGTGAGCAGCGAATTGTCTCCCCATCTCAGAAGGAAATTCACCAGTCATGGATCAGCTGGACCTGGAGCCCGCATAAGTCAGGTCATTCCGCACAGTGCATTGCCTTGCATTTCAGATTCTTAGAGACCCTGTGAGTCCTACTGTTCTCTGGGAAGGGCAGAGATGACTGGGGCACAGGGGACCACTCACCTTGAGCTCTGCTTTATCTCTGACCATAAGCAGCTCTAACTGGCTCCTGTGATTTAGCTTTTTACAGAGACTATGAGTTCGGACCTATTTAAAGACCTGTTTAAGTCTGGCCTTTCCCTTCGCCAGCATTAATTCTTTCCTTCCTCTTGGGCCCCACTGCCTCATACTCTGGCTTCCTCTGAGACTGGAGGGTAAGCTGGAAGCATTAACCCCTAACTTGCCTCTCTCCTCTGTATACACATAGCTGAAGCAGGGGATTTGAATGCATGTGCAAGAATGTGTGTTGTTGAGATTACAGGAGTGTGAGCTTATCTGTATGCATGCATTTTTTGTTAGTGAAACAAAATGTGGAATGTGGAATGCGAAAGTGTGTTGATATGTTTGTTGATGTGTATCTGAGAGATGTGTTAGTAAACACGTGTAAGGACTGGATTTGCATGTGAATGTGAGTATGTGTATAAGCTGTGTTTGTGTAGGTATAAATAATCATTTGCTGTTGGTATACATATTTAGTGGGATAGTGTGTCTCTGTGAGTACAAAGCCACTAAATACACATGTTTTATGAAGGCATACACTGAGCTCCAAACCTGACCCTGTGATTACACATCACTGTGTGTCTATACGAGTGTGTATAGGCAATATTGTGGGTTTGATGAGGGTGTTGACAATCTGTTGGTGCTTCTGTGTGTCCCAAGGTACAATGGCCTAAGCCCTTTCACTTCTTATTAGGAGAGGGAAAACAAATTCCAGATGGAGGTCTTGCCATAGTTGTTCGTGGAAAGTTGTGAAGCTGGAAAGCCCTCCTAGCTCAGCCTGAACAGTTAAGTCTGTGCAGAGCTACCTGTCACTCCCTGTGTAGGCCCTTGCTGGTATTCTCTTATTTCTTTTCTTTTCTCTTAAAAAAACGTTGTTTTAATGTTTGTTTATTTTTGAAGGAGAGAGGGAGAGAGCATGAGTGGGGGAGGGGCAGAGAGTGAGGGAGACACAGAATCTGAAGCAGGTTCTAGGGATCTGAGTTGTCAACACAGAGGCCGATGTGGGACTCGAACCCACAAACTGTGAGATCATGACCTGAGCTGAGGTCAGACACTTAACCGACTGAACCACCCAGGCGCCCCTCATATATTTTTTTCTCAACATTCCCTAATGTGAAGGATATGTCATAAATGAAGATTTGACAAAAATGTGTTTAAAAACAGAGACTAATAATTTTTTTGCAGAGTTCACAGTTGTCAGACTTAGAAGATACGCTCTGCCATTTAAATTTTTTTTTTAATGTTTATTTATTTTGGGGACAGAGAGAGACAGAGCATGAATGGGGGAGGGGCAGAGAGAGAGGGAGACACAGAATCGGAAGCAGGCTCCAGGCTCTGAGCCATCAGCCCAGAGCCCGATGCGGGGCTCGAACTCATGGTCTGTGAGATGGTGACCTGAGCTGAAGTCGGACGCTTAACCGACTGAGCCACCCAGGCGCCCCCGCTCTGCCATTTAAACCCAACATACATTTATAGGGAAATAAATCACACAAAATGTTACCAACATTATCAGGGTTATAGTAATCTGTTTATGGTGAATTGCCATCATCAAGTTCACAAAGGTCATGGTTTGTTTTAAGATATCAGCATCACAAAAATCTAGGGTACAGCTGTTTTTGTTAGGGAGTCCCAGTTTACAGGAAATATTCAAGGTTTTATTATTCTTGGGATCAGGCTCACATTGTAATTTTGGTGTTATCTCTGGTTGTAACTGTTTTTCTGTGTCTGCTTCTGTTAGCAGTTGTGGATTAAACACTTGGTGTAATGAAAGTAGAAGAGAGTGCCACATGCTTCTCTTTCTCCTTCTTTCTTAACTAGAGGAATTTTCTCCCAAATAACATGAAACATCTCGGGATAGGACCTGAAATTCCTCATCTCATGAATCTTCCCACGATCCCCAATGCTATGGTGGCTCCAAGCAGACATGATATCCAAGCTCTTATTGAAGTAACTTGTTAGGCCATCCACAGTGTTTTTCAACTCTAGCGGGGCATGACTTGCTGAAATGAGTGTGTAGCAGGCAGGTCAGTACTTTCCTGATTTGGTCTCGTAAAGTTCTCCTCATGGTTTGTGTGTTTCAAAAGCTGGTGTCTCTGCAGGATGCACAGAGGACTTGTGCACTTGGCTCGCACACCTGCTCTAAACCTCAGTCTCCAGTAGACAGTGAAAAGATTTGTGGGCAATATTGAGAGTCTAGTTAAGGTTGGTTACCATGAACTTGTAGCCACACCAATCTGTGAGTTAGGTTTTGTGGGGTTGTGAGGGCAGAGACAGAGAAAAATGTTTGGAAAGGAAGTTTTGATGGATGAAAAAGCTGTTGAGGATATTGCCTGAGAATCCTGGGATACTTGCATGTAATTATGTCGAAAGCTTGTCCCCATCCATAGCCCCATAGCTCTTCTATCCTCACTTGTGTTGTCCTCTATCTCCACAGTAGATACTCAGTCAATCATGAATGGACATGGCCTGAACCTTGCCAAAGCTCAGAGATACTCAATCTCTGAATCCTTGAACATACCCTATGTATATTTTCCCAATCTTTTCAGTCCTCTTTTCTTTTCAAGTTCTTTTCTATGAAATATAGTCCTCATAGTTCATCATTTCAACCATACTTGTGTGAATAACCTCAACACTATCTATCCATCACAGTTACTATTATGCCATTGTCTCCTGCTACCCCTGTACCACTGAGCAACTGCTAGAAGCAATAGCACCAATGATCAGATTGGGACCATTGCAAGTTCATGGCAACTGACTTTACCTGGGCTCTCAAAGCAGCCCAAACTATTTTCACATTTCTCTCCCTTTAATTGTGCAGAGACATTGTGTTTGGAAACTGTAATAACTGACCTCCTTGACTAAGTTTATTGTTCAGACTCTGTCCACTAATTACAATGAATATCTTTTGTTACTTTGTGCATCTCCTCAAGAGGCAGAACTTCCAACCATAATGTAGAAGGTTAAACTGTCTGTTATCTGACCTCAGAAGGTGTATAATGATGGTTTTTTGTCCTCATTTCTTACTCTCCTGAAGAAAGTGCTCTTACTGCCAGTTGCTCCACCATGCAGGGTTCATTACCACATTCAGAAAGGAAATCAAACATGGTTAGAGGGGAAATAATCAGGGCTATGCTCTGCTTCCTCAAAGTTCAGGGAGAACCTTGCTGATGTTAACACTGTAGTGAAGGCCCTGGAGACCGAAAAAGACAAGAAAATGTATGTGCACTGCTTGGACAATTGTTGTGGGTTGACTTGTGTCCCCCCACCCCGATTTATATGTTGAATTTCTAACCCCCAGTACCTCAGAATATATCTTATTTTGAAATAGAGTCATTAAAGACATAGTTAGCTAAGATGAACTTACACTGGAGTGGGGTGGGTCTTGGTCCAATATGACTGATGTCCTTATAAAAATTGAAATTTGCACCCAGAGACATATAAATAGATAGAGAATACCGTGTGGACATGAAGGCAGAAATCAAGATGATGTGTCTATAAGCCAGTTTTATAGCAAACCACCAGAAGCCAGGAGAGAAGCATTGAACAGATTCACTTTCATAGCCAACAGAAGAAACCAACATGTCTGATACCTTAATCCTAGACTTCTAAGCTCCAGAACTATAACACAATACATTTCTGTCAGTTCAGCTATTCAGTTTGTTGCACTTTACTATGGCAGCCTAACAAACTAATACAGCAATAAATACATTTTATCCTTAATTTTAAATCTTCATCTATAAATAATTATACTCCACATGAGCCAGTGGATTTTTTTTTTTACCTAGGCTTCATGCCCAGCATAGAGTCCAATGTGGGGCTGAACTTGTGATCCTTAGATCAAGACCTGAGCTGAGATTAAGAGTTGGGCAGTTAACGAACTGAGCCATTCAAGATCACCAGCCAGTGGGTTTTAAACATAGTTTTTATTAATTTATCTAATTAATTGCTAAATGTAGTTTAATTCAATTATTTATCTAATTAAATTGTTTTCTATTTAGGCAGTGATCCTACTGTGTCCCACATAACTTAGGGGTGGCCTTGTATGCATGTAAGGATAGATCAATACATTATTGAAAAAAATGATAAAGAAACCAGAAATAGCTTCAAGCAGAATTAATTTTCAGCAGAGAAAGTAATGCAATTCAGGGACAAAAAAATGTCTTTATGGCACTAAACTAATTGTCTGTATAAAAGAAAAATGAACCTTAACTCCTACCTCAAAAAAATCTTTATTGAATTATAATATAAATCTAGATTTGAAAGCTAGAACTATAAATATTCTAAAAGAAAAAATAGAATAATATTGTCATGAACTTTAGGAAAGCAAAGATTTCTTAGCCTGCAAAAAGCACTAGCTATGAAAGAAAAAAATACAGTTGAACTTCATCAAAATTTTAAAAAATCAATTTCAAAAGGTGGCATTATAAATTTGAAAAGGCAAACATGGGGTGCCTGGGGGGATTTGTCAGTTGAGCATCTGACTTCGGGGTCATGATCTCACAGTTTGTAAGTTCAAGCCCGTGTGGGGCTCTGTTCTGACTGCTCAGAGCCTAGAACCTGCTTCGGATTCTGTGTCTCCCTCACGCCCTCTCTGTTTCTGTCTTTCTCTCAAAAATAAATAGACATTAAAGAAAAAAGAAAAGGCAAGTCACAGATGGAGAAAATATTCACAATGCCTATAACTGAAAAATAAAGTTCCATAATCAATTAATGAAAAAACAAGCAGCTTATTAAAATTTTAAGCAAATGATTTATTAAACTGATAAGAACAGATACTACACTTGATCTTAGCCAAAAGGCCGAGAAGCGATTTAAGCAAATGATTTAAATAGGCACTTCACAAAAGACAGTAGATGAATACACACGTGGAAAGTGCTCAGCATTATTATTCATAGGAAATAAAATACCAAATCACAATGAGATACCAATATAAACTTATTAGCATAACAAAAATTAAATACATTGACAACACTAAGTATTGGCAAAAATATGGGTCAATTGACACACTCAGGTTCTAAGTACAGCCACATCAGGAAACTTTTTGGCAATTTCTAGTAAAGGTGAGCATCTCTTTTAAAAAAAAAAATTTAATGTTTATTTTTGAGAAACAGAGAGAGACAGAGCATGAGTGGGAAAGGGACAGAGAGAGACACACAGAATCCAAAGCACACAGAATCTGAGCTGTCAGCACAGAGCCTGATGCGGGGCTTGAACGCATGAACTGTGAGATCATGGCCTGAGCTGAAATTAAATGCTCAACCGTCTGAGTCACCCAGGTGCCCCCAAGGTAAGTATCTTTTTGACCAAGCAATTCCGCTTATAGTTCATACCCCAAATAAGTGTTTTATGTATGTACCAAAAGTGTCAAAGAATGTTTATAGTAGCTGTATGTATAAACAGCTAAGATGTGAAAACAACTCAAATCTGTCAATTGGAGATTAAACAAATTTGCTACATTTATCCAATTGAATACTACTGAGCAAAGAAGGAAAAAAGAATAAAGAACTGGAAAAAAAAAGCATATATAAAAACAATATTGTGAAATTTCAAAGTACCAAGGATAAGAAAAGTAGAACCTAATGCTTTAGAGTAAAGACCTGTAAAGAAAGACCAGAAAGTTAAATTTTGGTTTATAAAAACCTAGCTATGAATAGGGAAGATTTGCTTGATAGTTTCTATATGCCAATTTGTATTCTAACAGTTTAAAAACTACAGATTTACTGATTCTGTACAACAACTCAATGAAATAGGTATCAACATTTTACAGGTAGAGAAACTAAGGCAGCAAGGAGTTAAGTTTTACAGTGTAGACATACAGAACCAGAACTGTTATCTCTAGTCTTATTCATTATATTAAACTAAACCTTGAAAATGTTCAGAGAAATTATTATAGCCTAACAATTCTATATACAGCCAAATCCATCAATAAAGTGTAAGAGCAAAAACAGTTTTTTTGACAGGCAGGAACACAGAATATTTATCATTTTCTGCCTCCTTTTTTTTTTCTTAATAAAACTAGAGTGTGTGCTTCAGCAAAATAAAATGGATATCCAATCGCCAACCAAGTATGAGTGGAAATTATTCAAGGATATCATGTAAAGTAATCCCAGGAAAGCAGCATTTTGATATACTTTAAAAAATGCAGAATATAGGAGCGCCTTGGTGGTTCAGTAGGTTGAGTGTCTGGTTTTGGTTCAGGTTATGATATCACAGTTTTCTGAGTTCAAGCCCCACATTGGGCTCTGTGCTGGCAGTGAAGAGCATGGTTGGGATTCTCTCCCTCTGCCCCTCCCCCACTCATGCTGTCTCTCTCTCCAAATAAAGAAATAACCTTAAGAAAATGCAGAATGTTTTAAAGCCTTGCACAAAATAAATCCTCAGAGAAGAAGGGGTGTCAGAAATTTAGAAATCATGCTCCATCTCAGACCTAATGAATCAGAATTTTCATTTTAATAAGATCTTGAGAATATTTGTATGGTCATTTGATTTTGCAAGCATTTAATTATCATTATGAATAAATAGCAGTAAAGCATTAGGGAGATGATGAAGAAAGCTTGTCTTTATCCTGTAAGCAAGGAAAATAGAAGGTAATTTGAATTTCAGAAAACAGAAAGTTGTCCAAGAAAACCATGGTCCAATGTAAATTAAATAGAAATTTGACATAATTATGGGCAATAGAATCAGTAGAAAAGGAAAGAATTGATGTTATATTAGTAACACCATGTATTCTAGATTCTGTGTTGAATAATGTGTATTTAATCAAATAAAAATCAAATCAAAAAAAATTTCAGTCAAAATTTATTTCCTTTAAGGCTCAAACAACTGAAACACAAATATGCAATATTTAATCATAGCTTTAACACTTTACATAAATTTATATATCTTATCCAGACAAATATTACAGTGTAGGTGACTAAATTTGGGAATGGAGAAGGAAAAGAAGGAGGAAGTGTGAGGGTATTTCTTGCCTGCAGCTTATATGGCAATAAATAGGATCTAAAGTTAATGGAGAGAAAAAAGAATGTTTTATATTTATTGAAAAATATTACAAATATTTAAATAGTTAAAATTTAAGTAATTAAATATTAACAATAATTTTAAAAACAATTAAAAGAGAATGGTAAACATATTACTGATCTGCTTCAGTCTAGTGATGAGCCTCTTAGGGAAAGCCTAGTCCTCACACCTAGAATCATGCTGCTCATCTGATTATATTATTTGTAAGCCCCAAGGGTCTCTTGGCAGCAGGGCTGGGTTACATGCTGGGCTCCTTATAGAGGCACCCACATGCATAGGTGGCTGGTCGGTGAGTGGGAAAGACAGCTCTGCCTCTGTTGGGAGCCAGGTAAGATGGCAGGAGCAGAAAGAGCAGACCAAGGAGAGGGACTGTGAGAGCCAATGTGGAGGGTGAGGTTGGATGAACCAGTGGGAGGCATGGAGCAGGGTAGGTACTGAGAAACACAGGACTGCAAATCAGAAGTAGAAGAGTACAGATAATGGGAAGAGGCATTCAGAGCGGCAGGCACAAGCTGAATGTTGTGGGAATTAAGTGAGATATCAGCCAGAAGTTTGCAAACGAATATTTATTCCAAGGAGAAAAACACTGAATTCAGTTATGTCAAGGAAGTGGAGTGAATTGTTGTAATTCTGTGTGGTCCAAATTTGACATGTATTGTATAGTTTATTGCTTCACTCAGCTTTTAAATTTGACTGATTTCCATATCCTCATTTGCTAGAAAATAAGTTTTTTGAGTTCTTTCACTTGGCATCAGCTCCACCTTTTTACAGGATCCTGGTAGTCTGAGCTTTCTAACAAGTGTCTTCACACAAGCCATTTATATTTAGAAAGAAGTAATTCAGGGACATCTGGGTGGCTCAGTCGGTTCAGCGTCCGACTTCGGCTCAGGTCATGATCTTGCAGTTTATGAGTTAGAGCCCTGCACTGGGCTCTGCACTGATAGCTCAGAGCCTGGAACCTGCTTAGATTCTGTGTCTCCCTCTCTCTCTGCCCCTGCCCCACTTGTGCTCTGTCTCTCCCTCTCTCTCAAAAATAAATAAACATTAAAAATTAAAAAAAAAGATAGAAGTACTTCAAATGCATCTTGGTATTTGACCAGTTATCACAGACAAACTGGAAATAGGCAGGGATATTTTTTTAAGTTCAAGGTTTACAGATGAGGAATCTTAGATGGGAATGGGTCACCAAGGTCCTACCTCCCATCAATGTAGGAGTAAAGACACCTGCCTTCATCTTTGTTATGCTACTGGATCAGAATAATACATTCCAATGTCCACTATGTCCTTCATGACCAAAACCTCTGGAAACAGAAATCTGCTTAGTGTTATGTTTCCCATTCCCAACTCCCTCACCATCGATCAAACCACAGACTGTCCTCAAGCAACAGACACACAATCTATTTGGAAGGGCATGCAGCAGCAGTCTTTGGTCTTAGCCTTCTAATGCATGTATGATATGCTGTACTTTTAATTTTGTTCACAGGCATTTTTTGTAATCAATAGTATTTAAATTTGGTGCAGTGTTTTCTATCAGTATTTTATTTAATGGTTTTATTTTCATCTTAAGTAGAAGGCGTTCCCTAAAAAAGTCACAAATGCATTTTCTTTTATTTACTCTTAATATTATAGGGGTTGGTTTTACCTTGAATTTTTAAATTCAAATGCAGGGGTCTGTGTAAAATAGGGATAGATGAATATTTTTATAAATTGTTAGCCAATTGACCAAATATCATTTATCACCTATCAGTTACTTTTTCTAGTGATATAAAATGCCATTGTCATCATATTCTTTATCCTCATCACACATTTTTTTGAAATGCTATTCTTTCCTGGGGACATATATTTTTAAACTTTGACAATATTATATTTTGTTATTATAATAACTTCATATTACATTTTGATATATCAAAAGACAAATCCCCTCTCTGTCATTTTCAATATTATACTGAATATATTTATACATTTATTGTATCTAATACACTTTAGGATCCATCTATCACTGTCCATTAAACAATCTTGTGTGTTATTGATTGATAATGCTTTAATTTATGAGAATATTAAGGCAAGAATTCACATTGTTTCACTATTGGATATTTCTATCTTCAGGAAAGAAATAAAGGACTTTTTTATGTTCACTAAATTTTTAGAGGCCTCTTCTCTCTAACAATACAGACATTGTGTTATACCAATACTTTTATAGTTTGGTGGCTATTGTAAATAAATCCTTATTTTTATAAAATTCCCTCAATGGTTAATTTTTATGAACAGGAATAGCTATTTATTTATTTATATTCTATGTGGTCACATTAGTGAACTCTATTTTAAGAGTTTGCAGCCTTTTCTTTTAGATTTTTAAGTAAAGAATCAATTAAAACCTAAAGTCTTTTAAAAATTTCTTTTTAAGAGTAACATTCTTTTATTTACTTATCTTTTTTCATTTACTAAGATTTTTCCATAGAATGTTGAATACTAGTTGTGATAGTAAATATCTTTATCTTGTACTGACCTTAATAGAAATGCTTTTAGGGGCGCCTGGGTGGCTCAGTCGGTTGAGCGACTGACTTCGGCTCAGGTCATGATCTCACGGTTTGTGAGTTGGAGCCGCCCGTCAGGCTCTGTGCTGACAGCTCAGAGTCTGGAGCCTGCTTCTGATTCTGTGTCTCCCTCTATCTCTGCCCCTTCCCCACTCATGCTCTGTCTCTCTCTGTCTCAGAAATAAATAAACATAATAATAAAAAAAATAAAAAAAAATAAATGCTTTTAATTGGTCACCAGTAAATATGCTTTGTTCCAAATTTCTAGATGTCTTTCATTCAGGGAGCTATTTTCTTCCTAAATATTAATAATTTTATCTTGAATTGCCATTACATTTTCTGATTTTTCCCTCAAGTCTTGATCAGGTTTTCCACCAGTAACCTGTTAGTATAGCCACATCATTAATAGATTTCTTGAGCTGAATATTTTTTTCATTTGTAAGACAAAGTGTAGTGTTTCAAAGTGCAATATTCTTTAAAGGAACAGTTACATCTGACTTGCGAAAGGTTATTTATAATGTTTGCACGTGCCATCATAAGTAATTATATGAATAGCTTTTCATCTATTTACACGCTCAAGAATAGGATTTCTCAACCTCAGCCTTGTTAACAATCTGGGATGGATAGTCCTTTGTTGTCTTGTGCATTTGAGGATATAAGCATCCCTGACGTGGACCCACTAGATGCCAGTACACTCCCTCCCCAGTCGTGACAACCAAAACCGTCCCCAGGCATTGCCAAATGATCCTTGCTGGAGGGGATGGTAGTGCAAAATTCCCTCTTTTTCACTCTACTAGAATTTTAGAAATACTCTTTTTTTTTCTTCAAATTTGGTTTCTTCAAATATCCTCATCATTGCCATTTCTTTCTTTCTTTCTTTCTTTCTTTCTTTCTTTCTTTCTTTTCAATATATGAAATTTATTGTGAAATTAGTTTCCATACAACACCCAGTGCTCATCCCAAAAGGTGCTCTCCTCAATACCCATCACCCACCCTCCCCTCCCTCCTACCCCCCATCAACCCTCAGTTTGTTCTCAGTTTTTAAGAGTCTCTTATGATTTGGCTCTCTCCCACTCTAACCTCTTTTTTTTTTTTCTTCCCCTCCCCCATGGGTTTCTATTAAGTTTCTCAGGATCCACATAAGAGTGAAAACATAGGGTATCTGTCTTTCTCTGCATGGCTTATTTCACTTAGCATCACACTCTCCAGTTCCATCCACGTTGCTACAAAGGCCCATATTTTGTTCTTTCTCGTTGCCCTGTAGTACTCCATTGTGTATATAAACCACAATTTCTTTATCCATTCATCAGTTGATGGACATTTAGGCTCTTTCCATAATTTGGCTGTTGTTGAGAGTGCTGCTATAAACATTGGGGTACAAGTGCCCCTATGCCTCAGTACTCCTGTATCCCTTGGGTAAATTCCTAGCAGTGCTAATGCTGGGTCATAGGGTAGGTCTATTTTTAATTTTCTGAGGAACCTCCACACTGTTTTTCAGAGTGGCTACACCAGTTTGCATTCCCACCAACAGTGCAAGAGGGTTCCCGTTTCTCCACATCCTCTCCAGCATCTATAGTCTCCTGATTTGTTCATTTTGGCCACTCTGACTGGCGTGAGGTGACATCTGAGTGTGGTTTTGATTTGTATTTCCCTGATAAGGAGCGACGTTGAGCATCTTTTCATGTGCCATCCGGATGTCTTCTTTAGAGAAGTGTCTATTCATTTTCTGCCCATTTCTTCACTGGATTATTTGTTTTTCGGGTGTGGAGTTTGGTGAGCTCTTTATAGATTTTGGATACTAGCCCTTTGTCTGATATGTCATTTGTGAATATCTTTTCCCATTCCGTTGGCTGCCTTTTAGTTTTGTTGGTTGTTTCCTTTGCTGTGCAGAAGCTTTTTATCTTCATAAGGTCCCAGTAATTCACTTTTGCTTTTAATTCCTTGCCTTTGGGGATGTGTCGAGTAAGAGATTGCTATGGCTGAGGTCAGAGAGGTCTTTTCCTGCTTTCTCCTCTAGGGTTTTGATGGTTTCCTGTCTCACATTCAGGTCCTTTATCCATTTTGAGTTTATTTTTGTGAATGGTGTGAGAAAGTGGTCTAGTTTCATTCTTCTGCATGTTGCTGTCCAGTTCTCCCCACACCATTTGTTAAAGAGGCTGTCTTTTTTCCATTGGATGTTCTTTCCTGCTTTGTCAAAGATGAGTTGGCCATACATTTGTGGGTCTAGTTCTGGGGTTTCTATTCATTCCATTGGTCTATGTGTCTGTTTTTGTGCCAATACCATGCTGTCTTGATGATGACAGCTTTGTAGTAGAGGCTAAAGTCTGGGATTGTGATGCCTCCTGCTTTGGTCTTCTTCAAAATTACTTTGGCTATTCGGGGCCTTTTGTGGTTCCATATGAATTTTAGAATTCCTTGTTCTAGTTTCGAGAAGAATGCTGGTGCAATTTTGATTGGGATTGCATTGAATGTGTAGATAGCTTTGGGTAGTATTGACATTTTGACAATATTTATTCTTCCAATCCATGAGCAGGGAATGTCTTTCCATTTCTTTAAATCTTCTTCAATTTCCTTCATAAGCTTTCTATAGATTTCAGCATGCAGATCTTTTACATCTTTGGTTAGATTTATTCCTAGGTATTTTATGCTTCTTGGTGCAATTGTGAATGGGATCAGTCTCTTTCTTTGTCTTTCTGTTGCTTCATTGTTAGTGTATAAGAATGCAACTGATTTCTGTACATTGATTTTGTATCCTGCAACTTTGCTGACTTCATGTATCAGTTCTAGCAGACTTTTGGTGGAGTCTATCGGATTTTCCATGTATAATATCATGTCATCTGCAAAAAGCGAAAGCTTGACTTCATCTTTGCCAATTTTGATGCCTTTGATTTCCTTTTGTTGTCTGATTGCTGATGCTAGAACTTCCAGCACTATGTTAAACAACAGCAGTGAGAGTGGGCATCCCTGTCGTGTTCCTGATCTCAGGGAAAAAGCTCTCAGTTTTTCCCCGTTGAGGATGATGTTGGCTGTGGGCTTTTCATAAATGGCTTTTATGATCTTTAAGTATGTTCCTTCTATCCCGACTTTCTCAAGGGTTTTTATTAAGAAAGGGTGCTGGATTTTGTCGAAGGCCTTTTCTGCATCGATTGACAGGATCATATGGTTCTTCTCTTTTCTTTTATTCATGTGATGTATCACGTTGATTGATTTGCAAATGTTGAACCAGCCCTGCATCCCAGGAATGAATCCCACTTGATCATGGTGAATAATTCTTTTTATATGCCGTTGAATTCGATTTGCTAGTATCTTATTGAGAATTTTTGCATCCATATTCATCAGGGATATTGGCCTGTAGTTCTCTTTTTTTACTGGGTCTCTGTCTGGTTTAGGAATCAAAGTAATACTGGCTTCATAGTATGAGTCTGGAAGTTTTCCTTCCCTTTCTATTTCTTGGAATAGCTTGAGAAGGATAGGTATTATCTCTGCTTTAAATGTCTGGTAGAACTCCCCTGGGAAGCCATCTGGTGCTAGACTCTTATTTGTTGGGAGATTTTTGATAACCGATTCAATTTCTTCGCTGGTTATGGGTCTGTTCAAGTTTTCTATTTCCTCCTGGTTGACTTTTGGAAGCGTGTGGGTGTTCAGGAATTTGTCCATTTCTTCCAGGTTGTCCAATTTGTTGGCATATAATTTTTCATAGTATTCCCTGATAATTGTTTGTATCTCTGAGGGATTGGTTGTAATAATTCCATTTTCATTCATGATTTTATCTATTTGGGTCATCTCCCTTTTCTTTTTGAGAAGCCTGGCTAGAGGTTTGTCAATTTTGTTTATTTTTTCAAAAAACCAACTCTTGGTTTCATTGATCTGCTCTACAGTTTTTTTACATTCTATATTGTTTATTTCTGCTCTGATCTTTATTATTTATCTTCTTGTGCTGGGTTTAGGCTGCCTTTGCTGTTCTGCTTCAATTTCCTTTAGGTGTGATGTTAGATTTTGTATTTGGGATTTTTCTTGTTTCCTGAGATAGGCCTGGATTCCAATGTATTTTCCTCTCAGGACTGCCTTCGCTGCGTCCCAAAGCGTTTGGATTGTTGTATTTTCATTTTCGTTTGTTTCCATATATTTTTTAATTTCTTCTCTAATTGCCTGGTTGACCCACTCATTCTTTAGTCGGGTGTTCTTTAGCCTCCATGCTTTTGGAGGATTTCCAGACTTTTTCCTGTGGTTGATTTCAAGCTTCATGGCATTGTGGTCTGAAAGTATGCATGGTATTATTTCAATTCTTGTATACTTATGAAGGGCTGTTTTGTGACCCAGTATATGATCTATCTTGGAGAATGTTCCATGTGCACTCGAGAAGAAAGTATATTCTGTTGCTTTGGGATGCAGAGTTCTAAATATATCTGTCAAGTCCATCTGATCCAATGTGTCATTCAGGGCCCTTGTTTCTTCATTGACCGTGTGTCTAGATGATCTATCCATTTCTGTAAGTGGGGTGTTAAAGTCTCCTGCAATTACCACATTCTTATCAATAAGGTTGCTTGTGTTTGTGAGTAATTGTTTTATATATTTGGGGGCTCCGGTATTCAGTGCATAGACATTTATAATTGTTAGCTCTTCTTGATGGATAGACCCTGTAATTATTATATAATGCCCTTCTTCATCTCTTGTTACAGCCTTTAATTTAAAGTCTAGTTTGTCTGATATAAGTATGGCTACTCCAGCTTTCTTTTGGCTTCCAGTAGCATGATAAATAGTTCTCCATGCCCTCGCTCTCAATCTAAAGGTGTCCTCATATCTAAAATGAGTCTCTTGTAGACAGCAAATAGATGGGTCTTGTTTTTTCATCCATTCTGATACCCTATGTCTTTTGGTTGGCGCATTTAATCCATTTACATTCAGTGTTATTATAGAAAGATATGGGTTTAGAGTCATTGTGATGTCTGTATGTTTTATGCTTCTAGTGATGTCTCTGGGACTTTGTCTGACAGGATCCCCCTTAGGATCTCTTGTAGGGCTGGTTTAGTGGTGACAAATTCCTTCAGTTTTTGTTTGTTTGGGAAGACCTTTATCTCTCCTTCTATTCTAAATGACAGACTTGCTGGATAACGGATTCTCGACTGCATATTTTTTCTGTTCAATACATGGAAGATCTCGTGCCAATCCTTTCTGGCCTGCCAAGTTTCAAAAGAGAGATCAGTCATGAGTCTTATAGGTCTCCCTTTATATGTGAGGACATGTTTACCCCTTGCTGCTTTCAGAATTTTCTCTTTATCCTTGTATTTTGCGAGTTTCACTATGACATGTCGTGCAGAAGATCGATTCACGTTACGTCTAAAGGGAGTTCTCTGTGCCTCTTGGATTTCAATGCCCTTTTCCTTCCTCAGTTCAGGGAAGTTCTCAGCTATTATTTCTTCAAGTGCACCTTCAGCACCTTTCCCTCTCTCTTCCTCCTCTGGGATACCAATTATGTGTATATTATTTCTTTTTAGTGTATCACTTAGTTCTCTAATTTTCCCCTCATACTCCTGGATTTTTTTATCTCTCTTTTTCTCAGCTTCCTCTTTTTCCATAACTTTATCTTCTAGTTCATCTATTCTCTCCTCTGCCTCTTCAAGCCGAGCTGTGGTGGTTTCCATTTTGTTATGCATTTCGTTTAAAGCGTTTTTCAGCTCCTCGTGACTGTGTTTAGTCCCTTGATCTCTGTAGCAAGAGATTCTCTGCTGTCCTGTATACTGTTTTCAAGCCCAGCAATTAATTTTATGACTATTATTCTAAATTCACTTTCTGTTATATTATTTAAACCCTTTTTGATCATTCATTGGCTGTTGTTATTTCCTGGAGATTCTTTTGAGGGGAATTCTTCCATTTGGTCATTTTGGATAGTCCCTCGAGTGGTGCGGGACTGCGGGCACTTCCCCTATGCTGTCTTGAATAACTGCTTTGGTGGGCAGGGCTGCAGTCAGACCTGATGTCTGCCCCCAGCTCACATCTGGGGCCACAGTCAGACTGGTGTGTGCCTTCTCTTCCCCTCTCCTAGGGGCGGGATTCACTGTGGGGTGGCGTGGCTCGTCTGGGCTACTTGCACACTGCCAGGTTGTGATGCTGGGGATCTGGCATATTACCTGGGGTGGGTAGGCAAGGTGCACAGGGGCAGGAGGGGCAGGCTTAGATCACTTCTCCTTAGGTGATCCACTTCAGGAGGGGCCCTGTGGCAGACCCGCTGCCAGAGGGGTGGCTCCGCAGAAGCACAGCGTTGGGTGTTTGTGTGGAGCAAGCAAGTTCCCTGGCAGGAACTGGTTCCCTTGGGATTTTGGCTGGGGGATTGGCGAGGGAGATGGCTCTGGTGAACCCCTCTGTTCCCCGCCAAACTGAGCTCTGTTGTCCAGGGGCTCAGCAACTCTCCCTCCCTTTATCCTCCAGCCTTCCTGCTTTCCGAGCAGAGCTGTTTACTTGTGACCTCCCAGATGCTAAGTGGAGCTTGCTGTTGGAACACACTCTGTCCGGCCCCTCCGCTTTTGCAAACCAGACTCGGGGGCTCTGCTTGGCGGCAGGCGCCCTTCCACCCCGGCTCCCTCCCGCCAGTCCGTGCAGGGCGCACTGCCTCTCCGCCCTTCCTACCCTCTTTTGTGGGCCTCTCACCTGTGCTTGGCTCCAGAGACTCCATTCTGCTAGTCTTCTGGTGGTTTTCTGGGTTAGTTAGGCAGGTGTAGGTGGAATCTAAGTGATCAGCAGGATGCACAGTGAGCCCAGAGTCCTCCTAAGCCGCCATCTTCCCTACCTCCATCATTGCCATTTCTGTTGGATTTGATTTCTTGGGCTAAATTGGTGATTGATGTTTTTCTATAAAGTCAATTTTATATCTGTTACCCAATATATTGTTATACTTATGCATCCTTAAACCATTATATTTAAAATTTTATTTCTCTATCCTTTTGTTTTCTTTTCCATTTCTTATGCTGTTAATCATGCTTTCTCTAAAATTTTCTTGACCACTTTTAAATAAGTTCATATAGTTTCTTTTTGGCTTTTTTTAAATGTTTATTTATTTTTGAAAGAGAGAGAGAGAGAGATAGAACACAATCAGGGGAGGGGCAGGGACAGAGGGAGACACAAAATCTGAAACAGGCTCCAGGCTCTGACCTGTCAGCACAAAACCCGATGCAGGGCTCAAACCCACAAACTGTGAGATCATGACATCCAAAGTCGGATGCTTAACTGACTGAGCCACCCAGATGCCCCCATATATTTTCTTTTTAAGTAATCAACTTTGGTTTTACAGTTAACTCATTCATTTGTGCTCTTAATCTTTATTAATTTCTTCTTCTTTCACATTTACTTAAATATTTTCCTAGCATCTACTATTGAAAAAATTTTAAAAATAATAGTTTACACCCTTGTTTTCTAATAAATTTATGTTATTCAGACTACACATTACACTCCAGTGTCTTCTTTTATAGATTCTCATATGTGGCTTTCTCATTTTTATTCAGTCTAAAGGATTGTTTTCTTGTTTTTATTTTTCTGGCATAGAGAAGATGCTTAATAAATGGATGTTGTTATTGCTTTGGAGCCCTTGTCATTTTATATTTATAATACGTTATTATTATTTGTAGGTTAATTTAATAGGCATGGTTAGACAGCATGAAGACCTGAAAGATATTATTTTGTGCTTAAATAAAGAAGAGGTGGAAGGAGAAAGTCTTTAGAGTTTGAGCAGAAGGGACTTGGTGATTGGGAAAGATGTAAACATACAGGGCAACTCCCAGAGTTATGATTTAGAGAATTGGTTAATTTTGTGAAAATTATAAGCTTTATTCAGAATATAAAGGATTAAGAACAAGTATAGGGCATAGGGGAAAATGGTCAGTTTGGTTTTGAACATACTGAATTTGATTTACGCATGAGAAATCCATATGGTAATGTTCAGAAGGAACATCTATCTTCAAGAACTTGGAAATCACAGCTGTCATCAGATATTATTTGAAATTTTTCATTAAATAAATGAAAGATGAAACTGTGAGAATAGGCAAGATAATTTAAATGACTTGAGAATGGGCAAAATGCAGATTCCTGAAGGATTTCAAAGTTAAGGTTCTTTGGGTGGGGAGTGGGAAGCCAGAGAGAGAAATTACTGAGTGGTGGGAGAAAAGTAATAGAGATTAGTGCCAGTACGTGAGGAGAGAAAATTCCCAGAAAGAAAGTATCCTTAGAATAATAGGTAAATGAAAGGATAAATGAAAGGATCACAAAAATGAGTCAATCAAGGGCTCCTGGGTGGCTTAATCAGTTAAGTATCTGATTCTTGATTTCTGCTCAGGTCATGATCTTACGGTTTGTGAGTTTGAGCCCTGCATCTGGTTCTGTGCTGATGGTGTGGAGACTGCTTGGGATTCTCTCTCCATGTGTCTCTGCCCCTACCCCCATTCACTCTCACTGTCTCTCTGAAAATAAATAAATAAGCTTTAAAAAAATTAGTAACCAAATCTGGCAATTCTATTTTACTGTTGTTTTCCATAGTGGGTGTAGCCTCAACACCTGATTCTCTGGCCCTTTGTGCACACAGACCATCAATGAGATTCTTTTCCCCAGAAGCCTGAAGAGCTTTGTATTTACATAATTCATAGAGAATTAACACCTGAAACTTAAGACTCTACTCCAGAGATGCTACATTGACCAAAATGTGTCTCTGGAAGGTACAAATTTGAAAAATGTTTGCCAGGGACATTTGTCAGACTGGTTTAGAGATTCTTCCTATGCATTCCTCAGCCTTATTGAATGAAGGAATTGGAGTCTTATATGCAGATTCTGACTTCAGCTTTTCTACTGTCTAACTGTATTATTTGGGGAAAACTACTTAATCACTTTAAACATCAGTATCCTAATAAAAATATTAGGAATGAAAACTTTTTATACCTCATTGGATAGTTGTGATGATTGGATGAGATTATGGATATGAAGATGATTGCATTTGGCACATAGTATGTGTTCAAGAAATGATGGCTATTAAGGTTCTTTGTGTTTTAGGAGCAGCCTGAGCTATTTATCAAAATGTAGTGCTTACTGCACTATGTTAAAATAATGGCAAGGTTTATCTTTCTCTCTCCCTTTGTCTTTCTTCCTCCTTTCCTCCCTTCCTCTCCTCTATCTCTCGATTTTTCCTCCTTCCCTTCCTTTCTTTCTTTCTTTCTTTCTTTCTTTCTTTCTTTCTTTCCTCTCTCCCTTCCTTCCTTCCTTCCTTCTTCATCTACCTTAATTATGTATATGGTTTCTCTCAACAATTAGTACTTTATAAAGATAACCTTAGGAGATTTATGTTTGAGTCTTAGTTTCCGTTCTACCTCCTAGAGTTGGTGTATGGATAAAATTACATGATGCATATAAAATGTCAAATAACACATAGAACTTTCAACAAATGGGAGTTACAATTTTTTTGTTAGGATGGTTCTTTGGACCACCTTGTAATCACATATATAAACATGTGTGTCTTGGGGTTGTCTTTGGCATTCTTCTGTATATTTCCCAGGAAAAAAATAATAATATCCACATTTCAAATGTGACTTGTTTTTTCAGTGCTTTATTTCAGGATTAGTAATTTATTTTCAAAAAATACTTCAAACCATTATATTATTGTATTGTACAGCTGACACTACTATAACACTGTATGTTAATTATACTTCGTAAAAAAATATTAGAAACCAATTTTCTCATCATATTGTTTAAGTGTTCTACTGGGAACGTTGAGAGGAAGGGATGACTTCATTGTGATGTTTGTTGTCATCAAAGAGAACTATAGATTTAAGAAAAATTAGATGTGGAATAATTCAGGGAATCTTCTCTCTTCAATAAATGAGGAGAAGCATGGAGAGAGGCTTCCAGTACTAGCAAGCTCATAAAAAACCTAAAGTACTTACAAAATCAGCAATAGTAACTCAGTGAATGTTAGAGTGCCAGAAAGATGTTCTAAGTGATGAGCTATATATTTATTATTTATCTTATGTTCAGTTATTCGAATATCCCTGTCTTCTCAGTCCCTAATTATGTTGGTCCTCAATAATACCAATGCTCAACTTCTGACCTTCTTCCTGACGGGTATCCCAGGCCTGAGAGAAGCCCAGGTCTGGGTCTCCATCCCTTTTTGTCTCCTGTATGTCATCGCCCTCTCTGGGAACAGCATGATCCTATTTGTGGTCCTCCGTGAGCAGAACCTCCATGAGTCCATGTATTATTTCCTCTCTATGCTTTCAGCCATCGACCTGAGTTTATCCCTGTGCACACTTCCTACTACCCTTGGTGTTTTCTGGTTTGAAGCTCGAGAAATCACCTTAAATGCCTGCATTGCCCAGATGTTCTTTCTCCATGGATTTACTTTCATGGAGTCTGGGGTTCTATTGGCCATGGCCTTTGACCGTTTTGTAGCCATCTGTGATCCACTGAGATATGCCACCATCCTCACCAATGCCAGGATTGCCCAGATTGGGATAAGCATGTTGATAAGGAACGTTGCTGTAATGTTACCAGTGGTGCTCTTTGTCAAAAGGCTGTCCTTCTGCCGTGCTGTGGCCCTTTCACATTCTTACTGCTACCATGTTGATCTCATTCAACTCTCATGCACAGACAACAGAATCAACAGCATCCTTGGTCTGTTTGCACTTTTTTCCACGACGGGGTTTGATTGTCCTTGCATCTTGATCTCCTATGTCCTGATCATTCGATCCGTTCTCAACATTGCCTCCTCTGAGGGGCGGCAAAAAGCCTTCAACACCTGCATATCCCACATCAGCGCTGTTGCCATCTTCTACATCCCTCTCATCAGCTTGTCTCTTGTCCATCGCTATGGCCATTCAGCACCTCTGTTTGTCCACACCATCATGGCCAATGTCTTCCTTCTCATCCCTCCTGTGCTCAACCCTATCATCTACAGTGTGAAGACTAAGCAGATTCGAAAGGCTATTGTCAAGGTCTTAATTCAGAAGCAACAAATCTAATCATTAGTAATCTCAGAGTAGAGACAAAGCCATTTATGAATGAATGCCTTGGTAGAATGGTGTAATTATCCCCAAATGTCCTACATGTGCTTTCAATAACCTAAACTATGCAACTTATAGGTTGTGTGATATTTGCTTAGTTTCCTTGTCAGTAATTCCACATTAATGTTGCCTAAATTTTGTTTCATTTTTCAATGTAAAGTGAGATATATATGTAAACAACTATTCATATGTGCAAGTAGTATGTGTCCTGAATAAAATGTTCGTTCAGACTGCATACGATAAGTCCAGATTTAATGTAGGAAACTTTGTTAATAAACCAATTGTTCTTTTCTAAATGATATAAAAAAGACAATATATAATTTGATGTTTTTCTTCTTAAAATTCTTGATTAACTACAAAAATAGCCATTCTATAGAGTGAATCTTATAAGCATATCAATGTAATTCAACATTGGATAATATATAGGTAGTTCTTTTACCCTCTATTATGTGTAGGAGTATATCTAATGCACATACAAAATGTCATATCAAGTGCTCAGGATCAGTTCCTACTGCTGTTAGCTGAACATTAAAAGTTGGTAATAACATTACTAAACCCAGGAGTGAGGATTACACAGTTTTCCTAAGATTAGCGTTGGTAAGAGGGAACTTATACTCTTTGCTCTTTCTTTATCCTCATCTCTGCCATTATTACTCTATCTGTGGGCCCTCTGAATCAGAAGTAGTATAGCCAAAGCTTGCTGATATTTACACATAGTTTCTTTCTTTCTGATTGTTGACTTCCTCTGAGATGGGTACTGTTTTGTGGATGTTAGCATGAGATGCAATATGTCTACTTCAATATGTATTTCATATACATCTCCTACAGACTACCTTATCTCTTTTCTTTTAAGTTTGCTAGTTCCATTCACTGGCCAGCTATCCAAGCCCTTCAACAAAGTACAGAAGTCCATGTATATCCACATACCTCAGACAACCTCTCTTTTTACATGAAGTTAACAACCAAGGGCACTGTCCATTAAGGGGATTTTCCTTCAGCACTCTTTTTTTTTTTTTTTTTTTTTTTTTTTTTGTGGCCTCCCATATGTGAAGCTATTGTGCTACTGTATTCTACTTCTGGTTAGTGCCAACTTGCCCACTAATCCATCCATGAACCGAGCCTGAATATTTTCCTTCTTTTCCATTAACATATCAGAAACCTTCAGTGAGGCCATGAATGTGAATTAATGGAGAGCATCTATATATCAGTGATAAGTGTCATGGGATCCTGGGACAACTATTCATAAACTTTACTTGTGCTCGTTTTGACTTTGTACTTTGTATTCCCTATAATAATGGTGCAAACTTCACAGATGAGAGTTTTCCCAGCTCATAAATGTAATATAACCAATTATATACTTAGGAACCTGGAGAATAAGCACAGGTATGAAAATCACTGGGCTCACTTGGAGACAAAATTTGCCCAGAATTCCATTAATCATCTTACCCCAATAATCTCATACTTTAATCAAAAAAGAGCATAATGGTATGTTTGGTTGCTTATTATCAGTGAGAGATTGTATCCTATATCCAATAGTTCTCAAAGGTTTTGGGTATCCTCCTTTCCTTAATGAACATTTGTAAATGGACATAGGTCCATTTTGGAAAAGACATGGATAATTTGTATTGCATGTTTCCAGTAGCATAGCAGGTTATTTCATCAGGGACACCAAGATTCATGTTCAGTTAATGGGCTCTGGATATGTGCAGCAACTTAAATCTTTAAATAGGTGAAGCAACTTAAATCTTTAAATTTCCTATTAGGGTGGTTGATGTCAGCCCGATGCTCAGAAGCTCTTTATTTTATTTTATTTTTAAAAAAAAATTTTTTTTCAACGTTTATTTATTTTTGGGACAGAGAGAGACAGAGCATGAACGGGGGAGGGGCAGAGAGAGAGGGAGACACAGAATCAGAAACAGGCTCCAGGCTCTGAGCCATCAGCCCAGAGCCTGACGCGGGGCTCGAACTCCCGGACCGCGAGATCGTGACCTGGCTGAAGTCGGACGCTCAACCGACTGCGCCACCCAGGCGCCCCATAAGCTCTTTATTTTAAATGCATGTCAATTAGCACCCAGTTGCTGTCCATTGCGCTTATCTTCAGAAACATTATCATCTATTGTAATAGGTCACTATAGGTCCTGTCACCCTGATTACCATTTTACCTTTGCTATTCTCTACAGTAATTAAATTTACCTTATGATTTTAAGTCCTTCCATGTGTCTCAGGATCACTTCATCTTCATTGTCAGTAGGGAGGCCAGTTCCACAGGGGCAGATTTCATTGCCAAGTCTAGGCTGCAGAGCATAGCAATCACTGAACTATTCAAAGCTACCAAATACCCTCTTACAAATGCATTCTTTATTGCCTTAGTGAAGGAGTGTCCTCTCTTTTCTCCCAGAGAAAATAATCATGTAATAAATTCTCTGGTCCTACATGATAAATCCGTTCTAACATGTCTACCTCTTTGAGATTTCTATAGTCTATATTTTGCCAAGAAGATCTGACATCTCCATCTAATTTGCTATAGGTAATCATCATGTTCAAGTTTCAATCAACCGTCCCAGCAGTGCATTATCACAGTTGCTAGGTATCCTTGATATAATGTTAAACCTCAAATCATAGATGAGTATCCTCTGTCAATAATGTCAAATTGTTTGTGTCAAATTCTTCTCTATCTTAATTAATATTTATGTCACTGGCCACTTCCTCTGCTGACTTACATCTAATACCTTCGAGATATACTCCTATAGGTATTCATTTGATTCTAGTTAGTACAATCAGGTAGGCTTTGCAATGATGTCACTGGTTAAACTATTTTCTCCCCAAATGTTAATAACATTTCCCTGCTCAAGCTTTACTGAAATCAGACTGGTTATTGGCTTTGGTACAGTGAGAAGAGATGGGGCAAGATCTTGCATAGGAAAAGCATTGTAAAGCATTGTCCTCAGGTTTGGTTTTTGTAAGGTTTCTGTATAAGGTAAAATAAATATCATCTGTAAATCTTCTCATGAGAAGGGAACTCCTTTGGCTAACATGGTATAATCAAAATTTCCAAGATTTTAGGCTTATACACTCAAATGTTAATATCCCAGCAGTGAGGATCATACCACTTCCCCATTTTTTTATTCCCAGTATTTTTCAGTGTTACAACTTTATAAAAGAAGATTTATCAAAACTGAGCATTCAATTTGCCTTGCAGTTCTGTTACTCTTTCAGTTAAATCATGTGCTGGATTTTTAGAAGTATATGATCTTTGGCTGAAGGAGATAAAGATTTCCTTAAATGTTCCTATAGGGGGCATTCTGACTTTCACAGCATGTCCTGAGTTGTCAATTGGCTGTCCTAATCTAATCATTTTCTATTTAAGGTTTCTAATGCAGATACACAGCAGTTATCCCATCTCATAATCTTTATAGTTAATGTTTTTTAGGTAAAAATGAGATTGGATTCAATGTCCATAGTCACCATGTAACCTAATATCTCCCTTCCACCTGAATCTCATCCAACCAACCACAAGTGACAGTCATAGTAATTTTGATGCCATTGCATCTCAGGAATCATTGTAAGCCCACTGACCACTGGCAATAGAGCCTTAGTTGTCAGTTGACCATGCTATTATAATGTGATTCCAGGGAGCATGAGTGAGGGATAGCTGATGTTAAAAAAGGAAAGACAGTGAGATGATACAAAAATTTATTATTGATTTGTACACTGTATTATCCAGACTCCAATCAAGAGACAGAGACCACACAATTATTTGAGAAGAAAAAGTTTAATAAAGAAGTAGATTAACAGGGAAGTAGATTAGCAGGGAAGTTGGCTAGTAAGAGTTAAAAGATGAGAAGAGGATATAAGGAGTAACCACCCCTCCTAGGGTAGAGATGGAACATTCAAGAAAGAGCCCTCTTCTCCTTCCTGTAAGCTTGTGAAGTTATAAGGTGTCTATTGATGAAGCTTGCAAAAAATCTTCCCTCTGGGAGTTCCAAGGAAGGTGCCAACTCTCTGAACTCTAGGTGCCAGACAAGCTTATGACTGCTGGACACTGCTGGAACTGGGATATGGATAGAGTACCCTTTATAGGATTATAATACATTTCCATGTGAGGCTCAGGCTGGGGTAGCTCCAGGCTGCCCTTTTGGGATGAGGGTTGGGTGGCCAGCTTGCTAACTAGATAGCCCTATGTTGCCCTAATTTATATACACATACCCAGGGCTAAGGAGAAGATGTAGGAGATTCTCCTTCAGCTAGAGTGCTGCTCCATACTGTCTGGGCGTCTGGTTATGTCACTGTTCTCCCAGTGAATAGCTGGAGAACAAGCTCAGTAGCTAATCCTGGAAGAAACTGTGCACCACTGGAACCAAGCACTGAAGCAATCACACAGTGCCAAGCAATGGAAAAACAACATGTTCTGTGGGAATCCAGCCAACAAGCCACACAGAAACCAAGAAGAGAAAACCCCTTCTCCCTACAGTGTTCCTCCACTACTTTCCACTAACCAGTATTAATAATGTGCCAGCTGACAAAAGAGAAATATTTAGAGTCCAACACCATCACCATAGAGTAGGCAAAAGTCACTTTGGAGCTGAGAGATGGTAAATCAAGAATGAGCCAGACATCATTATGGACGACTATTGACCATTCCTGAAGACCCATCTCTGAAGCCTTATCAAATATGTCTCATGACAGTCAATCCAGGAAAATAAGGAGGGGAACATTTATCCATTGGATCACATTTACCATTGGTCAAAGTTTATCCTATGAGCTGTTAATTCCATCATACTTTCTCACATGTATGAACACCAAGTGAGTATCTGAGAATGTGTCATGACTTGGTGTCAGTCCTGGGACAAGAATAAAGAGGTGCACAGTGCAGGCCTAAGGCAAGGGATTATCATGTTCTCCCTGTGTGAAGCCAGCCAATGATTGATGAGCCCAGTTGTTGCAACAGTGACAGGACAATGAGGTCAAACGATTTGAAGTGGTTCACTATAAGAAGCTGATTCACTACATAAACTCAAACCCTGATGTTCTGGCCTGGAGAGCTTGTAGGCTGACAGGAGATTGGTTGCCTCTGAGTGAGCTTTGAGCCATCTCTCCTGTTGAAAAGTCCCCTTGTTCTTTTCTGGTACAAGATCTACTCTCCATTTAATTCTATAAATCAGTTGGTGGCATACTTACCAACTTCTATTTCTTTACCTTTTTTAACCTCAGGTAGAGAAGGGAAATGGTTCAGAAAAGGGTTTTCATGGGCTAAATGTTTTAGAAAGGATGGAGTCAGATCCAGGACAATAGGGAAATTTCTACAAGCATATTAAGCACATAGAAGTGGTCTCAGAGAGGGCCACTGAGAGAAACTCCTTTTATTTTTTTTAAGTTGGGCTGTGGAGCTTGAGCTCATGACCCTGCGATCAAGACCTGAGCTGAGATCAAGAGTTGGACACTTAACCAACTCAGCTACCCAGGCACCCCAAGAGCAACTCCTTTTACAGGAAATATAAATTCCCTATAATTCATAGCTTTTTACATTAAAATTGTCATATTAACAATAAAAAGAGGAAAAAAGAAGGGAAGAAATGGAGAAGGAGGGGCTGGGGCAGCAATTTGAATTGGAGAATGAAAAGCAGGAGGAAGATAATACATTTTATTTAATTTTTCACCTATATTTTCTTAGGTAAATTTGCCTTTTACCTAAATTTAGCCCTTCTAAGGACAGAGTTCTCAATGCCATGCATCCTGAAAAGAACAAAGCACTAATTTTTTTCTAGTTCCAGCTGCTTTTCTTCCTGGTGATCTTAAAGCTTTCTGGACCTACAGATCAAAGAGTGTTCAACTCAGAATGATTCAGATATATGTCAAGGAACAATGGGAGGATGTAGACATAATTGAACCATGTAACTCCATTATGATCCTAGATAGATGCTGGATTAAGCATAAGAATTTATTTTACTTCATCTAATGTTCTGACTATAATATATATTTTGAAATGTGGAAAATCAATATGAATAGGTTAGAGCCCTCTTTTCTCCACTTTTCTGCCTGACCTACTCTGATGACTATAGCTCTTACCTCTAGCACATCCTCTTTTATATTAACCTGAAGACCAATGTGATCATTGCTGGTCTATGCAAATTGGTTCATTTATCTGTCATTACTTTGTTTCAAGTCAAAGGTGTTTGCTAGATCTAATTTTCTGTTCTCTCTCTGAGAACCACATGTCCTTCTACAACATGCACCAGAATTATACTTTTTATTTATTTCCAATTTTCAAAGTTGAGGCTGAATAAAAATTGATAGTTCTTCTGAAATTGAGGGCCTAAGATACCAGAATGCTTGTGATTCTGGGCTTTTCTTTCTCTTATGTGAGATTAAATGCCTTCAATGGCTGATAAATATGAAGGGACTGGATATAAGACAGTGAAGAAAGGAGTCAATGATAAATTTGAGAGCTTGTGACCTACCTAAATCCACTCACATTTAAAATAAAAGTAGACATTGTGATGACCAAACAGAAAATATCTGTTGGTACAATTCCACATAAGGTCTGTGATAGTCTTAGATTGAGTTTACTAAAGCCTACACTTAATCTTGGAGCCATAGCTGGATATAGGTGACCTTACCAATGTCTGAGACAAACTGTCCTCAAAGTCTACACCTGATGTAGGAACAGCATCCCAAGCATTAATTAAATCTACAACTGTGAGTCTGAGCCTGCTCTCTGCATTTCTTGGGAGAGCAGGTTATAGATAGATGTAATGAAGCTAGAGAGTCATTGTTCCTAGGGGAGTGGGTGTCTGTTAATTCTCAGGAAGATGTGCCTATGCTAGGGAAGAGTACGAGGGTATATATAAGGATATGGATTCCCAACATGGTGCTGGAGCAGAGAAGTTATAGAACCTGGAAGAATTTGAAAACTTTTCACCCTTGCTCTGGGGTAAGGAACCCAGGAGCCTAGTAGGTGTCCTAGAGACTCAAATTGAATTTCCCTCAGTTTATTTTATGTTTCCCAATGAAAACTCTGCAATTTATAGAGTTCAACCTTATGGCTTTGAAATGGTTGTAGGTAAAATGCTTCATGGCTTCTTCAGCCTAAGAGATCAAGCTGCATTTGGGACAGCATTGAAAGCTGAAAAGATTAGAGAACATATGTGGGATGGGGTACATCTTCATATTGGCATGATGGACACAGTTGAAAAGACAATGATGCCAGTAGTAACTAATTTGTTTAGTTACTTGATTTAGGCTGGCAGATTTTCAAAAAATAACTCAGACATGGAATCTTAGAAATTACCATTTTAAGGTCACCTTTTGAACAAGAATGGATAGTGTATTATCACCTTTCTCCCTGTGAATCCCATTCCCCTGACAAGAGCCAAGTGTCACATGCACTATTGGGGTTTTTCTGGTTTAGAGCTGCTAAAAGGAGGGTTACCCAAGGTGTGAGTGATGCTGATACCAAGAACATGAGCAGGATCAAGTCCAAATACCAGAGGTAAGAACCTGAATTGGTCAGCAATCTAAAAGGTAGACATTGAAAAGCCAAGAGAAATGGTAAGCCAAAAGAAATCCAAGAACAGGGAAAGAAGGACAAGAACCGTGGCCATTCTGAACAGGGCCACTAGCGATTGAATGGAACCAGTGTGAGTGTTTCAAACACCTACAGATGACAGCTGTCATATGTTATTCACTACAAGGAAACCCACCACATTTGAAAGGCTGAGGTGAAATGGACACTCAGTACTGAAATATGTTCTCATCACTTCTCCATATGACACACCCTATACACCACAAACCTTACAGTCCCTATCTTGAGTCAAGTGGAGGCAAAGGTCCTTTAAAATTTTAGTAGCAGAGAAAAAGACTAGTAAGTGTCCTCCCCTTCTTCAGTGCTATTTCCACCCCTCACCTTGTAATTTCTTCCATCTGGATACAATTCATTCTTTCTCTACCCTTGCCAGGAAATGCTCATAAACCCTCCATGAAAGGACAAATACTTGTGGCCTGGCCATTCCCTTCTCACCGCTTCTTGTGGTCTTCTAGCTGGAAGCTCACCACTTAGGGGATGATAGCTGGTGTCCGAGGAGTCCTTCCTCTGCTCCCTGAGGTGCTGTGCTCACTCAGACTGCTTCAGGCTACAGTAATGTGCTGGCATATAGTGTTTCAACCTGGAGATCTCTTGGTGATTTATGGTTCTGGAAGTGGTGTTGTATAAGACAATTAGGAGGGGGTAGAATTAAAAGAATATAAGAAAGTACTGAGCATCACCATCCATTTCCAAAGTTCTGATGGGAAAATTTAAAACATTTTTTATATTTGCTTCATGTGTTATTGGCTTCTTAAAAATGAAAAATAAAACAATACTCTTAAATTTGAAGTTCCCTTTGACACATACTCCATTTCCACCATACTCATTCTACTGTGATTTTTTATGTGTGTACACACATGTGCACACACATGTGTGCTTGTATGCATAATTTTCTAGTACAGGGGTCAACAAACTTTTTCTGTAAATGGCCAGGAAGTAAATATTTTAGACTTTTCAGGCCATGTATTTGTCTCTGTCCTATATGTTTTTTCTTCTTTTTTTTATTTTGATACAACACTTTAAAATATTTTTTAAATTCTCACAGGTTGAATTTGGCTCTGCAAATTAGTTTCCCAAACTCTGTGGTAGGTCAATTTTATATTTTCACACACATGTATCATGAACAATATGTTAGGCCTCCTTTAACTCCTGCTACTATAGCATCTGTGATTTGTATGAATATATGAGCAGTGACCACATCCAAGATGTTATAGATTTTCCAGATTGCAATATATTCCAACTTAGTTACTTGATGCATAAATCTTAAAAAGTGGTGTTTTTTTTAAAAGGTTATCAAACACCTTGTTGCTTCCAAGCTATAGGAACAAAGGTAGACTTGAAGGTCTCAAATGAATATTATGAAGAACCTATTTAAATCGACTCTGTATTTTTCTTTATATAGAAAAAGTTACATTATTGCTTGATACCTAAGGATGAGCTATACTTAATTTAACTGACAACTGAACTTAATTGTGTTCAGTGCACACAACTAAGAGAATTTGTTGTTGATGTTATTTATCTACCAGGAGCATATAAATGAAAGACCTGTTTGTGATGTTTTCTCTTAATACCTCAGAAGTTGAAATCTCCACCTTCCTGTTGGTTGGGATCCCAGGGTTTGAGAGTGTACACATTTGGATCTCCATCCCCATCTGCTTTATGTACCTCCTGCCCATCCTGGGCAACTGCACCCCCCTGTTTGTCATCAGGACAGAGTCTTCCCTGCATGAGCCTATGTACTATTTCCTCTCCATGCTGGCCCTATCTGACCGGGCTTGTCTTTCTCTTCTCTTCCCTCTATGCTGAGGATCTTCTTGTTCAATGCCATGGAGATTTCTGCTGATGCATGTATTGCCCAGGAATTTTTCATCCATGGATTCACAGGCATGGAATCCTCAATGCTCTTGATCATGTCCTTTGATTGCTTTCCAGCCATTTGCAACCCTCTGAGGTATAATTCCATTCTTACCAGCTCCAGAATTTTGCATCGTGGACTGATATTTGATATTAAAAGCATTCTACTAGTTCTTCCTCTTCCTTTCACTTTAAATAGACTTAGATACTGTAATAAACACCTGCTCTCACACTCCTACTGTCTCCACCAGGATGTCATGAAACTGGCCTGCTCTGACAATAGGGTTAACTTTTACTATGGTCTGTTTGTCGCACTCTGCATGATGTCAGACAGTGTTTTCATTGCTGTTTCCTATGTGTTCAACCTGAAGATTGTATTGGGTATTGCATCCCATGGGGAGCAACTTAAAGCTCTTAATACCTGCATGTCCCATATCTGTGCTGTGCTCATCTTCTTTGTGCCCATCATCACCTTGGCTACCATACATCACTTTGCCAAGCATAAATCCCCTTTGGCTATGATTCTGATAGCTGATGCATTCTTGTTGGTACCACCTTTGATGAATCCCATTGTGTATTGTGTAAAAAGTTGGCATATTAGAGTAAAAGTCCTGGAAAAACTGACTCTAAAGTCTAAATGATGGGGCAGAGGTAGAAGTTCCATTTTCTCTACAACAAATTGTCTTAGGAGCAGGGCAATATTTCTTCCAAAGAGGAGATATTTCCTTTTACTTCATAGCCCTTAAATGATATTAATTAATTAATCAATCAATTAATCAATCCCTAAAGGGGACCTAATATACCACAGCAAATCTGCTTTTAGGGAAGAGGAGGCCTGCATTTCATAGAGTATGTAGGAATGCTTTTGTTATTGCTTGGGGATTGATGGCATCTATCCTCAGGTATGAATTATGAGCAAGAATCCAGAGGAGCTTCTAAGGAGGAAGTATGATCAGTGGCCCTAAACTGTGGTGGGTGGAACTCTGGAAGGTTTTGGAGCAACTTAGCATCTTCATATTTGCTTCCCTTATTTAATTCCTTTTTTGTGATTTACATTAAGCCCTTTATAATGTGTCTAAGTTGGCTTAAGTATGTTTTTTTCCTTGCTACTTAAAGTGTGGTCGAATGTTCAGTGGCAGCAGTTTCACCTGGAAAGTAACTAGCTGCAAACCTATTAAGTCAGAATCTGCATTTTAGCAAGATCTTAGATGATTTGTATGAACATTAATGTTTGAGTTGAAAAAAAAAACCTTTTTGGGGCAATGTGAAAAGGGAACCTAGAGAGTATGTCTTCTGCTGAAGCCAAATTGGGGAAATTGTAGGAGGAAATTATAGGTGGTCATTGGCATTTGGCAACATTTGTAGTAAAAGCAAGGGGCTGAGTCCTTGGAGCACAGTGGACGGAGACCCAGAGACATCTCCAACATCATACATATGTCTTTCTTATGGACTACATTGTGAATTTCTACAACGAAAGAGTTGTGAGTTATTCAACTTTAGAAGTCTCCTCACAACAAAATTCCTTGTTCATAGTATGCACTTGGTAGATGTGTATCAATTTGAACTGAAAGAATAGTTCAAAGTTTTGCTGGGGTGGGAATTCAGGGGTGAATCAGGGCAGTCGTAACCTAGACTCAACTCACCTCTGCACTTTCTGCACCTCTTACCAGGGAGTTAACATTGTCAAGAGATATAAGGGTCCTTTGTGAGAGACAGAATTTAGGGCAGCTCATAATGCCTTTAGGTAAAATAATAGCTGTCAAGCCACAACACAGAATCTGCACCACTGTGGCCAAACAGACCTTGAAACAAGTTTCTTATCCAAGCCTCCCTGTATCCACCTATCATCTCCTGGCCCTGTAATGGAGCCAGATTAGAGCACTTTAAAGACATCCTATTAAGAAAGTGTCAACAAAGAAGCTTTAGGAGCTACAAGGACGATGCCACCTTGATTTAGGGGATCAGAGTCCGGGGTTACTATTAATCAATGAGAAATAACATAACTCCAGACAGGGGATTTAGAAGCCAACCCATAGAAGAAAGGGTAAAAAGACCCTATCAGGGATAACATGTCCTCTAAACCATTTAGTGTGATAACTTAGTCCTGCAAGGGAGGTGGCAAGATGACTAAAAAAGCTCAAGACTGAGGTCAAGACTCAGTCCTCTGGTTTCAGCTCTGCCATTTCCTGGCTATGTGACCTTGAGAAAATTACTTTCTATGTGTTGTGTATTACATTTCATATTTACTTTGAAATTAAAGAAGATAATTCTTTCTTCATTGTCTGAATTAATATGTTAATCTTTTTAAGAGCCGTACAATCCAAATATGGTCTTCAGACGGATTTGTTTAGACAAGATGGTGTTTAGATGAGCTCATATAAAAAATAGAGATTTATGAGTTATCTTAAAAGTAGGAAGATATGGCAACACTAGGCCTACATTCCCACATGGAAAAACTCAGTAGGAACACACTGAGAAGTGTTGGCCCTTATACAGTCCCCACTACTCACAGTCTGAGTATGTGTTTGCTCCACTTACTGCTATTATGACCTTGTTCTTCTAGGTATTTGAACTTAAGATCCCTGTTACAAATTCTTTTTTTTTATGTTTATTTATTTTTGAGAGAGAGGGAAAGAGAGAGAGAGAACACACATAAGAGAGTGTGAGAAGGGGAGGGGCAGAGAGAAAGGGACACAGAGAACTCAAAGCATGATCAACACTGTCAGCGCAGGACTTGAACCCATGAACCCTGAGATCATGACCTGAGCTAAAATCAAGAGACAGATGCTCAACTGACTGAGCCACCCAGGCACACCCCCATTAATGAATTATTAATTGCTTTCTCATCCTCATCCCCACCTCTCTCTCTCTCTCTCTCTCTCTCTCTCTCACAGGTTACAGGTCTGGAGTCTTTGTTTAAACTTTGTTTAGCAGTGGGACCAACCCAGAAATCTGGATTTTGCAAAGCTTTTCCTGGTTTTCAGTTTCAATCAGCTCCCCTGTATCACTGTTACATTTTATTTACAATTGTAAACATTCCTGCTAATACCTCTTATGCCCCTGTGTGCTGTTAGAGGAGAAAGATTTTCCTTCAAATCTGTCAGGTGATTTGCAGAGACAACAGTGCCCCCTGACTGGCCAAGAGTGGTAATACCAAGCACTTGGCACTTGAAAACTGACAGAATTGAGTGGATGTGGTCCCTGACCAGGAGAGAGCAGTGGAGCCCCTGCCGTGAAAGAGTTCTGTGTTCCCTGAACTACTAAACACAGAGGTTTAGTTAATCTTCCCTGACTTACACAGGTCCATGCAAAAGTGCTTTCAGCAAATCCCAAGTTGCAGTTTTCCTTCTCTAAAATGAGGTTGTATCAGCCGAAAGAATCTTCCACCTGTAAAGTTCTTTATTCACACTGAATATACATACAAGGTGTAACTACAGTTATTTTTGACTTCATTAATTCCAAATAACTATGATTTATTGAATATATCTTATGTTCAGACGCTATGATAAAGGGACGTGATTTCATGCAATCCTTATTATACCTATTTTGTAAATATAAGAACAGCTGTTGCCAAATGACACAGGAAGTAGTGAAGTGAGAATTCAAAACCAGGCTTGTGGGACTTTAAATTGTTTACATCATTCTGCTGTCAGTAAATAAATGAGACTCTGGGGGTGGGTGCAGCAGGGAGGAGGAAATGGTAAACTTTGGGAAAAGCAGGGTTTCTCAGAGACCCCATTACTGTTGCCTCAAGACCAAGCTGTTTCTCTGTTCAACAATTAAAAAAAAAGTATTTTATAGCAGGGGCTTTTTATTAAGCAAACGTGAAAATAAATGCTGCCTTTGCAACTGATTTTATATACTTTAAACATTCTGAAATCCTCAGTCGCAGTATTCTCATTTGCGAAATGGAAATACTAATTTTCTAATTTAGTAAGAGGAGATATAATATACCTTGCAGAGAAACTTGTTATCAGATGAGGATATAACTGTTCTGCCTTGCTGGAATGTATCCTGATAGATTAGTATGGGTTCTTGTTTTGGCACTAAGTGGATCCAATTTGCTAATTTCATTTAGAATGCATTTTTCTATAATCACAATAGAAAAAAGATGTTTCTATATCAGAAAATTGAACAACACATTAAAGCAGACAATTATAGTTATATTAGTGGATGCTGAAAATCACTTAATAGGGTTTATTGGGTAAGCTTATTAAAAATTAATAAAATTGGAATACACATAAGTTATTTGAATATTTACAAATTACCCAAAGATCTTGCAGCCAACCATTGTTCTAATAAGTGAACCACTAATGCCACTTCTGTTAAAATCAATAACAAGATTTGAGCGTTCACTTTCACTGTTATTCTTTCATAACAGGCTGGAGATTCCAATGAGTTAAATAAAGTAAAATGAAATAAGTTGTATGAATAGTAGGAAAAACCTACCAGTCACCTATTTTTACTTATATATGATAAATATAAGTAAAATCCAAAAATAAAAAGCTATATAATTCATATGATAATTTGGTAAAATATGTATTAATGCAAGGTAAAAAATGATTTTCCCCAATCTAGCATTATGGATGTGGAAATAGAATAGAGAATTATTTTATTTATAAGAGCAACAAAATCATATAATTAAAAACTATAGAAATAAATTTAATTAAACAAATAATTTTATTGAAAAATTTAAAAAGGTATTAATAAGTGAAACATCTATCATATATTTTTGGGTGTGAAAGTTTATCATCATAAATGTTAGCTTACACTTAATCTATAAAAATAATGTAATTCTTGTTAGGATTCCAAAGCTCTTGTTTGTTTCATGAGAGGGGGATCACTTTATACCACATATTAACAAGTCAGACTATGAGCCTACACTAATAGATCAGTGATATGTGATTATATCCATGACACATATATCAAAATCCATAAAAAGATCCGTAAAGCAATGTACAAACACACACACACACACACACACACACACACACACACACACGTAGAGTGCCATGGAAGGTTTCTGTGTTCTCATTTCTCTGCTGTGTAACTGTTTAACTCCTCCAGTTTCCTCAGGCATTAGGGTACAGATGTGGTGGGGAAATTAACAAAAACAAAACAACAACAGACACACACTTGGGTGGTTGTGACATGACCTAGATCCTGGACGTTTATGCCACGATCTGTAGTGTAACAGTGGGTAGACCACTGTCACTCTCTGGAGCTTGTAAGTTTACCTTAATAGACACATTCACACTTGCAAGGACAGGCAGATACATCCATGTATATGTGCTTATGCGTGCCTGAGTGACCATTTCATGCATTTTGAACTGAGTTCTTCATCATGGAAAAACTACTTTTGTATCAGGTAGTTTTAAGCCACCAACTGTGGAGGGGCATCCTCTTCATTGAGCACAACCCACCTTCCTGGGCTGTAGTCTCTTGACTATTCTCTCTCTAATCTCCTTCATCTTGACACTGTAGAGAATAGGATTTATCAATGGAGGAAACAGGAAGTGGACATAGGAGAGAAGAGTATGGGCAGGCTGAGGTATTGGCACTCTAAGATGGTCAATGAGGGCAAGAAGGATCATGGGCATGTAGAAGAGGAGCACAGCAGAGAGGTGGGCAGCACAGGTTTGGCCAGCCTTCCAGCGATCCTCACTGGATCCCAAACCTTGCAAGACTCTGCCAATTAAGCCATAGGAGAAAAAAATAAGCAGAGGGTCTAATCCCATAACTGACAGAACCACAAAGAGGCTATAGATTGCACCCCAAGCTCCAGGGCAGGCCAAATGGGCTATATCTGGGTGCAAGCAGTAAGAATGGGTCAGGACCTGTGGGAGGCAGTAGGGCATGTGGGCCAGGAGGAATGGCAGGGGCAGATGGAGACCCAGGCATCGGAAACCAATAGCCAGGCAAATCTTGCTAATGACATCATTGGTGAGGAGCGTTGGGTAGTGGAGAGGGCGGCAGATGGCTAGTGCTCGATCTAAGGCCATGGCGAGCAACACAGAGGATTCCATGACAGAAAAAATGTGGACAAAGAACATCTGTAGGAGGCAAGCCGAAGCAGGGACAGCATGAACGCCAGCAAAGGCAAGACCCAGCAGGGTGGGCATCAGGGCTGTGGCCAAGCCAACATCAGACACGCTAAGCAAGAAGAGGAAGAAGTACATTGGACGGTGCAGGGTGGAATCCAAGGCAATGATCCAGAGAATAGTACCGTTGCCCAGGGCAGAGAGAAGGTACATTGTGATGAGTGGTATTGTCCACCAGGAGGGTGCAGCTGACAGGCCTGGCATGCCCACCAACAAGAAGGTGGGGGCCATTGAAGTGTTATTGGGGGCTGCCTGATTGGGGAATGTTGACATAGTTCAGGATCCCACTTTGAAGTCTGGAACCTGAAAACTGATTAGAAAGATTTACTTAATCTTTTGACACATTTGCATAATGCTATCTAAAGCAGCCTGCCTCCTTCCCCAGCCCCCAGCACACACTGGCTTTTACATTCCCTCCCAGAACACACAGACATTCTAATATCTATGCCAAAGTCATCCCATGTCTTGGCAATTTTTCTAAAGCTGTCCTCAAATCTGTTTCTCTCCCTAAATTGTTTTTCCACTTTCCTTTAACCCTGCTTTTCTTACAGCTTTTTCCTAACTCATAGCCCTCCCTTAATGGCAAACATCTGTGAGAGAGTCTATACTCTTATAAACACTTTTTCTGCTCCCCTCAACCCCAGGCATTCTGACTTCAGTTCCCTTTAAGTGCTCTCAATAAAGTCACCCTTTACACCTTTAGTATTAAATCAAGGGGCAGTCATATTTCCTAAACTGATGTATTTCTCAATGAGCTTTGACTGCTGCAAATCCAGTTTCTCCTTTTCTTTCTAAGTTTACCTTTTGAAGTTAATTACTTAGTTCACCTTGCTGTGTCCCATTCAGGGTATATATTGACATTAAAATTTTTTTTTAATGTTTATTTATTATTGAGAGACAGAGAGAGATAGAGCATGAGCATGGGAGGGGAAGAGAGTGGGGGACACACAGAATTTGAAGCAGGCTCCAGGCTCTGAGCTGTCAGCACAGAGCCCAACGTGGGGCTCAAACTCACCAACTGTGAGATCATGACCTGAGCCGAAGTCGGATGCTTAACCAACTGAGCCACCCAGGCACCCCTATATTGACATTTTTGACAGATCTTAATTTGGACCTCTTCTTTTTCTTCAGTGGTAGTATCTAGTCTTATGACTTTTAACTCTGTGGACTAATGAATTACAAATATATCTTCTAGCTCATTCTATAGTCATCTTATCCTGGAAATCTCTACTCTTATATCCCATTTATTTTAAATTCAAATAATCCCAAAAAGATCTTCACAAATGCATCTTAAAAGTTCTTCCAGCTTCCTCAGTTAGGAGACAGTGGTGGGAAAATCACAATGACAAAAGGGAAAAACAAAGAAGGAAGAAAGAAAGAAAAAAAGGGAACATATATTGGTTCCCTACATCAGTTTGTGGCAAGACCACTCACCAATTTCCCGCAATAAAAGCCTTACAATTAGCCTTACTTCACATATAATATCCAAATATTATTCATAATTTCAACAAGAAATACTGAGCACACACTGTAGTCCTATCTCTTTCCCTCAGTCAAATGCCCAGAAAAGTTAGAACTGAAATTCCAGGCAAAAGTACCATGAAATTGTGATCTGGGGAAAAGAAAAAATAAAGACATGTTGAGTTATGTTCTTAGGGGAATAATATGGATGTAAATTAACTCCAAACATATTTAAAAATTCTAAATGTATATATCTTAAAATATGAAATTAAACATTTTAAAATTAAATGTAAAACTTTGAAAGTATAAGGGAAAATAAATGAAACAAAGATCTTAATCTAACAGAAAACATTTAAAGAGGCACGAATAGGAACAGATATTTATTTGTAGTGTGATTGAGTGAGGAGGTTGAAAAATCCTCTCTCACAAAAAGCAAGTGTAAAACTGGTAAAATGGTCAATAACACCACTTTAATACCATTCATTCCTGAATGAAGCCCATTCATTAAAGCTACAGAACTTTGGGAAATAACTCCTATGGTAAAGACATTCTGGCCTAGGGCTGCCCTCGTTATCCCCACTGTCTCCAGTTCTGTCGGAGGCAGGAGACAGGGAAAGCTGAGGGCTTCATTCCAGTTGCCTGAGCTAGCTTCCTTGATTTGGAGCTTGTCGGTTAGTGTGGTCATCTTGGTGGCCAGCAAGCAGGGATGGCCCAAGGCTCTACTAAGTTGGTATTCCTATATCAGAAAAGAAGTTCTCAAATCAATAACATGAGATTCTACCTTAAGTATTTGTAAAACAAAGAACAATCAAAACTCAAAGTAAGTACAGGTAAAGTAATTCAAGTAAAGAGCAGCAAAATGGAAAATTGAAAACAACAGAGAAAATCAATAAAACCAAAATTTGTTCTTTGAAAAGATGGACAAAGTTGAAAACTGTTAATAAGCATGGATAAAGAAATTGTGGCTTATATACACAATGGAGGACTACGTGGCAACGAGAAAGAATGAAATATGGCCCTTTGTGGCAACATGGATGGAAATGGAGAGTGTGATGCTGAGTGAAATAAGCCATACAGAGAAGGACAGATACCCTATGTTTTCACTGTTATGTGGATCCTGAGAAACTTAATAGAAACCCATGGGGGAGGGGAAGAAAAAAAAAAAAGAGGTTAGAGTGGGAGAGAGCCAAATCATAAGAGACTCTTAAAAACTGAGAACAAACTGAGGGTTGATGGGGGGTGGGAGGGAGGAGAGGGTGGGTGATGGGTATTGAGGAGGGCACCTTTTGGGATGAGCACTGGGTGTTGTATGGAAACCAATTTGTCAATAAATTTCATAAAATAAATAAATAAATAAATAAATAAATAAATAAATAAATAAAAATAAAATACAAAAAAAAAATTGTGCTTTATATACACAATGGAGTACTACGTGGCAATGAGAAAGAATGAAATATGGCCCTTTGTAGCAACGTGGATGGAACTGGAGAGTGTGATGCTAAGTGAAATAAGCCATACAGAGAAAGACAGATACCATATGTGTTCACTCTTATGTAGATCCTGAGAAACTTAACAGAAACCCATGGGGGAGGGGAAGGAAAAAAAAAAGGAGGTTAGAGTGGGAGAGAGCCAAAGCATGAGAGACTCTTTTTTTTTTTTTTCTTCAACGTTTTTATTTATTTTTGGGACAGAGAGAGACAGAGCATGAATGGGGGAGGGGCAGAGAGAGAGGGAGACACAGAATCAGAAACAGGCTCCAGGCTCCGAGCCATCAGCCCAGAGCCTGATGCGGGGCTCGAACTCCCGGACCACGAGATCGTGACCTGGCTGAAGTCGGACGCTTAACCGACTGCGCCACCCAGGCGCCCCAAGCATGAGAGACTCTTAAAAACTGAGAACAAACTGAGGGTTGATGGGGGATGGGAGGGAGGGGAGGGTGGGTGATGGGTATTGAGGAGGGCACCTTTTGGGATGAGCACTGGGTGTTGTATGGAAGCCAATTTGACAATAAACTTCATATATTGAAAAAAAAACTCTTAATAAGCTTTACAAAAAAATAAAAGACATAAATTATCAAGATCAGGAATATAATAAGGAACATGATTACTGACCTTACAGAAACCCAAATGATAATAAGGGTATATTATAAACAACTATATGCCAGCAAATAGGTTAAATAAAAAAAAAATCCAAGGAAGACATAAATTGCCAAACTGACTCAAGGAAAAATAGGAAATCTGAACAGACCTATAACAACATAAAGAAATTCAAATACTAATTTAAAATTTTTCTACAAAGAAATCCCAGGTTCAGATGGCTTCATTGGTAAATCACAGGAAAATTCAGCATAAGAACAAATACTAAATGTTTCTCAAACTTTTTTTTAACAGGGGATAGTTTTATAAAATCCAACTCATTGTAGTCCCCATGGTGAGATTAGTGATTTTATAAAGAAATGAAGGACCAGAGTTCTCTTTGCCTGATGAGGATAGAATAAGAAATTGTCCTTCTGAGGGACAGGAAAGAGTTCTGACCGGCAAAAAATGAGCTGGAACCTAAAATTTGGACACCTTAAATTTCAGGTTGTGAGGAACCAATATATGTTGTTAAAAGTGGAAAAAAGAAAAAAAAAAAAAACAACTCATGCTAGGAGTATGGTGTGACCTTAATTCCAAAGCCAGACAAAGATACCACAGGGAAAAACAAAAACAAAAACAAAAACAAACCAAACTATAGACAAATATCTCTGAAGACATACAAATTATTAACATAATAGCAAATCAAACTCAACAACATATAAAAAGAATTATATACTTTGATTAAGTGAGATTTATCCCATAAGGGCAAGGTTGGTTTTACATTTTAAAATCAGTTACTATAATATGCCATATTAATAAAATAAAGACCAAAACTTCATAGTCATCTCAACAGACACAGAAAAGGAATTCATCAAAAACCTCATTCATGGTAAAAACTTCACAGAATAGAAATGGAAAGGAACTTCCTCAATCTGATAAAGGGCATCTGTGAATAAACCTATAGCTAACATCGTGCTTGACTAAGATTTAGAATGAGGCAAAGTTATCTGCTTTGGTCACTTCTGTTCAACATTGCACTGAAGATTCTAGGTAATACATTAAAGAAAACAAATTAAAGTGTCCAGTTTGGTAAGGAAGTTATAAAATGATCTTTATTTACAGATGACATGAATCTATACATAGAAAATTCTAAGGAATCCATTGAAAAAAACCTAAAACTAATCAATGAATTTTACAAGGCCATTGCATGCAAATTCAAGATACAAATTCAATTGTATGTTGATAAATAGCAATGAACAATCTGAGAATAAAATTGAGAAAATAATTTTATTCACAATGCATCAAAAATTTTACTAGGATTAAATTTAAAAAAATACTATCATACACTGAAAACTTTGAAACAATGCTGAAAGAAATTAAAGAAGCTCCAATATAGTTAAAATATTTATAAATATGGAAAGTTTAGGTATCTCTCGATTACCCCCAAATTACCTGTACCTTCAACAGTATTCCTGATAAAGGGCCAGAGGCCTTTTTGTATAAACTGATAAGCTAAAAATTTTTTGGAAATGCTATGGAACTAGAAGAGCCAAAATGATTTTGAAAGAGAAAAAACAAAGTTGGGAAAGTTACACTACCCAACTTCAAAACTTACTAGTCAAGACAGGGCATGAAAACAGATGTACAGACCTATGGAATAGACTAGAGAGCCTGGAAATGAACTCAAGCGTATATGGTCAACTGATCTTCAACAAGGATGCCAGGAATGTGCAATGAAGAAAGGAAAGTCTCCTTAACAAATGGTATTGGGAAAACTGATATCCATATGCAAAAAAATTAAATTGTATGCATATCTTGTACCATACATAATAATCAATTAAAAATGGATTAAAGATATTTATTCATTCATTCATTCATTTATTTATTTAATATAATTTATTGTTAAGTTGGCTAACATACAGTGTGTAAAGTGTGCTCTTGGTTTTGGGGGTAGATTCCTGTGATTCATAGTTTACATACAGCACCCAGTGCTCATCCCAACAAGTGCCCTCCTCAATGCCCATCACCCAGACCTGGAAACATAAGAAAACATAAGGGCAAAGCTTTATGACATTGGAATTGACAGTAAGTTCTTATATATGACCATAAAAGCACAAATAACAAAAACAAAATTAGACAAATAGGCTACATCAACCTTAAAACTTCTGCACAGGAAAGAAATAGCCAACAAAGTGAGAAGCCAACCTACAGAATAGGAGAAAATATTTACAAATTGTATTTGACAAGTGTTTAATATTCCAAAATATATGAGAAACTCCTACAAGTCAATAACAAAAAACAACTCAATTTTAAACAGGAAAAAGAACTAAATAGACATTTTTCTAAAGAATACATACAAATGGCCGATAGGTATATGGTAAAATGCTCAAAATCACTAATCATCAGGGAAATGCAAATCAAAACCATAATTAGATATCACCTCACACCTGTTAGGATGGATATTAGCCAAAAAAAAAAAAAAGATAATAAGAGTTGGTGACGATGCAGCCACTATGGAAAACAGTATGGTGCTTCCTAAGAAAATTAAAAAGAGAATTATCAGGGGCACCTGGGTGGCTCAGCAGGTTAAGTGTCCGACTTTGGCTCAGGTCATGATCTCACAGTTTGTGAGTTTGAGCCTCACGTTGGGCTCTGTGCTGACAGCCCAGAGCCTGGACCCTGCTTCAGAGTCTGTGTCTCCATCTCTCTCTGCTCCTCCCCCACACATTCTCTGTCTCTCAAAAATAAGGGAACATTAAAAAAAAGAGAGAGAATTATCATATGATCCAGCCATGCTGCTTTTGAGTGTATATTCAAAAGAATTGAAATCAGGATGTTGAAGGATATCTGCACTCCTGTGTTCACTGCAGCATTATCCACAATAGCTAAGATATGAAAGCAACCTAAAGGTCCATCAATGGATGAATGGATAAAGAAATTATGGTATATACATACCATGGAATATTATTCAGCCTTAAAAATGAAGGAAATCCTGCCATATGCTGCAACATGGATGGATCTGGAGGATAATATGCAAAGTAAAATAAATCTTGTTGTTATAGAAGGACAAATACTGCATGATTCCATTTGTATGAGGTGTATAATAGTCAAACTTATAGAAACAGAGAAGAGAATGGCGGCTTCCAGGATCTGGGGTGGGGGGAGACAAGGAATTACTGTTCAATGAGTATAAAGTTTCAGTTATGTAAGATGAATAAGTTTTAGAGATCTTCTGTACAACATTGTGCCTATAGTTAACAACTTAACATTTTGTTGAGAGGCCAGATTTCATGTTAAGTGTTCTTACAACAACAACAACAACAAATCATCACAACAACAACAACAACATCTCATAACAATAGTACCCTATAGGGGTTGAAAGATAAAAGAAAGAATGGGACAGTATTTGCAACTTGTATTACTGAAAGAAGTTTAAATTTGGAATAAAGAAACAAATAAATAAGAAAGACATGGGTGATCTAATGTAAGATCTAGCAAAATATGAGGTGTGATTTTATATAAGACTATAGAAATGCTAAACAAATGTATAATAAAAGCAATCTCATTGGTTACTAAGATAAGACATATTTTATAAATGATAAAACAGGGATGCCTGGGTGGCTCAGTCAGTTAAGCGTCTGACTCTTGGTTTCATCTCAGGTCATGATGAGGTTTGTGAGTACGAGCCTCACGTTGGGCTCCACACTGTTAGCTGTTAGTGTGGAACCTCCCTGTCTCTCTGCCCCTCTCCTGCTCTCTCTCTCTCAATACATAAATAAACTTTAAAAAAACATTTTTTACCTGTCATGTGGGATAAAATAATAAAATTTGATAAAATTATATGCTGGAAAAATATTAAAAGACTACTTTTAAGTTTATTTATTTTTAAGGGAGATAGAGGAACAATCAGGGGAAGGGCAGAGAGAGAGAGAGAAGGAGACAAAGAATCTGAAGCAGGATGGGGAGCCTGAACCCTAGAACCCCAAGATTATGAACTGAGCCAAAGTCAGGCACTCAACCAACTGGGCCACCCCGCGGCTCCTTAAATGACTTAAGCCTTAATCAAGGCTGTCAACACTGTAAAATGTTGTAGCTCTTTTGGGAGCAATTTGGTGCATTTCATTAAGATAAGAAATTTAGGGGAGGCTTGGTGGCTCAATCAGTTAAGCGTCAGACTCTTGATTTTGGCTCAGGTCATGATCTCACAGGTTTGTGAGTTCAAGCCCCACATCAGGCTCTGCATTGACAGTGTGGAGCCTGCTTGGGATTCTCTCTCTCCCTCTCTCTCTGCCCTTACCCTGCTCATGCTCTCTCTCTCAAAATAAACTAACTTAAAAAAAGTAAGACATTTACTTAATTTGGCAATTCTAGTTCTTTAAAAAAAATTTTTTTTAATGTTTATTTATTTTTGAGACAGAGAGAGACAGAGCATGAATGGGGGAGGGGCAGAGAGGGAGACACAGAATCTGAAGCAGGCTCCAGGCTCTGAGCCATCAGCCCAGAGCCTGACGCAGGGCTCGAACTCATGAACCGTGAAATCGTGACCTGAGCTGAAGTCGGAAGCTCAACCGACTGAGCCACCCAGGCGCCCCTCTAGTTCTTGATATATCTATCAGAAAGAAAGACCCATATGCATGAAGAGGCATAAAATATATTTTTTTTTTTTAATTTTTTTTTCAACGTTTATTTATTTTTGGGACAGAGAGAGACAGAGCATGAACGGGGCAGGGGCAGAGAGAGAGGGAGACACAGAATCGGAAACAGGCTCCAGGCTCTGAGCCATCAACCCAGAGCCTGACGCGGGGCTCGAACTCACAAACCGCGAGATCGTGACCTGGCTGAAGTCGGACGCTTAACCGACTGCGCCACCCAGGCGCCCCGAGGCATAAAATATTTTTGTTTGCAAGAGGACAAAAGCAGAGTTCTGCATCATTCTCATATTAATTCTGATAACTAATTAATCAGAAAAACAGTCATGGTGCATAGCAGTCTCAACAGTTAAGAGTAAAGATATATTGTTGAGTTAAAAATATGCATAATGATTGATCCATTATAGTATTATATAGTGTTAGGAGGCTTTTAAAAGCTGTAACCAGACAGTTACATTTGTACATAAGTGCCTAGAAGTCCTGGACAGATTTGCATTACTTGATTTGATTAAAGTAATAATGACTGGAGTAAGGGACTAACAGTGAATTGAGGATAGGATTAAAAGATGACTTTGGCCTTGGGGTGCCTGGGTGGCTCAGTCGGTTGGGCGGCTGACTACAGCTCAGGTCATGATCTTGTGGTCTGTGAGTTTGAGCCCTGCATCGGGCTCTGTGCTGACAGCTCAGAGCCTGGAGCCTGCTTCTGATTCTGTGTTTCCCTCTGTCTCTGCCCCTTCCCTGCTTGCTCTCTGTCTCTGTCTCTCTCAAAAATAATAAACATTAAAAAAAGTTTTTAAAGATGACTTTGGCCTTAACCCCAACACTTTATTTTTTCTTGGAAAGATATATTCTAATATTAAATGAGTAACTATGCTTAGTAAACTCCATCGTCTCATCTCAGATTTTTATTCCACATCCACTTTTACTCATCAAAGGTGTTTTGGGTTTTGCTGTGGCTTTTGTTTGTATTATCCTGATTGGTTTCTGTGCTGCCAGTTCTGCCTCCCAATCCTCCCTGCATATAGATTTCACAGTGTTATTTTATAATTTGCAATCTGATAATGTGGCTGTGGCATCTTTCTTTTGAACCATCTGATTTTCCACTGCTTTAAAATAAAGACCACACCTTTATTTGTCATAGAAACCTCTTCACCATCTGGCCCCAACATCCCTACTGCTTAACTCGTTTCTAGTCTACTTCTATATTCATCTTAGCCTGGCAGAACTACTGTGATTCCTCAGATATGTCATTAATTTTTGCACTTTGAAAAATACATTTTATAGGTGGAATGTCCTCCTCTCTCATGTATAGCACGATGTTCCAACTCAAACATTTTTCCTCTCTTTCCTGAAAACTGCTGACCGCCTTTTCTCTAACAGACTCTGGGATAGCTTATTTATCCTCTCCTTTTTTTCTTGTTTATTTTTATTATTCATTTTTGAGAGAGACAGAGGCAGTGTGAGCAGGGGAGAGGCAGCGAGAGAAGGATAGAGAATCCCAAGCAGGGTCTGTACTGTCAGCGCAGAGCCCAATGTGGGGCTCAAACCCACAAACTGTGAGATCATGACCTGAGCAGAAATCAAGAGTCAGATGCTTAACCAACTGAGCTACCCAGGTGCCCCTATTTACCCTCTCCTATCACACAATAGCACATTCTCTAATATAATCCTGATCATTCTCAATTCTTAATCTGTCTTCCCGTGTTTTCCTCAATGAACTGTTAACTTCCTCAAGAGATGGTTCTTCATTTTATTCATTGTTATGAATCCAGCTCCTGGTTTATATTATACTTCAAATAAATGTGCTTCATAAAACCTTTACACTTCTATTTTACACATTCTCAATTCTGTTTCTGCAAATTTTCTCCTGGATTTGATCCCTTCTCCTGAAATGCTCAGTTTTATTCCATAAACTGTCACTATTCTCAAAATCTTCCCAGCCACCCCTCTTGCACACCTCATATAAGTTTCTCCAAAATGTTAATCTTTTCTTCAGTGGAGTCAACATATTTCTAGTCCCCACCATCTTGGAGTCTCTGCCTCAGCTTGAAGTGTTTTCTAGATGGAGCTTCTTCTGAGTATCTGGGCTTACAGTCCCAAGAACAGAGGCTCCTAATGTATCTCATACATTTGACCGAACATTCCTGCTCATTAAAAACAGATTAGGTGGTGGGTAGACATGCTAGAAAGATAAAGCAGAAAGAGATTTAAGATAGATTCCTGTTGAAAAAAAGCCTGTGAGCCTTTTTTTTTTTTAATTTTGGGGGTGGGGCATTGAGAGTGAAGGAGAGAGAGAGAATCTCAAGCAGGCTCTGCATTCAGTACTGTTCCCAACATGGGGCTCAATCTCACCAAACATGAGATCATGACCTGAGCTGAAACCAAGAGTCAGGCACTTAATCAACTTAGCCACCTAGGCACCCCCTGTGAGGCTTTTGTGGGGATATTTAAATCTTCACATGCGACCTTCGTATTTGACAGGTTCACTCCTTCCCAGAATTTTGAAAGTGCTGTCATACATACCTAACTAGCATACAAAAAGCACATGTACTTTCTGCCATTTACACTATTCAAACACAAAAATATACATTTTGTGGCCAATATCTATTTCTACACACAACATAGACATATATGCATGCCCTTACACACATGCATGCACACACAGACACATACTTATCCACACTGATACACAGAAACACTCATGCAAGGAAGGTTTATATTCATGGGCAGAAGTATTTTTGAAACATATGCATATCAAATTAACAGGTACTCAAACAAAAGTGTAACTTATACATTCAAGGGTGCAGAAATATATAAATGCTCATTCCCTCAGATAGAAGCACTTCTGAATACAGACTGATATAAATGCATGTATGAACAAAAAGGCATGTGGAAGCCTAAGTTTGTGTTGGTGGACATATGTTATCATATATACACTCATGTCCACAGATTGTGAATGACAAGTATTCCTAGTCAATCTTTTGCCACCTCACACAATCATAGCCAGGTAAATTTGAAGATTCAGTCATTCTTCAAAACACATGTATGCAGCCAATGAGTAGCTCTTATCTCCTTACATACACACATACTCATCAGATGTTCACAAACATCCCTGCAATATGCAGCTATGTATATACATCTATATATATCAGAAATACAGGAAGTCATAAACATGCATCTTGAAACACATCTCACATTGCTCAATTAGGCATCCTTATTTCACTTCAAATATCTGGTATGTTGCTATAAGGATAAGAAAGCTTCTTTTTTCTCACACTGAAACCTTGCTCTCTACAGATTTAACTCTATGGTTCAAAATTAAAAGTGGGGACATTGTCACCAAAACATGTTTATACATACTGGAGAATGTTTTTTGGGACAGAACAGAAGTTTCATTCATTACCAGACTAGCTCCCTTCCATCTGAAGGACAAATGGAACATTGGATATTTGGTTAGAAGGGAGATCTGATGGTGGCTTCATGGAAAGCTGTGAGCAGCATATAGAGATGGCAGAGTATTATGAACAGTTTTTCTCACTTTACATTTCTGTCCAGACCTAGTCCTGGCAATTAAGGCCTCACCACAACTCTCCCTGCTATTTATGAGGCCAGCATTGAAAAGTGTATGTCAGACGGGGTCTCCGGTTGCAGGCGAATGCTGCAGCATTAGGATGGCTTTAAGAAGTGGCCAGTGTGAGGAGAGGTATAGCATCAGCGTCACAGGAGTTGAGCCATAGGCGATAAAATGGAGTAGGAAGAAATGGCTAAGAGGGTAGATTTCTCTCCAAGACAATGCTTGCCCCTCCACCTCCTGAGAGGCCCCCTTTTATCTCCAGATTAACCCTGACTGAAAGAGCTATGTTGAGTGCCAAGCACCAAGCAATCCTTTGGAAACAGGCGGTATATCCCATGGATAACCACTTAACAAAGTATGAGATCAAAGCTGGCACATTATAAAATGTTGATATGGTAGGAGACCTATGCATATAGGGAGGATAAGGGAAACAAGCATAGCAGATGGGGTAGAGGAATACAACAATCTAGGGAAGAGAAAGGTTTAGATAAATTATAGGGCCCAAACTTAGAAAATAATTTCCCATGTTCTTAGTCTCAAATCTGTGTGGATAGTTGGAAGGTAAGGTAATGATCAGTTCTACTACTCCCTGTATTCAGATTCTTTTTCATGCTATTTCTTTACTAGGGAGATTTAGCTTTTCTCTGAAGAACCTGGGACAAAGGACCCTAGCAGGTTATAATCGGACAAGGTAAGCAGAAAGCCAGCCCATATATGGGGGATAGAAGATGCCACCACTGAATTCTCAAGGTTCCCCAGATTCTACCATGCAGAGGTTCTGGCCACCAGTAAACTCAGAACTGCACTATGCAATTTGAAGACATCCCTCAGTGATAGATTTGGTCAGCAAAGTCTGCTCCACATGACTTCCTAGTTCTAACGTATGATGTTAAATATTCAGTCCCAATTCCTAATACTATATGCTAAGTCATATCCTTGCCTTTGCACCTATAGCTACTTCTAACTTCTCTGCATTTTCCATCTCAGAAAACCACTTTTCCTTACTAGAACTCAGATGCTACCAGCTCCCATAGGCCTTCTAATGTATTTCTCCCTCCAAATGAATCACTCCCCCCTTCTACAATTCTATGCATAAGTTAGTGTACTACTGGAGCTCTTCCCATACCTTCCTGCTGCTCTGTGAGCTCTTTGAAGACAAGGACTATTTTGGATTTTTTATTCCTATAATCACATATTTCCATTAGACATGAAATAAGTTTGTTGAATTTCATGAGCTGTTTTAACGAGTCAGCTTAGACAAAACTTTGCCTCACTGCCCAAATTCTGAACCCCATGCGTCCCTCCCTTCTACAAAGGACACTGTGCTTTTCTGATCTCTCCATCTGCTCTATCCCAACGCCCAGCCCAATCTACCTTCCAACTCTTCAAAAATTGAAGAAACTTTCTGAGAGTGGTCCCATTCTTTGCCCCATCTCATTTTTATCCTTCCATGTTCAGAAACAGGAACTCCCATACCTATTTCTCCCTCCTCTTTCCTTTCTTTCTTGTTTTCTCCCCCATTTATTTCATCACTCTCACCATAAGTCTTATTGTCCCTCCCCATACCTACTTCTCCCTTTGTGCAGTTCACTCACCACACTTGGTTCTCTCAGCGACCCTCACACACTTTGGTGTTCTAGTGGACTGTCTCGGGTATATTCTTTATGCAACCCTTGATGTACCTCATCTGGGGGAGTGGGTGGGGTGTGGGATACACGAAAGGCGAGCACAGGTGTCCAGCCTCTTGTTGCCAGAACCCCATGGGGAACCTCGATGAGAATGTTGTGGTTAGTTAAGGGCTTGTTGTTCAGCCCAGAGGAAGCACAATAATGACCTTTAAACTGCGGCAGGAATGAAGAGTCTCTCCATCCCTAGGATCCAGTCTTGTTCTCCTAGCCCATGAAGCAGGTTCTCCTCCACCCTATACTAATCCTGAGCTCATAGTCCTGATAGGTCCCTGTGTCCTGTCTCACCCTGGCCTGTCTGCTCTTTGACCATTACCACCACCTCTTCCCAGCCTTTAATTCAGAGAGCGGATAATGAGCCCTAGAGAGTGCCTCAGGCTCAGTCCGCAGGGATACCTTCTGGTTTTGTTGCCTGTCTGTTTTGACTAATTGTCCTTAGCTCAGTGGAGTACCACGTGGTGCTAATGGCTCTAAGGTCACAGGTTCCACCTCTGCAGAGATCACTTAGTCACTTGCTTTGCAACCTCAGGCTAAGGCCTAAATCAATTAAAAAACTTGCTGGGACTATAAAATGGCCTCTTACCTTTGTTATGGTTTCATCCCCATCCCTGGCCACATGCACACTGCTATCCATAAAGTCAGCTCTCTCCGAAATACAACAGCTAGCTCGACTGGATCCCTTCACTCCTCTAGCCCAGTCATTTTGGCTTACTCTCTGTCTCTCTCTCCCCTGTACTTTGCACTTTCTCATTCTCCCTGCCATTTCTTGTTCCCTATAGATGCCTTGTTTTCTGATGGATCAGGTATCACCAGACACCCTACTCCCCACACCAGCTTGTAGCTTTTCCTTCACACCCTGGACACAATCAACCCAAATCTCCATAAATGCTCATTGTGTGCCATGCTGTCCACTGCTCCTCCCCTCCCAGAGAATTTTCAGGGTGCTTTTGTTCCTGTAATCCCTGCAGCAGACCTGGGTAACCAGATCCCAGCCTGGGGGTTTTACCGGGCTCATCCCTGTCACTTCTACTCCCTTTCAGGAGATGGTACTTTAATCTCTCTATCCCCAGGGCACAGCTACACGTCTCCTGACTCAGGTTACCCTCCTCACACTCCTTCCAGCAATTCCAGCAGGTGTGATCTGTTGGATCTGGAAGCTGCCTCAAAGTCTGCAACTAAAGTTTAACCCCATGGTGAATGGAGCTGAGGACACTGACTGCATTCGTCTAGCACCTCAAACACGCACAACCCCATAAACAAGGGCTGTCTCAGGCTCCCTGATAAGTTCAGTGAAACATTCTATATCCATCGATGTATATCCACTTGGGATCTGGGGATGCCTCTCCTCGGACGTCTAAACCACAGGAAGGGCCCCATATCTATCTGCAGCCTGCTTTCCTGGATGTTCAGGATAGCCATTTATTCATGTGATAAATGAATCTGGCCTAATAGGTTGGAGGGAGGGACAGAATTAAACCATTCTTGGGTCCCTTCTTTTCTCAGGTCAACGTGTGTGTCATTCGATATGATGTTTTAGGAGCCCACTGTGTGGTGCTGTGGCTTTCATAGTTAGACCATCTAGGTAAAAATCCTTGCTTTGCCATTTTCCAGCTATAAGGCTGTGGACAAGCTACTTCACATCTTTGAACTTCAGTTTCCTCATCAGTAAAAAGAATTTGGATGAAATGTGAGTGAAGTGTCCAGAACAATGCCTACCTCCCATTGCTAGTGTTTGTAGGGGCCGATGGCAGGCTGCCCCAAATGGCATATTGATTATTTTGAATTGAACCTGGGAAACAGCCAGTACAAGGACACCCAGGTGCTTTTTTGTCACCCCTGAAAGCAGATAATAAATCTCCCATATGAAAGTTACCTTGCCTGTACTAAGAAGTAAAAAGACATCTCAATCACCAGAGATAGAAGCTTTAAAACTGAGAAGGCTGCAGAAACAAACCTTGTTACTTAAAAAAATTTTTTTAATGTTTATTTTTGAGAGAGAGAGAAAGAGAGAGAGAGCACAGAGGAGGGACAGAGATAGAGGGAGACACAGAATCTGAAGCAGGCTCCAGGCTCCGAGCTGTCAGTACAGAGCCCGACATGGGCTCAAACTCACAGGGCTTGAACCATGAACTGTGTAATCATGACCTGAGTCAAAGTCAGGCACTTAACTGACTGAGCCACCCAGGCACCCGAAAACTTGCTACTTTTTTACTAACTTACTACCTCAGCCCAAATTTCATTTACTAATAAAAGCTCCCAAACGTCTGTTTTCTTTATTCTGACAATTTCTTACACATTTATTATCTCTTTGTCTAAAATGTATAAACACTGCCTGCCTTATTCATGTGTTTGGGTCTCAATTTCATTATTAGACCTCTGTGTGCACATATTGAAACCTTGGATTTTTCTCCTGTTAATCTGTTCCATGTAAACTTAATTCTTAGTCCAGTAAGAACCTTGGACAACGGAAAATTTCTTCCTCCCCTTCATAATCTATATAGGTAACTTAATTGCTCCCAAATTAGCTAGTATTCCCCAAAATATATGTGACAATGGAATACAATATTTCTGCCAAGAAAATACATGTCTTAAGCCCAAGAGAGTGGCATAATAGAAAAGACAAATTGGACTCAGTCTGTAGGCTCTCTAACTTATTGTTGGCTGTCAGTTAGGGGTCACTGCCATATCCCAGAGGCTGCTCTTATCCTTGTATGTAGTCTCCTCTACCTTGACATGTTGAAGCCAACGTATGTTCATGGCCCAAACTCTCAGCAAATTAGAAATACAAAGGGAACTTCCATGATTTTATAAAGGACATCTACAAAAATGCTGCTAACTAATATTATAATTAATGATGAAAGACTTAATGCTTTCTCCCTAAGATTGGGAGAAAAGGCAAGAGTGTATGTCCTCACCATTCTTGTACAGAATTGTACTAGAATTCTACCCAGTACAATGAGGGGAAATTGTAGAAGGCGTACAGATATATATTAGAAAAGAAGAAATACACAACTGTGTATTCATAGATAGCATGACAGTCTATATAAAAAAACCACAAGAGGGGCGCCTGGGTGGCGCAGTCGGTTAAGCCTCCGACTTCAGCCAGGTCACGATCTCGCGGTCCATGAGTTCCATCGAGCCCCGCGTCAGGCTCTGGGCTGATGGCTCAGAGCCTGGAGCCTGTTTCCGATTCTGTGTCTCCCTCTCTCTCTCTGCGCCTCCCCCGTTCATGCTCTGTCTCTCTCTGTCCCAAAAATAAATAAACGTTGAAAAAAAAAAAAAACACAAGAAATATACAAAAAGTTCCTAGAATTTGAAGATCAGTTTGGCAAGATCACAGGATTAGAGTCAATACTAAAAAAAAAATTCAGTGATATTTCTACATATTAGCAATGAGTAATTCGAAATGGAATAAAAAATTCTTTAATGTTTATTTATTTTTGAGAGAGATACAGAGTGTGAGCAGGGGAGGGGCAGAGAGAGAGAGAGAGAGGGAGACACAGAATCCTAAGCAAGCTCCAGGCTCAGAGCTGTTAGCACAGAGCCCGACACAGGGCTCGAACTCATGAACCGTGAGATCATGACCTGAGCTGAAGTCAGACACTTAACTGACTGAGTCACCCAAGCGCCCCAGAAATGGATTTTTTTAAGTACCATTTATAATAGCACCAAAATGACACACCAAGCTATGTGGCTAATAAAATTTGTACAAGATTATCATGTTGAAAAATACAGAGCATTGTTAAAAGAAATAAGAGATGGCCTAAATAAATGGTGAAAATGAATTACAGGACTCAACATTTTTTAAGATGTCAGTTCTGCCTAAATTATTCTAAAGGTTTAATGAAATTCCAATCAAAAGCCTAGCAATATTTTTGGTAGAGATAGACAAGCCGATTCTAAAATGCATATAAGAAGTCAAAAGAACTAATATAGACAAAACAATTTTGAAAAGAAGAGAAAGTTTGAAGACCCTTAATACCTGACTTCTAGAGTTCCTATTGTTTTGGCAAAGGGATAGACACATAAATCAGTGAAATAGTATAGAGAATCTACAAAAAGACCTACAGAAATATGGTCAATTGATTTTTGAACAAAAAAATCATAAACATAAATGTAAATCATAATACTATAAAATGTCTAGAAAAGAAAATATGAGAAAATCTTTGAGACTTTTTGTTATGCAAATATTTCTTAAATTACACACCAAAAGCACAACTCAAAAATATATATGTATATACATTTGTATGTATATATGTATACATATGTATACATATGTATATATATAGATATGTATATATATATAATCAAAAATATTTTATGAGGGGCACCTGAGTGGCTCAGTCAGTTAAGCATCCAACTCTGGATTTCAGCTCAGGTCATGATCTCACAGTTCATGGGTTCAAGCCCCATGTCAGGTTCTGCACTGACAGTGCAGAGCCTGCTTGAGATTCTCTCTCTGTCTCTGTCTCTGTCTCTGCTCCTCCCCCACTCACTCTCATGTTTGCTCTCTCTCTCTCTCAAAATAAATAAATAAACTTTAAAAATATATTTTATAAGATTTTTCAAAATAAAAATGCTTAACAAAAGACAGTGTTAAGATAATGAAAAAGAAAAGACAAAACACAGACTAGGGGAAAAAGTAAAAAATCATATAAACAACAAAGGTTTTTTAATCAAAATATATAATATATTAAGCTATAAATTCAACACGAAAAAAAAAGTAACCCAATAGCAAATAATGGGCCAAATATTTGAATAGACATTTCATCAGAGAAGACATTATGTATGGCAATAAACACATAAAAAAAAAGGCCCAACATTATTAGTCACTAAGGAAATAAAAATTAAAACCACCATGATAAGTTGTCACTATAAACCTGTAAGAATGACAAAAAAATGATAATTTAAGGTGCTAGTTGGAACAAAAGTAGGTAGGACTGTTATACATTGGTGATAGAATACAAAATAGCACAACCACTTTGAAAAATAATTTGGTATTTTTTAAATAAAGTTAGACACATAGTTAACATATGCTTGGGCCATCGACTTTTATGTATTTAAACAAGAGAAATGAAAACTTAGGCACATATAAAAACCTATGTGTGAATGCTTATAACAACTTTACTTATAAACTTCCTTCAACTACCAAATGGATAAACAGAATATCAACTATATCCATACAATGGATATGCATACAATGAAACTCTGTTTAGCAATATTGTGGATAAATCTCAAATGCACTATGTTAAATGGAAAAGTTCAGGTTTGAAAGATTACATACCAAAGTTATAGGGTCAGACAACAGATTAGCAGTTGCCAAGGGCTTGTGGTGGGTGGAAGGGGTCAACTACAAGGGGTAACATGATGGAATGTTTTGGGTTGATGCAACTCTTCCATATTTGGATTAAGGGGGTGGTTGCATGACTCTATGACAGAATTGCACAAAAAGATGTAAATTTCATTGGCTATAAATTTTAAAATCATTTTAAAAATGTAAACTCTCATTAAGAGCATTTGGCAGTTTAAGTTTGATAAAATTTACCTTTCAAGCCTCATCCATCTTTTCTTATGTCCTCCCTCTCTCTTGCCCATTTTCTCATTATATTACCTTCCCTTGGTTTCCTGCTTTTTCCCTTTTTTCCTTTCTTCTGTTCTTCTACTCTTCCATTTTTTAAAAAAAAATGCAACAAATATGTTTTGGTCACTTTGATCACACAATGTATTGCTCTGGATAATGAATTGAAGCATTTGTGCTTCAAAAATTCTAGTAATTCGGTTTTTTAAATACTTCAGAAATGTAGTAGGAATGAGTCAGCAAGAAAAAATACATTTTGGGAAAAATACACACTTGCATGAATATGAAAAGTTGTCTTGATGTTATGAAAACTGCTTAAGGATAAACAAGATATATAGGCTTACAGATTATTTCCAAATGCATTTTCAGCCTCTCATGATTATGATTTTTTTCATAAGGCTTTCATAAAAAATAAAATTTATGTGGCAATGAAATCATTTAACTACATGTAATAAGACATCTGTCCAGTTCAAATTTGGTTAGCGCCAAATATTATTAGAGTAATATTTTCTAAAGAAATTGACAATAAAAGAAACCTCATTACTTACTCATAACTTAGAGAAAGAAGGAACAGGGAAAAACAAGAATAAACAAAGCAATTTATTTTTGTGTGAATAAAAAAAGTTAGAATGTTACTGAAGAAGTCCATGTAGGAGAAATAGAGTGTGTGGAATTGTATTACATTTGATATAGAAAGAAAGGAGCAATATTAGAAATATTTAAAAGGTAAAAATGTCAGGAGGTACTATTTATAGGGTGACTTATATTTTTGTATTTACATGACTAGATGGATTGAACTATGAACTGAGATATAAAAGTAAAGAAATAGCCAGTTAAAGTATAGAGGGGAAAGCATAAAGTTGCATTTTAAAGTTATGGATTTATTGATTTTGATGAATATGTGTGATGCAGAGGTAAAGATAATGGCCACCAGGCAGATACATAGAACTGCCTGAAAGTCAACACAAGGATGAGGATCAGAGATACAGATTTGGAAGGAATCTGTTTGTATGTAAAGTTGAATGAGAAAAGCAAGAGTTACAGTAGGAAATGGAATCAGAGAAACTGGGATTGGAGTAGGGTTAATATTGAACCTGGGAAGAGGCAATTTATTTAAACTCTGAGAAGGAAAGTTTGGGTGTGAATGTATTTCAAGAAGTAGCTAAGAGAGGGTGGGATATTGAAAAAGATTGGAGCAAATCATCACAATTCTTTTGAATGAGTAGGGAAAGGGTTTTGCTATGGAATGTGATGGGAAAAAGACTGAGTGGGAGGGGGGTTAGAAATGTGAATATTTGAAATTGCTTTTGATAGGAATGGGATTAGTATCCAATCAAAGAAAATTAATTAATGAAAGATGTATACTCTAAATCTATAGGACCGTACAATCTGACCTATTGCGCAGTGTCCTCTGTTTTCAGCTTTGAACATGTTGAAATTTAAAAAGAGAGATAGTAATATTTGTCTAGTTTTATATTTGTGTTGATGTATAGACAGAAAGTGAAAAGAAATCAGAATCCATGTGAGATGCAAATGATCAACCTGTACAAGTAAAAAACCCAAACAAGCCAAAACTAAACACACACACATATACACACACAACCAACGAACAAATAACCAATAAAAAGTGTCGACTGAGAGATTAGAATAAAATTACAGTGATTCAGTTACTCAAAGCCCTTATTCGTCAATACAGATGAAAAATTTGAGTAAGAGTGTTACTGAGCTGTAAGATTCATTTATAATGAGCAGTAGAATATAGAGGTTAAATTACTGCAAGTAGAGCAATTCCACAGCTTACTTACTCCAAACAGTTTAAAAGAATGATTATATAATGTAGAGATGAATTATTTCTAGTTAAGAAACTGAACACTTTGAGATTCTATGGTGTTGAAGAGAATCTGAATTAATATTAAATTACTGTAGGACCATCATGTAGATAAATGGTAATTGATTAAGAGAACTTAGTTTACATGAGCACTTCTTCCTTATCTAGTAATGTTGACCTTCAAGATCTAGTAAGTCTGGAACACACCTGGGGCAGTGAGGAACCCCTGCTCTATTATTTCTAGCATAAGTAATTTCTGCAATAAAAATTCTTGAAGTTACGTTGACAATCTAGACTAATTCCCAATATGATCCTCTTTTCTCTTTGGAAGCATGAAGATGATAATACTTACCATATCAACTTCACAAGAGTTTTAAAGTCATGAGGATTATTATAATGAAGGTGTAAAGCAAATGTGATAAATCATATAACTGATGAAACTCAGAATTAATATTAGATTTTTTTTATTAATGCTGTTGCTGATGTTATTAGTATTCAGGGGGGCAGTTAGGAATGGTAGCATTATCTGAAGGTAATAATTGGATATTATGGAAAATTAATTGTTTCTTGATTGGTTGGTACAATTGATGACCCCCTGTAGGGTCTCTTGCTTTCCTTTTACAGGGCATGACTATACTTCTTAGGTTGATACTGAAAACTGAGCAATGAAACATCAGGAAAAATTCATTTACTAGGGAGTCATTTCAACTGTAGATTTTGTGGGAAAATAGAATGGGAAAATCTTGGAGTCACTTTTCCTTGGGATATTTTTATTAGTTTTGCCGTGTTTTGAGAAAAATAAAGGCAACTGTCATTCATTTTAGGACATGGAAAGAGGCTAAGATGGCCATGAGAGATCATAATTGAGCTCTAAGCAGCCTCTGAAACTAAACCCCTGCACACACATGCACACAAAAAATGCCTTTTTCTACTAGCCTCCTCAATACTCTTTCATACCCCAGACATGAATATCTAGGAGGTGATTTTACAGCTCTGGGGAGACCTCCTCAAATCTCAGAAGCTCCAGGGAGTAACTCTGCTGATTGATCTGTGAAACTCTCCATGGTGTGATAGGAGGAGGACTTTTGGAGCAGTGCAAGAAATAAAAGTCCTCATGTGGGTAGTGGCAATGGTTTTGTCAGGCAAGCTTCAGGCTGCTTAAGATCCTCTTCCAGCTAGGGATATTCTCAGCAACCAGGTAAGTTTTAGAGAAAAAAAAAAGTTGGCCTACTAACAGAGTATTTTAAGATTTTAAGATACTATCACTGAAGTTCTAATTATCTCCCAACCACTTCTTTCCTGTCCCCTTATCTTTCCTTTGTCCTTTATTCTCCAACCCAAACACTCCATGTCCTATGTTCTTGCTCTCTTTCTCATTCACATCATTAAGGGAAAGATGTGAAGACAACTTCTTTAAACTCAGAATGAATAGGTCACCTTTTTCTAAGAGGTGGATAAATATCTGATCCCATTATCTTAAAATGTAAGGAACACCTTCCCTACTCACTCCCTACTCAATGTAAGCAGAAGATAAATGTCACCTATAGAATACTGAATAACTGTTTCTATATTGTTTACACATTGTACTTTTAAAATTCCTTTCATTTAGAACCTTAGAATGATTGGAGTTTGGGAATTTTCCCCTTGATATGGCAGTTTGTGGCTCTACTGTCAGGTGAGGTATGGTTACCATTAAACTCTTCCTCAGGAGGGTTTTTCTTTCTATTTCCTCAGGTTCTCTCTGCCCATCATATATCCTGGTAATAATGAACAGTCAACCTCTGTTTTAAAGGCCAGTTCCAATCTTATTCTATCATCTACAAATATCCTAGATTGCCTAGAAACTTCCTAGTACTTAGAACAGATTCAAGTGTGTTTTGTGTTTGTTTGTTTGCTGCTACTTATATAATAGAGAAATTTTGTAGTTTTATTTCATTGTTCACCTGCTCTTACAATCTAGGATCTATAATGAGGCCATATAGCTTGTGGTAGCCTGGGCAGATGCAGAACACTTAGACAATCAGTTTTTCCATAAATTTTGCAGTATGGACAGCAGAGGGTCAGGGCTAGATGAAACTTTCAAAGGAAGAACTTGGTATCTAAAAGCCTAATCATCAGGAGGTAGACTTGAACTCCTCCTGTTTTCTAGATCCTGGGCAATATAGATACAGAATAAAATCTAAGGACCTGTATTAGGGAGTAAGGGTCTTTGGCCAAGAGATGCAGTTTTAACTTGGTCTTCTCTAATTGCACCCTTAAGCTCCCATTGCATTTAGCTGTAATTTTCCTCAACAAGGCTGTGCCTTTGTCCCTCTCTTTTTTTAAAAAAAAAAATTTAATGTTTATTTATTTTTGAGAGAAAGAGAGAGAGAGCGCAGGGGAGGGGCAGAGAGAGACAGACACAGAACCCTAAGCAGGCTCCAGGCTCTGAGCTGTCAGCACAGAGCCAGATGCAGGGCTTCTACCCATGAACTGTGAGATCCTGACCTGAGCTGAAGTTGGATGCTTAACCGACTGAGCCACCCAGGCACCCCTGCCTTTGTCCCTCTCTTACCTGCTTTGCTACTAATTAGGTGTTTGACTCAGGGCAAGTTATTTTCTTTTTCTGGGTTTCAGTTTCTTTATTAATAAAATGTGAAATAGATCAACTTTTACTTCTGCTGGTCTTTGGATCTCTGGTTTTCTTTTTATTCATTTTCTTTTCTCTTCTTCCCTCCCCCTACCTTATTTACCTTTTCACTCTCATTTGTCTACCTCTTAAACTTTTCTCTCATTTCTACTTTTTATTATAATCATTTGAAAAACATAAGCACTTTATTTCTCAAAAATCACTAAAAGAGGCAAAAACTAAAGTAATAGGAAAGAAATGTATGCTGACATCTAATAGGCCAGATATTTGAACCAACGGCTAGCTCTTTTTCATAAGAGTAATGGAAAGAAATGAATATTTCATAGAAAGACAGAAAATGTCGTGGCTAAGACTGGGGAAATATGAATCAGAAATCTTTCAAAGAGGATCTTTTGGGAAATGTCAAAAAAAAGGTAATAATATGGTTTTTGATTCATCATGAGCATGGGTCATCCAGAAATGTATACGTAGCCTAGAGGTGAGATATTCAATAATTGAATAAAAGAGGATAAATTATTCAAAAATTACAAGATATACAAAGTAAATGTGATTCTTTGCTGATAGAGGAGAACCTATTAGTTTTCACTTCCACTAACTGTAAAAAACTCTGACCAAAAAACTCAAAACAAACAGAACAAAAAATGGAAGGAAACAAATGAAAAACTCAGTGTCAGTAAAGAAAACATATGAAGAAAGGAACTTTTTATTCCAAGTAATCATAATAAAAAGCACACACATCATGCTTTCTAATGTCTCTACATTTTTACATTTTTAATACTTACACTGCCCCTATGGGGTAGGTACTATGATTGCCACATGTTACACATACAGGACTGTATGTTGAGAAGCAGAGGAACTGGAATCTGAATCCAAGATGTGCCAGTCCAGAGTCCACGTTCTTGACACTACATTGCCTCATAGTCAACTTGATCCCAATCAACTGATGAAGGCAACTGAGGAGTGTCTTAAGCATGAGAGCCTCTCAGAGAGTGTGTTCTACATCTAGCTAGCATTCATGTCTGAAGTCAAATGTCCCATCAGGGGGTCCTGTGGCATAAATATAGTTATTGATTCTAGCAACATAAGGGTGTCTCCCAGATGTCTATTAAGGCCTCTGTAAAGACTCAGAGTGTTACATGTGTTATGCATGATCACTGTGCCTTAGCAATAGGTCATTATCAGATGATCCCAATCCTGAAAAAGGCTTCAAGTGAACCCTGAGGGTCTCACTTCCTTTTAGACAAAGAGAGTTATGCTAAAAAAAAAAAAAAAAAGAAAAAAAAGAAATACTGTTGTTGCTTTCCTAAGTATGATTTAGTACCCATTTGACTAAGATTTTACCAGATTGGAGATGATAATACATTTCATTTTCTGTAATGGTAGGTGGCTGCCTGAGGTTCCTGGGTTGAGAATGATTCTGAGGCCACATCCAGGTTCAGGGTAAATGAAGGAGTGTTGTGCTCAAATAGAAGCATAGACATGTACACTGGGTATTTCCATCCCTATCCTAGATACAAGGTCCATTTCCTTCATGGGAGATCTTGGCAGAAGGAGTATGATGGGTAGGGATAACATCCTTTATGGGGAATCAAATAATTCATATTTTGTATTGGTTCTGTCTTAGTTATTATGTCCTTAACCTTGCTCAACTGCTTGTAATATATTGGTTAGAAAGAGGGAAGAAAGGACAGGAGAGGAAGGACATTTTACCTAATGCACTAGCATTACAGTGTGTGCTTCAAACTGAATGTGACTTATTTGTAGTTGGGTGAGTCTTTTTCTCCTGGGCCAGGAGATGCTTTCTCAACAGGATATATGGAGCAGTAGTAATTTCAGGGGTTCATTTCTCTCTTATACCCTCCTTACTAATGTGAAAATAACATTGTTTCACTCTAAGGAAAGTCAGATTCTACTATATTATTAATCCCTGTCACTGTATTTTTAGGAGGTCACCCATCAGGATCCTGCAAGCTCTCTCCTCATGCCTGTGTCACACTGGCTTCATGGCAGATAATAACCACTCTCACTTCCAACACCCTTACTTTGTCTTAACGGGAATTCCAGGGCTTGAACAAAAGTATTACTGGATAGCATTCCCACTGGGTGCTATATATGTCATTGCCCTCTTTGGCAATGGTGTTATCATCTCTACCATCAAGTCTGAATCATCCCTGCATATCCCCATGTACTATTTTCTCTGCATGTTGGCACTGGCAGACATGGGACTTACCCTCTGTACTCTGCCCTCTATGCTAGGCATATTCTGGTTTAACTATAAGTCCATTGCCTTTGATTCCTGCCTTGTTCAGATGTACTTCATTCACACCTTCTCAGCCATTGAATCTGGTGTACTTGTGGCCATGGCCTTTGATCGGGTTGTAGCCATCTGGAACCCCCTCAGGTATGAGACCATCATAACCAATGGTGTGGTCTGCAGAGCTGGGACAGTCATCTTGACAAGGGCAGTCTGTGTGGTCTTCCCTCTGCCTTTCCTCATCAAGCGACTTCCCTTCTACCACTCCAACATCCTCTCCCACTCCTTCTGCCTTCACCAAGATGTCATGCGCCTTGCCTGTGCCAGCACTCGTATCAACAGTCTCTATGGCCTTATTGCTGTCATCTTCACCAAGGGTTCTGACTCCCTCTCTATCCTCCTCTCCTATGTGTTCATACTCCGAGTGGTAATGGCCATTGCCTCAGGGGAGGGCCGGCTGAAAGCACTCAACACCTGTGTTTCACATATCTGTGCTGTACTCATCTTCTATGTTCCACTCATTGGGCTGTCTGTCATCCATCGTTTTGGAAAGCATCTTTCACCACTGACTCATGTCCTCATGGCTAATGCCTACCTTCTTGTACCCCCTGTGCTAAACCCTATAGTCTATACCGTGAAGACCAAGGAGATGAGAAAGAAAATAATTCAAATATTTGTTCAAACCAAGATCACTGCAGAGGGTTAGGGTCAACCAGTTTGAAAGAAGAAGAATCTATTCTGTAAAGGCTCAATTATGACTATGAGAAATAAAGGTTTATATTTTTCATGTTTTCTGTGTGATTTGAATTGGGCAAAGAGGGATTTCCCTGCACTCAAGGTATACTTTCCTTTTCCTGTGCCAAATTGTTCTTTGCCTAGTATAGAAAGAGTGACATCTTTAGGAACTGTTCAATGTACTGTCCTATAGCCCTGTATTTATGAGTTGGCATATAATAGCTAAACGTAGGGCATATTATTAATTCCGTTTTTAAATAACTGTTTTGAACACAAATAGGTCATGAGTTTAATGCCATTTAAATTGAAGCTTGCCAAATCAATTTCACATTCTAACTCAAGAATTAAGAAAGGTCTCCATTAGTTTAAAAGGGGAGAAATGAACTATACTCATTAAATAATAAGAGAACACCTGGGGATAATACATTATTAAAATAAAATATGAATCAGAAAATTGATCAAATTTTAGGATTAAGGTTATGAATGTAGGGGTGCCTGGGTGGCTCAGTCGGTTAAATGTTGATCTCAGCTCATGTCATGAGCTCATGGTTCATGGGGTCAAGCTCTGCATTGGGCTCTGTTCTGGCAGTGTGGAGAATGCTTGGGATTCTCTCCCTCCCTCTCTCTCTGTCCCTTCCCTTCTCACAGATACACACACTCTCTCTCTCAAAATGAGTAAATAAACTAAGAAAAAAAAAAGAATATAAATGTATACAGTTGATCAGGGGCCAACTATGTTGCATAACTTGAGATCAAAAGATTAAGAGTGAGGTTTTGCTTTTCCACGTGTGACACTCCTTATTTTCTTACCTTGGCATCTAGTGTTGTTATGAAAGTAAGTTTAATCATATGAGTACAATTTGTAAACTATGAGATTCTATGCGATTATAAGGAGTGTTCAAGAATATCAAATGTAAGAGAATAAGAGAACTTGTATTTGTAGACTATCCACTAAGCAAAAGACACAGTGCCAGAGCCTTTTACATGTTATTTTATTTGGTAATTATGGCATCTCTGTGAGGGAGAGTGTTATAGACTATTAACTATATGTGATGAGGCAAATACAGGAAGTGAGAAATTTGAAATTTTTTACAGCAGTTTGACTGCAGTGACACCAAAGCACACAATTTTCTATACAATACAATAAAATTGTGTGGATGCCACTTTTTTTCCTGGTCTGAGTAGATGGGGTGTGGGGTTTTTCAGGAAGACAAACGGGGTGCAGTTTGAGCCATAGGGCACGATTGTGGTTTCTGGTGTGATGAGGGGAGTTAAGTGCAGGTCCATTTGGAGAGGCAGGGAGAGGATGGGCTGAGATGAACTGAATTAAAAAGGGGGGGGGTGGAGGATCCTGGGTGGCTCAGTCAGTTGAGAAACTGATTCTTGATTTCCACTCAGGTCTTGATCCCAGGATTGTGGGATCAATCCCCTGTGTTGGGCTCTGTGCTGAGTGTGGAGGAGTTGCTTATCTGTTGTATTTTAAGATTGTTTTGAAATGCTAATTTTTTAAATGAGAAAAGGAAATCTTGAAGAGAATAAATCTGGGTGAGAGATTATGTTCTATTATCTTTCCATATCAGGGACCTCTGTGGCCCAGTCTCCACACTGTTGTTACAGTGAACTAGATCTCTAATTCACATTTTTGGAAAGTAATGTAGGTGTTTATTGTAGGTTTCTTTAAAAAAAGTGATGAAGGGAGTTTGCAGAGCAAAAGGCATAACAATACTTCATGAAATACTCTTTGAGCATTTTTCTCTGTCTTCTCATGGAGGCTGCTAATAGTCTGTTTTTCTGTTCTGTCTTCACGTGGTCCTCTCATGAAACTTAGCTTCCTGCTCACTTCCTCCTTCCCAGCCAGGTGCAGCTGTCCTGAAGTGTAAGTATACGAGAAGGAAAAGTTTTGTTCCCACACTGAGAATTAAACAAGTTGTTTTCAGAATGTGTGCACGCCAGAGGAACTTAAGTCTTTGTGTTTCTGTCAACGTGGCCATGTACAACATGGCTTTTATTTGTTTTGTTGTTTTGAGGATATAATCTTGTTGTTTTGTATGTATGGTTACTAGTCATAAGCTAATTTAATTTTCATTTGATTTTTAAATTTATAGCATGCTATTTCTGTTCAATGGTTCATGTCTGAAGGTAGACTTGAATTGTGCCCTAAGTATTAACAGGTGATGACTGATGAACATGTGGCATTTTGTGGCTGTGACAAATTGGCCACTCTATGAAATAAACCAAGAGATGAATCTAGCAGCCTAGGTTTTTATGTGAACATTCCCATATCTAGGATATATAAATCTGTTTTCCCCAAATTGTTTTCAACAGACATACTCCATCTGATAAATCCTTCCTTAACAAGTAGTAAATTCAGTCATGTATCAAATTAAATTTTCCTAAACATCTTATTTTAAGACATAGTTAAACATGTAGTTTGACATATTATTCCTGTGCTGTTGTCTTCCTACTTAGAGAGGTTCTCTCCTCATTCCATTCCATAATTCTGACCAAAAAAAAAAAAATGTATCTTACATTTGCAAGAGGACCAAACAATACTGATTACCATGGGTGTGGATGACACAGGCAAATCAATGAATCAAGGACTGAGTTTCTGAATATGTTTCAGTATGTTTTTGAATGTTGTATAAATGAAGCATGTTTATACCTTTAAAGAAAGAACTAGAAAGTGATTACTGTAGGGAAGAGCAAGGGTTAAATAAAGCTTGTGTGGTAATTGAAGTATATAAAAAATTCCACATAGAGATAATGCAAGGGCAATTACAAATGAAAAATTAGATCATGAAGGAGAAAAGAAGGGGAGAGATCCATTGGGCTATATTTTAATGTGTATTTATTTTTGAGAGAGAGAGAGAGAGAGAAAGAGAGAGAGAGAGAGCAGGAAAGGGGGCATAGAAAGAGAGACACAGAATCCAAAGCAGGCAGCATGGAGCCTGACATAGGGCTCTAACTCACAGACCATGAGATCATGATCTGAGCTGAAGTCGGACGCTTAAACAACTGAGCCACTGAGGCACCATTACCTATGGCCATTGGGCTATATTTTAAAGCCATTACCATGAATGGCATTTTGGCAGAAGAGAGTTACTGAGGTAGCAGAGTGACAAGGGGGAAACTTTGAGAAATACCCACATCCTGTGGGAAAGGAAGAAGTAAAGGCAGGTGACAAAAGAAGGTAGAAGAAGTAGATGTAATAGAGTGCCATGAAATCAGCAAAGAAAAGGGGACTGCAAATATTTGTAATTTGCCCAAATAAATTAAGCTGAAGGAGGATTGAGAGGATAATACTTGGTTTGTTAATTACAAAGAGATCTGAGCCATGCAAAACATAGCTATCATATATTAATGGAGACAAAAGCCAGACTGCAGAAGCCACAGGAGGGACTGCACAGTAAAGATGTGGAGTATGTGTATAGATTGCTGCTAAAGAATTTAGACTTTTGATCTTGCTACCTCATGGCCCCACCAGAGAATCAGAGAATAATGGTGTGCAAAGGGCACTTTCAGCTCATTTCCTCTGTCACTACAGTATGTGAGCACTGTGAAGATATCCCCTGGTGGTTGTCTTTTATCCTTAGTCTAGAGTGGTAGTTTTCAAGATTTTAGTTATGTATCTATATAGGAAAAAAAGGGCACTCCCCAATATGTTTATATTTTATATTCATTTATTCAAAAATTGTATATGGTAACACATTAAGAAAAATAAACATTTTTGAAGGCTGAGATAAACTTAAATACAAATAAAATTCTATTTTTTCTCTTTGTAGGCCAACTGATTTTAATGTGTCCTTTTTGGGACTCATGTTTTCCATTTAGATAGCATCAATATTTCTGCAGCCACCAACCATTTCAAGTAACTGCCACTATTAACTTTCATCCTGGCAGTTGAACTTCTTCTTAAGGTTTTGACAATATTGATTCCTAGTTTATCTACCATGCATCTGTGTCTTAGGTTTGCTTCCTCCCCATGGAATTTGCCTGCCAGCCTAGGAAACCCCGAGATATGGATCAAGTCTCAATTCATAGGCTTTAAAATTTACATCTAAATTTTAATCTCATTCTGACACTTAGAAACTGTTTAACAAGCAAGTTCCTTAACTGCTCTAAATCTTATTTCTCCCAGGTGTCAAATATTGCTCACACCAAATCTGAAAGATTGTTGGGAGGATATTAATTAAGATATATAAAGACAGATAGCATTATTTATTAGTATTCATAAATTAAATGTGATGTTGTAATGTAATAACCTACTTGGCTTGTAATGGTATATGTATTTCCTTGCAGAGAAATATGCCAGGGATTGAGCAGCAAATTGGTGAATATATCTCCATGGTCTAGCATTATGAATGGCATTTCATTAGGGCTAAATGCATATTTATTGAATGAACAAATAATTATCCTAGCAATTTCATTGTGTAATGATTAATAAAATACTTAAAACAGGTATTAGCATCAATGCAAAGGCACATTGCATTTGACATACTCATCCTCACACATGCGTTCACTGCTTTCTTAAACTTCTTCCCAGTGCTGAAAGTTTTCACTTGTCCTCATAAAAAGCCCAGGAGTAATTTTAGTTGGATCATCGAGTACACAGTAAAGTAGTCTTCACTCATACTGTGTCAAAAGAGTAAAGGTAGAACGTCTATTATTCTACTAAGCATGTGGCAGAAAACTAAGACTATTATAACTCTGTAAAGAAGTGATATTCCCTAAAAGAAAAGGTGTAGGGGCACCTAGATGGCTCAATCGGTTAAGCGGCCAACTCTTGGTTTTGGCTCAGGTCGTGATCTCACTGTTTGTGAATTCCAGCCCTGCATCAGACTCTGCTCAAGAAGCGCAGAGCCTTCTTGGGATTGTCCCTCTTTCTCTCTCTCTGCCCCTCCCCTGCTCATGCATGTGCACATGCTCTCTTTCTCTCTCAAAATAAATAAATAAATAAATAAATAAACTTTTAAAAAAAAGGTGTAAATCAAGTAACCACAGATGTGTCTGTTTTAATTTGATCATAGGTACTCTTCACTCAATAAATACCAAAACATAAATGCTATTTTATTCTGTGACAGTTTTCTTTGTTCTTTTGTTAAGAAAAACAAAACAAAACAAAACAATATCTCAGAGGTCCAACCCTTCAGTAGTGCTGTTGTGCTTCTAGAATTCTTCTTTATGTAATCATTATTTAATTGATGATTAAAGAAAGAATGCTACTTCATCTTATATGAGTAAATGCTCATAAGTGCTATCTAGATACACAGGTAATAATTTATACCATTACTGATGCTCATCTCCCAGTTTCAAAGAAGAAAAATTATGATGTTAATTAAATTAGATTTTGTATGTGACACCAGATTTCAAAATGGAGTGCATACAGGACAAGAATGACCCATGTTATTTCGTCACCCACGATCCTTGCCCACCCTTGAATTTCACTAGATGTGCATAATCTGACTGCATTGGAACTGCTGAAATGGCCACACCTTATACTTGACTCCACTTCCCTAGGCCCTGTCTTTTCTCCCCTGGAACATGTGTAAGATCCGCCTTCGTATCTGCTTAGTCTTCACACTATAGACAATGGGGTTTAGTACAGGGGGGAGTAACAGATAGATATTGGCCATGAGTGTGTGTACTACTGGTGATAGATGCTTCCCAAATCTGTGGATCATGGTGACACCAATGAGAGGAACATAGAAGAGGAGCACAGCACAGATGTGAGAAAGGCAGGTGTTGAGGGCTTTGACCCTTTCAGTTCTGGAAGCAATGCCCAGCACAGTCTTCAGGATGAGCATGTAAGAAAAGAGAATGATGAGGGCATCCAGCCCCAATGTGAAGATGACTATGATGAGGCCATAGAGACTGTTGATGCGGGTGCTGGCACAGGCTAGCCGCATTGCATCTTGGTGGAGACAGTATGAATGAGACAAGACGTTGGAACGGCAAAAAGGTAGCCGCTTTATAAGGAATGGCACAGGCAAAACCACACAGACTGCCCGGATGAGGACAGCTATTCCGATCTTTCCAATGATGTCATGGGTGAGGATGGAAGCATAGTGTAATGGGTCTCGGATGGCCACAAAACGGTCAAAGGCCATGGACACTAATACTCCTGATTCTACCACTCCAAATCCGTGGATGAAAAACATCTGTGTAATGCATGCATCAAAGGGAATCTCAGGGGCATTAAACCAGAAGATGCTGAGCATGGAGGGTGAGGTGGACATGGAGAGACTAACATCGGTGACAGCCAAGATAGAGAGGAAGTAGTACATAGGCTCATGGAGACTCTCATCTACCTTGATGACAGCTAAGATGGTTCCATTTCCCAGGAAAGTTAGTGTGTAGAGAAATCCCAAGGGAAAGGCCATCCATGGGTTTTTATCTGACATCCCAGGGATACCTGTCAAAATGAAACTGTGGTGGTTGGCATGTGATGCAGTTGAATTCATTGTCATGGTCTCACTGTTGGGGGAGGCTGGACTCTGCCACTTAGCTTGCAGCTCCTAACTTGAAAATATATTTTCATAGAAGACAGGTAAATGGCTTTATAAATAGAGAAGAAGAACAATAGAGGAGGCAGTTATGTTAAAAACAGCATCTAGGAGGTTTTTGTATCACTGTGTCCTTTTGCTTCCTAGACAATCACATGAAATGAAGCAGCAGCACCCAAGGGCTTGATAGTGTAGAGCATTTTTCTAAATAATAATAATAAAAAAACCCACTATAAAGTCACAACACCACTACCACACAAACACCTACCCACAGCTCCACTGCCATCACAAACCCACATTCACACAAACACATACAGTCTCATACATACACATATGTGTGTGTGTTCTTCCACATGTTTAGGCATTTACTTCACTGTATTTATGATGGCCTACATTTGTAAATGGAAGCATTAGTGGATAAAACTGTTAAAATTAATATTTAACCTTCACAAATTTTAACAATTTATAATTTTCCATAATCTCATTTTAAACCAGCTGGGAATAAAGGTGCCCGAGAAACAACCACACATAGGATATGAGAGTTGCCAGTTACAAAATTTTTATTTTGAGAATCTCCTAACATACCAGAAACTTGGGGTCATTCTTAAAACTTCTTCTTTCATCAAACCAACATTTAACCAACTTCACACTTGCTTCAGAACATATGAAATAAGTATTCTTTTTCTGTCTTTTGTACAGTCAATAAATAAGATAACCCATTTCTCCCGGACTTCCCAACAGACCATCCTCCATCTACTAGTGCCTCTGCCAACAATTATTCATTCTGAAGTCTGAACAAACTTTTTGGATTTGGGATATGATTTTATTCATCACCAGCAAAAGCTCCTTTAAGGGCTTCTATTGTACCTAGAACAGAGTCTCAAATATTTATCTTAAAAAATTTTTTTATGTGTACTTATTTTTGAAAGAGAGAGAGAGAGACAGGCAGAGAGAGACACAGAGAGAGAGATAGAGAGCAGAGGAGGGGCTGATAGAGGGAGACACAGCATGTGAGACAGGCTCCAGGCTCTGAGCTGTCAACACAGAGCCAGATGTGGGCCCAAACCACGATGACCTGAGCCGAAGTTGGACACTCAACCAACTAAGCTACTCAGGCACCCCTCAAATCTTTATCTTAGCCCTCCAGATACAGCAGGATTCAGCTCCTATGCCTATCATCTGCTCCCACACCAACTTACATTATTTCTCTCCCCTTTGGTCTCTTTAATCCAGCCAAATTTTCAGTGTTTCAGTTCCTGGATCTGAGTGAGATACTTCCTGATACAGGATTTCCACATCTGTTCTTCCCTGTTCTTTATGCCTCTCTCTACCTCCCATACAACTCTTCTTTGCCGAGTCAAAGCCTATATATCCATTCCAAGTAAGCCTTTTCCAAATGCTCATAGTGGTTAAGATTTCTTAGTATGCTGTTTTCATATTCTGGGCATGTCCTTATCATAAGTGAGTACAGCTAAATATTGTATGATTATTTGTTTCATGTCCCTCTCTCCTGCTAGAAGTTAAACTTCCTGAAGGAAGGAATATTTATATGTTCATCACTTAATAAAACACATGTTAAGCATATATTAGTGTTTCCAAATGTGTGAAATGAAGGAATTAAATAATAAATTAATTAATGTGAATGATTGAATGTCATTATTTTTTTCAGAAGTCTTACAAATCCTCAAACTCCTCCCTGATCTTCTATATGTAGGTTGGGAATCATTAACCAAGAAAAGCATCTCTTTTTCTAAAATGGAACAGATAAAAAAACTTAAATGAGGAGACTTTGAAAGATATCATAGTGTCTTTATTCTCACCTAGGTGCCTGATATGGGAAAGGAGAAAGAAAAATCTCAAAAGCCAACAAGGTGACCAGTCAGGTAGGCTTCTCTACTCCATCTGCTTCCTGTTCTTCTGCTGTGAGGTGAGGAATTACTGTTTTGGAGACAGCACTATGAAGAAGTTACTTTGCAGAATCTGATCTCTTAGACACAGAGGAATCATCAAGAGACAGTGTAGTCCACTTACAAAGGTTGTGTTATGTGTTGCAAACAGAATCTGGATTCAGAATCTACAACACATAACACATAGTTGGGATTTATCTCTCCCAATAAATCACTATGCTCAAATTTAAACAAAACACTTTGTGGTGTCTGTCTAACCCTTTGGCTGCTCCCTGAAGAAGGGCTTTTTATACTTTACATGGTAAGTGAGAGTCCTTCACTTGTGTGGGCCTGCTGATGCAAGCAATTCTGATGGCTTTCATTTGGGAAGAATCAGTTGGCTCATTCCTGCTGGATGCTTTACGTGGAAAGACTTGAAAAATCTTTAATATTCTTGAAATCCCCAGGACCTATGGAAGCACTGTTGTTCTATGGAAATGGTGATTCTTGTTTTCACAGATTCTTGTTTCTAATGCTTTTGACTGTTTTTCTTTATCCAAATGTGTTTTACCTCATCTTATTTCCCCCTCATTCCTATCTCTATTCTTTCCCTTTTACATTATCTCTAAATGTTCAGCCCCCTGTTTTTCTACCTCCCAGTTCAATTCATATACTCTTCCATCCAGTCTTTATTTCATTCTTCCCCATGAACTAGGCTCTCCCCTATAGTACATATAGTCCTTAATACCCACACATACACATATTTTCTTCCATCTTTTCTTGTCTAGACTCTTGTCATCTGCTCTTATCATTTCCCTTGCTAGAATTTCTATGAGGATTTAGTGAAATAATGTATGTAAATAATTCCACACAGCACTCACTATGTAGAGGACATGTAAAAACTATTTTAAGATTAATTTAGTACCTGTATCAATCTCTATGCTCCAGTTCAGAATTGATTTGGCTTCTTTCCTTTCCTGAGATTAGCAAACAGGACACTTATGAAGACTTCTCAAACCTCTGGTGGTTTTTGGAGCCATCACGACTCTATAACAATTTCACAACTCCTCTGTAAACATCCCAGAGGAGTGTTGTTAGCCTCTAGGCTATTCCATCATGATTCCCCTAAGGAGTCCGAACCCATCTGTCAAACTGTCCTTTGTTTTGCCAAAAAAATTTAAATTTTTCTTCATTTTATTTTCACTCTGTCAGCCAAGTTTGAAGAAGGATCCACTTCTCCCTTACACACATATGTGCACTTATGATATATATATGTATACATATATGTACATATATGTACTATGTAATATTACATATATACTATATACATATATACATATATACTATATACATATATACTATATGTATATATATACATATATACTATATACATATATACATATATAGTATATATGTAATAATACATATATATGTATATATATACACACACACACACACACACACACACATACACACATACACACATATATATAAAGATTTGTCTCATGTTGAATCACTAAATAAGTTCTAGGATTCCAGCCAAATGTTGGTCCAGGTCTCTGACTCCAAAACCAGTCTCAGTCTCAGTGATGACATAGTGTTGTGATTTACCCTGAAATAGAGCTGGGATTTACTGTTGTTTTGGATTGGAGAGAAGGTTTGGTTGGACTCTCCATCAGGAACACCAAGAACAAAGTTTTCCGAATTTGTTGCAGTCTCCGATTTCCTGGGCTATTAGTTCAATCTATCATATATAATTTCTTTCATTTATTTTAATTATTTTTTCTGTAATTTTTTTCATCAGTGAGGTAATTCTTAAAGTTACAGAAATAGCTCATTCATTGTTCCATCAGTATGTGCCCTTGTGTTGTCAGTCCTTCAAGTGTCCACAGGCCCTACCCACCACCTCTTCATGCTCCTTCTCATCTCATTATTTTCCTTCAGAAGCATAGTTACATTATAAAAGCAGAAAACAAAAGCCAGATATAAATAATTCTTATGATGATGCTTTTTATTGGCACATTAGAGAATGTATTGTAGAAGTCTATGTATTTTAAATTTCTAAACTAATTTCTTTTCCAGTGTGTATTACAACCTATAAAAGACCACCTATTCAACTAGTGCTTTATAATAAGTGTGTCTGTATATTTTTACAAAGAGTTTGTGATTATGTTTAGGAATCTATGATTATTTGTATATTTATAGTTTTATATAATCCTACATGTGAGGTGTGTGTGTGTGTGTGTAATTTCTATAGACAAGTTTTTATTCTTTTTCAACTGTCTTTAAGTACCCCAAATCATTAAGGGTAAGGAGTTAAAAGACAAAGTCTTTGCCCTTAAGGAGTTTCAAGTTTATGAGAGTGTTTAATGCTCCCCAGTCTCTTTGAAGTACTGTTAGAGACAGCAATACACACACACACAAAGTATTTGATACAAACTGTCTGAGGCTTTCAGCTGGTGGTTTGGACTATTCTGAGGATATAATGACTTGCCTCAGTCATATAGCTACAGAAACCAATGCTACCTGTAGCCTAACCTCTTCCAGGAAGACTCCCAGATTATCCTAACAATCAATTTCCTATTGTCTGGAGCTCTATTTTATCAAGGATCTGCTTCTCCAGACACAAAATGGCACAGTTTAGCAGAAAGAGTAGTCTGTGAAGTATGATATACAAGTTTTAATTTTACTTGAAACCAGTTTTAATTTTTCATCTGTTTTATCCTAGAGAAAGTCATTAGACCTCCTTTTCATTCAACATTTCCTTGTCCTATATTATAACACTTCTCCTGGTTAAGCCTAGCTATTCCCTCACCTTTCCATCTGTATTTGTACAGCCCAAAGTGCTAGAAGAAATCTTACAACCATGTTGACTCATTACCAAATAGCTCACACACTCTGTGCTTTCAAACAATCGTACTTAGTGACTCTTCTCCCATTCCCTTACATCTTACCCAAATCTTTATTCTTTGTTGCTAACTTCACTTCCTACTTCATTGAGAAAAATGAAACAATCAGAAAACAATATCCAGTGCCCTAAATTACATTTATTCACCTAAGAGATTCAAATATATGCTGATTTCTTGGTTACCTTATGTAAATTAGATGAAATATGCATAATCCTTTCTAAAACCAATTCTTCCAGGGGCCCCTGGGTGGCTCTGTGGGTTACACATCTGACTTCCACGCAGGTTGTGATCTCACAGTTTATGGGTCTGAGACCCATGTCAGACTTTACACTGACAGAAAAATGGAGCCTGCTTCAGATTCTCTGTCTCCCTCTCTCTCTGTTTCTCCCATGCACTCTCCCTCCCTCTCTCTCTCAAAAATGAATAAACCTTAAAACACACACACACACACACAATTCTTTCAAATTTGCACTAAATCCTTTCCTGTGTCTACCCATGAACATCAGTTCAGCAGTTTTTTGTTTATTTGTTTGTTTTACCACTCTTCCTTACCATAATGTCTTTACCCTCTTGATTATCTGTATGAGCATCAACATGAAGTCATGTTTTCTGTCAGAAAAAGATGTTTCAGCCAATAGTAGTCTCAGTTTGCTATTCCTTTTAATGTAAAACACTCTAAAGCAGGAAAAATGTTGTCAGGAAAAGAGGAATTTCTGCCTACTTCATATGATGTATGAGGCACTTCCTCTCTGGATAAATTATTTAAAAAAATATAACAACAGAAACATTTTCAGAATCTGGGATTTGACTAAAGCCATGCAATAAATTTAGAAACACTCATTTATACTGGAAAAACTTTTACAGCTTCAGGTAAGGACACCATTCTCTCACCACTGACCTTTTTTTTTTTTTTTTTTTTAAGTAGTTTTACCTGGTTCTAGTTGGCTTTTTAAAATTTTTTTTTTCAACGTTTATTTATTTTTGGGACAGAGAGAGACAGAGCATGAACGGGGGAGGGGCAGAGAGAGAGGGAGACACAGAATCAGAAGCAGGCTCCAGGCTCTGAGCCATCAGCCCAGAGCCCGACGCGGGGCTCGAACTCCGGACCGCGAGATCGTGACCTGGCTAAAGTCAGACGCCTAACCGACTGCACCACCCAGGCGCCCCATAGTTGGCTTTTTAAAAAATGAACAGCTGTGCTGCCGGAGTGCAGGCTCAACTTGAACTGGAAGGAAAAAAAAACAACAAAGGCTGTGTTAAACTAGGCAAAATTAGTAAAAAATAAACACAATTTTGGTCATTTGAGTTTGTAAGTAGGGCACCAGAAAGAAATTTAACAGGGAGAATCTGGAAATAACAGTCATGGAAGCATTAAATAAGCTTTGTATGCACCCCTGGCTTTCTGAGAAACTACAACCATGTTGGGGAAACTCAAGAGAACCTGCTAGAAAGTCAAAGCAAAGAGGTATTTGAAAACTAGTTGAATATTAAGTATGCTTCCCAAATAACATGCAGATCAATCAGCAAAGTGTTTTTGGCTTAAGGTTTATTGGTGTGTCACCAAGATGTGCAGACACATGAGCAACTCCTAATAAGCCAGGCTAAAAATGAAATAAAAATAAAAATAATATGAGAAGACACAACAGTGGCTGCACTTCGCAAAAGAGATTTATTGTGGGAATATAGATGTCACAGTTTAAATTCACACAAGTTACTAAAAATGAACAAAAAGAAAAAATAACATAAACATAGCAACCCTTTGAAAAACAATTACAAATGTGGGATGTCTATGCTATAATTTTTAAGATCCTGAGGTCTTAAAGAAAACAATCTGAGACTTTCAAAGAAACAGGAAAGCATGAACCATAATTAAGAAAAAATCAATCAGGGGCGCCTGGGTGGCGCAGTCGGTTAGGCGTCCGACTTCAGCCAGGTCACGATCTCGCGGTCCGTGAGTTCGAGCCCCGCGTCGGGCTCTGGGCTGATGGCTCAGAGCCTGGAGCCTGTTTCCGATTCTGTGTCTCCCTCTCTCTCTGCCCCTCCCCCGTTCATGCTCTGTCTCTCTCTGTCCCAAAAATAAATAAATGTTGAAAAAAAAAAAAATTAAAAAAAAAAAAAAAAGAAAAAATCAATCAATATAATCTGACTCTTAAAGCACACATGTATTGGTTTTAGCAGACAAATAACTCAAAGAATCATGATTCAAATAATTAAAGAAAATTATGTTCAAGTAGTTAAAGGAAATGTAATGGTAGTGATTTAATGAATAGGGAAAGTCCATAGAGAAATCGAAACTATAAGACAAATAAAAGAATTAAAAAAATATAATAAACTGAAATTTTTAAAAATCACTTCATGGACTCAGCAGATTTGAGAAAAGAGAAGGAAAAATCTGTGAACTTGAAGACAAATAGAAAAGTCTCAAGTTCAAATAATATAGAGAAACATATTGAATAAAAATGAACAGAGTCTCAAATATTTGTGGGGCAATATCAGCATGCCAACATATGTTTATTGGTAGGTCCAGAAGAAGAAAGCAAAGTAACAGAATCAATAACTGAAGATATCATGGTAAAAAATTTATATATTTAGCAACAATAACAAATAGTACATGTGTCCAAGAAGCTCAATCTTAACTGTGATAAATGCAAAGATATTAACGCATAGAAACATCATAACCAAATTGCCCATAGCCCAAGACTGATAATAGCAAAAAGAAAATGACTAATCAAGTTAAAGAGTAAAAAACATTGAAATAATTCCTGACTTTTTATCAGTAGAAAAAATAAAATGGAGGCTGAAAAGCAGTGGAATGGCATATTAAAAGTTCTTAAAGAAAAAAAGCAGTCAAACATTAAAACAGCACAATAAAAATCTTTAACATGAAAGAACACAACAAAGGAGAAAAGGAAGAACCAAAAAAGGCTGGAACATATAAAAAATATCAACAATACATATATAAATCCAACCAAATCAATAGTTACATTAAGTTTGAATCAACTATAAACTCCAGTCAAAAAGCAGAGATTATCAGACAGATAAAAAAGAAAAATCCAAGTATGTGCTACCCACAGCAGCATAACTTAGAGTCAAAGATACAAATAAGTTGGAAGTAAAGGTTGGAAAAAGTTTCACCATGAAAACCATATTCATAACAAAGCTGGAACGTTTACACTACCAGACAAAATAGACCTTAATACAAGAAATATTACTAGAGGCAAAGAGAGATATTTAAAGGTATGAACACATGCTGAACTTACAGTAATTATAAATGTCTGTGCACCTAAAACCTAGCCACAAATATACATGAAATTAAAAAATGAGAGAATTGAAAATAAAAATAGGCTATTCAACAATTATAGTTGGGAATTTTAATAATTCTGTATCAGTAATGGATAGAACAACTAAACAGAAAATCAGTAAAGACATAAAAGATTTAAAAGACATTATCAACTAACTTGTCATAACTGATGTATCTATCTATCTATCTATCATCTATCTATCTATCTATGTATTGATCTGTTATGGAAAGTTGGCATATATATATCTATATATCTCTATTTACATATATCTATTCACTCCACTTAACAGTAGCATAACACTAAGCCTTCAAAAACACATACAACATTCTCAAGGAGAGACCATATACAAGGCCATAAAACAAGTCAAAATAAGTTTAGAATAATTAAAATCATATGTAGAATATTTTTCGGTCACAACAGAATCAGATTAGAAATTAAAAAAAGAAAGAAAGATATCTGTACCTTATCCCAAGTTATGGAAATTAAACCACACACTTCTAAATAAACCATGGGACAAAGAAGAAATAAAAAGCACAATTATAAAATATTTTAAATTGAGTTAAATTAAAAATAATGTGTCAGAAGATGGCAGCGTAGTAGGACGCTGGGCTCACCGTGTCCTGCTGATCACTTAGATTCCACCCACATCTGCCTAAATAACCCAGAAAATCACCAGAAGACTAGCAGAAAGGAGGCTCCGGACCCAAGCATAGACAAGAGGTCCATGGAAGAGAGTAGGAAGGGGGGTGAGGCTGTGCGGGCTACATGGACTGGCAGGAGGGACCATGGGCGGAGGGGCAGCCCGCTGGCAAAGCAGAGCCCCCAAGTCTGGCTTGCAAAAGTGGAGGGGCCAGATGGAGTGTGTTCGGACAGCGAGCTCAAAAGAATCTCCAGGAAATAACAACAGTTAATGAACTGATCAAAAAGGATTTAAACAATATAACAGAAAGAGAATTTAGAATAATAGTCATAAAATTAATCGCTGGGCTTGAAAACAGTATAAAGGACAACAGATAATCTATTCCTACAGAGATCAAGGGACTAAGGAACAGTAAGAAGGAGCTACAAAATGCTATTAATGAGCTTCAAAATAAAATGGAGACGACCACAGCTCAGATTGAAGAGGCAGAAGAGAATAGGTGAACTAGAAGATAAAATTATGGAAAAGAAGAAATTGAGAAAAAAAGAGATAAAAAATCCAGGAGTATGAAGGGAAAATTAGAGAACTAAGTGATGCACTAAAGAGAAATAATCTATGCATAATTGGTATTCCAGAGGAGGAAGAGAGAGGGAAAGGTGTACTTGAAAAAATAATAGCTGAGAACTTCCCTCATCTGGGGAAGGAAAAAGGCATTGAAATCCAAGAGGCACAGAGAATTCCCTTCAGACATAACTTGAATCGATCTTCTGCAAGACATATCATAGTGAAACTGGCAAAATACAAGGATAAAGAGAAAATTCTGAAAGCAGCTAGGGATAAATGTGCTCTAACATATAAAGGGAGACCAATACGACTAGTGATGAATCTCTCTACTGAAACTTGGCAGGCCAGAAAGGAATGGCAGGAAATCTACAATGTGATGAATGGAAAAAATATGCAGCCGAGAATCCTCTATCCAGAAAATCTGTCATTTAGAATAGAAGGAGAGATAAAGGTCTTCCCAAACAAACAAAAACTGAAGGAATTCATCACCACTAAGCCAGCCCTACAAGAGATCCTAAGGGGGATCCTGTGAGACAAAGCACCAGAGACATCGCTACAAGCATGAAACCTACAGACATCACAATGACTCTAAACCCATATCTTTCTATAATAACACTGAATGTAAAAGGACTAAATGCGCCAATCAAAAGACATAGGGTATCAAAATGGGTAAAAAAACAAGACCCATCTATTTGCTGTCTACAAGAGACTCATTTTAGACCTGAGGACACTTTCAGATTGAAAGTGAGGGGATGGAGAACTATTTATCATGCTACTGGAAGTCAAAAGAAAGCTGGAGTAGCCATACTTATATCAGACAAACTAGACTTTAAATTAAAGGCTGTAACAAGAGATGAAGAAGGGCATTATATAATAATTACAGGGTGTATCCATCAGGAAGAACTAACAATTATAAATGTCTATGTGCTGAATACTGGAGCCCCCAAATATATAAAACAATTACTCACAAACATAAGCAACCTTATTGACAAGAATGTGATAATTGCAGGGGACTTTAATACCCCACTTACAACAATGGATAGATCATCTAGACACACGGTCAATAAAGAAACAAGGGCCCTGAATGATACATTGGATCAGATGGACTTGACAGATGTATTTAGAATTCTGCATCCCAAAGCAACAGAATATACTTTCTTCTCAAGTGCACATGGAACATTCTCCAAGATAGATCACATACTGGGTCACAAAACAGCCCTTCATAAGTATACAAGAATTGAGATCATACCATGCATACTTTTGGACCACAATGCTATGAAGCTTGAAATCAACCAGAGGAAAAAGTCTGGAAAACCTGCAAAAGCATGGAGGTTAAAGAACACCCTACTAAGGAATGAATGGGTCGAACAGGCAATTAGAAAAGAAATTAAAAAATATATGGAAAAAAACGAAAGTGAAAATACAACAATCCAAACACTTTGGGATGCAGCAAAGGCAGTCCTGAGAGGAAAAAACATTTCAATCCAAGCCTATCTCAAGAAACAAGAAAAGAAAAAACTCATCACAAAGAGAGGCAAGATGGCGGCTTAGGAGGACGCTGGGCTCACCGCACGTCCTGCTGATCACTTAGATTCCATCTACACCTGCCTAAATAACCCAGAAAACCGCCAGAGGATTAGCAGAACGGAGTCGCCGGAGCCAAACGCAGACGAGAGGCCCACGGAAGAGGGTAGGAAGGGCGGCGAGGCGGTGCGCGCTCCACAGACTGGCGGGAGGGAGCCGGGGCGGAGGGGCGGCTCGCCGGCCAAGCAGAGCCCCCGAGTCTGGCTTGCAAAAGCAGAGGGGCCGGGCGGACTGTGTTCCCACAACAAGCGCGACTTAGCGTCTGGGAGGTCATAAGTTAACAGCTCTGCTCGGAAAGCGGGAAGGCTGGAGGACAAAGGGAGGGAGAGCTGCTGAGCCCCCTGACAACAGAGCTCAGTTTGGTGGGGAACAAAGGCGCTCGCCAGCGCCATCTCCCCCGCCCATCCCCCAGCCAAAATCCCAAAGAGAACCAGTTCCTGCCAGGGAACTTGCTCGCTCCGCGCAAACACCCAACTCTGCGCTTCTGCAGAGCCAAACCTCCGGCAGCGGATCTGACTCCCTCCCGCTGCCACAGGGCCCCTCCTGAAGTGGATCACCTAAGGAGAAGCGAGCTAAGCCTGCCCCTCCTGCCCCCGAGCACCTTGCCTACCCACCCCAGCTAATACGCCAGATCCCCAGCATCACAAGCCTGGCAGGGTGCAAGTAGCCCAGACGAGCCACACCACCCCACAGTGAATCCCGCCCCTAGGAGAGGGGAAGAGAAGGCACACACCAGTCTGACTGTGGCCCCAGCGGTGGGCTGGGGGCAGACATCAGGTCTGACTGCGGCCCCGCCCACCAACTCCAGTTATACACCACAGCACAGGGGAAGTGCCCTGCAGGTCCTCACCACGCCAGGGACTATCCAAAATGACCAAGCGGAAGAATTCCCCTCAGAAGAATCTCCAGGAAATAACAACAGCTAATGAGCTGATCAAAAAGGATTTAAATAATATAACAGAAAGTGAATTTAGAATAATAGTCATAAAATTAATCGCTGGGCTTGAAAACAGTATAGAGGACAGCAGAGAATCTCTTGCTACAGAGATCAAGGGACTAAGGAACAGTCACAAGGAGCTGAAAAACGCTTTAAACGAAATGCATAACAAAATGGAAACCACCACAGCTCGGCTTGAAGAGGCAGAGGAGAGAATAGGTGAACTAGAAGATAAAGTTATGGAAAAAGAGGAAGCTGAGAAAAAGAGAGATACAAAAATCCAGGAGTATGAGGGGAAAATTAGAGAACTAAGTGATACACTAAGAAGAAATAATATACGCATAATTGGTATCCCAGAGGAGGAAGAGAGAGGGAAAGGTGCTGAAGGGGTACTTGAAGAAATCATAGCTGAGAACTTCCCTGAACTGGGGAAGGAAAAAGGCATTGAAATCCAAGAGGCACAGAGAACTCCCTTCAGACGTAACTGGAATCGATCTTCTGCACGACATATCATAGTGAAACTGGCAAAATACAAGGATAAAGAGAAAATTCTGAAAGCAGCAAGGGGTAAACGTGCCCTCACATATAAAGGGAGACCTATAAGACTCGTGACTGATCTCTCTTTTGAAACTTGGCAGGCCAGAAAGAATTGGCACGAGATTTTCAGGGTACTAGACAGAAAAAATATGCAGCCAAGAATCCTTTATCCAGCAAGTCTGTCATTTAGAATAGAGGGAGAGATAAAGGTCTTCCCAAACAAACAAAAACTGAAGGAATTTGTCACCACTAAACCAGCCCTACAAGAGATCCTAAGGGGGATCCTGTGAGACAAAGTCCCAGAGACATCACTAGAAGCATAAAACATACAGACATCACAATGACTCTAAACCCGTATCTTTCTATAATAACACTGAATGTAAATGGATTAAATGCGCCAACCAAAAGACATAGGGTATCAAAATGGATAAAAAACCAAGACCCATCTATTTGCTGTCTACAAGAGACTCATTTTAGACCTGAGGACACCTTTAGATGAGAGTGAGGGGATGGAGAACTATTTATCATGCGACTGGAAGCCAAAAGAAAGCTGGAGTAGCCATACTTATATCAGACAAACTAGACTTTAAATTAAAGGCTGTAACAAGAGACGAAGAAGGACATTATGTAATAGTCCAGGGTCTATCCATCAGGAAGAGCTAACAATTATAAATGTCTATGCGCCAAATACCGGAGCCTCCAAACATATAAAACAATTACTCATAAACATAAGCAACCTTATTGAGAAGAATGTGGTAATTGCAGGGGACTTTAACACCCCACTTACAGAAATGGATAGATCATCTAGACACACGGTCAATAAAGAAACAAGGGCCCTGAATGAGACATTGGATCAGATGGACTTGACAGATATATTTAGAACTCTGCATCCCAAAGCAACAGAATATACTTTCTTCTCGAGTGCACATGGAACATTCTCCAAGATAGATCATATACTGGGTCACAAAACAGCCCTTCATAAGTTTACAAGAATTGAAATTATACCATGCTTACTTTCAGACCACAATGCTATGAAGCTTGAAATCAACCACAGAAAAAAGTCTGAAAACCTCCAAAAGCGTGGAGGTTTAAAGAACACCCTACTAACGAATGAGTGGGTCAACTCCTTAGGCAATTAGAGAAGAAATTAAAAAATATATGGAAACAAACGAAAATGAAAATACAACAATCCAAACGCTTTGGGACGCAGCAAAGGCAGTCCTGAGAGGAAAATACATTGCAATCCAGGCCTATCTCAAGAAAGAAGAAAAATCCCAAATACAAAATCTAACAGCACACCTAAAGGAACTAGAAGCAGAACAGCAAAGGCAGCCTAAACCCAGCAGAAGAAGAGAAATAATAAAGATCAGAGCAGAAATAAACAATATAGAATCTAAAAAAACTGTAGAGCAGATCAACGAAACCAAGAGTTGGTTTTTTGAAAAAATAAACAAAATTGACAAACCTCTAGCCAGGCTTCTCAAAAAGAAAAGGGAGATGACCCAAATAGATAAAATCATGAATGAAAATGGAATTATTACAACCAATCCCTTGGAAATACAAGCAATTATCAGGGAATACTATGAAAAATTATATGCCAACAAATTGGACAACCTGGAAGAAATGGACAAATTCCTGAACACGCACACTCTTCCAAAACTCAATCAGGAGGAAATAGAAAGCTTGAACAGACCCATAACCAGCGAAGAAATTGAATCGGTTATCAAAAATCTCCCAACAAATAAGAGTCCAGGACCAGATGGCTTCCCAGGGGAGTTCTACCAGACGTTTAAAGCAGAGATAATACCTATCCTTCTCAAGCTATTCCAAGAAATAGAAAGGGAAGGAAAACTTCCAGACTCATTCTATGAAGCCAGTATTACTTTGATTCCTAAACCAGACAGAGACCCAGTAAAAAAAGAGAACTACAGGCCAATATCCCTGATGAATATGGATGCAAAAGTTCTCAATAAGATACTAGCAAATCGAATTCAACGGCATATAAAAAGAATTATTCACCATGATCAAGTGGGATTCATTCCTGGCATGCAGGGCTGGTTCAACATTCACAAATCAATCAACGTGATACATCACATTAACAAAAAAAAAGAGAAGAACCATATGATCCTGTCAATCGATGCAGAAAAGGCCTTCGACAAAATCCAGCACCCTTTCTTAATAAAAACCCTTGAGAAAGTCGGGATAGAAGGAACATACTTAAAGATCATAAAAGCCATTTATGAAAAGCCCACAGCTAACATCATCCTCAACGGGGAAAAACTGAGAGCTTTTTCCCTGAGATCAGGAACACGACAGGGATGCCCACTCTCACCGCTGCTGTTTAACATAGTGCTGGAAGTTCTAGCATCAGCAATCAGACAACAAAAGGAAATCAAAGGCATCAAAATTGGCAAAGATGAAGTCAAGCTTTCGCTTTTTGCAGATGACATGATATTATACATGGAAAATCCGATAGACTCCACCAAAAGTCTGCTAGAACTGATACATGAATTCAGCAAAGTTGCAGGATACAAAATCAATGTACAGAAATCAGTTTCATTCTTATACACTAACAATGAAGCAACAGAAAGACAAAGAAAGAAACTGATCCCATTCACAATTGCACCAAGAAGCATAAAATACCTAGGAATAAATCTAACCAAAGATGTAAAGGATCTGTATGCTGAAAACTATAGAAAGCTTATGAAGGAAATTGAAGAAGATTTAAAGAAATGGAAAGACATTCCCTGCTCATGGATTGGAAAAATAAATATTGTCAAAATGTCAATACTACCCAAAGCTATCTACACATTCAATGCAATCCCAATCAAAATTGTACCAGCATTCTTCTCGAAGCTAGAACAAGCAATCCTAAAATTCATATGGAACTACAAAAGGCCCCGAATAGCCAAAGTAATTTTGAAGAAGAAGACCAAAGCAGGAGGCATCACAATCCCAGACTTTAGCCTCTACTACAAAGCTGTCATCATCAAGACAGCATGGTATGGGCACAAAAACAGACACATAGACCAATGGAATAGAATAGAAACCCCAGAACTAGACCCACAAATGTATGGCCAACTCATCTTTGACAAAGCAGGAAAGAACATCCAATGGAAAAAAGACAGCCTCTTTAACAAATGGTGCTGGGAGAACTGGACAGCAACATGCAGAAGGTTGAAACTGGAGCACTTTCTCACACCATTCACAAAAATAAACTCAAAATGGATAAAGGACCTGAATGTGAGACAGGAAACCATCAAAACCTTAGAGGAGAAAGCAGGAAAAGACCTCTCTGACCTCAGCCGTAGCAATCTCTTACTCGACACATCCCCAAAGGCAAGGGAATTAAAAGCAAAAATGAACTACTGGGACCTAATGAAGATAAAAAGCTTCTGCACAGCAAAGGAAACAACCAACAAAACTAAAAGGCAACCAATGGAATGGGAAAAGATATTCGCAAATGACATATCAGACAAAGGGCTAGTATCCAAAATCTATAAAGAGCTCCCCAAACTCCACACCCGAAAAACAAATAACCCAGTGAAGAACTGGGCAGAAAACATGAATAGACACTTCTCTAAAGAAGACATCCGGATGGCCAACAGGCACATGAAAAGATGTTCAGCGTCGCTCCTTATCAGGGAAATACAAATCAAAACCACACTCAGGTATCACCTCACGCCAGTCAGAGTGGCCAAAATGAACAACACAGGAGACTATAGATGCTGGAGAGGATGTGGAGAAACGGGAACCCTCTTGCACTGTTGGTGGGAATGCAAATTGGTGCAGCCGCTCTGGAAAGCAGTGTGGAGGTTCCTCAGAAAATTAAAAATAGACCTACCCTATGACCCAGCAATAGCACTGCTAGGAATTTATCCAAGGGATACAGGAGTACTGATGCATAGGGCCACTTGTACCCCAATGTTTATAGCAGCACTTTCAACAATAGCCAAATTATGGAAAGAGCCTAAATGTCCATCAACTGATGAATGGATAAAGAAATTGTGGTTTATATACACAATGGAATATTACGTGGCAATGAGAAAAAATGAAATATGGCCCTTTGTAGCAACGTGGATGGAACTGGAGAGTGTGATGCTAAGTGAAATAAGCCATACAGAGAAAGACAGATACCATATGGTTTCACTCTTATGTGGATCCTGAGAAACTTAACAGGAACCCATGGGGGAGGGGAAGGAAAAAAATAAAAAAGAGGTTAGAGTGGGAGAGAGCCAAAGCATAAGAGACTGTTAAAAACTGAGAACAAACTGAGGGTTGATGGGGGGTGGGAGGGAGGAGAGGGTGGGTGATGGGTATTGAGGAGGGCACCTTTTGGGATGAGCACTGGGTGTTGTATGGAAACCAATTTGTCAATAAATTTCATAAAAAAAAAATTAAAAAAAAAAAAAAAGAAACAAGAAAAATCCCAAGTACAAAATCTAACAGCACACTTAAAGGAAATAGAAGCAGAACAACAAAGACAGCCTAAATCCAGCAGAAGAAGAGAAATAATAAAGATCAGAGCAGAAATAAACAATATAGAATCTAAAAAAACTGTAGAGCAGATCAACAAAACCAAGAGTTGTTTTTTTTAAAAAATACACAAAATTGATAAACCTCTAGCCAGGCTTCTCAAAAAGAAAAGGGAGATGACCCAAAGAGACAAAATCATGAATGAAAATGGAATTATTACAACCAATCCCTTGGAAATACAAGCAATTATCAGGGAATAGTATGAAAAATTATATGCCAACAAACTGGACAACCTGGAAGAAATGGACAAATTCCTAAACACCCACACACTTCCAAAACTCAATCAGGAGGAAATAGAAAGCTTGAACAGACCCATAACGAGCAAAGAAATTGAAGCAGTTATCAAAAATCTCCCAACAAATAAGAGTCCAGGACCAGATGGCTTCCCTGGGGAATTCTACCAGACATTTAAAGCAGAATAATACCTATCTTTCTCAAGCTATTCCAAAAAATAGAAAGGGAAGGAAAACTTCCAGACTCATTCTATGAAGCCAGTATTACTTTGATTCCTAAACCAGACAGAGACCCAGCAAAAAAAGAGAACTACAGGTCAATATCCCTGATGAATGTGGATGCAAAAATTCTCAATAAGATACTAACAAATCTAATTCAACAGTTTATAGAAAGAATTATTCACCATGATCAAGTGGGATTCATTCCTGGCATGCAGGGCTGGTTCAACATTTGCAAATTAGTCAATGTGATACATCATATTAATAAAAGAAAAGATAAGAACCATATGATCCTGTCAATCGATGCAGAAAAAGCATTTGACAAAATTCAGCATCCTTTCTTAATAAAAACCCTTGAGAAAGTAAGGATAGAAGGAACATAATTAAAGATCATAAAAGCCATTTATGAAAAGCCCACAGCTAACATCATCCTCAATGGAGAAAAACTGAGAGCTTTTTCCCTGAAATCAGGAACACGACAGGGATGTCCACTCTCACCGCTGTCGTTTAACATAGTGTTGGAAGTTCTAGCATCAGCAATCAGGCAACAAAAGGAAATCAAAGGCATCAAAATTGGCAAAGATGAAGTCAAGCTTTCGCTTTTTGCAGATGACATGATATTATACATGGAAAATCCGATAGACTCCACCAAAAGTCTGCTAGAACTGATACATGAATTCAGCAAAGTTGCAGGATACAAAATCAGTGTACAGAAATCAGTTGCATTCTTATACACTAATAATGAAGCAACAGAAAGACAAAGAAAGAAACTGATCCCATTCACAATTGCACCAAGAAGCATGAAATACCTAGGAATAAATCTAACCAAAGATGTAAAAGATTTGTATGCTGAAAACTATAGAAAGCTTATGAAGGAAATTGAAGAAGATATAAAGAAGTGGAAAAACATTCCATGCTCATGGTTGGAAGAATAAATATTGTCAAAATGTCAATACTACCCAAAGCTACCTACACATTCAATGCAATCCCAATCAAAATTGCACCAGCATTCTTCTCGAAGCTAGAACAAGCAATCCTAAAATTCACATGGAACCACAAAAGGCCCTGAATAGCCAAAGTAATGTTGAAGAAGACCAAAGCAGGAGGCATCACAATCCCAGACTTTAGCCTCTACTACAAAGCTGTCATCATCAGGACAGCATGGTATTGGCACAAAAACAGACACATAGACCAATGGAATAGAATAGAAACCCCAGAACTAGACCCACAAAAGTATGGCCAACTCATCTTTGACAAAGCAGGAAAGAATATCCAATGGAAAAAAGACAGTCCCTTTCACAAATGGTGCTGGGAGAACTGGACAGCAACATGCAGAAGAATGAAACTAGACCACTTTCTTACACCATTCACTAAAATAAACTCAAAATGGATAAAGGACCTGCATGTGAGACAGGAAACTATCAAAACCCTAGTGGAGAAAGCAGGGTAAAACCTCTCTGACCTCAGCTGTAGCAATTTCTTACTTGACACATCCCCAAAGGCAAGGGAATTTAAAGCAAAAATGAACTATTGGGACCTCATGAAGATAAACCGCTTCTGCACAGCAAAAGAAACAATCAAGAAAACTAAAAGGCAACCAACGGAATGGGAAAAGATATTTGCAAATGACATATTGGACAAAGGCATAGCATCCAAAATCTATAAAGAGCTCACCAAACTCCACACCCAAAAAACAAATAATCCAGTGAAGAAATGGGCAGAAAAATAGACACTTGTCTAAAGAAGACATTCAGATGGCCAACAGGCATGTGAAAAGTTGCTCAATGTCACTCCTCATCAAGGAAATACAAATGTACCTTTAAATTCTATAGTAGGAAAGTCAATAAATTAAGCGTCTACCTCAATGGAGACAAAGAAGAGAAAGTTAAATGCAAAGTCAGTATAAACAGTGAAATAATAAAGATCACTGCCAAAAGAGAAAATTGAAAAGAAAAACAGAATTTCATAAAACCAAAGTTTGATTCCTTTGCAAGATCATCAGATTTGATTTTCAGCTGAATTAGCCAAGAGAATAAAAGAGGCATGACATTAAAACCTCAAATCAGGAATGATTGAGGAGATATCACCATCAACCCTGCAGATATAAAAAGGATTACAGTGGAATATTTTTTCAATTTTTTTTTTAAATTATAGGTAGTTAATATATAGTGTAATATTGTTTTCAGGAGTAGAATTTAGTGATTCATCACTTACATATAACATCCAACAACAAGTACTGTCCTTAGTACCCATCACTGATTTAGCCCATCCCTCCACTGACTTCCCTTCCAGCAACCCTCAGTTAGTTCTCTATAGTTAAGAGTCTCATGGTTTGCCTCCCTCTCTGTGTTTTATCTTATTTTTCTACCCTTCTTCTAGGTTCATCGTTTTGTGTCTTACATTCCACAGATGAGTGAAATCATGTCTCCATTCATGTCAATGCAAATGACAGGATTTCATTCTTTTTTGTGGCTGAGTAATAATCCATTGTATATATGTATACCACCTCTTCTTTATAGATTCCTCAGTCGATGGAGATTTGGGCTCTTTCCATAATTTGGGTGTTGCTGATAATGCTGATATAATCATTGGGGTGCATGTAAGTTTTTGAGTCAGTGTTTTTTTTTTTTAATTTAAATAAAAGTCAGTTAACATACAGTGTAGTCTTGGCTTCAGGAGTAGAACCCAGCAACTCATCTCTTACATGTAACACCCAGTGTTCATCCCAAAAGTGCCTTCCTTAATGCCCATCACTCATTTAACCCATCCCCTCCCTCCGTCAACCCTTAGTTTGTTCTCTGTTGTAAAGAGTCTGTCTATTGTGCATATCTATCTATATCTATATCTATATCTATATCTATAACTATATCTATATCTATATCATCTATCTGTATCATCTATATCTATATCATCTATATCTATATCTGTATCTATCTATATATATCATCTATATAAATATCATCAACATCATCAATATCATCTATATCTGTATTATCTATATGTATATAATCTATATATGCAGATATAGATATGTACCACATCTTCTTTATTCATTTATCAGTCAATAAACATTTGGGCTCTTTCCATCATGTGGCTATTATTGATAGTGCTGCTGTAAACATTGGGGTACATATACCCCTTTGAATCTGTATTTTGTGTCCTTTGGGTAAATACATAGTAGTGCAGTTGCTGGATCATAGGGTAGTTCTATTTTTAACTTTTTGAGTAACCTCCATACTGTTTTCTAGAGTGGCTACACCAGTTTTTTTCCCACCAGCAGTGTGCAAATGTTCTCCTTTCTCCACATTCTTACCAACACTTGTTGCTTCTTGTATTGTTAATTTTAGTCATTGTGACAGGGGTGATGTGGTACCTTATTGTGATTTTGATTTGTATTTCCTGGATGATGAGTGATGTTGAGCATCTTTTCATGTGTCCATTAGCCATCTGTATGTCTTCTTTGGAAAAAAGTCTATTCATGACTTCTGCCCATTTCTTAACTGGATTATTTGGGTTTTTTGGGTGTTGAGTTTGACAGGTTCTTTATAGATATTGAATACTAACCCATTATCAGATGTGTCACTTGCAAATACCTTCTCCCATTCCGTGGGCTGCCTTTCAGTTTTTTGATTGTTTCCTTCACTGTGCAGAAGCTTTTTGTCTTGATGAGGTCCCAATAGTTCATTTTTCTTTGGTTTCCCTACCTCTGGTGGTGTGTCTAGTAAGAAGTTACTGTGGCCGCGTCAGAGAGATTGCTGCCTGTGGTCTCCTCTAGGATTTTGATAGTTTCCTGTTTCACATTTAGGTCTTTCACCCATTGGATTAACAATTGAATATAATGAATAATTTTATGCAAACAAATTAGACAAATGTGAGGGAAAAGTAAAATTCCTAGAATGTCAAAAATTCCCCAAGCTGTTTAAATAAAAGATTTTTAAAAATCTAAATAGATATATCAAGTAAAAGACTTGAATTAATTATTAAAATATTTCTCACAAAGAAAACTCCAGGTCTAGATGACTTTACTGTGAATTCTAGCGTACATTTAAGGAAAAAAATAATACCATTTCAAAACAGACTCTCTTAGAAAATAGAGGAGGGAATATTTCCTAACTCCTTTTTGAAACTTGGATTACTTGATACAAAATCTAGGTATGTGTATCTCAAGAAAACTACAAAAATAACCCTTTATGAATAGAAATGTGAAATTTTAAACAAAATATTAGTAAACACATATAGCAAGCAAAAAAAATTATATCATAAACAAATGAAGTTTACCCCAATAATCTGAGGTTGGTTTAACATCAAAAGTATTAATGTATAATACCATATAAATAGATTAAAGAAAAACAAAAAAAAAGATGATTGTATCAGTAAATGAAGAAAAATCATTTTGACATCTAATACCCATTTATACTAAGAAACAAAACTAAACAAAAAAGTCTCAACAAATCATGGTCACATGAAAAGACTTTAGCATCATTAATCACTGGGAAAGTCAAATTAATTCTGTGATGATGAACCACTACACATTGCATAAAATCTGACAGTGCCATGCATTGACAAGAATGTGCAGGAATTGAAATCCTTTTACATTATTGATGCAAGTATAAAATGGTTCAGCCACAAACAGTTGGACATTTTCTTCTTCTAAATTAGAGAAATGCCTATCGTACCATCCTGTATTCCTTTTCATGATATCAATCCAAACATGTCCATACAAAGAGTATATGCTAATGTTTGTAGCAGCATTTTCATAATAGTCAAAAGCTGTGAACAACCCAGATGTATTTCAACTACCAAAGGAATTAAATAAATATGTTTTACCATATGATAACATACTACTCAGCAAGGAAAAGGAACAAGCCATGAATACATTTGGCAACACGGATAAAACTCAAAACACTGTTAAATAGGAGAAGACAATTTATTTTGTGATTCCATTTATATGAAATTTCCAGTAAAGGCAAATTATAAACATAGAAAGCATATCTGTGGTTTGCTGGAGCTGGATAGAGGCCCAGGACTAACTTCAAACCACCATCAAGGAATCTTTTTATGTAATGGAAGTTTTAAAGTTTTGAAAAAAATGGAAGTTGTTTTGGGGTAATTGTTTCACAATTGTATAAATTTAATATAACTTCAAATTGTACACTTGAATCAATTCTATGATTTATAAATTATGCCACAACAAAGTAAGGTAAATAAATAAAAATAGCAAATTAAAAGAAATCATTAGCAGGCTATTACTATATTCTATGAGAGGTAATGTTAATTTTGCTAGAATGGTAGAAGCAAAAGTGAAGGGAATTTGAACTATGCGAAATGTATTTTGGTTTGGACTTAAAAGGCCTTGGTAAAGGATAAAATATAAGGAAGAGGGTAAGAAAAGATCTGGAATTTTGATTTGGGCAACTGGCTGGATTGTGCTCTGGTTAGTATGATTTATTGAAATTATAAGCAGGTAGGGAACAAAGTTTTGTTTTTGTTTTATAGTACTCATCATGCTAATTTTGAGTTTCCTATTTGATATCAACATGGAATTATCAAGTAGGAATTGGTCTTTAGATCAAGGCAGAATACAGGCCTGAAGATATGCTTTTTGGGGTAATCAATAAATAGAGATATTAGATCAATAGGATTTGATAATATCACTCAGTGGGAGTGGATTTAAAGTATAGAACAAAGACCAAGTAAGAGACACAGTGATATTTGATGTAGGAGGAAGATAAAAGGATATCAAAAAGTGGAAATTAAAACAGGAAGAAAACATGGTGTCACAAAAAAATTAAAAATGAAAGTAACTCAACATGGAGGCAATTTTCCACTGCATTGAATCCTGCTGAAAAGGAGAGTAAGGTGACAGGCCAATGGTAACACCTGCAAAGAGAGTTTCAGTGGTGTGTTAAAGAATTGAGGAGAGAATGGGAAATACAGAGAAACAGAGACTACAGGCCACAACAATGAAAGGGGTTTACTGTGAAGCAGAGGAAGGAATGCGATAGTAACTAGAAGGCATGTGGAAACATGAATGAGCTTTTTTTTTTCTTCCTTCCTTTCTTCCTTCCTTCCTCTCTTCTTTCTTTCTTTCTTTCTTTCTTTCTTTCTTTCTTTCTTTCTTCTTTCTTTCTTTCATCTTTTAGAGAGAATTGTAAAGATTAGGCACTAAAGTGTATTTGCATTTTTGTATAGCAAGTGAGGTACCATTCACGTGGGACTGAGATGAATTCTATATTTGGATGGTTGCCATCACAAGTTTGCATTAGGGAAAAGTAGGTCCTCTGAGATCAAGACAAAGAAGAGCAAAATGCCCAGAAGACGAAGTCTGTATAACTGTTGGCCCTGGGGACATCTCCAGGAAGCTTTGTCTCTAGAGGATTACTTCACAGGGAATTCTAGACTGGTGCTGCTCGTTTTAAATCTCTGGCTATACTGCTATGGTGGCCAGCATAGCATCTCTTAGACTAGGCTTTGGGTGAGTTGGGGAATAAATTGAGGCCTGTGTAGTGCTTTCTCTGAGGATACTTTCACAGAATGGAGGGGACTGTGGTTATGGAGAATTCATAGAGAAATCGTTAGAAGTCATGACTGAATGGATGTGGTGAAGGAGGTAGGATCCGTTAATCCCAGTATACTGTTTGATCTGGACTTTGAATTTGATGGCAGAAGTTGTCCTTGTGGAGAAAAGCTTATCATTTCCTATAGGACTAAATAGAACTTCATGGGGCACCTGGGTGGCTCAGTTAATTAAGCGCCTGACTCGGTTTCAGCTCAGGTCATGATTTCATGGTGAATTCTAGCCCCAGGTCAGGCTCAGTTCTGCCCTGAGTGTACAGAGTCTGCTTGGGATTCTCTCTCTCTCCCTCTCTCTCTGTCCCTCCCCTGCTTGTGGGCTCTATGTCTCTTTCTCTCTCTCTCTCTCAAAATTAAAAAAAAAAAGCTTAAAAACAAAAGGACTAAATGGAATTCCAAAGCCTAGTGTTTAGAGCACCTGGATTTAAGTTTTAGTTTTGGGATTCGAGTCACATTAATTAATGTCTCTGACTCTTGTTTTACTCATGCATACTGGCAACAGTACTTTTCCCATAAGGTTTTTTTGACCATTAAAAGAGGTAGTGTATGTAAAGAGTTAAAAACAGAGCCTAGAGCATAAATAAGCATTCAATAAATATTAGAATTTTTTTTATTATTAAAGAACTAAAATAATTTTAAATGTCTGCTCATTATACTTTGCATTGTCTCAGTTTTGGCAAAAATATTTTTTTCAGCAAGAATTATTTTTCCATTTCCTTTATATTTTTCATTAAAATAGAAATAACTATTCTAACTAGTCCATGGCTCCTACCAAGGACACATCAAGGGGTCATAACTATGCTTCAGCCTGCAGCTCAGACACTTTAATAAAGAGTATATTATGATCATTTCTGTCCTTCAGAGAATAGCTCTTCTACCTGGCTGCCTGGGTGGAAAAGAGCATTGAATTATAGTTCCATACTGGATAGAAAAGACTCTTGTTGCCTACCTTCTCCTCCAGCTCCATCCCCAAATATGCTTCATAAGCCACAGAAGTTCGAGTCCTTTTGTTGTGTGGAAAGTTTAGGTTTGATCCTGTCCATGGTGTGTAACTAATATTGATAGAGTTAAGCTGTGTCCAGCTGGGGATACAAACTGAAATATTGACCCATCTGTAAAGCATGTCTTTGTTCAACCCTGGGCACACATTCCTCCCCTGTTTCTGATCTTGTTTCTCATGTGTTCTTTGATAAGGAAAGAAGTTGCTCCTTTTGGTCCTCTGATTACAATGGCATGCCTAGCACTTAGTAGGCATTTGACAAATATGAAGTCATTAATCATAAATTAATTAAACATGAAAAGCTTTTCCTGAATTCTTTAGATCTTAAAGAATCAAGAATCTAGTTTGTAATCCTCATCTTGAATTCTGGAAGGACTGTGCTGGCCTTTGGGATTGAGCACCTCAGATGGTCAGTGTGGTGTTGCTTTTGGGGTTCTAGTCCCTCAGAATCACTTGTCCTTATTCTTCTCTTCTCTTACTGATTTTAACTACCCATGACTCCTACTAGTACATAATTCTTTCATATCTGATTTATCTAGGATCTACTTCCAATAAATTCTTTACAGTAAGCATTCATAATTAGGTGCAGAATCACTGAGCACAGATCCATAGGGTTCCCCATCGTGAGCACTGCAACAGCAATCACCTGCAAGCCACTGATTTTCAGTGTTGGGCTAAATTGGCTGAGGGATGGAGAGGTTTAGGTAATATAGAATTTGATAAAAAAAATATGAATGATATATGGGTAGGTAGATACATTTATCAGCACATAAATAGATTTCATGACTTATAAATACTTTGAGAGATAATTTTCACAGTTAACTAAACATTAAAAAATTTATAGATAATAGATAAATATTGATTAGAGCTGCAATTTAATGAGTGTTTTTTCTTTGCCTGTTCTCATCCAAATGCCCTATCAATATTACCAGTGAATACTTTTAACTATCCCATGGTAGGTATTATTAATTTCATTTTCATTTTAAAGAGGTAAGGAATGAAGCACAGAGATTAAGTAACTTGTCCAAGGTCATAGAACCAGGCTTCAAACCCAGGTTATCTATCTCCAGGGTTTTTTAGTTTTAAAACTATTTTCTTAGTTAAATTTCCAGAAAAGAGACAAAGAGAAAAATATATAATGAGACACAAGTTATGCAGTATATAGGTAAAAGACCCACAAAACCAAGTGGATCTAAGAGTTCTCAAGATGTCAGCCAGAATGTTGGGATCCTTTAAATCTGTATTCTGCTGGACCAATTTTCCAAATTCCAATAGAAATTTCTACAATGATGGAAATTTTGTGTCCATATGACACAGTTCAATGGCCACTAACCTTATGTAGTTATTGAACACTTGAAACATGGCTAGTACAACTAAGGTACTGATACTTAATTTAATGAATTTAAATGTAAATAGGCACAGATGTCTAGTGGCTACAATATTAGACAGTGTAGAACTAAACTATTGACTTACAGGAAACTTGGAGTAACTCTATTCTATCTCTATTCATGCCCAAGCATCCAGAGCTCTTTGCCCCTTGCGCTTTGTCTAGTAACTTTTCTCCTTTTTGTGACCCCAGGTTCCTATTCCATTTTCTCTAATGTGAGTCTTGAGATGGGCTTCAATAATGTATGAATTCACTTAGTTTTTATACACAACTTTGTGCGCACGTGTGTGTGTGTGTGTGTGTGTGTACATTCTTATTTGGGAGACTCTTTATGAGATTCTCATAGGGTTATAACTCAAAAAACATTAAGAGCCACGATAGTACTACTCTTTCTTTTAATTCTAAACTCTTATTAGTTGTGGCTACACTGGCCCAAAAAGTGATTAGTTCAGCTGCACATTTGGATATATTTTCCTGAAGATAATAGCAAATAATTGAAATAGAAGAGAGCTGTGTGGCACCAAAATTTTCATATTGATCTTTGTCAATGCAAGTGCTAGGTATTAATGTCTAGAATAGCCCATAGATCCATGTAGGCTTTACTCAGAGTGGGAAATATAGTTACTGGTAACTCAAGGTGGAGTTTATAGAACAGCCACATAGAAATATGGGCAGAGAAGAAGAAGTCTTTATGGAGGCCCAGGGAAACTTAAGTCCAGTTGAATTTTTAACACCGGGAACAGTGACTTCACCAATCTGACCAATGTTTGAACTTTGTCTTTTGGGACTTCTCCATGTGTGGAATTAATTTAATTTCATTCATTTCATTTCTAGAGATTTTTTAAAATGTTTATTGATTTTTGAGAGAAAGAGAGAGGGAGAGGGGGGGGGAGGCAGAGAGAGAGGGAGACACAGAATCTGAAGAAGACTCCAGGCTCTGAGGTGTCAGCACAGAGCCCGATGTGGGGCTCGAACTCACAAACCGTGAAATCATGACCTGAGCTGAAGCCGGACACTTAACCAACTGAGCCACCCAGGCGCCCCTCATTCATTTCATTTTTTACCAAAGAAAAAAGTCCTGAGTAAATGAGACTGAATGGGAAGAGTTGGAAAGTTTCTGAAAAGGAGCTAAAGCAACTCTTCTTTGGCTTCTCTGAATATTAGTTTTCTACTTATTCCATAACACATTACCACAATGTAGTGGCTTATAATATACATAGTTACTATCTTACAGTTCTTAAATTCAGAAGTCCCAGAAGACTGGTCTAAAATCAAGGTGTCAGCAAGTCTGCCTCCCTTTCTGAAGACTCTAGGGAAAATTCTGTTCCATTGCCTTTCCATCTTCTAGAGGCTACCCACATTTCTTGGCTCTTGGTCCCCTTCCTTCATCTTCACCAGTTGAGCTGAGTCTTTCTCATGCTGCTATCTCTCTGGTTCTCTGCAGCTGGGAAAATTTCTTGTTTTAAGGACTCATAAGATTAGATGTGGCCTACTTTGGTAATCCAGGATAATCTCCACATCTTGAGATCCTTAACGTTAATAACATCTGTGAAGTCTCTTTTGCCATGCAAGCTAACATATTCACACATTTCAAGAATTAGGATGTGCACATCCTGGGAGACCCCTATTCTGTTTACCATAGTGGGTCTTTCTAAAGTTCTTTGGCAGCCAGAGTAACTTCTCCTTCCATCATCTGCTGCAAGCTCAGTCCTTTTAGTACCCACAGACTCCCAAGAATGCAGAAGGGCAGAGCATTAAAGAGTACTTTAAAGGTACTTAAAGAGTACCTTTCATTCTCTGTCCCATATCATGCATGTAGAAAAATTAGGTCCCAAAGAGCATTATGTGTAAATTACAACAATTTAAGATCAAAATTAAGATACACACACATATACACACATCTGCATGTCTGTGTTTATGAACAGCCATTAGGTCACATTTGTGCTTGCTAACATTACCTGTTTGGTTCATTACCCACGTGAATGTACAATATAAAATTCTCCCTTAGCAAAGAAGCAAGTCAGCTAACTCCTTGATGTTTCCAGATGAATTATATTCCTATTGGGTGCAGGTGTTGGTTGAAGTTTTTCTTTTCCTTTCTCCTAAGTATTTTAGCATATGGTGATCACTAATAGGAATTATTGCCTCATGGAGTAGGACCATCAATTTCTGTATCAGACTGTGATACAGAATACTAATGTGATACTAGACATGAGTGTATTAGAATAATATTTAAGTCACTCCCTCTTATGGCTACCATCTCAATACTTATTGCTACTGATTCTAATTGAAGCTGTTTGACTTAATGAGTTCTTCTGTTTTTGTGCAGACCTTCGTTCCACTATGTCACTGTTCAACCAAACTATTCATAACCATCAGACCTTTACCCTGATTGGGATTCCAGGAATGCCAGAGAAAGACTTCTGGATGGCCTTGCCCCTCTGCCTTCTTTACAGTACCACATTCCTAGGTAATTTCATTATCCTTGTTGTCATAAAGGTTGAGCGAAGTCTCCATGAACCCATGTATTATTTTCTGGCTATGCTAGCTGCCACTGACCTTAGCCTTTCATTATCTTCCATGCCCACCATGATAAGTGTTCACTTGTTTGACTGGCGCTCAGTAACCCTTGATGTCTGCATCACTCAGATGTTCTTTATCCACAACTTTGGAGGAGTGGAATCAGGTGTTCTGGTCGCCATGGCCTTTGATCGCTTTGTGGCTATTCGCTTCCCTTTGCGCTATGCTACCATTCTCACTCATGGAGTCATCATCAAAATTGGAGCAGCAGTCCTGCTACGGAGTGTGAGTGTAGTGCTCCCTGTGCCTTTCCTCATCAAAAGGCTACCTTTCTGCCACTCCAATGTCCTTTCCCACGCATACTGCCTCCATCAGGATGCCATGAGGCTTGCCTGTGCTGACACCCATGTCAATAGCATCTATGGTCTGCTGGCTGTGATCTTCACCATTGTACTAGATGCCTTGATCCTTTTGATTTCTTACTTTCTAATCCTCCAGGAAGTACTGGGCATTGCTTCCAGAGAAGAGAGACTTAAGGCTCTTAATACCTGCTTCTCTCATATCTGTGCAGTACTGCTCTTCTATGTGCCTCTCATTGGCATGACTCTGATTCACCGCTTTGGGAAGCATTTGTCACCAATAATACACACACTTATGGCCAATATCTACCTGCTGCTCCCTCCTCTGCTCAATCCTGTTGTGTACAGTGTTAGGACCAAGCAGATCCGGCAGCGGATTGTCCGAGCATTCTGTGGGAACAGGATTGGCCATTAATGGCATCTATGAGTTCTGTGCAAATGCAGTCAAGTCAGGGAAGGGTATCTAATGCGGTACTGTCCAATAGAATTTCCTGCAGTGATGGAAATCTCTGTTATTTAATGCATAACCACTAGCCACACATAGCTATTGAGCATTTGAAACTTTGATAGTACAACCAAGGAACTGAATTTGTTACTTTTATTTAATTTTAATTAATTGAAATATAAATGCAAATGGTCACATGTAGCTAGTAGCTACTGTATTGAACAGTACAAATATAATGAGTTATCATATGCCCTTGCATAATGGTTTTGATGAAAGCAATAATTTATCTTAAGTAACCTGATAAAAATATGCATTTTCCTTTCTTAAAATGGTATATAACAGCTTACCAACATCCTGAAAAGTTTTATTTCTTTAAGTAATCTCTATACCCCATGTGGGGCTTGAACTCACAACCCTGAGATCAAGAGTCACATGCTCTTCTGACTGAGCCAGCCAATCACTCCACAGCTTATGAACATTTATATAAATAAATGTATAAATAAATAATACTAAATAAATTTACTATCGGTTTTAATAAACTTTTGACAAATGGGTAGAATCATGTAACAACCACTGACACCAAAATACAGAAAATTCACATCACTCTCCAAAATTCCCTCATGCCACCTCTTTGTCGTCAACCCCTCTATCCATACCCACTCACTCCTGGCAAGAACTGATTTATTCTCCATGCTTATAATTCTCCTTTCTCCAGGGTATCTTGGACCCTGCAGTATGTAGTCTCCCATGTCTGACTTCTTAGCATAATGCATTTGAGATTCATTCATGTTGTAGTATGTATTGGTTGTTTCTTCCTTTTTATTGCTGAACACTATTCCATTATATGTCATTAACAATCTTTTAAAGAAAAATTCCCAGATTATTTTTGCTCCATTATAATCACTTTGGTATCCAACACTTAACATAGCACATTTCTGTTCTTTTGCTTTTTGTGTTTATTTATATGTTCTTTGAGTATTTTTTATAAATATAAGGTGTGTATGTGCAACAGATTGAAGCAAGAGAGAAAAATATTAAAATGAAAGTAACAAATGAGGAGTATGAGAGAATGGTGCCCTCAATGAACTGGAAGAATAGGAAACTGTACATATACTTTAAATTTTAATTTCATTTCCACTTCATTTTTGTCCAGAAAGCTTTTCTGACATGGCTGTAATTATGTTAAGAATTTCTCATACTGTACCATAACTTACTAATAGAATATCTTCCCTGCTATTCTGTACACTTCATAAGAACAGGGAACCTTTTAACTTCATTTAAGTCTATCCCAAGTACTTAATATAGTTCAGAACATATATGATAGATGCTCAACATGTATTTTTTAAAAATTAACAAGTGAATGAAAACTGAACTTTATCAAGATTGATTCCATGCTTCCAAACCTCTTTGTCCCATTTAGTATTAGTAAGTCTCATTTGAAATTTCTAGAGCCATTCATTTTTCCTGACGGGAACCAGTGGAAAGGGGTGGTGTTTACATATAAATATGAACATTACCTACCAAGTAACTTTATGGAGTTTCTTAATCTCTCTACATACTCATTGGGATCAATATCTTTCTTCAGTGTTCCCAATAAAGTTACAAGAATATGGACAGGAAAATGTTTCAAGGAGGATAAAAAGTAAATGATTATTAGATATGGTCAGAAGTATTAATTCACTGCCTACTATGCAGAGGTAGGATGAATAGATTGAGGACTGTGTTTTCAACCATATTTTCTGAAGATATAGTGGAAACAGTTGACTATAGAAGGCAGTATAGTATATAGGTTAATATTTGGAGTAAGACCGACATGGACTTAAATGCCAGCTCTGTAACTTGCTAGCTTTTAGATGGGTAAAGTTATTCAAAACCTCTCTGAGATTCAATTTCTTCATCTGTGAAACAACAGAAAATAATACTAAACCCATAAGCTTGATGATGAATAAATACAATAATGTGTTTAAAGGGTTTAGTACGATTCTTGGCATGTATCATGAGTTCATCAAGTGCTAGTTTCATTATACTAAGAAGGGTAGGTGGGCTGCAGATGTGACTCAGTGAATAGGATGGCTTCTTAAGAGGGGCTCCTGGGTAAGAGGAGGGACATGGGAATTGCCAGGGGGACAATGAGACCTATTAGGAAGAGTACATTTTGGACTAGAGAACAGAAAAAAGAATTTCTGCACTCTCTTAATCGTACTCTGACACTCAGGGAGCCTCCCTGGCTGAGACTCTGTAGCCTAAGGCAGGGTGAGGAGGAATGATTGTAATTATTGGATCCAGGCAGGCAGTTTTAGAAGATATCCATTACTGTCAGCCCCCAGGGCCAGGACTCAACTTACAACCCCTGATGAATGGAGATTGCATGGGCCTGGGAGCAGAGTTTGAAGCTGTCAGGAAGAGGTGTCTGAGCTGTTGTAGAGGAACATATTCTTATGGGTCCCATAATTCTTGCTCCATCCAGTACACTCACTAATAAAGACAGCTCTCTGTTGCCTAATGACTCTACTGATTTTCCTATAAAGCCCCTACTCTTGGGAGCTTGTTTAGTCCTTGCTATGTGGTGGAACTGGAGAGAGGTTGGTGGTGTTTCCTGCTGATATGAACAGGTAAGAAGAGCGCATAAATGAATAAGGGATGGGAGACAAATGGATTAAAGCATGAGGAATGCTAGGAGACAGAGGGAAGAGAGAAGTGCAATAAATGATAGGAACTACAAGTAAGCTGGAGTGAAGAAATGGAGGGGTGTACTGGAGCCTGGATAAAACTGAGATAGGGAGACAGAGGACAAGAGAAAAGAGGATAAACAGAAAAGGAGATAGGACTCAGAACTCTGCCTGTGGCCAAGACCATTAAGCTTACTAATTGAAGCTTTCTATTGTTCCAGATCCTACTTTACTAGCTAGCATTGGGAGAAGAAAAACAGGAATACCCAAATTTTAAGGAACTCACATTCCAGTTAAAGGAGATGACATCTGCATATATAATTCTAATATCAGCCATGCCTTCTTACTGTATTAAGAATCAAATGAGGAGCACCCAGGTGTCTCAGTCAGTTGGGTGTCCAACTCTTGATTTTGGCTCAGGTCATGATCTACTGTTTGTGCTTTTGAGCCCCACATCAGGTTCTGCGCTGACAGTGCAGAGCCTGCTTGGGATTCTGTCTCTCTCCCTCTCTCAGTCCCTCTCAACCCCCCCCCCCCCTCAATATAAGTAAACTTAAAAAAAAATTAAAAAGAATAAAATGAAAGCTCCAAGCATGAAGTGGTGCAGAGATTTAGCAGCAGAGGGGAAGTTACTGGTTAACAAAGCCTGGAGCTGTCAGGGAAGGTTCCACATTGTGGACAGAATAGATTTCAGTGTTGAAAAATGACCAGAAGGTTTGGGATTGGTAAATGACATGGACTGGTTTTACCATTACTGATGCCATGGATACATGGATTGGTTTTTACTATTACTGATGCAAGGATGTTGACCTTTGGGTCACTAATTTACTGAATTGGGTGGATCTTATCCAAGTCAGTGAATCTAGGCTTTTGTATATGAACTGGTAGACACTGCTTTCTTTCTTGCCATTAGATGGGGAACTGAAAATAGAGAACTCTAGCCTATTCTGGGTAGAGGGCAGTGCAGAGAAAACCTTGATTAATCAAGGCACTGAACTTTAATTCTATAACTAGATCCAGAGTGTGTGAACTCACTGGATCTAGGGAGGAAGCCTTTACTCCCTGTCCACATATCTACATTCCATAGGAAACAAGTTCTCCAGCAGCAAAATGAGCCATAGACTCCTCTCCTCCTACCCTCCTTTCCTCACATCATCCGGTGTCATCTTTCTGTCCTTTATTAGATACAATTCAAAGAATAGAAAATAACTGGTATCTGATTTATGGTAATCTTATCTCTCAGTTACTCTTCAATTCAAAAACTCCTCTCTACATACACCAGCACACAGAGATACACACAATATCAGTATATAAATATTTACACATATTCTTAAACATACATGGATGTCACAAGTATACTTCTTTAAATAAACCATGAGGACATTGTTCTCTCTTTTACTGATTTCTCATCTCTAACACTCCTCTAAATTATTTATATGTATATACAACAGAGTATAAACAATTCTTATATTTTAAAAGAAGAAAATCATACTGCCCAACTGTTCAACTTCTCTCATGAGCTTAGCTTCTAGAAATGGTTTATGGTTTAATGAAAAATGATAGACTTTAGAGTTAGTAAATCTGTTTTGAATTTTGAATCAGTACATATTTTACCTTTGATACACTATTTTATCTTGCCAGTTTGATTTCCTTTCTTTAAAATAGGAGAAAAACATCTATATCCATTTTCCTGGGCTTATATAAAATTATATACAAGATGGATAGTAAATGTTGACATATACAAAGGATCATAATTCTCCTTTTCTCTTAACCTAGTCTCCTTCTTCCAGTCAGTGAGAGGATATTTTCCCTGGTGTCTAGGGAAATGATTTCCCTCTGGCTCATCCTTCTCCGTCAAAACTTCCAGGCTCAATTTATATTTCTCTTATCTAGTGTTTATCCATATCTCTATCATCTGTAATTTTTTTATCTACCCATTAATACATCTAATTAAATTAAATTATTTGAATCTTTACCACGTACCAATCACCGAGCTTTTCTCTAGAGAAAATAAAAAGATGAATACATATGTTTTATATTCCCAGAGAGCCAGCATTCTAGAGGAAGAAATAAATGTGATTAAGAAATAGACTTTTAGTGCTATAAAAACCACATGTAAAGTACTATTGAAGAAGAGTCAATAGATTGAGTGATTTGGTGTTGCAGAGAGTTTCTTGGATGGTTATCATGGAAGAAAGTCACTCTTTTTTTTAATGTTTAACAGTGGCGTTTTAGGTAAATGATTGAAAGCATTTAACATTAAATTCAATTTACTTCACATTGTTGTTTGCAAATACGTTAATGGCAATTCTTAAATATTTCAAATCAACCAACTTAAGTACAGAAGGCCTGCTTGAAAGGAGCCTGGGACTCAAGTCCAGATCCCTAACCTCTCTTGCCATGAGTCACACTATGATACTTCTGACTGGATCAGGAAGGGTCCTGCACCTCTCAACCTTGAAGTTCCCTCATATGAATTCACCAGTGATGACACAGTGATTGTTGGTTAGAGATTCACTTTTAATGTGTGTGTTCATCAGGCTGAGAAGAATAAAACAGAAACATCATAGCCTTTTGCTTCCCTATCTGGCTACTCTCCTCTTGTGTCCCCATGTGGTAATAACTCTTCAATAATATTTTGCCTTGGCTTCTCACACTATTCATTCCTCTGAGTTGAGTGAGTTTTGAATGCAAAAAACATTCTTTATTCATTTCTGTTTCCCTGGCCATCAGCAGTAACTGACATTGAAATAGTCATTTAGAGTCTAAATGGTTGACATGATACAACAAGTTTGTAATCTATGTCTCATTTGGCACTAGTTTTCCTAATTCTTAGTGTTTTTTTCCAAACATGTATAATATAACAATATTAAATATTATACCAGAAAAACCAATTCATCTTTTTTTTTTTTCCTTTGGAGTAACAAGTGATTATTTCTATCAACATCTTCAGTAGACTAGAGGAGGGGGAGAATATAAGGAACAACCTCTTATATTTATGTTTATGTAGCAACTCACAGGGCCTGATACTAGCAAATTTCTTACATCCACTCAGATACAATACAGAAAACCTAGATTAGTGAAAAATAACAATACTTATGGCTGGCCAGATCCACACAACACCTGAAATGAGTATATTATTCTTTGTTAGCTCTTTGGGGTTTTTTTGTTTGTTTGTTTGTTTGTTTTGTTTTTTGGAATTTACCATCTTTCTTTTTTGAGTTCATTCATTTATTTTGAGAGAAAGAAATGGGTGGGTGAGGATCAGAGAAAGAGGAGAGAGAGAAAGAACTCCAAGCAGGCTCCACATGGTCAGTGCAGAGTCCAATGTGGGGCTCGAACTCATGAACTGTGAGCTCCTGACCTGAGTCAAAGTCAAATGCTTAACTGGCTGATCCACCCAGGCACCCCTGTTAGCTCTTTGTTGATGACTAAATACCCTAGGTACAAATTTTAAAATCAGCAATGATGACACCAGCAATGATGATATCAGTGAACACACCCTAAATAGAATTGCAAGAGTCATCTTAAATATGACACCATCTCTGTTTTCTATACAGCTGCCATTCTATGCACTTTCTCACTCAGTGAACTACTTAATATTCCAATTTGTGATGTCACTTCAGTTTTCCATGTCTCAGAGTGATTCCTGGTTAGTTATTAATCTCCACTTCCATCCCATCCATGCTTTTTACAAAGGCATTCATCACATGTTGCTGAGTGCTTCCCATGACTTATTTTTAGTTTATTTATTTTGAGAGAGAGAGAGAGAGAGAGAGAGAGAGAGAGAGAAAGAGAGAGAGAGAGAAAGAGAGAGAGAGAGAATGGGGGAGGGGCAGAGAAAGGGAGAGAGATAATCCTAAGCAGGCTACAACTGTGAGCACACAGCTCAATATGGGGCTCCATCTCACAAACGGTGAGATCATGACCTGAGCCAAAATGAAGAGTTAAATGCTTAACCAACTGAGCCACCCAGGTGTCCTTTCTCATGAATTTTATATGGGTGTTTTGTCTAAGCGTACCTGCTATATCTAGATTAGGACACCTGAAATCATGTATTCCAGAATACTGTTTGGAATTTTCACAGGATTCATTAGAGCAGTCTACTCACAATGACTTGGTTCGGAGTCACATGCTAACTATCCATGGGAAAGAGTATAAACAAGTATCCCAAGGTGTAAGATGGAGAAAAGGAGGATAAGACCTACTTATTTCAGTACCCTGGAAAAGTATGCAGAGATACAGAATTAGAACATAAGATAAATCCAAGTTCCATATATATATGGAGTGGGAAGGGACAAATTATAGAAACCATCCCACTATAGGAAAAGGAATAAAGAAACCCAGATACCAAAAGGAGACTTCTAATAGAGTCTACTAGAAGAGGCTGGCTAATAGAGGTTCAAGGATACCTTTGGATACAATATCCCAGACCAGCTTCCAGCAAGAAAATCATGGAGTATGCCATCACAGGTGCCCAGTGGCTCTTGTGTGCTTGTCTACTATTTCTTGAGCAACTATACTGCTTGGGCACTTAATGCAAAGACCCATCAGTTGTCACTGTGTTGGTGTGTGTGCTTGTGTATGACATAAGCCTATATGCATTTCCCACTTCCAGCCTTAGGACTAGTCTGAGCAGTAGGGTGGGGATGAGCCTAGAGAGACTGATGGTTATAACTGGGAGAAGAGAGAGGAAGAAAACTGGGGCCAGTTTCTGACAAGACAAAGTCAATATACTGTAGAATTATGCAATAGGTGCCATATTTAGATGGAGGATTTTGAATACAGAAAAACAACTGTGTAATTTGGGAACAGTTTATACTAGAGAACTTGAAAAAAGGACCAATAGGACAAACACTATGATTGTTGTTTCTCTTTTCAGGGTGTGTTCTCAACCCACCATGGTGATTTTCAATAACACTACATCATCTTCCTCAAACTTCCTACTCACTGCATTTCCTGGTCTGGAACTTGCACATGTCTGGATCTCTATTCCTGTCTGCTGTCTCTATGCCATTGCCCTCTTGGGAAACAGCACGATTCTGTTCGTCATCATTGTTGAGAGGAGTCTTCACAAGCCCATGTACTATTTCCTCGCCATGCTGTCAGCTGTTGATCTATGTCTGACCATCTCAACCCTTCCCACTGTTCTTGGGGTTCTCTGGTTTCATGCCCGGGAGATTAGCTTGAAAGCTTGCCTCATTCAAATGTTCTTTGTACATGGCTTCTCCTTCCTGGAGTCTTCAGTGCTGGTAGCCATGGCCTTTGACCGCTTCATGGCTATCTGTAACCCACTGAAGTATGCTATTGTCTTCACAGACATGATAATCTTGTTGATTGGACTGGTTATCTGCATACGGCAAGTAATTTTAATCTTTCCCATGATTCTAGCCTTGACGAGAGTATCTTTCCACGGAGGCCAAGAGCTTTCCCACCCATTTTGCTACCATCCAGATATGATTAAATACACATATTCCAACCCCTGGATCAGCAATTTTTTGGGCATGTTTCTTCAGCTCTACCTGACTGGCACTGACTTACTGTTCATTCTTTTCTCCTACGTTCTGATTCTCCGAACCGTCTTGAGTATCGTGGCCCCTAAGAAACAACAAAAAGCTCTCAGCACTTGTGTCTGTCACATCTGTGCTGTCACTGTTTTCTACGTGCCAATGATCAGCCTGTCCTTTACACACCGCCTTTTCAGCTCCACCCCAAAAGTGGTCTGTAGCATTTTGGCCAATGTTTATTTGTTCTTACCACCTGTACTGAACCCTGTCATTTACAGCTTGAAGACCAAGACCATCCGCCAGGCTATGCTCCAGCTGCTCCACTTTAAGGGCTCACAGGGCCCCAGTGTGAGGAGTCATAGAGGACCCTGGGATTGAAGTAGAGAGAAGTTATATTTGAGCAATAAAAGGATCTAGGTCTGTGCCACCAGGCATTTTAGTTACTGAAGCAGTTTCACTTAAATCATAGGAGCAGAAAGAGAATACTTTTCCCCTAAGCTTATCAAAAGTTAAAAAAAAAAACTACCATTCAAAACCAAATTAATTGTGTATATGTCCCTCAAACATTTAAAATAATTATATGGAACTCCTGTGCACATTAAAAGCACAATAAGATCATTTTATTCTGGTTGAACAATTTAATTATCTGCCTAAAAACGGTAATTCTTAGACCAAAAATTAATATATATAATTTTATGTCTGTGTTCAGCTGCCAAAAAGTCATTTATTTCTGTGGTAAGATTTCCTAAGGGGCATCAGAGATTTTTTTTTTTTTTCCTTGAGGTGGTGAGTGAAAGAGTTACGTGTGTGTGCAAAGACACGCACATTGCAATTTGTAATTTAAAACCTTAGGAAACTCTTACACACTGATTTCAGTTCCTAAAGTCACCTCTAGGGAGACCCATCTCCTTGCAGATGCACTCCCTGAACCTCTATCTTTTCTTGAATTCTTTTTCTCCTCAGCAAATGTGAAATTGTCACTGAACTAATTGCTGTTTGTTATACCTCCAATGAGTCCAATATCTAAAGTTACATATCACTCTTCATTATTTTTCCCATTGCCTAGATATTCTAATACAGTTCTGATTCTCACTCTGTAGCACCTCTTCCGTGTCTGCTGGGCTTCAGGACAGTACTTTTTTTCTATTTGCCCTTGTTTCATGGGTGGTTACGTTTTTACCTAGCTGTTGGGCTCCTGGACGTTTTGGTGTACTTATAATTGTAGAATTGCACAGTGACTTTGATGCTTAGTAGGAAATCTTTAGAATACCTTGCTTAACAATACTTATTTGGTCAAGAAGTAACCTGGGGTGCTTGGGTGTCTCAGTCAGTGAAGCACCAGACTTCAGCTCAGGTCATGAACTCACAGTTGGTGAATTCGAGCCCTGTGTCCAGCTCTGTGCTGACAGCTCAGAGCCTGGAGCCTACTTTGGATTCTGTGTCTCCCTCTCTCTTTGTTCCTCCACTGCTTGCACTCTGTCTCTTCTCTCTCAAAAATAAATAAAGATTAACAATAACAACAACAACAACAACAACAACAATAATACTAATAGTAATAATAAAAGAGAAGGAAACTCACTATAGAGTTGATGGGATGTTGGGGGAATTCTCCTAAGTTTTTTTTTTGTTTTTGTTTTTGTTTTTTGTTTTTTTGTTTTACATACAAAGTTATAAAACTTTGTTCCACTCAGGATAATTCATGTCTGAGTACAGGAGACCAAGCAGAAATTCTGATCTGAGCCACCTGTCTCCTCTCCTTACATCACCTTCCTACTCCTGGCAGACAAGGAATACCGCTTCCAAACTCTTGTGTGTTTGCCTTGGCTTTCTGTTCTGCTCAAACACTGACAATTTTGTGACTGCTTTGCCCAAACCAAGAGACACCAGTCTCTGATCCTGGAATCAACCTGTGGCAGAGTAGACATGCCAGAGCACACCATACTCTAACTATCCAGACTTTTCCTCATCAGTTCTTACAAATGCCAATGGTTCCTTAATTGCTTCCTTACAGACCTTTCTAAAAGTTTTTGTTCTTAGATCCCCAACTCCATTTACAATTCCTGAATTTTATAACATCTGGAAAAACACTTTAAAATTTTTTTCCTAAGTTTGGAGCCAAAACTTATTGGCAGCAAAAGCTAGCATAAACAGGTATGAATGTATTTATGGTCATTATTTATTCTACATTGAATGAATATCTACACATTTCACCTCAGAAATATAGCTGTGCTTGAATACAGGGTAATGCCTCCAGGGTTGTAGAGATGTTTAGAGTATAAGAAATTCTGAATTTCAAGAGTTTTAGGTAAACAATTGTAGAAATGTGCAAGCATTCTTCCAGTTTTATGATGGCCAATATTTAAGGCAGTCTACTGCATGTCTGTTAATCTTCTATTATTCCAAATGTGCTTTTCATATCTGGCTTAAAATGTAACTCACCTGCTCAATACCAAAAACACTTTTATCAATGTTTTTTATTCCCCATAGCAGTTGTTAATAGGACATGAATGTGTTTTGTTGTTACTTCAAAGGATGTGTTTAGTAATTTGGGGATTGTTCTAATTATACCTTGTATGTATGTAAGTACATATAATTATACACACATATGTGTACTATATACAATTAAATTTTGTGATTAAAAAGGTAAAAAAAATCACTCACAATCCTACTAATGAGGAATTTTATGATATATAACTATCTTTTTTTAATAAGCCAACATATGTGTACATACACATACATTTATTAACTAGGATAGTAGTGTGTACTCAGATGTATATCCTATTTGCTTGAAATTATTTATCATTTTCTGTTAATCATATATTAAATTTTTATATTAGACTTTATTTTAGACTTTACTTCCCCTAGGAAGTTCTCTCACTTGATTCTGCACTATAATGGTCAAGTTACCAGTCTTTTATTCTTTTATTTGCTTTCTTATATGTGTGCTTAAACTTATCATACTTTACTCCGTGGATTTAATTTTTTATTTACTGTTCTCCCCACCACCAGACTGTAAACCCCTTGATAGCATAAATGTAAGTTTCATTTAATCCTTATCATCTAATACAGTGCTTAACAAATGCCATTAGTTGTTGATTCTGTGTTGCATAGGTGAATAATACTTAATATTATTTGTGTATCATGGTTTATGTTTAACATTTCGGTAGTTTACAGTATTTTTATCATAGACAATAATCCTTGATATATATTAGAAATAAATATTTGATCACCCCTCTGATTGTGTTCTTCTATTCCTAGAATGTGAATTATTAAATTTATAAGGAGATAAAATAATAGTTGGTCTGCTGTAGTGCATGAGGTTGTAGGCTCTGGAAATGGGTTTAGATTTAAGCTCCTAACACTTTATAGTTCTGTATTTTTGGAAAACTTGTTTAACTTCTCAAAGCTTTAGCTTCTAAATCCACAAAACAGGAGGGATTAATAAAATCTACCTTCCCATGTTCTTACAAAAGTTAATTGTGTTAATACAAGTAAGTATATAACCCTTGTTTGGTGCCTGGTGAACACTGAATTATACCATATGTTAACTAACTGGAATTTAAATAAAAACTTGAAAAAACATCTTTGTACTTAATTCCCAGTTTAGTTTATTTTTGTGTGTAATAAAGGATCACACACAATTATGGTTTTTTAAATAGGTTGTAATTTTTTCTACCACTATTATTTGAATAACCTATTTTCAGTAAGGTTCTGATATTCCTTAATTATTTATTACTTTCATATCATTTAGAGTATGTTGAAGTGTTTATTCTTTCGTTGTTCTTCCCATTGATTTGTTGAGCAAACTACATGCAATTTTATAGCTGTTTAATAAATGTTGCTATCATATGAAACTTTATTACACTTTCTATTTGTTTTTATCTTATATTTTCCAGTTGACATTTGTAAAACTTTTTTTAGAATTATTTTGCTCCATTCTCAGTGAAATGTTCCTGGAAGCTTGATTGGGAATACATTGAGCCTATATTATAATTGAGGAAAACAGATGTTAGCCTATTCACTCTTATGATCCAGATAAACATTATTGACATGTTATGACTTGAGCAGTTTCTGTTTTGTAAAGATCTGAGTTTCTTAGTTGAGGGCAAATACTAAAAAAATGGAGGATAATATTCTTCTTGTTTCTTTCATGACAACCTGTTTACTTTTTCTTGTGGCTAAACAGAACATGAACTATTTTTCAGGGCAACTTCTTTGACTTAAAATTTATAGTTACATCTTATTCATTTGGCAATAGTGTTTCTATCATTCTAGACGTTCTGTGTGCTTACAATTTATCATCATATTCTGACTGTTCAAAGGTTCGTGTGTGTGTGTGTGTGTGTGTGTGTGTGCGCGCGTGCATGCGTGCTTCTTTTCTCAAAGTTGATAAATGTGTCAGACTGCTATCCAGATGTCATTATATACAGCGTACAAGTCTGGAGATACGATAATAAATTTAATGTATACAGTTTCTTTAAGGAAACACAATTGAAGTAAGACAGACAGGTGAATTAATAACATAACTGAAATCAACCTGGGAGGAAGCCCAAAGGTTTGTCCCTCCCTTCCTTGGTTAAACTATGGGCATCCAGAATGGGTCAGCTTTTGAGCAATAAGAACTCAGTTAAACTCACCTGGGGACATAAAATATATAAGAATATTTATTCAACAGAGAACATCTTGTTCAAAATGGTTCTTTGGAACAAACAATACTAAATACTTGTGAGTTCAACTGAGATAATTAAACATTGAAATTGATTACCAATCATTTTTTCCCAATCCATAGTATAGACTTTTTAAGAGTTTTGGTTGACTTATTCTAAAATTTATGTTTTATACTTTGTCTACTATGAAGTACTCACAAATAACAGATGAATAGGAAACAGATGAATTTTACAGAACGTATACTGAGATAGCCAATCTACTTTAGTTGGCTATTTATCTTTTTTTTTAATGTTTATTCATTTTTGAGAGAGTGTGTGCATGTGCATGAGCGGGGGAGGGGCAAAGAGAGAGGGAGAGAGAATCCCAAGCAGGATTTGTGCTGTCAGCACAGAGCCAAAGACAGGCTCCATCTCATGAACCATGAGATCATGACCTGAGCCAAAATCAAGGGTTGAATGCTTAACCAACTGGGCCACTGAGGTTCCCCTGGGCCACTTATCTTTTCAAAAAATGGGACCATATATGTATGAATATGATTTTATATTGCTTAACATATGATCATATTTTCTGCTAGTTTAAAATTATTTCTAACTTGTTTAGTGTAATTGAATATATCATAGGTCAAAATACCAAGTGCCTAAATAAGCATGAGAGCCATTATTTTAAAGTAGTTAAGAATATCAATGTTTTAAAAATTACTGAACTACTAGCTTTCCTATCTCCTACTACTAGCAGCATACTCTCTCATTCTCCTTTTAATAACTATAATTTCTTGGAGCCCTGTTGTAATATAGAGAAAAAATCTGATCTGTCTTAAAGGATGTTGTGAGAGAGTTTATTCTCATATTTCCAGGCTATGAAAGCTCTAACATTAAAAACAATCACTGGTTGTCCCTATTTGATTACTAAGGAAAGAGAAAAGGGAGAAAAATTTTAACCAATTTGGACTTAACAATACACTTCTTTCCTTAAGTGGGAAATCAAGGATTTGCATTGAATTGACTGAAGAACCCTCAACAAATACATGTCTGAAGGCTGCCTGAAGGAAAATCCAATTGGATTGGCATAACACCTTTTAACTTCCAACTCCTTTGGTATTTATTTTCTAAAATTTTTTAATGTTTTTATTTGTTTGAGAGAGAGAGAAAGCACACAAGTAGGGGAGGAGCAGAGAGACAGGGAGACACAGAATCCGAAACAGGCTCCAGGCTCTGAGCTGTCAACACAGAGCCCGACGCGGGGCTCAAACTTGTGAACTGTGAGATCATGACCTGAGCTAAAGTCAGACGTTTAACTGACTGAGCCACCCAGGTGCCCCAGTATTCATTTTCCATAGGGGGGAACAAGCTCTACTTCTATGTGTATTTACCCTTGTGCTGTAAACAGTGTAACTAAAATTCCAAAGCAGTATATCGATTCATGATTTTAATAGTATTGTAAAACTATTCCATACTCACCTGTCAATGCCCGCATCAGTCCTAGGCTCACAGACCTCAGTGCCCAGCCCACATGTTGTAGTGATTATAAGGATGATTAAGGGAGATAATAATAAACATCTATAATACTTTGCTTAGAGATATATTATTTAATTCTCCACTCTTGGTTGACCTTGCCTTACTTTTCCCCATACCTTTATTTTAGACATAATTTCCCCCAAACCTTCTCACGAATTTGCTGCGTCTTCACACAGTACACAATGGGATTCATCAGAGGTGGTACTAGTAAGAAAATGTCCGCAATGAGGATCATGGCCACTGGGGACTTGTGCTTGCCAAAACGGTGCATGGAGGCCAAAGCAATGATGGACACATAGAAGATGAGCACAGCACAGATGTGGGAGACACAGGTGTTGAGAGCCTTGAGCCGCTCCTTATGGGATCCAATTCCCATCACCGTCTTCAGGATGAATATGTAGGACACAACAATGAACACACTGTCTGACATCATACAGAGGGCAACAAAGAAACCATAGAAAAAGTTGACTGTGTTGTCAGAGCAGGCCAGCTTCATGACATCCTGGTGTAGACAATAAGGGTGAGAAAGTAGGCTTTTCCTACAATATGTCAATTTTTTGAGAGTGAAAGGGAATGGGAGCACTAAGAGCATGCTTTTAATTAGAAACACCAGGCCCATTTTGGCAACTCTGGCATTGGTGAGGATAGAGCTATATCTCAGAGGGTGACGTATGGCCAAAAAGCGGTCAAAAGACATGGCCAGGAGCACTGAGGACTCCATATCTGTAAATCCGTGGATAAAGAATTCTTGAGCAAAGCAGGCATTTGGGGAAATTCCTGTAGCATTGAAAACAAATATCCTCAGCATAGTGGGGAGGGATGAGAGGGAGAGGCCCAAGTCAGAGACAGCCAACCCAGAAAGAAAATAGTACATGGGTGCATGGAGAGAGGACTCTGTCCTGATCACAAAGAGGATGATGCAGTTGCCAAAGATGGCCACCAGGTACATGAAGCAGATGGGGACAGAGATCCAAGCATGAATATGTTCCAGTCCTGGGATTCCAATCAGGAAGAAGGTGGTGATCTCAATGTTAGAGGAATTGATACTGTGCATGATGAATCAGATGAAAAGTGTTTATTCCCAGATCTGAAATGACACTTTTAACATAAATGATATTTTCAGCATAAAAAACACTCATTTCAGCACTTTCCTCTGAGACATAAAGAAAATACAGTTTTGAAAGACTCATATCCTGGAATAAAAGAATGAAGTATTTCTTCTGAACAAACTATTAGTAATAGAGTCAGATAATGTTAACTGACAAGGAGAACCAGGAATATAGGAACTATCTTTACCAATCACATTTCTCCATAAAGTCTTCAGAAAAACTACTCACATAAAGAGCAGTGACCTGCAAATAAATTCCCCCCTTTTCTATTAGGATATTCCCCTTCCCATCCCAATCTAATGAAAAATTTTATACAGTTATGCTGAACCATAGGATAATTCTTTTAGTTTGGTCCAGAGTAAGCCTAGAATTAAATAAACAAACAAAAAACAAAACAAAACAAAAACCCAAAAAATAAAAAAACAACCCTCCCCCCACACACAAACAAAAAGAAAAAAAAAACCAGGAACCTGGAGAAAGTAGATTTAAGAGAGTGGATACTAAGTGGTTTCTCTAATTTCTATAGACTTTTGCTCCAAATATGTTTTAGGCAAGGGCTTGAGCTTCTAAAGCTGATCTTACTCACAAGCTCTCCACAGGAAGAAGTACAAAGAAAGGACAGAAAGTAGGTGATGTGCACTTGACTGTTAACCCTCTCTTATATAGTATAGTGAAAAACCCCATTTTCTTATATAGAGCAGATAGAATGTTCTTTAACATGATTAATCCATATCAGTACTCTCCATCCATGAGCATGGGAGGAGAGAGAGATTCTTAGGCTTGCTTTACAGTCCAACATATGCTCTCATAAATACAAAGTGACTTAGCCAATAGGACTATAGGCCAGCCATGGTGAGTGGCAAAGTGGTAGACATGTTGGTGATGAGGAAGACTGGTATTTTCTGAATCCTTTTTTTTTTCTGACACCATAAGATAAATAGATGCTCTACAACTATGTTTTTTGTTTTTATACACAACTGAGCTTACTATGTTCCTTTAAGTGTTTTCTCTTTCTTTATGGAATTAAGTTAATGGGGACAGTGGGGTTCCAAGATACATAGAGCATGTTGGTTTTTACCCCTTTCCTAGAGAAGTGAGAGTTTAATTGAGAAGCTTGGGCTTTATCAGAGTGCTCTTGACTATTAGGAATCAGAAACACAAGATTTTCAATTAGTTTATCTCCCTGTCTCCTTCCTGGATGGCAGGGGTATGGGACTGAAAGTTCCAACCCTATAATCATATGGTTGGTTCTTCAGGCAAACAGCCCCCAATCTTAGGTGAGATCCAGAAGTTACCATTTTAACATGAGAAAAGTCAACTGTGTCTCTCTCATCCCATAAGAAATTCCAAAGAAACTCAGTGCCAAAAACAGGCATGAAGACCAAACATATTTATTATAAATCACAATATCACAGTGACTAATTCCTTTCACTCACAAAGCATTTATGCCCTAAATATTTTTCTGTTAAATATCCTTAAACATTCCATCAGACTTCCCATCTCATTACTGGCTGTTTCCTTGGCTCTAACAGCTCTTTCTCAGAGGTCACATCATCAGAAAGGCCTTCCCTGAATACACTCTCTCACTTGGTCATGCTGTGTTCCCTTGCTCAAATCCAATTACAGTATTAACTTCACTCTGATATACAGTAAATCCTCAATAAATATTTGTTATATAAAATAAGTGAAAAAATAGTCTTCTATATTATGGGGTTTGGGAGTGGTGGGGGTCTGGAGCTGACAGCCAAGAAAGAATTCTTGAGATGTCTTTAGTACAAAAAAAAGTGATTTCAGTTAAAGCATGGGGACAGAACCCATGGACTGAAAGAGCTGCACTGGGGTTGTGAAAAGTGACTGGTTTTGTACTATGGAGTTGGGGGAGATAAAGGCAAAAAGGAGGCCTCCAGAAGGACTTTCATATGTTAAAGAGGGCTAATATAATAAAGAAGACTCTTAGGAGGCCTAGCTATTATCAAGCTAAGGTCATTTTTCCTCTAGTAAGATGTTAACATTACAACATTACAACAGTTGGGAATTCTTAGAGAAATGTTAGACTCTGTATTTGCCTATTTGTCAATGGGTTGCAGGTTATAAGGAAATTTAATTTTACCTGCCATTTCCTTCTTGCCTTTGCTCCCTACCTCACTACGGAGGGAGGATAATGTGGGGGTTCCAGGAAACTGAGTCTATTGGTTTCTGAAAATTAGGCTATTAATAAGATTGCCTTATAATTTATTAAGAGATTTACAAAATGATGGAAACTCCTGTCCTAGAAGACTGTGATCTGTATCAGTTAGCCATTTGTTTTCTTTCCTTTCCTTTGTTCTTGGGCAGCCAGGAGTGCCTGCAGAATATCACACACATCCCACCTTGCTGGGGAGGGAGTGGTTGTTAGCTTGGGCTTTGCCCTCATCTTTCCTTATGCTTCCCCATCATAAAGACAGTATCAATTGATATATTAATTTAACAAAATATTTTTTGTATTTTAAAAATACATTTTATTAGAAGATCTTGGTATTAGCATTAGTTTAAAAGTATATTCTTTATAAAATACATTTATAAAAGAGAGGCAACAAATAAAATATGTAAAATAAAAAATACATTTATCAAGATAGCTTATTAACCCTTTTATATGTCATTAGGTAATTAATAAATACATAAATAAATCACTTCATACAAAGATAAATAGAACACTTCATTTTATCCCCCTATTCTAAGATCTGGAGAAGAAAGGAAGAAAAGTAGAGTGGATTGAAAGAGAAAATAGGGAAAAGGGAAGAGTTGAGATTAACCTTTATCGAACTGTGCTGGATGTTTTATTTTTATTTATTTTTATTTTACTTATTTATTAATTTTTTTCATGTTTATTTATTTTGGAGAGAAAGAGAGAAACAGAACATGAGTGGGGGAGGAGAAGAGAGAGAGACACACCCAGAATCAAAAGCAGCTCTAGACTCTGAGCTATCAGCACAGACCCCAACATGGATAGGGCTCAAACTCACAAACTGTGAGATCATGACCTGAGCTGAAGTCAGAGGCTTAACCTACTGAAACATCCAGGTGCCCCTGTGCTGGATGTTTTATATTTTTTAGTTCCTTTAATCCTTACAAGGTATTATTATTCCTGACTCACAAACTTGAAAACTAAAGCATAGAGAGATTAACTAAGATCTTGAAAAAATATATATTGTTATGAAAAGACATGAGGTTTTGTAACCTTAAGGTGAATTTGCCCCTTGGTGATGGAGCAAATGGAGATGGAGATGGAAATGGAGATGGAGCAGATGGAGACTACACTGGGGGGAGTTGTCACAAAACAGGAATTTTATATGCAGCAAATAAGATCATGGGGAATAACTTCCAAAGCTGTGACTCCCCCACAGAGGTGAGTGGGTTCATTTTATTTAGGGTTTAGGATGAATATTCAGAAAGGAGAGCTTTGTCATCCCATGTAAAGGCAGGCACAAGGTTGTGCAAGCTTACTTCAAAAACACGTCTATGCACCAGGTGCCTGGGTGGCTCAGTAGGGTGAATATTTGGCTCAGGTCATTATCTCACAGTTCCTGAGTTCCAGTCCTGTGTCAGGCTCTGTGCTGACAGCTCAAAGCCTGAAGCCTGCTTCAGATTCTGTGTCTCCCTCTCTCTCTCTGACCCTTGCAGGCTCACACTCTGTCTCTCTCTCAAAAATAAATAAACATTACAAAAGTTAAAACAAAAAACAAAACAAAACAAAAAAACCCATGTCTATGCATGTATCTTATCTTATGTAAATGAAGCTCTTGCTCCGTTTAGGGCCCAGACTTTGACATTATAATGAAGCAGAGGTAACTGTCAGACATGGGGAAGGGGCTGTGGGCATGGAGACCAGGTATAAACTGTATTAACTAACTGGGGTTTGGGGCTCTTTATCTTGGGTAAGGAAGGTGGGGTCTTGCTCACTTTTGAAGCAGCACTTGGGGGTTTTACCACTCGTTGTCTCTGATAGCGTCAGGCTATATCCTGGCATGGTAGAAACTATTGGTTTTGCACTCCCTTTGTTCCCTTAAAGTCCTTAACTCCTGAGGTTTTTGCATTTCTTTGTAATTTTGACATCTCTTAGGAAGTTCTGCGGAAAGTGGGCTTGGGCAAGTAGGGTATAGATCTTGAAAAGAGGTGGGGGCCTGAAATGATTTTTCTTGGGTCATGAAAGCTGTATTTTGTCTTTCTTTTCCTGGGGACCCATAACTCTTTCTACTTACAGTTTGAACTAATGCCATTTGAATTCAAGCTTTTTCAATTATATCATGCTTTCTATCTCATGGTAACTAGTAAGTTTAAAAACTGAAATAATCACAAGGAAATTGCACAAGGAAATTCTTTTGGAAGACATATAAAAATTAGTGATACAATAAGCAATATAAATGTGAAGAAAATTTGAAACCTTGAACTTTACACTTCCTGGTTCCAGTACCCTACAGAGTTACCTCCAGAGCTATTTCAATCAACATGAGTCGTTTCAATTTCATTTCTGACAAAATTGCATCAGTTGAGAGACAAAAGGCCAATAGAGTTTGTTGGTAGCAAAATCCAGCAAATAGAACCAACTGTGAAACAGTAAAGGTAAAGGTATGTAATCAATACTGGTTTAGCCAGATCAAGAAGTGAGGAGAAGAGATCGTTCTTAATAAGCTGAAGGGAAAAAAAGTGAGGTAGATATTTTTTAAAAAGAAGGCAAAAAGAAAGCATTAGTAACTATTATTATATATTAAACATTGTGTTAGACAATTTTTACATGTAGATAATTCTGCTTTCAAAATGTTTGTCCGAATTTTTTTTTTGTGAACTTGGAAATAAATATCTGCAAAGCCTCATAGCCTTATGGATGAGCAGGAGGTAGTAAAATAGCAGAATTACTTCTGCTATTTGGACTTGAGAAGATCAAAGTTCCTAGGTAAGAGCTGCAACTTAAATTTTAATTGTATTCTTGCTGTGTCCCCCACTCTGGGAAGACCTCCAGCCCAACAGAGTCTAAACTATAGGAATGGAAAGCAAAACTCCTAAGTCACTGGAAGTGATGGTAAGTGGGGCCACTCTTACTTTTAACATCTTTGTTACAGATACACATATGCTAATTATTATAAATATATCTTCTTTATACTTAAATTATCATCAAATTTACTATTGCTTCATATCCTTGGGTAATTATTATTTATGAATTAAAACACTACAGGAACTGAATAAAAATTAGAAATATATGACAAAAAAGAAAACAAAAAATTAGAAAGATATGAATAAAATACAAGAGATAGCTTTCAAATAGCTTCTTCTAAATTCAATATATAATGTAGGAGGCATTAAATTTTGGGATACCTGGTTGGAAATCTAACAGGGAATGGCAGGAAATGCCTATTTGGATGCTCACCTAATGACATTCACTAAAAATGGATCAAGGAAATAAATGGAATAACTGGTAAATAATTTTATAGCTTGTAAAGTGCTTTTATAAATATCTGATATTTATGTGTTATTATCTCCATTTTGTGAATGATTAAAGTGTAGCGAAAAAAAGTGAAGTGGTGCGGTCAAACTAAAATATTTTTATTACAAATAACTTGTTCTTTAAACTGTATTGCCCAATTGCTATGAATACCAAATATCAGGCTTCCTCTATCAGTGTGACTACTAGCATTTACCTCTCACTTGAATAGGTCTCTAATTGTTTTGCCTCACAATTTCTCTCTAGCTCCTATTGGAGTTCTTGGGTACCAAAGAGCTAATATACTAGGCCTACCCCTTTCCATGTAAGTTTACTGGGAGATATCAGAGAGCAGGGTGCTTTTCTATTCCTCCCTAGGGTCTGTACCCCAGAAACAAGTAGAAGTAGGTACATCTAGATACAGCGGAAGTCAAAGTTGAGAGTTCTTGTTTTTAATTTTCAAAGACATGTTGAGCGTTTAGTTTTCATAAGTGCAAGTAACTAAAAATCTATTTGTAAGCTTAAAGCTAGGACTTTGTTAAATAGTTTGAAGAAATTACTATTGAAGGAGAAGGAAGTGGTGTGTGTGTGTATGTGTGTATAAATGAAGATGGGATTGCATGTTCTGAAGTTGAGAAAGGATTTTATTAACTCTAGTATTAAGGGGGTTTCATTTAGTTAATCATATCACAAATAAAAGTAAACCTTATTGTCAATTAAAATAGAAAAAAATTCTCTTCAGCCAGTTTAGGACTTCTGTGGAAGAATTGGTTTTGTCAATTATTTTGACATTTTGTCAAAATAATTATTAGTAGTTGGTATTTATTGATTACCTTCATATGTTAAAGACTATATCAGAATATTTTATATACATAGTTATAATAGGTATATAATAACTATTTTAGATACTGTATTTATAAAATTTTATAGAAGAGTGTATACATCTGCTTGGAGACCTAAGCAGCTAACCCAGATTTACACAGATGGTAAGTCACCGAGCTGAGATTCATACCTGGGTTATATTGCATCAGATCTGATGGCTTATTTCTTACCTTAAAAATGGAAATTCTAAGAGGTCTGAGCAATGTTTGATATAATGACTATTATCCCTGAAATACTCTCCTCCTCTGACACCAACCACAACCCACTTTCCCAGTTTTTCTCCCAGATCTCTAGGTATTCTTGGACAAGATGCTCTCAGCAACCTTCCTCTCCTCAGGGTTCTGAGACTTAAATTTTGTATTTTGTACATTTTTCCTGGGTGATATCATTTACTATCATGACCCATTTTTCCTGAGGTTCAGACTCCATGTCTGAAAGCATACTCTGAGTAAGAATGAGTTTACCCTTGAGAATGTAGATAAGCAGAGTAAGCACAAATATCCCTTAGTGACTATTAGAGAAGAAAAGGAAAAGGCATTAAGAAATTATGCTACATATCTTAATTTTTTCCCACTCACATTTAGTCTTAGCTATTTTGCTGAGATCCTTTCATGTTCCAGAAACTATGCTTATGACAGATACATGAGAATAAATCTCTTCTGTGCCTTTCAGTATTTAGTAGTCAGTGGATATAGTGATGGTGGGGTTGGACTGGGTAGGGATACATGCAAACAGCATGTTATAAAGTGGCATAGAAACTATCATGGTAAAGGATGACCAACAGAAGCATCTCCTGAAAGACCTAAGTCAATGACCCTCAGCCAAAGAGAAAAATAATTAAGTGTTTTTGGAAATTAGAACTTTTCTTATGACTCCCAAGGAAGAGAAATCAGAACAAAATTTGCTGAATAGGCAGTCTGACAGAATACATAAAGAATGATTTTCATGGTATTTGAGAATCTACTACCATCTTCAAAATAAACATTCTCTGGGCTTGGCATTAGGCTTGCTGCCCTCGTGAGAGACACCTAAGATGTGTCAAACTGTTTAGGAGCTTCCAGTCTAGAATTTGCACTCGATTTACAAGCTGGCAAAACAGATCTGCATAGAGAGAACCCAGAAAACATCAAATGTATGGGGAGAGGGCTGCTTGTTATTTATTATGTTTTTTGTAGTTATCTTCTACAGAATTACAAAGTATAATATTAATTTATAACCAAGGCTCAATTTAGAGGAGCCCCCAAATTTCTGGTGTCCCCTATATTTTCCATTGAAGATTGATTTTTCTTCTATTGCCATTTGACCTTATAAAAAATTGTGGAGTGAGGTTAGCATCTTATGTAAACTCTAAATTCTTCATTTTGGAGTAAACACTTCATTTTGGAGTGTGCCATTTTTTTTTGCAAAAAGCTAAACAAATTCATAATAAGTTGAAAGATTGTATATTTTACCTTGGAAAATATAATTTGCAAACTCTTTAATGGAGAATCTAATGATAAGATCAGGGTTTAGTTTAATATGTGGTGGACTTAAGGACACCCAGGTGGCTCAGTTGGTTAAGCCTCCGAGCCACACCCAAGTGGCTCAGTTGGTTAAGCATCCGACTCTTGATTTCAGATCAGGTCGTGATCTCACTGTCATGAGGTCTAACCCACAGCAGAGGAGCCTGCTTAAGATTCTTTCTCTCCCTCTCTCTCTCTTCCTCCTCGACTTGTGCATGTGGAGTCTCCCTCTCTCTGTCTCTCAAAAAAAAAATGTAAATAGATTTAGAACTTTTTCCTTACAAGGAGAAACTGAGCGATTGGATTTTTTTTCATTTGGAATTTCTTTGACTAATTCAGTCATACAGATAAAATAGAAGATAATTTCATCTTCTTCATTAGAAGATAATTTCACTACTCTACAGCTTCAACACTTTCCCTTGGATTAATAACATGGTAACCTGAAGTGTGGTGCATAGATGCCAGCTAGGAACCATTTCATTGCATGTAGGAGTACAAACAAGAAGGAAGTAAATATACATAACTCCCAGGGGTGTATCCATGCTTCATTCTCCCACTCCTTCTTCTGGAAACCACTGGATAATCAATGTTAATATTTTACAGTAGCTTGTCTGGTTTACTGAACCGAGGTCAGTGTTTATACTCATGCAAAAATGTGGATAGTAAGTACCTACCTCATAAGTTTAAGACTTAAATTAATCTATACATTTATTTTCTAGCATTTAATATTAACTATAGTATAGATGTTTTCAGGAATATCTGATTATTTTCTTAGACTATTATTTTTAAAATTTTCTACATGAAATCAAGGATATTATTATAAAGCCAATGAAAGGACTACTGAGTATCATGTGGAAAAACAGTGGGAAAGATTCTGAATGCCTATCACTGACTCAATCAAAGCAGCTGTGTTTTGGTATGATAATTTTATATTTGGCTAAAAGTGTTGCAAAACCACCATCATAGGATAACTTGTTATAAGTGAAATTCCTATATTGGAGAACATAAACATGTTTAAGGACTTTTGATAAATGTTGTAAATTGCATTTTATTAATATGCAAAATATGTTTCTGAGACTAGCCTATAAAAGAACTGCTTATTCCCACAACACTGAATTTTATCCAAAAGCGTGGCTGCTTTTTATTTATGTGATTTCAGATCTGGCTAAAAAGCTCATATTCCCATGTATCATGTCTGCTCTGAATAATTCTGAGGTCCAGCTTTTTCTTCGGATTGGAATCCCAGGACTGGAACATGCCCACATCTGGATCTCCATTCCCATTTGCCTCATGTACCTGGTTGCCATCATAGGCAACAGCACCATTCTCTTCATCATTAAGACAGAGCCCTCAATTCATGAGCCCACGTATTATTTCCTTGCTCTGTCAGCCATCTCTGACTTGGGCCGTTCATTTTCCTTCCTTCCTACCATGCTGAGAATCTTCTTGTTCAATTCCATGGGAATTTCACCCAATGCCTGCTTTGCTCAAGAATTCTTCATCCATGGATTCACTGTCATGGAATCCTCAGTGCTTCTAGTTATGTCTTTGGATCACTTTCTTGCCTTTCACAATCCCCTGAGAAACAGTTCTCTCCTTGCTAGCAACAGAGTTGCTAAAATGGGACTGATCTTAGCCACCAGGAGCATTCTCTTAGTGCTTCCATTCCCTTTCACTCTAAGGAGACTAAAATATTATCAGAAGAATCTCTTTTCTCACTCACACTGTCTGCATCAGGATACCATGAAGCTGGCCTGCTCTGACAACAAGATCAATGTTATCTATGGCTTCTTTGTTGCTCTCTGTACTATGCTGGACTTGGCATTAATTTTTCTGTCATATTTTCTGATCTTGAAGACTGTACTCAGCATTGCATCTCTAGCAGAGACACTCAGGGCCCTCAATACCTGTGTCTCCCACATCTGTGCTGTGCTCGTTTTCTATGTACCCATCATCACCCTGGCTGCCATGCACCACTTTGCCAAACACAAAAGCCCGCTAGTTATAATTTTTGTTGCAGATATATTCTTGTTGTTGCCACCTGTAATGAACCCCATTATGTATTGTGCAAAAACTCGACAAATCTGGTAAAAGGTCTTGGGAAAGTTGTTTAACATATGTAGGAGATAAAAAAGTTTGAATATTGAAGTAATAAATTATCAACCGGTAAGTATTAATTGGCACCTATTTCAGTGCCACAGTGGTCACTATCTAGTGGAGGACTGTGGAGAGTGAAAAGCTGTGCAATACAGAATTTACAATAGTGTCAGGAAAACAATATTCAACAGGAAAGGTGAGATAATCAGGTGATATATGATATGATTCACAAATGATTAATATTTTGAGCAGTTGAAACAAAACACTATGTAACAGAGCAGTTGGGTTTCAGTCACGCCTGAAACAGTGGATAAAATTAGACAGATTGAGATTATTATTCAAGCAGCATTTATTAAATTTGTATATTTACAATACACACTATACTATCAAGGGTAACTAAACAAGCAAGGCACATAGCAGCTATGAGGGTTATTAGTCTGACCACAATGAAGAGTACAATTTGGCAAATAGTGAGGGATAATTTTGAATAGTGTGAATGAACCAGATTTTGGAGTACTTAGGAAAGCCTTGAAAAGTCTAAATCCAGAGGATAAATGGGAGATAATTTAATCTCTACAAAAAACAGCTAACACAATAAATCAAATGTTATGAATGGCATGTCCGAAAGCAGAGCAACATGGATTAATATTGAGAGAGATGAAGAAGGGATCAACAGGAGATTGCATGAATAATCCTACAGTGAAGTGATTCTGGGAATGGGCAGAGAAAAGCTAAATCATTTAGGTTGCTTTTTGTTATTGTTACAAAATGAATATAATTTATAAGAAGTTTGCATATTCCACTAAACAATGAAGGTGCATACATATGTGACTGAATATTCAAAGACAGACATGTTGAGGTGCTCCTGGGTGGCTCAGTCAGTTCAGTGTCTGACTCCAGATTTTGGCTCAGGTCATGCTTGTGAGATCAAACCCCACTTCGGGCCTTGTGCTGGGCATGAAGCCTACTTGAGATTCTCTCTTTCCCTCTCCCTCTGTCCCTCCCCCACTCACATTCTCTCTCCCTCTCCCTCTCTCTCTCTCTCTCTGCCCCTCCCATGTTGACTTACATGCACTCTTTCTCTCTTGAAAATAAAAATAAAAATAAAATAAAATAATAAAATACAAAGACAGGCATGTTGAAATAGGAGGCTAGGATATTGTTCATCTGCCATGATTAGAAAGGTAGCATTGCACTACCCAAAGCAATCTATATATTGAATGCAATATCCATCAAAATAACACCAGCATTCTTCACAGAGCTAGAACAAATGATCTTAAAATTTGTATGGAACCAGAAAAGACTCCGAATAGCCAAAGCAATCTTGAAAAAGAAAACCAAAGCTGGAGGCATCACAATCCCGGACTTCAAGCTGTATTACAAAGCTGTAATCATCAAGACAGTATGGTACTGGCACAAAAACAGACACTCAGGTCAATGGAACAGAATAGAGAACCCAGAAATGTACCCACAAACATATGGCCAACTAATCTTTGACAAAACAGGAAAGAATATCCAATGGAATAAAGATAGTCTCTTCAGCAAGTGGTGCTGGGAAAACTGGACAGCGACATGCAGAAGAATGAACCTGGACCACTTTCTTACACCATACACCAAAATAAATTCAAAATGGATGAAAGGCCTAAATGTAAGACAGGAAGCCAACAAAATCCTCGAGGAGAAAGCAGGAAAAAAACCTCTTTGACCTTGGCCGCAGCAACTTCTTACTCAACATGTCTCCAGAGGTGAGGAAAACAAAAGCAAAAATGAACTACTGGGACCTCATCAAAATAAAAAGCTTCTGCACAGTGAAGGAAACAATCAGCAAAACTAAAAGACAACCGACAGAATGGGAAAAGATATCTGCAAATGACATATCAGATAAAGGGTTAGTATCCAAAATCTATAAAGAACTTATCAAACTCAACACCCAAAAAACAAAGAATCCAGTGAAGAATTGGGTAAAGACATGAATAGACACTTCTCCAAAGAAGACATCTAGATGGCCAACTGACACATGATGAAATGCTCAACATCACTCCTCATCAGGGAAATACAAATCAAAACCACAATGAGATACCACCTCACACCTGTCAGAATGGCTAACATTAACAACTCTGGCAGCAACAGATGTTGGTGAGGATGTGGAGAAAGAGGATCTCTTTTGCACTCTGATGGGAATGCAAACTGGTACAGCCACTCTGGAAAACAGTATGGAGGTTCCTCACAAAATTAAAGAATAGAACTACTCTATGACCCTGATGGATCATTGCACTACTAGGTATTTATCCAAGGGATACAGATATGTTGTTTTGAAGGGGCACATGTATCTCAAAGTTTATAGCAGCACTATCAACAATAGCCAAGTATGGAAAGAGCCCAAATGTCCATCGACTGATGAATGGATAAAGAAGAGGTGGTATATATAAACAATGGAGTATTACTTGGCTATCAAACGTATGAAATCTTGCCATTTACAACTACGTGCATGGAACTAGAGGGTATTATGCTTAGCAAAATTAATCAGAGAAAGAAAAATATCATATGACTTTACTCATATGTGGAATTTAAGATACAAAACAGATGAACATAAGGGAAGGGAAGCAAAAATAATATAAACACAGGGAGGGGGACAAAACAAGAGAATCTTAAATATGGAGAACAAACAGAGGGTTGCTGGAGGGGTTGTGGGAGTGGGGGATGGGCTAAAAGGGTAAGGGGCATTAAGGAATCTACTCCTGAAATCATTGTTGCACTATATGCTAAATAACCTGGATGTATATTTAGAAGAACAAAAAAAAAACCCCACAAACAAAAACAAAAACAAAAAAACAGCTGCATCTTAAACTCACCAAGTTGTGCACATTAAATATGTATAGCTTTTTGTATGTCAATCATACATCAATAAAGTGGTTTAAAAAAATAGGTAGCATTGCCCTCATTTGCAAGACAGTAATACTTGGTTGTAGACATGGAAGTAAATATGTATTTTAAACCAGGTTTATTCATCAAACTGTGAAGATCCTCCCGTATTAAGATATCTCAAAATTTTTTTTTCACTCATTGATTCCCCCTGAAGCTTTCCTAGTTCAGATTTAAAATTTCCCTTGGATTAATTTATAATCTTGTATGTTGAGATTAACTGTTTAAAGGATCTTTTTAAAATATAAATGTCACCACACTTAAAATCCTTCAAGAGGTGTCCAATAAGTTACAAGGTAGTGGTGAGGCTCCATATTTGCACAAAGGTTTTCCATTATTCAATACTTGCTTTTATCTACTACTTTTTCTGTTAATTCTCTGGCTTGCACTCCAACAATGTAATATAGATCTCACACTGTTACTTACACCTAATCCTTTGCTTATGGTATGTTGTATGTCAGGATGCTGTATTAGTTTTTTTTATTGCTGCATAACAATCATCATAAACCTAATGGCTTACAACAACGCAAATTTATTATCTTACAATTCTACAGGTTAGAGGTCTGATATGAGTTTTACTGACCTAAAGTCAAGGTGTTGGGAAGCCTGAATTTCTTTCTGGAGAAATTGAGTTATTACTAAAATTGCAGACATGAGGACTGGGCTCCAGTCTCTTTGGAGCCACTTCCTTTGTTCTAAAACTTTTTATGCTATGTCTTCCAGGATAAAAAGGAAAAAGAACAAATTGAAAGAAATTGGCTGTTTGGGGATACTGATAGGCCAGATGTGCAAAGTGGTCATCAATAGGACAGAGCTTGTAGAATAATGGTTTATTTCATTCATGTAACTGTGGATTGTTCAAAAATTGAACTAAGATATGGTTTGCCACAGATCGTACCCTACCACTTGCTATTCATGTTACACTATTTTTCTTCACTCCTTGACTTTACTGAATGGCCTCCACAGGGATTTGAGTTTATGACTCCAATTCTAAGTTTTCTTTGAGAGAGATAGGTGAGGGAGTAGTCTTGCCCTACTATACGTTTAAAATATGATTCCAGGTCATGAATTTATTTCCACACCATGGACTTCTTTTCCAAGCTCCAAATGCCTAATTGACTACACTTTTTAATGAGAATAATGATAATAATAATACTTCACAATTATTAACCATTTACTAAGTGCCATATATTGTACCAAATGCTTTACATAATATATGGTACCTTATTACATTTATTCCTCTAATAACCCATTAGGAGGTATTATTTATCCCTGTTCGACAGATGAGAAAGTAGGAGCTTATAGGGGTAAAAAAACAACAACAAAAACTTTTCTGGATACATAGCTAGTAATCTGAATATAATCTGGATTCCTCTCAGGCTGACCTATTCCTGAGCTTGAGTTCTTAACCACTATACACTCTCTGTGCCACATAGGCAACTGGAGCTCAATATCTTCAAAATGCAATTAATTAATTCCTCCCTTTAAGCCTGTTCCTTATAAAATATTCTTTATCTCATTAAATAGAACTCTCATACACTTGATTCTTCAGAAGTCAAACCAGAAAGTGATCTTCATTCCTTCCTGACTATTGTTAAAACCACACATACAATAAATACCAAATCATGAAAATTCCAAGTCATGAAATTTCTTTCTTCTATATATCTCATGATACTATTCACTCTTCTTGCCAGTTGTACCATGGTGCTCGATGATTTCTTACTTGGACTTCTGCAACACTTCTTACTTGCTTTTCCTTTATCAACCCTTCCCTAATGCATTCTTTATATCATAGCCCTGCTGAGTATCTTAAAATGCAAATATGATTATGTTACTTCCCTGGGTAAATTCTTCATTGGTTTCCCTTTACTCTAAAGATACAATTTCTATTCTTTGGTTTGGCCTGTGTATACCTTCTCAGCTAACTCTATGCCTAACTCACAGTCTAGTCTTCTGCCACACTTTTTATTCTTTCTGCTACCACTATCTGGGACTTATCTCAGTTATACAAATCTGCTATATTCTTCATCCCTACATCCATTTCTTTAGTGGAATACAGAGGGAGGAAAATATAATGTACAGTGTCTGGTAAATAAGTAAAGGCAAAATCCATAGGCTTCATAAAATAGTATTAATTTTTCTAATAAGAGAAGTTGTTGAGGTTATAAGCAGAATGGTAAGCAGATTTGTATTTAAAAAAACAGTAGCAGGAAGAGAGAGAGAGACAAGAAGAACAGACATTAAGCTATTGCATTTACCTAAGTAAATATGTCAAGAAATAGAGATAAAAGTTCAGTTTCAATTCTATTAGACTAGGGAGTCTGGTATCTTTGAGTCTCTGCATTTTTTTTTTTTTCTCTTTGCCTAGGAGGTCTCACTGTCAAATCCATACCATCGACATATGAGAAAATGAAGAGGGTCTATGCCTTGTATAAAACAATACCAGATGCATAGAAAGTACACATTCCATGTGTTATGAAAAAGACATCACAGGATGAAATAATGTACATGGTCATTCTTGGTGTCTGAAATTAGTGCTTAATAAAACTTCTATAATATATATGTGAATTTCCAGGGAAAGATCTACTCCTTTCTGGAAAACTCATAATGAAAGAAACATCTGTTAGAGCAGTTCTGAAATATTTTGGCCTTAAGATTCCTTTAAACTCTTTAACAATTATTGAGAACCCCACAGATCATTTATTTATGGGGCATTATTTCTATTGATATTTACCATATTAGAGATTAAAACTGGGTCATATTACTTACGTATTAAGTCATTAAAATAACAATAATAAGGGGCACTTGGGTGGCTGTTGGTTAAGTGTGCAACTTCGGCTCAAGTCATAATCTCGTGGTTAGTGAGTTCAAGCCCCACATCATGCTCTGTGCTGACAGCTCAGAGCCTGGAGCCTGCTTCGGATTCTGTGTCTCCCTCTCTCTCTGCCCCTCTCCCACTTGTGCTCTGTCTCCCTCTTTCTTAATAATAAACATTAAAGTTTTTTTAAAAAATAAAATAACAATAATAAGCCCATTGCATATTAACATAAATAACACATGTTTTAAAAATAAAAGAATAAAACAAAACTGAAATAATTTAGTGAGAAGAGTAGCATTAGTTCTCCAGAGCTTATTCATCCCATATAACTGAACCTTTGTACTCTCTAGAGATCTAGTATATGCCATGGTGACTATAGTTAATACTGTCTTGTGTACATAATATTTGCCAAGAAAGTTGATACCCATTGTATAGTTTTCCCTAACTCTCTATGCCATTGCTCCAAATTAGATTTCTAGGCCTCTCCTTTCTCACAGTGTTCTATATCCCAAACTGAAAACATCCTATCAACTGTACCTTATAAATATGTTCCAAATTTGTCCACATGTCTCCATCTCTATTGGTACTACCTTACGTCTAATAATATTATCTCCTACCTGAGTTAGTGTGTCTCTTCTAACTTTTCTCCTACTGTCCAGTCTTGCTCTCTGAGCCTTTTTTTTTTTGCCAATTAAAAAAAGAAATTTGACGATAGTTGACACACAATGTGTTTTTTTAAGTTTTTTTTTTTAATTTAATGTTTATTTATTTTTGAGAGAGAGGGAGACAGAGCATGAGCAGGGGAGGGATAGAGAGAGACACACACACAGAATTCCAAGCAGGCTGCAGGCTCTGAGCTGTTACCACAGAGCCCGACATGGGGCTCAAACTCACAAATGGTGAGATCATGACCTGAACCGAAGTTGGATGCTTAAGCAACTGAGCCACCCAGGCGCCCCAACACACAATGTTAATTTCAGGTGTACAACATAGTGATCCAACAAGTTTATATGTTGTGCTGCACTCACCACAAGTGTAGCTACCATCTCTCACCATACAATGCTATTATAATATCATTGACTATATTCCTTATGCTGTACTCTTATTCCTGTTATTTATTTATTCTGTAATTGAAAGCTTGTATCTCCCACTTCCTCCATCCTTTTTGCCCATCACTCTACCCTGTCTCCTCTGGCAATTGTTAGTTTGTTTTCTGTATTTATAGGTCTGATTCTGCTTTTTATCTGTTTACTCATTTGTTTTGTTTTTTAGATTCCACATATAAATGAAATCATCTGGTATTTGTCTTTCTCTGTCTGACTCATTTCATTTAGCATAATACTCTCTAGGTTCATCCATGTCATCGCAAATGACACAACTTACTCTTTTTTGTGACTGAATAATATTCAAATATTTACCACATCTTCTTTATCCATTCACTTATTGATGAATGCTTGGGTTGCATCTATATCTTGACTACTGTGGAAAATAGTATGGAGTTTCCTCAAAAAATTAGAAATAGAAATACCATATGATTCAATAATTCCACTACTGGGTATTTACCCAAATAAAATGAGAAGACTAATTCAGAAAGATATATGTACCTCTGTGTTTACTGCAGCATTTTTTACATGCTCTTCTTTATAATTTGAATCCTTTTCCCAAAGATGTTCATGTGCTACTTCCTCACATTCTTGAAATATCACTTCTCAGTGAGGCTTTTCTTGACCATCAAATACAGTCAACAGTGACAGCCTTTCTGAATATAGCCTTTACCCCTTTCCTACTTTAATTTTTCTCCACAGCACTTTTCACCATGTAACATACTATGTCTTTTATTTATTTCTCATGTTTATTGTTTGCCCACACCTATTAAAATCTAAGACTCTAGAGGGCAGTGTTTTTGTCTGTTCTGTTCACAGTCTGGTATAGAGTAGCTGCTCAGGGGATATTATTGGGTGCATGAACTAGTAAACCTGCAGTCATTAAGTTCTGATCCCTGTGTATTCCAGCCTGCATCTCAAGATAGCCTCCTCCTCCCACTCTATCACTTGAATAGATCTCCAAAGGAATTATTTATAGTTTCTCAACAAATCACTTTTTGTCATCTCTTGGCTTTTTCACAAAATACTCGCTTTATGTAGTAAGCTGTTTTTCCTCATTTCCAACTGGATAACTTCAACCTGAACTTCAGGACTTAATTTGTAGATCATCCTAAACTATTTCAGGTATCTCCACCAGACTATAAACTCCTTTAAGATGGAAGATATGCCTTGTTCAACAATTTATTCCCAGTAACTTTCAAAAAAGTCAATCATTAAGTATTAAATAATGAATGAATGAATGAATGAATGAATGAGGGTTCTACACTTGACGCATAAAGGCTGTCATCCATGCTTGATGGCAGCCCCATGGCCTGCTACAATTACTGCCTCTTTATCAGAGAAGTTTGGGCCTCAGGATTTTCAAAGGAAGGTGCAATTCTTTTCCTCCCTGTTCCTACCAGGTCTGGGTTAGATTCACTGCAAAGTTTAGCAGTTATGATCTTGGATACAAAGTGCTTGATCCACAGTTCCTCAGACCATTGCTAACCTCTTCTCATGGTCATGGTTGGGTAGTTATGTTTTTACTTCCTGTATCAAGGAGAACTTCTTCTGACAGTGACCTTGAAATATCAGCTTTGTTTAGCTGTCCTCTCTTCTGTCTTTAATATCAATTACTTGCTAATTCCAACAGCTAGTGTAGTTTCTTGCTCACATAGCTCTAGGCACACTGGTCCTTTTGCTATTCTTAGAATACTCTAATTTATTTCCATCGTAGACCCTTTAAAATTTTCTGCCTTTTTGTATTTAAATATAAATATAAACATTTTAATAAATTTTATGTGTGGCCGTGCACTGAAGAAAAGATTCTCAGACACCAGACTGAGTGGACATGCAGCCTGCCTCTGTGAGAGAACAGCAGCAGCTGGGGCCTGCACATAGTCTTTATTTTATGTTTTATTAGGTATAAACATCAAAGAGCGTCAAAGCATGAGAGGGAGCACAAAGGGTCTTAGACATTAACCAAACATACATCTGGTTTTACGTGAAGGCATAAAGGGAGTGTGTGTGGTTTTAAGGAATGTCAGGGGGTTACAGCAGGTGCTGTATTTTAACTGTCCTCAGGGAGATCACGGGGCTCTACATCTCATAATGCTATTGGGTTTGACAGTCTTGAGACCAGAACATTACTGATGTTTCAGCTATTGCCCCATTCACCCTTCAGGATTTATAATACATGCTCTAGAAATAAGTCCACATTTATATAAATATAAAATATAATCCCCTTCCTTTAATTTTTTTGGAAAATTCCTTATTATAAAGGTCTTCCCTGCCCACAGACTACCTGGACATTTAGCACTGTCTTAAATAATTAATCACTTACTTTTCTATTGTCTGTCTCTCCCACCAAAATGTAAGTTAAAAGCATAGTATTTTGTTGTTTTGTCTACTAGCTTCCTAAAGTGGAAACTATACCTGGAAATAGCACATTCAATGTTATTTATGGAATGGGGGAATACTCCTTCACCCACACAATTTTGGCCCATCTAACTTCTGCTTGTTCTTTAAGACAGCTAAGTCAGCCCCTCTGGAAAATTATCCACGGTTCTCCATCCCCTCAGGGCCATTCCAGGGCTCCCTCTTTTCCTTATAACAAATTTTCCATGATATATTTTACTCTGTGTTCAGCTCAGGTCATGATCTCGTGGTTCAAGGCTTTGAACCTTGCATCAGGCTCTGTGCTGGCAGCTCAGAGCCTGGAGTCTTTGGATTCTATGTCTCCCTCTCTCTCTGCCCCTCCCTGGCTCACACTGTCTCTCTCTCAAAAATAAACATTAAAACATTTAAAAAAAAGAATGAAAGTAACTAAAGTTTATTGTGAGCTGAAAAACATGCTAATAATTTTATTTGAAACTTTCATATATATCATATATTTAAATTGTGTAGAGATCCTTTTGGGTTAGGCATTGTTATTGTTAGATTCATTTTAATTGAAAATTGAGCTCATATAAGGAAAATAATTTTCCTAAGTCACACAGAATGTAGAACTTTCTAAACGTGACTCAAAGTGTAGTATACTTTCTAATGTATCACAAAAACTTTTAAATTTGCTATAAGATATAAGAAAACATGACTCCCATATGAGGACTAAAATTGCAAGTACACAGCATAGATATAGATTCAGCTGTATGCATGCTTTGGAATTTGCTGTGGCTGTATGGTTTTCCTGAAGTTTTGCATGTACGCAGCACCCAATACACTCACACACATCCTCTATTTTATTCTATTTGTTTTGCATAAGTACCTTTGGATCTTCCACATGTAACACCCAAAGTTCACATATATATACCTTATCACTGAAGAAACAGCTTTTTCATGTCAGACAGAATGAGGCACTGGTGGGAGAAGGCATAACCTGTCAAGAGTTAAATGGGAGATATGCTAGATAGCCTCAGATAAGTCCAACCTCAAATGAGAACTGACTCCACATAAACCTTGTAGTAGAGGTTTTGTCTTTGGCCCTTTGCCACTCCCCTTCTTGACCCTGCACTGTGCAGAAACATGACCCCCTCAATCTTTCCTCCAGATGCTCAAAACCTTCCTTAGCAGCATTTTAACCTGGCCTGCTTTCCTCACAGATACCTCAAAGGCAAAATTAATAATACTATATTGACATACGTTACTCAAAAGATAATTTTAATTAAGTTTTTAATTTTAATGCCAATATAGTTGACATAGAGTGTTGTATTAGTTTCAAGTGTACAATATAGTGATTCAGCAGTTCAATACATTACTCAGTGCTCATCATGATAACTGTCCTCTTAATCCTCTTCACCTGTTTCACCCACCGCCTCCCAACCACCTTCCCTCTGGTAACCATATTTGTTCTCTGTAATTAAGAGTCTGTTTCTTGGTTTGTCTCTCTTCTTTTTTCCCCCTTTGTTATTTTGTTTTATTTCTTAAATTCTGCCTGTGAATGAAATCATATGGAATTTGTCTTTCTCTTACTGTCCTATTTTGCTTAGCATTATACACTAGTTCCATTCATGTTATTGCAAATGACAGGATTTCATTCTTTTTTATGGCTGAATAATATTCCATTGTATATGTATGTGTGTATATATATATATATATATACCACATCTTTATCCATTTGTCTATTGATGGGCACTTGGGCTGTTTCCATAATATGACTGTTGTAAATAATGCTGCTATAAACACAGGGGTGCATGTATCCCTTTGAATTAGTGCTTTTATCTTTTTTGGGTAAATACCTAGTAGTGTGATTACTGGATCATAGGGTAGTTTACTTTTAACTTTTTGAGGAACCTCAATACTCTTTTACAAAGTGGCTACACCAGTTTGAATTCCCACCAGCAGTGTAAGAGAGTTCTTATTTCTTCACAACCTTGCCAGCACTTATAGTTTTTGGTGTTTTTTATTCATTTATTATTATTATTATTTTTATTTTAGAGAGAGTGAGAACAAGGGAGAGGGGTAAAGGGAGAAAGAGAGAGAATCCCAAGAAGGCTCCATGCTCAGTGCAGAGCCCAATGTGGAGCTTGATCCCATGACCTTGGGACCATGACCTAAGCCAAAATCAGGAGTTGGGTGACCAAACATGGTTGGGTGACCATGACCTAAGCCAAAATCAGGAGTTGGGTAAGCCACCCAGGAGCCACCTTGTGTTTTTTATTTTAAATATTCCAACAGGTGTGAGATGATATCTTGTTATAATTTTGATTTGTGTTTCCCTGATGTTGAGCATCTTTTCATGTGTCTGTGACCATCTGTATGTCTTCTTTGGAGAAATGTCTATTCGTGTCTTCTGCCCATTTTTAACTAGATTATTTGGGTTTTGGCTGTTGATTTGTATCAGTTCTTTATATATTTTGGATACTAACCCTTTATCATATGTGTCATTTGCAAATATCTTCTCCCATTCCATAGGGTGTCTTTTAGTTTTGTTGATTGCTTTCTCTGCTGTGCACAATCTTTTTATTTTGATATAGTCCCAATAGTTTATTTTTGTTTTTATTTCTTTTGCCTCAGGAGACATATCTAGAAAAACGTTGCTATGGTTGATGTCAGAGAAATTACTGCCTGTGCTCTCTTCTAAGATTTTTATGGTTTCAGGTCTCACATTTAGGTCTTAAAAGATAATTTTTTTTCTAGGTCAATGTGGTGGCAAAATTGTAATGGACAGATAAGAGGGTATAAGGAATTATCTCTTTTTGGTTCACTGACCTTTCCAATATCTTCAATCCCTCAATTTTTTTCTACTTATCACTTCCCCTGCTTCCACCCTAATTTTCTCTACTTTTTCCTGACTTTCTAGGAACAATGACAACAAAAACAACTTCAGATATTTCTCTGGATATATTGTTCTCTCTTTCACCTCTGCCTCAGCTTTACACATACTGTTCCTTCAGATTAGACCATAATTTTCCGGTTTGACTGCCTAACTCTTATATATCCTGTCAGGCTGGCTACTGTATCAACTCAAGGAAATCTTTCTTGACACTCTGTTGTCCCACCTGGAAGAAGATATTTCTCTTTTTGCTTCTATATTAACTTCTTTTTTACTTTGAGCAACACAGTTAACATATGGCTGTATAATAAACCACCCCCAAATTTAGTGTCTTAATAAACAAACAAACAAACAAATAAACAGTTATTTAGCTTGCAAATCTGAAGCTTGGGCTGGGTTCGATTGATTATTTTATTGGATATCACCTGGAAATGCAGGAAAAATGGGGGTTGGAATAATATGAAGATTTTTTCACTCACTAGTAGTTGATAAATTTCCAGCTAAGGCTAAGACTTTAGCTTGGTCTGGGACATCTATATGTGGCTTCTCCATGTGGTCTCAGCTTCTCAGTATGGTGGCTGTGTTCAAAAAGCAAGCATTGAGTGAGATAGGGGTGGATATATAAATAGGGGAAAAAAAGAGGGAGAAAGAATGAGTGTGGGGAAGTATATGCCAATGAAAAACATATAATCTTTTATGACCTAGCCTCGAGAGTCTTGCAAGATCACTTCCACAACATTTAATTCATTGAACCTGTTATAAAGTCCTACCCTGTTACGAGGGGAAGAAAAAAAACAGACTGTCTCTCTTGATGGGGGAATGACAAATTTGTGGAAGAGAATGTAGGATTAGAAATACCTCTGTGGCCATTTTTGTAAAATACAATCTGCCATGTCATACTGCATTGTGTTTTCCCCCCACCAGAATGATAGTTCTGTAAGAGCTGTGACTTCTTGATCATTTCTGTGTGTATTTGTTGAGTAAATAAATAATTGTCTCCTCCACTTCATACACATTAGATATTATAAAGGCTAGAGGAATAAGGGTATACTGAAGGAAATAGTACCTCTAAGACTAGACCCAGCTAACAACAAAAGGCATGGGCCACACGATCTCGGATCTGTTTGGTCTTCACACTATAGACTATGGGGTTCATCAGGGGAGGGGCTAGAAGGTACACAAAGCCCATGATCACTTGGACAAGATGAGGTGCCTTGTTCCCAAACCGGTGGATGATGGACAAACCAATCATGGGAGTGTAGAAGAGGAGCACAGCACATATATGGGAAACACAGGTGTTGAGAGCTTTGAATCTCTCAGCCCTGGATGCAATAGACAGCACAGTACGCAGGATCAGGGCATAGGAGAAGAGAATGAGCAGTGAGTCTACACCCACTGTTGAAACAATGACAAACATGCCATAGATGCTGTTGGCTTTGATGTCTGCACAGGCCAATTTCATTACTTCTTGATGGAGACAATAGGAATGTGAGAGAAGTGCAGAGCCACAATAGGAGAATCTTTTGAGCATAAAAGGCAATGGGAAAATGAGTGCTACACTGCGACCCAGGGAAACCAGGCCAATCCTGCCAATGACTGTGTTGGTGAGAATGGAAGCATAGTGCAAGGGGCGACAAATGGCCACAAAGCGGTCAAAGGCCATAGACAGCAGCACAGAGGACTCTAGGAAGGACAAACAGTGAATGAAAAAGAGCTGGGCAAAACAGGCATCGTGACCAATATCTCGCGCCCCAATCCAAAAGATGCCTAGCACTGTAGGGAGGGTGCAAAGAGACAGACCCAGGTCAGTCACAGCCAGCATGGACAGGAAAAGGTACATAGGCTCATGGAGTGAGGGCTCTGTTTTAATGATAAAAAGGATAGTACAGTTGCCCAGGATGGAAACCAGGTAAATGAAGCACAATGGGATGGAGATCCAGATGTGCATGTGCTCCAGCCCAGGAATGCCACTCAGCAGAAAGGTGGAGGAAATGTTGCTGCTGCTTTCCAAGGGTCCCAAAGACATTGTGTGTGGAGGGAAGAGGAAAATTGGATTCCTTCCAAATTCCTGAAATGAATTCAGAAAAAAAGCTAGAGGTCGAACCTGGGAAGAAATTAGAAACCAAACCAAACCAAACCAAACCAAAACAACAACAACAAAAACTAACAAACAAAACAAAACAAAACAAAACAAAACAAAACAAAACAAAACAAAAAAACATGAGAATCAAGTAGACCTAGAAGTGTACATCTCCTCCAGAGGTCACTTCCTTCTGGTCTCTGGCCTTCTTTCCACATTGTTTTAGAAAAATTTTTTTCTTTGAATTCTTTTCTCCTTTCTCCTTCAGGCTGAGAGGTCTGAGCATCTACACTATTCCTGTTGGTTATACTAATTTTGCCTACCTCTTTTGAGGAGATCTTTAATTAAACACTCCTCACCTGCCTCTTTTCTGCCAGAACTCTCACTAATGTTCTAACCTTTCTTTCAACTTCTCTTTCTTTCCTTTCTCTTACCTTACTTCCTTTGCTATTCCTTTGTCACTGTCCATTCTTCCTTCCTTTCTCCCTCTCTCCTCCCTACCTCCCTTCCCTCCTCCTTCTCTCTCTTTCTCTCTTCCTTTTTTCCAATCTCTTTCTTCTTCTTTCCTTCCTTCCTCCTTCCTTCTTTCTTTCTTTCTTTTGTTCTTTTGTTCATTCTTTCTTTCATTTTTTGCCTTTCTTTCTCTTCTTTCTTTCTTTCTTTCTTTCTTTCTTTCTTTCTTTCTTCCCTCTTGCTTATCTTCATCAGCCACATATAATTTCTAACCTTAGACACAGATTAATCCTTCACTCACCTTCTCCTCTGGTCTTCCAGTCGTGGAAACCTAGTTTGATCCAGATAGCTCACATGTGCTACTCAGCTCACAGAATTCCAGTAAGGACTGGGGAGTGAATGAATGACTGTCTGTAAAGTTATTCTTGACTGCTGAAGTGCCATATCAAAGCTCTGATTCTCCTGTGAGTCAGTAACCTGCATTCCCTGGAGATCTAGAGTTCAACTTATATCAACCTAGGTGAGAGAAAAGGCTGAAGCACCATCAACCATGGCCACATCCCCAATTGCAAGGCAGAGTCCGTGAGAGTCCACAGAATAGAATGCAATATGCCAGTAGGACTTATTCTTCCTTAGATTAAAAAATGAAGGTTCATGAGAAGACAGTCACTGGGCAGAAGTCTTATGCCAGTTTAAGACTCCTGACTTTCAAAGCAGTGATCTGCCCACTCTCAGTTAATAATTCCACTAGAATGTGAGCTCAAAAATGGCTGGGGCTTGGCTTTGCTTACTTCTGTAAAGACAGTGCTTATAATGGCTATGGTATACAGTAGGCACTCAGAAATTATTTTATGCATGATTAAGAGCTAAATTTATTTAGTTAGCTGTTAGTAAATCAGTGCATGTTTTATCACTTAAAGAAAATCCTATGAATTGGGGCACCTGGGTGGCTCAGTCAGTTAAGTGTCCAACTTTGGCTCAGGTCATGATCTCAGAGTTTGTGAGTTCGAGCCCTGTGTCAGGCTCTGTACTGACTGCCTGCTTTGGATTCTGTGTCTCCCTCTCTTCTGCCCCTCCCTGACTCGTGCTTTCTTTCTCTTTCTTTCAAAAATAAATAAACACTAAAAATTTTTTTTAATCCTGTGAAAAAAGTTCTATTAATAGTACCATATTATAGATGAAGAAATAGAGGATTAGAGATAGTTAATATATCTAAGATCAAAGATACAGTAAATGGCCAAAATGAGATTTGAACTAATATCCAGTTATTCTCTAGATTCCAGGCTCTCAACAAACATTATACTTTCTCCCCACATACAGGACTATTCATTGTCAGCTAGAAGCAGCTAGCATAATATCAAGGGCTTAATAGACCTTCAGAAAAGTACTGATTCTTTAGCCAAATTAATAAAGTGACTGGAGAAATACACACCCTCTCTCACTCCAAACACCAGTGAAATTAATAGCCAGTGTCATTAACTCACTGTCCACCTGAAGGTCAGATTGGCTCTTGTGTGCTGTTCCTCAGCTTCTACTTCAGCCATGATCAGTGGTCACCACATCATTCATCAAAATGAATTCAGAAGAGCTGTGATAAACTTACCTGTCGGGGACAGGCAAGCTACCTGGTGATTAACGATATAATGCATAAAACTTAAGGCAGAAAATGTTTTGACATGAAAACGAAGTAGGGTAGTGAAGAAAGAATATATATTACTTAATAATATAAAAGTTAATTTATAATACATGATGAACATCTATTATTTTCCAGGCACTGTACTAGGAACACTGCAAAAGAAATACCATTTAGATCTTAGAAAAACCCTGCAAGTTAATATCATTACCTTGATTTTCAAATGAGGAGAGAAGCTTACAGAATTTGATGATGTGCATAAAATCATACTATCAATCAGTGACAGCTGGAATTCAAACTGAAATCTCTGGAGCTCCAAGGAGCATTCTGAAAGTTTGGAAGCATTTAGTTTAATATAACTGGGTAGTTTTTTTAAGCTGAGACAGCCTGAAATGAGTGAAGATTGAATGACAAAAATAGAGGGAAATATGAAAAGTCTTTTTTCCCCACCTTCTTTTACCTCAAGATAGACTCTCTTCAGAGTTTGTGCCTCACATTTTAAAGGGAGTAGGGCAGAGTAAGAATCAGAGAGAGAGAGAGAGAGAGAGAGAGAGAGAGAGAGAGAGACAGAGAGACACAGAGAGAGAGAGAGAGAGAGAGAGAGAGAGAGAGAGAGAGTTATGAGAATAAGTTGAAGGAAAGGACTTGGATATAAAAGAAAATCCAGAATAGTGAAGCCAAGAGATATCTGCCTGGGAAAGACCACTTTAGCCTGTTGGCCAGAGAGATCTTAGTAAGGTAACTGTTCTAAGGGGTTCTTATTTAAAGGTCTTCAGAGTATCCATTTTCAGATTTGGTGAGGATTTCATTGTTCTTGACCAGTTCAAGTGTAGAGGGGAGTGGTAAACTTAACAAATGGCTTGCTCACAATTGTTCTTGGAGAACACTTCCTAGAGGTACTTGCACAAGTTCAATGGCTGCTTCTAATTCTATCACTCAGACTCTGTGGTTGCTCAGGAAAATGTCCTTTCATGTCACAGACAAGCTTTTCTTTCAGAGGATCACTTGACTTCCTACCCCTCTGTCTCTGCTTCTTGGAATTAACTCCTGATTCTGCTAACCTTGTGTCTGAAGCTAAGGAGTAGAGACTGAACTTATAGCTAATCTCATTCTTGCATCTCGGTTTCACTTGCCTAACTTGTCTGTCTCTGTGGGTCTCAGTAATACTCTTATGTTGCCACATATGAGGCAACTCTCTGGGCTAGAAGTCAATGAAGTGAATGGGTGTGAGAAAGCTACTGTCTTCCTACTAAGCTAGTGCTAAAACCAGACGTGGGATCCCATGAAGTTAGTGAGATCTGACTGCAATGGTCACCACCTTCTGTAGGCATCTTCCACAGCCTTTCTTGTGCTTCAAAGTCCCTTCTGTCCTCTCCCTCTCCAGAGTTCAGACTGAGCCTTCTAGGACCTCTTCTTGGCTTCACAACTGAGCACCAGACACCTGACTTACCTATCAAGGCTAGGTGCAGAGACTTCAGTTCTTGTGACAGGGGAGAAGGAAAGTTAAAACCAGAGACTCTGGAGGGTATGGAGAGACTGAAGGATGGATGTTGAATTCCTTGATTTTTATGAAACTTCCCGAGGTCCCCATTGAGACCATTTCAAGAATCTTTCATCAATTCCCTAGGAGGACTGGTTTTCTGGACCTCATTATCTCATACTCTGGGGATAAGGGAAAGAAAAGAAGAGAATAGTTTTGTGAGATATCTAAATGGGAATCCCAGGAGATGTTACACACTGTAGCTACTTTTTGAAGATATCGTGAAATATTTTGAACAGTTCCACAACTTTAGGAAAGCAGAGTGGGCGTTCTTGATAATGTTTTATATATGATGTATCATAACCATATAGTTATGCATATCAGAAGTGACAGTGTATATGGTGGGTATATATAACATTAAAAGGGCATTTTTAATTCAATTCTTCTCCCATCAAAAGGGGAATAAAGGAGCACCACATTCCTGGAAATATGGTGATAATGTTGATTCTTGGTGCCCCAAGTAACCCTATATGCTGCTGACTCCTGTCTATACTCAGGGACTCTTGTCTGTACTCCATCTCCTCTTCCTGTCTCTGATCCACACAGACACAGAATTCAGCCCTTTGTTTCTAGACGTTAAGGAGCTACCTTCAGAAAGGAATTCATTTTTGTACCTTTTGGGCAACATGAGCCCCTGAAAAGCATAGGTAAACCAAGGAGTTTCATATGTCAATACAGAGATCTGAAGAATTAATCATCCATTTTGGACTTTAAAAGCTGATGGGAAAGATATTTTAGAAAGAGGAAAGGAAGGCCATTTCAGTGTTTTCATTACCCACATAGTTAGTATCCAGCTTATTGACTCTACTTTGAGAATACAAAGGTATAAATATTAAGGAATGTCCCAGATCCCTACACCAACCATAAGAGGTTTATTCCAATTCGTTGGCCTGATGGGCCCCCTTGGAATGTGCTGGGCTTCCTCTTGTGGCTTCATTCCATTAATCTTTGGTCAAACACATTGTAGACACATCTGAGTGTTATGTAGCAGTGTTTCTCAAATCAGAGTCCCCCGATAATCAGGATCAGAACCACCTGTAATGTTTATTAAAATGCATATTTCTGGGCCTCATCCCTGTAGTGCAGAATCAGAAACTGACATTAGTCGCAACCACAAAGGTCTAAGAATTCTTATATATCCTTGTCTTTATGATTTGTTTTCAGCTCTGATTCCAGAATATTTTATTCCCTCTATAATAAAAAAAAATATCACTTTTAACCTGGAATCCATTTCAAAACACAGTTACCTTTTATATTAATTTTCTGGGGCCACCAATACAAAATGCCGCAGACTGGGTGGCTTTAACAATAGAAATTTATTTTTTCACAGTTCTGGAGGCCAGCAGAGCCCAAGATCAAAGTGTTGACAGGTTCGGTTTCTTCTGAGGCCTCTCTCCTTGGCTTGCAGATGGCTATCTTCTGTGTGTCCTCATATGGCCTCTCCTCTGTGCATGAGTATCCTTGATGTCTCTTGCTCTTCTTATAAGGACATGAGTCATATTGGGTTAGGGCGAATCTTAAATGCCTTGTTTTAACTTCACTATCTCCTAAAGGCCTTTACCTCCAAATACAGTCACATTCTGAGGAACTGGGGGTTAGGACTTCAGTATAAATTGGGGGAGGGCGCACAATTCAGCCAATAGCATCTGTTTATCCATGCATCCTATCACCCACTTTTTCACTTATTTAACAAATGTTTTATAACATAAATAATACCTCCTCACACACTCCCCCACAAAAATACACAAGCAATATTTATTTACCATCTCTGAGTCCAAGCACTGAGAAGAGAGAGATAGTGTTAGATATGTTTTGGAAGAAAATAGGTCTGAATCTCAGATTTTGTGAAGAGAAACAGAGGGAGGGAGGGAGGAAGAGAGAGAGGGTGAGAGAGAGAGAGAGAGAGAGAGAGAGAGACAGAGAGAGAGAGAGAGAGAGAGAGAGAGAGAGAGGGAATTAATCTTTGAACAGTTTATTACAGGGAAGATATCCTACATGATTTACATCTTAACTATTCAGCTCTGTGAGGGGAAAAACAGGGCATGATATGGGGAGAGACAAAAGAAATAAAAACTCATATCTCCTATCACAGAAAAGAATAGGAAAAGAAACAAGGTAGGGGCAGAATGAAGGGAATAACTTGTACGTAAAGATGCTGCCTTGAGGAGACACCAGCTAGGAGAAACTGAAAGGACCTTAAAAGAATATTATTGGATTGGATTTAGACAAACTGATGCAAAAATTAGTGTTTTAATTTAAGTATGGTTTTAAAATAGTTTTTATTGAATTTTTCCTGTGATAATTAGTTGGTATATATTTATGAATAAGAAAGATGATTAGAAATAAAATAAGTAACATCTTTCCCCCTGCACACCCTAGTTGTGGGAGTAAATTTGATGCCCATCCATATTCACCTAACACCTAAAATGTATATTTCCCAGGAATATCCCATGCTGTTTTAGATCTACTTTTTTTTTTTTCCTTTGTCGCCACTGAGGCATTAATCTAAAGTGTTAGTATATGTGGGAAAACTAGAGTTCAAAAAGTCTCAACAGCACAATGCCAAAAGTTTATGTTTTGAGATCCAACAGACCTTAATGTGGTTTGGGGTTTTCCATTTATTACACATGATGTTGGTTATAGTAACTTACCTCATTGAACTTCCTATCTAAAAGAATTATATGAGAACTTGCTATCTTGAATGGTAATATAGCACTAAATGAAAATAGTTTGAGAAATTAAAATTTCAACAAAATGATTGATATTCAGTATTGTAGTAAGTACATAAACATCATGACCATTTAAAAATGTGTCTCATAAGGATGCTTTTCAGTTAACATTACTGAAGTAGGCATACCTTTTTCACTCCTACTGAGGTCTTTTCTACCCTATTGAAGTGTTTGGGAGGTCATTCTTTAAAATTTTTTTTTTCAACGTTTATTTATTTTTGGGACAGAGAGAGACAGAGCATGAACGGGGGAGGGGCAGAGAGAGAGGGAGACACAGAATCGGAAACAGGGTCCAGGCTCCGAGCCATCAGCCCAGAGCCCGATGCGGGGCTCGAACTAACGGACCGCGAGACCCTGACCTGGCTGAAGTCGGATGCTTAACCGACTGCGCCACCCAGGCACCCCAGGAGGCCATTCTTCACAAATAAACAGAAGGCAATTCTTGGGATGGATCCTAGGTCATAGTTCTGCATTAAAAAAAGCTCATAATTTTGATGTATCAATTATCAAATAATCAGCATATAACAGTCAGCTAGCTGCTACCTGGAGAATACCTTCCTACAGTAAGTTTTTAAAATTAAAAAAAAAATCTTATTTTAAAAATTTGACTCTGTCATCTTAATTTCCAAAGGAAAGTCAAATTGTGCTTTTAAACATTCTATAGTATATAGTAAATGTTCAATAATTATTGGGTGTTATTGCCACAATTGTCACTATTATTTTTTATCATATTTCCCAGATAATCAGTAAGATTATCTGTAAGATTTCTGTAAGAAATCAGTAAGATTGGAGGTAGGGAGGAAATACAGGTGTTTTATTTACTTTGAAATTAAAATGTATACGTATTAGAGAATGCTCCCAGATCCTCAACTGTCCTATGTCCTTTCACAGAATTTTGGACACACACCCAGGTATCAACACGAGATGTTATTACTTTTTTTAAAATCAACTTCAGTTTTAAGTTGCTCTCCTGCTGCCTTCTGAAACTTAGTTTTGTAAGAACTCTTCAATAGATGCTAGTCCAAGGGCGGCGTGAAGCCTCTGGAAGACTTTGCAGAAAATCTTCAACTTCAACTGGCTGAGGGATGGAAGTGATGAATCTGAAACCCAGAGAGTGTGACTTTCATACAGAAATAGGACTCACTTGGCAAGTCACAGTTTCTAGATGCTAACTGGTTCCTTTAAGGTACTAGACCAAAATGTGGGGTAGGTATGATAAAACAAAGAACTTACTCTGAGTGGTGTGTTAGTTAGGGTCCAGTCAGAAGAAAGAAACCACAGAATAATTTAACAGAAAAGTTTAATATAAACATTTATTAACAAGAGATTATAGTAACAGGGAATCAACTAAGAGTAAGAAAGAAAGAACCATAGAGGATACTCTAGGGCTGAGGGAGAGTCTCTAAGAAGGAAACAAGATTTCAAGAGAAGAATCTTTCCCAAGGCTGGCATTTGGATGTTGTCCACCAACATGTGAGTGAAGCTCACTGAATGACAAAGTTCACTAAGTTGTTCTAGGCCAAAGCTGGTCCACAATTAGGATGAGGCTGATTGGTGGAGAACTACTTGCTGGAAGACTGATGACATTTTCTAAGAATGCCTATGGGGGTTACTGTTGGCTTTCTGGAGAGTCAGCTGGGGTACCAGCTAGAATCACCAGAAAGTTTCTAGAAGCTGCTTAATGAGGTAATCTGCTACGGATTCCCTGAAAACCAAAAATATCAATAGGCTTCATGCCCCAAAGCTCCCTCTCTTCGTCCTAACCTAATCCTATCGAAAACACTTAAGGGATTTTACAATCTCAAGCTTCTTAGCAATGCGGATACGGATTTGCTTGGTCTTCATACTGTAGACAATGGGGTTCATGAGAGGTGGGACCAGCAGATACACGTAAGACATGAGGAGGTGTACAATACGGGGCAGATGTTCACCAAAGCGGTGCACGAGAGACAAGCCAATCATGGGGATGTAGAAGAGTAGCACAACACAGATATGAGAGACGCAGGTGTTGAGGGCCTGAAGTCGCTCCTGGTGGGAGGCAATGCTTAGCACAGTGCGGAGGATGAGGGCATAGGAGAGGAAGATGAGCAGTAAATCCACACCAACAGTGCAGGCCACAACAAAGAGCCCATATATGTGATTGACAATGATGCTAGAGCAGGCCAACTTCATGATCTCTAGGTGCAGACAATAGGCATGGGCCAGCACATGGGAGCGGCAGTACTGGAAGCGTTTAAGGAGGAATGGCAGGGGCAGGATGAGCAGGGCACTTCTAAGAATTGAGCTCAGCCCCATCTTGATGATACGTGCAGGTGTCAAGACCATGGAGTAACGCAATGGATTGCAAATGGCCACATAGCGGTCAATGGACATGGACAGTAGAACTGAAGACTCTACCAGTGACAAGGTATGGATGAAGAAGAGCTGAGTGAAGCAGGCGGGGATGGTAATCTCTCTGACATCAAACCAGAAGATGCCCAACACAGTGGGCAGTGTAGATAGGCAAAGGCCCAAGTCTGTCAGGGCCAGCATGGCCAAGAAATAGTACATGGGTTCATGGAGGGTGACATCGGTATGGATGATGTGGAGGATGGTAAGGTTTCCTACAATAACTGTCAAGTAGATGGAGCAGAAGGGAATAGAGATCCAGCCATGGAGAGCTTCCAGACCTTGGAAGCCTGTTAGGAAGAAAGTGGCTTTTTGGAGGCTGCCATTATAAGATATTGTCATGGCTTTACGGTCTTGGATTCACCAACCTGCAATCTAGAACGGGATTCCTGGAGAGTGACAGAACTGAATTCTCACTCACCTGAGCATCCTAGGACCAGTGAGACAGGAAGTTCTGGAGATGAAATGAGAAAGAAAAGAAAGAATTGAGAGATTTTATCTATAAGGCTTTTCTGGAAGATCTAGGATGGGGACTTTTACAGGGATTTCTATAGTCTATGAATGCTATATGATTCAGTTGTATGGTGGTATATCTGTCAGTGCTGGACTCTCAGTGGATTAACGAGGTCACTTCAGATGGCACCTTTTCATATGTTACTCCATGAAAAATATCTTTAATTTAATCACTAAAGCGTTCAGAATCTGCATCATATCTATGAGGAATTGGTACTATACACCATTTTGCATAATTGTGTACTAGGATCAAGTGCATATCATATGCCTTCAAATGTATTTTGAATTTGGCTGGGGATTGTGCTTTATTCCACAATGCCTAGCTTGCAAGGGAATGCAGACAAGCACTGACCAAATGCTTGTTGAAATCCTTGAACTTGTAACTTGTGACCAGAGTGATGCCTTTCCTGAATCTACATAAAAGTCTTTGGTGACCAAGGATGCAAATTGTGCTGTGCGAATCTGAAATTTGGAACTGAAAAATGTTTGAGAAGAAGCAGGATCTTCAGAAAGCAAATAATTCTAGAAAAGGGTACATTAGGGCTTAGTTCTGAGAGGATGAAAAGAGATGTAAGTTTCCAACATCAGGGCAGTTAAGCTGGGGCCAGGGGTAGAGATGAGGGTGCAGAGGAGGTAGGCATCAGATATGAAACAGAAATGATGAAGAGAAACCTAAAATGGTCAAGAAAAACCTCTAATCTTTAGCTTACAATGAGGAAACTAAATCTTCAGGCTTTCTGAGTAAGCTATGCCTTTGGGGTTTGGATCAATATGCCACACAGGTATAGATCTGTCTCTATAATACCTGAACTGGGCTCTATTTAACATCTTTCTTCAGAACTTTTATTCAGTTACATTTATTTCAAGCCGCACAATAATGGATTCTATGTATATAAAAGCTTAAAACAGCTAAAAGAGACAGAGAATGGAGACTGAGGGAAACAGGAAGAAAATAGTAGTGTATTATAATACTAAAGTCATCTCACCACTGTGGCTACAAAAAAGAGATAAAGTAGGATGAGGGTTTCTATAAAGGCATTGCACTTGTGATAGCGAGGTCATCTTCAGTTGTCTTTTGTTTTTTTTTTTTCTTTTTTTTTTTTAGAAAATATTTCAATAGATTGGAGAAAAATTATAAGGGCTTAAATTATCAGTAGGTGGGAAGGAATAAGTAAAAAGTGTATATAATTTGTAGTTTTCCTCTAAGACAAAATCTACAGAATGAGTGAAGATGTCAGGATATTTTGAGGGGAGATGGGGAGTTCAGGGTCCTCTTTCAAAAGGCTTTTATTATTTTTTTTCTCAGTAAGATGGAGGGATATTGGAGGGGCGAAAATAAAGAAAGAAGAAAAGTTCTTACCCAGCTTTCACTATTCATGCTTCAAATCAAAGCAAGTAATGGTAAGATCATGATGCAATAATTAATGTGATAATAAAACCCCTCTTATTTTTTTATTCTGAAGGAAAAGTGGGGAAGTAATGTGAATGGAGGAAAGAAGTGGAGATGGAAAGTAACGAGCTGTGAAGGAAAAGGGAATATCACAGCATTTGCAGAGCATGCTGTGGGTGACACATGAGGACAAGGCACTCTCACTCTGATATCAAGGCAGAAAATGGCAGGGTGCCTGGGTGGCTCAGTTGGTTAAGTGCCATACTTTGGCTCAGGTCATGATTTCACGGTTCGTGGGTTTGAGCCCTGTGTCAGGCTCTGTGCTGACAGCTCAGAGCCTGGAGCCTGCTTCGGTTTCTATGTCTCCCTCTTTTTCTGCCTCTCCCCTGCTCACGCTCTGTCTCTCTCTCAAAAATAAATAAACATTTTTCAAAAATTTAAAAAGACAGAAAATGGCAATATAGTTTTTAAAAAGGAATGATAAAAAAGGGAAAATTTTCCATCATTTAAGGGGAGACTCAAACAAGAGTTTAAATATATGTGCAGCTTTTTAGCCAGCAGACTCACAGTGAAGCTGGTTGCCATCCATTTTCGTCCAGCCATTTCAGAGTTTGTGACAGAGAAGAAACGTTTAGAGGTGATTTATTTCACTCCCGTATCTCCAGGCAGGGAAGGATCATTCTGCTGCTTAGTGAGAAGTTGCATCTGTCATAAACCACACTGCTATTATCTTGCCTTCCAGATATATTACTTGCATATTATATTTTGGGTACGGGTAAGAGGCAAGTGTGCCAGGTATGGGAGGGAAAAAAATTATGAAAGCCCTAACTAGCACTAGAGAAATGGAATTGCTGTAAGACTGACTACAGACTTCGAATCCTGGTACAGATTTGGAACTTAATAAAGTTTGCTGAATGAATGCCTAAGTGAACGGTTGGAAAAAACAGATGAGATGGGATTAAACAGAATTTTTAGTGCAGTGACTACATTGTCTTCTCCAAGTCACTCACCTCCAGATTAATGGATGGGAGAACTGTCAGCTGGTTCCTCCACTAGACTATGCATACATCCTTGACCCTCCCTTCAACTCCAATTTATTAGCATTACAGAGATGTCATCCTAGGGTCTATGGCAGAGAACAGCAGAGATGGGCTGAACAGCAATTTCAATGACATTCTCACTCCCTCTAATTCCTCATATAATTGTACACAAGCTGTTCAGGATGCTTAGCATTTGTGTTGGTGACCATCTGCAGATCTTCTGGCAATGTACACTGGAGTGTACCAACAGCTGGAGACACCAGGCAGAACTCAGGGTGAGTGCTAACAGCTACGAGAATACTCTGCTTAAAACACAGGGGCTTTTTTGAAGAGTCCAGAAGCTTCTCCCTAGGGGAGAAGCTCAGGGACTTCTGCTGAGACTGAGAATTCCCCAAAGAGTTCTCAAGATGTTTAGCTGAGAACGGAAGCCATGAGAGGCTGAGAAATCCCAGTCCTTTATGTGGGCAAGGGATAGCTTCAAGATGTTAGGGTGCTTCTAGTTCTAGATTTCATTTTCTGAAATGAGATAAGCAAGATATAGCTAGGCTTGGAGTACAGTATTACAAAAAAGAGTGTTTTGATTCAGATAAAAAGATAAAACTGATTCCAATCTCTGATAATTTCTGAACATGTGACCATGTAACCTAGGAAAAATTAATGTCCCAGAAAAATCATTTCCTTATGTTCTAAAAATGGAAAATTTCCCTCTTTTTTTTTTTTTTTTTACTCAGGCTCTAGTACTATCAGGCATGTTTTAGAATCATCTGCCAGTGTAATTTGGTTTGAGTTTAGGGAGAAGAAAAGGTCCACCTTGGCCTTTAGTCATAAACTATGTGTTTCTTAATTACTACTGGCCATTTCCTGTGTATTCTCCACTGTACACGTGTGGTTTGGGTCATAATTCAGAAACTTGTACTCCAAATACCAGCTTAATACCTTAAAATAGTTCATTAGCCCATTTTAACTACAAATATGTATATCAGGAGATTTTTCAGCATAGATTTAAACAATTAGAGGGAACAAATGAGAGCTGAACAGAAACAATTAGAGCTGAACAGAACAGCTGATACTTAATGGATACTCAGTAAACACAATTATTAAAATAATTAGTAGGGTAACTGTGATTCTAGTTTTCCAAGAATGGGCCTAATTTACACTTATTGATTTGGTTTCCCAACAAGTTTGGGAAAACAAGCTGGGATGGGTTGGTAGACCTCCACTTCAAACTCCAAGTTTCTGCTGCACATTCATCTATAGCCTGTGCAATACATGGGCAGTGACCACAGTGACCCTACTTTAACTCATTTCTAAATCTGAAAGATGACCCATCTCTCTTTTCTTGACCATTCCCAAAGTAATGTTAGTAAAGCTGCAAAGACAGTAGGCAGGGTCGTTACTGGCATGCAAGCCCATAGACACAGTTGGCTCCTTGCAGGTTTAGACAATGGTACTTGACAATGATCCCCCTAACAGAGGCTTTTTTTAAATTATTTTTTTATTTTAAAAAATTTAATGTTTATTTATTTTTGAGAGAAAGAGAGACATAGAGTGTTAACAGTGGAGGGGCAGAGAGAGAGGGAGACACAGAATCCAAAGCAGGCTCCAGGTTCTGAGCTGTCAACACAGAGCACAATGCAGGGCTTGAACTCACAAAGCACGAGATCACGACTTGCACCAAAGTCAAATGTTCAACCAATTGAGCCACCTAGGTGCCTCACCACTTCCAGATGCTTTTTATTGGAGCCAACCACTTGTGTCACTCCTTGTGCAAAAGCCTGTGGAATAAATGAAGTCATGAGGCTGCCAGCAGCCTGGGATCAATAGGAAATACTTTGGTTAAGTGATCCAGAAAAGAAAATGTTCAAGGAATAAAGACTGATGAATGTTTAGTGTTTATCACTTCTTGTAATCGTATAACTTATTTCATTGTTTGATAAACTAATTTTTAATAAGCCCACTGGCAGCAAAGATCCTACAAAAATTAAAGTTCATACTTTTTAAGTTCTCTGTTAGTGCTTCTTAGGAAATTTGATAATGAATTCATAACTTGAGCAAAATCTTTGCAAATGTGTGACATCACTATAGTGGCTAACTTGATAGAATTGATCCCATAACAACCAGAAGAAAAAAAATTAATATCTACTTCTAAAGTAGGTGAATTCTCTTAAGAACATTGTATGTGATGGTGATAATTTACCATACATAGATACTGAAGGCAGATTTCATGCTACATTCTCATGATTTTTCAAAAAGATTAAATAATTGTCTATTCAAAACAAGTGTATTCCCTTTTTATTACACATTTTTCAGTCATTGTGAAAAGGGACAGGATAGCTGTTACAGTGTTGATTTCATTAGCATAAACTAAATTATGTTCATTTTATATCACTATTTGGATGCTTTAAACAGAAAATAATTTTTTTTCAACTTTGTGTTTTGTATTTATATTCTTAAGCTTTACAGAGATATAATTGACATACAACATTGGGTAAGTTTAAGGTATATGATACACTGATTTGATACACTTACATGTTGCAAAAGGGTCACTACTGAGGCATCAGCTAATACTTTTATCATGTCATACAATTACTGTTGCCGTTTTGTGGTGAGAACATTTAGGATCTAGTGTCTTTTTTTTTTTTTTTTTTTTTTCAAAGTGACTTCTGTATTTTATTATCTTATCACAATTTTAAGAGTCATTGTGCTCATGAATAACATTGAATTTTCTTTTTTTTTTTTTTTGTTTGTTTGTTTTTTTTTTTTGTTTGTTTTTTTCTGAAATTTATTGACAAATTGGTTTCCATACAACACCCAGTGCTCATCCCAAAAGGTGCCCTCCTCAATACCCATCACCCACCCTCTCCTCCCTCCCACCCCCCATCAACCCTCAGTTTGTTCTCAGTTTTTAACAGTCTCTTATGCTTTGGCTCTCTCCCACTCTAACCTCTTTTTTTTTTTTTTTCCTTCCCCTCCCCCATGGGTTCCTGTTAAGTTTCTCAGGATCCACATAAGAGTGAGACCATATGGTATCTGTCTTTCTCTGTATGGCTTATTTCACTTAGCATCACACTCTCCAGTTCCATCCACGTTGCTACAAAAGGCCATATTTCATTTTTTCTCATTGCCATGTAATATTCCATTGTGTATATAAACCACAATTTCTTTATCCATTCATCAGTTGATGGACATTTAGGCTCTTTCCATAATTTGGCTATTGTTGAGAGTGCTGCTATGAACATTGGGGTACAAGTGGCCCTATGCATCAGTGCTCCTGTATCCCTTGGATAAATTCCTAGCAGTGCTATTGCTGGGTCATAGGGTAGGTCTATTTTTAATTTTCTGAGGAACCTCCACACTGCTTTCCAGAGCGGCTGCACCAATTTGCATTCCCACCAACAGTGCAAGAGGGTTCCCGTTTCTCCACATCCTCTCCAGCATCTATAGTCTCCTGATTTGTTCATTTTGGCCACTCTGACTGGCGTGAGGTGATACCTGAGTGTGGTTTTGATTTGTATTTCCCTGATAAGGAGCGACGCTGAACATCTTTTCATGTGTCTGTTGGCCATCCGGATGTCTTCTTTAGAGAAGTGTCTATTCATGTTTTCTGCCCATTTCTTCACTGGGTTATTTGTTTTTCGGGTGTGGAGTTTGGTGAGCTCTTTATAGATTTTGGATACTAGCCCTTTGTCCGATATGTCATTTGCAAATATCTTTTCCCATTCCGTTGGTTGCCTTTTAGTTTTGTTGGTTGTTTCCTTTGCTGTGCAGAAGCTTTTTATCTTCATAAGGTCCCAGTAATTCACTTTTGCTTTTAATTCCCTTGCCTTTGGGGATGTGTCGAGTAAGAGATTGCTACGGCTGAGGTCAGAGAGGTCTTTTCCTGCTTTCTCCTCTAAGGTTTTGATGGTTTCCTGTCTCACATTTAGGTCCTTTATCCATTTTGAGTTTATTTTTGTGAATGGTGTGAGAAAGTGGTCTAGTTTCAACCTTCTGCATGTTGCTGTCCAGTTCTCCCAGCACCATTTGTTAAAGAGGCTGTCTTTTTTCCATTGGATGTTCTTTCCTGCTTTGTCAAAGATGAGTTGGCCATACGTTTGTGGGTCTAGTTCTGGGGTTTCTATTCTATTCCATTGGTCTATGTGTCTGTTTTGGTGCCAATACCATGCTGTCTTGATGATGACAGCTTTGTAGTAGAGGCTAAAGTCTGGGATTGTGATGCCTCCTGCTTTGGTCTTCTTCTTCAAAATTCCTTTGGCTATTCGGGGCCTTTTGTGGTTCCATATGAATTTTAGGATTGCTTGTTCTAGTTTCGAGAAGAATGCTGGTGCAATTTTGATTGGGATTGCATTGAATGTGTAGATAGCTTTGGGTAGTATTGACATTTTGACAATATTTATTTTTCCAATCCATGAGCAGGGAATGTCTTTCCATTTCTTTAAATCTTCTTCAATTTCCTTCAGAAGCTTTCTATAGTTTTCAGCATACAGATCCTTTACATCTTTGGTTAGATTTATTCCTAGGTATTTTATGCTTCTTGGTGCAATTGTGAATGGGATCAGTTTCTTTATTTGTCTTTCTGTTGCTTCATTGTTAGTGTATAAGAATGCAACTGATTTCTGTACATTGATTTTGTATCCTGCAACTTTGCTGAATTCCTGTATCAGTTCTAGCAGACTTTTGGTGGAGTCTATCGGATTTTCCATGTATAATATCATGTCATCTGCAAAAAGCGAAAGCTTGACTTCATCTTTGCCAATTTTGATGCCTTTGATTTCCTTTTGTTGTCTGATTGCTGATGCTAGAACTTCCAGCACTATGTTAAACAGCAGCGGTGAGAGTGGGCATCCTTGTCGTGTTCCTGATCTCAGGGAAAAAGCTCTCAGTTTTTCCCCGTTGAGGATGATGTTAGCTGTGGGCTTTTCATAAATGGCTTTTATGATCTTTAAGTATGTTCCTTCTATCCCGACTTTCTCAAGGGTTTTTATTAAGAAAGGGTGCTGGATTTTGTCGAAGGCCTTTTCTGCATCGATTGACAGGATCATATGGTTCTTCTCTCTTTTTTTGTTAATGTGATGTATCACGTTGATTGATTTGCGAATGTTGAACCAGCCCTGCATCCCAGGAATGAATCCCACTTGATCATGGTGAATAATTCTTTTTATATGCCGTTGAATTCGATTTGCTAGTATCTTATTGAGAATTTTTGCATCCATATTCATCAGGGATATTGGCCTGTAGTTCTCTTTTTTTACTGGGTCTCTGTCTGGTTTAGGAATCAAAGTAATACTGGCTTCATAGAATGAGTCTGGAAGTTTTCCTTCCCTTTCTATTTCTTGGAATAGCTTGAGAAGGATAGGTATTATCTCTGCTTTAAACGTCTGGTAGAACTCCCCTGGGAAGCCATCTGGTCCTGGACTCTTATTTGTTGGGAGATTTTTGATAACCGATTCAATTTCTTCGCTGGTTATGGGTCTGTTCAAGCTTTCTATTTCCTCCTGATTGAGTTTTGGAAGCGTGTGGGTGTTTAGGAATTCGTCCATTTCTTCCAGGTTGTCCAATTTGTTGGCATATAAGTTTTCATAGTATTCCCTGATAATTGTTTGTATCTCTGAGGGATTGGTTGTAATAGTTCCATTTTCATTCATGATTTTATCTATTTGGGTCATCTCCCTTTTCTTTTTGAGAAGCCTGGCTAGAGGTTTGTCAATTTTGTTTATTTTTTCAAAAAACCAACTCTTGGTTTCGTTGATCTGCTCTACAGTTTTTTTAGTTTCTATATTGTTTATTTCTGCTCTGATCTTTATTATTTCTCTTCTTCTGCTGGGCTTAGGCTGCCTTTGCTGTTCTGCTTCTAGTTCCTTTAGGTGTGCTGTTAGATTTTGTATTTGGGATTTTTCTTGTTTCTTGAGATAGGCCTGGATTGCAATGTATTTTCCTCTCAGGACTGCCTTTGCTGCGTCCCAAAGCGTTTGGATTGTTGTATTTTCATTTTCGTTTGTTTCCATATATTTTTTAATTTCTTCTCTAATTGCCTGGTTGACCCACTCATTCGTTAGTAGGGTGTTCTTTAACCTCCATGCTTTTGGAGGTTTTCCAGACTTTTTCCTGTGGTTGATTTCAAGCTTCATGGCATTGTGGTCTGAAAGTAAGCATGGTATAATTTCAATTCTTGTAAACTTATGAAGGGCTGTTTTGTGACCCAGTATATGATCTATCTTGGAGAATGTTCCATGTGCACTCGAGAAGAAAGTATATTCTGTTGCTTTGGGATGCAGAGTTCTAAATATATCTGTCAAGTCCATCTCATCCAATGTCTCATTCAGGGCCCTTGTTTCTTTATTGACCGTGTGTCTAGTTGATCTATCCATTTCTGTAAGTGGTGTATTAAAGTCCCCTGCAATTACCACATTCTTATCAATAAGGTTGCTTATGTTTATGAGTAATTGTTTTATATATTTGGGGGCTCTGGTATTCGGTGCATAGACATTGATAATTGTTAGCTCTTCCTGATGGATAGACCCTGTAACTATTATATAATGTCCTTCTTCATCTCTTGTTACAGCCTTTAATTTAAAGTCTAGTTTGTCTGATATAAGTATGGCTACTCCAGCTTTCTTTTGGCTTCCAGTCGCATGATAAATAGTTCTCCATCCCCTCACTCTCAATCTAAAGGTGTCCTCAGGTCTAAAATGAGTCTCTTGTAGACAGCAAATAGATGGGTCTTGTTTTTTTATCCATTCTGATACCCTATGTCTTTTGGTTGGCGCATTTAATCCATTTACATTCAGTGTTATTATAGAAAGATACGGGTTTAGCGTCATTGTGATGTCTGTATGTTTTATGCTTATAGTGATGTCTCTGGGACTTTGTCTCACAGGGTCCCCCTTAGGATCTCTTGTAGGGCTGGTTTAGTGGTGACAAATTCCTTCAGTTTTTGTTTGTTTGGGAAGACCTTTATCTCTCCTTCTATTCTAAATGACAGACTTGCTGGATAAAGGATTCTTGGCTGCATATTTTTTCTGTCTAGCACCCTGAAAATCTCTTGCCAATTCTTTCTGGCCTGCCAAGTTTCAAAAGAGAGATCACTCACGAGTCTTATAGGTCTCCCTTTATATGTGAGGGCACGTTTACCCCTTGCTGCTTTCAGAATTTTCTCTTTATCCTTGTATTTTGCCAGTTTCACTATGATATGTCGTGCAGAAGATCGATTCAAGTTACGTCTGAAGGGAGTTCTCTGTGCCTCTTGGATTTCAATGCCTTTTTCCTTCCCCAGTTCAGGGAAGTTCTCAGCTATGATTTCTTCAAGTACCCCTTCAGCACCTTTCCCTCTCTCTTCCTCCTCTGGGATACCAATTATGCGTATATTATTTCTTTTTAGTGTATCACTTAATTCTCTAATTTTCCCCTCATACTCCTGGATTTTTTTATCTCTCTTTTTCTCAGCTTCCTCTTTTTCCATAACTTTATCTTCTAGTTCACCTATTCTCTCCTCTGCCTCTTCAAGCCGAGCTGTGGTGGTTTCCATTGTGTTATGCATTTCGTTTAAAGCGTTTTTCAGCTCCTCGTGACTGTTCCTTAGTCCCTTGATCTCTGTAGCAAGAGATTCTCTGCTGTCCTGTATACTGTTTTCAAGCCCAGCGATTAATTTTATGACTATTATTCTAAATTCACTTTCTGTTATATTATTTAAATCCTTTTTGATCAGCTCATTAGCTGTTGTTATTTCCTGGAGATTCTTCTGAGGGGAGTTCTTCCGCTTGGTCATTTTGGATAGTCCCTGGCGTGGTGAGGACCTGCAGGGCACTTCCCCTGTGCTGTGGTGTATACCTGGAGTTGGTGGGCGGGGCCGCAGTCAGACCTGATGTCTGCCCCCAGCCCACCGCTGGGGCCACAGTCAGACTGGTGTGTGCCTTCTCTTCCCCTCTCCTAGGGGCGGGATTCACTGTGGGGTGGTGTGGCTCGTCTGGGCTACTTGCACCCTGCCAGGCTTGTGATGCTGGGGATCTGGCGTATTAGCTGGGGTGGGTAGGCAAGGTGCTCGGGGGCAGGAGGGGCAGGCTTAGATCGCTTCTCCTTAGGTGATCCACTTCAGGAGGGGCCCTGTGGCAGCGGGAGGGAGTCAGATCCGCTGCCGGAGGTTTGGCTCCGCAGAAGCGCAGAGTTGGGTGTTTGCGCGGAGCGAGCAAGTTCCCTGGCAGGAACCGGTTCCCTTTGGGATTTCGGCTGGGGGATGGGCGGGGGAAATGGCGCTGGCGAGCGCCTTTGTTCCCCACCAAACTGAGCTCTGTTGTCAGGGGGCTCAGCAGCTCTCCCCCCCTTTGTCCTCCAGCCTTCCCGCTTTCCGAGCAGAGCTGTTAATTTCTGACCTCCCAGACGCTAAGTCGCGCTTGCTGTCGGAACACAGTCCGCCCGGCCCCTCCGCTTTTGCAAGCCCGACTCGGGGGCTCTGCTTGGCCGGCGAGCCGCCCCTCCGCCCCGGCTCCCTCCCGCCAGTCCGTGGAGCGCGCACCGCCTCGCCGCCCTTCCTACCCTCTTCTGTGGGCCTCTCGTCTGCGTTTGGCTCCGGCGACTCTGTTCTGCTAATCCTCTGGCGGTTTTCTGGGTTATTTAGGCAGGTGTAGATGGAATCTAAGTGATCAGCAGGACGTGCGGTGAGCCCAGCGTCCTCCTAAGCCGCCATCTTGCCGCAACTCTCCCTAAATTAACTTAGGCAGGTTCCATGCCATGTAGAGACCGATGTAGGGGCTCGATCACACCAAGAGATCATAACGTGAGCCGAGATCTCAGCAGAGGGTCCAGTAGCTTCACCTGCGTCTAAGTGCCGACCTGGCGTCTTCGGCTGCTGTCTCCAAGTCTGCCTCACTGTCAAACTACTTAGGAAGGGCTTTGGTGCCCTTTATTCGAGGTGAAACAATCCACCTAAGACAGGAGGCCTGCACTTGCCGCACAGCACAGACTCGTCAGGATCTAGTGTCTTAAGAACAGTCAGGTTATAATACATTCTTGTCAACTATCATCACAATACTGTGTGTATTAGATCCTAGAAATTATTCCTTTTCAAACTGTAAGTTTGTACCCTTTAACCAACATCTCCCCATTTCCCTGACTCTTTATTCCCTGGTAACCACCATTCTACTCTGTTTCTATAAGTTCAGTTTGGATTATATATATAAGTTATATCACACAGTATTTGTCTTTTTCCCTCTGACTTATTTCACTTGGCATAATGTCCCCCCAAACCATTCATGTTGTTACAAGTGACACACTGTCCTTATTTCCCCTAGCTGAATAAATAATTCATGTATGTGTATGTAGCACATCTGTATCCATTCATCCATTGATGGATGCTTAGGCTTTTTCTATATCTTGGCTATTGTGCATAATGCAACAAACAGAAGAATAGATGTCTCTTTTATATCTTGCTTTTATTTCCTTTGGCTATGTACCCAGAAGTAGGATGTTAGTTATATTTTTAATATTTTGAGGGACCTCTATACTATTATTCATAGTGGTTTCACCAATTTACAAAGCCACCAATAGTGCACAGGTGATCCCTTTTCTCTGTATCCTCACCAGCACTTGTTATCTCTTGGCTTTTTGATGACAGTCATTCTAACAAGTATGACTTGCAATTTTGACTTGCAGTTTTGACTTGCAATCCCCTGATGATTAATGATATTGAACATCTTTTCATGTACTAGTTGGCTATTTGTATGTCTTCTTGGAAAAATGTTTATTCAGTTCCTTTGCCCATTTTTTGAATCAGGTTTTTTTTTTGTTATTGAATTATATGAGTTCTTTACATATTTTGGATATTAATCACTTATCAGATATTTGTATAAGGGCAGAAACAAAATGGACAAAAGATTGAACAGATGCTTCAAAATGAGAAAATAGAAATGCCCAATAAACATATATGAATACAGGAGTATGATTTTAAGTTAGCAGAAAATTAACATATGATATTGATGGCCGATCTTTTTCAAGATTTGGGATTCTAGAACACCTAGCTGACTTGTTCCAGGATATGCTAGCAACTGAACCAAGAACAAGAGTTGATGTGTATAGCTGTTAAATTTGAATATGGCCTCCAAGGTCTTCTACTCTGTTTGTCCATTTTCTATTGGATTATTTGTCTTTTCTTAATGATTTGTAAATTTTTTCTTTTCTGTCTTTCTTTTTTATTTTTAATAAATGTAGGCTAAGCCATTTGTTGGTAATCTGTAATACATATTTTCTAAATCCTGTTTAAACTATTGTGATCAGATTTATATGCATTCCATATGTCTTTGCTGTTTTTCACTTGTGATTAAGTATTGTTAACACCTTATTAGTGAATTCTTTTACTTTCCCAGAAGGTTTCTATCAGTCTTCCACTGAATGCCTTTCTGAGGGACTTCCCCGACATCAGATTATCCCCAGCTATAGCCTAACTCAAGGCAATCTGGATAACCATGGGATTACTATTTAGTTTGACAATTACATTTAGACTAGGGTTCTAATTATGATATTTGGGCTGGATGGTTATTTTTTGTAGAGTGTACTGTGCATGCAGGGTGTGTCATGTAAGATGCTCTGGCAGCATCCCTAGCCTTTACCCAGTTGATGTTGATAACATACCTCCCTCCCAGGTTACAAAAACCAAAATTGTTTCCAGATATTGCCAAATGTCTCCTGGTAGCTAAATTGTTCCCAGTTGGGTACCATTGTTTTAGGAGGCCCAGAGTTCGGCTTTCATTCCTCCAGGAACATGTGGAAATAATCATGGTGACTGTAAAGTCCCCCATCCCTACTGGCATTTTGTAGCTTCATCTTCCTTTTGTGTTAGTTTATTGAGGAGGACAGAAACAACCTGAGATTGTTTCGAGAGTGCAGAGTGTGACATCGCTGTACAGTAACCCATAAGAATTTAATACCTCTCAAATCCATGTTATTATCTCTCCTCTTATTAATAGACACTGTTGAAGCCTTCACTTTGTGATGCCTATCTTCACACTGGAAAAATATGAGCTTCCATTTCTTATAATTAATAAAATATGTCTAACTTGTGCTTTGTTGTGCTACAGCCCTCAGTGCCCATGGCTACATCTGTAAGGTTATGGGAAAATTATGCAAGGCACAAAAGCACATAGCACCCTGATCTGATGATAGAATTATGGAGACAGATGCAATGCTGAATGTGAAGGCTAAAATGTAGCCCAATGGTACTATCCTGGGGTATAAAAGATGAGGTGTCACTCCCAACTTTTGACTTTCTGTCTTTGCAAATTCGGTAAGACAATTTCTCAGAGCTTCAATCTCTTCAACAACTGAAAAAAATAGGAAGAATGATAAGTAAAATTGGATACATGAGAATCAAAGTAGAAAGTGTGCCTAGAGGTAAATTTTACATATATTAGCATTTCAAATGCAATGCATGTATCTGTGAAAGCTTTTCATTAGTTGCTAGATACTATCTCCTTACAGGCTGAGTATTATTCTTAAGCATATGACACTGCTGGAAATTGTCTCTTGATTTACCTGAGGATAAATTTGCAAGAGATTGTAACTGGTTTGTGGTGAAGACTTGGGTCAATGAGTGGGCATAAGAAAATGTAAGAAACTTTTCTATAATCTACAAGGTTTTTAGGTTATATTAGGAAGAGAATTTGAACCATTCATCACCCACCAAACCTAAGGCAAAAATTCCTCCCTAATCCCATATAATTTTTTCCTACTTTCAAAATCTGTGAGTATCTGTAACATGTGTACTTTTGCAATAAACAACTTAAGAAAGTTTCGTCCAATCTTGGAGTACTTTTGAACTCTTTAACAAACAATTTCCTGTTATAAAACATGGCCTCATTTCCACATTCATTTGTTAATAGTTATTTATCAGAGATCTATTCTGTGCCAGAAATATCCTACATATTAGACACAAAGACATAAAGAAAATAGATGTGGTTCTTCCTTCACTGATAACAGACTCTTTTTTTGGAAGAAGAAAAAAGAAAACTCATTGCAAATCATATAATGAATATAATGTATAAAGAATAAAAAAACAGTTTCATAAAGAGAGGGTCATACTTTGAATTGAGGGTATAGATAATCTATGAGGAAATTATAAAAAAGGTGAATAGAAATGAGTTATATGAAATTTAAGTCAAGAGCAGTCTAAGGAAAGGGGACAGATAATGAAAACTTACAAGAAATAGAAAAATTTGTAAATCCAACAAATTTTCAGAAGGCCAATTTGGTTGTAGTTTGATTATCTGACAATGTTGGAGAGACAGAGACGGTCTAGAGCATGTATTGTTTTATATTATGTACTTTATTGATTTAATTATTTAAAATATTAATTATAGTCCCAAAGAAATTCAAGTTCATATTTAAAAGACACATTACTTCATTCTATTCTTCTTTTTAAAAAAATAACTCGCACAGATGATCAGTTAGAAAGCAGCAAAAGTAAACATTTAGAAACTAAACAGTTTCTTGCAGTATTTTACTAAAGAGATGCTAGTGAGGTGTTAGGATGAGTAAAACAATGAGGTGAGAAAATTAAGACATAATTTGAGGCTAGAATCGAAAGAACTAAGAACTTAGTATAAATAGATTGAACGCAGGGACGAGGAGTACACTCCTGGTAGACAGACACTACCATTTCACTATATTGATTGAAATTTGTTGTTTTTATCAGAGGTGACATCATAAGGTATCTATTATTATTGTGTTAACTGGGATAGAGTCCCAGGATATACTTCTTGTTTCCTGTTTTATGTTCGTGTTCAGTATCCAGTTTGAATAAAATAAATCTGCTGATAAAACAAGAATAGTGTATTGATGATTATTTGTGGCAAATATTAGCTTTTTCACAAACTGACCTTGATCTCTTATATAAGAAATTTCCCCAGTATGCATCCTACATTGTCTGATTGTTACATCTGCTTCTGACATAATTTTGCTACAACTCTTACTCTAATCTGTCTCGTTTCACACAGTACACAATGGGATTCATCATTGGAGGCACAAGTAAAAGAACATTTGCCATGAGAACATTGAAGAGAGGGGAGACATGTCGGACAAACCGATGGACAATGGAAAGGTTAATGATGGGCAGATAGAAGATGATCACTGCACAGATGTGTGAAACACAAGTATTGAGGGCCTTGAGCTGCTCCTTTCGGGATGCAATTCCCAGCACAGTCTTGAGGATCAGGAAGTAAGACACAGCAATAAGCATAAAGTCTACCATAACCCACAGTACTCCAAAAAAGCCATATATGACATCAATTCGGTTGTCAGAGCAGGCCAACTTCATGACATCCTGGTGGAGACAGTAGGAATGGGATAATTGGCTTTTATTACAATATTTCAAACTTCTCAAAGTGAAGGGGAAGGGTAGCACTAGGAGGACACTCTTAAGGGATATCACTATTCCTATTTTGACAACTCTGATAGGAGTAAGAATGGATCTGTATCTCAGAGGGCTGTGGATGGCTAGGAAGCGGTCAAACGACATGATCAAGAGCACTGAAGATTCCACTGCTGCAAATCCATGGATGAAGAATTCTTGGGCAAAGCAGGCATTGGCAGAAATTTCAGGGGCATTGAATAAGAAGATCCTCCACATGGTGGGTAGAGAAGAGAAGGACAGGCCCATGTCAGACATGGCTAACATGGAAAGGAAGTAGTACATGGGCTCATGCAAAGAGGGCTCTGTCTTGATGACCAAAAGGATGGTGCAGTTTCCCAGAATAGCAAAAATATACATGCTACATATGGGGATAGAGATCCAGATGTGTGCATATTCCAGCCCTGGCATCCCAACCAAGAAGAAGGTGGTGATTTCAACATCCGATGTATTAATAATGGACATCATACATTTAAAGGACTCTGCAATGAAACAGAGATTCTTGAGTTGGTAAAATATGAATATCTGGAAATTTGCTAGAAAAAAATGCAGTTGTTGAAATTTCTGGCTCTTTTTAAGCTCTCTTTTGGAAGAATACAATATTTATGTGACTATCATATAGTGAGAAGTCGATGCCAATTTAGACTAAAATCTGCCTGTAGAATACATGAAGAAAATTTCTTTTGGCCATATTTTTCCTATAGAAAAACTAGAAATTCATTTTGTATTCAGATATTAATTTAATTTCATTTTCCCTTTAAAATATTAGTAAACTCTAGTCAAGTAATGTGGAAATACTAATATTTCCCTTTAAAATATTAGTAAACTCTAGTCCAGTAATGTGTAATTCCCTATTTCTTGCTTTCACATTACAGGTAAGAAGTTGGGTAAAATATATGATTTCTAAAATGACACTATGAAGGCAAAAGAATCTCACAACCCAGTATCTTCCTACCTATGCCACAAAAATATTCTTTCACAAACTACCCTTAGTTCTATTCCCTGCCATCTGAAAATTGTTGGTTATTTAAAAATGCTTTTAAAAATTCCCACTGTTTCCAAATCCTGTATATATTTGTAAGGGCAGTTACTGCAGAGATTATTGGCGTATTATGTCTCATGTTTTCCTGACCTGGAATTTGTGATCACTTGTGTAGTGTTGACAGAAGAATGATATTAATGATATAGTATCACAATTTAAGAGAATCTGAATTCTGTTGAAGAATGATTTCCTATTTACATAGTCTCCAAAGGACAATTTTCCCAGAGATATGGCCTTTGGAGTCTTCTTCCTTTTGTATATGAAGTTGTATGTGGTTGATTGCCAAAAAAAAAAAAAAAAGAGTGAAAACAAAATAGATGAGGATATCTGAGTACTTACCAAAAAGCAGACATTTTGGAGAACACTTCTGAGAGTAGCTGAAGGATTCCAACAAAGTCCCAGAAGTTACCCAAGGCACTTCCTTATATATAAAGCCTTGCCTCTTTTTCTCTTTCTCAGTCTTGTACCTGCCCAAGGGGCACTGAACCCTTGGGGAATTCCAACCAGTACAAGTCTTTTCTGAGAATAAGAATAAACTTGTGCAGATGCAATAAATACACAGAGATGGTTAATACCAAAGAAGTGAAATAAGTATCTAGACTTTGAATTAGGGGCCATTTTGTTTGGAGAGAGGCCTTTAATAACCAGGAGTGGTAAAGACCTGGTAAATCCTGTGAAAAGTCTCTGACACTTCCGTTGGGTTTTTGGCTCAGATATTTCTCCTCTGTTCTGAAAGGTGTCAAAGCAGAAATGCTGTGAGTTAAATCAGTGCATTCAAGGAAGTGATGTAGGACAAACACCTTATGATATACATTTTTAGCCTTCTGGTTAACTCCAGAGCCTGTATCCATCCTTCTAGATCCTTACTCCTAGACATCACTAACTAAATATCCCTTAAAATCAACTTATCCAATAGACTTCATTGTCTCCTTTTCCAATTCTGATCTCTTCTTAGGGAGCTATCTCTGTAAGAAGCCTTTATGCTTAATATTTAACAAACCTCAAATCTGAGCCCTTTAACCTCTTCTCACGCACATTTTGTTCATAGCAATAGCCAACATTTGTTGAGAATTTAAACTGTTCCACTTATTTTCATTCATTATTGATGATGATTTTGAGTCCTTGGATCTTTTAAATATGACAACTACACTTATTATCTTCATTTTACTGATGAAGAAAATGTTCTCAAGGAGGTCAAGTAGTCTCTCCAAGATCATTGTACAGTAGAGGTAAGGTAGGAACTCAGGTCTTCTGGATTCCAGATAACTAAGCATATTTCATGAAATGGGGATGGCCAATCAATATTTATGGAGTTATAGATCAAATGGATGGTAGAATTTTATAGTATTTTCTTCACTCTAAACTGCCTATTAGTTAATTCTAGGGATTATATGGAACATGTAACCTCACATTTGTTGACCTTTCAACAAAGAAAATACTAAAGGATTCCAGAGAAAATTCTCTTGAAGCAAAAAATGTATTTGTATATACACTCACCTCCATTAATACAGAGTCTTGGATGAGAACTAATATTGAGTAGATCAAAGAGAGGAAGTATAACAAAGTATTACCATAACGCTCTACAATAACCTCTCTTTAACTTTTTGAAAGTCACTTTATTTTACACAGGTCCTATTGTTTTCATCCTCCTCAGAAGATGAAAGTTCCTTTGGCTATATTGTCAGGAATTCTCCATCTTCAACTCTTGCTTAGTATCTCAACTTTCCAGTTCCTTCTCATAAAGGAGATGGCAGAGTGCATCTGGGTTTTTATTATTATTGTGTGTGTCACAATTACAATAATGGTGTTATATGTTTATTGGCTTATTGCCCAACTTTGGAGACTGATTCCATTTATTCTATGATAATATTAATAAGCTACAACAGGGAATTTATCACATCTGTTATTGTTATTTTGATATGTCCAGTCCCTAGCATGTTGAAAGGCATGTGGTAGCTTAGTAGATGTTTGTTGAATAAATTAATGAATGAATTGCATTGTAAAACATGGCATCTTAAATCAGATACTGTTTTTAACTTCGCTGTCTTTAGTATCTTTCCCATTTGGCTATGTTTGCTATGAAGTAAAAGGATAGATTGTGGTAAATCTAACATCTATTCATATGGACTTTTACTGTGTAAGCTGGCATTATTTATGTTTTTGCATGCATAATTTATATAATCTTATTTTGAAAGTTTTATCCACATATAGATTATTATTCAAAGATAGAATATTAATAGGCAATAGGATTAATTATGCATATATATCATAATTATTAACATTTGATCATATAAGTTTAAAGCATTTTTTAATAATAAAAAGACATTACAGGTTAATTGAAGTTTCTTGGCTCTATGCACCAAATGTTAATAAAAATATGCATGTCAAACAGATGGGACAGCTTAAGCAATCCCTCAATGGAAACATATAGATAAAGTTCATTTATTAGGAAAGAACAGTTAAAACAAAGATATAACTTCAGTTATATTCAGGAAGAGGGTTTCATGACTCTTGGATAGGTGCTGTCAGTGAAAATAACATACAGCTAGGGGCACCTGGGTGACTCAGTGGGTTGAGCCTCCGACTTTGGCTCAGGTCATGATCTCACAGCTCATGGGTTCAAGCCCCACATCGGGCTCTGTGCTGACAAGCTCAGAGCCTGGCGCCTGCTCCGGATTCTGTGTCTCCCTCTCTCTCTGTCCCTCCCCCACTCACGTTCTGTCTCTCTCTCTCTCTCTCCCTCTCTCTCTCTCTCAAGGATAAATAAACATTAAAAACATTTTTAAAAAGATAACATACACCTGGATGCCTGTCTCTATTCTTAAGCATAAGATTCCAGAGATGACTATTTTTCCATAATGATTCACGATTATTACTAAATACATTGGTTTGTAATTACTCATGTAATGATGTTTGTATTTTCTGGGAACTACCCCTACAATCCCTATAGGACATCATAAGAGCTCATTTCTCATGTATATTTTAATAATCATTTTCCTTAAGTAATGGTTTTGACATATTATTTCTCACTGATATCATTCTGCCAACTTTGGCAGTTCTAGTAGACATCTACTGGGTTTGTTTGCTATCATTTTCATTTATTTGTTTTTGTTTGGTTTATTCCAGTCCATTTCAGCAACTTTTCTAGAAAGAGAAATCCTTACTTTATATTTGCAATCACAATGTTTGAGGTAGTGTCATAGGACTAATTTTGTACATGACTAATTTTGCGATTGGCATTAAACTTGTCTCCGTGGATATAGTGTCCATTCTCTTTAGGATAGTAAGAAAGCAGTATTCAACCCCTTCCCTAGATCTCTAAGTGGAGATGATAATATGAGTTATCTCTCCTCTGTTAGATAAGATGTAAGAAGTGTCCCCACTGCTTGTTTATCCTCTTTCCTGCACTGAAGTATGCTGTAGCCACCCCCCTTGCAGGTTCCTATAACTTTTACTCCATATCCATGAGCCATTTTAATATCTAAATGCTTTGTTTTTGAGATAATATTATCTGGTTTGTTGTCACTTGTATTGGAGTGTGTACCTCACTAAAGCAAGCTTTTTGATTTTCAGAGTTGAGTGTGGATTAATGATATTCGTTTATATTAGAATTAGGTTTAAATTCAGCAGGGATTAGTGAGATCCTATAGATCTTATGAGATCTTATATATATTTGATATTACTCCATTTAAAAAATTAAATTCTTTTTTCAACACTTTAAAAAATTATTTTAGGGTGAGAGAGAGAGAGAGAGAGAGAGAGAGAGAGAGAATCTTAAGCAGGCTCTACACTCAGTACAGACCCGGACACAGGGGGTTCCATCCACAACCCTGGGATTATGACATGGGCCAAAATCAAAAGCCAGGTGCTCAACTGACTGACCCATCCAGGTGCCCCTTAAAAATTAAATTCTAAAGAAAGTGCTCATCAAAGTGTACTCTTTTTTTTTTAATTTTTTTTAACATTTATTTATTTTTGAGACAGGGAGAGACACAGCATGAACAGGGGAGGGTCAGAGAGAGAGGGAGACACAGAATCAGAAACAGGCTCCAGGCTCTGAGCTGTCAGCACAGAGCCCGACGCGGGGCTTGAACTCACAGACCGCGAGATCATGACCTGAGCTGAAGCCGGATGCCTAACCGACTGAGCCACCCAGGCGCCCCAAGATAAGTGTACTCTTAATCCCCTTTACCTATTTCACTTATTCCTGTTTCCTCTGGTAGTGACCAGTTTGTTCTGTGTATCTAAGAATCTGGGTTTGTTTTTATCTCCTTTTTAATGTTTGGTCGTTTGTTTTGTTTCTTAAATTCCATATATGAGTGTTTGTCTTTATCTGACTGACTTTTTATTTCACTTAGCATTATACCTTTCTACAAATAACAAGATCTCATTCTTTTCTTTTTATAGCTGAGTAATATTCTTTTGTATACATACATATATATATATTTTTTTCTTTATCATTTACCTATTAATGGACAGTTGGATTGCTTCCCTATCTTTGCTATTACAAATAATGTTGCAATAAATATAGGGGTGCATATCTCTTTTCAGATTAGTGTTTTTGTTTATTTTGGGTAAATATGCAGCAGCGGAATTACTGGATTATATATGGTAATTCTATTTTTAATTTTTTTAGGAACCTTCATACTTTTTTTTCCACAGTGGCTGTAACCAATTTACATCCCCACCAACAGTGCACAGGGGTTCTTTTTTCTCTGCATCCTTGCTAACATTTGTTATTACTTGCCTTTTTGATTTTAGCTGTTCTGGTGGATATAAGGTAAAGGCTCGTGGTAATTGTGATTTGCCTTTCCCAGATGATTAGTAATGTTGAGCATCTTTTCACATGTCTGTTGGCCATTTGTATGCCTTTTTTGGAAAATGTCTCTTCAGGTCCTCTGGTCAATTTTTTTTTAACGTTTATTTATTTTTGAGACAGAGAGAGAGACAGAGCATGAATGGGGGAGGGGCAGAGAGAGAGGGAGACACAGAATCAGAAGCAGGCTCCAGGCTCTGAGCCATCAGCCCAGAGCCTGACATGGGGCTCTAACTCATGGACCGCGAGATTGTGACCTGAGCTGAAGTCGGGCCCTTAACCCACTGAGCCACCCAGGCGCCCCTCCTCTGGTCATTTTTAATCACATTATTTGTTTTTATGTGTTGGGTTCTATAAGTTCTTGATCTGTTTTGTCTATTAAGCCCTTAAAATACATATCATTTGCAAATATCTTCTCCCATTCAGTACATTTCCTTTTTTTTATTGATAGTTTTCTTTACTGTGCAAAAGCTTTTTATTTTGGATTAGGGTCTAATGGTTTAATTTTGCTTTGTTTCCTTTGCCATGAGGATACATATGTAGAAAAATGTTTCTATAGATGATGTCAAAGAAATTACTGCCTATGTTTTCTTCTAGGAGTTTTTTTGGTTTCATGTCTCACATTTAGACCCTTAATCCATTTTGAGTTTATTTTTGTGTATGGTGTAAGAAAGCAGCCAGTTTCATTCTTTTGCATATCGCTGTCCAGTTTTCCCAATACCCATTTGTTAAAGAGATTATCTTTTTTCATTGTACATTTTTGCTTTCATTATGGTATTAATTGACCCCATAAGTATGGTTGTATTTCTGGGCTCTTTGTTTTGTTACTTTGATCTATGGGTCTATTTTTGTGCTAGTACCATACTATTTTGATAACTACCACTTTGTAGTATATTTTGAAATCTGGGATTATGATACCCAGATTACTCCATTTTAAAAATGATGTCTAAGTAATATTTACATAGCTTTTATTTTCCTTTCTGTTCCAGTTAGTTAATTTGTAGAATAGGTGAGTTCCACATTAACAGGGTTCCCCAGACATAGTTTACTTTGATTCTTTGGATTTACTATCATACATTTTATTCATATTTGCAAAATTGATTAGAACCATGTTATTTTTTAAGTATTACAAAGTTTATGAAAAGTAGATTGCAAATGAAATACAGTAAAAATGGAAAAGTACAGCAGTTTTGATGTTTTTTCACAGTGATACAGTTATGAAAGGCACATATTCACATTTGACCTAATCATCTAAGGATGGCCAAATCCACCTGTTTAGGCTTTACAACCACATGTACAGGTATCTCTGTATGTAAATATTTACATGTATTTGCATGTACTTATTTGTTGTTCTTCTGTATATTAACAGAACAGTAATTCAACTGTATCTTTTTCATTAAAGGATGTGTAGATCTAGTCCCCTTAAGGCTACCAGTGTTCCCAAGCTATCTAAGAGGAGCCTGCTTTTCCTAGAACCTCTAGAGCAAGCATGCACATCCTTCATAAACACTTAGAACTATTTTGTTCTCTTAATCAAGGGAAATGGTGAAAGCACACTTCCAAATAAGAACGCTGATAGACATAAAAATATTTATACTTGTATTTTAGTGATTTATCATACAGCTCTTATTAAAGTGATTTCTAAGGCTATAAAGCCACTCCGTCTTCTACAGGTACAGAAAAATCATCTAGATTCCATAGCAGGGCTTTGTCAAATAGAAAATTTGCTCTTAACATAAAATGTTTAATAAACACACCAACAACTAGGATATTCCAGGTCCTTTGCTGGGTATTGACAAAGACAGAAGTGAAACTCTGCTTCTTTTTTTTTTTATTTATTTAAAAATATTTTTTTAATCTTTATTTTTGAGAGAGAGAGACAGAATGTGAGTGGGGGAGGGGTACAGAGAGAGGGAGACACAGAATCTGAAGCAGGCTCCAGGCTCTGAGCTGTCAGCACAGAGCCTGACACAGGGCTGGAACTCACGAGACACAGGGCTTGAACTCAGGAACCGTGAGATCATGACCTGAACTGAAGTCAGACGCCCAACCAACTGCGCCACCCAGGCACCTCATGAAACTCTGCTTCTTAAGTCACTCATACATTGATTAAAAATATAGACAATTTAAAATAAATTTAAAATACTGTTTAAAAATTTAGATTTAAATTTAAAAATTTAAAAATACTATTGTTTAGTATCATAACAGTAGTAAACAAAGAATGTTGTGCAGACTGAGGTAAAGCATAGTTAACCAATATACACTTAAAGGAGGTCATTTGTGGAGTCTATTGCAAACTATTGAAAATATAAATAAGTGAAATATCTGCTTATCTATGTTTTGAATTTAATTTAAATTATTTTATGTATGTGAGACTTACCTCTCCAAACACATCTCACAGTCCTATAGGGCAGAGAATTTTTAATAGATTATATGAATTGCTGATCACACACACACACACATACACACACACACACACACAAACGCATACACACTAGATATTCAGAACTTGCTAATTCTTTTGTGGGTAAGTGTGTGAGCTTAATCTTCCAGCACATTTTAGTCACTGCTGATTATGCCTGTGATAATTAAAGCCACAGACATGTTATTTTATTTTTTTTCTATTTTTGTTTAGAATCATATTTTAAAAATCTTTTAAGTCCTAATTAGGACTGCACTGCTATTAAGGTTGATAGATAGGTGGTTGCATAGAGAAATAGCAATCAGAAAAGAGGTGGGACAATTAGATATAAGAAGACCATGCCTAACGCCTAAGACATCTTATCTAGACTTTGTTGCTGCTTAATTCAATCAATAACTTGACATTTGAGGGCCTACTTAGTATAGGCAGTGTAGCTTTGCGTTCAGTCTATTCTGTCATTACTATCTTCAGGTTCCTACAATTGTTCAGAAATTGCTGAGTTGAGTTTTCATTGTGGCTGACAATGCTCATCAACCTTGTTATCACATAGTTTTGCCAGGATCCGATTTCTTATCTGCTGACTCATCACTGAGTACACAATGGGATTCATTAGAGGGTACCAGAAGGAAAATATCAGCTATAATGGCCCTAATGACTGGGGAAACATTTTTTGGCAAAGCGATGAAGGGCGGCCAAGGCACATAGAAGATGAACACAGCACAGATGTGGGAGATGCAGGTGTTGAGAACCTTGAGGTGGCCCTTGTGTGAGGCAATGCCTAGAATAAGTTTCAAGATCAACATGTAAGACACAGAAATGCACCCCAAGTACAATAAGGATGTAAGAGCCACAAAGAGTCCATAGATAACATTGACCCTGTTGTCAGAACAGGCCAGCTTCATGACATTCAGGTGGAAGCAGTAGGAGTGGGATAGAAGGCTTTTCCTACAGAATTTCAGCCTCTTTAGAATAAAGGGGAAAGGGAGGACAAACATGATACATAATGCAGCAAATATGAGGCCGATTTTAAAGACTCTGGCACTGGTCAGGATGGAGGTGTATCTCAGAGAGCTGTAGATGGCTATGAAGTGATCTATGGACATGATGAGAAGAACTGATGACTCTATAGCTGAGAATCCATGAATGAAAAACTCTTGGGCAAAGCAGCCATTGGGGGAAATTCCAGTGGCATTGAACAAGAAGATCCTCAGCATGGTTGGAAGGGAGGAGATGGAAAGTCCCAGGTCAGAAAAGGCCAGCATGGAGAGAAAATAATACATTGGAGCATGCAGAGAGGTCTCTGTTTTTATGAAAAAGAGGACAGTGCAGTTCCCCAGGATGGAAAGGAGGTACATGAGGCAAATGGGGATCAAGACCCAAATGTGAGCATGCTCCATGCCTGGGATCCCAATGAGGAAGAAGGTAGAGATTTCCATTTCAGAGGTGTTCAAGACTGACATTGCAGGAATGTGAGGGGCTCATAATATGAATCTCAGAAGAGCCTTCCTGAAATGGCCTAAATAGGTTAGCATATGCTTTAAAATGTTGGTGTGAAATCTTAGGATTGCACTTTTTTTTCTTTGTATAAGAATTCTTGGACTAAAACAACATATTTTATAATATACTTGTAGGAGTAATAGCAGGACTCATATAGATAGGATATGAAAAGAAACATGAATATAGATTAATATGCAGTAATTGCTAGCAGATAGATATTTCAAATATTTTAAATGCTTTTCCTGATCTCATTATACAAGAAGGAAGCAGTAAATTTCACAGATTCTATAGCCATCTTTTTAAGGATTGTCATGCCTTTAAGTTTGAAAACTGTTTGGAGAAATATAGGATCAAAGAAGGATGTCACTTAGTACAATTGCATTTATAGTTATAAATGAATATTAATTTTTAAAAACAGTTTTCTTTCAAAAAATGGGGCTAGAAAGGGTTAACATCCATATCTAAAAGGATGAAGGTAGACCTGTATGTCACATTTTATGCAAAAGTTATCTCAAAACACATTATAGAGCTCAATCAAAAAAGAGCTACAACAATAAATGTCTTCGAAGGAAACTTAGGTGGTAAGTTTTTGTCATCTGGGGTTGTGCTGTCTGTGAGGTTACTGCTGCTCTTTGTCTTCCCTCTGGCTTCATAGAATCTCATATAAGCAGATATCGTTTTGATGTGCACTAAATAAATGAAAAGTTATACCCTCAATGCAGAGGTATGTATAAATTAAATTTATAAATGTAATTATATGTATAAATTAAATCATAAAATGAATTTTATGCAATACCCACCATCACACCATTGCTTAAAAATCTGTGAACTCATAGTTTTTTGTTAGAATTGTACAGTTCCTTTCTGTTCATATATAGAGAGAAAATGTAAAGAGATATTTAAACCTATAAAGAAGCATGCTGAGTTAGGACAGACAATAGAGCAATAGTGGTCCCTATAGCCTTCTCACTGATGCCCCTGCAAACTCAGTAGTTTTGCATGTCTGCACCCAGAAACACCTATACTAACCTGTGAGGCAATAACTCTACCATTCAGCAAACATGTCACCCCACAGCCAGCCAGGTTCCAGTACCTGCCTCTGAATTTCTCTTTGTGCCAGGTTAGTGATTCTGGCCTAGACTTGACTGGTTGCTATCATTTAGCAGGACTCTGGACTTCTACCATGCATTTACAGAATTGTTGGACTTTTTAGAGGGTTAGGGTAATGGCATCCATCCTAATCACTTGGAAACCACAGCCAGCCAGATACCGTGTGAAATTTTTGCTTGAGCTGGTACAAAGGCAAGTGGCAGCTGTGAACATTTGGAAACTTACCAGTAAGTTGGTAAGTGGTTGTACCCACATGGCAGAGTAAAGAGGAAATGGAGGTGGCATGCAGTCACCAGAATTTCACTGCTATGTAGGCACAACAGTCCATCCTGACCTGCAGAGTCTAGTCCTGCCTTCCTGCTGCTTTCCTATTCGCCCAGAAAGCTTTGGGGATTCCAGCTCAGCAGGCTGTACCCAGAGAAAAAGAAAACTCCCTGGAGGTGAAACCTCAAGAACCCAGGAGAGTCATCCAACCCTCTGTAAATGAGATGAACTCATCCTTTTAGCAAAACACCCCTTAAGCCTCCTCTGCCCCCTCTGGCAGAATATGCTCCTGTCTTCAAAGGTCAAGAGCATCATGTGAATACTCTTAGAACAGTTTCACAGTGTCTGATAACTATGCCTGTATGTGTCTGCCTCCTTCACTACACTTTACCCCCTTAAACTTATGTGTGTTTCCTTCTACAAACTGACAAGGTTTTGAACATTAAATTTGCATCTAGTATTTTCAAATATGGTAGTTTGCAACTGCATTCAGACTTCACTGTGGAATTTTATAAACATAGAGATTTCTAGGCCTACTCTAGAGTCACTGAATCTCTTTACTTGATATTCATGGTATAGTCTTTGCATTTTCTTCGTATAGTATGTGTATTAGTTCCTATGATTATTATGTTATATATGAGTATTGTTTTCACTGTAAAAGTGAAATTGTCAGTTGCATTATATGTACTATGAGCTCTCATTAGACTTAACAATGAGCATTTTAAGATAAACATAAACACTCTTCCATTAGCTTAAAATCAATATCTTTTTTAACTTTTTTAATTAAAAAAATTTTTTTTAACGTTTATTTACTTTTGAGACAGAGAGAGACAGAACATGAACGGGGGAGGGTCAGAGAGAGAGAGAGGGAGACACAGAATCCGAAACAGGCTCCAGGCTCTGAGCTGTCAGCACAGAGCCCGACGCGGGGCTCCAACTCACCAGCCGTGAGATCGTGACCTGAGCCAAAGTCGGACGCTTAACCGACTGAGCCACCCAGGCGCCCCTAAAATCAATATCTTAAAACAATAGTTTTTGTTTGACTCTGATGCATTCATGAAAGCTCTACAGTTAGCAACAGTCCAGAGTTTTATCTTCAGTATGAAAGGACCCAGGCAGAGCTTGTGGAAAAGGCCTGCACCCAATACTTCAAACTTCAAAGGACAGAGTCTTAGGTAACTTTCAGTGGGTTGAGTTGTGATTTCCAGAACTCTTTTCATTCAATAGACAATATTTCATGAGACTGTTAACCCAAGATCCAACAGAAGAGTTCATTGCATAGGACTGGCTGAACTGATGGGTAGCATCCTAATATGTTGTTTGGAATATTGTTAATGTTATCATCTTGTTCTATTTTCTGAATAATATAAGGAGGATTTTTCTCTTTCTCTTAAGCTATTTCCAACCAATCATAATCTAGTAGTCTCTGCTTTTGTAAAATGCAATGAAACATTTTGAAGTTATAACAGATTCTCATTGAATCCTCAGTGTTGAGGAACTCTTACTGAGTGTCTTTGGTTTTCATACTACGTGTATTTGCAGAGGTGCGATAAGATCCTGTCCTCTTTTCACCAAGGTATGATTTGGAGGATTGGTTATGCAACCAAGTCCTTTCCTAGAATGTCATATTTGAAAATGTTGCTCATTTAATCAAGTATGACTAGTGACTTTTAGTGAACGAAGTTTGACTGTATAAAATCTGTGCTGACAAAGCCCTCTCAAATAAATCACCCTGTTACTTGGTTTATAGGCATAGCCAGTAAAACTGGTAAGGGAGATCACTTCCATGACAGGACAGGATACTGGGACATTTGGGGGATCTGAGTAAAGGAAATACTGCCCAAATGTATACATACCTGAAGGAGTAATTTGGTGAAGACAATTTCTTGGTTATAGCTCCCTATTCTGGATTTAGCGTATGATAGCAGCTTTTAAACATCTAATCTGATTCTGTATGGAAATCTCTAGCACTGCAAACTTAAGAAGGCCCATCTGGTATATCATCATTCTTTCTGCATCTGTGTAAATAATGAGATAAAATCTAATGAAAGCCCAATCAAGAATAATCTTTCTTTGAAATTATATTTAATTTAATTTAACTTAATTTTTTAATGTTTATTCATTTTTGAGAGACAGAGAGAGGGACAGAGTGTGAGCAAGGGAAGGGCAGACAGAGGGAACACACAGTATCAGAAGCAGGCTCCAGGCTCTGAGCTGTCAGCACAGAGCCCAATGCAGGCCTTGAACTCACAAACTGTGAGATCATGACCTGAGCCTAAGTCAGAGATTTAACTGACTGAGCCACCCAGGCACCCCTGAAATTATATTTTATTTAAAATGGGGGAGACTATACAGGAAAACGTGTGCTTCTGTGGGAAGCTACATTTTTATAGCATGTTCTTATGGGTTATCTGATTTTGATATGCAGGGACTTGGTATTTTCAATGCTTTTGAGCTATTTTCCAACTCTGTAAGTCTCTGTAAGTTGTAGATACTAACAGCAACAAAGTAATTCAGGTAGGTAGACCAGCAAATAAATTCTGACTGGCGGAGGGTCAATAGGCATGTCTCACAAAGTGAAAGAGACTATTTGTAGTCATTTGCCAAATAATGTCAACATTCCTATCTATAAATATATCTTTTATATGGGATATCCTTTGAACATTTTGTATTATTTGCCTGGTTCTTTCATTAAAAATAAGTTAAATTAGATCTCTAATGGATGTTCATTTTATGCCATTGTGAGAGCTATTATTTTTACCTTTTTTGAAAATTAGTCCTTTTAAATTTTATCTATCTACTTATTTACTTTTAGAGAGAGAGCATGAGAAGGAGAGAGGGGCAGAGGGAGGAGGAAGAATCTCAAGCAGACTCTATGCCCAGAGCAGAACCTGATGCAGGGGCTCAATCTCATGACTGTGAGATCATCACCTAAGCCAAAATCAAGAGTTCAACGCTTACCCAACTGAGCCACTCAGGCACCTTGGCTTGTTTGCTTTATTTATTTATTTATTTATTTATGAGAGAGAGAGCATGGGCATGAGCGGGGGACAGAATGAGAGAGGGAGAGAATCCTAAGCAGGCTCCATGTCCAGTGTGGACCCCAATCAGGGCTCTATCTCATGACTGTTGGGATCATGACCTGAGCCAAAATCAAGAGTCAGAGCCGAAATCAAGAGTCACATGCTTAACTGACTGAGCCACTCATGCACCCCTGAAAATTGGTCTTAGTCAGGGTTTATATCTGTGCCTGAGAGAGAGGCAGATCATATACATTATAAAGAGTTACGACATTTAGAACTCCCACAGAAACCGGGAAGACAGGAAACTTTCTATGATGTATAACATAGACAGTGATATTTTTAATGCTCAGGAAGCAAATACTGAAACAAATGAAATGGGTGAATGAATTAAATTATTCTTATATTTTTGTTAACATTGCATGTGTTTATTGTTTGTTTTATTGGTTCTATGTGTGCTCATATCATTGTCCATTTCAATTTTAGTTCCTGAGGGCATAGGCATATTTAATAAAAGTCAAAACTATGAATTGGAGAGCACTATTTTATTTATTTTTTTAAGATTATCGATTTATTCTTGGTGGGGGGGGGGGATACCAGGGAAAGGAGAGAGAGAGAGAGAGAGAGAGAGAGAGAGAGAGAGAATCCCAAGCAGGCTCTATACTGACAGTGCATAGCTCAATGTGAGATTTGAACTCATGAACCCACAAGATCATGACCTGAGCTGAGATCAAGAGTTGGACATGTAAACGACTGAGCCACCCAGGCACCCCTGGAGAGCACTATTTTAAATGAAGAGGCAATCCTCTGTCACTTCTGATTGCTATCCAATTGTTATATAAATGTATACTGTTAATTCTCAAATGAATATATAGGATATCACTTTAAGTATGATGAAATTGACAAGCATATATTGTGTTCATGAGGCTGGTTAAAGCAAGCTAGGTGAAAGTGGACACTTAGAATACAATTTTATATTTATATATGAGCCGTACTCTTAAATCTTAATCCAAAAACATTGCAAGGCTGATTCTTCAATCTTAATAAACATGTTGGAAAGATGATATTGTAAAGCAATTAATATATGGTGTGATTCCTTGTTGATTCATTCTGCTTGTTCTGTGTCATTCACTGATTGAGATTTCATTGTGGTTAAGCATCGCTGTCAGCTGTGTTTCTGACACAGCTTCCCTAAAACCATATTTCTTATCTGTTGGCTTTTCACACAGTATACAATGGGATTCATCAATGGAGGTACCAACAGGAAAACATCAGCCATGAAGATCCTAACTATTGGGGAGCTGTGTTTGGCAAACCGGTAGATAACAGTTAGAGAGAAAATGGGAACATAGAAGATGAGCACAGCACAGATGTGGGACACGCAGGTGTTGAGGACCTTGAGCCTTTGTTTCTGTGATGCTATGCTCAATACTGCTTTCAGTATCATCATATAGGACATGAAAATAAATCCTAAGTCTAGGGTGCCTGTGACAGCCACAAATAAGCCATAGATGACATTGACCTTGTTGTCAGAGCAGGCCAGCTTCATGACATCCTGATGGAGGCAGTAGGAATGGGTAAGGAGGGTCTTCTTACAGTATCTTAGATGTTTTAGGGTCAAAGGGAAAGGGAGGATCAACAGAACATTTTTGAAAGAAAAAGCAAGCCCAATTTTGGTGACTCTGGCACTGGTCAGGATGGAAGTGTATCTCAGAGGGTTGCAGATGGCAATAAATCGATCAAAGGACATGATGAGAAGAACTGATGACTCTATAGCTGAGAATCCATGAATAAAAAATTCTTGGGCAAAGCAGGCATCAGGGGAAATTCCTGGAGCATTGAACAAGAATATCCTTAGCATGGTAGGGAGAGATGAGAGGGACAGTCCTAGGTCAGAGAGAGCCAACATGGAGAGAAAATAGTACATGGGTTCATGAAGAAGAGATGGTTCTGTTTTTATGAAAAACAGAATGGTACAGTTCCCCAGGATGGCAATGAGGTACATGAGGCAAATAGGTATGGAGACCCAAATGTGGGCATGCTCCATCCCTGGGATCCCAATCAGGAAGAAGGTAGAAATTTCAGTTTCAGAGCTGTTGACGGTGAACATGACAGGTGAATGAGAAGATGAGAAGCTTGGGAGAGGCTTCCTGAAGTGCTGCAAATAGACTGGCTCAGATGCCTGACTCTACCATTTTGGAATCATTGAGGTATTGTGAATCCAAGGGATATGCACATAATTCTTAGGTATAAACCTAAATGGAGAAACCTAGGAAGAAAAGTATTCATCAATGTCCATTAAAAACAAAAACTGAAAGAGAAGGAAAACAAATTTATATCAAAATTGAACTTTACAACAGAGGTTATAATAGGTATAAGTTCTATACAAGAGCTGATTGGTCAACTAAGATAATTATATTCCAACTGGAGAACTTGAAACTTTCACTTTTTAATGTAAATATTATACTTTACATACTGTTAAAATTTCAATTAATGTACATAAAATTCAGAGATAAAATAACATATTTTTATACAATGTCTTCTAACGTAGACATAGGTTTTTTTCCTTTCTTCTAATTTCCTTTTATGTCTTTCAGAAACATTTGGTAATTTTCTCCACAAAGATCTTACATCTTTTGTAAAAAATTTTTTTAGAATACTTATGCAATTATTTATAAGAGTATTTATAAGATAATTTATTCTCTATTACTTTTCTATTTTTCATAATGATTACTAGTCACATAGAGGAACACTGCAGATTTTTGGCGTAGAAGCCTGTTATAAGCCTGTCTATGCTGGCCATTCTCTTTTTGTCTCCTCCTTCCTACCATAGAGTCCTGAGTGTCTCCTCATCTTCTTTTTGCACCTTTGGCCATATATACACGTTTGTAAAGAGATCCTTCAGTAAACCCTCTTCAATTGACTTCCTCATGTGTCTCTGTGTCTTGCTGGCACATGGTCTTTCATTCCTTTTAGTTAAGATTTTCTTCACCTCCTCTAGTCTTTAGGCTGTTATCTGCGGTGCAAGATGGGGATTTGCAATTAACTTATTTTGCTTGTAATTCAGTACTCTTAACCTGAAAAGCCATGTATTTTTTCAGCATTGAATATCTTCTGCCATTATAATTTTCAACATTGCCTACTAAAATATATCTAGTTGGAACTTGTTGAAACTTCCCAATCTAACTTCCTATTTAGATTGCTTCATATCTTCAAACTGTTCATTTGTTTTTGTTGCATTTTGGTGAATTATTTAGTACCACTTCTTATTTACTAATTCTGTTTTCATTTGTTACTGGTCCCAAATGTATCCCAACTATTGAGTTTTATTTCAATTACTCTATTTTCTTTTATAATTCATATTTATATTTTCAATTTATATCTACCTACCCCCATAATTTTTCATTCATTTTATTGTTATTATGCCACCTTCAAGTTTTGAGGATCTTAAGAATGGCTGCTTCGAAATTCATTTTAAATTGCTTTAGTTTTTCTTTTCTCATCAGTGAATGCTATTATCGAAATTGTAGAGTTTCTTTTTCAGTGTTAGTCTTCATACATGTTTCAGAATTTTACTTGTAAGCACACCTTGAGTGAAAATTTCCTTGTTTGTTTGATGATTTATTTTGTTCATGCCCCATGTTTAGATGTGGCAGTTGACTCTTCCTCACTACCTTAAGATTGTCAACTGTACTAAGTCTTTTTATAACGGTTAAAGGATACTGTTTCAAATGAGAGTTGAGGACGGTTTTGCCCTTCCCATCTCCCACCCTCAACTATCTCAAGACCTGGCTTGTTATGGGGAATAGATTTGAGCTGTGACAACACCTATTTCTACTCTCCATGTGGATTAACAGCTTCATGTCCCAAGTAGGGTAACTTAGACTGGTCCCTTGTCAAATATAGAGCACTGTCGTGCTGAGTCCCATGCACATGCTGAGCTGTCAACCACCAATATGCCTCTAGACCAGGAGCCACATTGGTTTCTGGATTCAACTTCAACACATAATTATGCATTTTTACATGGCATCTCATCTCTCTTTCTCTCTCTCTCTCTATAATCTATCATCATCCATCTATCATTTAACATCTATCAATTATCATGTATTTACTATCTATTTGTCTATCTAAGGAGCATGGCAATATCTCTTTATTATTTTTATCTTTTATTTATTATTACTACGTGTGTAGAGTAAAATGGAAATTGACATACCAAATTTAGCTCACTATACATATTGAATAAAATTCTCCATCAAAACTTCAATACAATTTAAAAAATATAACCTGTTAATGTTCAAGAAAAATAGTTTTGAGAATTGTTTGATCATATGCTATTTGTAAAATAATGAGTTAATGTATTAATTTATTCAATGATACACTAGAGCTAATTGCAGGCTTCATCATCAATTTTTGTCATGAGGAATTTGATAATGTCTCTCAGATCTGAACTATTTAGGCCATTTCTTAGTACTTCCATTCTTATTTTTACATACATCTTCAACCATTTTGTCACAATGATTCTGTTGTCATGATGGAAAATACTTAAAAGCTCATGTTCCCTTTTTTCTTAACTATTTTTTTCCCCTGGAATTCATCTCTCCTATAATTTCAAATGCCAATCATTGTAATCCACCTTCAGTTTTCTCTAGGCTATTGTTGCTTCTTGATCTTTCACTGCCTTCTGAATGAGTTTTCTGGACGAACCCCACCTCCAACTTCCTGTATTTATTTTCCTCTGCCCAAATTACTTCCACTTCTGGGTTGTCTATAAACATTTTAGTGACATTTATTCCCCTTAAGAATGAGATGTCTAGGAGGGGCGCCTGGGTGGCGCAGTCGGTTAAGCGTCCGACTTCAGCCAGGTCACGATCTCGCGGTCTGTGAGTTCGAGCCCCGCGTCAGGCTCTGGGCTGATGGCTCAGAGCCTGGAGCCTGTTTCCGATTCTGTGTCTCCCTCTCTCTCTGCCCCTCCCCCGTTCATGCTCTGTCTCTCTCTGTCCCAAAAATAAATAAACATTGAAAAAAAAAATTTCAAAAAAAGAATGAGATGTCTAGGAGACAGACAATTAGAAAGAAATGCCTAGGAAGTTTTGCATTATATAATACATTATTTGCATTTTTTAATAAAGTAAAAAACCTGTCAGGTGTTTGGATATTGTTCACTTTAGAGTTTGGCAAACTCTCATACAAATTCATAGTAAAGTAATGAATAAACTGTACTTTCAGTGACTAGTTTGTGATAGCTGTCTGCCTAGACACTAATCCAGTTGTGTCAAATCACACAACAAACAATGAAGGGCTATCCGTTAGACCTAGCGTCTTCAGATTCCCCAAACTTGCTTCTGACGTTAATCTGGAAGGAGTAAGATTAATGTTTAATGAAAACTGAAGTTTTATTTTAACAAGGATTGTGTAAGGGGTTTGCTTGTTTGGTTTATGTAACCACACGGAGTTATTGGATCATTCCCTTTAGGACAAATAGCATCAAAGCATGTTTACTGTCAGATTTGTTGAGCTAAGTGAGACGTTTGAGAAATGTTGCTTTGCTGCCCAGGGTCCCTCTTCTGCCTAGCTTGTCTTTGAACTCACCTACTTCCATCTTTACTTCAGCACCCTTCTTGCCAATGTCTCCATCCCTGCTACAGGCAGTTCTTCCTGGGCTGTAGAGGGGACTCTGCTCTTTCAATTTTCTCCTAGATATTATCTAGCAAACTTTCTCCCATACTGCATAGGTTGTCAATAACTTAGCACTGGTTTTGCACAGTAATCATGTAATAATTTTGAATCTTTTAATCAATTTAAGCATTTTGAGATCTGAGTTATTAATTTTTCCATACCAAATCCCATTAATAACTTCGTGTTTATAAGTTCTCTTAATGTAATAAAAACTTGTTTACTGATAAATCAAAAAATGGAGTAATAACATTTTCAACAAGCACATTATTTATTCTTCACTATCAACCTTTACTTCTCCTAAATTAATTTATATATATATATATATATATATATATATATATATATCTTTAGAAAGTGCTATATGTCTCTGGAAGAGCCATTTTATTTGCTTTGAAGTGTGACATTTTTAAAGAGTCTACAAGAAAGTAAAACACTGCACAGAAAAATTTCTAGTATGTTGTTTTCATCTCAGAAGGGCCTACCCAACCCTATTCTGTACTTTGCAAAAACATAAAAAATGCAGTGTAAGTAACAGATACAGAATGTCTTTAAAGGATGGATTTAGAATAAAGTTTACTGTTTATATGGAAGTTTTAAATAAGGTTGTTTATCATGTTCTTTAAGTTAAAGGTAGAGTGATTTTCAATGAAGTCATTGGGACTGCTTCAGGTGTTGACTATATCCTGATATTGAAGCAGGCATTGAACAGTGAAATCATGATAGCTTACCAGGGATAAGAGATGCATCTTGTGGTTACTGACTGATAAGATCATGAGGGTTTTCAGGTACTTACCAAGGTGTTGGCCACTGCATTTATATTCTTTAAGTTCAAAAAAGAGATGAACACAGGATGAAGTCACCCAAATCCCATTTGATACACACAACAAGGGTTGATCATGACAGTTTGATTCTAGTCCTTCTACCTGGATGCCCTTTTAGCATAACAAAGGCCTCTGGGGATGAGAACTCTGGAAATTATCCAGAAGGGTTAAAAAGCCCCCAGACAAGTCCTTACATGAATTAGTTCAAGGAACATTCAACTGAATTCCCATTATGCATATGAATTAGCCATTTATGTTTAAGGCCCTAAGAGGCCTCTCCTGTTGTTCCAAGCAGAATTGATTCCTATGTCACCTGCAATTTTAGAGACTCTGTAAGTGGCTTTTCTGGAAGAGTGTCACATTTTGTTTTCCAAGGTCATTATGTTTGTGCCTGTAATTGAGTGTTCAGATTCAGTTTTGCTACTGCTGGTAAATGCACTTTGTACCTTATAAAATAAATATTAGTCTTCTTTTCTCATTCAAGAGCATTTGAATTTATTTTTAGAAGCCAGTCAAGTATGCTCTTTTAAAAAAAATAGTTATTAGTTTGTGGGTGTGCTTTCTGTATTAAAGAATATAGCCTTCTATTTTGATATGCTTGCAAATAATTTTTCCTCTTATGTCACTTGCATTTGTCTTTGTTAGTGATGGTATCATAGGCTGAGTTCTCTTTGAATCAAATACTGAGGTGAATATTTGTACGCAGAGTTTATTGGTTGAGTGCTCTCAGGTTAAAGACTTATGGGGAAAGAATGAAGTAGTGGAGAGAACTTTGAATTCCATGCACTGGTAACAAAGACTACACTGCCTTGGCAGTCACTACCTCTAATCCTGCTGAGTTCACATATGTGAGGACAGAAACACAACATCCCCTGTGATCTATTTTGGGGTGGGGAGGGGGAGGATGTCGCAGTACATATAAAGGTCTTTGATTCAATGTATATATTGAATATATGAGAAAATCTCCAGCAAAAACAAAATATGAGGATGGAAAACATTAAAAAAAACAAAAAATCTAATCTACAAGTTCGTATGTCATCATTTTAATGGGAGGTCCTGGAATAAGGGTTACCTAATTATGGATTTTTAAAAATCCATATTAAACATATTGTGAAATTTTAAAGGAATAATGATAAAGATAGAATGATAAATGATATTAAAGAAAAACAAACATCTAAAAATAATATGTTTGACTACAAAGCAAATATAATTAGATGTGGGTAAGATATTGCAATAGCTAGACAAGAGTTTAGAAGACAAAGGGGTTAATGTTTTCTAAGTACTTAGGTGTAATTAATTTAACCTAAGAAGTTACTCGAGGATGGTTTCCAGTAAACTAAGTGAATTGATAGAAGAATACATGAACCCAAATAAGCAATGCAAAACCATAAGGTAATTAAAGTAAGTCCCAGGAGGTCATTTGTGCCACGAGCTAGAAAGCTTCAAGTCTAGTTTGGAGAAAGACTAGGAAGAGCTCTAATAGGGCAATATCTAGAGGAATAAGTGGATATCTAAGATTTGTATTGTACTTTAAAATTTTAAACAATGTAAGGTGATTAAGGGAAGATAATTCAAAGAGAATAGAAAATTAATTTAAAAACTGAAGAACATTTAAGTAGTTATGCAAATAAAATGGGTATGCAATAATTATGTACTATGTATATGTCCATAGTCATAAAATTAAGACTATTATTTGTATATTTTCAACTTAAAAAAATTTTTAAACTTTTATTCATTTTTGAGAGACAGAGAGAGAGAGCATGAGTGGGGCATGGGCAGAGAGATAGGGAGACACAGAATCCGAAGCAGGCTCCAGGCTCTGAGCTGTCAGCACAGAGCCCTACATGGGGCTGAAACTCCTGGATCAGACGGCGAGATCATGGCCAGAGCTGAAGTTGGATGCTTAACGGACTGAGCCACCCAAGCGCCCCAGTATATCCTCAACTTTAAGGAAAAAGTATGAGAAGTTTCTCTGTGGTAACAACTTGTAAGTAAAAATATAGTCAGTCAAAGGAAATTTCATGGACACAAATACATTAATTTTACTAGGCCAGGAGTTAATATACATACTTATATTTCTTTGAATAACAAATACAACTATAAACATATTGTTCAACTGTTTAAAATAGTCCATAAAGAATTCAAAGTAATGATACAAACATAAGAACAGGGATTTCTGTTTTCTGGTTCCACATGTAAGGGGCTTGGAAACTGCTTCTCCACCCTAACAAATAAAAACAGAAGTGACTGAAAAATCAACAGCTCTTGTAGAAGCACTAAGAGAGTTGAGAATGCAGGATAAACCCCTGTGACCAAAATTGGAAAGACAGAAAAGTGCACAGAAGGAGTCACAGTTTACTGGAGCAGAGACTCATTAGCAGAAATCAACTTGGGAATCAGTGCTGTGTTAGGAAAACCTGAAATGATAAAGATTATAATATAAATTAGTGAAATGGAGAATAGAAAAATAATTTAAAAATTGATAAAATAAGGAATTGCTTTTTTGAAAATATAAACAGAATTGATAAACCCTTAGCTAAAGAACAAAAGAAGTTTAAAATCAAATTAGTGTCATCAAGCAAGGTAAATATCAAAAAAACTACACATAGGCATATTATTTTCAAACTACAAAAATCAAAAATAAAGAAAAAAATCCTAAAGCACTCAAAGGAACAAAATAACTTACCTATATGGGAACAAAGATAAGAATTACATGTGACTTCTCAGAAACCATCTGCTAAATTTGGGCTTAGGGTTGTTTTGTTTTGTTTTTCCTGGATCCTTGAGATGTAAAGTTAGGTTGTTTATTTGAGAGCTTTCTTCTTCTTTAAAATAGGTATTTATTTCTACAAACTTCCCACTTAGTACTTCTTTTATTGCATTTCATAAGTGTGGTGTGTTATGTTTTTATTTTCATTTGTCTGGAGTTATTTTACAGCTTTTTAAATGTCTTTTTTAACCTATTGTTTAAGAGTGCATTTAATTTCCATGTATTTATGAATTTTGCTGTTTTCTTTCTATTATTGATTTCTAGTTTCGTCGTGTTTGGAAAAGATACTTGGAATGAGAATGATTTCAATCTTCTGAAATTTGTTAAGACTTTTTTGTGACTTGGCATGTGATCTTATTAATAAGTCACTCATTTAGTTTCTTAGGTAAACTACGTATCAGCACCCAGCACTCAATTTACTTGAGAAATGGGTCAGTCTTATAGGTGGCTATTTATCCGAGTCTGCCCTATCAGATTGCAAGGTGCATCCTGGGAGAACCAGAAACAGTATCACTGACACGTGTCACACCACAAGTGATGGAGCCATCTCTGAAATTGGCAATCCAGGGGCATCTGGGTGCTCAGTTGGTTAAGTGTCCAATTTCGACTCAAGTCATTTTCTCACGGTTGGCAAGTTTGAGTCCTATGTTGAGCCCTGGGCTCACAAACATATTTTTAGCATTTTTAGCATTTTTAGCATTCTGTGTGTTCCTGTAATTCTTCTATATGGTTCTTAGAGATTTTTCATATTCTGATCTACATCTTCACTCTTGTGGTTGCTACTCTCTTCTCTATAAATTCCAGCTCTTGTGTTTTAAGTTCACTGATAAGGGTGAGCCCATGAAATGCTAGGCCCTTACCCTTGACCCCAATAAAAGAAGAACCTGAGGCCCACATGTAGGAGTGGGCTCTCTCCCCTCCCTCAACTTGAAAAATCATAAAGATGTGTAATGAGTAACTTTTAGTCAACAAATATCTAAAATATACATTTTTAGATTAACATAGCTTATAAAAATAGGCAAAGGGAGAAATAGAAAATCCAAGTAGCCCTAAAAATGTTTAAAAAGATAATCTATAATTACATTTCTTCACAAGTAGTTTCAAACTTGAAGAAAACTTGAGAAAATAAATCACTTGATAATAAATAGAGACACAGAGATTTACAAACAGAGCACAAGATTTCAGCTGATATGATAGCCTTTGAAACCACACAAAAAGGAGTACAAATATTAACTCTGCTACCTAAAAGCTGATCTGCTTTAAGCAAGTAATTTAATACTGAAAAGCCTCTGTTTCTTTCTGTAGTTAAGGAAATTAATAATATTCATACATTTGATAATAATGGAGATGGAAACTGAGGACTGGGTTTGGTAACAGTAAATCACTATTGATAAGAGCTGTTTTACAATTATCATTACATTCACACAGACACAAAAATTGAAGCAGAAACAAAGACCCATAGACACTGAGAGAAGATGATTCAAACACCAGGCTTTATTGAACATAAAGTTCCCAGACCTGGAATTACCTATGCAATGAGGAAGACACAAAGTGAATGGATGTGGTTGCATGACTTGCCCTGCAGGAGCCCATCCTCTGGTAACCACACAGACACCTGTTGCACTGGCCCCCAAGGACAGGGTTTACAAGGCACTGCCTCTCTCCTCCTATTTCCACCAGTTCCTGCAGATAAACCAAAGAGAATAAAGTGACTCTGTGAAGAGAGGGGAAATAGGATAGAAAATAAATGGGGCAATAAGGGGTATTCATTACTTCTGACTCACCCCCAAAACTCTAGATCCCTGCCTCTACATCAATTCCTCCTGACAAGTGATCTTAATCAAATTTCTTTCTTCTTCCAAGGACTGCTACTCCCTAAACATGATACCATCCAGTCGTTGTCCTTGCAAACACAGGCTCGATAAGTCAAATTGGCTTGCCTTCTCCTATACTCTGAAAACATACCAGGTCTTTCTAGGGCAATAAAATTTCCACTGGTGCTCCTGTGGAGAATTGTAGCTGTGTCCCCATCCTTATCTTCTTCATGGCTGTGAAAGACACCATATTTAATTGATACTTCTCTGCCTTGGCAATATTTGGCATTAAGGAGTGGTGAAAGAGAGGGTGTAAGGACTGTGCCAACCATGATCTTGGCCTACTACCAGGTTCACAATTTAATTAAACTTTAGCCTGGTGGCAAGATGTGATAGAAGTCATAGGCCTGGTTGGTCTTTCTCAAAACTGACAAAGAAGAAAATATGAGTGTCTTTTAATTGTTCTATTGAAACTATACTTTAAAACTACCCCTGGATAGCCATTTAATAAAGAAATCATGCCAACCATATGAAAAATCGTCCAGTTAGGAAAAAAAATCCTAAATTATTTTCAAACTCTGCTATAATTTTATAGCAAAACATGACGAAAACATAAGTAAGGAAAATTTCAGGGCATTCTCACTGATGAACATAGATGTAAAAATCCTAAACAAAATATTAACAAATCAAACCTGGCAATAGATAAAGGATGGTAGGAGCATCTGCGTGGCTCAGATTGGTTGGTTAAGTGTCCAACTCTTGATTTTGGCTCAGGTCATAATCTCATGGTGAATTCCAGACCGTGGTCAGGCTCCGTGCCGCCTGGAGCCTGCTTGGGATTCTCTGTCTTCCTCTCTCTCTGCTATAATACTTACTAAAAGCATAACATATAGACTTATTTTATAATAGGCCCTCAATAATTGCATGAGTTTCACAAGTTTTTATATGATCCCCAATTTCCATCCTTAACACCTGTTATTTGATTTTTGTTTTTACTGTAGGCCTAAAGCCCACCCAACAACCCTGCTCTGTGGTCCCAGGTGTGCCATGTAATTTACAGGTCCAATAAATAATAAACCATTTTTTTTCTTCAAAGTTTCCTAATGGTTCTTGCTGAGGGTGTCTTGCAGTCATCATAAGAATCACAAAGGGTCAAACACAGCATTAGTTACCAATAATAGGCTGAGACCAGCACAACATCAATAAATATAATAACAGATATAAAAATTGGAAATAAGGGAGAAAGAAGCTAGCATTATTTATGATGGTGTGATTGGTACCAAGTAAGGCCTAAAGATTATACAGATTATGTATTATGAATAAAAACAAGCTTAGCAGTTTCTCAGACAAAAGACCAAAAATAAATCGATCTTTATGTATCAGTACCGAAGATTTAGAAAAAGTGCTATTTTAATTTATAAATGCTATTCATATTAGCGTGAATTAATATCAAATACTTAGGAATAAATATAATGTAAGATATATAACAGCTCTTAATTTATTTATTTTTTTTTAATTTTTTTTTCAACGTTTATTTATTTTTGGGACAGAGAGAGACAGAGCATGAACGGGGGAGGGGCAGAGAGAGAGGGAGACACAGAATCGGAAACAGGCTCCAGGCTCTGAGCCATCAGCCCAGAGCCTGACGCGGGGCTCGAAGTCACAGACTGTGAGATCGTGACCTGGCTGAAGTCGGACGCTTAACCGACTGCGCCACCCAGGCGCCCCAATAGCTCTTATTTTAAAAGTTTATAACCATATTGAGAAAAAATAAAGATTTGTTTAACTGAGGTCTGTGTTCTTGGATTGAAAGACCTGGTAACCTAAAAATTTAAATTCTCCCAAAATTGATCTGCAGATTTCATACATTCACAATGAAAGTCACAACATATATCTTTGTGGAAATTGATAAGCTGCCTATAAAATTTATAAGTAAATGCAGACAGGTGGATAGCCAAGGTATAAGCTAAGAAAAGGAATGTATTGGGAAGCCATGCTCCAGGCTAAGCACAGTGGCAGTAATGATGAACCAGATAATGATTTTTGCCTTTACAGAATTTAGTATGGAGACGTGAACCCTGCTATTGCTTAATAAATGATTATCAAGTGCATAACTGATGAATATCCTGTTCAGTGAGAAGCTGCAAATACCTTGTAACAGAGGGGTCTCTCTGCATTTAATTACCACAGCTCTGTATGGATGCCCCTAATAAAGCTGCAATTTCAGTATTCTTCTGGGTTAGAGTAGTTATCATGCATTCATTCTCATGTTCATTCCAAAAGAGAAAACTGTTAACAGTTTAAGGAAAAGACTGGGAATGGTGGATAGAGGTAGGGACTCATAATCATATGGATCATAATCATATACTCTTGGCACAGCTGTGGTTAAAGTTTGATTATATTAATTTCACCTCCAGGGACCCATCAGACTCTGACACCTATCCCCAGTTTTCTATCCTAAGATAAATCAGGAGTGTTTATAGAAAGGTGGAAGTATTCAAGCCTCACTACTCTTGGAATCGAAAGTTTTCAGGACCTGAGTTTCATGGAGTATCAAAACTGGGCCATTTGTAATCAGGGTATGTGTGACCTTCAGAGGGAGATGGGAGCTCTTCTCAGGGGAGGGATGAATCAAAGACAGCCAGAACTAAAAGCAGAGAAATGAGAAGACAGGGGCAATGAAAAGACTGGGGGAAAAAAGAAAGTTACATGGTGAAAGGGCACAAATTTAGGTGAAACAAAATAGAAGAAAATGGCAGCAGGGAACAGATTAGACAGGATAAAAATGTTTAGAAAGTAAATTAAGTGGCAGAGAGAGAGATAGCCATGGAGATAGAAACAGAGGATATGACTTTACCTACAATGTAGGAAAGTTTAGGCAGAGAAAGACCCAATGAAACTGGATACTTTGGGAAACTGGCCACTGATTGCATGATTAAGCATTCATATTGATGTAACTGCCTTATGTGTAAATTTCAGGTAAGTGTCCATTTTTAAATTACAAATAAACAGCTAGTAGATTTTGGCACAGTGTACATTACTACACAAAAGCTAAGGAGAGTAAAATCATTAGGACAATGCATGGTTTATGCAGGAGGATAAAGTAGGTGTCATTTTCTTTATAAGTAAACAATTTGAAATGTATGACATATAGAATTGTGGTAATATCATAATGTCTTTTTTCAACAATTTTAAGATAGGCCAGTCAGTGGGCAGAAGGCAGTTTTTGAGGACTACAGGTAAGACCACAGAGATAAAATGGTGCCCTTACCCTCAGTGGCTCTTCCTTAATTCCTTGGAATATGTGAGTGTGTGATGGAAGTCTTTTTATGCTCTGCCCTTGAAATGTCTTGACATCCGTCTCAGCCTTTTCTGACCATTTCTTTTTCAATTAGCAATGATTAAATTATGTTAAAATAAATCAAGAGCCCTGTAGAATCATTGGTAATGACATGGAGTCATAAGAAAATGAACAAAGGACAACCATAAAGGGATGAGAAAACGTGAAAGATATGACAGATGCTCAGTGAGAGAGAGGACAAGAAAGATAACAAATAGGGATATTCCTGTCTGCTCCAGCTTTAAATCCATGCACAGTCCTGCAGCTGATTTTCTAAACCTTGCAATCTGAATTTAGAAGGCTCAGATCAGGGAGAAAGACATGTCTGAAAACCAGAGACCTACTTTATTTTCTGTAACTTCTCTGAGAATTAAGGAAAATGTGATTTATATCAAGGTTGAAAAATAAAGCATAGGCTAATTTCCTGGCATGGGGTAAAGCAAAGTACTTTTCTTTTTTGGCCACAGCACAACCTCTTTGTGTGTGAGCACACCCTCTTGCACTATATACTTCAATGTTAATGTCTGGAGTATTTTCATGAGCTGACCTTTAGAACAGAAATTAGAACAAACGTTTCTGAGTGATGAAGAAGAAAAAAGAAAGCCACCCAGGGACTTTAGTAGATTTTGAAGACTAGAGAGAACAATGTTGCTTGGGGGTAAAGAAAAAGAAATGCATGGAACTCATATTCTGCGTGGTCCATGAAGAGCAGGGAGAGTTGCTGACTGCTTTCTCCAGGATAAGGGCCCCAGTAAAAGCTCAGTTTGGAATGCTTGGGACTGGAGAAGAGGACTAGGGAGGTGCCCCACTCCCAGAGGATGGATGCCTGGACTTGGAGGAAAAAGGAGAAAATGACAGATCTGTCTTATTACAGACAGCTTCACATTTCCTTCTGTTTCTCAGCTGTAGATTCTAACCTAAAATCTTCTCTGGAATGACAGATTGTTCAGTCTGAGAACTTTCAGCATTCACACTATAAAATGGGGATCAGAATCAGTCAAGAGGGGAAAATTTTAAAAAAAGTTTTTATGAAATAAAACAGAGACAATAAAAGGTCAATGCTGGACAGACGGAGCCAATGAACAATCTGGGGCTACTTTTGGAAAGATCTTTACTTCAGGCCAGAGCTAAAATCTGTGTTAGACATTTAAGAGTTCAGAGACTATGTGTCTCTAAGGAAGAATGAGGGAGATGCTGAGATATTGCAGGAGAGATCTGACTTTAAAACGTGGACAGTCAATGGCATTAGACAGGCTTAAAATAAGGACCCAGAGAACTAAAGGGGCAGAGAATCTCATAGGGTGTAGCTGTGCCCAATGCCATCAACCTGGGGAATACCAAGGCCAGTATCAGCAGAGGCAATTACAGTGAAGATTGTTCAGGGAAAGGAAAACCAGACATTAGAACTCTATTTTGAAAAAGGAAAAAGACATTGGTTGTTTCTAAAAGGCACTGATGGAGGATGCTAAGGGCTACATTTCTGGGGTTGCTGTGGATTCATGGAGGTAGGAGCAAATGGGTCATAAAATTGGAAAAACTAATATTTAGGTTTAAATTTTTTGAATAATTTGTTTTATTTTATTTTTAATGTTTATTTGCTGAGAGAGAGAGAGCATAAGAGGGGGAGGAGCAGAGAGAGAGAGAGGAGAGAGAGAGAGAGAGAGAGAGAGAGAGAGAATCCCAAGCAGTCTCCACGCTGTCAGTGTGAAGCCTGATGCCAGGCTTGAATCCATGAACCATGAGATCATGACCTGAGCTGATATCAAGAGTCAGATGCTTAACCAGCTGGTCTACCCAGGTGCCCCTAGGTTGAATATTTTTAAAAATGTGATTATAAGCATCATTTTGAGAAAAAAAAAAGCAAGAAAGGATAAACATAAATGAAGTGGATATTACCCATTATTACTGATAGATGTCTGATTTAAATATATGGTTTTAATTTTATTTTGTGGGCAGGCATAACTTTAATAGTTAAATTGTTACCATTATGATATATTTATCATAATAAATATCTTCCCCACTACTGTGAGGAGTTTAGATTAAGGAAGAATTGCTATATTAAACAGCTAAAAGATATGCAAGTGTGCTAGGATTATGGACTTGACTCTTTTTCATTTCCCCTTTTTATATAATGTGGTATTTACTTTTTTAATATTAAAATATTAGATATGCTCAATTTTTAAATATTATAAAGTATTTAATAAAAATTAAATATGAAAGGAAATTATATTGAGTCCCTGGATACAATTCAGTTGCTCTGAATGAAGAGATAGCCTAGAAACAACAAATGATTAACTCAAGAACATCACTGACAGGAAGCTTATGCAAATCCATAGACATTTACTCTCACTTTTCTCTATTTTCATTTTTATGACGTTTGGTAAAGATGTCTTTTTTTCCTCTTTTGCTGTTTCTATTTTTAGTGTCCTCGGGGCAAATTCATCAGAGTTCTTGTCAGAGATGACCAGATGACCAGTGTGTGGTATACATTTTTGTTCTGGAATTTAGTGCTCTTTGCTACTGGGAACTGTTTCTTATGTAGGATCCATAAGAGGTACCTCCTTCCTTTCTCTGTAAGGTCAGAGGAAAGATATGTTGTATACAGATTGCACTGCTTATGTTCACAAGGGATAACTTTGAGGGATAAAAAAGGATAACAGAAAAGATTCTTCACTGTATGCCAAGGTTCACCATGGTGGTCTGGAATAACAATAACACCATGGAGCCTATATTTATTCTGAGGGGATTTCATGGATTGGAGTGTGTCTATTCTTGGATCTCAGTCCCATTCTGTCTTGCATACTTGGTAGCATTTATTGGTAATGTTACCATCCTCTCTGTCATTTGGATAGAGTCATCACTCCATCAGCCCATGTACTACTTCCTTTCCATCTTGGCACTGACTGACCTAGGTATGTCTATGTCCACACTTCCCACCATGCTTGCTGTGTTATGGCTGGATGCTCGGGAGATCCAGGCAAGTGCTTGCTATGCTCAGCTCTTTTTCATCCACACATTCACATTCCTGGAGTCTTCGGTGCTACTGGCCATGGCCTTTGACCGTTTTGTTGCTATCTGCCGTCCACTGCACTACACTACCATCCTTAACAACAGTGTAGTAGGCAAGATTGGTTTGGCCTGCTTGCTAAGAAGCATGGGAGTTGTACTTCCTACACCTTTGCTACTGAGACATTATCACTACTGCCATGACAATGCCCTTTCCCATACCTTCTGTTTGCACCAAGACATTCTGAAATTATCCTGTTCAGATGCAAGGATCAGCAGTGTCTATGGCCTGTGTGTAGTTATTACCACACTTGGTGTGGATTCAGTCTGCATACTTCTTTCTTATATCCTGATTCTGAATGCTGTGCTGGGGATTGCATCTCATGAAGAGCGGCGGAAGGCACTCAACACATGCATATCCCATATCTGTGTTGTGCTCATTTTCTTTGTGCCAGTAATTGGGGTGTCAATAGTCCATCGCTTTGGGAAACATCTGTCTCCAAGAATTCACATCATCATGGCCGATATTTACCTGCTTTTCCCCCCAGTGCTTAACCCTATTGTCTATAGCATCAAAACAAAGCAGATTCGTCTAAGAATTCTCCGCAGGTTTGGACTGCGGAGGGGGCATTAAATAACCTCTATCCTCAAGTTTTCCCATTAAAAAATCTTGGGGCAGCTGAGTAGAAGAGAAGTAAAATATTTGGAGTGTGATCATCTGATTAAATCTATAATTCTTTCACTTTCTAGATATGTGATCTCAGTTAATCATCAACCTTTGTTTTCATAGCCAAATTGAGATAAGAATGTTCTTTTATATCCCCCAAATAATTATGAGATGTATAAGAGACAATGTGTCTAAAAAGATTCTTTTGAAAAATATACAATTTTGTTAATATTATTAAATTATTGGTATGAATGACAATAATAGCAATAAGTTTCTTTATAAAATATAGCTGTTTATATAGTTTCTCATGTTTATGAACCAGAAATCAATATCTGTCTCTGATCTGTCTATATTGTGTTTCTCATGCCAAAGTTTCATACTTATTTATAAAAAGATTTCTGACTTCTTGGGGGCAAGTTTGGAACTTGAGTTTTTGACCAGACTTTGAACTGCTACTGTGGCCATTGGCTATAGACCAGTTTTCACCTCATCATTGGGCAGTAATGTTTCTTTTCTCTCCTGGCCATATCTATCACCAGATAGATCTATCGGCTTTTTTCTATTTATCAGCAAATACTGAAGCAGACACATGTGAGTTGTTCTAGAAAGCCTGACCATCTAAACATCTAGACAAGTGTTTGGTTTCCTGTTCAATAGCACAGAATTTCATGTCTGAATCAGTGAGTGGGTTGGGACTTGTGCAAAGTAACCATCCTTATCTTTTAATAAGGTTTTCTCCTCTTGTTCTCCATGTCTGTGTAGATTTTCAATAGCATTGTCTTTCTCAGTTTCATTATTGCCAATAACTCATTACTTATTTTTCTCCTTCACTGGTAAGATTTATACATATGCCTTCATTGGTGATATTTTAGTATTTAATAAATATTCACTTTCTTCTCAGCTGTACTGAAAACTTTTTGAGCATGGGGTCACTGCTACACTAACACATCTCTCTGGGGCTGGTCTCTCCAACCAGCATGAGTACTCATAAAATAGTTCTAAGTGTAAAATTATATTGCCTATTCGCTCATCCAAGAAAAATATACTGAGAAACATGAAATACCTCTTGTGGCAGTTATTTCTTTCAATACTGTGGATATATAAAATATGCATGATCTTAATGTTAAATAATTAATGTTTAATAGTGGAGACATATATGAAAAGGATATGTTAGTAGTTAACAGATGCTGTCACTGAAATAAATAAATAGTGTAATTTTGTTATTAAAGATTGGACTGAAGTATTTGACACTTTAGCTGTGCCTTCTGGTTCAAATTAATCCTTTCTAGCTGGACTAGGTATGAAAGAAAGTGGTATGCTAAAGTTAACTTCTCTAGTTTATGAACACCAATTGTACAATATCTTATCCCAAATCCATGTTCTGTAAAACACTGGGAGTTTGAAACTGGTCATGATGGAAATATTTACACAACGGAAATAGGCAAACAGTACATACCTGGGCTTTAAAAAGTTTCCTAGAGAGTTGGTTGTTAAGCATTTACCAGCATACCACTGGGTATGGTACTCCAGGAAGGGGAGGTAGCATGAAGAAAAACAAAGACTGTAGAGAGAGCATGTGTTAGTAATATACTCCCATCTCCAGGAGAAAGTTGAGACCTGCCCAAACTCTTTCACATTATCTCAAAAGAGAAATGGCTCTGGGGGCACCTGGGTGGCTCAGTCGGTTAAGTGTCTGACTCTTGATCTCAGCTCAGGTCATGATCTCATGGTTCGTGTGTTTGAGCCCCACATCAGGGTTTGGGATTCTCTCTCTCTCTCTCTCTCTCTCACTGTCTCTCTCAAAATAAATAAACTTAAAAAAAAAAGAAGAGAAAGGACTCTAAATGGGTTGTAATGGACATGAACACAAACTACCCAGATCCCACTTCAGTGAAGGATTTGTAGCCACAGCTGCTGGAAGTGCTGTCAGGAGAGAGTCTTGGACTTTCAGCCCCTTCAAGGATTGTCTCCATTGCAGATATGACCTATGTAACCACAGTGATAGGCAGAAAGGCCTGACCCTACGGCCCAATGCAAAACAATTCACTCGTACAACTTTTACTTCCAGGACTCTCTGTGGTATTGAACAAAGCTGGCATCAGACCCGACTCACAGCTCAATTTCTCCTGGCAAACCAACTTCCATCCCATATATTATTAAGATGCTTATCCTGAGGACTCTCCATATGATACATATTGCACACTAAATTTTACCTCAAAGTCTGCTTTTGTAGAGAATCCTGGGATTCTCCCAGAAAACCTGTGACAAAGATGAAATAAAATTCTCAGAGACATCCTTTTGCAAGCAGGTAGAGTAAAGTAAGAGGATGTAGCAATGATTTTTGACTCTGAAGTCTTAAGTAGAAAGCCAAACTCAGTGTGTGAGCCTGGCAGAAGGGAAATAATTCTTATTCCTGTACTCCTAAGCATTGAGTATATGCACAGACAGAAAATGGTTGTGGAAGCTCTCACTTGGATAAATTGATAATAGGAACTGAATATTTAGCTTATTTGTGTCAAAAATTTTAAATGACATTAGGTCAAATGTCTAATTCAAATGATAATTTCTTAAAAAGTCAACCCCTAATTTTTTTTCCCTAGCCTCTGTTGTTGTTTTTTTTTTTTTAATATTTATTTATTTTTGAGAGAGAGACAGAGCAAGAGTGAGGAGGGACAGAGAAAGACACATAGAATCGGAAGCAGGCTCCAGGCTCTGAACTGTCAGCACAGAGCCTGACGTGGGGCTTGAACTCACAAGCTGTGAGATCATGACCTGAGCGGAAGTCAGATGCTTAACTGACTGAGCCACCCAGGTGCCCCCAGCCTCTGTTTTTTGGGTTAAAAAATAATGTTAGTTTTTGCCTGTGGATTTTGGAGTAAATAATCTACACTGGCATAAGATGTGAGATTTATTCTGTGGAAATACTGAACCAGAAAATCTCTGGGCTCAGGGACATGAAATGAAGTCACAAAAGTAGAGAGATCATATTTTCTTTCTATATATTATTAAATTTATTTAATTATTAATTATTAATTTTTTACATTATTAAAATTTCCATGATATTAACTTTCTATATTTTATTAATTTTAACTTTTCTATATTATTCATTTTCTATATAATTTATTTCTTTTAAATCTTGGATTGTCAGTTGTCTGTACTTACCGTAGAATATTTGTCCATTCACCTAAGGAAGGACATCCTGGTTGGCTTCAAAGTTTTGGCAGTTAATAAAATTGCTATAAACATCTGTGTGCATGTTTTTGTGTGGACATAATATTGAACTTTGGGTAAATACCAAAGAGCATGATTGTTGGCTTGTATGGCAAGAGATTGCCAAAATGTCTTCTAAAGTGGCTGTAACATTTTGCATTCCCACTGGCAGTGAATGACAGTTCCTATTGCTTCACATCCTTGTCAGCATTTGATATTGTTGACATTCCAGATTCTGGCCCTTCTAATAGATGTGTAGTCTCATCACTATTTTAATTTTAATTTTCCTGATGACATGTGATATACAGCATGTTACATATACTTATTTGCTATCTGTATATCTTACTTGACAAAGTGTCTGTTAAGGTCTTTGCCCCATTTTTTAATTGTGTTGTTTGTTTTCTTATTGTTGTATTTTACGAGTTCTTTGTGCGTTTTGGAAACTGTCCTTTTCCAGATGTGTCTTTGCAAATATTTCTTGGTCAATGGCTTGTCTTCTCATTCTCTGGACACTATCTTTCATAGAGAAGAAGCTTTCATTTCAATAAAGTCCAATTTATCAATTATTTCTTTCATAAGATTGGGATTTTGATGTCATGTCTAAAAATCATTGCCACAGCCAAGGTCATGTACCTTTTCTTATATTATCTTCTAGGAGTTCTATAGCCTCAGCCATGTCTAAAGTACTAAAAAGTCCTTCAAGGCATTCTCCTTTCCTATCACAGTGCTTCTGATCTCTAGCATTTCTTTTTGATTCTTTCTTAGTATCTGCCTTTCTCTGCTTAGGTATTCCATCTCTTCTTGCATGCTGTCTACTTTACTCATTAGAGCCTTTAGCATGTGAATCATAGGGATGTTAAATTCCTGATCTGATAATTCCACCAACACTGTCATGCCTACTTCTGATGCTTGCTCTGTCTCTTCAAATGATATTTTTAACATTTTAGTATGCTTCACACACACACACACACACACACACACACACACACACACACACACCAGCCCCCAATAGCTGGACATGATGTATCAGGTAAAAGGAATGGCTTTAAATGGGGTTTTATTAATGTCTGATAAGGTATGGGGGAGGGGAAACATCCTATAGTTTCAATCTTTTGGTGAGCCTATGCCCCTGGAATTTGAACTCCATAAGTGTTTCTCACTTTTGTCGTTTTGTTTTAATTCTCCTCCCTTAGACAAAACAGGATGGCTAGAGTGGACTGTGGGTGGGTATATCCTTCTCCCACATGGAAGGCTAGAGGGGCCTGGAGTTGGTGCTTTTTTTTTTTCTCCCTATGGTCATTTAGGTGCTAATACCATACCAGGTTAGGCTCTGGTTAACTAGTTTCTCCTGAGGCCTTGTTAAAAGGAACAGAGTGCCATGACATGTTTCAAAACGGTTCCTTTCCCCCTCTCCTTGCTAGGAGCATGAGGGGATTTTTCTCAGATGTTTACTGTGGGAGCTTTGAAAAGCTCCTGGATGCAAATATCACAATATCTTACCCCTCCCTCACCCTGCCATTGTTGGGTCCCCCTGGGTTTTTTAACCCTCAGACTTGTCTACACCAAGACTCCAGCAACCTGTTAATTTAGTTCCAATTTTCCTACCTTAATGGTAGTTCCCACAGCCATCTTGCTTATGAGCCTCTACTCTGTACTCCCTGTAATACAGGGAGCCAACTCCCTGTATTACCTGAGTCTCCACTCTCGGGGGTGGTAATGTGCCCCGTGTCCTTTCCTTTCTCATGGATCCAAGAAGAGGAGATGTTGATTTTCAGTCTGCTCAGTTTATCCTCATTGTTACGACAGAGTGATGACTCTGAGCTCCTCACATGAAAAACTGGAAACTGGACCTCAGGTTTATTGTTTTTAAAACCAGATCAAGGAAATTCTCATGTTTTTAGCTTAATGTTTTAATAAGCATTGTCAGTATTAAATTTAGTCGAATATATTTTCCTTATCAATCTAGATTATCACATGATTTATTCCTTATATTCACTATATTACATATATACTATATACTATATTTCATATATACTATATTCACTATGTTACATATATACCATATTCACTATATTACATGTATACTATATTCACTTGTATATATTACATATATATAAATCACTGTGTGATTTTTGCATGTAAAACATCTTTGATGCTTGAATTAAATGCACGAAAAGGAGGAAATCATTTGTTATTCCAGACTGAGGTAGAAAAATATTTGATTAAATTTAATACTGATTATGTATTTTCATAAAAATCCAATAGGATCATGGACTGTGTGTGTATGTGTGTGCACACACAATTACTGGATTATATTTGATGATATATTGTTTTGGATTAAATCAATTTTAAAGGATATTTTGGTCTTTAATATTTATTTTCTGTGATGTCATTTTCTGGTTACGGAATACAGGTTACACTTGCCTCATAAAAATCATTAAGAAGTGATCCTTCTTTTTATATTCTCTAGAAACACAGGTGTAGCATTTCTGTTATTTTTCTTTTCTGTTTTGAGCTATTCATTAAAGATGCCTTCTGGCTCTGGGGTTTTCTCTCTATAAAACTTTCAAATAGGGGTTTCAAGAAAGACATAAATTCCTGATAATCTGCAGAACATTAGTTTCAGATGGAAATTTCTCAGCCATTGTCTCTCAAATATTGGTTCTGTGATATTCTCTTTTCTCATGTATCTTCACCATATCTTGGAATCTTTGTCTCACATGTCAATTATTCTGTTATGTATGTCTGTTTTCATTGTCATCTTTTTTTTTCCTTTTGGTGCCACACTTTAGGTATTTGCAGAAGGTTATTTCAGTGAATGCTTGATCAAGATACCAAATAAAGTGCCTTGAGGAAAGAAGTTATGATTTCTCTTTCCCACTGCTCTGAACCTGGTGTCTATATTATGTCTCAATGAAGTGATTCAGAAAAGAAAATGCTACCCAAGAGCCAATAAGATGGGGTTAAGAAATGCTCAGTATTAGGATATAAAATTCAAATACTTTCCCATCTAATAACTGGTTTTCATTAACTTGCACATCTCAAGCCACACCACTCTCCATTGTCAGTTTTCACACATCCTCTACATGGGCTCTTTGAGTCAGGTTCAATGAAGATCTTGTGTTTCTGTGAATATACCATGTGTTAGGAAAATGAAAGCTTCCCAGATTTCCCAACACAAGCACATACAGATGTGCACACACACACACACACACATACAATTATCCAAATTCTACTTATAATATTAATTAATAGCAAGGAAATTTTAAGTCTGGATGATATTAAATTAGACAAAAATCTATCAACCCTTCTACTTAAATACACTAAATATTTTTCTTTGGTAAAGAACCTCACTGTGAAATGAGGCATTGCGCCATTTACTCCCCCATCAGCTCAGTCAACAAGGTCTATAAAATTTTATTTCAGAGAAAGATGAGTGTGACTATTGGATTATATGGTAAAGATTTGTGATAAATAATGAGATTGAGATTTGGGAGAATGATGTAGCCTGGAAAACTGGGACTATGGAATTAGTGATTAATCTTCAAGAGGAAAGAGTGAATAGTGCAACTCATCATTTAAACTAAATTATCATTGAGTTAGATGCAGGTGAAAAGAACTTGAAAAATATCATTAAGCAGATTATCAACTGTTTCTTAATTCATATTATCCCTAGATATTCCACCTTTCCAGGAAAAAACAATCTTATTAATATTTTATGACTAATAAAATGTCAAGAGAGCAGAATCCCAAAAGCCAAACTTATCTGATACAATGTATATTTTAGAATGCCAACATGTTAATATATGAAATGCAACTTTTCTAAACTGGATGCATACCTCCCAAAGGGAAGACAGTTTTCCTTCTGATAATAAATACATGTGTAAATCCAAATATTGTGGTTAAAAGGCACTCTAATACTCATTAGATCACATCCAGACAAATTAGCCTTATGACTTAATTATTTGATAGCTACAAAATTTGATGTACCCTTTGAAGAGTCTTTGAAAGAAGTTTCATCTCAGGGCACAAAATAAAGGATCACAGAAATGGTAGCCTGGCAGAATACTAAGAATAATTAATTTAATAGCAATTATATGTCAAAGGAACAGGCAGTAAATTTTTGATTATCTGTTATTGAGTATTCAATATGTTCTAAATGCTATATATGTTAATTCATTGAACATTTAAAAAAAACATAGGAGATAGAAAAAAATATTATGAACTCCTTGTATACATAAGGACACAGGGGCAAAAATGGCTAAGTAATGTCCCCTAGGTTACATAGTCCGTAAGTGCTGGAACTGGGATTCAAAGATAAGGATGACCTTTCCGGTCATGGTTCTGGAGCCCGTGCTATTTGCCTTTATGTCACCTTGAGACTTACACACAGAATATTGATTTTTAGTTTAGTTTTGTTGCCCCTCTTTTCTTCCACCTGCCTCCTGCTTAAAACAGGGGTTTTCAATGTTGGCACTATTGACATTGGACATTCTTTGTTTTTAAAGCCTCTCCTGCTCATCGAAGGATGTTTTGAAGCATCCCCTAGCATCTACAAGCTAGATATCATTAACATTTCCACAGTTTTGACCCCTAAAAAAGCCCCCAGACATTGTCAAATATTCCCTGTTAGGAAAAAATTCCTTCTTGTTGAGAATTACTCCCTTAAATCAATGATTCTGTCAACTTCCATTCTCAAACTGAATTCTGCAGAACACAAATTTCAGATCTTAATAAGTGCTGCCTGGATAAAATGTGTCTGGAGAAGGCTGGGTTAAACTATGTTAAATAGGTTTTGTCAGTGCTGGATTTCTCTGAAATATTGGCATACAATATAAATGTTTACATGCAATGGTATTACAATGTACAGGGTTCCTTATGCTGTTTGCTTTTTTAAAAAATATATTTAACATAAAAAAAGAGGGGTGCCTGGATGGCTCAGTCTATTAAGCATCCAAACCTTGCTTTAGGCTCAGGTCATGATCTCACAGTTTGTGAGTTCGAACCCCGTGTTGGGTTCTGCGCAGAGAGTGCACAGCCTGCTGAGGATTCTCTATCTCTCCCTCTCTCTCTGCCCCTCCCATTCTCGTTCTCTTAAAATAAATAAATAAACTTAATTATATATGTATATATGTATATATACATGATATATAACATTGTATAATTATATTTGACATGACATTTTCTGTAACATGTTGATTACATATTACAATATATTGATGATTAATATATTGTAATATGACTTTCATTGTAGTAATAGTATCCTTATCACATCACATAATTATGATTCCTTTTGTGTAGTTGAAATAATTAAGATCTAGTCTTTTCAGCAAGTTTGATGATTGTGATACAATATTGTTGTCTATATTCACTCTACTGTGCATTAAGACCTATAGATCCTATTTACTCTAATAACAGGTTTGTATCCTTAAATATTATCTATCCTATCCACACCCTCCTCCTCTCCCAGCCCCTGGTAACCAACATTTTATTATGTGCCGTTTGCCCCAATCGTAATTGACTGAGGCTTACTTTATTTATTTGTTTGATCATTAATTCTATTCATATAGAGGTTTATTGTACATTTTAGGAAAATATTATATAGGCACTAACATTTTAGAGCAGTAAGATACCAAAAAATCAGATTTTGGAAAAGTGGAATTTCATGGGGCAGTATAAAGAATATATTTGGATGCAGCTATGGCATCCCTAAAAACCAGCATGAAGTCATGTTGCCCTCCATTGAGATTTTATTGGAAATTACTTGAATTGATCTGACATTGAAGATAATGGGAACAAAATAATGTATTCTGAGAGGTAGTTTACTCTGTGAATAGAGAAATGTTGGTAGATACATTATGAGTTATGATCAAAAGAAAAACCAAATTGGTCTCAGGTGATGGCACCAGCGTAACTGAGGTGACTTTCCTAGTAGTGAAGGTGAACAGCAGTGGAAATTGGGCAAACCCATCCTCTACTCTCGTGTCTACTGCTCATGTAATTTTGGAATGAACAGATAAAACTCCTTTTACAATAGGACCTTCATTTCTTTGCTAGATAGTGAGGACATAGGTGTGTAGCTCTTTTTGTATTCTACCACACTTTTGTCTTTACCATTTAATATAATAGCTCAGGATTGTTCAGAGGCAGATTTGTGGGCCAGAGTAAATAGGACATTTTGCTGGATGAAGAGAGTAGGATGTCTACCCTTCTATCAGATTGCTGGTAAAAGCGTTAAGTATTATGGAATGCCATATATGAATCTCATAGCTCTTTATTGTTTATAATAAATTTACACTCTACACACAAGTTTTCGCACTCCTCACAGCGGCTCAACAAAGTGGGTTTCAAAGTGGGAGAACTACTGTGATTTTCCCACCATTCAACAACTAGTGACTGCTGTCTCTGGTTATTCAAAGCACAGGCTTTTTTTAGTACATTATTCTGACCAAGTCCATTGTTTTTCCCCATCAGATTATCCCAGGGACACTGCTCAATTGCTGCCAAATCTGGACTCCCAGTTTGGGAATTTGGCACAATCATCTCCCTTCTCTGAGCAGCAACAAAAGCTCCAGTGACATTTATCCTCCCTGAAGTTTGCATTAAGAAAAGAAATTGGCCCTGAGAGGATGGCTAGTGAAGAAAGGGAGTGCAGCTTGGAGTAGTCAAAGCCCAGAAGTGTAGTGCTAATAAAGCGCTTTGATGGACAGAGTCAAAGATGCTGAAAGCAAACATGTTATCTTGGGTCTGGAGTTGCTGAAGGAGAAATGGATGCCTCACCCCAGACATCTATGCTTCCTTGAAGAACTATCTCCCTTCAGATCTATTGTGTTTTTTTATTCTTCTCTTATGTCCATATTCAGTGGCTTGGTCTACCTGCAACAAGTCCGCAGGTCTGGCAGACTGGAGCCCAGCAAATCTGTAACAGGGTGAATGGCTGTTTACACTTGAAGACTCAAGTATGTCTAAAGTAAGGCTTCTGAAGTGAGAGAAATGGGCAGATTAGTACCTAATGTATTTGAAGAATCCAGGAAGTAGGAGAGCAAGTCAAGAGGTAAGACTGGCCATTGTACGTGTGAATTCACCGTTTTAGGATAGGTCAGAGGTACAGAGTATCATTTCCCCAAAATGAGCCAGAGTATCATCCTCAAGGCTGCTCAGAAGAGCCCTGGGACTGTAAACTCATCTGTAGGTGTAGAGAATGCACATAATGGGAACCCATGTACTGAAATCTCTGTTCTCTGAAAAACTGATATTAACTAAAAATTATGTTAAAATGATGATAATGCTCATGGTGGTTTGTGTATCTCTTCTATATTATTCTCACATGTATCTTACACAATTAACAATATTATGAATGAAAAAAATGAATTAGGCAAAATAATTCTCAAGAGAAACCCTGAGGAGTAATATCTTTATAAGTGGTAACTTGGGCACCCTCGGTCACACCTGCCTTTGGGTCACTGTTATATTTGGCTGATATGCTTAAGATTGTCACTACTTCAGCACCTCCCTTAACATTTTGCTTCACTTAGCCCAAAGTATCTCCCAAAGGTCTTAACACTTTTTCTTCACTTAAGCTCAAAGGTCTCAGATTCTGTGCCAAGCGTTTTAGATACATTTTCTTGAGTACTTTCTGAAGTAAGGCAATACAGTTCCTAGTTTTTTGTTTTGTTTTGTTTTGTGCTCAGAGAAGTTTAGTAATGTGTCCAAAGTGATAGAGGTAGTGAATGACAGCTGTCATCAGTCTTCTTCTGACTCTAGAGGAGTAGCTACTTGAGAGCAGGGTGCCTGTATCTACATCCAATAGACCCATTTATGGAAGATGGATTATGAATATCTGAAGTGAGAGGAGTCTTTAAAATGAGGCAGTAAGAGAAAGTGATCTAAGAGGGAGGACTTGGCATACTTGGGCAGGATGAAGTCTCTGAGGATATTGAAAGATTTAAGGGAAGGTATAAAGGAAGAATAAAATAAGTGTGCACAAATGCCAAGGTGATGACAATTATTGTTTAAGTGATGTTAAAGGAGACCAGGAGAAGACTGTAACATGATGAGCTAGGACAATGAGGGAAGTATATTAAGACTAGTCACCTAATATGTTATAAATAGAATAATATATAAATCACAAGATGAGGATATGTAAAGCAGTTCTGCTCTTCATTGTTATCTTTCTGAAAATGGAAGGAAGATGGTTTCAGAGTGGAAAAGCTCCTGTGATCACTGTAGGTGGTTAGGGGATTACTTACTTTTATTGAGTCTGTCAGAGAAAACTATGAACTGTAATTGTATTAGTGGAACAAGATATGTTGGGGGCCACGTGAATTTTGGAGGAAGTTTGACATCAGATATGCTAAGTGAAAAAAGTATTTTTGATGTTTAGTGCCTAAAGTAACTGGAATTGGGTGGCCATCATGTTGCTAAGTAATCAGTCTTTAGGGTTCCTAGTAGAATACCTCATCTTCTCCAGTTCCTGATAAACTCTGCCTCTTATGTTCCCTACAGCACATTCCATCTGCTGGGTACCTGAGCCCTGAGTACTAAAGCTCTTTCACTCTTCTTATAACATGCCATGTGTTCTTTTTTGGTTATTGCTAGTTTTATTTTTTTTAAGAAATGTTTTCTCTGTCTCCTTGCTCCATTAGCTATCCTTCCAAATTTTCTAGGAATAATTTCCCTTTTGACAACTCTCTATGGAACCCAATATACCACTAGCCCCTGGACACACATGCTTCAGATTTATCCTAAAAAAACTGAATTATTCTTACCTGCTAGTTTCACAAACTATTCCTGAGGTCCTTCTGAATTTTTGCTTTTTGTTTGTTTCAATAGATGAAACCAAAATCTACCAAATAACTCATTCCTACCATATGATCATGAACCAGTATTTTTTTCTCTATATACAACATTTATATCCATTTATCCTTTATTATCCCACATTTTACTTTCATCCACTTAAAAAAATACTACAATAGCCTTCAAAATGATTTCCATGCCTTCTCTTTTGCCAAACTTTAGTCCATTCTTTACATTGGTTCTAGTTTGACAGCAATATAATATAGGTCTGTTTACAATATATTGTTTACTTTTTATTAAAATGACTATCTTGCATCTTCTAAGATGAAGAGGGAGTTCTTTATATTTATACATAAGTTCATTCAGAAATTCTGGTCCATTTCTTTTTTTTTCAAGCTCTTTTTTTTTTCAAAATATGAAATTTACTGTCAAATTGGTTTCCATACAACACCCAGTGCTCATCCCAAAAGGTGCCCTCCTCAATACAATTCTGCCCTATTTCTATTCAGTCTGCACCTCAATACCATCTGAAGAGCCACCCTATCCTAGTTTTGCCGAATTATATTCATTTGCACTCAGACTTGTAATATCTTCCTACGCTTGTCTGGGAGTCAATCAGCACAGAATGCCCAATACAGCCCTTTGTTCCCATCCAGCTATTATTTGTCATTTGAGACCTAATTCAAGAATCACCTTCAATAAATCTTCCCTGACATATTTAGGTCAGGTTTCTTTCCTCTTACTGTGTTTTTTTAGGCCTTATATTAAATTACTTCTTTAATTTTAGCTTTATTTTCTAGGTTATAAGTATTCGAACGCAGTTTTTATATATTCCTCTATATTATAGCACTGCCAATTTTCCTTTTATAAGCTATGTTCTCAATAAATATACAGTGATGAAAGAATAAATTAATTGGCAAAATAATAAATACAGGTAGTAATTATACACAGTGACCAAAGGAATGATTGGAAAGAGTCCATAGAGTGCAGCATGCGTCAGAGCATTGCTGTTTCTTGCAATATTGACTGTACCCGAATTGTTCCAGGTTCTCATCTTCCCACTTAGACTGGAGACACCTCCATCACCACAATGTCTGTCTTCAATAGCTCTGCCCTGTACCCTCGCTTTCTCCTGACAGGCCTCTCAGGCCTTGAAAGCAGATACAGCTTGATTTCCATCCCCATCTTCTTGGTGTATGCCACCTCAATTGCAGGAAACATCACCATCCTACTTATCATCAGAACTGAGCCTTCCCTCCACCAACCAATGTACTACTTTCTATCAATGCTGGCACTTACTGACCTGGGCCTATCTACTACAACCTTGCCTACGATGTTCAGCATTTTCTGGTTCCATGCCCGGGAGATCTCTTTTAATGCCTGTCTGGTCCAGATGTACTTCATTCATGTTTTCTCAATTATTGAGTCAGCTGTGCTGTTGGCCATGGCCTTTGACCGCTTTGTAGCAATCCGAGAGCCCCTGCGCTATGTGGCCATTCTAACCAATGGTGTGATCACTGGGATTGGGTTGGCAATTGCTGGAAGGGCCTTGGCTCTGGTCTTTCCGGCTTCCTTTCTCCTAAAGAGGCTTCAATATCATTCTGTCAATATTCTCTCTTACCCATTCTGCCTGCACCAGGACCTTATAAAGACAACTGTATCCAGCCGTCGGGTCAGCAGCATCTATGGCCTCATGGTGGTCATCTGCTCCATGGGACTTGATTCAGTGCTCCTTCTCCTCTCCTATATCCTCATCCTTGGCACAGTATTGAATATAGCCTCCAAGACGGAGAGGGTGAAAGCCCTCAACACCTGCATCTCCCACATCTGTGCTGTGCTCACTTTCTATACACCAATGATTGGGCTATCTATGATCCATCGCTATGGGCAAAATGTGTCCCCAATTGTCCATGTGCTCATGGCCAATGTCTACTTGCTGGTTCCACCCCTCATGAACCCCATTGTCTACAGTGTCAAGACCAAGCAGATTCGGGATAGAATCCTCAAGAAATTCAAGCAACAGAAATTTTAGGTGAAAGAGACTCTAAAATATAACTTCCTTCCCAGTCCTTTTATATTTATGAATGCATTTCATATTAATGTAGAATTTTGAATTTAAATATTACTAATAACATTTTGCTTTTAAGATAGTAGATATAAACCTCAATAATAGTAAGCTCTGTTGAACACCTGAAACTACATAACACTGTATGTTAACTACACTGGAATTACAAAAAAAAAAAAAAAAAAAGTTAAGGCCTTTGGGAGGTGATTAGGTCATGAAGGTGGAGCCCCCATAAGTGGGATTAGTGGTCTTATAAAAGGGCTACAGAGCTCCATTGCCCCTTCAGCCGTGTGAGGGCACAGTGAAAGGAGGGTCATCTATGAACCAGGATGTGGGCTTTCACCAGACACCAAATCTGTAGGCACCTTTATCTTGGACTAACAGCCTTCAGAACTGAGAAATAAATGCTTGTTGTTTAGAAAAATATATGTGCAAATCCTGTATTTTCAGCATAGAGAATAAAGGCATGATTTTGTTTTGTATGTATGTTGACATACTAGGGAATATGGTCACTAAACCCAGGTTAAGCTATTCTTAGCAGAAATATATAACTTATCTTTTAATAACTAGCAATAAATGTGAAACTAAGAGTCATCAAATCAACAATCTAATGAAGTTGTTTATTATATTTTTGGAAGGTCCTCCATTTCTGAAGAAAATTTAGGTTTCAAGATGGCTTTTGATCCGTCAGTTACTGAAAGAGAGCTATTAAAGTCTCAAAATATCATAGTGGATTTGTCTATTTCTCCTTGTCATTCTATCATTTTTATCATGAGTATTTTGATTCTCTGTTGTTAGGTGCATAGACATTAAGATTTGTTATGTCTTTTGGAAATCACTTTATCAAAATATAATGCGTTTTATTTATCCTTGATAATTTTTCTCATTTTAAAGTATGTCTTTTATGAAATTAATATAGCTTCTCTAGCTTTCTTTTGATTAGTGTTAGCATGGTATATCTTTCTCTATTCCATAAATGTATAATTTGCTAAGTATATCTTTTAATATTAACTTTCTAAGATATGTCACATACCATACAATTCATCCATTTAAAGTACACAGTTCAATGTGTACTTTTATAAATTTTAAAATATACTTAAAGGTATATGTAACCATCAAAGCAGTCAATTTTTCTCATCTCAAAAAGAAATTTCATACTCTGCAGCTATCACTTCCATCCCATATCCTCCATGGAGTAACTACTAATATACTTTCTAGCTCAGTAGAGTTCCATATTCTGCACTTGCCTATAAATGTAATAATGTAGTATGTGGTATTTTGTGGTTGATTTCTTTCACTTAGCATAATGATGTAACATATATCGGAACTTCAGTACTTTTTATGGTTGAATGATATTTCATTTTATGTTGTTATATAAATGGGTAAAGGATAGCCCTTGCACACAGCATGTAGGACTTTGAGCTCAAGCCCACTGGCACCAGATAAAAGAAATATTTACACATCCAAATGTTTTAAATACATCCCAAATAAATACAATTATAACCATATAGAGACTTCTTGATTTGCATATTTCACAAAACTGTATTTGATTTCTGCTAGCTATAGATAAGACAAAGTCTAGGGCTATAAAAGACTTTGAACTACTTCTGGTTCAGACACTACCTTCCATGTCGCTGAAAAATATTATCAAGAAACACGTGTCCTCTCTCCAATTTCCCTGTATCCCAGGAGTTCCTTTGCCCTTTTCTCCTTGGGGTGGTGGCCCTGACAACCACCCCTGGAAGATCTCCTGCTGTGTGGGACTTCCTCTACCAACAACCTGTCCAAGTTCTGCCTGAGAAACCTCACTGTGTCACTGCCATCTCATAGTCAAGGCTTTTCCTTAGTCACTCCCCAGATCCTCAAACTCACTACAATGTATATCATACATTTTTTGTTTACCATTCAGACAGTTGATGAACATTTAATTTGTTGCCACCTTCTGGTTATTATGAAAATACATTCATATATATATATTAAATATTTTTGTGCGGTCACAGAACATTGTGTTATTTCTATCATTTTGAATGTATGAATATATATATAAATATATATATAATATTTTATATATACAAATTATATTATATATTATATATTATTATATATTATATATTATTATATATATAATTATATATTATATAATATAATTATATATTATTATATGTTATATTATATACTATATTATATATATTATATAATATAATATATAATATATAAAATTATATTATATTAATATATTTATATTATTAATATATTAATGTTTATTAACTAATAAATTTATTTATTAGAATTAATTAATAATTAATATTATATATATATATATATACTTCCATATCCTTGTTGGATCTTCTGTCCAGTTTGTTGTTCTGTTCATCATTGATAGTGAGAAAGTGGGGTATTAAAATCTTAAGCTTCTGTTTATTCCTCCCTTCATTTCTGCCAATTTTTGCTTCATATATGTTGCTGATCTGTTATTATGTATGTATATGCCTATCATTGTTAGACTTTCCTGGTGGATTGATCCCTTTTATCATTATAAAATGGACCTTTTTACTTATAATATAGTATCTTTTTTTACTATACTATAGTATATAGTATAGTCTACTGTACTATATACTATCTGGTTTGGTTTTTTGTTCTTTGTTTTGGTTTCAAAGTCTATTTTTTTCTGATGTAGTATAGCCAGCTTTGTTGTAGTTGCTATTTGCATATTTTGTTTTCCATTCTTTTACTTTCAATCCATTTGTATATGTCCCCTACAGAAAGTACATGGTTGGCTCATGTTTTATTATCTAGTCTGACAAACTGGTTTTTGATTGGAATGCTCAATCCATTTTCCATTACATTCAATGGTAATATTGAGAATGGTAAGGTGGATTTACATCTGCCATTTAATTTTTTGTTTTCAGATCTCATGTTTTATTTTTAAATTTCTCTGTTGGTTCTTTTGCTACTTTCTTTTGCTTTAAATTAATATTGCCCTACATAGCATTTTAATTTCTTTAATGACTTTTTCACTATATATTTATGATGGTTTTCCTCAGTGATTATAATAGGGCTTACCAAAATCATCTTGCCAAAATCAGCTTCACATGTACACTAGCTTAATTTCAGTGATATATAGGACTATTTAAGCTATTACTCCAATATAGCTGTCTTCCATTTCCCCTTTATTTGTGGTATTGTTATATACAATACATCCATTAATGTCACAATGCCAAAATTTATTGTTTTAATTATTAATTTACCATCTGTCAACATTTCTTTCTTTTATGTTTTTTTAATTATTTACTTTTCAGAGAGAGAGAGAGAGAGAGAGAAAGCACCAGCGGAGGAGGGGCTGAAAGAGAGGGGGACAGAGGATCAGAAATGGGCTCTGCACTGATAGCAGTGAGCCCATTTGGGGCTGGAATTCATGAAACATGAGATCATGACCTGAGCCAAAGTGCAGGCACCCTGCATCTGTCCACATTTCTTTTTTATTAAAAAAATTTTTTAATGTTTGTTTATTTTTGAGAGAGAGACCGAGTAGTGGAGGGCAGAGACAAGGAGACACAGAATCCAAAGCAGGTTTCAGGCTCTGAGCTTTCAGCACAGAGCCCAACACGGGGCTTGAACTCACAAGCTGTGAGATCATGACCTGAGCCGAAGTCAGAAGCTTAACCAAGTGAGTCACGCAGGGGCCCCAACATTTCTAAGAATACAGCATTGCATCTGCCTACCTCCTTTGTGCTGTACTCTCAAATATATTATACACACATTGTATTTCTATATGTTATAAGGCCAGCAGTGGATTGCATGCATGTTACTTTATAAAATTGCTTTTTAAGACTGTTAAGAGGAGAAAAGAGATAAAATATACATTTAAACTGTCTTTTATAATTACAAAATTACCTTTACTGGTTTTTGTGTTTATTTTGTGTGTGTGTGTGTGTAGATTCAAATTACAATCTTGAAGCACGGACTTTTAGCCTACATTTGACTATAATGCTAAACCATTATCTAAGAAGAAGCAATTGATAAGTTAGATTTAATGACATTAAAATATTCTGTGCCTCAGACATAGTGTCAGAAACTAGACAAGCCAGAAACTAGTAGACAAAAATTGTAAAGATCAAACTGGCCCCTATTGCAGGATTCAAAGGACAAATGTGGTCAACTTGTCATGAAGTGGTTGGTTGGTAACCATGAGAAATGATGCCATATCCAATCCTCAACATTAGTCTCTATTGCTAGGAAGTCTGACATTTAGCGGTGGCAGTAGCTAGATCAGTCTTAGCTATGTGGGATTCCATAGTGTTCGACCTTTGTCAAACCCTTGCATCCTCTATGGCCTCCAAGTTCATGTACCCATTGTTCAAGCACTGTGATGGCTGAAAACAGAGGATGACTGATAACTGGTCATGCTTTTCTATAAGGTTGGCTGCATTTCCGTGGTGGATACTCTCTGGTGGGCACTAACATGTGATGCAAAGATCTTCAAGATATATACCGGTATAATTCTACCACCCCAGATCTCCTGGACTCTGGTCTTTCAATCTTTTCCTGTCAGTCTCCTAACCAGCCCTAATTCACCACTGCCAATGATTCTGTACATGTTCTAACCTCATGATACTCCCATTTCTGCACAATGTGAATCACTACCTGCACCACCTAAACCTCAGTAGAGGAGGGATTTTGCTTAAAATAAAAGCAAAATCTGTTTATGGAATGTACATCATGCAACCAAAGGGAATAATGTGGATGTATATGCAGTGATACACATTTTATATTTGATTTGTTGCAAAAGACAGCTGAATAACAGTGCATATAGAATTATTTCAATTCTAAAAAAACTAATTCAAACGAAACGTGTGTGTGTGTAGTGTATGTGTCTGTGTGTATGTTAAGAGAGAGATTCATGGAATCAAATATTTCAAATGGTCAATGGAGATTATCCTTGGTTATTGGTGAAGGGGAAAAGAGAGGCCAACATTCACTTTTGTATTAAACATGTCAGTATTATTTATTTTCAATATCAATATAGTATTTTAAAGGTAAATACTATCCTCTTATTATTTATTTATTTATTTATTTAAAGTGTTTATTTTAATGTTTATATTTATTTTTGAGGGAGAGAGAGACAGAGACAGAGTGCAAGCAGGGGAGGGGCAGAGAGAGGGAGACACAGAATCTGAAGCAGGCTTCACGCTATCAGCATGAAGCCCAACGTGGGGCTTGAAACCACAAACATTAGATCATGACCTAAGCCAAAGTTGGACGCTCAACCAACTGAGCCACACAGGGGCCCCTTGTCTTTAAAAAAAATAATCTGTTCCTTTAAGAATTAAAAAACTCAATAGCTCAAACGTAGTATCACTGACATAATGACATAGAATAATACAATGTGACTACAGCTGGGAAAGAGCCAAAACCAGAATGCTCTGAAGCTGTAGGTAAGGAAGCAATTCAGCATAATGGGACTGGGACACGCTCCTATTCTTTTTTTAAGGCCCCTCAAAATGACTAAATCATTTGCACTATAGGAATTCAGTTGAGTAAGTCTCACTTAACACTTAAGGATTCATTAAAGTATTCGACTGGGCTTTGTAGTCCTTCTGGGTATAGCCTCCGGAGTAATCATTCCCAAAGTCCACTAACAAAGCATCAGGGAGGAAACACTAGTATCAGAAAGTCACAATAATCCCGTGTACCTGAGACTGGGATTGGGGGATTGGACGGACTTCATTCTTGTCATATATATAGTGCCTGAGGTATAGCCCTAATGGCACACCTTGGTAAATACCTGAAAACCCTATTGTTCCTATTATATATCATCAGTGAAGAACATTAAGATGGATAAGATGTTTCCTTGATAAACTGTTAATATTTTACTATTTAATAATACCTGCTTAAATCTCAAGATATACTTAAGACCTTGGCAATACCATTGTATAAGTCAGAGTTGTCCAGAGAAACAGAAGCAATAGGATATGTACTGGGGGCTGAGGATTATATATGGAGGCTGGTAAGTCCCCCAATCTGCCTTTTACAAGCTGGATGTCCTAGAAAGTTGGTGTAAAAAATCAATTGATATCCTAGCTCAAAAAATCAGGCAGGAAGGATTGAATCATTCTTTCCTCCCCCTTTCTGTTCTATTCAGGACCTGCCCTGATTGGATCACACCATCCTATATTAGGAAGGGAAAACTGTCTTATCTATGAGTTCACGGATTTTCATAAATCATGTGTGGATGATTTTTTTTTTTAACAAATTCCATTTAATAATTTAATTTTAAGATAGAGGCCTCCAAGTTAATGATATGATCTTTCATTCATTCACTGAGTTTCAGTGTATATTAAAATGATATATGATCATATAGGATACCATAAGCGACAGAAAGGATGAAAAGCAGAAATATTATCATCAAGAGCACACTATGCCCTGAGTTACTATTATCCTCATTCGTGAGTTAGGCCTGGACCTAAAGTTTGGATTAATTTGTGTTTACTAGGTAGGCAGGGTTAAAACAAACAACAACAACAAACAACAACTGGTATTCCAAGCAGGAGAAAAAAACAAGTGTTGCTCAAGTTTTGTAATATTGAAAATGTCAAATTCTATCCTAGGTTCCTCTATGTAAAATAAAAATGTTATACTATTACATAAAAATATGTATCCTTAAAAGAAATTTTTGTTTGCAATAATTGATTATCTTCTGAAGCAATAACATGGAAGCAAGGAGTATATGTGTGTTTAGGAGCTAATCAACTAAGCTGTAGCAATAGGGGACCTGAGTCGGGGTGGGGCAGTCCAAGAGAGTGGAAGTGTATATACCTAATAGGAGAGAAGGCAAAGCTTTGCATTTCAGCCAAGGTATTTGACTTGGGAAGTGGGGGTTATTCTGATTTTCTTAAGAGAAATAGAATGACTAACATTACAGAAAGACAAATCTGGCAGCTGGCACGAAGACATGTTCTAACACCTGTACACAAATGTGGCCTCCTTGATATTGGTGGTGAGTGTCTCCCAAACATGAATGTAATAACCATTTAATCAAATGCTTGTAAGATTTTTATTTTCTTCTAGTGTGATAACTGCATTTAGAACTTGCTCTGTATTCTCCACTATTTAGACTATTATTCTACATCCATTTACTTCAAAACTAAATTTTTCTGTGATATATTTATCACTTAATTGTTAATAGGTGACATAGAGATGGAAGCTAAACTAAGCAAGGAATTCAATCTACAAAGATAGAATTAAACCCAGGGGAATATATTCCAAAGCTCAACAAAAGTGGTCACAGAAGTAGCAGCTCAGAAATGCATCAGGCATGTGCAGCAGTTTATGGATTGTGAGGCTAGAGGTAAGAAAGGCATATGGGAGACAGATGTGGAGACACACGCACACACACACACACACGCACACACACACACACACACACACAATATGTGCAAGAAAAAGAGAGGAATGGAGAAAAGCATGAAAGCAAGAATGAGAGGTAAAGCATGTTTAGAAAAGAGAGGCAACAATGGTTGATACTGATCATATACAAAAGATATCCAGGAGACTTTTGCAACATATGTGAGAGCAAGAGAGGACAAGAAGAGAACAAGGCAAACAAAGCAGTATAATAAACAACTGGCCTGTATACCACTTTATGGGATAGTATAAATTCCCTAGTGATCAGGAATTGGTATAAAAGCAAATCATGTGTGTTAAATTTATGTTTATTTGCAATGTACCTTTTAACACCTTCGAATGTTAAGTTTCTTTAAATAATATCAACAAGTTATCTTCAATAATATTGCTTTAATCCTCACACAGAGTGATAGCCAGGCACCAATTATATCTAAATGTGTCTCTTCTTACTTAAATGTTTCCACTTATAACTAACATGCACTTTCTGAGATTCCCTCACTCATATGGATTGTATAGTAAGCCAAGGTTTGAGGTATCATTGCCAGCTTGAGTCACCCACATGTAGCAGTTATCCTAATATATTTCATTTTGGTCCTTCATTCCTTTAGCCTCTAGTTAAGAAAGATCATTTATACTTATCCAGCAAATATTTATTGAGGATCAAATGGGTGAAAGCATCAGGGAACATCAAGATATACATAAAATATACCCTGGCCACAAAGAGATAAGTCAATTAGGAGGAACAGACGTGAAATAAATGTCAAATAAATGTTTATATAATTAGACGATAAGGGCAAGATGGCGGCTTAGGAGGACGCTGGGCTCACCGCACGTCCTGCTGATCACTTAGATTCCATCTACACCTGCCTAAATAACCCAGAAAACCGCCAGAGGATTAGCAGAACAGAGTCGCCGGAGCCAAACGCAGACGAGAGGCCCACGGAAGAGGGTAGGAAGGGCGGCGAGGCGGTGCGCGCTCCACGGACTGGCGGGAGGGAGCCGGGGCGGAGGGGCGGCTCGCCGGCCAAGCAGAGCCCCCGAGTCTGGCTTGCAAAAGCGGAGGGGCCTGACGGACTGTGTTCCCACAACAAGCGCGACTTAGCGTCTGGGAGGTCATAAGTTAACAGCTCTGCTCGGAAAGCGGGAAGGCTGGAGGACAAAGGGAGGGAGAGCTGCTGAGCCCCCTGACAACAGAGCTCAGTTTGGTGGGGAACAAAGGCGCTCGCCAGCGCCATCTCCCCCGCCCATCCCCCAGCCAAAATCCCAAAGAGAACCAGTTCCTGCCAGGGAACTTGCTCGCTCCGCGCAAACACCCAACTCTGCGCTTCTGCAGAGCCAAACCTCCGGCAGCGGATCTGACTCCCTCCCGCTGCCACAGGGCCCCTCCTGAAGTGGATCACCTAAGGAGAAGCGAGCTAAGCCTGCCCCTCCTGCCCCCTTGCACCTTGCCTACCCACCACAGCTAATACGCCAGATCCCCAGCATCACAAGCCTGGCAGGGTCCAAGTAGCCCAGAGGAGCCACACCACCCCACAGTGAATCCCGCCCCTAGGAGAGGGGAAGAGAAGGCACACACCAGTCTGACTGTGGCCCCAGCGGTGGGCTGGGGGCAGACATCAGGTCTGACTGTGGCCCCGCCCACCAACTCCAGTTATACACCACAGCACAGGGGAAGTGCCCTGCAGGTCCTCACCACGCCAGGGACTATCCAAAATGACCAAGCGGAAGAATTCCCCTCAGAAGAATCTCCAGGAAATAACAACAGCTAATGAGCTGATCAAAAAGGACTTAAATAACATAACAGAAAGTGAATTTAGAATAATAGTCATAAAATTAATCGCTGGGCTTGAAAACAGTATACAGGACAGCAGAGAATCTCTTGCTACAGAGATCAAGGGACTAAGGAACAGTCACGAGGAGCTGAAAAACGCTTTAAACGAAATGCATAACAAAATGGAAACCACCACAGCTCGGCTTGAAGAGGCAGAGGAGAGAATAGGTGAACTAGAAGATAAAGTTATGGAAAAAGAGGAAGCTGAGAAAAAGAGAGATACAAAAATCCAGGAGTATGAGGGGAAAATTAGAGAACTAAGTGATACACTAAAAAGAAATAATATACGCATAATTGGTATCCCAGAGGAGGAAGAGAGAGGGAAAGGTGCTGAAGGGGTATTTGAAGAAATAATAGCTGAGAACTTCCCTGAACTGGGGAAGGAAAAAGGCATTGAAATCCAAGAGGCACAGAGAACTCCCTTCAGACGTAACTGGAATCGATCTTCTGCACGACATATCATATTGAAACTGGCAAAATACAAGGATAAAGAGAAAATTCTGAAAGCAGCAAGGGGTAAACGTGCCCTCACATATAAAGGGAGACCTATAAGACTCGTGACTGATCTCTCTTTTGAAACTTGGCAGGCCAGAAAGAATTGGCACGAGATTTTCAGGGTGCTAGACAGAAAAAATATGCAGCCAAGAATCCTTTATCCAGCAAGTCTGTCATTTAGAATAGAAGGAGAGATAAAGGTCTTCCCAAACAAACAAAAACTGAAGGAATTTGTCACCACTAAACCAGCCCTACAAGAGATCCTAAGGGGAACCCTGTGAGACAAAGTCCCAGAGACTTCACTACAAGCATAAAACATACAGACATCACAATGACTCTAAACCCGTATCTTTCTATAATAACACTGAATGTAAATGGATTAAATGCGCCAACCAAAAGACATAGGGTATCAGAATGGATAAAAAACCAAGACCCATCTATTTGCTGTCTACAAGAGACTCATTTTAGACCTGAGGACACCTTTAGATTGAGAGTGAGGGGATGGAGAACTATTTATCATGTGACTGGAAGCCAAAAGAGGCTGGAGTAGCCATACTTATATCAGACAAACTAGACTTTAAATTAAAGGCTGTAACAAGAGATGAAGAAGGACATTATATAATAGTTACAGGGTCTATCCATCAGGAAGAGCTAACAATTATAAATGTCTATGCACCGAATACCGGAGCCCCCAAATATATAAAACAATTACTCACAAACATAAGCAACCTTATTGAGAAGAATGTGGTAATTGCAGGGGACTTTAACACCCCACTTACAGAAATGGATAGATCATCTAGACACACGGTCAATGAAGAAACAAGGGCCCTGAATGAGACATTGGATCAGATGGACTTGACAGATATATTTAGAACTCTGCATCCCAAAGCAACAGAATATACTTTCTTCTCGAGTGCACATGGAACATTCTCCAAGATAGATCATATACTGGGTCACAAAACAGCCCTTCATAAGTTTACAAGAATTGAAATTATACCATGCTTACTTTCAGACCACAATGCTATGAAGCTTGAAATCAACCACAGAAAAAAGTCTGGAAAACCTCCAAAAGCATGGAGGTTAAAGAACACCCTACTAACGAATGAGTGGGTCAACCAGGCAATTAGAGAAGAAATTAAAAAATATATGGAAACAAACGAAAAGGAAAATACAACAATCCAAACGCTTTGGGATGCAGCAAAGGCAGTCCTGAGAGGAAAATACATTGCAATCCAGGCCTATCTCAAGAAACAAGAAAAATCCCAAATACAAAATCTAACAGCACACCTAAAGGAACTAGAAGCAGAACAGCAAAGGCAGCCTAAACCCAGCAGAAGAAGAGAAATAATAAAGATCAGAGCAGAAATAAACAATATAGAATCTAAAAAAACTGTAGAGCAGATCAACGAAACCAAGAGTTGGTTTTTTGAAAAAATAAACAAAATTGACAAACCTCTAGCCAGGCTTCTCAAAAAGAAAAGGGAGATGACCCAAATAGATAAAATCATGAATGAAAATGGAATTATTACAACCAATCCCTCAGAGATACAAACAATTATCAGGGAATACTATGAAAAATTATATGCCAACAAATTGGACAACCTGGAAGAAATGGACAAATTCCTGAACACCCACACGCTTCCAAAACTCAATCAGGAGGAAATAGAAAGCTTGAACAGACCCATAACCAGCGAAGAAATTGAATCGGTTATGAAAAATCTCCCAACAAATAAGAGTCCAGGACCAGATGGCTTCCCAGGGGAGTTCTACCAGACGTTTAAAGCAGAGATAATACCTATCCTTCTCAAGCTATTCCAAGAAATACAAAGGGAAGGAAAACTTCCAGACTCATTCTATGAAGCCAGTATTACTTTGATTCCTAAACCAGACAGAGACCCAGTAAAAAAAGAGAACTACAGGCCAATATCCCTGATGAATATGGATGCAAAAGTTCTCAATAAGATACTAGCAAATCGAATCAACGGCATATAAAAAGAATTATTCACTATGATCAAGTGGGATTCATTCCTGGGATGCAGGGCTGGTTCAACATTCGCAAATCAATCAACGTGATACATCACATTAACAAAAAAAAAAGAGAAGAACCATATGATCCTGTCAATCGATGCAGAAAAGGCCTTTGACAAAATCCAGCACCCTTTCTTAATAAAAACCCTTGAGAAAGTCGGGATAGAAGGAACATACTTAAAGATCATAAAAGTCATTTATGAAAAGCCCACAGCTAACATCATCCTCAACGGGGAAAAACTGAGAGCTTTTTCCCTGAGATCAGGAACACGACAGGGATGCCCACACTCACCGATGCTGTTTAACATAGTGCTGGAAGTTCTAGCATCAGCAATCAGACAACAAAAGGAAATCAAAGGCATCAAAATTGGCAAAGATGAAGTCAAGCTTTCGCTTTTTGCAGATGACATGATATTATACATGGAAAATCCAATAGACTCCACCAAAAGTCTGCTAGAACTGATACAGGAATTCAGCAAAGTTGCAGGATACAAAATCAATGTACAGAAATCAGTTGCATTCTTATACACTAACAATGAAGCAACAGAAAGACAAAGAAAGAAACTGATCCCATTCACAATTGCACCAAGAAGCATGAAATACCTAGGAATAAATCTAACCAAAGATGTAAAGGATCTGTATGCTGAAAACTATAGAAAGTTTATGAAGGAAATTGAAGAAGATTTAAAGAAATGGAAAGACATTCCCTGCCTATGGATTGGAAAAATAAATATTGTCAAAATGTCAATACTACCCAAAGCTATCTACACATTCAATGCAATCCCAATCAAAATTGCACCAGCATTCTTCTCGAAACTAGAACAAGCAATCCTAAAATTCATATGGAACCACAAAAGGCCCCGAATGGCCGAAGGAATTTTGAAGAAGAAGACCAAAGCAGGAGGCATCACAATCCCAGACTTTAGCCTCTACTACAAAGCTGTCATCATCAAGACAGCATGGTATTGGCACAAAAACAGACACATAGACCAATGGAATAGAATAGAAACCCCAGAACTAGACCCACAAACGTATGGCCAACTCATCTTTGACAAAGCAGGAAAGAACATCCAATGGAAAAAAGACAGCCTCTTTAACAAATGGTGCTGGGAGAACTGGACAGCAACATGCAGAAGGTTGAAACTAGACCACTTTCTCACACCATTCACAAAAATAAACTCAAAATGGATAAAGGACCTAAATGTGAGACAGGAAACCATCAAAACCTTAGAGGAGAAAGCCGGAGAAGACCTCTCTGACCTTAGCCGTAGCAATCTCTTACTCGACACATCCCCAAAGGCAAGGGAATTAAAAGCAAAAGTGAATTACTGGGACCTTATGAAGATAAAAAGCTTCTGCACAGCAAAGGAAACAACCAACAAAACTAAAAGGCAACCAACGGAATGGGAAAAGATATTCACAAATGACATATCGGACAAAGGGCTAGTATCCAAAATCTATAAAGAGCTCACCAAACTCCACACCCGAAAAACAAATAACCCAGTGAAGAAATAGGCAGAAAACATGAATAGACACTTCTCTAAAGAAGACATCCGGATGGCCAACAGGCACATGAAAAGATGTTCAGCGTCACTCCTTATCAGGGAAATACAAATCAAAACCACACTCAGGTATCACCTCACGCCAGTCAGAGTGGCCAAAATGAACAAATCAGGAGACTATAGATGCTGGAGAGGATGTGGAGAAACGGGAACCCTCTTGCACTGTTGGTGGGAATGCAAATTGGTGCAGCCGCTCTGGAAAGCAGTGTGGAGGTTCCTCAGAAAATTAAAAATAGACCTACCCTATGACCCAGCAATAGCACTGCTAGGAATTTATCCAAGGGATACAGGAGTACTGATGCATAGGGCCACTTGTACCCCAATGTTCATAGCAGCACTCTCAACAATAGCCAAATTATGGAAAGAGCCTAAATGTCCATCAACTGATGAATGGATAAAGAAATTGTGGTTTATATACACAGTGGAATATTACGTGGCAATGAGAAAAAATGAAATATGGCCTTTTGTAGCAACGTGGATGGAACTGGAGAGTGTGATGCTAAGTGAAATAAGCCATACAGAGAAAGACAGATACCATATGGTTTCTCTCTTATGTGGATCCTGAGAAACTTAACAGGAACCCATGGGGGAGGGGAAGGAAAAAAAAAAGAGGTTAGAATGGGAGAGAGCCAAAGCATAAGAGACTGTTAAAAACTGAGAACAAACTGAGGGTTGATGGGGGGTGGGAGGGAGGAGAGGGTGGGTGATGGGTATTGAGGAGGGCACCTTTTGGGATGAGCACTGGGTGTTGTATGGAAACCAATTTGTCAATAAATTTCATAAAAAAGAATGTTTATATAATTAATGTGCCAAAGGTCACAAAGAAAAACATATTCTATCTTGGGTGGAAGGTGGAGAAGTGTTCCAGTAAAGGATTCTAAAGGACATGATACCAAATTTAGGATTTGGACAAAGACCAATGAGAAAAAGATGAGCATTTTTATTACAGATAAAAGCAAAATACTTAAAACAGCATAGCATTCAGGAAATTAAAAGTTGATAGGGACACACAGAGAGAGTTAGTCATGGAAAGGTAGGATACTGGTAATTAACATCCCTCTCTAGCCAGGATTATACTGTGATCACTATTATAAATATTTAGTAATGTCTGGTCCTGGGCTCTTATTTGTTGGGAGATTTTTGATAACTGATGCAATTTCTTCATTGGTTATGGGTATGTTCAAATTTTCTACTTCTTCCTGTTTGAGTTTTGGAAGTGTGTGGGTACCTAGGAATTTGTCCATTTCCTCCAGGTTGTCCAGTTTGTTGGCACATAATTTTTCATAGTATTCCTTGATAATTGCTTGTGTTTCTGAGGGATTGGTTGTAATAATTCCATTTTCATTCATGATTTTATCTATTTGGGTCATCTCCCTTTTCTTTTTGAGAAGCCTGGCTAGAGGTTTATCAATTTTGTTTATTTTTTCAAAAAACCAACTCTTGGTTTCGTTGATCTGCTCTACAGTTTTTTTTTACATTCTATATTGTTTATTTCTGCTCTGATCTTTATTATTTTTCTCCTTCTGCTGGGTTTAGGGTGTCTTTGCTGTTTTGCTTCTATTTCCTTTAGGTGTGGTGTTAGATTTTGTATTTGGGATTTTTCTTGTTTCTTGAGATAGGCCTGGATTGCAATGTATTTTCCTCTCAGGACTGCCTTCGCTGCATCCCAAAGCGTTTGGATTGTTGTATTTTCATCTGGATTTGTTTCCATATATTTTTTAATTTCTTCTCTAATTGCCTGGTCGACCCATTCATTCTTTAGTAGGGTGTTCTTTAACCTCCATGCTTTTGGAGGTTTTCCAGACTTTTTCCTGTGGTTGATTTCAAGCTTCATAGCATTGTGGTCTGAAAGTATGCATGGTATGATTTCAATTCTTGTATACTTATGAAGGGCTGTTTTGTGACCAAGTATGTGATCTATCTTGGAGAATGTTCCATGTGCACTTGAGAAGAAAGTATATTCTGTTGCTTTGGGATGCAGAGTTCTAAATATATCTGTCAAGTCCATCTGATCCAATGTCTCATTCAGGGCCCTTGTTTCTGTATTGACCATGTGTCTAGATGATCTATCCATTTCTGTAAGTGGGGTATTAAAGTCCCTTGCAATTACCACATTCTTCTCAATAAGGTTGCTTATGTTTGTGAGTAATTGTTTTATATATTTGGGGGCTCCTGTATTCGGCACATAGACATTTATAATTGTTAGCTCTTCCTGATGGATAGACCCTGTGATTATTATATAATGCCCTTCTTCATCTCTTATTACAGTCTTTAATTTAAAGTCTAGTTTGTCTGATATAAGTATGGCTACTCCAGCTTTCTTTTGGCTTCCAGTCACATGATAAATAGTTCTGCATCCCCTCACTCTTAATCTGAAGGTGTCCTCAGGTCTAAAATGAGTCTCTTGTAGACAGCAAATAGAGACCCATTCATTCTTTAGTAGGGTGTTCTTTAACCTCCATGCTTCTGGAGGTTTTCCAGACTTTTTCCTGTGGTTGATTTCAAGCTTCATAGCATTGTGGTCTGGAGGTGTACATGGTATGATCTCAATTCATTTATACTTATGAAGGTGTTTTGTGACCCAGTATGTGATCTATCTTGGAGAATGTTTCATGTGCACTCGAGAAGAAAGTATATTCTGTTGCTTTGGGATGCAGAGTTCTAAATATATCTGTCAAGTCCATCTGATCCAATGTCTCATTCAGGGCCCTTGTTTCTTTATTGATTCTGTGTCTAGAATATCTATCCATTGTTGTAAGTGGGGTACTAAAGTCCCCTGCAATTACCACATTCATATCAATAAGGTTGCTAATGTTTGTGATTAATTGTTTTACATATTTGGAAGTTCTAGCATCAGCAATCAGACAACAAAAGGCAATCAAAGGCATCAAAATTGGCAAAGATGAAGTCAAGCTTTCGCTTTTTGCAGATGACATGATACTATACATGAAGACCCAATAAACTCCGCCAAAAGTCTGCTAGAGCTGATACATGAATTCAGCAAAGTTGCAGGATACAAAATTAATGTACAGAAATCAGTTGCATCCTTATACACTAATAATGAAGCAACAGAAAGACAAAGAAAGAAACTGATCCCATTCACAATTGCACCAAGAAGCATAAAATACCTAGGAATAAACCTAACCAAAGATATAAAAGATCTGTATGCTGAAAAGTATAGAAATCTTATGAAGGAAACTGAGGAAGATACAAAGAAATGGAAAAAAAATTCCGTGCTTATGGATTGGAAGAATAAATATTATCAAAATGTCAATACTACCCAAAGCAATCTACACATTTAAAGCAATCCCAATCAAAATTGCACCAGCATTCTTCCTGAAGATAGAACAAGCAATTCTAAGATTTTTATGGAACCACAAAAGAACCCGAATAACCAAAGCACTATTGAAGAATACCAAAGTGGGAGGCATCACAATCCCAGACTTTAGCCTCTACTACAAAGCTGTCATCATCAAGACAGCATGGTATTGGCACAAAAACTGACGCATAGACCAATGGAATAGAATAGAGACTCTAGAATTGGATGCACAAAAGTATGGCTAGCTAATCTTTGACAAAGCAGGAAAGAATATCCAATGGAAAAAAGACAGTCTCTTTAACAAATGGTGCTGGGGGAACTGGACATCAACATGCAGAAGAATGAAACTAGACCACTTTCTAACACCATTCACAAAAATAAACTCAAAATGGATGAAGGACCTGAATGTGAGACAGGAAACCATCAAAACCCTAGAGGAGAAAGCAGGAAAAGACCTCTCTGACCTCAGCCGCAGCAATTTCTTACTTGACACATCCCCAAAGACAAGGGAATTAAAAGGAAAAATGAACTATTGGGACCTCATGAAGATAAAAGGCTTCTGCACAGCAAAGGAAACAATCAACAAAACTAAAAGCCAACCAACAGAATGGGAAAAGATATTTGCAAATGACATATCGGACAAAGGGCTAGCATCCGAAATCTATAAAGAGCTCACCAAACTCCATACCTGAAAAACAAATAATCCAGTGAAGAAATGGGCAGAAGAGATGAATAGACACTTCTCTAAAGAAGACATCCAGATGACCAACATGCACATGAAAAGATGCTCAATGTCACCCCTCATCTGGGAAATACAAATCAAAACCACACTCAGATACCACCTCACGCCAGTCAGAGTGGCTAAAATGAACAAATCAGGAGATTATAGATGCTGGCGAGGATGTGGAGAAACGGAAACCCTCTTGCACTGTTGGTGGGAATGCAAATTGGTGCAGCTGCTCTGGAAGACAGTGTGGAGGTTCCTCAAAAAATTAAAAATAAATCTGCCCTATGATCCAGCAATAGGACTGCTAGGAATTTACCTAAGGGATACAGGAGTGCTGATGCATAGGGGCACTTGTACAGAAATGTTTATAGCAGCACTTTCAACAATAGCCAAATTATGGAAAGAACCTAAATGTCCATCAACTGATGAATGGATAAAGAAGTTGTGGTTTATATACACAATTGAATACTACTTAGCAATGAGAAAGAATGAAATATGGCCTTATGTAGCAACGTGGATGGAACTGGAGAGTGTTATGCTAAGTGAACTAAGTCATGGAGAGAATGACAGATACCATATGTTTTCACTCTTATGTGGATCCTGAGAAACTTAACAGAAGACCATGGGGGAGGGGAAGGAAAAAAAAAGTTAGAGAGGGAGGGAGGCAAACCATTAGAGACTCTTAAAAACTGAGAAGAAATTGAGGGTTGATGGGGAGTGGGTGGGAGGGGAAAGTAGGTGATGGGTATTGAGGAGGGCACCTGTTGGAATGAGCACTCGGTATTGTATGGAAACCAACTTGACAATAAGTGTCATATTAAAAAAAAAAGACAGACACGTGAATTCCTGGGTATTCTACTTATCAGTTATGTGACCTTGAACAAATAAGTAGACACTTCTGTGTTTTACTTTGTTTTTATATGGTTACTACAGTAACTAAATAAGATAAAGTGTATATATTTAACAGAGGGACCAGTGCAATATTATTCAAGAAATGATAGTCTAATTTTAAATATTGTTTTTAAATTTGTATTGGACAATATACATCGGTATATATTAAATGTTATATTATTTGATTCAGTGTACCCCTTTCTGAAAATCCATGCTGTGGAAAACCTTAAAATATGATGAAAAATCATATGAAGATATCCATGCAATGTTAGGTGCTAAAAATAGTGGCCTAGAAGATTATTAAATAATATAGAGATAGTACATTGTATAAAATGACAAAAGAATATAATAGCATTTACACAATTAGATCAACAACTACATAAAAAAAATAAAAATATACTGGTAAATAATATAGAGGTCAAAAATAATGAATATAAAGCTGCATATCCTCTCTGATTATCTGTTCCAATTGGGTAAAGTCTTGGAATACCAAAGAATTTATATTCTAGTATGCACAATTCAAATGTATCTGGGTGTTAAATAATTCATTTCGGGATTGTTATATATTTGTCTAAGTCAGATGGATGACAAATAGAAAAGCCTAAAAATTATCATCATCAAATATTGGGAAAGATAAATAAAATTGAAAGGCAAAAAATTCTGACTTACATTTAATCCTACAATTGTTAATATCAAAGAGACACATGTATAAGAAGGTCCATTGTGTGCTTTGGGACCACATAGGCAGGACTAGTCAGGTTCCTGGAAAAAGGAATAAATGATTAGAAATTTGAAATTGTTTGATATGTAGATAAAAGAACTAATAGATAAATCATTTGCTTTATCTGAGAAATGTGTTCATAAATATGAGCACCTTTTTTAAAACTGAAAAACATTGTGAAGTAAGGAATGCTAAAGAAATGAAAGTATATTAAATTATTATTCTTATTATTAGTAAAATATGCCACTAATATTTTGTCCTTTACTGTTAGGTTCTAATGAGTGAAAACGTGTGTTTAATCAGATTTCAGAGGGTCATTTGTGACCTATTTTCAGATTTTCTTTCTTCATGATGATTTAATAAATCAGTCCTGGCTTCTCTCGCAACTGGAGCTTCCAGTTTTACAAAATTTCAATGAATTAAATGTTATCAAATGTTAAAATTAATGACCTCTCTCTTCTTCATTGTGTTGCACTTTCATAGAACATATATGTTAATTTTTAGAAAAAAAATATATGAAAAACAATGAGATTAAAGGTATAAGGGTAACCCTGAAAAATAAAAATAAGATTGAGAAATGATCTGCAGGCTTATTTGAAGGAGAGCAATACAGCTTCTTTATTTTCACTTAGATTTTGTTGTATTAATTACACAATTTATCTAAAGGTTTATATTCCTTAGTTTGCATGTACATTGAATTTTTTCAAGGCTGTGGTATAAACCTGATAGCATCCTAGCAGTGCTCACATGTCCCGGTATACAGTTGTGACCAAATTTCATATTTTATAAACTGTTCCTGAACTGATGATTCAGATGCCTGGGATGTCTTTCTTCATACTCACATTTGTGTAAGTCATTTGAAAAACACTAAAGATTGATTTTACATGAATATGGTAGAATTTGTTCACCAATCTGAATAGTCTGTGACTTTGTCAGCATCTCTCACACCCAAAAGGCTTCTGAAGGCCACCATGGTGGTCTGGAATAACAGTGATGCTATGGAACCCATCCTTCTCTTAGGAGGTTTCCATGGGCTGAAGTCTGTTCATGCTTGGCTCTCAATTCCATTTTGTCTTGCATACCTGATGGCATTTATAGGCAACATGACCATCCTCTCTGTTGTCTGGAATGAGTCTTCACTCCACCAGCCCATGTATTATCTGCTGTCCATCTTGGCAGTAACTGACCTGGGCATGTCCATCTCTACACTCCCCACAATACTGGCTGTGTAATGGTGGGAAGCCCAGGAAATCAAAGTAGGAGCTCGCTTTGCTTAGCTCTTTTTCATCCACACCTTCACGTTCTTGAAGTCTTCAGTGCTGCTGGCCATGGCCTTTGGTAGATTCACTGCTATATGTCGTCCATTGCACTACTCAAGCGTCCTCACCAGTGATGTCATTGGCAAGACTGGCTTGGGCTGCTTGCTGTGAAGTGCAGGAGTCATGATGCCTACATCCACATTGCTACGGCGCTATCATTATTGCCAGGCTAATGTGCTCAGCCACCCCTTTTGTCTGCATCAGGGTATTCTGAAATTATCCTGCTCTGATGCCAGTGTCAACAACATCTATGGATTGTGTGTGGTCATTATCACACTGGGCGCAGACTCAGTTTTCACACTCCTTTCCTACGTCATAATTCTCCATGCTGTTCTGGGCATTGCATCTTTGAAGAGCGACTAAAGGCACTCAACACTTGTTTGTCCCAGGTATGTGTGGTTCTTATCTTCTTTGTACCTCTAACAGGGGTATGCATGGTCCATCGCTTTGGGAAACACTTGCGTCCCATTGTCCATATCGTCATAGCTGACATTTACCTGCTTCTCCCACCAGTACTTAATCCCATCATCTACAGTGTCAGGACCAAGGAGATTCATCCTGCAGTTCTCTACATGTTTAGACAAAGTAGGAGGCTTTAGAAACACCAGGCATTGATTTGGAGGAAAACTTTCTCCATCAGATTCTTAACTGTGCAACTTCCTGCATATGTAACTTAGGTGAATTCCTTAAATCTCTTTCATTTCTATGCTTCTTCTTTGTAAATTTGAAATTTTGTCATTGCTCTTTCATCTCCCTGCATTTTATGAAGATCATTGTGAATAATACCTTATGAGGTGTTTAATATAGCAATGTAACCTTATTAATGACACATTTTATTGTATTTGAAAATAATAATACAATTGAGATCTCTTAATAATCCAAAGACCTAAGCCAGGTTATCTTTGCTAGTCTGTGATTGTTTATTCACCTGCCCAGGGCCAGAATTTTGTGGAAAAACTTGTTTCAACAAAGTAGACTTGTCCTATATTGTACCTGAAATTTGAAAGACCCTGCCAGACCCAATCTTTGCCCTGCTGAATATCATCACTATAACCGACTTCTTAACCTCATCCTTTGCCATTTATCTTAGTGTCCCCCCTTATAGAGCTATTAGAATCATAATCAACTGCCAGTGTTGAGATAAGCACATAAGTCATGATTGCTCACTTGAAGTCAACATATAGTAAGTGGAAAAACTGAAGCAGATGTGCATTCACACCACTGAGATGAAGAGGATGATATTAATCCATAATATTGATGGTTTTGGAGTGTGTTCACCCACATAATCAGATTATAACTTGGGACAAAAAAATTAAGCATTCAAATATTAAATACAAAGCAAACATTTTATTTCTGTTTATTGCCATGATGGAATAACAGCTATCAGATTTAGTCTCTCGCCTTAGATAACTAAAAACAAAGTGGTAAGTTTATAGAACAATTGTTCTAAGAAACTGGGTAAAAGAAATCAATGACAATGATCCCTAAAAATAGGGGGGGGGGGGTAATGAGATGAGCCCAAAGATTTCCCTGACTTACTCTCTGGAAATTTATCAAGTCATGGATAAAGGCAGAGAACCCAAAGAGTCTGACCATCTCCCTGAATTACAGAGAACACCATAGAGGAGAGACGTGCATGGAGACTGACACACATGACCTCAGGACATTCCTCAGAAGCTTTCAGTTGTGTACTGGTCAGTATATGTATGTGAAGAAACTACTGAGGCCAAGGAAATAGCCACCAGAAAGGAGCAGATGGAACAATTCTCAGATCTTATATGTGACTGAGAAGAGTTCTTCTTCTTCTTTTTATTTTTTAAGTAGGCTCCAAGCTCAATGTGGAGCCCAGCACGGGGCTTGAACTCATGACCCTGAGATCAAGACCTGAGCTGAGATCAAGAGTCAGACACTTAGCCCAATGAACCACCCATGCACCCTGAAAAGAGTTCTTACTCTTAACAGAGAGGGTAGAGAAACAGAATGTCTGGCTGTGTACTTGGAAGAGTGTTACTTTAGTAATGGGATGAATTATTCCCCGGCTGAAAGCTATATTTGGTCTTTTCTAACAAAGCATAAAGAAAAGTCTTGGAAGGGGTAAAGCTATTTCCATGTCATTTTATGATACATAAGAATAAAGGTAAAATATATATTTAGAGAAATTTAAAAAATGAGTGCAGTTAATTTGTGCCTTTTGTGTGTATGTGGAAACCAACAGCCTAGAAAGAGCACAAATTATACTTCCTGCTATATCTTATAGGAATATACTATATGTTTAGATGCCTCTCCTCAGACTATGATGGGGCTAGTAGGCCTACCTAATTCAGTGGATCTGTTAGGAATTTCATTGTAGAAAACACTTAAACAAGATTCTCAGTCATCAGCTTATCAATAATAAAGTTAAAGTCCTTTGTCTTCATTTGTTTGACATTTTAAAAGATCCCTCCATTTGGTTCAGAACTCAGGAACTCAGGAGAAAAGGTTTTTAAATTCTGGAGTGCTTCATAAGTGGCCACACATATTTTTAAAAAACCAGTATAAGCATGGGGAAATAAATTCAAAGAAATATCTCATAATATTAGGAAGAAGGGAAACAATGATTAAAATATGCAATAAAGAAAAGTATACATAAAGGATCCATCTAGAAAACCGGTTGCCAAAAAAAAAGAAGTTACATTAAGAGAAAGAAGAAAAGGATAATCAAGGGATTTTAAATCAAAGAAAATTGTCTTTTAATGTCATAGATCCATACCTTATAAAGGCACAATTCTTTTAGTAAATGAAGATGCATGTTTAGAAATTTAAAGATATAATACTAATATATTTCAAAGGGGAAAGAAATATCACAAGAGGTTACCTAAAAGAAACAGGAATTACAATGGTATCAGATTCCTTGATTACCGTATAGATGATGGATGATAGGTGTAATCATGCTTATAAAATCATCTGCAACCAAGATAACTGCATCAGTTTGCTAGGGCTGTAGTAACGAAGCATCACAGACTGGGTGGCTAAGCAACAGAGATTTATTTCCTCACAGTTCTGGAGGCTGTAAGCCTGAGATCGTCAGCAGTGCCACTGCCTTCTGAGGGCTGTGGAAAGTGTCTGCTCCATGCCTCCTGCCTGGATTACATGGTGCCCTCCCAGTGGACATGCCTTTCCTCACAGAGCATTTTTTTTTTAAATAAGAACATCAGTTGGATAGAATTAGGGGCCAACCCTACTCCAGTATGACCTAATTTTAACTTAAATTATTGGATCTGTAATGACCCTGTTCGCAAATGAGGTCATATTCTAAGGTACTGGGTATTAGTACTTTAACATTTAAATTTGAGGGTGGGGGACACAACCAATCATGACTAAATCCATAGTTGAAGGCAAAGTAATATTTCAGTCATATAAAGATTTTGAAACTGTATCTCCCATTCATTCTGTCTTTGGAATTTATTCAAGGATGTGTTCCAGGAAAGCTAGGGAGCTATCTGGGAAGGCATGAGGTATGAAACAGAAGCGGATCCAAAACAGGAGAGTAGAAAAGGGCATTCCCAGCTAGGAACACAAAAAGCAACCAGTTTAGGGGCGCCTGGGTGGCTCAGTCACTGAAGTGTATGACTTCAGCTCAGCTCATGATCTCACAGCTTATGAGTTTGAGCCCCGTGTCGACTCTGTTCTAACAACTCAGAGCCTGGAGCCTGCTTCAGATTCCGTCTCTCCCTCTCTCTCTGACCCTCCCCTGCTTGCACTCTGTCTCTTTCTCTCTCAAACAAACATTAAAAGAAATTTAAAAAAAAAAAGAAAAGGAAAAGCAACCAATTTAGATTGGAGCTATAGCATTGAGGCCACTAGGAGGTCATTCAGAAAAAAAAAAAAGTAATTAGATCCATATCTGTTGTGATATTTTACATTGTAAGTTTCTGAAAGATAATCTAAACTGTTTTTTGTCCAAACTTTTTAATGACTATTGAAAAGAATATATTGGCTTTACAACAATAAAGATGTTGGTCTGGTTTTATATAACAGTTATTCGAATAAATAAACTGTGTTACTGGGACCAAACTTGTTCTAATATTTGCTTTTGAGATTCTACATCTCATCCTGATCCTAAAGTTATCTGCCTTTATGGATCCAAGATATCTTTTAGCCACTCTCAAGACTTGATGTGTCCTAGTTCATACTCACAGAGGAAGAAATGTGCCATTAAGCATTTGTCTTAAAATTTATTTTTATTATGTGTAAAGACCTAATTGGACCCAAGAGAATATTTCATTGTATATGTACAGGTAAAAAAAAAGTGTAAATTTTCAGGAAATAGCTTTAATGTTTGTAGAGAATAATGGAGAGGATTGGCAAGGTCAAATGAAAGATATTATTACTTCTCATACTTTGTATTCAATGACCTATTTCCTTTTAAATTATTTTTATTTTTTAAAGTTTATTTTGAGAGGGGGGGGGGAGAGAAAGAGAGAGGGAGAGGGAGAGGGAGAGATAGATAGTTCCAAGCAGAGATAATTTGCACTGACAGTGCAGAGCCCCATGCAGGGCTTGAACTCATAAACTGCAAAATCAGGACCTGAGCTAAAATCAAGAGTCGGTTGCTTAACTGACTGAACTACCCAGAAGCCCTATCAATGATTTCTTTCTTAAGCTTAAATACTATCTTAGGGAACTTCCCAGAAACTTCAGCTGTGTGATAAAGAGATATATTTTTTTTAAATTTATCTTGAGAAAGAATGTGTGTCTGTGCATGAGAGTGGGGGAGGAGAAGAAAGATAGGGAGAGAGAATCCCAAGCGGGCTCTGTGCTGTCAGCACACAACCTCACACAGGGCTTGATCTCACAAATCGTGAGATCATGACCTGAGCTGACATCAGGAATTGGATCCTTAATGGACTGAGACACCCAGGTACCCCAAGAGATATATATTTTTTTCAATCCAAAAAATCACATTCTAAGGGGATCTACATGATTGACTCTACAGTTTGAGTAGAAAATATTTAATATTGTTAGAAGAAAATGGCTCTAGAGTTAGTAGAAATTGGTAAGTGATTCCTAAAGTTGCCCTGCATGAATAATATCTATGGAACTGTTCTTGTGAGGTGAAATAAGAATAAGAATAAGAATAAGAATAAGAATAAGAATAAGAATATGAAGGAGGAAGAGGAGGAGGAGAAGGGAAAGAGGGGAGAGAAGAGGAGGGGCAGGACAAGGGGAAAGAGGAACAAATTATAATTGACCACTTACTATGTACAGCTATGTACAGGACACTCTTCTAAATGCCTCAGAGACATTTAGTTTATACCTCAAATCTACCCAATGAGGAAGACACTATTTTGATTTTCATTTTATAAAGAAACTGAGGCACAGAAATAATACTTGTCACCCAAAGTCATGCAGCTGGCATGTGGCATAGCCAGAACTTGACCACGAGCACTCTGGCTCCAGGGTTGAAATTTAGGCACTTATCAATAGGTCTTTTGCAATCTGTCCAGGTGAAATTGTGGTTGTGGGAGAGAATTCATGCCCAGAAAAGGGTGTGGAAAATGGATCATGGCTCTATGCGTTTAGTGCTACTTGGGGAAAATCAAAGCAGTTATATGAGAGGAGGATGGTAAAAATTTAGTGAAGAGAAATAGTAAAATTTAAAGCCATAAAAAACGCTCTCTATACTAGTTCAAATATTTGAGCTGAAATTAGCTAGCTTCTTCTATATGTAGAAGATCACTAAGCCATAGAACTGGGCCACATAGTCACATTCACATGGAGATACAGTGTATCTCTTGTCACATGTGTCAAGTAATGATGACAATAACTGTGTTTTGTCCCCACTCTTCAACTTTTATTTATATACACTTCCTTGTGCTTCTATGTTCCTTAGGGTTTTCTGTTTGGGGAGTAGAATGTAGAGGTTTGTGAGCAGTCTCCGAGGACTCTATCCCAGATCACTGTGTTAAGTTGGGGTTAAACTGGGATGTTTTCCTAGAAATATCCCTTAGGTGCTAGAAGCTTAGCATAAAGGCACCTTCCATGTACTGCTCAGAAGAATATAAGGGTTGTGCTGCTTGATGCTGTCTGTGAGTCTTTATTCCTATGGAAGAAAAAGGTGAATCAGCTGCTGGGATCTGGTGAATAGTCGTGGCCATAAATGCAGAGATATGTGGGCAGAGCAAGCTGAGAACTGGATCAAGTGGCCAACTGCACCAGGCAGGAAAAAGAAAAAACAAAGTTATATCTTTGAAAGGTGATAAGATTATCTTTAAAAGTCTCAGGAAGACCCAATGAATTTAATATCATCCTGTCCGTTGCATTGGATGAAATAAATTTCTATGTCAGCAGGAAGGAATGAGGCCAGTGAAGAGCTGCCGTTGAGAGTAGACTCCTAGTGTTTCTCCACAATAAACAACAGACACTCTTCACTTTGGCCTTAGCCATCACCTTTCTAGGCAATGGTTTCTTAATTGGCCGGGTTGTTTATGTTTTCAGAGGCAAATAAGAGTCAGGGCACCTTGCAGTACTTATTCTTTCTCTATTGGACTGAGCTCACAAATAATTATTTATTTTTTTACCTCGGTATGTTTTCTATATTAGAAAACAATTTTTAAATGATAAGAAAGTGAAGCTATAACAGGAACAAAAACAGGGACATCTCTGCTTTTTTTTTTAGTTACAACCGCTGTACCCTACATTCCAGGGTAAGTTTCTTTACCTCCTTCGGAGTGGTATGACTCATCCTGTAGCATTTTGAAGGCATTACTCAAGTGTCTTTCTCATTCCCTTCAGACCATTGCAGAAGTAGATTCTTCTCTGTTGACATACAACAGACTCAGAGAGCTACAAAAAAATACCTTCTCTGGTACCAAAATCATTTGAAACTTTCTGCCCAGATTTCTGGTGCCTTCAGCTGGTAGGAGTAGCAGCCAGGCAAAAGTTGGCTCCATCACAGTGGCAGAGTTAACACATAAAATTCATAGGTGCTCAGAGAGTACTGGATATGCTATGGAGAGTGAATGGAAAGTGTGAAAATAGCATCAGAGAGCCCTCCGTTTCCTTTCCCAATTGATCTGCACAGTCCATAAATCATAAACAATGGCTGTTTCAACTCCTGGCCAGGCATCTCAGGGGGCCAGCCCTTATTATCTGGTTTAGTGTCTGCGAGAGGCTGCTGGGCTTGGGTCAGAGTTTTTACATATCAGTCAGAAGAATTCAGGTTTTAATTGTGCGAGTACCTATACATCTGGATCTATAATTTATTTTCATTATGGATTGCTTAAATTTATTTATTTATTTATTATTTACTTAGCTTAAAGGTGTTTCTGACTGCCTCTGTAGTATATTAACTTGATCTCATCTATAGTCTTGATGTTTCCAGTGTCACCTCACCAGGGTGTGTTTCCCAGAGTGAAATCACATGCTATTCTTCAAAGTGAATGATAAGCTCTAATTATTAGAAATCTTCACAGAGCTTGCTGTAAGCCTCCATGTTTGGGATTAGAACTCAATTAGCAGGCTGAATGAAAACTCTGGACATGACCTTGACCTGGGAATGGCTGTGTGATATCTCATATATGTTCTTCAGTAACAGACCTACTATGTATTAAACATGACATCAACTCTATGCTAAAACACTGAGCTAGCAATTTATGATATGGCCTCTCCTTCTCTCTCTGATCTCTCCTCTGATCTCTCCCTCTCCCTCTCTCTCATTTTCCCCTAGAGAGGGAGCAGATTCACCTCGTTTGATCAGTAATAGGATGATATACCACAACAGGAGCATTTTTCACCCAGAAACATTCTTCCTCGTTGGAATCCCAGGGCTGGAAGGAGCCCATGCCTGGATCTCCCTGCCTTTCTGCTCTGTTTACCTTGTGGCTTTGCTGGGAAATGCCACCATTTTGCTAGTCATCAAGATGGAGCAGACCCTGCGGAGAGAGCCCATGTTCTACTTTCTGGCCCTCCTTTCAACTATCGATTTGGCCCTTTCCACAACCTCTATGCCCCGCATGCTGGGTATCTTCTGGTTTGATGCTCATGAGATTAACTTTGGGGCTTGTGTGGCCCAGATGTTTTTGATCCATACTTTTACTGGCATGGAAGCTGAGGTCTTGCTGGCCATGGCCTTTGACCGTTATGTGGCGATCTGTGCTCCACTCCACTATAGGACCATCTTGACATCCCGGGTGCTGGTGGGCATCAGCATGTGCACTGTGGTTCGTCCAGTTCTGCTTACGCTTCCCATGATCTATCTCATCTACCGCCTACCCTTTTGTCAGGCTCGTGTAATAGCTCATTCCTACTGTGAACACATGGGCATTGCAAAACTGTCCTGTGGAAACATCCGTATCAATGCCATCTATGGGCTCTTTGTGGTTTCCTTCTTTGTCCTGAACCTGGTCCTTATTGGCATCTCCTACGTTTACATACTCCGAGCTGTCTTCCGCCTCCCATCACAGGATGCTCGGTTAAAAGCCCTAAGCACATGTGGCTCTCACGTTGGGGTCATCTGTGTTTTCTATATCCCCTCAGTGTTCTCCTTCCTCACTCACCGATTTGGACACAATATACCACGCTACATTCACATTCTTGTTGCCAACCTCTATTTGGTTATCCCACCGTCACTTAACCCCATCATTTATGGTGTAAGGACCAAACAGATACGAGAGCGAGTACTCCATGTTTTCATTCAAAAATAAGACTCATGACACATTCTTGTACTAAGGATTTTGATCCATGTAGAAAGACTTATGTGTTCTTACTTCAACAAACATCTCCTGATCCTAACCTGTTGCTTCCAGGTTGAGATACAAGTTGATTTGTTCCTAGATGCTGACTGATGGATTCTGAGACTTGTGGAAACATCATTGGATCTCAAGTCAAAGGGCTAATGGGGTATCTTGGAAGGAGCTGTGTGGCCTCTGTCTGTATGTCTTCATGCAGAGTCCTTTATAACATTAGGCTACTCTTTTTCTGGATAAAGAACATATTACATTTGGTTTTTTGAGTTCTGAAATTAGACAAATGTGGCGCCAGAAATTTGACCCTATCCTACTTCATGTGTTGGTTCATTTATTTATTCATTCATTCATGCGTGTATGTATTCATTTTATTATTCCTTTAATTTACATTCATTTTGTGTTTATTGTATGTCTTGAATCATTCTAATTGCTAGGGATGAACCCATAAACCTAACCAACAAAATGGCTGGCCCTGAGGAGCTTGCATTCTGTTATATTCTTTTTACAAAACCAAGTTCATGGGTTCAAAAACAATCATTGCCAAATCTGTAGCCTGAAGTGGAATGATCTGCCAAACATGTAAGATTCAGTGGGATGATAGCCAAAGAAAACATGTAATTTCAAAACTATTTCTTACTAATATCAAGAGTACTATATTACTGAATATCTCTCTGTATTCAGGCCCATAGCATAAGCACAGTGTAGTCATAATTGAATTATGTATGATATTTCTCTCTATCTACATGATGCATGCAGGCCTCTGCCTATCACTTCATTCACTTTTGTTCTCTCAATCTACATTTGACTCTAAGATTCTCCATCCCCAAATAGAAGGCCTCTCATCCTAGACCCATGATCTATCTCTACTTCCTCCACTTACTTTAATGTACAAGCATTTACACCAACCTATGAATAGTCACTTTTTTTTTGTATACTACTGAGCGCTTTCTGTTGATTCAATAATATTTCGCATAGACCAAGCAATGGCTTTTTGCATCATCAAACTTGTCATATTGCTTTACATTAAATGTTTTTTCAGACTTTTTAAAAGAGAAACTAAAGTATAACACAGAGAATTGTCCTACAACTTATGAATTAACAACTTTTAACATTGAAACTCATCTCAAATAAAATGCTTAATAAAAATATATATAGGGGCGCCTGGGTGGTGCAGTCGGTTAAGCGTCCGACTTCAGCCAGGTCATGATCTCGCAGTCCGTGAGTTCGAGCCCCGCGTCAGGCTCTGGGCTGACGGCTCGGAGCCTGTAGCCTGTTTCCGATTCTGTGTCTCCCTCTCTCTGCCCCTCCCCCGTTCATGCTCTGTCTCTCTCTGTCCCAAAATAAATAAAAAACGTTGAAAAAAAAAATATATATAGAATTACAGTGGAAATGGCTTTCAACAACGCCTCAACACAGATTTTCTCCTATTTTTCCAGGAGCAAAATGTATCATTTGTGTTTCTGACACACAGAACAGAAACTTTTAATTTTACAACCAGTCACAATATTTTAGTTAGGTCATTTGTTATTAATTTATATAGATTAAAATATTTTGGTTTGTTTCACAACATTGATATTTATATATTAATCTATTAATAGATATTCATATTATTTTTTAATTTGAAAAATACTGCATTTCCTGGCATTTATTTGTTGGGATTTGTTTATTCCTTGCATTTATGTTAAGACAGTTTATCCAGGTTTTAGAATTTGAGGTAAAATTATTGAGTAACAGAATTGTAATTAATTTGGACATATTTCTATTTTCTCGATCTTTGTTTTTGATCACTTCTTAAAATTTTCACATTTTCCAATGCTTTCCTTTTTCCTAACTTGCTTGCTTTCTTAATTTAACTTTGTTTCCCAACATTAGTTAAATATTAGTTTTCTACTTATAGTAATTTGTAACTACCATACTCTGAACAAAACAAAAATTTTAGCCCTTTTTTGCTTTTTCCTGTTCTTCTTGTACATATATCTCTCATTTTGGAATTGTCTGGAATTGTGTTTCCAGGATTAAAAAGCCTTCTTAAATGCCCGTTTTTATTTGATCAAATATATTTTTAATGATCTTTCTGCAATAAATCTTCATGAATATCTTCTAGCTCTGAAATTCACAGTTCTTAGTGGAGAATATCTATTTTTCCTACTAGCTACAATCCCATCTAGTCTTGCAATATTTAATTGTACCTTTATGTCTAAATACATCCTCATTTGCCCTCATATTTGAATAATGAATTAAAAATTCATAGGATTTTGGAACCAAGTTCTATCCTACCAGCTTTCTGAATTTATTGTTCAACCTTTTGTTTTCCTATAGCTAATGCTATTAATGGAACATATGCCAATCATTTTTCCACTTTTTTGAAAGTATATATATGTTTTTAGAATCACCTTAATTCTAATATTCTGATATTTAATGTTCTAAATTTAATGTTCTAGATTTATAAATTTGTAAAATTTTTTTAAGGTTTATTTATTTTATTTATTTATTTATTTATTTATTTATTTATTTATTTATTTTATTTTTGGGACAGAGAGAGACAGAGCATGAACGGGGGAGGGGCAGAGAGAGAGGGAGACACAGAATCGGAAACAGGCTCCAGGCTCTGAGCCATCAGCCCAGAGCCCTACGCGGGGCTCGAACTCACGGACCGTGAGATCGTGACCTGGCTGAAGTCGGACGCTTAACCGACTGCGCCACCCAGGCGCTCCAAGGTTTATTTATTTTTGAGAGAGAGACAGAATGAAAGTGGGGGAGGGGCAGAGAGAGAGGGAGACACAGAATCTAAAGCAGGCTCCAGGCTCTGAGCTGTTAGCTCAGAGCCGGACTCAGGGCTTGAACTCAAGAACTGTGAGATCATGACCTGATATGAAATCGGACGCTTAACTGACTGAGTCACCCATGTGTCCCATAGATTCATAAGTTTTTTAAAAAGTCATGTTCAGGGGCGCCTGGGTGGCTCAGTCGGTTAAGCGGCCGACTTCGGCTCAGGTCATGATCTTGCAGTCTGTGAGTTCGAGCCCCGCGTCGGGCTCTGGGCTGACAGCTCAGAGCCTGGAGCCTGTTTCGGATTCTGTGTCTCCCTCTCTCTGACCCTCCCCTGTTCATGCTCTGTCTCTCACTGTCTCAAAAATAAATAAAATGTTAAAAAAAAATTAAAAAAAAAAAAAAAAGTCATGTTCAGTGTTCAGTCAGTCCTTATTTTCTTATATGATATACACTATATATGTGTGTGCATGTATATATATATATATATGTATATATTATATACATATATATTATATACATATATATGTATATATTATATACATATATATGTATATATTATATACATATATAATATATACATATATATAAACTTCTAGATACTTCTATATCTATTACTTTTAAAACTTTATTTCTTAAAAAGATATTTTTTAATGTTTATTTATTTTTGAGAGGGAGAGAGACAGCGCAATTGGGGTAGAGGCACAGATAGAGAGAGGCACAGAATCTGAAGCAGGCTCCAGGCTCTGGGCTGTCAGCACAGAGCTGACGCGAGGCTCAAACCCACCCACCATGAGATCACGAACTGAGCTGACCTCAGATGTTTAACCACCTGAGCCACCCAAGTGCCCCAAAACCTTATTTCTTTAAATATTTCCTTCCACATTCCCCCCATATTCTTCTGTAAATACTTAAAAATAAAGTTTGAATGCCATATATTTATTCCATGCATTTTAACTTTTCTTTCCTTCCATCATTTATTTATTTTACTATGGACCTAAAAATATATCCATCTACTCTTAAAACTCCAAGTTTTTATTTTCAGCAATTTCCATTCTATTTTTAGTTCCTTAATATTACCATTTTCAACACTTAGCTTTCCTATGTTTGATCTTTTTGATAATAGCAAAACCTGTGCTTTCTTCATGATTATAATTTTCTCTCCTGTCTCATCTCTTTTTTCTTAAATTTTATTTCTTTACTTTGAGGGGAAGAGAGAGAGCGAGAAAGCAACTGAGAGAGGGGCAAAAAGAGAGGAGAGAGAGAGAGAGAGAGAGAGAGAGAGAGAGAGAATCCCAAGCAGGCTCTGCATCGATATGGGGCTTGAACTCACAAACCAGATTATGACCTGAGCCAAAATCAAGAGTCGAATGCTTAATTGACTAAGACACCAGGGTGACCCTCTCTCTCTTATCTCTTTAAGGTTTCTAACTTCATATATATTTTAAATCCTGAAGTGGTTGATTTGATTTTTTTTTTTTTTTTGAGACAGAGAGAGAGAGAGAGAGAGAGAGAGGTCTCATGTACAAGTTGGGGGAGAGGAGCAGAGAGGGAATCTTAAATAGGCTCAATGCTCAGCACAGAGCCCAATATGGGGCTCGATCCCATGACCCTGAGATCATGACTTGAGCTGAAATCAAGATTCAGATGCTCAACTCTCTGAGTCACCGAGGCATCCCTGAAGTGGTTTAGTTTTTATTTTATTTCACACTATCTTGTTAGCTTTTTTTTTTTAAATGTTGTTACTAATCTTTGGACATTTGGTACTATTTACTGTGAGTTTTTCTTTGCCAATGTGATTTCTTGGTAGGCTCTTCAAAGACCCTGGCTAAGCAGTGTTTGCAGGTTGGATTTCTTAGAAACCACATCCTGAGATGGAAAATTTCATGAAGTCAGAATAATGCCCCCTTAAAGATGTCCTCATTCTAATGTTCAGAATTTGTGAATATGTTAAGTTTCATGGCAAAGAGGAACTAAAGTTGTACATGGGATTAAGGTTGTTTAAGATAGGGAGATCATCCTGGACTATCAAGGTGGAGACAGTGTTATCATGAGTCCTTGAAGGCAGACAATAATAGAAATAGAAGACAGAGTCAGAGAAGGAAACATGATGACTCAATTGCATACTTATTTACACATTTCTTTTTTCCAAGTTATTGTTTAAATACCAGTTCATTAACATAGAGTATAATATTAGTTTCAGGTATAGGATTTAGTGATTCATCACTTACATAAAATAGCCAGTGCTCATGACAACAAATGCCCTCCTTAATACCCATCACCTATTTAACCTATCCCCCCACCCACCTCCTTTCTAGTGATTATCTCTTTGTTCTCTATAGTGGAGAGTCTTTTTTATGGTTTGCCTCTCTTCTCTTTCCCCCCCCTCTATGTTCATCTGGTCTATTTTTTTAATTCCACATTTGAGTGAAATTGTATGTCATTTGTCGTTCTCTGACTTATTTTGCTTAGCATAATACATTCTAGCTCCATCTATGTCTTTGCAAATGACAAAATTTCATTCTTTTTGATTGCCAAGTAATACTCCATTGTGTGTGTGTGTCTGTGTGTATATATATATATATATATATATATATATATACCACATCTTCTTTATCCATTCATTAGTTGATCGAAATTTGGACTCTTCCCATAATTTGGCTATGGTTGATAATGCTGCTATAAACATCAGGGTGCATTTATACAATTAAAGCAAAGTAAGAGCAATATCACATGTGTAAGACTTAAGCTGTCATTATATTGGCTCTGAAAATGGGTAAGAGAGCCATGAATTAAGGAATGTGGGCAGCCTACAGAAGCTGGAAAACGCAACTAAACATGTTCTCCTCTAGTGTCTCTAGAAAAGAATGCAGACTTGCTGAACACTTTATTTTAGCTCAGTGAGATATGTACGCATCAGCTTTCTAACAAACTGAACTGCAAGATGATAAATTTATGTTGATTTAAGGCACTCCATTTATGGTAATGTATCAGAGCAGCTTTAGAAAACTAATACAGCTTTGCTCCCAAGATCAGCACCTGGGTGAGATGGATGAAAAGAGAGGGAGAAAATGATTTTTAATGAAATGGCAACAAAAGTGTCAGCCAGACGTTTAATTTTTTTTTAGTGTTTATTTTTGAGAGGCAGAAAGAGTATGTGAATGGAGGGAGAGAGAGACAGAGAGAGAGAGAGAGAGAGAGAGAGAGAGAATCTGAAGCAGGCTCCAGGCTCTGAGCTGTCAGCCCAGAGCCCAATGTGGGGCTTGAACCCACCGACTGTGAGATCATGACCTGAGTTGAAGTCAGATGCTTAACCAACTGAGCCATCCAGGTGCCCTTTTCAGCCAGATATTTATTCAGGAGTCTTTGGAGCTGGAATGGCCCTTCATAGTTGTCCTGATTGGGGTGAATCGGGCAAGCTTTATGCTGCTTTACCAACCAGTCATTTTTGGGGCTCTCTGGGAGGAGGATTTGATCTTAGGTGAAGAAGGTCCATTAGGCAAGAGAAGAAGCAAAGAGGCACACATTACAGTGGTTTGGTGATTGAGAACTTCAGATCTGAAAATGGGTTAAGGATGACACCCTGTGGCATCCACTGTAAAACCCAACTAGGGTAAGAGTTTTGTGTAGTGGAGACACTACTGTGAAACTCCACCTAATTCTTTAGGAATTTGCTTTTTGTTGCTTTTTGCCTCTGGCTTTTCTGAAAATCTCAAGACAGAGAAACATTCACGTCCCCCCACCCCCAACCCTGTCTTTGAAATATAACTACGTCTTGCGTTTGCAGGTATACGCTAGGCTGCTTATTCTTGTCCTTTAATAACTGTTCCTATTGATTTGGAAGGTATATATAAAAACCACTTAGTTTTAACATCAATTTTAATATATCTAAAGATTTCGGGGGTGGGAGGAATGACAATAGTTAAATAGGCTGTCATCTTGTTAATAGAAACTGTCACATTATTTTTTAAAAGCATGGGAAACCTATTTTTTTAGTGTATCCTATTTGACAATAGATCTGAGTGAAGTCATTTTTTCAGTTAATATTCATTTATGATAGTTTTCATTGTTAAATTGTTGTATGATCATTAAACATTTTAAACTCCACATGGTAGAATGAGAGGAATTGATGGTATCTGTATTGCAATGACCCTAAAACATTTTGACACTTTGATGCTATTTAAAAATATGTTTTTCTGTATTTTTGACTTATTCACTGAAATTATATATTATTTTATATACCTCATGTACATTTATAAACAAAAGTATGTACATTATGTGTAGATTCCTAATGCACTTTTATTTTAATGGAAGTACAATATCTTTGAGTGAATATACTCTTCTGTCCACTTAAGTACCTATTTTGCTTTTGCAATCATTCAAAGCCATATAATAAAAATATTTTTGGGGCGCCTGGGTGGCTTAGTCAGTTGAGTGCCCAACTTCGGCTTAGGTCATGATCTCATGGTTTGTGAGTTTGAGCCCCGCGTCAGGCTCTGTGCCGTCAGCTCAGAGCCTGAAGCCTGCTTCAGATCGTGTCTTCCTCTTTCTCTGTCTCTCCCCCACTCGTGCTCTATCTCTCTCTCTCTCTTAAAAATAAATAAACGTTAAAAAAATTAAAAAAATATTTTTGTGTGCAAAGCTCATTTTATATTTGAAATATATAATATAATTATTCCATATTTCCAATGATCCTTATTTCTTCATTTACAGCCATTTAAAAACTTCTGCCATTTCCCATCAGCTGCTAGTAATCCTTTAACATTTCTTGTTGTACAGCCTGGCTGGCAATGAAGTCTGTCAGTTTTTGTTTCTCTCAAAATGTCTTTATAGATAACTGAAGATGAAAAATAAAATTTGAATGGACACTTGTAATTGAGCTAGTAATCAAATATTTCCTATAATGAAAAACCTAGATACAGATATCTTCACTCCACTATATGTATAAAGAGGACTTAATATCTCACAACATTGTACAAGTGCTTCCAAACCGTATGAAAAGGAAATCTACTGAGAAATCCAGTAACTGAACTGAATCAGACCAACTCCAGGATGGGATATTTTTACCACTTATCCCTATGGCCTTTGTGAGATAGATATGAAAAATTGTCAAGGGGGAAGACTGAGGAGATCGGTCATGAACAAAGGACAGTGGGACCAAAACCTCAGAGATGTCAATCCCCATAGCTAAGGATTCAACGAACCTAGAACACATGGTCAGGCCAGTGCATGGGGATAGTGAAAGCTCGGGTTGAAAATGTGTCTCCTATGCCAGGTTATTATGTTTGAGCTTAGAATATGGATTAAGTACTATTTTATCTAGGAAACAACAATCCATAGAATTAGGCTGCAAAATATTACTTAGAGGGAGATGGAATATATCTATCTTTATGTCATATATAAATGATAATATTTGTGGGGTTTTGCCCCACATGTGTAATTTTCCTTCTATAAATTCCTATCTATGCCATTTTTTTCCCCTTAGGCTCCTGTTGATCTAAATCATAGTCTAGGAGTTTTGCCAGCAATCTCAGAGGATTCGATCCCTGGGCACAATTTATAGTAGAAAATGGAGTTAACTCATTTTTCTAAAATTAGAAGCAGCTAAAGCCTTAATATACAATGACTCTCCTTGGATGTATTTTTTCAAAAAAGGCAAATAGAGCTGTGCTGCTTGATATTTGCCTTGTATCTCTATTCCTGTGGAGGAATGAAGCATCAAAGATGAGTTTTCTTTTGATTTGGGTATGTACTGCACTCAAGTGAAAGAGATATGGTCAACTGTGGCTGACAACTGCTGGCCTAATATGATAGGATATGCATCATGTGGTCCAATTTCTGAATCTAATGGAGAAAAATCTTGTACTTTTTTTTTTACTGAAAATTTTATTTTTTTATTGTAGTTTTTTTGTTTGTTTTGTTTTGTTTTTGTTTTCTTAATGTTGCCAGTTTGATCTTGCAGCTTTTAAATGGAGAATAGGTTTCCTTACAAATATCTAGGAAGATCCAAGGCTTTTAAAATCCATCTATGAAATGAGCATACAGTTGGTTGATAAAGTATAATTTCTGTTTCTGCCATGGGTTATAGGGAATGAATGAAATAGACTTCTGTAGCACGGTGAATACCTGAGGTGAGCGGTAGCATACTACTGAGAGTCTATTTTCAGAGTTAAACCCAAGGTAGGCATCAGGGTATTAAAAGGCTTGTTCTTGGCCAGCATCCTGCTACTGGATGGTGGCTGTTACCTGGAGTTTCAGTCCTTAAAAAACACAAATAAATACAAAATAAAAAACACAAATTGTGTTAAAAAACACAACTCTTCTCTCCCTCTCTCCCTCCCTCTCTGTTTCTCTTATTCTCTCACACACACAGACACACAGACACACACAGACACAGACACACACACACACACACACCCCTCTAATTCTAGAATGGATATAGCATTTATTTTATTTTTTTACCTGGCTATGTTTCCCCAAGAAATATGGAGCTATATAAAGGATAAAAAATGGAGTCTGTGCTACTTCATCCTGATCTTGAATCCCTCTGCCTCAAGGTGGACACCCAGAGAACATTCCTTTATTTCATTATTTGAGTTTATAAGTGATTAGGTGCTTCATTGTTTTTAAGGGATTGCAAAAGCACCCTTCCCTGTGTCCTTTACACAATCACAGAAGGCAGTTGCCTCTCCAACCAGACTTTGTTGTTCCAGACAGTTCTGTGCTGCTCAAAAATGCCTTCTTCAGGTGCATGCCACCTGAAGCCTTCTAGGCAGTCTTTTACCCACATCCCCAGTTAGGCAAAAGGAATGCACTCAGTACATGCTAGTTCCTTAGCAGTGGTGAAATCGGCAGGCTTTCCCAGAGGAACTGGTGCGGTGTGGAGGGTAAATGAAGAAGCTTTCAAATACCACTAGAAACCACCATTCCCTGAACACTCTAAAATGCAGTGGGCTATGAAATGGGATGGTCTTGGGAAAATAAGGGCATGAATGAAAATAAACATAAGGTTTATCATTATCTTTCTTTCTGGGATGTTTCAAGTGTAGAGGTATATGACCCAGCTGGTATGTGCTCCTGGGAAGGCATCCCAGAGTGTCTGTGCTTTTGATTGTGATAATGTGTACTTCTGATATTGTGTTTCTCTCTTTTCGACAGGATATTTGGCTGGATCTTGGCATTTTCTCTATGTCCAGAAGTGATACACGAATCATTAGATAATTTCTGCACTTCCCAATTACAGAAGTGTCTTGTACATATGTGCCTGCCACTCTACTTTCTAGCTGGCTTATCTCCTTTTGGATTATATCTGCATTTCCATGTGTGCATCCTTGATTTTTCATGTGCCCCTCTTCAGATGAGAGCTTTACAAAAGGTACAGGGCATACAAAATGATTCCATCCTTAATATCAAGTTCTGTGTCTTATAACTTTGCCATAGGCTTGCTGATGAGCCTCATGTGTTAAACAAAAATGAGTAATAAATTCTTTGAGACTGGCCCATTCAAATAAGTATGGCTTAGTTTATAATAAAAGATATATATTAACAAGCCCTTTCAAATAGCAGTCTTCTTCATTTTCATTACATATTGAAACACTAAGCTAATCATTTTCATAACTACATCTTATTCAAGCTTCTTCTTCCCTCCTTCCAGGAATGGCAATTCCTTCTCTGTCACTTGGGAGGATGTTTTATCCCAACAGGAGCATTTTTCACCCAGACACATTCTTCCTCGTTGGAATCCCAGGGCTGGAAGGAGCCCATGCCTGGATCTCCCTGCCTTTCTGCTCTGTTTACCTTATGGCTTTGCTGGGCAATGCCACCATTTTGCTAGTCATCAAGATGGAGCAGACCCTGAGGAGAGAGCCCATGTTCTACTTTCTGGCCCTCCTTTCAACTATCGATTTGGCCCTTTCCACAACCTCTATGCCCCGCATGCTGGGTATCTTCTGGTTTGATGCTCATGAGATTAACTTTGGGGCTTGTGTGGCCCAGATGTTTTTGATCCATGCCTTCACTGGCATGGAGGCCGAGGTCCTGGTAGCCATGGCCTTTGACCGTTATGTGGCGATCTGTGCTCCACTCCACTATAGGACCATCTTGACATCCCGGGTGCTGGTGGGCATCAGCATGTGCATTGTGATTCGTCCTGTTCTGTTTACACTTCCCATGGTCTATCTCATCTACCGCCTACCCTTTTGTCAGGCTCATGTAATAGCTCATTCCTACTGTGAACACATGGGCATTGCAAAACTGTCCTGTGGAAACATCCGTATCAATGCCATCTATGGGCTCTTTGTGGTGTCTCTCTTTCTTCTGAACCTGGTCCTTATTGGCATCTCCTACGTTTACATACTCCGAGCTGTCTTCCGCCTCCCATCACACGATGCTCGGTTAAAAGCCCTAAGCACGTGTGGCTCTCACACTGGGGTCATCTGCGTTTTCTATATCCCCTCAGTGTTCTCCTTCCTCACTCACCGATTTGGACACAATATACCACGCTACATTCACATTCTTGTTGCCAACCTCTATTTGGTTATCCCACCTTCGCTCAACCCCATCATTTATGGTGTAAGGACCAAACAGATACGAGAGCGAGTGCTCTGTGTCTTTGCTAAAAAGTAGATACTCTTTCCTTTGTTTACCAAACATTTTGATCTAGCAAGGAAAATGTGTGTTCTTTCCGGAGATTTTTCTCTGTGTACATTTAGTGCCACAAGATGATATTCCAGGGGTTTTGATCGGGCCTGTTATTGATTTTATGATTTGAATAATCTTCAAAATGTTTCAGGTTCAAGGACTAATTCCTATTGTGGAAGCAAGAACTGTTTTCATTATTTCACTTTGTGTGAGAATGAACAGTCCAAGCAATGACACTTCCCATCATTACATTTGCTAACAGTGCTCTTTTCTCCCCTGTTTTTAAGTTCTTTATTTTTCCCTCAGTTCAACAAAAGTAAGATAAGGAAACATAACTAATACCTTTGTTCCCACAACATGAAATTAAAAACTATTATTACTGAGACTTATTTATCTTTAATGTTATTCTTAATCAAACACATGAGACAGTTAAGTAGCAATGACCTATGACTCGTACCCCCAAACCACTTCCCATTTTTTTCTTATCCTCAGAGACAGGAATGACCATCACATGACTTTCTTTTTTCTTGGAGTCTAAAGGGATCATTTTAAGTTCAGTTTTCTCTGTGGGGGTTGGGATTATAATTTTTTACTTCATGTAAATGGTAATATACTGTATCATTTCATAGGCAATTTTTTCAGTTAATATTAAACTTAGAGATCTGTTTGTGTTTATACATATGGGATACAATATTCCTTTTTAAATATACTCAAATCTGTAATTTTCATTTTATCTTTTCATAATATGAATGTATGTAATATTTTATTTTTAATTCCAAATCGATGTTGTGACATCTTTATGAATTGTTTTTGTGCATATTTGAAAATTTTCTAGTGGTTCTACACTTACAAGGAGGACTGTCAGATAGTAGGTTACTGATGGAACAGGTCACATTCTTGTTTATTTTTATTGTGGTTATTTACTGTGATTTCTTTTTGCCCTCCCCAAGTTTTCTGCCCAGCTTCTTAAAAATCTCATAACATGAGTTTTTGATTACACCTGACATATTAACACCTTTCTATAAACCCTTTATAATTAATACCTTATTTTCATATCGCAGATTAAATTTTTAAATGAAATCAGTACTGATATTATTATCTATAACACAGCATTTTATCCCTTTGAAACTTAGGGCTTTTGCACAGCTTTATTATATATGGACATCCCAACATCTATATTGTTATTGGGGTGTGTGTGTTTATTAAGTGTTACTTTTAATTCTAATCTACTTGCAACTTATTTTGATGTAAGGTGTAAGAATATTAAAAACCTTTCTGTTTCTATTTCTAATCTGTTTAATAACATAATTGACTTAAGAACTCATCACTTCAGAACTGATTTGCATTTTTTCTTTCTTCATATTAAATTTCAATTTGTACAAGAGTTTGCTTTTCATTTATATAGTTGGTTTGCTGTTTGTTCTTGAATCAGTGTCAGTCATCACTAGAGAACTACATTTTAATGACTTTTAAAGCTGATTATCCTCCTGTACTTTTCTCACTCTTCATTTGTTCTTTAAGCTAATTTGTAGAACAATAAGATGAAATGCTGTCATTTTTGCTATAGTTAAAAATATCCTGATGGAATTTTGAGTTCACTTATTCCTTGGTTCATTTACTATCAATCAATTTAACAATGTGTTATTAATTCCTTGAAATCTTAACTGAGACTTAATTATGCTCCTCATTTGGATAAGCACAGATGATAAAATGTGCATCTGTCACTGTTCTGTGACTACCCTGTTAGCACTCTGTTTCCCAGAATTCTCTTCCCTGTAAGTTTTCAGTTGAGAGTTGGTCACATAAGAAATGCATAAGCTGTGGGAGCAAATGTGAAACAGCAGCCATTATTTTCTGTGGCTCAATATTGTTTTCAGGCAGTGATAGAAACACAGCGATACTAGAGGATTCTAATTTCTCCCCGTATCCCTCAGCTTCATGCACAGCTCTCCATGCCTACTGACCTGCTGACCAACAGCCATCACAAATCTACCACCAGGTATTCTACTTGTACACACAGAGGCAGTAGCCAGGAATAACAAACCATCTACCTTAAATTTCGACACTCACTCCTTTATGATTCCATCCCAGAAGCTGAAAGTACCTAGTCTTTTTTTTTTCATTTCTTTTTAACATTTATTCATTTTTTGATAGAGAGACAGAGTGTGAGCGGGGGAGGGGCAGAGAGAGAGGGACACACAGAATCCGAAGCAGGCTCCAGGCTCTGAGCTGTCAGCACAGAGCCAGATGTGGGGCTCAAACTCACAGACTGTGAGATCATGACCTGAGCCAAAGTTGGACGCTCAACCAACTGGGCCACCCAGGCACCCCTGAAAGTACCTAGTCTTCTGCAAACATCACCTTATTCATGCAGGCCTAATCTGACTAGAAAATTTGTTTTGGGATCTATTTTTCCCCCTAGCTCCTCCCACAATTGCATCTAACTCCTATATTTATTTATTATTTATTTTTTATTTTTTAAAATTTACATCCAAATTAGTTACCATATAGTGAAACAATGATTTCAGGAGTAGATTCCTTAATGCCCCTTACCCATTTAGCCCATCCCCCCTCCCATAATCCTTCCAGCAACCCTCAGTTTGTTCTCCACATTTATGAGTCTCTTCTGTTTTGTCCCCCTCCCTGTTTTTATATTATTTTTGTTTCCCTTCCCTTATGTTCATCTATTTTGTCTCTTCAATCCTCATATGAGTGAAGTCATATGATTTTTGTCTTTCTCTGACTAATTTCACTTAGCATAATACCCTCCAGTTCCATCCACGTAGTTGCAAATGGCAAGATTTTATACCTTTGATAGCCGAGTAATACTCCATTTTATATATACATTTTCTTTATCCATTCATCCATTGATGGACATTGGGCTCTTTCCATACTTTGGATATTGTTGATAGTACTCTAAAAACATGGGGGTGCATGTGTCCCTTCAAAACAGCACACCTGTATCCCGTGGATAAATGCCTAGTAGTGCAATTGCTGGGTCGTAGGGTAGTTCTATTTTTAGTTTTTTGAGGGACCTCCATACAGTTTTCCAGAGTGGCTGCCAGCTTGCATTGCCACCAACAATGCAAAAGAGATCCCCTTTCTCAGCATCCTCGCCAACATCTGTCGTTGGCTGAGTTGTTAATGTGAGCCATTCTGACAGGTGTGAGGTGGTATCTCATTGTGGTTTTGATTTGTATTTCCCTGATGATGAGTGATGTTGAGCATTTTTTCATGTGTCGGTTGGCCATCTGGATGTCTTCCTTGGAGAAGTGTCTATTCATGTCTTTTACCCATTTCTTCACTGGATTCTTTGTTTTTTGGGTGTCGAGTTTGATAAGTTCTTTACAGATTTTGGATACTAACCCTTTATCTGATATGTCATTTGCAAATATCTTCTCCCATTCTGTCGGTTGCCTTTTAGTTTTGCTGATTTTTTCCTTTGCTGTGCAGAAGCTTTTTATTTTAATGAGGTCCCACTAGTTGATCTTTGCTTTTGTTTCCCTTGCCTCCAGAGATGTGTTGAGTAAGAAGGTGCTGTGGCCAAGATCAAAGAGGTTTTTGCCTGCTTTCTCCTCGAGGATTTTGATGGATTCCTGTCTTACATTTAGCTCTTTCATCCATTTTGAGTTTATTTTTGTGTATGGTGTAAGAAATTGGTCCAGGTTCATTTTTCTGCATGTTTCTGTCCAGTTTTCCTAGCACCACTTGCTGAGGAGACTGTCTTTATTCCATTGGTTATTCTTTCCTGATTTATCAAAGATTAGTTGGCCATATGTTTGTGGGTCCATTTCTGGGTTCTCTATTCCATTCCACTGATCTGAGTGTCTGTTCTTGTGCCAGTACCATAGTCTCTGGATGATTACAGCTTTGTAGTATAGCTTGAAGTCTGGGATTGTGATGCCTCCTGCTTTGGTTTTCTTTTTCAAGATTGTTTTGGCTATTCAGGGTCTTTTCTGTTTCCATACAATTTTAGGATTATTTGTTCTAGCTCTGTGAAGAATGCTCATGTTACTTTGATAGGGATTGTATTGAATATGTAGATTGCTTTGGGTAGTATCGACATTTTAACAATATTTGTTCTTAGTTTCCAGGAGCATGGAATCTTTTTCCATTTCTTTGTGTCTTCTTCAATTTCTTTCATAAGCTTTCTATAGTTTTCAGTGTATAGATTTTTCGCCTCTTTGGTTAGATTTATTCCTAGGTATTTTATGTTTTTTTGTGCAACTGTAAATGGGATCGATTCCTTGATTTCTCTTTCTGTTGCTTTATTGTTGGTGTATAGGAATGCAACCGATTTCTGTGCATTGATTTTATATCCTAAAACTGTGCTGAATTCATGAATCAGTTCTAGCAGTTTTTTGGTGGAAGCTTTTGGGTTTTCCATATAGAGTGTCATGTCATCTGTGAAGAGTGAAAGTTTGACGTTCTCCTGGCCAATTTGGGTGCCTTTTATTTCTTTGTGTTGTCTGATTGCAGAGGCTAAGACTTCGAATACTATGTTGAATAACAGTGGTGAGAGTGGACATCCCTATCTTGTTCCTGACCTTAGGGGGGAAAGCTCTCAGTTTTTCCCTATTGAGGATGATATTAGCGTTGGGTCGTTCATATATGGCTTTTATGATCTCGAAGTATGCTCCTTCTATCCCTACTTTCTTGAGGGTTTTTATGAAGAAAGGATGCTGTATTTTGTCAAATGCTTTCTCTGCATCTATTGAGCAGATCATATGGTTCTTGTCCTTTCTTTTATTGATGTGATGAATCACATTAATTGTTTTGTGGATATTGAACCAGCCCTGCATCCCAGATATAAATCCCGCTTGGTTGTGGTGAATAATTTTTTTAATGTATTGTTGGATCCGGTTGGCTAATATCTTGTTGAGGATTTTTGCATCCATGTTCATCAGGGAAAATGGTCTATAGTTCTCCTTTTTAGTGGGGTCTCTCTCTGGTTTTGGAATCAAGGTAATGCTGGCTTCATAGAAAGAGTTTGAAAGTTTTCCTTCCATTTCTTTTTTTTGGAACATTTTCAAGAGAATAGGTGTTAACTTTTCCTTAAATGTTTGGTAGAATTTCCCTGGAAAGCCATCTGGCCCTGGACTTCTGTCTTCTGGCAGATTTTTGATTACTAATTTGATTTCCTTACTGGTTACAGATCTGTTCAAATTTTCTATTTCTTCCTGATTCGGTTTTGGTAGTGTATATGTTTGTCCCAGTATAGGGTCTATTCTGGAGAACATTCCATGTGCACTGGAGAAAAATGGAATTCTGCTGCTTTAGGATGAAATGTTCTGAATATACCTGTTAAGTCCATCTGGTCCAGTGTGTCATTCAAAGCCATTGTTTCCTTGTTGATTTTTTGATTAGATGATCTGTCCATTGCTGTGAGTGGGGTGTTGAAGTCTCCTACTATTATGGTATTATTATCAATGAGTTTCTTTATGTTTGTGATTAATTGATTTATATATTTGTGTGCTCTCACATTTGGCACATAAATGTTTACAATTGTTAGGTGGATAGACCCCTTGATTATGATATAATGCCCTTTTGCATCTCTTGATACAGTATTTATTTTAAAGTCTAGATTGTCTGATATAACTATGGCTACTCCAGCTTTCTTTTGTTGACCATTAGCATGATAGATGGTTCTCCATCCCCTTATTTTCAATCTGAAGGTCTCTTTAGGTCTAAAGTGGGTCTCTTGTAAACAGCATACAGATGGACCTTGTTTTCTCATCCATTCTGTTACCCTTTGTCTTTTGATTGGAGCATGGAGTCCATTGACGTTTAGAGTGAGTACTGATAGATATGGATTTATTGCCATTATGATGCTTGTAGAGTTGCAGTTTCTGGTGGTGTTCTCTGGTCCTTTCTAATCTTTTGTTGCTTTTGGTATTTATTTATTTTTATATATTTTTTTCATCTTTTATCCCCTCAGAAAGTCCCCCTTAAAATTTCTTGCAGGGCTAGTATAGTGGTCAGAAACTCCTTTAATTTTTGTTTGTCTGTGAAATTTTTTATCTCTATTCTGAATGACAGTCTTGCTGGATAAAGAATTCTTGGCTGCATATTTTTCTGATTCAGCACACTGAATATATCCTGCCACTCCCTTCTAGCCTGCCAAGTTTCTGTGGATAGGTCTGCTGCAAACATGATCTTTCTTCCCTTGTAGGTTAGGGACTTTTTTTCCCTTGCTGCTTTCAGGATTCTCTCCTTGCCTGAGTATTTTGTGAATTTGACTATGATATGCCTTGTTGATGGTCCGTTTTGTTGAATCTAATGGGAGTCCTCTATGCTTCCTGGATTTTGATGTCTGTGTCTTTCCCCAGGTTAGGAAAGTTTTCCACTATGATTTGCTCACATAACCCTTCTACCCCTATTTCTCTCTCTTCCTCTTCTGGGACCCCTATGATTCTGATGTTGTTCCTTTTGAATGAGTCACTGATTTCTCTAATTCTTAAATTGTGCTCTTTTGCCTTCATCTCCCTTTTTTTTTCTGCTTCATCATTCTGTATAATTTTGTCCTCTATATCGCTAATTCTCTGTTCTGCCTCATCCATCCTTGCCACTGCTGCATCCATCTGTGATTGCAGCTCAGTTATAGCATTTTTAATTTCATGCTGGCTATTTTTTACATCTTTTATCTCTGCAGAAAGAGATTCTAATATGTTTTCGACTCCAGCTAGTATTCTTATTATCGTGATTCTAAATTCTGGTTCAGACATCTTGCTTGTATCTGTGTTGGTTAAATCCCTGGCTGTCGTTTCTTTGTGCTCTTTCTTTTGGGGTGAATTCCTTCATTTTGTCATTTTGAAGGGAGAAAAGGAATTAATGAGGTAGAAAAGTTGAAATTAAAAAATAAAATTAAAACAAATATTAAAATTAAAAATTAAAGACACACACACACACAAATCGAATAGATGATGCTAGATCCTAGGTGTGTTTTGGTCTGAGTGTTGAAAGTGTTTTGACAGATTAGAGAGAAAAAGGGGGGGGAGGAAATCGTTTGAGAATTTGAAAAAATGAATACACTGAAGTAGACTAAAATGAGATGGGGTAAAATAGAATTTGAAAAAATATACACAAAAGTAAAGAATATAGTAGAAAAAATTAAACATATTTTTAATAAAAATTAAAAATAAATGTAATTTTTTAAATTTTCTGTATTTAAGAAAAAAGAAACAAAAAAGAAGAAAGAAAAAAAGAAAAAAGAAATCGTTTGAAAATTTGAAAAAGTGAATACATTGTAGTAGACTAAAATAAAATGATGGAGGTAAAATAGAATTTGAACAAATTTGCATAAAAGCAAAAAATATAGTAATAAAAATTAAATAAAAATATTTTAATAGAAATTGAAAGTAAAGTGAACTTTTTCTCTTTCTGCATTCAATAAAAAGGAAAGAAACTAAAAAGAGAAAAAATAAAAAGAAAGAAAAAAAGGAAACTGTTTGAAAATTTGAAAGGTGAATATACTGAAGTAGGCTAAAATAAAATGATGGAAGTAAAGTATAATTTGAAAAAAATTTACTCAAAAGTAAAAAATATAGTAATTAAAATTAAAGAAAGATATTTTTAATAAAAATTGAAAATAAAAATGAATTTTTTCTCTTTCTGTATTCAATAAAAAGAAAAGAATTGTAAAAGAGAAAAAGAAAAAAGAAAGAAAATTGAATAGATGAACCTGCTAACAGATTGAAGTAGGACTGAAGTTGCTTCGTTTTTCCCTAGAAGTCAGTCTATGTAGCTCTTTATAGTCCATAAATTAAGCCGGCGGTGAGTCTTGTGTACTTGAAGAGCAAAGATGGCCTAGTTGGGTGGGGCTCAGTGTAACAGCTCCACTGTCCACTAGATGGTGCTGCTAGCCTACTGGGATGGATTGTTGCAGCGCTCATTGGTGCATATGCGCATGCACAGGAATGGTGAAAATGGCGCCTCCCAGGTACCTGGTCTGTTCTCCAGGATCAGCAATCGCGCACCGTCCTCGGTCTTTAACTCTTGTCCATTCCCCGCTTTTTCACTCTCTGTGACCAGGCTCAAGGCAATACCTCTCTCCCAAGTTTTGTCTCAGACGCGGCTGTTTTCCCCGGCCCCTTACTTCTAAAGGACTGCAGCTTTGACCCGTTCTGCCCTTCTGCGGGAGGGTCTCACCGAGCAATGGCCAAATGAGCAATGGCTGAATATTGAGTGCACCCAGGAATGCCCACTGGACCCTGTTGTTGCCGGTGCCCTGAGACTGTGGCCAGGTGCCAGCCCGCCCCAGAAAAAGTTCACGAGACAGAGTAGCTGCAGCGTTTCAGGGATTATGGAAAATCACAACACACATCTGGCACCAGGCTTCACCCTTAGCAACGTTGCCCCAGCACCAGCGAATGCGGCTGCCTTCCAGGGTCTGCTGGCACCAAGTGGCTTCAACAGTCTCAAGTGTCCTTCCAGCAGTGGAACCGCTTTTCTTCATGTGGCCCAAGAACCTCCCAGACCCCACTCTGTTCCTGGGAATTCGTCTTTCCCACCAGAGCACCACCAGGTATCGAGCTGCGGAGTTGCAGCCTTTGCGTTCCCCTTGTTTACAGTGTTAATGAAATTTAAACCCTCTCCTTTCTCCCTTTTTAGTTTAGTACCTGCAGCTGTTTTGAGTTTTCCACTTTCTCTCCAGCTGCTTTTGGGGAGGGGTGCTTTTCCCATACTCTCCCTTCCTCCCCAGTCCTCTCTCCACAGGCAAAAGCAGTTCCCTACCTTTCACAGCTTCTTGCTCCCCAATTTCAGCTCTCCACGCCGTGTACCTGCTGAATTTTGTGGTTCAGGTTGTGCATATAGTTGTGTTAATCCTCCAATCAGTTTTCTAGGTGTGTCGGATGGTTTAGTGTTGGTCTGGCTGTATTTCATGGACGTGAGACACACAAAAAGCTTCCATGCTGTTCCGTCATTTTGGCTCTTCCCCTCCGCAGCTAACTCCTATAATAAATTCTTTATTCTTCATACTCTTAGTAGTTCTGAACCTTAGTTGACATAAATATAGATACCAAAAGTGGTTCCTGGATAACAAATTCTTAAGGATGGAATTTGGAATTAGTTCCTTATCTAATGAGCCTTAGGGATAGCAAGGCCCCTGCTGCTATTGGCAAAAGAGACATTGGTCATTTGTAGAATGCAGTGATGAAACTGTTATGTATATTATTATTCTCCGTAACCAAGGGCTTAAAGGAGGCAAACATTTTTGAGTGTCCAAGTATTTCTGCCAAAGATTTTAATAGGAATGAGGACATTAGAGACTTGATTTTTTTGTATGATAAATAAGCCAGAGAAGTTGGATAAAGACAACAATGAACTCAGGGCTTTAATACCCAGCTGAAAGTCCAGGTAAGGAAATAAAGCATTTTTGACTATGCTAAAAAAAAAAAAATCATCTTCTACGAGGTCGTTTATTGGAAAGAAATAGAACTCCAAAAATTGGAATGATGTTATGTGGGTAGACTCCAATGAAGCAAATCCTGAATCCTGCCAACCCCCCTTTTACCGTTAGAAGCAGCTCTTATTCTCTTGTCTCAGTTAGATAGTCTCCCTCTGTCCAAAATAAATGTAATATCCTCCCCTGAGGTAGCTGACTTGAAATGGATTCCTAATCTCAGCCATGAAAAGTTCCCACCGCTTCTTACAGTTTCTGAGAATAATCGTGTTTAATAAGAATAAAATGTGGGTCACCTATGTAATTTTTCTATTAACTATGTTATGAAAGCTTAAAAAAAAGTAAAATTAATTCAATAGAATATGTAATCTAACCTAATATTATTCAAAAATTATTTAAACATAAAATCAATATACCTATCAATTAAATATTTGATATCATTGAAATTATCAAAGTAAGTCTTCTTAATCCAGTATTTAACACTTGAAGCACATCTTTTTTTGTACTAATCTTTTTGTACTATTTTTTGTACTAAATAATCAATGGCTAAAATAATATGCAACATAAGAATTTATGTTGAATTGAAAAATATTTTATATTTATATTAAAGTAAATATTAAAATTCATCCCATCAGTTGAATTTGCCACATGTACGATGTTCAATAATCATATATGGCTAGTGTCTACTGTGTGGGAAAGTACAATTCTAGGTCTATAATTGGACTTAAATGCCAGCAGGCTCCAGGGGGTAAAATATACTAACCAAAAGAATTGCAAGATTTTGCCACTTTATACAAATAGAAGCCTGGGGATCATGTGTGGTACTGAACTCTGAGTACTAGATCTGAGTAGAAGAAATGTGACACAGTATGAGGCTGAATTGTAATATGAGAATATTAAATAGAGATTCTGGATTCAATGTATTTGGGAGTGGCTCCAACAGTTAGATGATTGACTAAAACCTGTTCTCAAAGATGGTCCTCAGTAAAATGAATGGAAATGCCAGACTTTCTCTGAAAAATACCATAAAAAAAAAGTTCCCAAAGACTTCAGGGAACACAGAATGTTAGAGTTTATTTATCATGCATACCTGCTCAGTCAGCCCCTAAGTCTATCCTGGAGGGCCTAGAAAACACTCTCCTCATCACGGCTGTGAGAAATATATTCCTGAGGAGAACCTAGGAAACCAGGAAAAGTTCTGCAGTAGGAATGATGTCAGGAATTTTTTCTGTCAAACTGTTCTTCCTGATTTCAATCTTGAGACAGCTCTGAAGCCTGGAGCCCACTGAAGTGGGCTATCTCCCCTTGAAGAAGGATCCTGCTGAGCAGCTGACTATACACTAGTCTTCCTGAAAGGGACATGTGATCATTTATTATCAAGACTGTGCACTGGGAAGAGAAATAGCGAGAATCTTGGGTGATTATAAGACATTGGTCCTGAACCAACATTAATATCTGGAGAAGCAAAATGTCACTAGTCAGTGTAGGGGTGTATGAAGGTCACTACAAGATCAGTTGCACTGAACAACCACACACTAGAGAACAAACCCTCAAAGTGACTTTCCTCCTTCCCTTCATCTTTCCCTTGTACCCCACTCCTCCTTTCTCGGATTTTACTCCATGGAATTTTACTGACTCAAGCTTTGTTCTCTAAAGAACTCCTACCAAGACCATTGGAATCATAGTGACCGTAGTAAGTAAGCACTCAGAACGAGGTTTCACAGCAAAGATCCTATTGCTAATAGTATAGTGATACCATTAGTATACTGCAATATATAGTCTTGTCTGCAGACCATATGTGATGCTATCATTTTTGCTCAGGATTTCACTCTGGCTAATTAAGAGGAGGCACAGGTTAAAAATGAGACTTGATAGTTCTAGGGCTATTTAAATGATCTACTTCATATTAATAAGATGTGGGAATTTGTAGAGTTTGAGGAATCGGTCCATTTGATCTACTTTGTCATTTTCGTTTTTATGGAACTGTCAATGTCTGCAGTATCTAGAGTGATATACCCTGCTTCATTCCTGACATGGAGAAACCATCTTCTGTCTTTCTCCCTTTCCCTTTCATTTTTTTTTCCTTCTTCTTAATCAGTCCTGACGGAAGCTTGTTAATTTTTGCTTTAAAAAATATCAGCCCTTGGCTTCATTTATTCTCTGCTTTCTACTCATCTCCATGTTCCCATGTCCTTAGTCTGTTTTTTCCTCACTCTCCAGGTTTCTTGTCTTTTCTCACTATGTCTGATTTTCTGTGTTAAAAAACTTACCTTATCAGAAAATATCCTTGTCCTTATGGATAGTGCTTGGGGTAAAGACAAAGAATGTATGACCTCACCCTGAGCTGGAAGAGCTATTTCCATGATCAGTACCTCCCTCAAATCTTTCTTTCACCTCCTCTGAGCACTGTCTTTCTTAGATATTCTCCTTAGATATAGGAAACAGGGAAGAACCTGAAGTCCTCCTTGTTTCCTTATGCTCTTTCATCGCCCAGGAACAAAGGGATGTACATCGCTGTCATAAGAAATATTTTGGCTCTAAGACTGGTTTTTACTAGTTAAACCTTCCTGTATCTATTTCAGTTTAAGATTTGTTTGACGGTGTTTATCTATGAATGTTTGTTGGGTAATTTCATGAGGATACCTGTTGATTTTCGAGGTGATTTTTGAATTGGAATTCACATGAACATTAGTATCAAATGCAACATACTTAAGTTACTTGGCATATGATGTTTCTTTATGTTAGTGTGGCTATGCTTGGGGAGCCACATCGGTCTTTCTCTGTCTTAATGATTTGTTGGCTTTGTCCTTAACATGCTCATTTGGGGAAGTCCTTACATTTTATATGAATCCAGATACCAATCTTCGCTCAACAGAAAGTACCAGAATACAGATTATTTTAGTTCAGAACTTCAGAGGATATTTTATCATTTCTTGGCATTGGCTATGCTATTAGTTGTCATAAAACTTTGGTTTCTTAGATTCAAACTGTGTTCAGTGTCAGAAATTTTCCTTTCTTTAATAGACAAAAAACAATATTACTGCCTTCTCTTGCACTCTACTAAAATATGAACTAAGCATTTGAAAACATTATGCTTTTTTTAATTATTTCTAGGAATGAATCATATATCCTCCTATTTCAGCCAATTCCAGAATGCCCCATAAAAATGTAACCATGCTCCATCATCTGCACTTTGTTCTTTTAGGCATCCCAGGGCTTGAGACTGTCCATGCCTAGATTTCCTTTCCCTTCTGTTGCATTTACATTTTGGCTCTTATTTTCAATGTAACATCTCAGATAATGATATGGATAGACAGAATCCTCTTGAATGTTATGTTTTTTCTGGCCATGTATCTGGCCCTCTCTACATTCCTGGCTGGGTACATTCTGGTTTAATATTCATGAGGTTGGCTTTTGAGCATGTGTGGGCCAGATGTTTCTCATACACAGGAATGTGTCTGCAGTACTGCTGGCAATGGCCTTTGACCACCATGTGGCCATCTGTGCATCACTGCACTGTACCACCATCCTGACAGTCTGGATGTCAGGAATTAGAATGGGTATTTCCCTGAGTGCAGTCATATGCACACTGTCTACCTAATTCACTGTCTGCCTTTTTGTGATGCCCACGTTATTGCTCATAAAACTGTGAGCACATGGGCATGGCCAAGTTGGCTTGTGCCAACACTTATATCAATGCCATCTGTGGTCTTTTAGCTGCTTTCTTCCTCGTCTTCATCCTGGTATGGGTTGGATCTCTTATGGCTATATCCTCTGCCCTGTATATGTCTCAAGTTGCAAAATACCCATCACAAGACACTGAGCACTTGTGACTCCCATGCTGTAGTCGTGTTTGTTTTCTATACACCTGTCTCTTCACTTTTAAAAACTGTACTGTACTAACGTACATTGTTAATAACAGGGAAAACAGTGAAGGCTGCATGGGAACTCTGTTCTACCTTTCCATTTTTCTGTAGACCTAAAATTTCAAAAAAAAGTTTATTTAAAAAATAAAAATAAGGGGCACTCAGTGGCTCAGTTGGTTATGCCTCCCCGACTCTTGGTTTGGCTCAGGTTATGATCTCATTATTCATGAGATCAAACCCCACATCAGGCTCTGTGCTGACAGCGTGGAGCCTGCTTGGGATTCTCTGTCTCCCTCTCTCTCTGCCCCTCTCCAACTTGTGATCTCTCTCTCTCTCTCAAAATAAAAAAATAAATGTTTTATTTTTTTAAGTCTATTTATTTATTTTGAGGGGGGAGGAGCAGAGGGAGGAAGAGAAAATCCAGAGCAAGCTCCACACTGCCAATGCAGAGCCTGATGAAGGGCTTGAACTCATAAACCATGAGATCATAACTTGAGCCAAAACCAAGAGTCGAATGCTTAACCAACTCAGCCACCCAGATGCTCCAAGAAACACACATTTAGAAATACATAAAAATATAAAGAAAAACATCACAAGATTTGAAAATTAGTGGTTCTTCTGATGACGAACACCTAGTTTGGTTAATTAACACTGTTTTGGAATAACTGAAACAACTCTATAACATATTAAATGTTAAAGTTGCATTTGAAAGGATCAGAGAGCTCTCATGGCTGTTAAGAAGCTGCAGGAGCAAATAAAAGAAAAAAAAAGAATCTTAAAAGTTTGGCATTTGTGGTCACTTTTTCTTTAAAAATTATGTCTTTCAACCCTCACATAAGATAGTTAAAGAGATAAGTCAGATTTTCTTTAGATTGTTTTGCCAGTTGAACAATATTTTAACAGAATTTGGCATTTAGGGAACATAAACAAGGACTTGGTCAATTCCAACCAGTGGTTCCCACTTGTTTATGAACTTTTTCATGTGTAAGAAAGTGGGGAAAAAAAGTTAAATGACAATAAACACTAAAGTTGGGACAGTAATAGTTACATCTGATGAGGAAATGAGAGAGAAGAGTACATAACATGCCTCCATTCTAATCCATGTCTTATTATTTGCGCTGACCACCGAATGCACAGCCTACTTATATGTCTTCCTGTGTTCAAATATTGTATAATGGGGTGCCTAGGTGGCTCAGTCAGTTAAGCATCCAACTTCGGCTCAGGTCATGATCCCATCTGTGTGTTGACGACTCAGAGCCTGGAGCCTGCTTCGGATTCTGTGTTCTCCCTCTCTCTCTGCCCCACCCCCTCAAAAAAATATTAACAAAATATCGTATACCAAGAATAGTTAAAAGCAGCTTACAGAAGTCTGAAATTATGATACATTTGGGAGATACTGGAGATCAGGAAGACCCTCGTGAGAAGTGTAAGAAAGCTGCATGCTACATGGCGAAGAGCAGCAGAGAATTACATGCTGGGACCTTAAACTGCATTTGGGAGCTCGAGTTTATTTTGACTTTGTGAAGAATCATGAGGGAATTTGTTTGAAATAAAATGAATAGGCAACATTCACAAAGTTAGTAGAATTTTCTAGTTGTTATTACATTTATTAAATGCTTATTGTGTAAAAGATATACTACCAGGGACACTGCCTGTTACTTTACATGAAACATATGAAGTAGATACCATTTTATTTCCCCTTCTCCATATAAAAAGAGTATTAGGTCTTAATGAGAATAAGTAGCTTGCTCAAATCACACAGTCTGTAAGTGGATGACCTTGCAACTAGAATCCACTCTGCTTGGGCTTGATAAGATTCAAATACTGGCTTTTAGGGCGCTAAATGTTCTCCTGATGTGTTATGACTTATCTTTCAGGCAAGGAATATAGTTGGTTCACATAGGCTCAGGTGCACATCATTGCACTGATTCTGAGTAGTTGGAATCTTTGTCCCTAGAGAAGAGCAGAAGTTCCTGGTGGATGTTTCTACCCAGTGTAGGACCTGGCTCAAAATAGGAAACTTGAGGCCCTCTTGTCCTTCAGAGATGAGGCCCTGGAGAGTTTCATTTGGAGGCTCTCCTTTGGGGAGCATCACATGAAGGATAAAAACTCCATTCCCTATTTCAGTACGTATGAAAATAGATTACGACAGGCTCAGAATCGCTTATGGTGCACACTTTGGTGAATCTGCTACATACTTCCCCAGCCGATGGGTAAGATGACAGACAGAGGGGAAGAAAGGAGAAAAGATAATGGAATATATATGGAATATACTGCTTAATGAAATAAGTCAGAGAAAGACAAATACCATATGATATCACCCATATGTGGAATTTAAGAGACAAAACAAAGGAACAAACAAAGAAAAAGAGGATAAAACCAAAAGCCTCTTAAATACAGAGAACAGAGTGGTGGCTGCAAAGGGGAGGTGGAGGGGTGAAGGAGGTTGAGTACACTTAACCGTGATGAGCAATGAGTAATGTATAGAATTTTTGAATCATTATATTGTACATCTTAAACGAATATAACATTGTATGTTGATTATACTTCAGTTTAACAAAATCCCTTAATGAGATGCCTGGGTGGCTCAGTTGGTTAAGCGTCCGACTTGATTTTGGCTCATGTCATGATCTTGTGGTCTGTGCTGATGGTGCACAGCCTGCTTGGGATTCTCTCTACTCTCCCTCTCTCTCTGCTCCTCCCCTGCTCATGCTGTCTCTGCATCTTTCTAAATTAAAAAAACAAAACACCAAAAGCCAAACAAATAATAAAATCTCTTAAAATATGTGTTAAAAATTCTCTTACCCAATATTCTCAGCTCCGTACTATATTTTGAGTATACAGATATAAGTAAGTGAAAGTTTCTTTAACATTACAGGGCTGTCTATAAATTAGACTAAAACAACAGGTAAATACAATTTCATATAATTCTTTTAAATGATCACTCCCAATAAAACTGGTATGTAAAGGAGAGTATCCTGTCATGATTTCCTCCTCTCTCTCTGAATCTTCAAGAAATTTTACTTTCTCTCTTTTTTTACCTACTTAAATCTACATCTGAGTCTCTTTGTATTCCTTTTCTCCTAGTTTTTTTTTTTTAATATTGTCTGCTACTCTAGAATATATCTGTGAGAAATGAAGATCCATTTTAGCAAAGATATTTATTATTCCCCAGGTCTTGGAATAACTTAGGTTCTCCTTAACAGCCAAGGAGGAAAAATCCCTTAACAGTCATTTGTGTAACTACTACTTGTATTGACTTTATCATTTGCAGAAGGTAAACAAATTGTGACCACAACGTTTATGTATGTATAGAGAAACATAGAAATAGCTCAATCTTCACAACATCTTATAACTTTGTATAAACATTTTTTAAGTTAAATAAGATTTTTTAGATTAAACCAAAGACTTATTTGATGAAAACCTTTCGTTGCCATGTCTGTAACTTTTTGTTGCCCAACAGTGATTAACTCCTAGTTTTTTAGCCTCCTGTCTTTTTTTTTTTATGGAATACATTTGATATATAGCATCATGTAAATTTAAGGTGTATAACTTGTTACTTTGATGCATTTATGTATTGTAACATGATTGCTATTGTAATGAAACTTATCTATCCCAGCCTCCTGTCTTAACACTCCATGTTCTTGACAGGAAGCACACATTTTGAACCATAGGACATACTCAAAAATGTTTTAAAATGAAGAGGCTCAACTGAAATCAGTGCTACCATTATATAATATACTAATTTCAAGTATATCCCTACCTTCCCCCCATATCATTGTATTTATGGATTAAAACATTTTCCAGAACACCCAAAGCTTTTGAACTTAAGCATTTAAACAACAGGTTCTAGGTGGCTCAGTCAGTTGAGTGTCTGACTCTGGATTTTGGCTTATGATCTCATGGTTGTGGCTTTGAGCCCTGTGCCAGGCTTGGGTTGACAGTATATAGTCTGCTTGGGCTTCTCTCTCTCCCTCTATCTCTGACCTCACCCTTTCTCTTTCAAAATAAACCTTTAAAATAAAATAAATAATGCCAACATTACCTTGAATCCAAAACCAGACAAAGACCCCACTAAAAAGGAGAACTAAGACCCAATTTCCCTGATGAACATGGATGAAAAAATTCTCAACAAGATACTAGCAAACCAGATCCAATAATACATTAAAAATTATTCACCATGATCAATGGGATTTATTCCTGGGATGCAGGGCTGGTTCAATATCTGCCAATAGTGTGATACATCACATTAATAAAGGATAAGAACCACATGATCCTCTCAATAGATGAACAAGCATTTGACAAAATACAGCATCCTTTCTTCATAAAAACCCTCAAGAAAGTAGGGATAGAAGGATTATACCTCAAGATCATAAAAGCCATATATGAAAAAGACCCACCAGTAATATCATTCTCAATGGTAAGAAACCGAGAACTTTCCGCCTAGGGTTGGGAAAATGGCAGGGATGTCCACTCTCACCATTGTTATTCAACATAGTGTTGGGAATCCTAGCCTCAGCAATCAGACAACAAAAAGAAACAAAAGGCATCCAAATTGGCAAGGAGGAAGTCAAACTTTAACTGTTTGCAGATGACATGATACTAGATGTGGAAAACCCAAAAAACTCCACCAAAAAACTGCTAGAACTGATCCATGAATTAAGCAAAGTCACAGATATAAAATCAATGTAGATAAATCAGTTGCATTTCTATACACCAATTATGAAGCAACAGAAAGAGAGATCAAGGAATCGATCCCATTTACAATGGCACCAAAACTCATAAAATACGTAGGAATAAACCTAACCAAAGAGGTGAAGAATCTATACACTGAAAACTATAGAAACTTTAGGAAAGAAAGACACATACAAAAAAAGGAAAAACGTTCCATGCTCATGCATTGGAAGAAAAAATATTGTTAAAATGTCAATACTACCTAAAGCGATCTACATATTCAATGCAATCCCTATCAAAGTAACACCAGCATTTTCCACAGAGCTAGAAAAAACAATCCTAAAATTTGTATGGAACCAGGAAAGACTCTGAATAGCCAATCCTGAAAAAGAAAACCAAAGCTGGAGGCATCACAGTTTTGGACTTCAAACTGTATTACAAAGCTGTAATCATCAAGACAGTATGGTACTGGCACAAGAACAGACACATAGATCAATGGAACAGAATAGAGAACCCAGAAATGGACCCATAAATGTATTTCTAACTGATCTTTGACAAAGCAGGAAAAAATATGCAGTGGAAAAAAGACAGTCTCTTCAGCAAATGGTGTTGAAAAAACAGGACAGCAACATGCAGAATGAACCTGGACCACGTTCTTATACCATACACAAAAATAAACTCAAAATGATTGAAAGACCTAAATGTAAGGCAGGAAGCCATCAAAATCCTAAAGGAGAAAACAGGCAACAACCTCTTTGACCTGACCTGCAGCAACTTTTTTTTTTTACATTTGAAATATGCTTTATTGTGCTAGCTAATTAAAAACATCTCTTTTCTATTGATTCTTTTTTTTTAACTTGAAATTGATTGTCAAATTGGTTTCCATACAACACCCAGTGCTCATCCCAACAGGTGCCCTCCTCAATGCCCATCACCCACTTTCCCCTCTCTCCCCCCCATCAACTCTCAGTTTTTTCTCAGTTTTTAAGAGTCTCTTATGGTTTGCCTCCCTCCCTCTCTAACTTTTTTTTCCCTTTCCCCTCCCCATGGTCTTCTGTTAAGTTTCTCAGGATCTACATGAGTGAAAACATATGGTATCTGTCTTTCTCTGTATGACTTATTTCATTTAGCATAACACTCTCCAGTTCCATCCACGTTGCTACAAAAGGCCAAATTTAATTCTTTCTTATTGCCATTGTGTATATAAACCACATTTTCTTTATCCATTCATCAGTTGATGGACATTTAGGCTCTTTCCATAATTTGGCTATTGTTGAAAGTGCTGCTATAAACATTGAGGTACAAGTGCCCCTATGCCTCAGCACTCCTGTATCCCTTGGGTAAATTCCTAGCAGTGCTATTGCTGGGTCATAGGGTAGATCTATTTTTGATTTTTTGAGGAAACTCCACACTGTTTTCCAGAGCGGCTGCACCAGTTTGCATTCCCACCAACAGTGCAAGAGGGTTCCCGTTTCTCCACATCCTCTCCCGCATCTATAGTCTCCTGATTTGTTCATTGTAGCCACTCTGACTGGTGTGAGGTGATATCTCAGTGTGGTTTTGATTTGCATTTCCCTGATGAGGAGTGACGTTGAGCATCTTTTCGTGTGCCTGTTGGCCATCTGGATGTCTTCTTTAGAGAAGTCTATTCATGTCTTCTGTCCATTTCTTCACTGGATTATTTGTTTTTCGGGTGTGGAGTTTGGTGAGTTCTTTATAGATTTTGGATACTAGCCCAAATGTCAGGTATGTCATTTGCAAGTATCTTTTCCCATTCTGTAGGTTGCCTTTTAGTTTTGTTGATTGTTTCCTTTGCAGTGCAGAAGCTTTTTATCTTGATGAGGTCCCAATAGTTCATTTTTGCTTTTAATTCCCTTGCCTTTGGAGAAGTGTAAGTAAAGGCAGAAGGCTGGGGAACTAAGCAGAAGTAAAATGCATTCTTATACATACTAGAAATTCATTATGTTTAAAAATAAATACGTAGCCACCTCACTAACAGTAGATCATTTGTAGAAACACTATTCATTCAGAAGCCGATGACGAACACATTTGGCTCTATCAAATGTCTCTCCTCCCTTTAAGAACAATGTCCTGTTTCCTGATACCACTTGTATACTTTGGCTGTAAAAGTAATTTGCCTTACAAACATTGGTTGTGTGTTTGCTAAGAAAACACAGAATATCTGAAATGAAATATGTTGGAAGTGAAACATATAGAGCTACAAAATGATACTGAGTCTCCATGGTTTGCAAACATAATTCATTCCAGAAACATGCTTGTAATCCAAAGCACTTGTATATCAAAGAGAATTTCAAGAATCATTGGCTCAGTTGTGATCATGTGACATTTAGCATCATGTACTACTTGTATTGCAAGACATTGCTCGTTTATCAAGTTAAAATTTTTTAGAAATATTTGCTCATTTAGTGGAACACTTGCAGAACAAGTTACTTGGAATGCAAGATTTTACTGTATGTCTAATCAGGAAGCGAATACATGCTCAGATACAAGCTAATGATTGGTATTTGCTCCCAAGGACTACTTTCTTAGTAGGTATATGAAAGTATTTCAAGAAGAGAACACATGAGGAGGATCATAGAGATTTGCTAAATCTCTGATTTAGGTTTACAGATTCATATGTAAGGTAGAACAGTGTGGTTAATACAGAGATTGAAGTGGGGGCCAAAGCTGGTTTACATCAGATCATGCACTATTTATTTTCTATGTTAAATAATTTGATATTTAATTATAATAACTAGTTCTGCAACACTAGAACTCTGCTTTCTCATGTGTAAGATGGAGGTAGATTATATTTATTAGGAGGAAAAGAGATAATATGAACAAAAGGTTAATACTACACCTGATACATAGCATGGATTTAAAATATTGTAAGAGATTATTATTATTTTCATTGTCTGGAAGCTTTGATTTTTTTTTGCACCTGACAGAACATTATTGCTTTCACATTATTCCCAAATTTAATTGGAAAAATTTTCCTGCTGTATTTTTTAGTAGATACTCTAATATCCTTAACGTATAATGATGCATTTTGAAGTCAAGAGTAAGAGAGAGGTGCCCACAAACTTAGGAATGGGTATCAAAACTGCATTTGAAATCAATATGATCTTAAATGTTGAATTAATAATAAAGAAATACATTATTCAAAACTGTATAATAGCTAGTGCTTCTGAAGTTCTCACTGTGTATCAGACACAGTTCAAATACTTACATATATTATTTGATTTCATTATGGTTCAGGTGCTATTTTTATCTTCTAAGAGTCAAGGAAAATGAGACATGCAGACATGACGCACTTTGCCCAAGGTCACACAGTTAGTAAGACATAGAGCCTGTATCCCAAGCCAGCCAATGTGATTCCATAGTTTAATTTTTACAGCTATGCTATAATGGAATAAGATGTATAACATTTAAAGATTTACTTTAATATATCTTACTTGCATTGGACTCTCTTCACGATTCAGTGTTAAGTGGAAAAAATGAAAATTATAAAATTATGTGCAACATGCAAAACATCAAGAAACTATAATTTTCACAAATATACCAGATTTTAAATTATTTATCTCTAGACAGTGAGTTTATTTTTCTGGAAATTTTCTTAATTTTATAAAATGTTTAATGTTGAACATATATAATTTTTGTTTTCATAAAATATCATTTAGCCATAAAAATTAAAAAGATTAAAACAAAGTAAAATTGAATATGTACTGTTTAATCATTTCTTATACTTGAAATTTTTCTGGTCACTTTTTAACTTAATTCATAAATAAAAGCTAAGGGACGCCTGGGTGGCTCAGTAGGTTAAGCATCTGACTTTGGCCCAGGTCATGATCTTACAGTTCTGAATGCCGCATCGGGTGAGCTCAAGCCCCGCTTTGGGTGAGCCCTGCTTTTCTCTCTCTTTGTCTCTGGGGATAATTTTTTCTGCCTCTGATGGATTCTGTCTCTCTCTCCTTCCCTCCCTCTCTATCTCTGCCTCTCACTCACTAGCACTCTCTCTCTCTCTCAAAAATATAAATGAATGAATGAATGAATGAATGACAAGTTTCCTAATTGTACATAACACTCCTGTACACATACACATAACACATCTTCATTATTGATCATTACTATCCTATTTCTAATATCCTAAGAAAAATAAAACATGAACTCATCCTTGATCCCTCTCTTTCTCTTACCATCTACATCAAACATATCAGGCTACTGTATGTACTGTGCCTTCAAATTAAATGCAGAATCTGAGCATTTCTTGAGATAAATCCAAGCTCTTAATCCAATTGAAATTCAAATTATAAGGTCCCTAGAAGACATAATAAGATAATGTATTTGAGACTTTGAGGAAGGAAAAGATTTCTTATTTTATTCTGTAAAAAAAACTATCCAAAAATTAAAGGGCAAATCACAGACAGAAAAAACATATTAACAATAAATAGTTCTGACAAAGGTAATGTAACTTCACTATATAAAGATCTTCTAGGGGCGCCTGGGTGGCGCAGTCGGTTAAGCGTCCGACTTCAGCCAGGTCACGATCTCGCGGTCCGTGAGTTCGAGCCCTGCGTCGGGCTCTGGGCTGATGGCTCAGAGCCTGGAGGCTGTTTCTGATTCTGTGTCTCCCGCTCTCTCTGCCCCTCCCCCGTTCATGCTCTGTCTCTCTCTGTCCCAAAAATAAATAAAAAACGTTGAAAAAAAAAATTAAAAAAAAAAAAAGATCTTCTATGATTTACTTATTAAGAAATGAAAAAAAGCAATACAAAAGGTAAGGAAAAATTTGCATATGTACTCATAAAGATATGTAAGATTCAATAAATATAATAAAACCTGCCTAGAAACTTTAATTGTAAGGCAAATACGTATTAACTCCTTAATGAAATGCCTGTTCATGCCATACAAGATTGATACAATTAAAAAAAATAAAATATTGACAATATGAAGTGGTGACAATATAAATAGGGAGCAACTGAAAACCTCTTAAGTTGATGGTGGGGGTGAAAAGTATTCTAATGTTAAATATACATTTGGTTACACCTATCCTGTACCCAAAAATTCCACTCTTGGTCATTTTACCAAGAGAAATGGAAACGTTTACCCACAAAAAAGCCAATATTTAAATGTTCATGGCAACTTTATTCACAATACTACTGCCAAAGGGGAAACAATTCAAATAAACTTTCACTGAACAACAGACAAACACATCAGGGTATATTCATCCAATGAAATATTACTCAGCAATAAAAAAGAGAAGAATTACTGTACATACTACAACAAAATAAATATTAAAAATGAACACTTTTCTGAGTGAAATAAGCTAAAAGGAAAAATCTATATACAGTTTGCTTCGATGTATTTAAAGTTCAGGAACAGGTGACACAACCCTACTGTGATAGAAATCAGAATCATGTTTGTCTATCTTGGGAGACAAGACAAGAGAACTTCCTGGAGAAATAAAAATATGCATAATTAGATTTACATTTGCTACATAAGTACCTTCACTTGCCAAAATCCATGGAACTGTACACAAAAGATCTATACATGTTACTATATGTAAGTTACTCCTCAAAAAGTAAAAACAAAACAAAACAAAAAACAACGAAAAAAAAATACAAAATACTTCAGAAAAAACAAGGTACTGAATAAGATGAAATATCTACTCCTTTGAGCTAATAAAGGCAAAAACATTCCACCAGAGTTAGAACAAACCCTACTATTGGAAGTCAAGTCTGGGATGTGATTTACTACATCAGAATGAAAACTGAAAAAAACTATTAGGGATAATTTTTGGGGGCTCATACTTCCATGAAGGTGTATGAGCATAGTTTGCAAATCACACTGTCAACCTCTGAACTCAAATGATCCAAGCACCTGTTGGTCACTGCTTCTCAGATATCCTGAAGCTCCAATGAGAAGACAAATTTTTGCCTTGAAGCTCTCTTGGTAGAGACCATCACAAAATTTCTGGACAGGAGTTGATTTGTAGGTACAATGATGGTAAAATTTATAGGAGAGAGAATAAAGTGAGCAAGTGAGACAGGAAGTAGGAAAAAAGATTTTAAAAAGAGAGTAAAAGGAAATAGGGAAATATCCCACTTAAGAGGGATCTTCAAACCTATAAAATGCAACACATAAAGTCAACTAAAACATTCACAGTAAGAAAAAAAAATCAGTCCAGAAAAAATAGAAATAACCAAACAAAATGAGAAACAATTCAAATATTTATATCTCTCAACTTCAAAAACAAAAGATTAAAATTTTTAAATATATATTATAATAACTGAGTAAAAGGAAACAACCAACTAAAAATGGAGAATCATGTAAATTATTATAGTCATGTGATTATTATAGTCGAACTTTATAATTGTTGAATACAAATCAAATAAAAAAGTGAGAATCCTAAGAAATAACTACAGAAAATTTCCAAACAATACTGAATAATTCACTAAAGATATAGTATAAAAGAGCAAAACAATGAGAGGTTGTTGAATAATATTTACATAATTGGAGCATAAATTAAGAATAAATAGTATTTATAGAATTTTTTAAAAAAGAAACTGGAAAATAGGATGAAGGAGATATATTAAAAATATTATGAATGAGAACTTTCTAATTACAAAAATAATTATAAGTATTTACATCAATAGTTTATTTGATGTATAGTAATAGTATAATAGTATAATAGTAATAGTATGTAATAGTTACCAGCCTATTATATATAATATAATATGTAATTACAACCTATAATATAAAATTATATCACACAAATAAATTAAAGTTTCAATTGATCAAAGATAAAGAGAAAATAAAAGGACAAGTAAACAAGAAAATTCAGACACCAAGAAAGGAAAGACAACCTGACTGGATATAAAGTTCTTTTTTTTTTTTTTTTTTTAATTTTTTTTTTTAATTTTTTTTTTCAACATTTATTTATTTTTGGGACAGAGAGAGACAGAGCATGAACGGGGGAGGGGCAGAGAGAGGGAGACACAGAATCGGAAGCAGGCTCCAGACTCTGAGCCATCAGCCCAGAGCCTGACACGGGGCTCAAACTCACGGAGCGTGAGATCGTGACCTGGCTGAAGTCGGACGCTTAACCGACTGCGCCACCCAGGCGCCCCAAAAGTTCTTAAAGACAACAAAAATAGCAGGAATTAAATACTGTTTTTACTATTCTGGAGAAAAATAATTGCCAATTTCAAAACTGATTCTCGGCTAAATTATCACTTATGAAAGAGAAGAGAATACATAGTCAGAAATAAAAATAAGAAGAACAATTTTACCTCCCACATATTGAGACTGAAGGGATTCACTTAATTCTAACCATTTACTTCATATAAAATACAGTATACATACATAGCACTTCTATGTTGTCTGTCAGTGGGGAAAACGATGGACTAATAATTAAATGACTGTGGAACAATTAGCTTCTCATTTAGAGAGAGGTACACATACACATACTCACACAGATACACACAGAGACAAACCTGAGAGAGAATTAGATCCATATTTCATCGAACAATTCTGCTTTATTAATAAATTAATGTCATGTGTTAATACCCATATCTTACCTTGGGCTCCTTTGTCTTGGACAAGGGTTTAGGAGCCTTTAGTTAATCTGGACGTTGATCCCAGGAAGCACAGTAATGAAGTGGAATACTACTATAGGAAAGACAAAAACTCCTATAAAATTGCTGTGCTGGTTACCATTGTGGGCAACAATATATTGTAGTAGAGTCTCTGAAGGACTAAACACACCTTAGAATTGCTCCCTAAAGGATGAGAAACTTACATTGCTTAAAAAATTGAAAATAGCCTATAAATGAAATATGAGGATAATGGTAAATAAACTTGCTGTATATATATGATGTAGTGATAAACACCAGGAAAATATAAATATGAATATATCTTACACCAAAAATATTGTGTGGAAAATGATGCTTCAGAAATGTACATTCATTATGATTTCCTTTATACAATTTTCTCAAAAAAAAAAAAAACCCCACCAAGCTATATGTTTGTGAATGCATCTCTCACTTTTTCAAAAAAATGAAGGCTGCATGTCAATCACTTACATCAAGTTTAGGATAGTGGTTACACCTAGAAAAGAAGAGAGGGTGATGGGTACAGAAATGATCTTAGTTTGCATGTAATTTTTAAGTTTTATGTTGGCTGAAAGATGTACAAGTTTTTATATATTATTCTATGTTTTCTCTGATTTTAAAATATTTGGCAGTGATATAATAAAATATCAATGATATCAGAAGGTTGTATATGATTAAATGTAGTATAAAAGTAAGATGTACTGACTGTTCTGATTACATTAAATGAGTAAAACATCATACGTGTAACATAGAGGTAAAGCAAATAATTATTGGGTGAATCTCTGAAACACCATTTTAGATATCAATACATTTGTCTATGTGAGAAGGGAAAAAGATGGTGCATTCATGATATTCTGAATATAAAGCAGAGACAAAACCACACTGGTGTGATTTTAAAATTATAATGATACCAACTTTTGTTTAGTGACTTTATATTGTATTTATGCATGTTTTTACATGCATTTGTTACATGGAGGTATAATACCCATAGTAACTGTGAGAGGTAGAAAGTAGTAACATTCCCTTTACTGAATTGCTTAGGTAGGTTAAGCACACTTAGATCAGTTAAGTAGCCTCCCCAAGACATAGAGTGAGGAATTCGTAGAGTTGGTATGGAATACAAACACTCTGACTCCACTATACTTAAATTTAACCACTTTACTGTAATATCTTTGATACAGACATTCCAGAAAAAAGTATGAAGTTTCTTCAAAAAAATATGGGGCACATGGGTAACTCAGACGGTTGAGCTTCCGACTCCAGCTCAAGTCATGATCTCACAGCTCATGAGTTCAAACCCTGCGTAGGGCTCTGTGCTGACAGCTGAGAGCCTGAAGCCTGCATTAGATTCTGTGTCTCCCTCTCTCTCTACCCCTCCCCAACTCGGGCTCTGTCCCACTGTCTCTCAAAAATAAATAAACATGAAAAAAATTAAAAATAAATAAAAATATAGAACTACTCTGATCCTGCAACTCCACTTCTTGGTAAATATCTGAAGGAAATGAAATCAGTAACTTGAAGAAATAAGTACACCCCTGTGTTCACTGGGTCACTAGTCATGGTAGCCCAGATAAGGAAACAACCTAAATATATGTCGACAAATGAGTGGATAAAGAAAATGTGGTATATATAAACAATGGAATATTATTTAGTCTTGAAAAGAAGGAAATCTTTTCTAGAGGACATTACGCTAAGTGAAATAAGTCAGACACAGAAAAGACAAATACTATAAGATCTCATTTTTATATGGAATCTAAAAAAAGTCAAACTCATAGAACCAGAGAGTAGATCAGTGGCTAGGGAGTGGGGGGGAAGAGGGAGAAAATGACAAAGGGTAAAATCTTTCAATTAGAAGATGACTAGGCGGTGGGATCTAATGTACAGCATGATGATTACAGTTAATAACATGGTATTGTATTCTTAAAATGTGTTAGAGTAAATATTAAGTATTCTCACCACAAAAAAAAGGTTAGTATGTGAGGTGATGGATGTATGAATTAACTTGATTGTGTAATCATTTCATAACAAATATATATTTATATATTAAATCATAACATGTACACCTTTAAAAATCACATTATGCAAGCTAAATATAGACAGTCTTGGTCAAATTTCCATAAGACTGGGGAGATTCCCAGTTAACTTATAATCCTATATCCTCTAAACAACCTTAAAATGAAATGAGACAAAGTTATTTTAGGCAAAGAAAAGAAAACTCCTCACCAGAAAAATTGTATCAAGGAAATATTTAAGTTTATTCTTCAGACATGAGTAAAATAATTACAGATGAAATTCAAAGAAGCAAGAAGGAATGAATAACAATAGAAGTGGTAAATATTTGGAAATATTTACATGAATATTGACTTTCCAAAACAATAACCCTATGTTTGTATAAGAAGTTAAACCAGCAATAATATATAACTCAGAAAGTAGAAAAAGAGACTAATTTTTATTAAGACCCTTTGTGAATAGAAAGCAGTAAGACTGCTGGTTTAGATTAAGATTTGATAAGTTGCATGGGCATGTGTAGGACAATGGCAAAAATAACTATGAAATTATGTATAAAATCAAAGCAAAGCAAATGAGACTTATGGTAATGATTAAAAAATTCTAAAGAAGAAAATCTTTGTGAAATATTTATATCTCAGGTTGAGGTAAAAGACAATAAGTAAATCTGAGATTTAATTACTAGAAAAATAATAATTATGTTAAATGTGCATGAAGTTAGTAGTGTATTTGAAATATGAAAGATGTCAGACTGAGTTAAATATAAATACTTTGATATTTCTAAGTGGTGACAACATTAAATATCAAGATCTTAAAAGGCTGAAAGAAAAAGGAAGGACGTTTGTAAGTTGAGTTTGCTTATAAGTTTAAACTCTGTAAATTTCATAAAGTCAGGTAAAGTGGAATAGTTACCATTATATCCCCAGCATCCTGTACTTATGAAAATATACACTCAGAAAACCATTATATTTGGAGAAGAAAGAAGCTCCATGAAACATCAACTAATCTAGTGGCAATGGATGCATTCAAAACTTGTGATATATGAATATCAATCAGATATTGAAATGAATAGAGAAAATGACATGACCTGCTAAATGAAATTTTAAGGGACGAAGAGTTTGCAGCAATGGATATTGAGAAGTGGTCTGAAAAGCAGGTGGAAATGAAATGCATTTAAATAGTTACTGAACAGAGCCAATATAGATATATATTTTAACATAATTTTTGTGAGAAGGAATTTCTCTAATTCAAGTTTCATGAAATTTCATATTGAACCACACATGCATTAGGTGTCATTATTTTTCCTTTCCTTGTTTCTTTAATATTATTTTCTTCACACGGTCATAAATCTGTTTGGTTCTGACTCTGTAGATGACAGGGTTGAGCATTGGTGGCACTACGACATAAAGATTGGCCAGGAGTATGTGGATATAGCGGGGGACGTTATGGCCAAAGCGATGTGTCATAAAGGAAAAGAGGGCTGGTGTATAGAAGGCAAGAATTACACAAACATGAGAACCACATGTGCTGAGGGACTTGAGTCGGGCTTCGCGGGAAGGAAGACGGAAAACGGCACGGAGTATCTGAACATAAGAAAGGGCAATGGCTATGATGTCAAATACTAGATTACAAATTGCACATAAGCCATAAATAATATTGATCTTGATGCTGGCACAAGACAGACGAGCCAGACCCATGTGTTCACAGTAGGTATGGGGAATGACATGATTCCCACAGAAGGGCAGTCGCAAAATAAGAAACACAAATGGAATCACAAAAATAAATGCCCTCACTAACACACCAACACCAATCACAGAGACAATCTTATTGGTGAGGACGGTGCTGTATCGAAGCGGATCGCAGATGGCCACATAGCGGTCATAAGCCATTGCCAACAAGACTGCTGACTCCATAAGTGTGAAGCTGTGAATGAAAAACATCTGCATGAGGCAGGCTTCAAAGATGATCTCTCTGAGGTTGAACCAGAAGATCCCGAGCATCTTGGGGATGGTAGCTGTGGACAGACCCAAATCAATAGCAGCCAACATGGCCAGGAAGTAAAACATAGGCTGGTGTAGGCTGCTCTCAACCCAGATCACAAACAGGATAGTGAAGTTCCCCATGAGGGCAATCATGTACACAGCACAAAAAGGAAAGCCAATCCAGACATGCAATGTTTCCATCCCTGGAATCCCCAGCAACAAGAAGGAGACGAGGTGGAACTGGGTGTCATTGAGAAGGAACATTCTTTTTGGTAATGCCTAAGCCTTCAGAAATGTATGCTGACCCAGATAGTTCTCTGTATCACTAGAGACCTAAAGATAATGTAATATCAGATACTAATTAGTGAGGTGCTATCCATTATTTACAAGGCTTTATGTCAGAATCTGTGCAAAAATCATCTCCAATATTTAAATAAAAATGCCTTTCAAGAAGAACATTAATTTTACATAAAACTTATCTAATGATCAAAGAGTTTAAGTGGCTTGCCGGAAGTTTAAAATGTTTTCAGTGGAAGGTCTGGAGAATTAGGGAGGAAAATAGCAAATGGAAATAAAGGAAAAGATGTGCTTCACCTATTTTTATATACACTACAACCACACATGCGCACACAATACTCCACACACATACAAATGCATACAAATTATAAATCTTTTTTAAAACTCACGACATCTGTCTGTATAAAATTGTTATTTTTTGTTTTTAGCTAAGGCAATTGTGACTTTAGGAGTCGAAGACACATGTCAAAATGTCAATAAGAAAACTAGTGAGAGGGAAAAAAACCAGGAATATTGGATAATTAGGTGCTTGATAATTCAATCATTTTTTAAGTTCCCTAAATGTATTACACATCTTCATGTAGCTTGTTTATAGCATTTGACAGGGCAGTATTTCCAAAATATTTATTCATTCATATGGGTAATTATTTTATAATAAAAAGTCTCTTTTCTGATTATTTGGAGATTCCATGGCAGCAATACTAATTGTGACCTCATCCTCAGCAAGAAAGCAGGACATGATGAAAACTCTGACATAAGGAGGAGGAAAAAACCAGAAAAAGTGTGATAAAGTATGGGATGAGCAGTTGAATATGGATGGTAAATGTGAAGAGCAAAGCCAGGAAACTGGCAGTTTCAACAGGAATAGAGGCTATTTCTGTAAAGTTACGTCATAACAGTGAAATTGTGAATACTTTTAAAAGGTATGACAATGGACAAAAGGAGTAAAAGTAGAATTCAGTCAGAGGCAAGTGTTTCTGTGAAGCCCAAGGGTGGAAATTAGCAAAAAAAAAAAAAAGAAAAAAAAAAAAAAAAAAAAAGGCTGTTTTTCTTTTTTCCAGTATACACATATAGGACAGTTTCTCAGTTAATGGGGAATTTACTTGGGGCATTAGTTGTAGATATGATTGCGAAGGGTAAAAATAAGCTACCTCTGGTTTTTCTAAGAGAATAGTACTATATTTTGTGATTGCAAATAAGATAAGGGAAATTATGTCTCCCTGGTCATACAATTATATTCCACAATGATGCAGTATGAGATAATATGAGATAAGAAGTCAGAAAATGGTGTGAATAAACCAACTAGAAGACAAATATGGACAAAGGACACAAAAACCTAGAGTGGAAATAAGGAATACGGAGACAGGAATAAGATCTGATTTCTCACAATTAAATCTTTATGCTCCTGTGGACATTAAATAGTTTTTCTTAGGTGACTATTAAAGAAAAAAATTTGGAAAACCCCAAGGGCAACGTGAATATATAAACATGGGAAAGAATAGCAAAGATAGTCTTATACTTGTTGACGAGGTCTTTAGTATTTACAAAAGTTTAAGTGGGGCAAAGTTACAGTGAGATGGATGTGTTAAAGGAAGCGTTACTAGTAACTTTGATTCTTATCTTCCAAGCCAAGAATACCTACAATCATGTGCTTAAGCCATCTTGAATTTTTACCCCTTCCCAGAGATATGTTATGCATCTGATGTTACCATAGGAATACCCTGATATCTTCTTGACTCCCTTGTGTTTGAATTGATAAAAACATCAGTATTATATCTAAGCTTCTCATGGACAAAAGTGCATTAACAATAATGGAAAGTTCCATCAAAAAATTTTGAAAAGCATCCTTCAAGACATATTTAAGATCCATATACAAGGTGCTGATGACTTACTTGATCCTTTCTGTGCTCCTATAGGATCTAATACAGATTTGTATTACAGCATTATTACAAGTGTCACTCATGCTTACATTTCTGTATCTAATTTAAAATGTAAACTACTTACCAAATGTGCAGAGTCTACTGTATCAAGGAAGTTAATATTTAAGTGATTAATAATTAATAAATTATTAATGGTAATAAATATTAGGGGTTAATTATAAATAATTCCTGGGTCAGACTAATTTGCTCTCTAATCTTCTTGTTAATAGTTTCATGGTAATGTATGCATTACTCGTTTGTTAAATAAATACTACAGAATGTGTTTTATGTGTCAGAAACTGTTCTGAGACATTTTAAAATTGAGATCTGTGCAATCATGCATAATAAAAAATGATATAATCTGATGCAATGTTTATAAACAAAGATATGCAAGAGAAACAAATTTCTATAAATAAATGCATGGAACTATCCTATCAATAGTGAAAGAAACTCTACACCAACATTTGATCTAATCATACAATCTATTCTTAAAGTTAATACAGAGTAGAATTTCTCAAAATTATTATTCTGATTCATATGTACATACCACTTCTCAGTATGAATGTCAAATGCTTCCCTATAAATGCCAACACTGCCTCACATCCTGACATCTGTAACTAAAATATAAAACATTGTAACTGCATTATTGTAATCTGCAGAAAGATAAATGCTATAATACTAAACATTTCTGATGTTTTTCCATCTCTCTGGGTTGCATCTTCTCATTTTCCTTTAAAGACATTTTTCTGACCATTCATTAACTATTGGTGATCCTTAACCATCAGCTGTAGTTACTGCTCTTTCTCATCCACTTTAATCTGTATAAACAATCCCATTCACATCCATTGCTTTGATAGCTATCTTTACAATGAAAAATCCTAAGTAAAAGTTGCTAACCCTCAGAATTTATCAAATTCAGGTTCTCAAAACCAAGTTCTTCTTGGCAATTACTTTTGCTCTTCTTTTGCCAAAATATTACAAATAAAATATTCCTAAAATTGAATCCCCAAACCTGTCTCTACCAGACTCCCACTTTAACTCAATCTTACTTTCACTCTTGTCTAATATCAGTAAATGTCATTACCATTTAACTATTTGACCAATTTACAAATATGAGCATCATCCTCTTCCCTTCTCCACCTCTTAAAAAAAAAACTCTATTGATTCTATTTCTAAAAATATCCTGAAAATCATTACAGTTGTCATCATCCTCACTGGAACAGTTCCAGCCATCATTTCTTGGGTTGATTATGGCACAGTGCTTTCTAGTGCTGAAGAGCATGAGCTCTGTAGTGAGACTAATTGTGTTGAAACCAGCTTCATGACTTATTCACTCTAGAGTTGAAGAAAAGTAAATAAAGTATTACTTATTAGCTGTGTGAGCCTTGCACAAGAGCTATAACATTGCTATACCTCAGTTTCTTCATCTAGGAAATAGAAATAAGTGTAAATAAACCTTTCAAAATTAAACCCTTAATTTTAGAATAGATTATTCTTTTAAAACACTCCGAACCGGGGCGCCTGGGTGGCGCAGTCGGTTAAGCGTCCGACTTCAGCCAGGTCACGATCTCGCGGTCTGGGAGTTCGAGCGTCGCGTCAGGCTCTGGGCTGATGGCTCAGAGCCTGGAGCCTGTTTCCGATTCTGTGTCTCCCTCTCTCTCTGCCCCTCCCCCGTTCATGCTCTGTCTCTCTCTGTCCCAAAAATAAATAAATGTTGAAAAAAAAAATTTAAAACACTCCGAACCATGTTCCAAAGATACTAGTTATCCATCATTTCATGGATATCAGGCAGAGTGATTTTTTCTGAAATGCACATTGAGTGTATTCAGGCTGAAATCCAAATGCTTTTACTAAAATTATATGGCCCTTTCTGACCATGATCCTTTTCATTCTCTAAGCTTCAAGCCTTATTCTTCTTCTTTGAAACTTATCTCCTGTCTCTTCTTTTCCTATCCCTCTCTTTCCCTTCAGCCATCACTGTGACATAAGGAGGCTCTGTGAGCTGGGAGACGGGGAAGACTCACCGGAATGAGCACCAGGATAGAATCCTGTCTCTGTTTTATCTCAACCTGCTCAGTCTTTATGAGGGTGCTGCTCTTTGCCTGTGAGGAGCCTTCAATAGAAAATCCCCAGGGCATCTGGGTGGCTCAGACAGTTAAGCGTCTGACTTTGGCTCAGGTCATGATCTCATGGTTTGTGGGTTCAAGCCCAGCATCCGACCCTGTGCTGACAGCTTGGAGCCTGGAGCCTGCTTCAGATTCTGTGTGTATCTCTCTCTCCGCTCCTCCTCCACTCATGCTCTGTCTCTCTCTCTCCAAAATAAATATCAAAAAAAAAAAAAAAAAAAAAAAAAAAAAAAAGAAAATCCCCTGGTACCAGTTTTATAAAAAACACAAAGTCTCTGAGGAGTCTATTTTCTAATCTAGTCCTGAGTCATGAATGGAAAGACATGACTTGTAAGGAAATGAAGGCAGGAAAAACTAAGGTTTCTTGGTTACTTTGTGAGTCTCCATTAACCTTTTGCTAACTTGCTCTGTGTTAAAGCACACGATGTTTGATACAGATCATTCTCTCACCATCCCAGATCATCACTATGGGGGACAGTATAATTTTGTGTTCAAGAACAGGGCTCTCAAGTCAGAACACTGCTGTTCTACTGGTAGCTCTTTACACTTAATTAGATAAGTGGCATTGGTCAGACAATTTAACCTCATAATTTTGTTTTCCATTTATTTTTCAGTTGTTCTCTCTGTTTTAACGCACCAACCTATTTCTCAGTTCATAAGTGTAATCAGTTACTCTTTCAATTCTTTTTATTGACCTTCACCATTGTGATTAAATTTTGAGTTACACACAAAAGGCAAAATTAACATAAAATTTTGTAATGAAATTCTGTAAACACTGTAAATCAATAATTCAAATTTTTTGAAACATTTATTCATTTTTGAGAGACAGAGTGCAAGCAGGGGAGGGGCAGAAAGAGAGGGAGCCACAGAATCGGAAGCAGGCACCAGGCTCTGAGCTGTCAGCAGAGAGCCGGACGCGGGGCTCGAACTCAAGCTGAAGTCGGATGCTTAACTGACTGAGCCACCCAGGCACCCCTGTAAATCAATAACTTTAAGCAGATGCTAATACTGTGTCTTGAATGTTTCAAGTCGATCTACTTATTCTATGAAAAATAAAAACTTTATCGGTGCAGGTATGGTCCCACACAGTCCTTTTGCTTTGTTTCTTCCTCAGTAACTAACCAATAATATCACAAAAGTTAGACCTGTTGTGGCTTAGTTAATGCTTTTAGGGTCTTCATGGGTATGTAACCACTGCAGTACTCAGGACTCTGCCTTCAAAAGGGGGCCCTTTACTTGGGGTTTAATCTCTGTGGTATTTGGGATGTTACCCTGTATCAAATTTTTAAATAATTTTATCTTTGCATTTATTTTCTGTAATGGAAATCTGATATGAAAATGGGGCAGGTGCTGGGGCTGGGGAATGTGAGAGTCAGGAAGCCTGTATGAGTCAGGCTGACTCATACATTCTCATGGGCTATACCCACCCCCCCCATATTCCCAGGATATTCCCTGCTTAGAGACTGAGGCTGCCTTTGGCGTGCTCCTGACCTCGATTCCTATCCACACCTGTAACCAGTGCTCCATTCACAGGACAGCGACATGTTTGCACTTACCCCATACGTTTTTCCTATACCCCAAAGAAAGGAAGGTAAAAGAGAACATGGAAAACACCATGACTGTTTAAAAAAGAGACCATGGTGGGGGGTGGGGGGGAGCTCTTTTTCTCCCTGCATATTGAATAAACGGCCAACCAACTTCACTTTGCACCGGGCTTCTCAGGTCATGCAACCTGCCCTGGTTAAGACACCGGCTCAGACACAACACCTGAAAATTCAGGGCAATATTATGGACTGAATGTTTGTTCCCTCCTCCTCCCCTCACCAAATTCATAAATGAACCTCCAACCCCCAATGTCATAGTATTTGAAGATGGGTCCTTGGAGGTAATTAGCGTTAGATTAGGTCCTGAGGGTGGGGCCCTTAGGATGGGATTAATGGCTTTATACAAAGAAAGAAAGGCCATGTGAGGAAATAGCAAGAAGGCAGACATCTACAAAGCCATGAAGGGAGCTCTCACCAGGAACAAAATCAGCTGGCATTTTGATCTTGCACTTCCCAGGTTTTGAAATGTCACTGAGGAAACTAAAGAGATGTATGATCAGAATCTAACCCCTTCCTTCTGAAACTTCTACCATTTCCACTGGAACATTGTAACTCTGTGTTCAGAAACCTGTCTTACCTCTGCACCATGAGGACCTCCATCACACACTGGGAATTAGAGTGGTGAATGCACTTCATCAATTCCTCCAAGTTTTACCGGAACAGGTGTTACCTTTTCACTCTTCATTTGCATTTCCCTAAAAAGATAGGCCTAGAAGAAAACTGAGGGGGACAGCTCTCTAAAGGAAAAGCTTTCATGGGCACAAAAGGAAGTGAATGGGGAGAGCTGTGAGAATTTCTGAGGCCACAGTGCTACCTTAGGCAGTTGTTAGAACCCGGTAATTGGAGAGGAAAAGGAAGATAATCAGCTGTATTTTGGTACTTTGACACAGAGGGACAGTACTGTCACTTCATGGCAGCTCTCCAATTGCATTGGCAGATTGAATCATTCCTGCCAAGGGAACCTGAGCACCAAAGTGTTAGATGAAGAGCAGAAAACATCCATATCAGACACTCAGCCCAGGACCCTACAACAAAGTGGAACAGAAGTGGAAATTCCTATGGGGAGAGTTGAAATCCTAGAACTTGGATCTAGGACTATACACATGTTTCTGGTGATAACGCTTGAAAACAAGTGAGTGACAATATCATCCCTCAAGGATTATGGATCCACTGGAATTCTCTAACAATATGTGAAAACAGACCATGAAAAAACAATCAGGTGTATCTTTCCTCACCCCACCTCATCTCTCTAGTCTGGCATCCTCCCCAACACCTCTCTGGTCAAGTACATGATCTCTGGTCACCAAACCCAGACAAACCCTGCCCTCATAACACAACTTTCAGCAGTGTGTGAAATTGACCATTCTCTCATTTGAAAATGCTTGTCTTCATATACATTTTTTAAAAAACTACTCTTACATGCTTAGTCTCCTCCCACCTCACTACATGATCTCATTTCTTAATATTGGTTGGGTCCTTCTCTACTGCCTGATTTCTAAATATTGTCATGAGTACCCTGGGTCTTACTTCTGCTTTTATTTCTCTTATATACTATACTCTTTTTAAAGTTATTTTATTCAGTAATTGGCTTTAAAAACTGTATGAACACTAGAAACTCTACTGTACCTCTCGATCCTTTATCTCTCTACTGATATCCACAGTGATATGTGAAACAGTGTACTAGATATCTCTGCCTATATGTCTAAAAGGTGCAGCAAAGATCACATGGACAAGGAAGGATTCTCCATAGCTGCCTTAATATTTCCATCTTGGAAAATGTAACTTTTGCTGTACAGTTGGTAAAATGTTAAAACTAAGCATTTTCCTCAATTATTCAAACCTTCCCACCCCATCCAATTCATCAACATGCCCTTTTGTTACAAAAGTTGTCAAAAGACATGTCCCTTTTGTCCAAAGTATTTTAATTTATTCACTTCATCACTGTCATGATCTCTCTTCCACACTATTTTTCTTAGCCTTTTGACTTGAGACTTTTAGTGTCCATTGTCACCTGCTAAAAAATGGGAATCTTCTAGACTGACCTAGCATTATATAGCACTATCCAAGACTTCAAATTATTGATACTTTATTTTTACACAATATATCTGGCATTAGAATAACAAAGCACAGAAAAAAAACATAAAATAAAGACATCTAATAATTAAAAAAAAAACCAAGAAGAAACATAGGAGACTCAATAATACAGTTTTCAGTCAGGTTTTATAATAAGTATGATTAAATATACTTGAGAAAATGAAAGACAAGATTGAAATACTCAGAAAGAAACTGGAGTACTTTTAAAGATTCAAATGGATATTCTATGACTAAAAGTAATACTAAAACCCAAATTAAGAAATTAAGAGTCTTTACTTCAACACTGTTAGGATGCTTGTATAATGGAGAGGTTGAGTAAATGCCCAAAGTTGTGGTGTTTTTAAGTAGTAGCACCAAGATTTCAATATGTAATTAAGATACACACACACCACAACAAGAAAATAAAACACTATATAGGAAGTAGAACATAAACAAATATTTCTTAAATTTCAAAAATTTCTTAATGTTATTAAGAAATAAAAAGAACCTCTGTGGTAGGCATAAAATGGTCCCCCAAAGATATTCATATCCTAGTCCCCCAAAACTGTGGGTAGATTACCTTACAAAATAAAGATGAATTTAGACTGAAGATGGACTTAAAGCTAATGATCAGACCTTAAATCAGAAACATTATTCTAGATTATCTAGAGGGGTTCAAGGTAATCACAATGGTCCTTAAAAATGGAAGTGAAAAGGCAGCAAAAGAGTTAGTGTCTAAGGATATGATGTGAGAAACACTTGACTATCTGCTGTAAGCAATGTTTGTGCCTCCCTCCAAATTCAGATGTTGAAATCTAATCCCCAGTGTGATGGTATTTGAAGTCAAGAATTTTGAGAAGTTATTAGATCATGAAGATGGAGCTTAATTATGGAATGGAATGGAATGGAATGGAATGGAATGGAATGGAATCAATGTCTTTTGAAAAGAGACCCCAAACGTGAGGACACAACAAGAGGACAACCATCTGTGAACAGGAAACTTCTCACCACAGATTGAATCTTCCTGCACCTTGATCTTGGACTTCGGAGATTTATCTCCAAAATGGTAAATCCAGCCAATCTATGGTATTCTGTTATAGCAACCTGAATGGACTGACAACATCCATTGCCAGCCTTGAACACCGAAGAACACAAACAATCAAGGAATGTGCGAAGCTTCTAGAAGCTAAAAAAGTGAAGAAAAAGGTTTCGCCTCTAAAGCTTCCAGAAAAGAATGCTACCCTGCTGACATCTTTTTTTTTTTTTTTAAGTTTATTTATTTATTTTGGAAGAGACAGAAAGAGACTGAGTACCAGTGGCGGAGGAGCAGAGAGAGAGGGGCACAGAGGATCTGAAGCAGACTTTGTGCTGAGAGCAGACAGCCTGATGTGGGGCTCAAACTCATAATCTGTGAGATCTTGACTTGAGCCTTAGGCAGATGCTTAGCCAACTGACCCACCCTGGCGCCCCTCCTGACATCTTGATTTTAGTCCAGTGACATATGTTTTAAATTTCTAACTTATAAAATTGTATGCTAATAAATTTGTGTTGTTTTAAGCAAATAAATTTGTGATAATTTATTATAGGAGCAGTAGGAAACAAATACAATTTTCATAGAATTAATTCCTATATAGAATATTTGGGGAAAAAAGACACTTCAGTAGAGTTGATCTAATCAATATGGGTAAAACTCTGCACATAAGATTACTGAATATCATTTATGGCACATACACACACAAAAACTGTTACATAAGGGCACCTGGGTGGCTCAGTTGGTTGAGTGACCGACTCTTGGTTTTGACTCAGGTCATCGCCTCGCAGTTTGTGGATTCGAGTCCTGTGTAGGGCTCCATGCTGGTGGCATGGAGTCTGCTTCGGATTCTCTCTTTCCCTCTCTCTTTCTGCCTCTCCCCTGCTCATGCACACCACTCTCTCTCTTTCTTTCAAAATAAATGAATAAACTTAAAAAAACCTGTTACATAATAGATCATAAAGCAATTATGAAATTATCACTAATGAATAGATGTAAGAAAATGCAAAAAATTGGATATATTGGAAGATTAATGTAGAATTGCCAAAGACATAGATGATGAATTTTAGAGGGAGGGGAAATAATAAATGAAGAGGTAAAATATTTGAAAAAATGACTAATAATTTCAAAAATTAAAGAAACATAAAACTTCAGATTTATGGGTCATATGGTATGTCAAACAGATTTTTTTAAAACTGCAATATTACAAATGAGAAGGCATAGAAATACATTTTTGTATCAGCAAATTAAAAAAAAAGTTAACTATTGATTGAGCTGTTTTTTTTTCTATTTCCATGTTTTGCTATATAAAACAAAACAAAGAGCAAGGAAGTGAGTTGATTTAAACATGGCTCCTTAATTGTAATAGTAACCACGAGCTCTCCTAACTGCTAGGCACTGTATGTGGATCTCCTTCGGTGTTTATCCTAATGGATCATGGCCCTCTGAGACTTAAGTGTGTGGAGGTCTGAGGGTTCTCAGTGTTGCCCACATCTTTGAGACCTGGATTCTGTGAAACTTGCATTTTCCTTGATGACACTGAACATGCTTCAGCTTCGGTGTCTTTGCATCTGCTGTTCCCTCAGCCGGCAATACTTCACCCCAGACATCGCCCCACTTCCAATCCCACGTGGCTGGCTCCCTCATCCCCTAACCCTTACATAAACGTCACGTTCTTGACAATGTTACTTAGAATGACTAAGCCTGACCATCAGCATCTCCCCCACTTCCCAGCTTTATGTTTCAACACAGCTCATATTGTCATCTATGTAATTATTCTGTTTCTTATCTTCCTGTTACTAGAGAAAAAGGTATTCTGTCTGTCCTGTTTACTGTATGGATAGTTCCTGAAATGGTACCTGACACATAGCAGATGGTCAGTGCATAGCTGTTGAATTCATCAGTGAATGAACCTTGAAATGATGTATCCACCTGAATGTCCAAGATCAGTCCCCATTACTCACGGAAAAGCCTTCTAGATGGAAGCTTGAACACTCAACTCTACCTCCCCTTCCCTTCTCTATTTCTGTCTCCTCATCAGTAAAATGGGGTGATAACTTCATATGATGTTAGGACTATAGGACACTAAAACTTGTTTGACAAATGTCCTCATTTTACAGGTTTCAACATCAAGATTGAGAGAATAAGCCAACTTGTATGGGTTTTAAATAAGTAGTCAGTGGGGACTGATAAAATGACTAGCTTCTGCCCTCTGGATTTTCATATCTGCTTTTCATTACTGACAGGGAACGTCCACTGGAATGACATGATAGATTTCAGTTGTGATGCAAAACTGTATGCATTACTTCACTTCAGGGTCATGAAATTACGCTAAATATTGAACCATTATGATTCAATTTTAGTGTACTTCTTTACTTTTTAGCACTTCAGTTGTGATAAATATTGAGTCGATATGACAATTGCACAATAGTAAGAAGATATACCCAGATTTAATACAATCATTAGCTTATGTATATTTGGGGCCTGTATGAGCCGTCTAAACCCCCTTTGAGGAGTTCAGAATTAATATCCTAAGACCAGTTCCAGGAACCCTGCTGGAAAAAATGTTTACAGAGTTTACAAGGCCAAGATAATAACAATTATTGCCTTGGAAATATGCTAATCCTAAATTTGAGAGTCTGGGTCCAGAATCAGGACATGGTCTATCGATGTCTCATATATTCCACTAGGAAAGGAGTCAATACAGATCTCAGAGCTTTGTAGCCCACACTATCCCCAAGGAGTTCCAAGACATGCTAAGTTCTCACTCTAGAGGCTGTGGCAACCATATAAAAAATCCTCCCACCAAAGCAAATGGAGCTCAGAAGTATGCTAGGGGAGATTTGCTAACTTCTCCAGGAGTCCTTGCTGGTAGGCAATGCTTTAGAAGCATGGGTCCTTATCTGTGGCCAGCTGAGCACAAGGGAAAGAGGGATAGCTGATAGGATGGGGGAACAGGAAAACCTCCTGACTGAAGGGAGGGGATAAGGGAACTGTCTGTAAGAATGTGCTGGCGTAATCTCTTATATGCATGTGAGCAACCTCTGCTTTCATTTCCAATACCTCCTACACCATCTCTGTGTGCAGCTTCTTTATCTCTTGACACCTCTGCCATTCTTTCTGTGCATAGAGCTCTTCACTGACCTGCAGCCTAATGATTCACTAATGTACCAAGTTCTTTCTCTTCAATTTTTCTGTCTCATTCTCACTGTTATCTCTCCCTCAATCCTTTCTAGTCTAATTTAAAGGTTGGATAAATATCCCCATCCTGAGTCCATTTTTGACCCAGAGGGAGAACAATAATTGAATTTACCTTCGGCTATTCAGAAATTATCTCTCACAACTTACAACCTAGTAAAACACACCAAACCACTTGTTACTTTCTTCTAACTAAAGGCAGTACTGATCATTTTGGAATGGTTTGGCCTCCAAGTGTGTAATGCTAATGTCTGTGAAAATGTCTAAGGATATGGTAATCAGATATACTCTATTATAAAGGCTGGAAACCCTATCAAAATATTTATATGTGGATAAAGTGAAGATCAGGATTTAGTCTGCTGACCCCTGATGTATGGATTACCTGAAGGCCTGAGATATGTCAGAACCACTTCCACAAAAACTCTCTACTTTATCATGTTCTTATCAACAGGTTAACCAGTAACTGTAACTATACTTTTTTGATGACCCATCTTGAGTCATGCAAACTTGGCAAGAATCCTGCTATGTAGGCCTTGCAGCCTCATTTTAAGGGTGAAGAATCATGGACCCAATGAAGATAAGTAATTTTGCCAAATTCACATGGCATGCAGACCCTGGCTTCAGTTCCTAGTGTCCGATTCTAAACAGTATGCCATTTCTCATACACTAAACTCTAAATTAGCTGAACCACAATCACAGAAGAGAGATCTGATTATAGGACTCTACTTCATCCTCTTCCAGAATCCCCTGGATTTTAATGCCATTCCTTGCCTATAGTCATCCCTGTTCAAATTAGGGATGGTTTTCTATATAGTTCTTCTCTCTTGAAATCCCTCTTCTATTTTCTCAATCTAGTAATTTGCTTGCCTTTGACTAATTAACTGTCTCGTTCCTGTACCTGTGAGCAAACTGTTTCTAGGATTTCTTAAGCAATTTGTCCAAGACCCAAGCTGAAATGCACCCTTGCAACACACACACACACACACACACACACACACTTCCATCCCCATAAGTACTGTTCTAATACAGTCGATCTGGCTAATGTCGCCTGTTCCTGCTTGGCACAGTACTTAGGAGTCTCACAGAACACTGAGCAGAGGAACAATGGAAAGGTCCAATTCTATCTATAAGGGAGTGGAGTACATCGAAGGTGATCTATAACAATAATACATTTTACCTTAGACCTCTGAGTTCTTCCAAACTTCTCATGTTAATAATAAGATAGCCTCCTGGCGGTATGGATTAGACCTACTTTCCTGATGATGGTAATTTCCTTAAATTAATAATTTTTATTTCTACTGAGCACTTCTAAGTTCAGACCTTCTCTGTGTGTGTGTAGATCGATCGATGTATCATCTGTCTATCTATCTATCTATCTATCTATCTATCATCTATCATCTATCTATAAAAGAGCAAGCAAGAGCTCCTAATCACAATGTACTTAAAATTATTAAGGTGTATATATTGTGACAACTTATATAGTAAGAGAAATGATGAATTTAGTTTCAAAGAGTGGTTTATATAAATTAACTCACTTTACCTGATGATTATGGATATTTTATAAACCTGAACATAAATGTTTATGTTTCCATGTACAAATCTGCATTTCTTTCTGGACAGGCATCAGCAGGAGGGCACTTAAAGGGCAAGGGTTTGCCTATCATCAGGACAGAAACGAAGAAGAATATGTATGTTCCATTCTCAGCAGACCCATCCAGATTAAGAGGTTTATCCTAAAATGAAGTTATGTGTGCCTTCATTTTGAAACCTCAAGGCACCTGATACTGCACCAGCAAGAAAGGAGAGATCAGAAGATGATTATGGCATGAAAAATTTTGGGGAGACTTAGTGAGAAGCCTACATAGATCCAAATTTGTCTTACAAAGTTCTGGTTTGCCACATTTACAGTTCCTTTGAAGAGTGCATTATATAAGTTCAGCTCAGAAATGTTGTACATGTGGAATCATAATGGCTGTCATTATGTTTATGTTATGTCCCTACCTTGTACATAACGTATGTAGTCATAAATCAAATAATTTTTCTATAAAGTAATGATAAATAAATTTAAGAAAAATCTTTTGTGCACCTGAGTATCAGGGGAACACCTTTATCTTAATAATTATTCTATTAATTTAAATGGTTGATTTGTATAACTGTTTCAACCACTAAAACTTTAACTTTCATTAAAAAAAGAACCTTCTATAATTCATTTTTTTTTCTAATTCATCTTTTGTAATCAGTCTTAGCACAGAGCTTGACACATATATACTAGATACTCAGTCAATTTTGGTTGAGTAAAAATATTTAATTCAATTGAATGGATATGATGAAGTACACTGAAATCAAGTGGCTTCATTTTACCATTCAATTTTATATGCTTTTGAGTCTATGATGCAGTGATATGGGTAGATACAATAAATGTTTCACTGGTTTATCCACTTTCTCTGTGCACTAAGCAAGGATGAGACCTACTCAGTGAATGAAAGGTACTTGATTTATAATATATTTCACTGTAAATTTATCCCAGAAAGATGGCCTCACTTAATAACACCCTATTTCATCCATATTCTTTCTTCCTTCTGGGGATCCCTGGGCTGGAACACATGCATATCTGGATGGGTCTCCCTTTCTTTGCTGTGTACCTGATAGCTGTTCTTGGGAATATCAGCATCCTTTCTGTGATTGAGACTGAGAGCACCCTCCACCAGCCCATGTTCTACTTCCTGGCCATTCTGTCATCTATCGACCTGGGCCTGTCCACATCCACGATCCCCAAGATGCTTGGAATCTTCTGGTTCAGCCTGAGAGAAATCTCCTTTGAGGCATGTCTCATCCAGATGTTCTTCATCCATCTATTCACTGGCATGGAGTCGGCTGTGCTCGTGGCCATGGCCTATGATCGCTATGTGGCCATCTGTAACCCTCTTCGGTACACACTGGTCCTGACAAACAAGGTGGTATTCATCATTGCATTGATAATTCTACTGAGGCCTTTGTCTTTTGCCATACCCTTTGTTCCACTCATCCTACGGTTACCATTTTGTGGGCACCAACTTATCCCTCACACTTATTGTGAGCACATGGGCATTGCCCGCCTGTCCTGTGCCAGCATCAGGGTCAACATCATCTATGGCTTATATGCCATCTCTAACCTGGTGTTTGACATCATAGCCATCATCATTTCTTATGCCCAGATCCTTCATGCTGTCTTTCGACTGCCTTCCCATGATGCTCGGCTCAAAGCGCTCAGCACCTGTGGCTCTCACGTGTGTGTCATGTTGGCTTTCTACACGCCTGCGTTTTTTTCATTTATGACCCACAGGTTTGGCCGGAATATACCACGTTATATTCACATCCTTCTGGCTAATTTCTATGTAGTCATTCCACCGGCTCTCAACCCTGTAATCTATGGTGTCAGAACTAAACAGATTAGAGAACAGGTGCTGAAGGTATTTTCCAAGAAAAAAACATAACTCTTGTAAATAATCCATTTAAGAAGGGAGCAGCACTAATTCTCTATGTTCAGAACAGAAAGAGAACATTTGAAAGTTACACAGGCCTATCTTAGGGGAGTCCTGTCACCCTCCTTCTCAAACCCAGAAATGGAAAGTTAGGCCCATGCCTAACACATGAGTAAAAGTGTTTTATCATTTTCCATTGTTTGGAAATCATTCAAATTCCTCATGTGGAAGAAAACGAACTCTTTGTTCTGTTTCCATTATGATCGAACATATTGCATTCCACACTTGGCATCATTTTAAAGCAAAACCAACCCTCCAAAAAGGAAATACCACACAAATAATAAAAACACCATAAATTCCTTCATATCCTAATTTAAACAAAAATAGTTCATCACCCTTACTAGTGCTGGTCCCCAAAATAATAGATGCTCAAACACTTCCCATATGGCTGGACTCCCTATCAAAAAGCATGGGTTACTCTTGCCTCTACCATGTTAATGTCAGAAGATGTGAAATTGATCCTATGAATACCATAATCATGTAAGAAAACTGGCTATTTCCTACCAGGAATAGAATTGCAAAAAGTTGGTAGTCTTTTGGTCTTAAATTGTACCGTTTACTTGATGGATGAATACTTACAAAATCTGGCTTATTGATACTTCTTTTCAAACAACTCTTTTTCAAAAAGTACTGTCTCTGTGTCTTTTGCCACTTCATGGAGGAGTTTCCCTCTTAAGAAAAGCAGGAGGTTTTAGTGATGTTCCAAGTACAGTATTAGCCAAGTGAGTACGTGTGTGTATGTGTGTGTGTGTGTGTGTGTGTGTGTGTGTGTTTTAAACATGGAACTCTTGTTCCATATGCTACCTCTCAGTGTTCTCTAGTTCTAGGTGATATTATTGGCATTATTTGTGTGAAGGATTCAGAGAAATTATGTTTGCAAATCCTGGCCAATAAAACTAAATTTTTACCTATATTTTTATTGTGGGATTTCTCAACATTTTTAATTTGAAATTTGAATTTTGAAAATTCATTTTCAAATTCATTCATTGAAATTTTAGGGTGATATTGGCTTCAGAATGTTCCTTTGACCAACCTATGACACTAATATTCTGTAGCATGCACTTTAGAAAAAAAATCCTACTTATTTTTACTATAGTATAAAAAATGACATCATAAACTCTTAGTGGGAATTTATATTAATTAGCATCACATCCTTGGGATCCCACCCCACTTGGGATTCTTTGAAACAATCAGTTATGCTGTAAAATTATAGGCACAAGCAGCTTTTCCTGCAATCCTGTTGTGACACTGAGCTCATCCCCTATCTATTTATTCTGCTTATGAAATGAATTTTAATGATATGGCCTCAATTATACCTTGAGTGATTTGGTCAGGGCTCATTCCATTTAGATGTTTTGGCTAATTTGTGGAGAATTGTATTTAACCTTTCAATGACTAAATTCACCAATGTAGTCACCTGGCCCTGGAGTTTTCTGTGTTAGAAGGTTGCTAACTCCGGATTCAACTTACTTGATAGGTAAACAACTATTCAAGTAATTCATTTCTTCATGTCTTTGCTTTGAATGTCCTCAGTAAACGTATCACATTCCTCTAACTTTACCCTTGTTCAGGGTGTGGGCTGATGAATTAGGTTTGCCTGATGTCCAACCCACTATCAGTATTAGATCTTCCCTTTGTTGCTGTGCTACAAATCATGCCATTCTTCATGTCCTCTACATTCCCTCAGGAGCAGAGCACTGTTACTTATTACTCGAACCCTGCTAGTCTACTAGTGAGAGCCAGAAGATACAGCATGACCAACTGGGCTGCTATGTCCCTGGGTCTTGAAAGTAAAGCCTTCTCAGTCATCCTGCCCCTTCCTTAGAAGTGTCCTACAGTTTCTGGGGAACAGGCCTCACCCTGGGCTACAAAGTTTGTTTCTGCTCTTTTGTCTCAGCAGCAATGGGTCTCTGCTGTCCTCTTCCTCCAGGGTAAATGCTTTTGCTCCTTAGGGGAGAGAAACTGGATGAGGGGTCATTCTTACGTTCAGGTGGCTGCTATTTGCCTTTTGCCTCCATCAGGTCTGTTCTATGATGAAGGCCTTCTCTTGTCTCTAGTCCTGCACTCAGGCTTTCTAATGAGTACCTGGTCTAGGTCTAGGGAGAAAAAACCCGAAAAGGGTGGGAAGTCCCTTTTGTGTCATATACACAAGACTCCCAGACACTTTGTATTCTCACACAGGTTCATATTCAGCTGTGAATAATTTGGTTTAAAATTTTAACAGATTTTTTGTAGAATGGCTTGTATAGTATCTAGCACCTGGTGAGCACAGAATCATGTTCCATCTCTCTTTGGAGTTACCAGTCTTTCCTTATATTTTGGGTTAGTTGCTCTGTGATTTCAACTTTCTGACAGGTCCAAGAAAATTATGAGTTTTTTAAATTATTTTTTTAACGCTTATTTAATTTTGAGAAAGAGAGATAGAGGGCAAGCAGGGGAGGGACAGAGAAAGAGGGAGACACAGAATCTGAAGCAGGGTCCAGGCTCAGAGCTGTCAGCACAGAGCCAGATGCGGGGCTTGAACTCACAAACTATGAGATCATGACCTGAACCAAAGTTGGACACTTAACCAACTGAGCCACCCACCCAGGCACCCTGAAAATTGTGAGTTTTTTTTATTATCCAGCAATATTTTTATTTGTCAAAAGCTTTTGAATTACATTCTGTCCAAGTTTTTATATTCTAGGTAAAGAGTATAAATCTTGGTAGGAATTTTAAATCATGTTGTATCCTCTGAGTAGAACAGCTACGTGTTGATTCTCTGCTTCCTACAACTGTGGCATGGACTGTGGATCACTGAATTATAAATATACAGAATGACTGAGGAAAATTAAATGGGATTTTACTTATGGGATACACCATAGACATTTTGAATCTAGTAGTTTTAGAGTGGGCCTAAGCAATATGTATTTTTAAGAGTCTTCAAGCCTAAATTTTGAAAACTATCATTCTAGAAACTTGAAACTTCGTTAATAAACAAATTGGTTGATTGTTAGATGAAGAAAATGGGATAAACTCTAGGAAGTGAAATGACTGAAAGCAGAATTGGCTTTCAAAACTCAAACTGGACACCACTCTTAACACTCCCTCCCCTCACTCCCCACACCACACTCTACCTACCTGACTTGACCTAATCCACAGGGAACTTAGTTTAGTTGCCTATCTGATGTTCCTGATGTCTTTATCTTCTGGAACTGTTTTTGACTTTCTAAACTCCATGGCCTTGGATGACTACTTATCTGTCTTCTACGTCTATCATCGCACTTGTCACATTGCTCTATCAGAGTGTAATGTGACTAAATGCAGTGTAGTGGCTGAGAATGTAAACTTGGTGTCAGACTTCCTAGGTTCAAATCCTGTCTCCCTTTTTAACCATCTGTAACTATGAGAAAGCCAAATATTTCTCCATTTCTCCATTTTCTTATATTGTGAAGTGAGGATATTAAGGCTACAAATCTTTTTTAGTTTGCACAAGAATTTAATGGATTAATATATGTAAAGAATTCAGGAGTGGTTATGAGAATGTACACACTATGTAAGTGTTACATGTTATTATACTAAAAGTAAGTGTTTGCATGTCTGAATCAACTTTATCAGACTGCTGGAACAAAATGTTTCTAGCCTATTCTGGATGTTCATGTATCGTAAAGTCCATCTTTTTTTATTTTATATATACCCTTATTCACTATGTGCTAGGCAGAAGCTGTAGACTTGAAAACTTGGTGGGAGTAAACTCAATAAGTTTTATTAAGACCTCTCTCCACGCCCTCCTACCTCCCAACTTTCTAAGGCAGTCATATGTTCTCTGGTGTTCCTCCATATAGTAAGTATAACTGTTCTGATTCAGAATATATGCCTAACTCTGGGGTTTAGTTAGAATGTTCACTGGCTCTTTTTAAAAATTTTTTAAATGTTTTTATTTATTTATTTTCAGAGACAGAGACAGAGAATGTAAGCAGGGGAAGGGCAGAGAGAGAGGGAGAGAGAGGATCTTAAGCAGGTTCCACACTGTCAGTGCAGACATCCATGCAAGGCTTGAATTCATGAACCTTGAGGTCATGACCTGAGCCTAAACCAAGAGTCATATGCTCAGCTGACTGAGCCACCCAGGCACTCTATAGAATGTTCACTGACTCTTGAACCAAACTAGGTCCTTCAAAATAGACTAGGTCCTTCATAACTAAGAAAGATGATATTTTGAACTCACATTAGCCACACCTTTCTTCAGTCTCAGTATTTTCAGGAATCATATGGAGAAGAAAGGCTATATTGATCATGTGTACCTCTGAGACTCTGAAACTGATTACAAACCTTGCCTTACTCATTTCTATATCCTTGGTGAATTGTGATGAACAAGTAAATATTAGCTAAATGGATTGAAACTGAATGTGGTTATGGAGAATGAATTGAGCAGTAGCAACAATTTTGATACCTCAGCCTGTGAGGTGCTGTGTTCCTAGGAGCCCCACGCATTGATTTGGCTGTATATGGATTCACTGTGACATTATAAGAAAATTATGGCTTTGGAGCTAGACAAACTTCAAATCCTAGCTCCTCTAAACTAACCCGTTGAATACAAGTTTGTTGAGTTACTTATCATGATAATTAATTCTAAAAAATATCAGGGTTAAGTAATATATATACATATATATATATATAACTTATAATAAACAGCTTATATATATATATATATATATATATATATATATAAACTTACAATAAACAGCTTATTTAAGTAAATGCTTAACAAATGTTGATTTGCCTCACATTTTAGCTTGAAGGGTGAGGTACTTGACTAAAATATTTTCCCTGTGGTCAACTAATGTCTCTGTGTCTCAATGCACATGTCAATTTTTTTAAATCACTTTTTTTTGTGTCTATTTTTTGAGAAAGAGAGAGAACAAACCAGGGAGGGGCAGAGAGAGAGAGAGTGAGAGAGAAACCTCGACCAGCCTCCGCGTTTTCAGCTCAAAGCCAGATGTGGGGCTCAAACTCACGAACTGTGAGATCATGATCTGAGTCAAAATCAAGAGTTGGACGCCTAACTCACTGAGCCACCCAGCTGCTCCAGGTGTGGGTCAGTTTTAGCCACATGTAAAATCACCTACAGAAATTTAAAACATGGATGCCTAAATGCTACCCCAACACTAATTTTTCTTCCCTAAAGTTTCATTTAAACAGAATCATGCAGTATGTGATCTTTTGTCACTTAGCATATTGCCCATGAGATTTATCCATGTGAAACTACAAAACACCAAAGCAATAGCATTTAATGACAGAAAAAAAAATTACAGAAAAGATAATTACCTACAAATTGATGACAATCTGGCCAACAATAAGTTTTCTCAAAGTAATAATAGATTCTAGAAGACTGTAGGATAATGACATCAAAAAGCTAAGGAAACGTAGTAACTGGAGAATGGAACTGTATCATTTAAGAGAACAGTATCATTCAAGAAGAACTAAAGAAAACTGTAGATGAACACAGAACACAGAAATTAGCACCACGAAACTCTCACTGAGTGGTGAGGTATGTACTTGAGAAAGAAGGACATAAGTCAAAAAGGAAAGATTGGGGCAAAAAAAACGGGGGGGGGGGAAGATGGAATTTGTAAACCTGGTAGTAAGTCTTAGATGATAAACCAAAGATATGTGATTATGTATCATGTTAATTTTAAATTTCTTATTTTTAGCCACAGATGATTCTAGTTTTATGTTTTTTAGGAAATAATACTTTAATATTTTGGTAAAGAGGCATACTCAGTGATATGTTTGCCTGTAGGTAATGATTGTTACAACATAAAATGTATCTTTGGAAGAATTACTTCCCACAGAAAAGTCTTAGCCCTCTGACCATTAAAAGAGGATCTTTATGAAGAAATCACACATTCTGGGGCTCCTGGGTGGCTCAGTCGGTAAGTGTCCGACTTCAGCTTGGGTCATGATCTCGTGGTTTGTGAGTTTGAGCCCCACGTAGGGCTCTGTGCTGACAGCTCAGAACCTGGAGCCTGCTTTGGATTCTGTGTCTCCCTCTCTCTCTGCTCCTCCCCTACTCACACTCTGTCTCTCTCTCTCAAAAATAAATAAACATTAAAACATTAAAAAAAAGAAATCACACATTCTAAGATAGATAATATAACATTTGTTCATATATTACTCATCAACACAAAAGACTTATTTCATAGGCTTTGAAAAAGTGAAAAATTTAAGAAACCTGTCCCGTATCTTCTTGGTCCTTACCCCGTAGATAATAGGGTTCACCATGGGTGGGACCAGAAGATAGATGTTGGCCACAAATATGTGGACATGGGGAGCCACATGGTGCCCAAACCTGTGGGTAAGGAAAGAGAAGAAGGCTGGAGTATAAGACACTAAGATGACACAGATATGGGAGCCACAGGTACCCAAGGTCTTGAATCGAGCATCCTTGGATGGGAGGTGGAAGACAGTGTGCAGTATGAGAACATAAGAACAAATGATCAATATGAAGTCCAGACCACCAGTAAGGAAGGCAACAATGAGGCTGTAGGCTCTACGGATTCTTGTCTCAGCACAGGCAATCTTGATGAGGGCCATGAACTCACAGTAGGTATGGGAAATGATATTGGTTCTGCAGTAGGGAAGCCAGCGTAGCAGGAAGGGGTGAGGACTGAGAAGTGCTGTGCCCCGGAGTACTATAGCTAGACCCATCCCCCCAATTACAGCATGTGTCAGAATAGCTGAATGTCTTAATGGGTTACAAATGGCTACATAACGGTCAAAAGCCATGGCCAGGAAGAAGCCAGATTCCATGGTAGAGCAAGAGTGAATCAGGAACACTTGAGTGAGGCAGCCTTCAAAGCGAATCTCTCCATCATGGAACCAGAAAAGGCTAAGAAGTTTTGGTACAGCTGTAGTACACACAACCAGATCAGCCACAGCCAGCATGCAGAGGAAGAGGTACATTGGCTCATGGAGGCTGGGGTCTGTCTTAATGATAAACAGAAGAGAGCAGTTTCCCAGGAGGGCCAAAAGGTATACCACACAAAAGGGGATGGAGATCCAGATGTGGGCAGCCTCCAACCCAGGAATGCCAATGAGGATGAAGGTTGATGGATGGACATCAGTCTTATTGTATGCTGACATAACAAGTGCCTGATGTTTTAGCTTTCTCTTGGTGTATTTTCCTCTACAACAAACAAAAATAATAGCTTGCAAATTTTGAAACCTTTGATGAGCTAAGTAAACCAAAATGCAGGGAATTGCAGGTCATGAAATAATTCCAATGTCTGTAAATATTTATGAATTATTTCATCATCATATCTGATTATCAGATATTATTTCACAGTTGTAATTACAATGTGGCTGATCTATGGATGCTATATGAGGGAAAATATCTAGGCACCAAAAATTGGAGCTTAATGTGTGAAAATCCAAAATCTTTTACACACTGAGAAGAAAGTAATATGTAAAAAGTAATATGCTAAAAAATATGTAAGAGTCCCAGGTATATTGTGATAAGTGATTCAGTACTTACATATAACACCCATATTATACTGTGTGCTAACTAACTGGAATTTAAATAAAAACATAAAAAAATAAAAATAAGTTTAGATGCTTAGTGGAATTTCTGTATGATTAATTCATCAAAACCACACTGTATGTAATGGCTCCTCCAACTAACTTCTTCTTTCATTACGATACATGTATTTGTAAATGTATATGTAGAATCATGTGGGGAAAAATGTGTAAGAGTCATGGGTTTGGAGGACTTAGAAACAGTTGTAAGACACAGGTTAGAAAGGCAGGAGGGATGATAGGAAGTTTTAAATAGAAAATATACCTTTTCTTTTAGATTTTAGTCATATTAGTTCATGCCAAGATGCCAAGTGATAGTGTATAGCTTTGAGAAGGGAATACCAAAATTTGGGAGGATGTGTGACTTTCTTTGGAAGGACCAGGAGGAAGTTCATTCACACTGACATGGAACTCATTCAGCATGATGGCCAGAGTGGGGCTGATAACAATGTGTCAGGAAATGAATTGGATTTTTTAACCAACAGAATTTCAGGAATGATGAAAACAAGCATTAGTGAGGTTTGGGCTAAAGAGCGATCCTTATGCCCAATTTATTGGAGAAAATTGAACCTGCTCTTAGTGGAAAATTGTATAGTGATCATTCTTATTAAAAACAAAGTTTTGGACAGACCAATTTAACTACGTGCCATCTCAGGGGACAATGTTCATATATACATGTGGAAGTATATACAGTAATTTTCATTGTAAAAGTTCCTGTAAAAGAATAAATATTGAAACATTCAAAATGCCCATCAGTAAATAAATGCCCATCAGTAAAGTAATACTGAACTTAAAAATCTGTGGTATATTTATATTTTAGAATACTCAGAAGCACTTAGAATAAGTAAAGTATATTTTTGCAAACTGACAGAAAAATGAAAAAATGAAGCATAAATTTTATTTTTCCATTAGCATTGACACACATGCAAAAATTAAGCATATATATGTGTGTGTGTGTGTGTGTGTGTGTGTGTATGCATGTATGGGTGTGGGTGTAGACACACACATTTATAATAAAACTTTTATAAACATAAGAAATAACCTAAAAAGGATATACATTCAATGTAAGAGAGGTCTAAAATATGGGCTCTGTTTAAAGCATGTAAGTAAATAATACAGAGTTACAAATGTATTTATCAGAAAAATGTACAACCCAAGAAGTTACAAAGAAGATGTAGCTTTCTATGTCTTGTAAAATATTAGCAAGTTTTCTAACCCCTTGAAATACCTTTCCTATATTTCTCTCCTTGGAGAACTGGTCATCTACTCACTTCATGAAGGTGGTAACCCTGTGTCTTTATTTGTCATAGCATTTCTTCACACATACAAACCCTTAGTAATTTGGTTAGAATTGAAGACTGTACTCACATATCAGCTCCTGTGAGATTATTTTTCTGGAAACTTTGAACCATCACTGATATCCCTCAAGTGTTCCTATGATATGTATACTTACCTGTCTTCTATGCTTTGTCATATTGTCTATTTCTGCATGTTTTCTCATTTATTATATTGCAAATATATATATATAATGCAAATAAATATATTATATTGTAAATATATATATTGCAAATAAAATACTTGGCAGAGGCCATGTACTTTCATATATTTGCTTGTTCCAAAGAATGAAGAAAAAGAGAAAAGGAAAAGACAAAGGAATGTTATTATTTTTCTGGTAAATAATTTCAATATAAATTTAAGACAACCAGTGGAATCACTATAAATTTATTGTAGTGCACACTATCTTCAAACACGATAGTGCATTAACAGTTTTCCTGATTCTAATATTAAATCTTTAAGACATACCCAGGGATTGGTTTCTAACAAAATTGAATTCTGTCAGCATTTCATTCCTTGTCTGATTATAGGATGGATAAAAAGAAGGTTCAGAGGAAAATAAACTTACATCTGCTTTTGGGGAGGAATAAAATTAAAAAAAAACTATTATATCTTCTGGCTAAATTCTACACCCCTATACATCTCCTTACAAAAATTAATCAACATGCATTGGCATATATTAGGTAGTATATTACTAACATTGCAGGCATTATCCCATTTAATCCTTAAGGAAGGGGGTTGGTAGATAACCATATTCATAATACAGCTTTAAAAAAAACCCTAAGAATGTTAATTTACATTCCCAAAGCTATTCTACTATGAATTCAAGGATGTGGAATTTGAACCCTACTTAAGTATAATTACAAAGTTTGTAATCTTTACATTAAGCTTTAGGAGATGAGCACTTCTTAAGGTTTTATAAATGTAAAATGGCATAATGCATTTATGACTACATGAGCAGTATGAGACATTGCTCAAATACCATAGATTCACTCAGGCTAAAGAACTGACACATCTATACTCCCATCCTTTCCTTCATCAGACTCCCTCTGATGTACTGAACTAAGCAGAGAAGCCCATGCACAAATTTATTCTCAATAAAAGTTGCAGCCTAATCTCAGCCCATACAGGGTAAAACAGAGGTAGGTAGTCTATTCAGGTGCCACAAAGGCAAATAGGCTCAGGTGCCCCAAGAAATCTTATACAACATGTTTTTTTATAGAGCCTGTTTGTTCTATTAGAGCCCTGAAACCTTCTCTTTGGCTATGGTCCACTTAGCCAGCCCATGACACAAATGAGTGTGACTAAACAGTGCCTTACCTACCAGGGGACCTGTGAGGATGAGGATGAGCATCTTGGTCTGAGGAACACTTTAGTTCTCTCAAGACTTATAGGATTTCCAAATAAGCTCAGTTACAGACATGTTTTCTGATTTCTAAAGCTCTCAAGGGCATAGAATGGGGATGGCCTCCCCACATGTCAAGAGAAAAAACCACTGGGAGTTCAATTTGAGCTCAGAACTCAGGTTCTAAGTCTTTAGCACTAACATCTTAATAACAGGAGAATCTAACAAGGGTGGGGAGAGGGAAGGTGAGTTTTTTGGAGTGTCTCTGGAGCCCGCATCTCAGCAGGATTGCTTGAGTCTCGGAATTGTTCTTAAATACATCATGTGTATTTATCACAAAAGGGTAGATAAGTGTCTAGTTCCTTTACTTTAAATAATGTCTTTTTATTTTTAATATAGGAAAATATAAACACAAAACAAACATCAACCATACTATAACTTTGATATTTGGTTTAATTTTATTCCATGATTTTCATATTCATATACATTTGAATATTTAAGTCATTTAGACTTTAAAATTTTATATCAGAGTCTAAATAACATGTTGTAACATGTACCTTATTCTTTTCACAATTCATCAGAATAATTTTTGTGGAAGATTTATTTGATTATATGAAATTAATCAAAATGGGATTTTGGTGAAAGTTGAATTATATCTAAACATTAATGTGGAAAATTTGACAACTTTAATAAACATGCAATCCTCTCAGGCATCTAGATTTACTATGCTTTTGCATGTATTTCAGGCTCCTTTGAGAGCACTGAATAGTTTTTACATCATTTTTGTGTCAATCTCACCAATCTGTAAGTTGTAGAGGTTGGAATTTTATCAGATTAATTTTACATTTACTTACATTCTTTGTGGACATCTTAGATATGAGTCATATAAATTACAAATACACAGCAGGGCTCCATTACATGGGGATTTCCATACTTGCAAATTTGCCCACTCCATACAATTTAAATTGTAACTTAAATTATTGTCAAATAAATTCTCATTGCACTTTAACAGTTATTTGCAGCATGCAAAGAGCTGGTAAATATTTGAGTTGCCTGACAGTCACATTCCCAGAGATTGAATAAGGTGAGGTTCTGAGTTCTCATTTCAGCTCTAAACAAGTGCTTTTGCAATCTGTTTCATGCCACATTTTTCATATTTTTGTGTTTTTTGTTGATTCCACTGTTTAAAATGGCCCCCATGCATACGGCTGATGCACACTAGAATAAGTAAACATCTTACCATTTATGGAGTTTACTGGTATAAATAATACTTTTCTAGTGTTTATAAGTGCAAGATTGTAATGTGCCTTACGGAGAAAATAACCATCTTAGATAAACTCCATTCAAGTGTGAGTTATAGCATTGTTGGTTGTGAGTTCAAGGTTAATGAATCAAAAATATAATATATACCCTGATAAAGGAAGAGGAAACTTGTCTATCTGTGTGTGAAGTCACTCTGGAAAGTACTAAAATAACATCGGTAGGTAGTGTGAGATAAAAATATGGAAAAGATGAAAAAGAGGTTAAATTTGTGGATTCAAGAGATGACAATTAAAAAAAAAAAAAGCCTAGTGGGACAACCCTGGTGTGAGGAGGTCAAAGGTATTCAGTTCTATCATTCCAGGTCAGAATAACAATCACTCTTCTAGGCTGGCACAGGCTGGCTAGAAAATGTGTCAAAAGGCAACAAAGACATCAGGGAAATACAAATCAAAACCACACTCAGATACCACCTCACACCAGTCAGAGTGGCCAAAATGAACAAATCAGGAGACTATAGGTGCTGGAGAGGATGCGGAGAAACGGGAACCCTCTTGCACTGTTGGTGGGAATGCAAACTGGTGCAGCCGCTCTGGAAAGCAGTGTGGAGGTTCCTCAAAACATTAAAAATAGACCCACCCTATGACCCAGCAGTAGCACTGCTAGGAATTTACCCAAGGGATACAGGGGTACTGATGCATAGGGGCACTTGTACCCCAATGTTTATAGCAGCACTCTCATCAATAGCCAAATTATGGAAAGAGCCTAAATGTCCATCAACTGATGAATGGATAAAGAAATTGTGGTTTATATACACAATGGAGTACTACGTGGCAATGAGAAAGAATGAAATATGGCCCTTTGTAGCAACATGGATGGAACTGGAGAGTGTGATGCTAAATGAAATAAGCCATACAGAGAGAGACAGATACCATATGGTTTCACTCTTATGTGGATCCTGAGAAACTTAAGAGAAACCCATGGGGGAGGGGAAGGAAAAAAAAAAGAGGTTAGAGTGGAAGAGAGCCAAAGCATAAGAGACTCTTAAAAACTGAGAACAAACTGAGGGTTGATGGGAGGGAGGGGAGGGTGGGTGATGGGTATTGAGGAGGGCACCTTTTGGGATGAGCACTGGGTGTTGTATGGAAACCAATTTGACAATAAACTTCATATATTGGAAAAAAAAGGCAACAAAGAATATACAATGTTAAACTTGGAGCTCAGGCCTCAGGCAGGTTCTGCTAATCAGGAGGCTGCAGATGAGTTCTTCAAATGCCTATTAAATGGCATTAAGCAGTAAGCAGTAAGTGGAAAACAAGTATCAACACTAATGAGACTGACTTGTCTTATAAAGACTTTGCAGAAGGAACCAACATAAGTGGCCTCCAAAGCCCCCGGTTTTCAATCATTTAAGGACTGTACAATTAATCATTTGTAAGAACTATGTATTAAAGGAGGTGTATTTTCACAGAAACACACATTTAAAAAAAGTTTATGTATTGGCTGATTGACAAAAATGTTGTGACAAGATGCTTGTAGGAATCTTACTCTGCATTTCCCCTAAGAGCAATGGTTCCAAATTTTCTAATTCAGTGTTCAAGAACATAATTCAGTGTTATAGAACATAGCTATTGAGAATAATGAGAACTATGTTTGTGTGGATACACATATAGGTGTGCGGGGGCAGACTTGCTCACTCTTTCCACCACGGGAGAACTCATGGGCTGAGGGAATCTCTCTTGACGCAGAATAGTGCCAGGTTGGGGGAGAGGGGGTGTGGGTCAGGTGAAACTTTTCTTCTCATCCTTTTCCATTTGTATATTCTTGTATGAGCCACCAGGATCCTGTAATCTCTCAACTGAATTCCGGAACTCTCGTACAGGTCTTTTCATCCATCAATGCTTGTTAAATCTGTGTTTTCGTATTGGGAAGAGTCCTGGGTCCTCTTATTCCGTCATCTTGCTGACTTAAACCTCACTATTCTGCCTTCATTTTCTCAGAAGCCATAGCTCCGTATTGGTTCTCTCTTTTTGAGTCAGAATTAGAAATTAGATTCCTCAGAGACCTTGTGTGTTTTTACAAAACTGGCTCTGGGGAATTTCCTGTTAAAGGCTCCTCACAGGCAAAGAGCAGCACCCTCATAAAGACTGAGCAGGTTGAGATAAAACAGAGACAGGATTCTCTCCTGGTGCTCATTCTGGTGAGTCTTCCCCATCTCCCAGCTCACAGAGCCTCCTTATGTCACAGTGATGGCTGAAGGGAAAGAGAGGGATAGGAAAGGAAGAGAAGAGCCATGGGATAAGTGTAGGGGATAGAGGACTAGGACTGAAGTTTAGAGAATGAGTAGGATTACATTAGGAAAAACCATATAATTCTAGTAAAAGCATTTGGATTTCAGCCTGAATCCATTCAATGGGCATTTTAGAAAAATTAGTCTGCCTGATATCTAAAGAATGATGGATAATTAGTATCTTTGGAACATGGTTCAGAGTGTTTTAAAAAATTATCTGTTTAAAACTAACGACATACTTAGGGTTTTAATCTTTATTATCTCTAATCTCTATTTTATAGATGAAAAGTGCTTGTTATTTAATCTCCTTTGATTATAGAGTGACTAAGTCAGGAAACTGAGTTTCGACACAATTGGTCAAACTATAGAGCTCATGCTTTTAAGCACTGTAAAGTATTGTGTCGTAATAAACACCAAAAATGATCCCATGAGGACAGAGATAAAGGTACTGAAATTTAAATCTACTTGAAAAGTAGCATCACCCTTTTTGTTTGTTTGGGTTTTGTTTTTGTAGCTTTCTAAGACTATTGCCTACAATTTTGATCTTCTGAGATGTTACTGAAGAATATATAAAAATTATTTAATAAAAGAATCTGCCATTGGCACTTTGCTTACATTGATAAATCACAGAAAATTTAGCTACCATAATTGAATCCTACTTTCTATTCTTGTGTTGATCACATCATGCCTTTTTATTCATCATTCCATTACAAGGCCAGAGGATTATAGAAGAGAGACTATTCTTACAGTCATGTCACACAGCATTCCTTATAAATAACATCTAGGGGCACCTGGGTGGCTCAGTAGGCTAAGCTTCTGAGTCTTGTTTTCAGCTCAGGTCATGGTCTCACAGTGCATAAGATCAAGCCCTTATTGGGGCTCTGCACTGACAGTGCAGAGCCTGCTTGGGATTCCCATTTGTCCCTCTCTCTCTGCTCTTCCCCTACTCATGCTCTCTCTTGCGTGCTCTCACTCTCAAAATAAATAAATAAACTTAAAAAAAACAAATAATACCTATTATTTTTAGCTTCCTTCCTTTTCAAATGTCTACCATTTCTTCCCAGGAGTTCCAGCTTTCCTCACCCACATGGTACTACTCCCTCTATTAGTTGTTTATCACAGGCATGACACTTCTTGCCTCTGCTTCTCATACAACAATGTCTGGCTAATACCCTGATTGTCTAACTGAAACTGGGATCATAATTACTACTGCTCCTCTGGAATCCTCCAATGATATAAAATCATGAAAAGACACTTTTTACCAGAAAACAATTACATGTAATGAATGATCAAGTGCTTCAGAAATACTGTAACAAGTGACATAAAGTACATGAACATGTAGAACAGCTTGGGTAGCTTTGGATATGATAGATTCAGCTTGCTCAGAATATGCCACCTGGTCTTTTCTTCAACATATTTGTCATGCATCTTAACTCTTAAAATAATGACTGCCTGAGATTTATAATGAAGACACTGATATCTCTTATTCAGAGGGATGTGAATTTAAAAGAGATTATGTGTTTGTGTGAATGTGTGTGGACAAAGGGAAGCTGTGTGGATCTGACGTGACTGAGGCACGAGTCAGCTTTTCCTTATTTCCAATCTCTCTCCATTCCAATTTAATTATTTCCTCTCTACCTTCTTTCCACAGCTCCAGAACTACAAGCACTTCAAGCGTTTGGCAAGGGTTTTAAACTATTTAAGGTTCAGATCCACATGTAAAAATATGGTTAACTATGTTTTCCTATATGTGTTTATAAAGATTAGAGCTGGTACTTGCATAGGTGCCGACAACGTGGAAAGTAATAGGCAGTACCTTCAAAAATGGTAGTTGCCAGGTGCCTGGGTGGCTCAGTTGGTTAAGCGTCTGACTTCAGCTCAGGTCAGGATCTCATGGTCCATGAGTTTGAGCCCTGTGTCAGGCTCTGGGCTGATGGCTCAGAGCCTGGAGCTTGCTTCTGATTCTGTCTCTCTCTCTCTCTCTCTGCCCCTCCCCCATTCATGCTCTGTCTCTCTCTGTCTCAAAAATAAATAAAAAACGTTAAAAAAATTTTTTTAAATAAAAAAGGTAGTTTCTTCTGTTTTCACCACATTTGCTTCTTATTTTATAATAATAATGAATAAATATTAACAAATGGATGGATTTTAATCCTGAAGACTTATTTCTAATAGTTTAGACTACATTTTAATGAATCTGTGTTAACACTTGTTACCCATCTTGTATGTCAACACCTATGTGTTACCATCTAACCAAATGGAACCAACAGAAATAACTATTTACATAGGCCAGCACAACTCTGTATATGCCAAAATTGAAAGTAAATTATGTTGGTGATGACAGAAGATAATGAATGAAGTAGGAATTAAGGCAAAATCTTAGCCTAATACCAGTGGTGAGACCATTGCAAATTAAAAAAGAAAAAAGAAAGTTGCTAACAAACATGAATATATTATGAAAAATGTTTTATTATAATCCACTGCATAACTGCTTCCAAAGGTTTTCACTGAGAATTCACTTCCTCACATTGCTCGAGATGGATTTCTGATTGTACATTTTTAATTGTGTGAATTAACTGAAGAAGAGAATGTACAAAATTGTATGATCTTATTTTTCTTTAGGTTTAAAACGTTGCAGAGTTTTACCTTGTGTCCTGAGGATTAACGGACATATAATTGTAAGAACATGGACTTATGCGTTGCCTATCAAGATGTCCCTTCCCAATGACACCCAGTTTCATCCCTCCTTCTTTTTGCTGCTGGGGATCCCAGGACTGGAAACTGTCCACATGTGGATTGGCTTTCCCTTTTGCGCTGTGTACATGATTGCACTCATAGGAAACCTCACTATTTTGTTTGTGGTCCAGGTTGACAGCAGCCTACACCAGCCCATGTTCTACTTCCTGGCCATGTTGGCTAGCATTGATTTGGGTCTGTCCACAGCTACCATCCCCAAGATGCTTGGGATCTTCTGGTTTAGTCTCAGGGAGATAATCTTCGATGCTTGTCTCACCCAGATGTTTTTTATCCACAACTTCACTGGTATGGAGTCAGCAGTCCTGTTGGCAATGGCTTATGACCGCTATGTGGCCATATGCAACCCACTTCGATATAGCACCATTCTCACCAACAAGGTTGTCTCTGTGATTGGTGTTGGTGTGTTAGTGAGGTCATTTATTTCTGTTATTCCATTTGTGTTTCTTATTTTGCGACTGCCCTTCTGTGGGAATCATATCATTCCCCATACCTATTGTGAACACATGGGTCTGGCTCGCCTGTCTTGTGCCAGCATCAAGATCAATATCATCTATGGCCTGGGTGCTATTTCAATCCTAGTATTTGACATCATAGCCATTGCCCTTTCTTATGTTCAGATACTCCGTGCCGTTTTCCGTCTTCCTTCCCGCGAAGCCCGACTCAAGTCCCTCAGCACATGTGGTTCTCATGTTTGTGTAATTCTTGCCTTCTATACACCAGCCCTCTTTTCCTTTATGACACATCGCTTTGGCCATAACGTCCCCCGCTATATCCACATACTCCTGGCCAATCTTTATGTCGTAGTGCCACCAATGCTCAACCCTGTCATCTACGGAGTCAGAACCAAACAGATTTATGACCGTGTGAAGAAAATAATATTGCAAAAATAAAGAATTAAAAAGGAATATGTATATAGATGGAACTTCTGAGCAGAGAAACGCCTTGTGATATTAAATTTAGTAAATTTAAATGTGCTTGACAGTGTTTATTTTTTGGGGGGGAAGGGGGTCCATTCTGTAAATATTTTAATGAATTCAGAGACTGAAAGCTTAAGCTTTATTATCCAATTTGTATGGTAAGTGAGGGCATAGCAGAGTCTTTACATGTGATTTTTAATAACTGGTGTCAGTAGATTTAAAGTAGAATTTATAGGGCATGCCGTATTTTTTTGGACACGTACTGGTTACCCTTTATCATTTATATGGCTCTTTTTTTTGATGATTCTTACTCCTTTTTTATCTCTAGGTGTCCCTGTATTGGTTTCTCATTCCTTATTTTGCATCCCCCCCCTTATCTGTTCTTCTTTGTCTTTTTTTTTCCTCTTCAGAAATTATGCAAATTTTCATTGCGTTACAAAAACCGTATTGTGATATCCTGTGATTTCATCAAAATACTGCAAAGATCCAGAATCATATCATAGATTAAGTCCTGGTTTTATACATAGAAAGGAAGTGAGGAAATAAATGTGGCTACAAAAACCTTCCTCCTAATTTTTGTGTGGCGTTTCTCACAAATATATTTAGGTTTACATAGACCCAACTCTGATGTAAACTTGAAGGAAGAAACCTCCTGCAGCCTGGAGAGGCTGCCCACTGTCACCTCCTAGGTTCTATTGGTTTTCTCACTTGCTTTGAGAGTCATCTTGTAGTTGTTTCCTTTTGTCCTGTCTTTTCATATATGATTTGAACAGTTAAACAGAACTTGATTCCACTCCTACTTCTATCTTTGATGCGTAAGTTTCAGTGGCCTCGATTTCTTTACTTTCCAAATATAGTCATAGTTTCATTTCAGAGATTAAGCATGAAGACTTAATTATATGATGCTTCTAAAGTCATCAGCATAGTTCCCAGGATGTTGTTTGCAATAAATACAAAATAATTGTTAGCCATTAGTATTATAATTATTTGTATTACTATGTTGTGTTTATTATTCTCACCCTTGGCAACAGTGTTTCTATAAGAGGTGTTTATGGGTTTTATTTTAATACCACCCTCACATAAAATAACCTGAAGCTAAAGTGACACAAAGTACAAAAAGTATCTAATATAATATATACATTGTATATGTACTACACATGCACACACACACACACACACACACACACAAGATACTAGTCCACAACTAATTTGTTGATATTTAATAAAAACTTGATTTTCTTAAAGTTATTATTTAAGGAAAATGTTCAAAATGCTCGTTTTACCTAACTCCATCAAAAATGACATTCATATTTTTCATGTATATATTTGGTATTACCTCTTAGTCTTTAAAACATAAATTTTTAATTTGGAAATAATTATTTTCATCATTTATCCTTCTCTTCCTCATTGTGTAATGCGAGGCAAGTTATCTCCATTATCTCCACAATCTTTTGTTATTTTGGCTCATATTCTCTTGATCTCACTCATATGTTCCTTTTTTTAACTTTCTGTAGCCTGATCTCTTGTATGTGATCACTCTATCTCTGAAGTACCTCTATCATCAGCCACTTCCAGTCTTCCAGACTAGCTGATTTTGTTTCATAAATATCTCTCAGGTATTTTGTTTTCTGTCTCCAGTGGTACCACCTTATTTAGTATTCCTAGTGACCAGCATGTGATGTTAGGACCTTTGTTACATTGCCCATGCCAAACATCCTCCTAATTTCAGGTTTCATATCACATTGCCCATGCCAAACATCCTCCTAATTTCAGGTTTTTGCTTTATAGAGTTATGCCTATTCCTTCATAAATCCCTTTACACTCCAAATATACCTACTTTCTAAGACCTATTGCCTGTCTCCTTCATTCGCTAAATACTAATGGCACACCAATTTTCTGGTATTTGCATTTTAATTTTCAAAGTCTACTATTCAAATAAAATCTTGTTTCAGATAAAGAAAAACATTGGTTCACATAGGAGTGAATTTCTATATGTATGCACATTTTAGGGTAACTATCTTCATACTGTTGAAGATAGAGCAATACTCACTTTTCTTTGCCTTCTGTGCACTTCTGCTCCATTCTCTTACTCACAACTTAATATTATAATCACTTGCAATGTGTACATATCATCCTCTCTCCTCCTGGGTGATAAGGAATTTGATATTACTTTATTTATCCACTTAGTTACTTATAGTGTGACTCACACAGCTACTCAATAAACGTATGCTGAATGAATCAATCTAAGTAAGAATAAAAGAATGCATGTACTTACTATTAGTCACACTATAATACAAGAAAGTTGACATTAAACGTGTGCATTGGTGTAAGCTACCATTGCCAAAATTTAAAAAAATGTACAAAAACAGACTGATAATAGGATATTATACTACATCAGAAAGAGGTGAATAAATGATATAATTCTAAAAATAGTGAGTGCGTACAGCACATCTTTCCAGCTCAACTGATTTAATGCAAAATGGAATATACATATTTTTACTTCTTTTTTTACTCATTGTGCCATTTTTTCTTAAACACACACACATGTACACACACACTCCTAAACACGTGCTTGCACACACACATGTATATATGTATATGAACACATAAAGATAGATTTACACACACATACACACAATGTTGGGGGGATTTACAAAATGGAAAATATTCTGTTATGCAACTTCTTCTAAAATGGCCAATTTCACATTAGTAGTGATTTCAAAACTCGATTCAAAATTCCTTCCTCTTGAAAGCCTTTCTAATGTGGCCTTAGCACACTATTTCATGATTTTTACTTCCTGAGTTAAGAGCCAGATGTCCCTGTGCTTTCCTCAATAGAAACACTGATTAGACTCTTTTTTTTTTCTCTTGCACAACTAGGGCCATACCCATTTAATCAAGATGCATAAATTATGATCATATAAAAATATTTCCTTATTGAGGAATATAAAATTTAAATTAAATACTATAATCTCATGTTATTAGCTTTTATCTTCCATAATACTACATTTTTTTATTTGAAATGACTTATGTTGTTCAGGTCAATAACAGTCATTCTTTCAACAAAATTTAATAAGAAACGTTACCCAGCATATTGTGCCAACTACTGGGGTATGCATAAGGATGTACATGATAATTTCAGGAATTTGCTCCCTAGTAGATGAGAAATATCAGCATACATTATATGATGTTCCAAATGAAAACAATGAGGGCTGTGTGTATATAATGAAAGGGAGGCAGGGAGAGAGATGAGGGGGGTGATGATCAATTAGGAAGAGAGCACAGTCAAGCTGTATGGAAGGGTAAGTTGATTTCTCTGGGCATAGAATAATTGGTACATTCTAGGAAAATAAAAAGCAAACATTAAAAGCATTGTATTTTTGATTTTGCTTATTTCAATGCATTTACCATGTGCATCCTAATAAGACTACAATCTGGCAGATGTGCAACAGTGATTTTTTCTTGATAGTTCTGTTACCTCTTAAGCCATTATGATTATCTGCATATTTCCAATTTTCACTCATTCCTTGGCTTCACACTCACTTCATCTCTTCTTATTTTTATCTTCTAGTTCATGCAGATATAGTATAGTGGTGTTTTCTTTTTCTTTTTTCTTTTTGTCTTTTTTATTGCCCCCAGAGTTTCACATAAAAACATTCAAGCATCAAAAACTTAACACAATTTGATGTGTCTATTTTTTGCTTTACAAGATTTCTGTTAGATTAATCCTTTTGTGTGTAATAGTAATTCATTTGTATTTTCTTTTGGTTTGCTTCTTATTGTTTTTATTGTGCTGTTTTATTTCTTAATAGATAGTATTTTCTTTTTAAAAAAATTTTTTTAATGTGTATTTATTTTTGACAGAGAGAGAGAGAGAGAGAGAGACAGAGCATGAGCGGGGAAGGGGCAGAGAGAGAGGGAGACACAGAATCCAAAGCAGGCTCCAGGCTCTGAGCTGCCAGCATAGAGCCCGACGTGGGGCTCAAACTCACAGACCATGAGATTGTGACCTGAGACCATGAGATTGTGACCTAAGCCGAAGTCAGACTCTCAACCGACTGAGCCACTCAGGTGCCCTGATAGTATTTTCTTTGATGAATAGACCCAATTAATTTATATATTCTACTGTTGTTGAATAATTTTAATTATTTAATTTTTTTCTCTATTCTGAATAAATCCCTATGAACATTTTTGTGTATGTATTTTGGTGAACATAATCACTCATTTCCTTTGGACATTTATGTAGTAGTAATTGCTGGGAATATTTAGAATTAGCAGACACTTCCAATTTCCAAAGTGGTCAGCAGATGCTCCTATCTTTATGAATACTTGGAATTAGCAGTCTTAATTTTCAGCCATATTGGAAAGGTTGTAGGTATAGCATGGTGCTTTATTTTCCTGATGAGTAACAGTGATGAAAAAATTTTCTTATGCTCATTGGATATTATTTTCCTTTAAAGTGCCAGAGTATTTGCTCTTATATTTTACATTGTTTTGTCATTTCTTTATAGATTAATAATAATTTCAATTCACTATTTTAATGTGTTGTTAATATAAGTGTTTTAACCAATATATGTATTGGGAACATCACCTCCCAGTCAGTGATTTTCCTACTGTGTCACCATCCTAATAGAAATTTTGGTAAGTGGTGTTCTTATATTTTTCACTCTTTTTAAAAATTAATTAAAACAATTATTTTTTTAGAGAGAGTGTGAATGAGCATGAGGGGGAAGAGGGGCAGAGGAGAGGGAGAGAGAATCCCAAGCAGGCTTCATGCTGTCAGCACAGAGCCCCACATGGGGCTTGAAGTCAGGGATCCCAAGATCATGACCTGAACCAAAATCAAGAGTTGATGCCTCACTGATTGAGCCACCCAGGTGCCCTTTATATTTTTCTATGATTAAGTAATGTAATTTCACTTTGTTTTTATTCATTACATTGAAAAATACATTTGGCCTTATTTTGTAATATTAGGGTAATGCATCTTTTTCCTTGGTTTCCATGTATTTCATGTCTCTAAATACATTTCATGTGGGGCGCCTGGGTGGCTCAACTGGTTAAGTGTCTGACTTCTGGTTTTGGCTCAGGTCATGATCTCACTGTTTGTGAGATCAAGCCTGTGTCAGGCTCTATGCTGGCAGTGCAGAAACTGCTTGGGATTCTCTCTCTCTCCCTCTTTCTGCCCCTGCCCCGCTCATGTGCTTCTGCTCTCTTTCTCTGTCACAAAATAAATAAGTAAACATTTAAAATAAATAAATAAATAAATAAATAAATAAATAAATTCATGGTTTTTTTTTTTTTCATTTTTATGTTAAATTAATTTTTATTAACTTCTATTTGGGTCACCTGGGTGGCTCAGTCAGCCGAGCACCAACTTTGGTTCAGGTCGTGGTCTCACCGTTGGTGAGTTCAAGCCTGGTGTCAGGCTCTGTGCTGATGGCTTAGAGCCTGGAGCTGGCTTCAGATTCTGTGTCTCCCTCTCTCTGCCCCTCCCCTGCTTATGCTTTCTCTCTCTCTCTCTCTCTCTCTCTCTCTCTCTCAAAAATAAATCAAAATTAAAAAAAAATCAAAATAATCTTTAATGAATAAATAAATAAATAAATAAAGCCAGTAAGACTAGCACTACATAGGATAGAAATAAGATATTTTGTCTTATTCAATAGCTACGATATATTATTGATGAGTAGTAAGACATGGATGTGGGAAGGGGATATATATATATATATATATAGTTATATATATATATAACTATATATAACTATATATATATAGTTTTATATATATATATAGTTATATATATATAGTTATATATATATATAGGTAAAATATGTTCTAAACGTGCATTGCTATGATATCTAATAAAATTAAGATGCAAAATTTACCCAATAAGAGATTCTGTTCATGTCATATTTCATACGAACACATTTGGTAGCATTAGTTTCGCATCTCTGATTTTCTATTGACAAGATGTGTAGGGGATGTAGGGAAGGTGTTTGCTTCTCCATCAGTCCCTTTATCCTAAGTGCAGATAATGGAATCTTTCTCAGGAGATTCTGTGGTGTTAGCTATGGTTCATGCAGGGGATTTAAGTTGGCTTTGTGTTCAGACAGGCCCCCAAGGGCCCTAAATATAGGTAGTATAAAACCTTATTCCCATTACTGGATATACCAGAGCTCTCTAGCCCTACTCCTGCTGCAGGTGAGTTTCCTATTAAATGTGTGATGGAGATGAATAGTGATCAGAGACTCTCATCTAACAATTAAGGAACAGGTTACAGCTAAATTTATTAAGCTACTATATTCTATCTTACTACCATAGAAAGACTTCCTGACTGAAAGAGGTCATTACTGGATTATGCTGAAACAACATAGATTTTTTTCTTAAATTTTTTAATGTTTTATTTTTTTTTAAGAGAGAGAGAGAGAGAGAGAGAGAGAGAGAGAGAGAAAGAGAGAGCATGAGTGAGGGAGGGGCAGAGAGAGAGGGAGACACAGAATCCAAACCAGACTCTAGGCTCTGAGCTGTCAGCAGAGATGGCAGGGCTCGAACTCATGAACTGTGAGATCATGACCTGAGCCAAAGTTGGACACCTAACTGACTGAGCCATCCAGGCACCCCAAGACAACTTAGATTTTTTTAAATAACCATCTACAGAGGGAGCTTATAGTTGTGGTATAAACAACCTCAATTCTCAGTGATATCTGTGTGTTAGGGCATGGTCTTCTATAATAATAATTTTAAAATATGCCATCAGGGGCCCAGAGTTAAGTGCAGGTTTTTAAAATTGATTACAAAGAGGGAAGAAGATAAATAAATAGCCTGGAGATGAACATTTATAGTCTTGCAGTACTTACATAACTGGAGAGTCTCTATTTTTTTAATGTCATTAATAAAATATTTCCCCAAATTTGGACTTTTCTCTGTCAGTCTGCTCAGGAGTCAACTGGAGCTGAGATCAACTTCCTTCCTACCTTTCTTCCTTTATGTTTCCTTCTGTTTTCCTTTCCTTTCTTCTTCTTTTTTTTTTTTTTTTACCTTTCCTCTCTTCTCTTCCTATCCCTTCCTTATTTTTTTTCTATAGTGCTCTCTTATATTTCTTTTCTTTTTCAATAGGAAGACAGACAGGCAGACAGAAAGACAGGAAGAGAAAAAAAGAAAGATGAAAGAAGAAAGAAAGAAAGAAAGAAAGAAAGAAAGAGAAAAAAAGAAAAGAAAGAAGAAGGAAGGAAGGAAAATAAGGAGGGAGGGAAGAAAGAATGGAGAGAGAGAGAAAGAGAGAGAGAGCAATCATAACTAGAGTGTGGTAAATCAGGAGCATGGATTTCTTAAGCCTGATGTTGACCACCATTATTGTCATTGGAAACAAATCTTTACTTTTCGCAATGCTTCTCCTTCCAATATATCTTTTCGCTGTCTCCCTCCCCCCAAACTCTCCCCCACACACCTATGCAATGATAGGTAGAATTGTTGGATATCTTAGGACATTCTTGAGAATTTGGCAACCAATGGAAACCTTGGGATTCTTTATTAATTTAATTCCTATCAGAATATTGTAGCAAAGAGATGCATTTCTGTCCTGGAGGTGACTTCCAGCTGCAGTGTTTTCCTATCTTTGTATAGTACAGTGTCTATCTTTGTGCAACTCTTATTATATCTCAGATACAGTACAGCATGTCTGTGGGAGCATATGAGTAAATATGGAGGGACACATTAATGAAACACAGTTCTTCATTTTGGGTCTGATTTTCTAAATATATATCAATGTCACAACTGATGCAGAACAAACTGATTTAAGAAGTCTTACTGTATTTCCTATCATTCTACAGGTCTAGGTATCTTATATTCTTATATGTATTGTCATGTTCTGTTTGCGGGTGTCTGTATCTGTTGTTCCGTGCTTTTGTGTTGATGTGTTTAGGTAAAGTGTATTTTGCCCTCAAAGAGGATTGATATCTCAATATAAGTCCTTTCATGTTTTTTTAAATTAATTCCAGGTCTTATATGGGTTTTCAGCAAATGAATATGATATTCATGTCCAAAACCTGAGAAGTATACTTCTCATAAAGTTAATGTTTCTTCCATTTGTAGAGTGCTCAGTCTGTGCCTACATATTACTTTGAACTCAAGTTTTAGTATTTGCTTTCATAATAAGAAAGCTACAGATAAAAATTAAGCCTACTGGAGACTTTTGAGAAATGTGTTCATAGCTCTTGTTTTTTCCTTCTAGAGGTAGTCAACTACTTCTCTTCTCATCAATGGCAAGATGTTCCACACAAACACTTCCGCTTTCCACCCAGACACCTTTTTTCTCACAGGCATCCCAGGATTTGAGGGTTTCCATGGCTGGATCTCCCTACCTTTTTGCTCCATTTACTTAATGGCTCTGTTAGGCAATGTTACAATTTTGCTGATCATCTGGTCTGACCGTACTCTGCGGGATCCTATGTTCTACTTTCTAGCCATCTTATCAGCCATAGATCTGGCCCTCTCCACATCGTCAGTGCCCCGAATGCTGGGTATCTTCTGGTTTGATGCACATGAAATTGGTTTTGGAGCCTGCGTGGCTCAGATGTTCCTGATACACACCTTTACAGGAATGGAGTCTGCTGTTCTGTTGGCCATGGCTTTTGATCGCTATGTGGCTATCTGTGTACCACTCCACTACACAACCACCCTGACACCCCGGGTGCTAGCAGGCATTGGTGTGGGCATTATAATGCGTCCTGTCCTGCTCATGTTGCCCATTCTCTACCTAACCCATCGTCTGCCCTTTTGTGAGACTCGAATTATTGCGCATTCCTACTGTGAGCACATGGGCATTGCCAAGTTGGCCTGTGCCAGCATTCGAGTTAATGCCATTTACGGGCTTTTTGTGGCTTCTTTTCTTATTTTGGACGTGGTACTTGTTGGAATCTCTTATGCCTACATCCTCCGTGCAGTTTTCCTCCTCCCATCTCGAGATGCTCGTCACAAAGCCTTGAGCACATGTGGGTCACATGTTGGGGTCATGTGTGTTTTCTATACACCGTGTCTCTTCTCCTTCCTCACCCACCGGTTTGGCAAGAAAATTCCCCATTATGTTCACATCCTTGTTGCCAATCTCTACGTTGTCTTCCCACCTGCCCTCAATCCTATTATCTACGGTGTGAGGACAAAGCAGATTCGTGAGCATGTGATCCATGCTCTCACCTCCCAATAGAGTCTCTTGTTTCCTTAGCTCTTGAAGGTGTGGATATAACTAAAGGAAGTTAATTTTACTCTACTCTGGGTTGATTATTTTTTAAATGCTCCTCTTATCAAAAGATCCTGAAGATCCTAAAGTTACAAACTTTGGAGAATGCTGTCTGTTCTTTAATCTCAATACCTTCTCTCCATATTGGTGTTGAATGCATATTCTTCTGACCATAGGGTTCCATTACAGTAGGGCAAACATCGCACTCAAAGCCCCTTCCCTTTTAACTAGGGAGATTTAGTGAAACTCTATCTCTCTGTATTTGAAAATAGGATAGTATTCCAGCTGGGCACAATCAGTTTCTGTCAACTGCTTTGCTTTCTCAGAAAAAACAATAACTAAATTTGAATATAAATAAGAAAGATCTTCATAGATTGCTCAGTTAAAAACTTTGTATCTGATTTCTCTGAGGACAATACTGGAATACTTCGTGCAGTTAAAAAAAAGTGTCTCAGGTTTTCATCTTTCATTTCAGCACCTTCTTCCTTATTCTTCATGAAAACCTGTAGGCACTATGTGCCCTCAGTATGCCACCTCCTACCTTTATGGAGAATCATGAAGTGAAAGTACCTGAAAACAATACTTGTGTTAACGGATGAAACTCTTGTTTTTAAGAGAAGCTTGAGTGTATAAAATTCTAACAGTGGTTTTGAGTCATATTTAATCAGAATTTTTCCTTGGGAGTGTGGTGCATGTGTGTGTGAAGTGTATTTAGGCAACCTGTTATCCATAGGACCACTTTGTCCTCTCCAAATCCCTCTTTATTTGTGGAATGCAGCATACATGCATCCTTTGGGACTTGATGCTTTGCAAAAGTAGATGAATCTTAGACAAGTTCAGGTAGAGATTAAATTTTCAGTCACTTACTTTACAAGAATTTTCTGGATATATTTACAAGTATTTTGTGTAATCTTATGGGGACATATCTCCTCTATGACTCCTAAGGATCAAATATCTTTTTATTATTCTTCTTGAATTTGTTGTGAGCAGAAACTTATGTGTGCATAAAAATAATGAAATAGAACATAGAAATGACTGCTCAGGAGCCTAGAAACTAATTTCCTGATGGCATGTTTACTATGTGATGTTATGAAAATGATTGTACAACTTTGCAATGTGACTGAGCCAGAACATGTATCTTCAGGATTTGGAAGTATGAAAGATTATATTTCAGCAAGGAACATGGACTTCGGTAAACAGTTTCTGAAAGGAGTTAATGGACGATGACACAGGGGTATCTAAATATGATTATCTGAAGAATTTATTTCCTGTGAGCACATTAAATGCTCTTTTCTCTTAGGTATAGAAAGATGCACATTCTGAGTTTTTGATGTCCTCTTTTGTCAAAAGTGAACCCAAAAGCATTCTTCCCTGTGTTTTCTTTATTTGAATGTTGCATCTCATTTTAAATACAGATCAAATTTAATAATATTTAAGAATAAAATACAGGGGTGCCTGGGTGGTTCAGTCAGTTAAGTGTCTAATTTTTTATCTCAGTTCAGGTCTTGATCTCAGGGTTGTGAGTTCAAGCCCCGCACTGGGCTCCATGCTGAGCATGAAGCCTACTTAAAACAAAAACCAAAAACCAAAAAAACAAACAAAATAAAATAAAAATTGATTTCTTTACATTTATACATTTTTATTTTTATAAGTTGATTTTAAATCTCCATTCAATACATGACCCCCTATCTTCAAAGCCACACAGGATTACCAACATGATTTCCTAAAGAAACTAAATTCAATGTCCTACCTTTTGAGGGAAAGTTCATACATATTTCCAGTTGGTCTGATTAACAGGATTCAGATATGCTAATCTGTAAGTAGTGATGTTCTCTATTAAAATTTTAATGGTTTCTTTATCTTCATGTCCTAACTGTGTCTTTTATAGTCATAATGTTCATTGTCTCAAATCATCCCCTAACTTTTCTTGATATAAATTCCATGCACTACAACTAAAAGCTAAGCAGTGTTTAGTGGCAACAACACTAAAAATATATTTAAACACTATATATAGTGTCAGTGCCCCTAACCCCTATGTTGTTGGGGATCAAGCACTGTGCCCCCCCACACCAATGCAGTTGAAAATCCACTTATGACTTTTGACTCCCCCAAAACTTAACTACTAACAGCCCACTGTTGACTTGAAGACTTGCTAATAATATAAACAATTAAAGCATATTTTATATATGTTTTATCTACTGTATTCTTACAATAAAGTAAGCTAGAGAAAAGTGAGTATTATTAATAAAATCATAAGGAAGAGAAAATATATTTACAGTATTGTACTGTGTTTACAAAAAAATCCACATGGACTCACGCAGTTCAAATTCATGTTGCTCAATAGTCAACTGAATATATATAAATGATATAAAGCTCACAGAAGAAAATTTACAGTTCTAAATTTCTAGATATCTCTGTTTATTAAATAAATTTCATCATTAATTAATAACCTTCCCCCCCAAATCAGGTTCTGATCGTTTCACTGATGAATTCTTCTGAACACTAAAGAAATTATGTCAATCCTCTAAAATCACTTCCAGATTATAGAATCATAAAGAATATTGACTCATTTTAGGAAGCTGGACATATCCTAACACCAAAGTCAGTTAAAGATGTCCAAAAATATATATAGACCATTTCTCAAACTTATATCTCATGAACAGATGAAAAAATCCTCAATGAAATGTTAGTAAATTTAAGCTAATAATTTATCAAAATAACTATACAACATGACCAAATGGTGTCTATTTTTGGTATATAAGACTGATTTAACATTCAGAAAACAATGTAGCCTAGACCATCAGCCTACAGAAGAAAAATCATATTGATCATATAAATGGTTAAAGGAAAAAAAATTTTTAAATGGCAACAGCACATATTTATAATAAAAATATGAAGCAAACAAGGAATAAAGGAGAGCTCCGTCAATTTGATTAAAAAAATTAAAACCTAGAACTAAAACATATGTAAATTTAAAAAGTAATTAATAACCCAGTTAAAGCTTGAGTAAAAATTTTGTCCAGACACCCCACAAATAGAATATACAGATTGAAAATAAACACATGAAAAGATGCTCAGCATATTTTTCCATTAAGGAATTACAAATTAAAAAATGCAATAAGATTCCACTTCACACAATGGCTAAAATTAAATATAAAGCAATATCAAATGTAGGTCAGGGTGCAAAGAAAGCAAGAGAACTTTTCACTTATTTTTGGTGGAAATGCAAACTGACACAGTCACTTTAGAAAAACATATGGAGGGATGTCTGAATGGCTCAGTCGGTTAAGTGTTCAACTTCAGCTCAGGTCATGATCTCTCAATTCGTGAGTTTGAGGTCCACATTGGGCTCTGTGCTGACAGCTTGGAGCCTAGAACCTGCTTAGATTCTATGTCTCCTTCTCTCTCTCTGTCCCTTCCCTACTAGCACTCTGTCTCAAAAATAAAAGTAAACATTAAAAAATTATTTAAAAAAGAAAAACATATGGAAGTTTCTTACAAAGCTGAATATAGTCTTACCATGTGATTCACAATTACATTCCAAAGAATTTACCCAATGGGTTTGAAAACTATGTCCACACATAAACCTGCACATGGATACTTACAGCAACTTTATTCATAAAGAATTAGAAGTAACCAAGATGCCTTTCAATAGGTAAATGAATATCCAAACTGTAGTACCTCCTACAATGGATATATTCAGCATTAATAAGATACCAAAAAATGAAAAAACCACAAATGAATCTTAAATGCATATTCTGAAGTAAATGAAGTGAATCTGAAAGGGCTTTATATTGGGTGACTCTAGTGAAATTATATTATGAAAAAGCAAAGCTATCGAGACCACAAACATATCCATGCATCCCAGGGGGAGCAAGAGTGGGGAGATGTTGAATATGTGAAGCACATGGAAGGTTTTAGGTTCTATATGATACTATAAAGGTGGGTTATGATATGCATTTGGCAAAACTCTTAGAATTTTAGAACACAAAAGATGATCTTAATGTATGCAAATTTTAAAAAATCAACAAGGAGTTCAGGGGAATCCATGATGAAATACAAAAATATGAGAAACACTGTGTGTTAAAAATGTAGAGAAAAACCTCACTAAAATGGATGGGGAAAATGTTTTAACCTAACTCGGGAAATGAGTGGAGTCTGCGAGACTAAAAGCAAAAGACCTATACATACAGCATTGTATTCTAGTGGATAATTTTTCCCCATAGGGTTATAGGTTAACAATTCTAATACAGCTACATATGCATAGTGTTATTGAACAATTATGTAACTGTAGGGCATATAGTGGGGACCAGGTTTCTCAGTTTTGGAACGGCAGTTTACAGAGAAACATGAAGGGATACTAGAATACTTCTCGTGGTGACAGATTAGAGTTAGCCATTACTATGTTTAGTATTAGATAGACAACAGATGACAGAAAGATGATAGATAAATAGATGATGGATATTTATATATGTGTGTACATACACACAGGCTGGGATACACATATATATTTCCTTGCTCTGCCAGCTGAGAGGGTCTTAAACCAATGACAGTCCAGTAGCAAAGCACACCCAGCACCAAAACTTTGTTTCCAGTAACATTATCCAAGTAAAGGAATCAGTAATCCTTGGAGAAATATCACAATCTAAGATTGGGGCAGGTGATATATAGGATACACCTGTAGCAAGTTATGGTCCCAAAAGTAACGAGGTGACCCTCCCCCCCCAAAAAAAACCCCACACAATTGTGAGGTTAAGTCAAAGGGACACAGGAGTCAACTGAAAGAGTTCCTAATAGCCAAAGCTGGTCAGTGTGAAAAAATAAAGTAGTATTGGATTACGGTCTAAAGTATAAAATAAATATTAGAGCCCGTACTGATAAAAATAAATGATTGAATACATAAACAACTAAGGGACTAGATTAATTCTCATGCAAAATATTCCCAAACAATATTATGAGGATGCTCCATTCTAAAGGAGGTGGAGCGTAACTACTCACTGTTTAATTTGTGGTCTACACATTGCAACTTACTGCCAAAGAGTAAACTTGGAAATGGGGGGAGAGAGAGAGAATCCTGACAAACACATCCTCAGCCAGGTGATGAAGCTTAATATCAATAGTGATAAACTATGTTGATAGTATATATCCTTGATATGTTTTGACATAAGTAATAGTATACCTCATCGATTTTCTCCAATAATATAACTTTAGTCTAATCATGGAGGAGATAATCATACTAATCTCAATTAGGGGATATTTTACAAAAACCTAACTAGTACTTCTAAAAACTGTAAAGTCATCAAAATTAAGAAAAGCCCGAGTAGTAACTGTCACAGTCAAGAGAACCTAACAGAACTAACTAGGTATCACTAGGAACTGTAACTTGGTATCCAGGTACAACTAAGGGAATCTGAGTAACATATGAACTTTAATAAAATATGAACTTTAGTTAATATTGGTTCATTAATTATAAAAAAATAACAATATAATGTATAATTTTACTGGTAGGGGATCTTGGGCAGGAAGGCCAGCCTGGTACTGCAAGAGGAGGCAGAACATTGTCCTTGGGAAGGTAGCCCAGGTTATATTTTTATACTTGTGGAAGGTCTCCCATGAAAAAGTTGAGATAGGCAGGGCAGTTCAGCACAGTAGACACTGAGGAGAGTTTTGGGAAGTTGTGCCAGGTAGTACCATTTACAGATATATCACAGATGAAAGGGCCCTTTATTTTCAGCTGCCCCACAGAAAGCAAGCACCCAGGCACTCTATGGTATGGTGGACTTCGCTGCAAATGTTAGCCTGGGTGAGTGATCAGAACCCAGAACCATGGAAATGGTTGCAAAACCATAGATACAAAGGAGAGGACTGACTTTCTCTCTGGATGTTAACAGAAAAGAAGCTTTCACCAAGTAGCCTCAAAAGTCTGACCTTCACATTTATGATTCTCTTTAATTAAACTTTAAACCACTGAAATTTCCAGTTTCAAATGGATGTACTTATTACCAGATCATCAGCATGATTACCAGGTATCATCAGCACAACAACAGAGTTGAGATACAGTCTTAGAGAATGACAGGTTGTATTTGCCATGTTTTAATTCCAACACCTTTTCCTAGCCAAAAATAGCTCCCTGAAATTCACTTGCCTTTGCTTTGTGTAACCCTTCCCCTCCCCCAAAAAGTCAGCATATTTTCATTGCTCTAGTTGCCAAGGTCCACTGAAATCCTCAGGCTTTTCTTTCCTTCCAGTCTTAGCTCTTCCTGGCCCTGGGAACACCCTGGACCCCCACCAAGTTTAGATCAGATGATTAATGGTCTAAATTGTCAACCTCTTTCTTCTTATTCTTGAAGAACACACATTATCTTTTTTATTTTATTGTCTGACTGTTAAACACTACAGAAAATAAAACAGGAAGAAAAAATGAATATTTTACTATATAAAGTAATTTCCATACTTTACTATATAAAGTAACTTTCATGGATCTATAGGCTTTAAATAGCTGTACAGTTTTAAACAGAAGATTTATTTTCTTTTTAACTTATAAATTTACCTCTATAAATACTTCTATATTTACCTCAGCAAAAACACTATTGCTCAAGGTGAATTTAGTAACAGGGAGAGAGACACATACTCAATTTCTAATCATACAACTTATGTTTATGAGTTATCTAAGACAAATGCCTTAGACTCTCCTAACCTTAGCTTTATACTTGGTTTTATACTTTATACAGATTTATACTAAATTTGACTTTAAATCTGCTATAACAGCATCTACCTCAGAGAGTTGTTTTGAAATTTGAATGAGAATATTTATAAAGCATCAAGTACAGTGTTTGGTAAGTATTATTTTCTTTGATTGACTTTTGCTGGCATAAAGTCAGTCAAATAAAGCAGAACAATAGCTATGTACAGATCTGAAGTAGAGAAAAATACACATCCCAAAGGCCATCTCAACTGGTACATTCCCAGTTGATGAAGGCTCTGGCTTCCTAAAATAAGTTTGAATTTTAATAATAGAGTAATATGAAATTTGATTGAGTGTGTTCAGGAAGATGTTTGAACAATTTTAGTAGGGCACAAAAATACCATACTACTAGCAAAACAAATGATACATTTAAGAAAGCTCAGAGGGAATAGTTAAGGCACATCCTCGGATATACTGCTAGCATGCTGTGTGGTTGTATACTTCCCATCGGATGTCATTATTCAGAGTAATTTTGATCATCAGTGAACTTTTGCAAATAATCATAAAGAATATACCATGGTTAGCATTTGACTTAAAAGCTTATGTGTGAGTATGAATAAAAAAGAAAATATCAGGAATAAATGTTAAGTTTATTCCAAACAAAATCATAACCTTAATATAGGTTATTTATTTTATTTTATGCTCCCTGAGCAGGGCTGTGAAATATTTTAGTTGGATTTTAAGATTTTTAGCTCTGTATTAATTGAGGTAAATAATTCTGTATTTAAAATAAGCTCCAGGGGCACCCTGGAGGCTGAGTTGGTTAAGTGTCTGAATCTTGATCTCTGCTCATGTCATGATCTCACAGTTTGTGAGTTTGAGCCCCACATAGGTCTCTGCACTGATGACGCAGGGCCGCTTGAGATTCTGTCTCTCCTTCTCTCTGTCCCTCCCTCCCTCTCACTCTCTCCCTCTCCCTCTCTCAAAATAAATAAACTTAAAAAAATAAAATAAAATAAAATAAAATAAAATAAGCTCCAAAACAGAATATTCTATTAAAGCAAATGATACCATACTTCATAAAAAGATGACACTTATTTTCACTAGTTTTATGTATCAAACCATTTAATTATGGAGCATTTCAAACATCTACAGATGAACACAAATGCATAATTCTCTCATCATACAATGTCAACAACTGTAAACATTCTATTCTCTCCAGGCTTGGATTTGATTTTTTAAAGTAAAATTTGCATGTGTTTAAATATACAAGTCTTATCTGTACAGTTTTGAAAAAGGATATACCTATATATCCCACACCTTTATAAAGATATAATATTTTTCTATCACCTCAAAAAATCCTCTTTGTTCCTTCCCAATCTGTCTGTGACCCATTTCAATCCTCAGGCAACCAGTGAATGGATATTTTCAGTACCCATTTTTTTAAAGATTTTATTTTTAAGTAATCTCTACACCCAAGATGGGGCTCAAACTCACAACCCAGAGATCAAGAGTCGCAGGCTCTATTGACTGAGCCAACCAGGTACCCATTTTCTTTGTATGCTCTGGATCTTCATATAAATGAAATTATGTAATTAGTACTCTTTAGTAACTAGTAGCAGTCGATAGCTCAATATAATGATATAGAGTCATCTATGTTGTTGCACATAGAGTGAATCCATTTTTATTGCTGAGTAGAATTTCATTGGGTAAACATTCCAAAATTGATTTGTCTATCCACTGTTGATGAGTATTTGTGTTGTTTCCACACAGGGCAGTTGTGGATAAAGCCGCTACAAACATTCTTATACAAGTCTTTGTGTGGACATATGCTTTCCTCACCTTGAGTAAGCTCTTAGGAGTTCAGTCATAGGTAATTAGGAGAATCTGTTGCTCCACATCCTTGCCAAAATTTGGTGTTGTGCTTTTTAATTTTGGCCATTCTAGTAGGTATGTAACAAGATGTCATGTTAGTTTTAATGTACAATTCCTGAAGCCTAATAATTTTGAGACATTCAGTGTCATTTGTATATTTTTCTCTGCTAAGTGCCAGTGTAGGTCTCTCCTTTTCCCATTGCTTGTTTTCTTATTTTGTTAGTTATAAGCATTGTCGTATGTTCCTAACACAAATTCTCTTACAGAAGTAAGGGATTGTGAATGCTTTCTCCCAGTCTTTGTCCTCTAAGTCCACTTAACAGTAAATTTCAAAATTTAATAACATGTAACAAGGCTATTTTCTTATGGTTATTGCTTTTGTGTTCTAAAAAAATATTACTTCCTACTGGGTTGCAAAGATACTCTTCTTCCTTTGATTTCACACATGTTAAAATTGGAGTTTTGTTTTGTTTTTAATACTTAGTTCTATTTTAGAGATGTAATTAATATTTGATTTTGTTGTGAAGTTGGAATCAAGGTTCTATGTGTGTGTGTGTGTGTGTGTGTGTGTGTGTGTGTGTGTATGTGTGTACACACACACGTATATATATAAAAAATATATATTCAGTTGCACCAGAATTATTGGTATAAGAAACTGTGCTATCATCACTGAATTACTACATTGGTCACTTTAGAACATTTGACTGAGGATGTAAAATATGTCTATTCTGTTCTTTCTATTAAGCACTCCCTATCTATTTGTCCGTTATCATAATGACTTACTATACTGTTTAAAGTTTGAAGTCTTTTATTTTAAGTTCCGATGTTTTGTTATTCTTTTTCCAATGAATTTAGGGTATTCATATAATTATTTTAGAATGAGTTTAAATTTCTTGGTTATTGATTGAAGTTGTTTTATTAAGCAACTTAGGAAGAACTGACATCTTAACATATTTCAGTCTTTCAAACCACTTTTAAAACTTTTTTAGGTCTTCTTAATTACTGTCATGTTTTATAATTTTAAGTGCTTATGGCTAACTACTCCATGCTTTTGATGCCACTGTAAGTGGTAGTATGAATTTTCACAGAATTTTAACTTAAATTTTAATTTCTCATTGTTTGCTAACAGTATATAGAAAAGTATTGATTCTATACCTGATTGATAAGCTAAATGGTTTTAAATTCTTTGATTTCTATCTAAGTGTTCATGTGACTTATGAATTGGAAAGTTGGCTTCTTTCATTCCAATCTTACTGTCTTTTTATTTATTTTTTCTTGATATATTGACCTTGTTGGAACCTCCAGTAAAATATTAATATAATTGATGCCAGTCGATATGTTTGTCTTATTCCCAATCTTAGAAACAAATCTTTCTGTGTTTCACCATTCAGTATGATATTAGCTGCAGATTTTTCATATATTCCTTTCACTAAATTGAACCACTTTTAGTTTTTGCCTAATTTGCTTAAAGTTTCTTTTTTAAAGTATCATATATGGATGCTAAATTTAATTACTAGTTTTTACTTGTTTTAAAATTATCTTTTCTTTGAGTTGTTTATGTGGTGAATTTTTTTACTGTAAAAGTAGAAAAATACTAATAATAAATTCACCAACCATAGCATAAAAGCACCATTTTATTAAAAGATACATATATATATATACATATATATATATATATATATATATACACACACACAAACACAGTCTCATTAAAGCAAATAAAGGGAAAAGTAACACTTAACAAAGAAGGGACTATGACAGGTAAATAAGCCTTATATGTAGACATTCTTGATCTTCATATCCAAAGTTTCTTCCCATTCCAATTCCTCAACATATTGTAGTTTTTCACAACATATTGTAGTTTTCTCTTATGTTTCCACTCAACTAATCAAAGTAACTTGAAAATGTAATACAAGTTTTGCTTACTGGCAGCGTTTTCAGCTGGTACTAGTGAATACAGACGAGGATTTCACAAAAGAATGAGCTAAAGATGATCATGGATCACTACACCACACTACCACCAGAAAAGACTGTTTCTAACTTCTACAGTTCCCATGGAATATTAAGTGGGATAGTCAATAATTTGAATTTAATAGTCAATTGTCCTCAAATGACTTTCCATTATGATTTTTAGTGTCTAATTGGTATGCTACTATATATAGTGATATCCAAACACCATATATTGCCTTATGTCTCCCCAGAAATACTGAAGAAGACCATAGTATATTTTCCAACAGTTCTCAGCAGGATGTCCTCTGTCAATGACACTGCTTCAAATCCCTCTGCCTTCCTTCTGCTGGGTATACCTGGTCTGGAAGCTTTCCATATCTGGATTGCTTTCCCTTTCTTTGTTGTTTATCCAATAGCACTTGTGGGAAATGCCACAATCCTGGTTGTGATAAAGACTGAGCAGAGTCTTCATCAACCCATGTTCTAATTTTTGGCTCTTCTCTCCTTTATTGATCTAGGCCTTTCCACTTCTACCACTCCCAAGATGCTATCTTCTGGTTCAATTTCAGGGAGATAAAATTTGAAGGCTGCTTCATCCAAATGTTCTTTATCCGTACCTACACTGGCATGGAATCCGTTGTACTGCTGGCATGGCAACTGACTGCTTTGTTGCCATCTGTTACCTACTGACATATACCACTATTCTCACCAACAGAGTGGTAGCCATCATGGCCTCTGTTGTAGTGGGGAGGCCAGTCCTTCTTGTCATCCCTTTCTGCCCTCTTCTCAAATGGTTGCCCTTTTGTGGATACTACATTATTCCTCACACCTACTGTGAACACATGGGAATCGTGCATCTTTCCTGTGCTAACATAAGGGTCAACATCATCTATGGCTTATATACCATGGCTGCCCTGATTTCTGACTTGATCCTTATTGCCCTCTCCTATGTTCAGATCCTACGAGCTGTTTTCCACCTTCCTTCCAGGGATGCCAGACTCAAAGCACTCAGCACATGTGGCTCCCATGTCTGTGTCATTTTAGCATTTTACACACCAGCATTTTTCTCTTTTATGGCTCACTGATTTGGTAGTAATATTCCTTGCTACATCCACATCCTTCTGGCCAATCTGTATGTGGTTGTTCCCCCTTGTTTAAATCCAGTCATTTATGGAATCAGGACAAAGCAAATTCAGGACCGAGTTGTGAAAATATTTGTAAATAAAGAATGACCCAAATGTATTCAAAAATTAATAAATTCTTCTAGGCTAACCTTCAACTTGTACATCTCTCAGGGTGTCCCAAATTGGGATTATGTAAAGGTCATTCAGACATTACTTCAGCCTTTATTATAGTCTCTTAAACTCACACTCATTGGTGCCTTTATGTAATTTCCATTTTTTCAATAGATTATATACTACTGTTTCTCACTGAAGGTGAGAGAAGATTGTGGGGCCTTGTAAAAGATGTAATCAAATTCTTGAATGCATGTGGACATGCCAGCAGTAAAATTTATGTACAGATTTGATAAAAAAGAAGATTTTGGTGGTATAAAATTTTTCAAGTTTGGAAATATTCATGCATCGATATTTTAGAATATGTCCTTCAACTACCTATTTGTCTGCCAATGTTACTTTCATCTTGGAACTATTTCTTAATTTCACTCAGAGGGTTATTGCAATGTGCATGCTAATTATCACTCAATTTATCTTCTTAAAGAGTTGAACCCATTCTATATTGCCATCTCTATAATGATACCAAAGGCAGAGGAAAACATTCATGAAAATAAAATTAGTTATCAAATTCCTTCACAAATGCAGCTATAAAAAGTATTAACAAAATTATGAAAATTGAGTTTAATGATATATAACATTATCCTGTATCATGACCAAGAAGCACTTATCTTACAAATGCAGGGGAAATTTTTGCATTTAAAAATCAATTAATGTTTCCTCCCATAATTTCAGACAAAAGTAACTACATGTGATGTTAATAAATGCATAAAAAACATTTGACGAAATCCATCATGAATTCCTGATAAAAATTTCAGAAAACTAGAAAGAGAAAGGAACTTACAAATAGGATAAAGGAAGCTTATGAAATTTGATAGATTACATCACAGTGAAGAAAGACTGAATATTTTGTCTCTGTTAAAAAAAATACAAGGCTGCCTGTTCTTATAATGTCTATTTGCTTCTGTACTGGGGATTCTAGCCAATGCATTAAGGTAAGTAAAAGGAATAAAAATCATTGATATTAGGAAGAAATTACCTGATGATCTGTTTTTTTCTATGTAGGAAAATCTTATGTAACATACTAAACCTACTAGATCTAATATGTGAGTTTATCGAGTTCAGAGGATACAAGTTTACTATACAAACAGTTAAATTTCTTATTTTAATGGCATTCTATTAGAAAGTTGAATAAAAATATTGCTTGCCATAGCCAAAAAAGAGAACATTTAGGGACACATTTGATTAAAAAAGAAAAGTAAGACCTGAAGAGAGATAACTAAAAAGTATTGCTAAGATAAACTGAAGGCATATATAAAAGGAGACATATACAATCATCATATATCCAAGTCTTGATATTGTGAATATTTCTATTCTCTCCAAGTTGATATATAGATTTAATCACATTTCAATATAATTTCCAGCAGACTTTTTCTTATAGAAATTGAAAAGCTGATTCTAAAATCTATATAGAAATGTAAAGTAACTGAACAATGTTAACAAAATTGGAGGACGTAATAAAGACAGAATACTAGTGGCATAAAGATATGAAAATTAATCACTAAATTAGCATAGGAAGCCCCCAAACAGATCTGCACATATAGTCTTAGTTGGTTTTCAACAAAACGATAAGGTATTTCAATACAAAATGGGTAGATTTGGAGCAATTAGATGATCATATACAAAAATATGCACCCCAAACTATACCTTACATCCCATACAAAAATAAAGTAAAAGTGGATCATAAATTTAAATGTAAAACTTAAAATTAAAAAAAACTTCTAGGACACATTATATTAAAGAATAATAATTAGATATACTTTTTAAATTATTGAACTGAATTTCATAAAATTTAAGAGTTTTTGTTTTTCCAAAATACAATTAAGAGAATACAAACACAGGTTACAGAGTTCAAAAAAATTTTGCAAATTAAATATGTGATAATGGACTTTCATTTAGCATACACAGAGTAGTTTCAAAATTAGATAAAGAAAACTAACCATTCAATAGAATTGGAAAAGATATTTTAGTGAATTTTTCATCAAAAGATATATACAGATTGAAAATCACTGCATAAAACATTCTCAGTATCATTAGTAATTAGGAAATCTATTTAAAATCTCAGTGACATACAACACACTATTATGATGTCCAAAAATTAAAGATACTGACTGAAAAATGTGTACTATATTTATGGGGACCTATTTCTGGTTCTGTTCTGTTCCATTGACCTATGTATTTATTCTTTTACCAATACCATACTGTCTTAATTATTGTAGATTTATAGTAAGTCTTCAGGTCAGGAAGTGTAACTTCTCCAACTTTGTTCTTTTCCTTCAATATTGCATTGGCTACTCTGGGGCTCTTGTTCCACTTCATATAAACTATAAAATCAGTTTTCCAGTATACACAAGTAACTTCCTGGGATATTGATTGGGATTATAAGAAATCTATACATCAAGTTGGGAAGATCTAACATCTTGACAATACGTCATCTGGTTCTGGACTTCTGTTTATTGTTTTCTTTTGTTTCTTTTGTTTTGTTTTTGTTTGTTTGTATGTGTTTTCTTTACCTGATTCAATCCCTTGCTGCTAATAAGTCTGTTCATATTTTTTTATTTCTTGCTGCTTTAGTTTTGGTAGGATATATGTTTCTAGGAATTTATCCATTTATTCTTAGTTGTCTACTTTATTGGCATATAGTTGTCATAATATTCTCTTACAATCATTTGTATTTCTGTGGTGTTGGTTGTTATTTTGTCTCTTTAACTTGTGAGTTTGTTTATTTATTTCTTTTCTTTATAAGTCTGGCTAGAGATTTATCAATTTTATTGATCTTTTCAAAGAAACAACTATTGGTTTCATTGAACAACAGTTCAATAATAATAATGAAACTATTATTTTCTTAGTTCCTATGTCAATTTTTTCTGGTATAATCTTTATTATTTTCTTCATTTTGCTAGGTTTGTGTTATTTTGTTCTTTTTCTAGCTCCTTTAGGTGTAAGGTTAGGCTGTTTATTTGAGATTTTTCCTGCTTCTTGATGTATGCCTGTATTGCTCTAAACTACCCTGTTAGAAATTTTTTGCTGTATCCCAAAGATTTTGGACCATTGTATTTTAATTTTTGTTTGTTCCTATGCACTTTTCTTATTTCCTCTTTGATTTCTTCATTCACTCATTCATTGTTTAGTAGCATATTGTTTAACTTTCATGTGTTTTTGGCCTTTCCAGATTTTTCCTGGTGGTTATTTGCAGTTTCATTAACATTGTGGTCAGAAAAGATGAATGGTATTACTTTAATATTCTTGAATTTGTTGAGGCCTGTGTTGTGAACTACTATGTGATCTATTCTGGAGAATTTTCCATGTTCACTGGAAAAGAATGTGTATTCTGCTGTTTTAGGATGGAATATTTTGAACATATCTGTTAAATACATCTAATCCAATATGACATTCAAAGCCACCGGTTCCTTGTTGGTTTTCTGTTTGGATGATCTGTCCATCGATGTATGTGGGATGTTAAAGTCCCCTACTGTTATTGTATCACTATTAATTATTTCCTTCATTAAAATTTTTTTATTAGTTATTTTTTTTTATTTTAGAGAGAGAGAGAGAGTTTGTATGAGAGCAGGGGAGAGGGGCGTAGGGAGAGAGTGAATCCCAAGCAGGATCCATGCCCAGCACAGAGCCCAGTGTGGGGCTTGATCCCACAGTCCTGGGATCATGGCCTGAGTCAAAATCAAGAGTCTGATGCTCAGCTGACTGAGCCACCAGGTGCCCCTTTATGTTTGCTTTCCTGTTAGGTGCATAAATATTTACAATTGTTTTTTGTTTTGTTTTTATTTTAAAGAGAAAGAGAGAGCTCGTGAATGGGAGGGGCAGAGGAGAGAGACTCTTAAGCAGGCTCCACCATACCCAGCACAGAGTCTGATGCAGGGGTTGATCTCACAATGGTGAGATCATGATCTGAGCTAAAATCAAGAGTCAAATGCTCAACCAACTGAGCCACTCAGGTGCCCCAATATTTATAATTGTTACATCTTCTTGTTGGATTGCCCCCTAAATGATTGTATAGTGTCCTTCTTTGTCTCTTGTTACAATCTTCGTTTTAAAGTTTATTTTGTCTGAGATAAATATTGCTGACTTGGCTTTTTTTTTATATCAATTTGCATTATAAATGCTTTTTCCATCCCCTCATTTGCAATCTGCATGTGTCTTTAGGTCTGAAATGAGTCTCTTGTAGGCAGCATATAGATGGGTCTTTTTTTTTTTTAAAATCCATTCTGTCACCCTATGTCTTTTAATTGATGTTTTTAGTCTATTTCCAATCGAACTAATTATTAATAGGTGTGTATTTATTGCCATTTTGCTGCCTGTTTTATGGTTGTTTTGTAACTCTTTTCTGCTACTTTCTTCCCTTGCTCTCTTTGCTCACAGTAAGTTGGTTTTCTTTAGTGATATATTTAGATGGCTATATCTTTATTTTTTGCATATCTTTATTGATTTTTGATTTGTGGTTACCATTCAGTTTGTATATACCACCTTCCATATATAGCAGTCTATATTTAAGTTGATGGTAGCTTGGGTTTGAACCCATTCTTACTCCTCTCTTCCCCACCACTTTTTGGGAAAAAGTGTCACACTTTCCATCCTTTTATTTTGTGAGTCCCTTGATTGATTTTTATAGATATGCTTATTTTTACTGCTTTTGTGCTTCTTGCTTTTCTAACTCTTGCTTGTGGTCTTTCTACTCAAAGATTCTTCTTTAACATTTCTTGTAGGGGTGGTTTAGGGGTCATGAATTCCTTTAACTTTTTTTGTTTGAGAAACTCTTTATATCTCCTTCATGATACCCTTGTTGGATAGAGTATTCTTGGCTATAGATTTTTTTCCTATTTATTTATTTTTTATTTTACAGAGAGAGACAGAGCAGCATGAGAGGGGGAGAGGGACAGAGGAAGAGAGAGAGAATATCTTATGCAGGCTCTATGCCCAGTGCAAAGCCCAATGCAGGGCTTGATCCCAAGACCCTGGAATCATGAGCTGAGCCAAAATCAAGCGTAGGACACTCGACTGACTGAGCCACCTAGGTGCTCCATTGGTTGTAGATTTTTTTTTTCTTTTCAGCATTTTGAATATGTTTTGCCACTCCCTTCTGGCCTGCAAAGTTTTTGCTGAAAAATCAGCTGAGAGCCTTATGGGTTCTCCCTTATATATAACTGCTTTCTTTTCTCTTACTGCTTTTAAAATTCTCTCTTTATCAATACATTTTGCCATCTTAATTGCTATGTGTCTTGTTACAGACCTCTTTGGGTTGATTTTGTTTGGCAATTTCTGTGCATCCTGGATCTGGATTTCTGTTTCCATCCCCAAATTCAGAATGTTTTAAGCTATTATTTCTTCAAGCAAATTTTCTGATCCCTTTTCTTTCTCTTCTCCTTCTAAGATTCCTATAATGCAAATATTATTACACTTGATGGTGTTACCAAGTTCTCTAAGTCTATTCTCATTTTGCATAATATTTTTTCCTCTCCCCTGCTCTGCTTGATTACTTTCCATTTCTCTGTCCTCCAGTTTGATTTGTTCTTCTGCTTTGTCAAATTTACTATTTATTCCATCTAGAGTATTTTTTTTTTTTTTCAACGTTTATTTATTTTTGGGACAGAGAGAGACAGAGCATGAACGGGGGAGGGGCAGAGAGAGAGGGAGACACAGAATTGGAAACAGGCTCCAGGCTCTGAGCCATCAGCCCAGAGCCTGACGCGGGGCTCGAACTCCCGGACCGCGAGATCGTGACCTGGCTGAAGTCGGACGCTTAACCGACTGCGCCACCCAGGCGCCCCATCTAGAGTATTTTTAATTTCATTTATTGTATTCTTCATCTCTGTTTGGTTCTTCCTTATTCCATTGTTAAGGGTCTCACTGATGTCTTCTACTCTTTTCTGAAGTCCAGTATCTTTATAATAATGACTTTTTTAAAGTTTATTTATTTATTTTTGAGAGCAAGAGAGAGAGAGAGAGAGAGCGAGCAAGGGAGGGGCAGAGAGAAGGAGAGACAGAATCCAAAGGAGGCTCTGCAACATCAGTACACAGCCTGGTGCTGGGTTCAAACTCATGAACTGCAAGATCTTGACCTGAGCTGAAATCAAGAGTCAGACACTTAACTGACTGAGCCACCCAGGTGCCTCTATGATCATGACTTTATATTCTCTATCAGGCATATTACTTACCTCCATTTTGCTTAAGTCTTTTGCTATGATTTTGTCCTGTTCTTTGATATATACTCTTCTGTATCCTCATTTTGTTTAACTCTGTGCCTGTTTCTGTGTGTTGGAAAAGATAGCTATATCTCCTGCACTTGAAAGTAATGGCCTTATGAAGAAGTCCTGTAGTGCTTTGCTGTGCAGTGTCCTTTGTTCGCTGGAAACTGGCACTTCATAGGTGTCTTTTATGTGTGATGTGTGTGCCCTACTATTGTGGCTGGGACACTTTTTCCTTCAGTCCAGTCATCTGCAATGGCTCTCTTTGCCTTTTGTGGGCAGTGTTTGGTCCCTGTGGTGTTAGTGGGACAGTCTGGGGATACTGTGGGCTTTAGTTGACTCAGATCAGGCATTTTCCAGAGACGCAGTAGCACCAAAGGGTGTTTTTCCTGTGGTGTCCTGAGAACCTTTTTTTGTTGGGTGGAGCCTGCAATCAGACCAGTTGTCACCTTTCAGCCCACTGCTGGGTCTCTATCTAACTGGTATATGGGGTTATCTTTCATTTTCTCTAGGGCAGGACTCACTTAGGAATGGTGTTGACACTGTAGTGCTGCTTGCACACTGCCTGGTCTATGGCACCTCTTTGTATGGGCTCTTGCCAATAGCATATTGGCGAAGGCAGATCTGCTGAAGTACAAGGCAGCAGGGTGCCATGTGTCAGGGCACCTACATCACCCAGACTGAGGCAGGCTGTCCAAAGGGGTGGATTGGTGGAACCACAGTGTGTGTGTGGAGGGGTGGAGGGTGAGGCAGTGCTAGCAAGTTAGATAGGGAGTCCACAGTTGACCCTGTGTTTACCCTGGGGAAGGGAAATGGTGTTTGCCAGTTGTCTTCCTGGAGGAGTTCCCTAGAGATTTCTATCCCTCCAGGACACATTTTGAAATTAGTAAATAACTCACTCCTAGGCGTCTTTCAAACTGCTGCTTCTAGGTTGTTTGTTGTGCTGTCTCTTTAAGGGCAAGGACTCAGTGTCCTCTCCTTCCAGGCTCTCCCAGAGGCCAACACACTGTTTGTTTGTTTGTTTGTTTGTTTTTTAATTCCAGGTTTTCAGTCCTTCTGGTTGTAGGAACTTGGTGTTATGGTAATGTTATGGTGATTTGTCTTCTTCATGTGGGCCCCCTGGTGTGAGGGTTTGATTCTTTCCCCTCTATATGCCTGCAGCATCCCTCACTCTTGTGGACAGTCCCAAAAGTCTATTAGTTCCAACTGCATTGCCTTTCTACCCTTTTAGGTGTGGTCTCTTCTTTATATTTAGTTGTGGAGTTTCTTCTGCCAGTCTTCAGGTCATTTTCTGGGGTATTACCACTGATGTGAGTGATATCTAGTTGTACCTGTGGGATGAGGTGAGCCCAGGGTCCTCCTACTCTGCCATCTTTCCAAGAAGTCTGGGAAGTAATTGAGTTTTGTATATTAACCTTGTATCCTGCAACCTTGCTTATTACTGCTAGGTAATTTTACCTATGATAATTGCATCATATGTTCACAGACAGTTTTATACACATACATTCAGAGTTGCTTTATTCACAATGTCCAAAAACTGGAGCCAACTCAAATATTTATCAGTTATGACTTGATGGAAAAACTCAGGTATATCTACATACTATAATACCATTCAGAATTATAAAGGAATAAGTTGATGATACATACCACATGTGGATAATTCTTAAAATAATATGCTTAGTGAAAAAAGAATATACCAGAAGAAAATAGACATACTGTATAATTACATCTATATAGAATTTGAAAGCAAAACAAACAAACAAAAAACAACCAAAACAAAACAAAAAACCCCAAACTAATCTACAGATGAACTACTATTGCTTGGGAAAGCAGGATGGATTTCAGGACAAGACAATAAGTGTGTACTTCATAGTCACATGAAGAAATTTAATAAAAGGTATGTTTATTATCTTGGGAATCTTTCACAGTTGAATACATATGGGAAAATATACTAAATTGTATATTTTAAATGTATTCACACTACTGTATATCAGAAAGGAATAAATTTGTAAAAGCATATGAAAAATATCCTCAGTGACTGCCATTCTTACTCATAATATAAGCCAAAGACATTAGCATTACCTGGGTGTTCTACATGTGGGGTTGAAATATCCTTGAACTTTTTCTTCTACTATTTCTCCTTTACATTCTCCATATGATCTCAAACTATATTCGCTTCCTCATTTCTTTTAGATTTAAAAGACAGTGAAAAATGTAGTGCTTTTTTCTTCCAGTTTCCTCTTATCAGAGTTTGCCCTGTTAAATCTTCTGTTGTTTTCAAATACTTTCTTACATACCATCTACTAAATGATGTTTTCTTGATAACCCTAAATAGAAATATACCTTCCACCACATACACAATAACCTCTCAGTCTGCTATCTTTATTTTTTTCCATAGCATTTATCTCTGTTTTACTATATTTATGCTTAAAATTTTGTATTGCTAATACAGGCCAGTCTTGCCAAAATGCAATGAGTCCACTATAGCCAATTTCTCCAACAGATTTAAACTAAAATCTGAACAAAATACAGAACAGTTGCCACAGATTTCTATAAAGTTAGCAAATCAATCAAGTCAAAACAGGAAGTAAATTTTGAAGAAGCAACTTGTATCATGTAGGTTCTCAAGAAAATTTTTCCCCTATGTGTTTCCTTCCATTGATTAGAAAGCAAGTATCCAACAGAGAGACAATAGATTGTACAGGGAGCAAAAATGCAAGATATACCTCATTGTTTTCTAGACAGAGAATCAGGAGAAATGCGTCTGTGAGCTGGAGACAAAGAGGAGGATCCTCCTATTTCTTCTTTGTTTTTCTACTAGATCTGACTGAAAGTTATATCTCAGTCACAGAATAATACAAACAGCTAAAACCCCAAGAGAAGGTTTGTCTTTCTGGCCAGAAAGAAATAAAAAAAGAAAGAGAAATAAGGAAAATAAAGAAATAAGGAAATAAAGAAAAAAAAAGGAGGGAGAGAAGAAGGAAGAGATGGATAGAAAAAGGGAAAGAGAGAAGGAAGAAAGGAAGGGAGGAAGGAAGGGGGAAGGGAAGAAGAGAAGGCTAATATTTGAGAATGTGTATGAAATTCTTATTGTTATCCTTTGTTTTCTTTCTTTCTTTCTTTCTTTCTTTCTTTCTTTCTTTCTTTTTCTTTTCCCCTTCCTTCCTTCCTTTCCTACTTCCCCAAGGGCGGTACCCGTTTTGATGATATGGTGATACATACCGCTAAATTCTACCAGAAAGGCTATCTTTCTGGTCATGGAGACGTGAGAGGTGACTCCTGACAACTACAGAATATGAAAAGAATCCTGGAGAAGAGAGAGCTGAATAAGTAGCTCCTTAAATTCTGTATATGAACTGACACCAACTATGAGCTTACTCCTGAGCTGCACATGCATAGGACAGATCCAACAAAACACAGTAAAGGCACTGAGAACTCAATTACTATATAAACCATCTCCAAATCTCAGGATGAGGGACAAAAGCATCCATTAGAACCATCACAGGAAGCAAGATAGGACTTGCAGTCTGAACATAACCAAATTGATTTCCCGGAAAAGATAAAATCAACCTTATACAAAGGATTTTAACAAGATCTATATTCAAAATGTTCATGATAATTTTTTTTAATATTAAACATATGAAAAACCAGAAAACATGTGACTATCAAGGGAAGGAATGATCCACAGATTCCAATCCCAATATCAGTCAGACGTTGGAACTGTCATACAAAAACTCTAAAGCAGTTATGACAATTATTCTTTATGACTTAAAGGTAAACACTGTTGAAGGATGTGAAAGAGAGGTCGTACACAGAGATAACAAAGTATAAAAAAAGAACAATGTCATCATTTTATAAGTAAAAGTCTTAAATCTGAAATTCATCAGATTAGCTCAATAGCAGAATGAAGAAGAAAGTGTAAACTCGATTAAGAAAATGATTCAATCTGGAGAATAGAGAAAAAATATTAAAATCATGAACAGAACTTCAAGGATATAGAACACATAAAAATCTCTAATATTCATGTCACTGGTGTCCCAGAAGGAGGAAAAAAAATATTGGGCAGAGAAATATATTTAGTGATATGTGAAGATGAACAGTTTGAATGAGTGTAATTTCTCATAAGGAAGCTTAAAGTCCAGAAGACACTGGAACAGTATTTTTAAGCGCTAAAATTTATTTTAAAAAAACAGTTAACTCAAAATTCAGTACACAGAGAAAATATATTTCAGGAACGCAGATGAAATAAAGGCTTTGCCAGCTGAGGAAAATCTGAGAGAATCCATCACCAGCAGCCAGTCTCAACATGAAATTCTAAAATGACTTATGGTTGAAGAGAGGTTATACAAATTTGAAAATTAGGAGATCAGTAGTAAAGGGAGAGCAACAGAAATTATAATTATATGGTTAAATATGAAACTCACTTGCTCCAGTTGTTTAAGATAACTTTTACATAGCTTTTGTGGGGTTTCCATGCGTGCAGATGTACATTTGACAACTGCAACATGTAGGGAAGTACAGGATCCCATAAAAGTAAGGTTCTTTTACATTTCACTTGAAGTGGTAAAATATTAACTCTAAGTCAATTGTGAAAGGTTAGGTATGTATGTCACAATCTGTATATCAGTGGTTCTCAGTCCTATTTGCTCCCAGTCAGACATTTGGTAATTTCTAGAGATACCATTAGTTGTTAGCAGTAGCTAGCAGCCATAGACCAGAGAAGGTGCTAAACATCCTGCAGTGCACAGGACAAACTTTACATCAAATTATTATCTGGCTGAAAATAGTAACAGTGTCACAGTTGGAAAACTGTGATCTAGAGCAATCCCTACAAAATAAAATAAAATAAACTAGATTATAGCCAAAAACCAATAGATAGATTAAAACTCAATACTAAAACTATTTAAATTCAAAAGTAAGCAGTGGGGGGAGGGGATGAATAAGAACAACAAACAGATCAGACTTATGGGAAACACACACAAAAATAGTAAACTTAAGCTCAACCATATCATTAATCACATTAAATGGTACTGGTCTAAACACACCAATTTAAGACAGAGATAGTGAAATCGGATAAAAGAACAAGATCCAACTGTATTTGTGTACAAAAAACTCCTTTAAATATAAATACATAGATAGGTTAAATTAAAAAGTTGGAAAACACATGCCATGCAGACAGTATGTAAAAGAGGAGGAAGTGGCTATATTAATATAAGACAAAGTAGAATTCAGAATAAGAGATACTGTCAAGGATAAAGACAGGTATTATATCAAGATAAAAGAAGATAAATGCATATGCACTTAAGTGCAGAGTTCAAATTACATGAAGAAAATTGATGGAATGAAAGAAAATGTTGTCAGATCCACTATTGTATTTGGAAAATTTAAGATTCCTCTTTCAGTATCCATCAGCAATCAAAAGGTGTGGGATACAACCAGAAGTAGATTAGACTAAAATTTGTAACATTAAATATTACTAGAAAAGTCCCCCTTATAATCAGTATACATTAATTACTTTCATTTACCATCTTTACGTATTGCCTATCAGCTTCACTAAGGGAAATAATTTTGCTTCTTTTGTTTACTGTCATGTCTTCTATGCCCATATAAGTGTTGGGCACATTACAGATACTTACTAGATACTTGCTGAGTGGATAGATGAATGCAAAATCAGTTATCATTTTATTTTATTTGCTTATTTCAGGAATAACAGTTCTCATTCTTTGAAATTTTCCACAAGTTTGAAAGATACACAGTGTTTGCACTAGCAGTGGGAATGACTCACTTTGCAATCCATATCAATTCTCAAGGGAGTTCCTAACATGCACCCTTCTCATAAGTTGCAAGCTGAAAGCTCTGTGGCCTACCCAACATTTTTCTCTTCTGCCCATCTCTCACCAACTTTCCCTATGGTTACAGTGAGAGGACAAATCAACCCAATGCAGACTGCCATCTGGATTGTCTTGTTGAAAATTCCCCCATTAAAAAAGATAAAAAGAGGCATCTGGGTGGCTCAGTCAGTTAAGCGTCGGACTTTGGCTTGGGTCATTCTCATGGTTCTTGAGTCCGAGCCCTGCGTCAGGCTCTGTGCTGACAGCTCAGAGCCTAGAGCCCGCTTAGAATTCTGTGTCTCCCTCTCTCTGCCCTTCCCCAGTTCATGCTCTGTCTCTCTCTCCTTCAAAAATAAATAAACATTAAAAAAAAAGTGCCACAGATTGATGTTCTTATTTGGTTAATCTTATAAAATAAACTAATAAACGTGTTTCATAAAGACACTGAGAAAACAAACACATAACACACAGAAGAATTATTTCACAGACTGAAATAATATCTTTATTAGGTGCTACAATATACTAGAAACAGTACTAAACACTTTGTAACCATTAACTTATGACATAGGTATTGCTGTATCTGTTTTACATGTGCATGTTAGTTAAATATAACTTCCACTTATGGAAATAGTAAGTAAGAATTAAGATTCTAATACTTGGTCTTGCTGAAGCTAGAATCTAAGAAATTTATACCAAAGAATTACAGGAGGATGGGAATAAGTGGAAAAATAAGACCCAGAATTCTCAGCTGATTTTAGTCATGAATAATTGTTGAACACATTCTCGGATCTGTCTGGTCCTTACTCCATAGATGATAGGGTTCAGCATAGGTGGTACCAACAAGTACATGTTGGCCAGCAGGATGTGGGTGTGGCGTGGTATATGCTTACTAAAACGGTGGGTGAGGAAGGAAAAAAGAGCAGGGATGTAGAAGGTGAGGATGACACACACATGGGACCCACAAGTGCTGAGGGTCTTCAACCTGGCATCATTAGAAGGGAGATTAAATACAGTACGAAGTATCTGTACATAGGACAGAGAGATGCATGTCACATCAGTCCCAACAATTAAGACAATGACTGCCAAACTATAAAGACTATTGATGGAAATGTCAGCACAAGCCAATTTCACCACAGCCATGTGCTCACAGTATGTGTGGGGGACTACATTGGACTGGCAATATGGCCATCTCCTTACTAGAAATGGATGTGGTGTCATTAGTACTAACCCACGTAGAAGTGCCACTATGCCAACTCGAGCCACCACAGTATTTGTAAGAATGGATGTGTGTCTCAGCGGATTACAGATTGCCACATACCGGTCAAGTGCCATGGCCACAAGAAGCCCTGACTCCACCCCAGAGAAAGCATGGATGAAAAACATCTGAGTGAGACAGGCATGGAAGCCGATTTCATGATAATTGAACCAGAACATACCCAACATCTTGGGAAGAGTGGAGGTTGACAAGATGAGGTCTGTGATGGCCAACATGGAAAGAAAATAGAACATGGGTTCATGGAGAACAGTCTCAGTTTTGATGATAAAAAGGATAAGTATGTTTCCCATGAGCGCCACAATATACATTGAGCAGAAAGGAATGGCTATCCAAATATGCAAATATTCTAGGCCAGGTATGCCCATCAGGAAGAAGGTACTAGGATTGGTGAATGCAGTGGAGTTAAAGTCAATCATGGTGATTCTGGCTATGTGAAGATATGGTCTTGCTTTCTTTCCTTCCTTTGTCCCTGGAGTGGTCAAGTGCATATATACTCTGGTAAATATACAGTAGGATTACTTAGGTAAAAGTGCAACTGAGCAATTTTACTCATATTTTAAGTCCTCCTTGGTGAGCTTCTCTGAAATTACATGTATTGCATTACTGTCAGCTATTAATCTCATTAAGGACTAGTTTGAGTAAAGACTATCTCCTAAGCTCAGAAACTCCACAACATTCTGCCTGACACTAAGTCTTCTCCTTCTGTCTGTGATAGCCAGGCTAAGCAAAATCTCTTTTTCTTTTCTTTCTTTCTTTCTTCTTTCTTTCTTTCTTTCTTTCTTTCTTTCTTCCTTCCTTTTGCAAAATTTCTGATAAATAACTCAAGTTCCTCGCATTCTAACAAGGAACCTGTAACAATGCCTTCTCTGAGAAGTACCCCTCCAAAGTAATTATGGTGTTGGAGAATTTGGCATGAGATAAATTCTAAATAGAGATTTTTAAAAGCAAGACATGAAGGAATAATAAGCATTCCACACTTGCAATGCTTCAAAGGACAATACTTTTGAATGCTGCCCTGGTGAATTTCTGGCCATAAAAGAACCAGCATCTGATCACTTAAATGCATAATAGCTTTAAGATAGCAACAAAGTCATTGACCTTACATCCAAAAAGTATGCTCCCTGGATTTTCCAGGATCCCTGGAAAAATGTTACTCTGGCAGATTGTCCATGCTTTCATGATAATTCATACAAATATATATATATATATATATATATATATATATGATATAAATAAATATATACAATATTAATATAATATCTAATATACAAATATATAATATAAAATTTACATTCCAACATCTCAGTTGATACCAGCTGTTCACTGTGAAACTAATGGTTAGTATGTTATTTCTTACTAAATTATTCTTAAGCCCAGAGAATATACCTGCATACACTTACTTTTCCAGAGTTGGTACCAGGTACCTTGTGGACCAGAATGTCTAAAGGATGATTGGGGAAAATGCCAAGAGCATCCTGATCTAACTTATTAGTGGCTAGTTCTATGTGGTGGGACTACACCAATTTACCTGTCAACAAGGAGGCAATCCAGAGAAGTCTCTAACTTATCTTCAGAGGGGCCACCGTGTCTTCCTCTATTGCATGCTCTCAGTTTATTTTCAGCACAGCTGACTCTCAAGAGTCCAAAGTAAATTTGAATATTTATGCCTGAGTTCTAGAAAGTCCTTCTTCACACCAATATGCTACAGTACCCTCATCACTGCCTCTCTCATGTCTTAGGTTTAAGTAAACATAGACAAGTTGTCTACATCCCTCCAGATTAATTGTGTTGTGCTGAATTAAAGCCAGGAATTCAGAGATTTGAATTATTCCCTCATGAAATGCTAACTTCAGATTTTACAGTTCCACTGGAGAGTCCCAGCGGCTCAAGCACCGCAACAGATGTTTCTGTAGTTTCTGAGAAGTATAAATGGTGCCAGAGGAAGTACACAATTACTCTATCACATGATGTCCGTGGACAATGAAATTTGATTTGAGCGAGACTTTAAAATGGATTTTAAAAATCAGGAATAACTTTAAAAAGTTAACAAAGAGTCAGTGGAAATTTGCAACTAGTAATATGTTCTGGAGATCTAATTCACTGCAAAATGATTATAGACAAAAATGTTGCTATTATAAACTTCAAGGTAGTTAAGAGATTAGATTTTAATTTTTCCTAACTCCAAAACAGAAATGGTAATAAGATAATAAAAATATACAAAATAAGATAAAAAAATAAGAAATGATAAAAAAGATATGATTAAAGGTGTTAGCTAATGCTATGTGGTAATCATAATGCAATATATAAATGTGCCAAATTAACAACCGTATACCTTAAATTATACAATGTTATAAATCAACTGCATCTCCATATAGACACATTTTTTAAAAAGTTAACAGAGTTTCAGAAATCATAGAGATCTTAAAAGCAAATGGAGTAAAAAGATAGTTGGGGTGCCTGGGTGGCTCAGTCAGTTAAGCGTCCGACTTCAGCTCAGGTCATGATCTTACGGTTCATGGGTTCGAGCCCCACATCGGGCTCTGTGCTGACAGCTCAGAGCCTGGAGCCTGCTTTGGATTCTGTGCCTCCCTCTCTCTCTGTTCCTCCCTTTCTCTCTGTTCCTCCCCTGCTCATGCTCTGTCTCTCTCTCTCTCTCTCAAAAATAAAGATTAAAAAATTAAAAAAAAAATACTCTTCGTGGGGCACCTGGGTTTCTGTGTCTCCCTCTCTTTCTGCTCCTCCCCTGCTTGTGCTCCCTCTCTCAAAAGTAAAGAAATAAATATTTAAAAAAATACTCTTTGTACATCAAATATGTGACCCATATCTTATGATAATCTATAGAGGGAAGGAAAGTTTGTGCCAGAAACAGGTATGGAGGGTGAGGATTTTGGAATTAGCCAGTAATATTTGTTTTAATCTTAAAATTCAAAAAGTGAAAGAAAGCGTAAACGTTACCCTAGAGAAAGAAAACACACTACCTAAAGTCATATTTTGCTCCGTATATCCACTTCATAAACACCACCCTGTAATTACTGAAAACAGCATGGATTTATTTTGCTGATAGTTTCACTAAACAAATAAGAACAAAAAGAGGCTGATTTTCAAGTGAAAACTAGATAGTTATTGCCCTGATTATGTCTCTAAAACATCTTTTCCCCTATCAGGCTTATTTTTTCTCTTCATTGGAAAACTGTCGTTTTACTTAGAAACTGTCTATAAAAGCAAATTGCTATTTTGGATTGAAAACACTTACTGAACCTAGCATAAATCAATTTCTGTGAATGTGATCAGACTGATATGCAAAGACAAATATGAATACTTGGGCCATTTAAACGGACCTTGATTTATGGTTTTACTTGATCTTTATGTTACTCTCACTTTATAAAGTTCAAACAAAGCATCTAGCCATACCTCTCAGATGCATCGCCAGAGTGGCAGGCAGTGTGCACTACTTCAGAGTTTAACTACCTCATTTACCATTACTTTTGGTCTCAAATATCTTTCAAACCTAGAAAACATTTTGTTCAGTTGCATGCACCAGTAAGCCCATAAAATATTATGTTTAATTAATTCTGTTCTTGTTTATAAATAGTCTGCATCTTAAATTCCCTAAGTGCTGCCTTTCCTTTAGTCACCTTACCCTCTATGGGAGACCCTGTAGATGCCCCTACAATTTAGCCATGGAAGTAAAGACTGGCATGGAAGGAGACCTTCCTGATGCTGCGTCTGTGCTATGGTTGGAGTACATTTGTTGCTCACTATCCTTGTCATATAAGCTATTAAGTATTTTTAATTCTTCTGTTTTTCTCTCGAGTAGAAATGCCTGTCTCACGTAGTCCTATTTCTTCATCTGGCTGGGTTTTGCCTGGGGTTGCATTCATCTTGCAGACGCCTATAAGACAAACCAGCTGCCTGCTGCTTCTTGCTCTGGAGCCATAGGTTTTAGGAGGGTTATGCAAAACGAATGCCCCATGGGGATGGCTGTCAATGATCACCAATGAGAATGTCTCTCTTTGTTCTTCTAGAGGAATCTCACTGACCAGACAGATGACAGCCTTCTGAGACTTTTGCAGTCATTAGAGGACTAACCTCAGGAACCAATAATCAAAAGAGTGTGTGGGTACTAGGGTCACAATGATGATTGTTTAATTGTACTTTTGTGGAACTGAACATTGCAGATTGTATAAGGAAAACATCGGTCTTCACAGCATGAAGCTGAATAAACTTTCTATAATCCCACATTTTCGAACAGAGTTATAAGTCAGTATTGTTTAAAGCAGTGTGAATAAAGTGTTACCCATGCAGTGCCTGCCTCATAATCACCTGAAATGATCATCTTTACCCAGATATTCCCTAAAATTTCATATTTCCCCAGACATTGCATGAGTTACAACAGCTTAGTTGATGTTAGTTCCTTATCTTAAAGAGGAGGATAATAATATCTTCTTTTCAGGAGTTATATAATATGAAAATTAATAATGTATACAACAAAATACCCCATTTACTGTTTGACAAATAAAAAGTCATTTTTTTTAATTTACTATTACTTTCGTTATTTAATTTTGCCTTTCAAATGTAAGCCTGGGATTTCCATTTCCAAATGGATGTGAGGGACTAGGTAACAATGTCAAGTAGTGTAATTAAATTCCCTGTTGCTCTTTAGTTGCTAGCATTGGAAGGAATCTGTGAAATTAGAACTAGCAAACACTGATGACCAATGGATGAGGTATACCAGACATAAGCCAACACAGAAAACATAATGAGGGATTTTGTCCCCTTTTCTACCACTTCTCCTGTCCTTAGTCTTCTCTGACCAGTCTACACTTGCAGACTTCCCTTGCCATCCACTGTACCATTTATTTTGCCTCTGATGTTTATATTATCCATTGAGATAGCTTCGCTAGAGCTCATAGGATAAATGATTTGCCAAAATCAAACAAAGAGCAACTAAGGATGTCTCAAAAGAACACATTTAGCACTGTGAGATTTAATATGTCAACTTGAATGGAAGGGAAAACATATATATATATATATATATATATATATATATATAGTGCTATATAACATATTTTATCCCAGGATCTGAGTTTCCCTTCTTAAAGACAAAATTCCCTGTTTCCTTTTTCTCAGTCAGTATGGTGTAAAAGGCCCCTATTTGATGTGTAAAGTACAAGGAAAGCATAGTGTTATTAACACCAGGAGTCTACTCCATAGATAGCGTTAAATATCAGGGATTCCATATCCTATTTCTTCTCTTCTTTTTTTAAATATTTAATTACAAAGATATAGATATATTGATATGCAGATAGATATGCAGACATATATTTCTACATCTCTGATTACCAAAATAATCTAGAATACTTTGAACGAAAGGCTTTTAGTCTTCTGGAAACGGAGGGAACTAAGTGGCTAATGCTTCTAAATGGACAGACCTTCCTTTTGCTGTTAACATCAGCATGAGTGTCGTTAGATAAAATGTGATGAACCTCATGCTGTAGAGGAAGACCTGTCTTCAGAGTTGGCTCTGCTAGTATTGGTTGTATAACTGTTTTCATGTAATTTCATCTTTACAATCTCAAATTTCCTGAACTTTAAAATATGAATACTAGTAGTACATATATCATATTGTCTATATGAAGCTTAAATGAATTAATATGGTTATGGTATTTAATACAATGAATAACATAATAATCATGGTAATAAGTGGTAGTGGCAACTAATCATGATGGGAATTGAAGTGGTAATAATAAATGATACATAGATTGTCCTCCTCTGAGACTCATTGGATTTAAAGATTTCCTTATTGGAAAGGGAAATCCCTTACACCCTACACCCAGTTGCCTTTAGGGAGTTCCAATTATGTCAGCTGGTCTAGGCTATAAATTTTTAAAAAAAATTTTTTTTCAACGTTTATTTATTTTTGGGACAGAGAGAGACAGAGCATGAACGGGGGAGGGGCAGAGAGAGAGGGAGACACAGAATTGGAAACAGGCTCCAGGCTCTGAGCCATCAGCCCAGAGCCCGACGCGGGGCTTGAACTCACGGACCGTGAGATCGTGACCTGGCTGAAGTCGGACGCTTAACCGACTGCGCCACCCCGGTGCCCCTCTAGGCTATAAATTCGACATACAAAGATGGATAGCAGGGGCACCTGGATGGTTCAGTCGGTTAAGTGTCTCTTTGTTTCTGCTTAGGTCATGATCTCACTGTTGGTGAGTTCAAGCCTTGCGTCAGGCTCTGTGCTGACAGTGTGGAGTCTGCTTGTGATTCTCTCTCTTCCTCTCTCCCTGCCCCTCCCCTGCTCCCTCTCTCAAAATAAATAAATAAACTTCATAAAAAAATGGATAGCAATAAAGCACTGACCATGGATGACTGGTAATTACGTCTAGATTTCATTACAATAAAAATAAAGGCAAAGTTCATGCATATGAAAGCAACATCCTCCAAAAGCAGCTCTATTTTTAATAAAGGTATATTTAAAACAAAGTATTTGCTTTATTTTTAAATATTTTAAAAATAATTTTTATTAGGGGGCACCTGGGTAGCTCAGTTGGTTAAGCATCTGACTTCGGCTCAAGTCATGATCTCGCAGTTTGTTAGTTTGAGCCCCGCATCAGGCTCTGTGCTGACAGCTCAGAGCCTGGAGCCTGCTTCAGATTCTGTGTCTCCTCCTCTTTCTGCCCCTCCCATGCTCTGTCTCTCTCTGTCTCTCAATAATGAATAAATGTTAAAAAAATTTTTTTTAATAATTTTTATTAAGTTTATCTATTTCTTTTGAGAGAGAGGAAGAGAGAGAGAGAAAGAGAGAGAGAGAGAACAAGTAGGAGAGGGACACGGACAGAAGGAAAGAGTAAATCCCAAGCAGACCTCCCACTGTCCACACAGAGCCCTTTCTGGGGCTTGAACTCACAAAATGTGAGATCATGACCTGAACTGAAATCAAGAGCTAGATGCTCAACCGACTGAGCCACCCAGGCACCCTATCAACTGAAGTATTTTATATCAGTCTATACAGATACACTGTGTGTGTTTGTATGTGCATACGAGTGTGTCTGTGTATGTTTACTCAATTAGTGAACAGTATGGGAAAATGTTTCACAATTTGTATAGTGAAGAATCAGATATAAGAATTTAGATAGTTGAGGCTTTCTTTTTTTTTTTTTTAATTTTTTTTAACATTTATTTATTTTTGAGACAGAGAGAGACAGAGCATGAACGGGGGAGGGGCAGAGAGACAGGGAGACACAGAATCGGAGGAAGGCTCCAGGCTCCGAGCCGTCAGCCCATAGCCCGACGCGGGGCTCGAACTCACGAACCGTGAGATCATGACCTGAGTTGAAGTCGGACGCCTAACCGACTGAGCCACCCAGGTGCCCCGATAGTTGAGGCTTTCTAAATTTGAACTTAAAGGAATATGTGGGGACAATTGTTTTTGGACAAGCTGGAGTAACACGAATGTGGATGAAAGAATTAAAGTACCATAAAATATATGAAGTAAAGGCACTCAAGGTATTGGACATCAGATAATGAAAGACAATGGTCTGTGGGATGGGAAACTAATGAGGTTATCCTTTCAATTGCCCAAGCTTACTACATAGGGAAAGTTACCAAAACACATTAGGGAAAGGTAGAGCCCAGGCAGAGTACAACATGATTCTTAAATTCAGGATTGGGAGCTGGGATTCTTCTTCTTTCCTCTTTCAGCTTTCTTCTTTTTTCTTCTTCCTCTTCTTCCTCTTCTTTCTTCTCCTTCTCCTTCTCCTTCTCCTTCTCCTTCTCCTTCTTTTAAGATTTCTGTTTGTTTGTTCATTTGGGGTGCCTAGATGGCTTAGTCGGTTAACCGTCCAACTTCCAAGCTTGGCTCAGGTCATGATCTCACAGTTCAGTTCATTGAGTTTGAGCCCTGCATCGTGTGCTGACAGCTCAGAGCCTGGGGTCTGCTTTGGATTCTTTCTGTGTGTGTCTCTCTCTATCTGCTCCTCCCCTGCTCATCCTCTGTTTCTCTGTCTCTCAAAAATAAATAAACATTTTTTTTTAATTTTTGAAAAAAAAAAGGAATTTATTTCTATTTTTATTTTTGAGAGAGAGTGAGTGGTGAAGGGGCAGAGAGAGAGAGAGAGAGGGAGATACAGAATCCTGCTGTCAGTGCAGAGCCTAATGCGGAGCTTGAACTCATGAACTCATGAGATCATGACATGAGTTGAAATCAAGAGTTGGATGCTTAATCGAGTGAGCCACCCAGGTACCCCTGTATCTGGGATTCTTGGAAGAATAAAACAGAAACAGTAAATCAGTGTACCAAAGAGAAGAAATCTGCAGAGAGACAACTTCTTTGTTCTTCAGAAGGACTGCTTTAAAAATTACTTCAATACTGTTTAGTTCATTGTGAACTAAATAGTTCAGATTAGTTGGAGCAAAACCTCTGTGAACCAATCTACCCAAAACCACACACACAAAATTGGGACAATATTTGAAGCCAACCCTTTTTGAGAAGTCACTGAGGAATTTTTCATAATTTATTGTGATATAGGAAAATATAGGGAAACCAAACAGTGAGACAAAATGAGTACTAGATGAAATATTGCTCTGGTTTCACACTGTACAGCCTAAAACAAAACCTGACAAGCTTGACCAATATTCAATCTAATCAAGTCCCAGAACAAAGCCTGAAAACATAGAAATACAAAAAAGAATTTAGCATCCCACAGGGTAAAATATATATTGTTTTTTACATATTTTATATGTTTACATATGTTTTATATATTATCATATATAATTATATATATAATCCATTCCAACCTATAAGTCATGAAAAGTAATAGAAGAACAAATTCATAATAAGTAAGAAAAATTAATTAATTGAAACTGACCCAGAAATGACACAGATATTAAAGTTAATCGACACAGGCATTTAAAGTTTTTAGAAATGCATTCTATATCTTTGAAAACCAGCATCCCAGCATCCAAAAGAAGGGACAAAATTGGTTTGGCAGTCCAAAAATCACCATCAAAATAAACTGTCACTATTTGACACAACAGGAAGCTTGAAAAATGCTCTATTCAAAAGGCTTGTTTTCATTTGACATGACCCAGAAATCAACCTATGAGAAAAAGGCAATTGTAATGGCAATTGTTTAACATTAAAGTGTCCTAAGACAAACTTACTAATTGGGTTAACAAAAGACTGACTATAAAACTCAAAACAAACCAGCCAACAAACAAACAAAACAAAAACAAGCAAACAAATAAAAACAGAGAATGAGATATCCATAGGAGGATCTGAAAAGTTCCCACATATTTTTAGGAATATAGAAGGCCACCTACCCATGTGCATAGTGCATGCACAAGATTTCAAAAACAAGACAAAAGAAAACAAACAAACAAAACCCACCCAAAGTAAAAATCTTGCTTACGAATCAGACTTGATATCAGCTATTACAAATAAGTTCCAAGAACTAAAATAAACCAAGTCTAAAGAAGAAAAGGAAAAGTTTGAGAATCATGTGCCACCAAAAACAGAGTATAAATAGGAATTATTTAAAAAGAACCAAATATAATGGAAATGTATAATAAATGAATGTAAAATTCACAATAGGTGCTCAAAAGCATATTTAAACTTAGAGAAAAAAAATGAATGAGGCCAATTGAAACTATTCAGCCTGAAAAGCAAAAAAAAAAAAAAAAAAAAAAAAAAAAGAATAAGAAAATGAAAAAGTCTCAAAGACCCCTGTAGGATACAAAAAAAAAAAAAAAAAAAGCCTATAAAGAAAATCCTAGAAGGACAGGAGAGACAGAAATAACATTTGAAGAAATAATGGCTGAAATTTTTCAAAAATTGATTAAAAAAAACAAAAAAACTTCAATCCTCACAAACAAGAAGCTCAACAAATTCTAAGCAGAATGAAAACAAGATATCCTTACCTAAAGTATCAGTCAAATGTTTAAAAGAAAAAGACAAAGGGAGAATCTTGAAAGCAGCAATATATGCTTTCAAACACATTTGATTATTAAGAATTTAAAAAATCCCTCCCGGATTCTCTTGGTTTTTACACCATAAATAATAGGGTTCAACATAGGTGGAATAAGAAGATATATATTGGCTATAAAAATATGGATATGTGGAGCGATGTGGTGGCCAAACCTATGAGTGAGAAAAGAGAAAAAGGCTGGTGTATAAAACACTAAGATGACCCATACATGGGAGACACATGTACTTAAGGTCTTGAGGCGGGCAGCTTTCGAAGGCAGATTAAAGACAGTGAAAAGAATAAGGACATAAGAACAGATGATCAATATGAAATCCAATCCCCCTGTCAGGAATGCCACAATTAGGCTGTAGGCTCTACGAATCTTGGTTTCAGTGCAAACTAGCTTTATCACAGCCATAAACTCACAGTACGTATGGGAGATGACATTAGTTCTGCAGTAGGAAAGCCACCTCAGGAGAAAGGGATGTGGACTGAGGAGTACAGCTCCTCTAAAGACAATGCCCAAACCGAAGCCTATAACCACTGCAGGGGTCAGGATAGTGGAATGTCTTAATGGGTGGCAAATGGCTATGTAGCGGTCAAAAGCCATGGCCAGGATAAATCCAGATTCCATAGTAGACAGAGAATGAATAAGATACATTTGAGTGAGGCAGGCTTCAAAGTAGATCTTTCTGTAATTGAACCAGAAGAGGCTAAGTATCTTGGGAAGTGTAGAAGAAGTAAGAATCAAATCAGCCACTGAAAGCATGCATAGAAAGAGGTACATAGGTTCGTGTAGTTTGTGGTCTGTCTTGACAATTAACAGAAGGGCAACATTTCCCATTAGTGACACGAGGTAGACTAGACAAAAAGGGATAGAAATCCATATGTGAACAGCCTCCAATCCTGGAATGCCAAGCAGTAGAAAGCTGGTAGGGTGAAGACTGGTCCTGTTGTAATTTAACATTATGCAAACAATAGATATTCCATGACCCTGTCCAAATTAAAAATCACAAAGATTATAAATATATGAATATCAATGTTTTTTTTCCATTACTATGGGTTTGGAGAGATGCCAGTTATTGAATTATTTCTTCAGTAGTATAATCTCGCAATGCATTAAATACATGGGATAGTGCTTTTTTGGGTAAGAAAAATTAGTAGAAAAGTATCTATCTATCGTCTATCTATCTATCTGTCATCTATCTCCTTGCCTTTTTTTTTCCAGAAAGTGTTGTTCAGTTAGCCAGATGCATTTCAGTAGTATTATAGTATTAGAGAGGTAACAGGTGATATATTGCTGAGTATGAAGATATAATTTTCTACAATTTGAGACAAGCAAAAAAGGGTAAGTCCAACCATCATGATTGAGATCAGTGATTTGTGACATTTAACCTCTCTCACCCCCTTCTCAATGATAGGGCTTATAGATATAATGAAAAGGTGACTTGGGAAATACTAAAGAACAATTGGGGAAATTAGCTAAAAAAAAAGGAGAATGAAGAAGTATGAACCAAACTGGTCCTATTTTTAAAGTGAGTCATTGAGCTAATAAATCAAGGACCCTTATCTTCATAAAATCAGCTCAACTGAACAATAAGAAAATCACTTAGCAAAGGACTATCCAATAGAAAAAATGACGAAGTCTGGAAAACATGGGTATTCAGATTACCAGATATTTGTGTTGTTTTGTAAAAGATCAATCAAATTCTTCCAGAAGGTGAATAATACATTCTTCAATCACACAGTACACTTCACACTGCCTTCTGTTTCCAAAGCTAAATTTTTTTCCCTATATGCCCAATGCTGTGCCTTTTATTCCTATAACTTATTAATTCCATAACTGGAAGGCTCTATCTTCCATCTCCTACCCCTTTCCCTCTAGCAACCATCAGTTTGCTGTCTGGGTTTAGAGGTCTGATTCCTTAAGCAAACTTTTAAATGCAACTCTTGATTTCCAGAAATCGGCTTACCAGAAATCACTCCTTAGAGTTTGTGAGCAATTATTTTGGAAGGATATCCTAACAATACTAAATTTTGAATTGATAAATAATTATTTTGGTTCAAATATTGGTATATGGTGAGCTTTTATAACATGAAGTATCCTTTCACTCTGAATAAAAGTAAGAATTATTTTTAAAAAAATGTTTTGACCAGTTCAGTTTAGGACTAAATCCTAGAAGTAGACTAACAAAAATTATGAATGAACAAACTGTTCATTTCAGCTTAAATATTGAGTTCATCTTCTTCTACCTTATTTTTTGTCAAGAAGTTCAACCATCTTTCAGAGAGCCACAAGTGCTGTCTTCACTACTTAAGACTGGACCTAGAACCCCATCCTAGGTTCCATCATTCCCTTTTTATGGAAGCATTGAGTTTTCCAATCCTAACTCAACTACAACTCTGCAGCCTGTAACCAGGTTATCTTACCTCTATAATGAGATGGTCCCATTGTTCACCGTGAAGGTCAGCTTAATATATGCTATACTACAGCAAGTTTCATTATATCTCTTATCCTGGGGGACCAGATGCCTGCAAGGAATATCCTACCTATCACCTCCTTCGAGAATGTTGTCTGATTATAAGCAATTTCAATAATTTCTCCTAGTCTCTTCAGGAACAGTTTGGTCTCTTGAAGGGAATCAATCTTGTAGTGTCATTGCCACCCAAGCTAGCTCTGAACTTAGAAACCAAGAGGAGATGGTCTCTGGACTCCGAGTCTCTTGAGATACTTGATTTATTACACTTCTAGGGTTTAAGCACATGTAGGCACTGCGAATTAATGCCTTCTCACAACATATGTGATGAGAGCTAGACAGAATGGAGAATATCAGAGAAGCACATGGTTATTAATTAATTAGGGTATCCATATTAATATCCCCATATGTCTCCAGATATTAAGTAACTTACTTGAATCTTATCTAGTTCTGAAAAACAACTAAAGCTCCAGGATACTTTCTAGTCATGTTTCTATTACTGAATCCTCTTGAATTTTACTTGTTTAATCAAGTAAAGGATATTCATTATCCCTATATACAAAAGAATCATTATGTGCATTTTCGTTGCAATGTTATGCAAATATTAAATACGTCTTCCTTATAAACTTGTCCTTCCTCAACTTCTTCTCCTTTTTCTGTATTTCAGGAGCATTGACCATTGCAGGCTATGTTTCCCAGGATCACAGATCATCTGTATTTATGCTGGGTTTGTTCAGTGTAGGTACTGGCAGGAAAATATTAGGGAAGAGGAAAGGAAAGTCAGGTTATTTCTCCCTATTTCTCACTCTCTTCAACTGCATCTACTCCAGGGCTCCAGATCCTGCCAGAGAGGACTTCCATGGTTTCAGCTTCTACTGGGAGACCCATATCTTTGAGTCTGGAACTGCTGGCTCCCCTCTCTGTTTCACTGACCTAGAGCTGGTATGGCTTCCTATAGTTCTTAATTTCTGGGAGTCTTTATTTTTAATATTTCACTTCTCAGAAGCTATATAATTATATAAATAATTATCAGTATTAAAGATGTCCTGTCCTAAATATTCAAATTTTTTTTTGTGTCCTGGTTAGATTCTTACTAATATAGATACCTTTAATAATTCTATAGGGCTTTGGTAATTGGTTGATTTGAAAGAATGACAGTATTTCCTAGTTAACTCTTATTAAATATTAGAAAGGGGACAATAAAAAATGACCAGCAACCTCAACCTCAACATAATAAAGGCCATATATGATAAGCCCTTGTACTAACATTGTACTCAATGGTGAAATACTGAAAGTTTTTTCTTTATGATCAGGAACAAGAGAGATATGCCCATTTCTATCGCTTGTATGCAACATAGTTCTGGAAGTATTAGCTATAGCAATTAGACAAGAAAAATAAATAAAAGGCATACAAGTTGGGAAGGAAGATACAAAACTATGTTTGCAGATGATTTGATCTTGTAAGAAGAAAACCATAAAGATATCACACTTGTATGCACACACACACACACACAAACATACCTAATATAACCAATAAATAAATTAGCAAAATTGCAATATTCGAAATCAACATGCAAAACCCCAAAATTGCATTTCTATACACTAACAATGAGCAATCTGAAAAAGAAATTACATAAATAATTATATTTATAATATATTCCAAAAGAATAAAATAGGAATAAATTTAAGCATGGGGCGCCTGGGTGGCTCAGTCGGTTAAGCGTCCGACTTCGGCTCAGGTCATGATCTCGCGGTCCGTGAGTTCGAGCCCCGCGTCAGGCTCTGTGCTGACAGCTCAGAGCCTGGAGCCTATTTCAGATGCTGTGTCTCCCTCTCTCTCTGGCCCTCCCCCGTTCATGCTGTCTCTCTCTGTCTCAAAAATAAAAAAAATAAATTTAAGCAAAAAGACAAATACTTGTACACTAAAAACTACAAAACATTGTTGGAAGATATTAATGAAGATACAAATAAATAGAAAGATATTCCATGCTCATGGACTGGAAAACATAATGTTAATATGCCAACGCTACCCAAAGTCATCTACAGATTCAGTGCAATCCTTACCAAAGTTGCAATGACATTTTTGTAGAAACAGAAAAATCCAATCTAAAATTCATACAAAATCTCACACAAAATAGCCACACACAAAAAAAATCTTGAAAATAAGAACAAAGTTTAGGTCTCATACTTTCTGATTTCACAACTTACTACAAAGCTATAGTAATCAAATAAGTATGGTACTGGCCTAAAGACAGACATATAGACCTATACAAGAGAAAAGAAAGCTCCCAAATAAACTCTAACATATATGGTCAGGTAATTTCTACAAGAGAGCCCAGATCATTCAATGGGGAAAGAACAGTTTTTTTTTTCAACAAATGGCAGTGAAAGAACTAGATATCCACATTCAATGGAATGAAATTGAACTCATATCATACAGAAAAAAATTACTGAAAACGGATCAAAGACCTAAATAGGAGAGGTAAAACTATCAAATACTTAAAAAAAAAATAGAGAGAAAACTTTATGACATTGTATTTGACAATTTCTTGGATAAGACACAAAAACATAGGCAACAAAAATAAAAATAAATAAGCTGGACTTCACCAAAATTAAAACTTTTGTACTTAAATACAGACAACAAACTGGTTGTTGCCAGAGGGGAGGTGGGTGAGGAAATGGGTTAAATAAGTGAAAGGGATTAAGAGTCAACTTACTGTGATGAGCACTGAGTAATGTATAGAATGTTGAATCATTATATTCTACACCTGAAACTAATATAGCATTATATGTTAATTATATTTCAATTAAAAAATGAGCAGGAAAACAATACTGTTGTGCATCAAAGGGCACTATCAAGAGAGGGAAAGGCAACCCACAGAATGGGAGAAAATATTTGTAAACCATATATCTGATAATAAATTAATAGCCAGAATATATAAAGAACTTTTAAAGCTCAACAGCAATGACAACAACAACATAATAGATTAGAAAATGAGCAAATAACTTGAATAAATTTTTTTCCAAAGAATGTGTACAAATGGAAAATATATACATGAAAAGATGTTCAACATCACTAATTTTTAGGGAAATGCAAATCAAAACCAAAATGAGACACCACTTCACATATATTAGGATGGCTACTATTTTTAAAAAATTAAAAAAATTAGGAGTGCCTGGGTGGCTCAGTCGGTTAAACGTACGACTTCAGCTCAGGTCGTGATCTCACAGTTCATGGATTCAAGCCCCACATCAGGCTCTGTGCTGACAGCTCAGAGCCTGGAGCCTGCTTGAATTCTGTGTCTCCCTCTCTCTGTGCTACCCCCTCCTCACTTCTTGTTTCTCTGTCTCTTGAAAATAAATAAACATGTAAAAAAAGTAAAAAAAATCGTTGGTGTGGATATGAAAAATTGGAACCCTTTGCATTGCTAGTGAGAATGTAATATGATGCAGCTGCTGTGCAAAAAGAGACATGGCTATTGCTCAAAAATGAAAACACAGAATTACCATATAATACAGCAATTCCACTTCTGGGTATTTATCCAAAAGAAATTAAAACAGAGACTAGAACAGATATTTATATAATTACATCCACAATAGCATTACTCATAGGAGGCAAAAGTTGGAAGCAACCCAAGTGTCCATCCACAGATAAATGGATAAATGAAATATAGATAGATAGATAGGAATCTGTATCTAGGTATATGTCTGTTTTATCTATGTATCTATAGTCCACTATAATATTTATTGGAAATATTATTCCACATTAAAAGGTAAGGAAATTCTGACGCATTCTACATGAATGGACCTTGAAGAAATTATGTTGAGTGAAATAAGCCAGTCACAAAAAGACCAATACTGTATGATTCCACTTATATAAGTACCTAGAGTAGCCAAATTCACAAAGACAGTATAATGGTAGTTGCCAGGGAATGTGGGGAATGGGAAGTTAATGTTAATGGATAGATTTCAGATGGGAAAGATAAAAATCTCTGAAGAAGAATGGTGGTGATGACTGCACAGCAATGTGAATGCATGAATTACACTGAACTGGACAATTAAAAATGGTTAAAATAACAACTATTATGTTATGTATATTTTACCACAATACTAAAAAAGCCACCAGTAAATGTCCTTTAGTTACATTCTTATCTTAATGCAAAAAGCATAAGTGGTGATATCGGATAGATACATAGATACATGGAAATATAGATCGATGATAAGACTGATCTTCATGGTCTTTTCTTTATTACCAACATACAAATATATATTAACAAAGAGAAACATCAAGAGAAGCTTATTGCAGTTGTACACTGAGCTGTTCCATAAATACAAGTGGGAAACTGTCCATCATTTAGTTCTCTATAGAAATCTTTTTTTTCTATATTGTTTACTTATCCTTTTTCTCCTTCCACTGTTCACTCTCTGTTTGTAATTATCCTCCATAAGACATACAGTTAGAAGGAGATTGACAATTTGTCCTCGAATATTTAATAAATGAAAAAGCTGAAATAACTTGTTTGATTAGAATTTTTGGAATTCACAGACATATAGTAAATAAAAGAACTTTCACATGGTAAATGCAATTCTGCTTGTGAGAGTAAGAGCAGCTAGTTATTTTAATTATATCACTTCTTTTATTTCCATTTATTTTATCAATTCAGCTACAATCAAGCAACTTTGACCATTAATGTCCTAATATGTTCCCGTATTTTCTTGGTCCTTACTCCATATACAATAGGGTTGAGAAAAGGGGGCACCAAAAGGTACATATTTGCAATAAAAATATGGACATGTGCAGGCACATTTTTCCCAAAACGGTGAGTGAAAATGGAAAAACCAGCTGTGGAATAGAAGACAAGAATAACACAGACATGTGACCCACATGTGCCCAGAGCCTTAAAGCTAGCTTCTCGGGATGGCAGGCGAAATACAGAGCGCAGGATGAAGGCATAGGATACAGCAATGAGAATTGCATCACATGAGCCAATGATAGAAGCCATACTGAGGCTATAACTCTTGGTGGCCCCTATGTCCATACATGCCAGCTTCACCACGGCCATGAACTCACAATAGGTGTGGGCAATAATTCGTGATCTGCAGTAGGGAAGTTGTTTGAGCAGGATGGGATGTGGAGAAAAGAACGCTACACCCCTAATCACCACAATAATACTCATTATGGTGATGCGTGCATGGGTGAGAATGGTAGTATGGTGCAGTGGATGACAAATGGCCACATAACGGTCAAAGGCCATGGCCAGGAAAAAGCCAGATTCCATAGCAGTAAAACTATGAATGAAGAACATTTGGGCTAGACAGACATCAAAGGCAATGTCATGGACTCCAAGCCAGAAGAGACACAGCATCCGAGGCAGTGTAGATGTGGAGAGGACCAGGTCAGTGACGGAGAGCATGCACAAAAAGAAGAACATAGGCTCATGGAGACTCCGCTCTGCCTTCACCACGGCCAGGATGGTCACATTCCCCACCACAGCCACCACATACATGGAGCAGAAGGGAATCCCAATCCAGACATGCAGGTGCTCTAGTCCTGGGATGCCCATCAGCAAGAAGGTGACAGGAGAAGGATGAGAGGTGTTGAAAGGAGGCATGATGCTTTTTCCCGTGCTTATCAGTACTTCTAAAGATAAAGTTGCTATGACAGATGATCACAACCAGATGCTAAAAACATGGAGATTCTGTTCAGGAAGACCCTTAATGATCTATTGCTAAAAACAATTCAAATTCATAATCAAGTGTATTTAAATTCACTAGGACCATAATACCAAAATTAGTAATAACTAACCAAATGACTGTGTTTAGAAGTACAGAAAGATAATACTTATATCATATTATCCCAGGGACTTATAAATTACCTTGTCTCTTCATTTCCAGTAAAAGATTCCATCTGTAGTCATACCTGAATGTAAGTCAACTAATATTTACTGAATGTCTTCCTTGAGTTACCATTCATTATTTCCCGTTATGTCAGTGGGCTTTCCCCTAACTAGAAGTGATCAAGCAGAGGCACTATGAAAACATCAAGTAGTTATTGAAAGGACCCTTATAGTCCAATCTGGCATTCACATGGGGAATAGAAATAAATGGTCTTTGTCCCTCTCTGGACATGATATTGAAGTCTTTGACACAGCTTTTGAAGTAGAATCAACTCAGTCTTTATCTTTAGCCTTTCATTTACCACTGTGCATACGTGACTAATCTGACAAGATTACAACTTGCTTTTTTCCTATTGTTTATTTCTTTCTATCATGTACTGTTCAAGTAGGCACATATTATGTTCTTTTGAACCAACAGATATCTATTGGTAAGGATAAGATATTTCTTAACATTAACCCCACTCACTACCCTTTTATTCTCATTTTTTTTCCAGATTTAGATTATTTCACAGTACAGACGGATACTAATTGTGCTCCTTCATTTGTTGATCTAGAAACTCAAATTCTCAAACATGCACAACGGTTTATTTATTGGATTGGTAAATTTATACCTGATGATGCTTGAGATATCAGTTATGGACTATAGTAGATTTCTTTATACTTCGTCCTATAATTCCAAGCAATAGTCAAATCCCCATAGCAGAGAAGTCCTGGGATAAAGTGGGTGAGCATGAGGCAGGAGTTGAGAAGGTTAAAGAGAAAAACTAACTTCTAAGTCACCACAAATGTTTCAGTTGGAGAGTAACCCTTGGTTACTAGTTTTCTGCTTCTCCTGGCTCCCATCAAGGCAGTACATAGTACTTATGTAGAACTTCCATCAGTTTTTAAAGATAATATGCTCTCTTTCTGTCCCAAACAAATCCTTATAAATATAATATGTACTAATAAGAACTTACACAGAGTTACCGATACATATGCTTTCCTGAATCATACCAGAATACTTATTATATCCCCCATATATTATTAACCAAACAATTTTTCCAGACTTTTATATGTACTATAACCTAGCTTTATTACAGTGAAAAACAAAAATATGTCTTTTTCCTGATTTAACTTTAAACAAATAATGGTAGTGTAACTTTCAACACATAATTTATATGGCCAAAACTTATCCCAAAGCTAAGGGAAGGATGAGTTATACAGAAATGATAGCAAAGGATCAAATTAAGCTTCGTGAGTCAAAAAAAAGTCTTCTTGAGTAAATGGAACTTAGGTTGGAATGTGAAGATTATATGACTTGGTCCCATGGAATCTGAATATAGATATTTAGGTATAGATAAAGATAATATGTATCTGTTTATCTGCACCCACATGCACACACACATAAACAAAGGAAAGGAAAGGGGCATAAACAAAGTTCCACTGGGAAGGACAATCACGATGTAATGAATTAAATCTAGTGTAATTGAGACTCAAAGATTACAAAGCGATGGGGTGCCTGAGTGGCTCAGTCAGTTAAGCATCCCACTTGAATTCAGGCCATGATCTCATGGTTTGTGGGTTCAAGCCCTGTGTCGTGTTCTGTGCTGACAGCTTGGAGCCTGAAGCCTGTTTTGGATTCTGTATTTCCCTACCTCTCTACCCCTCCCCTGCTCAAGCCCCCTCTCTCTCTCTCTCTCTCTCTCTCCCAAAAATAAACATTAAAATTTTTTTAAAAATGATTACAAAGAAATTAAAGTGAGATAAAATTCTGTGGGTAAACAAAGGTCCCTACACATTCATGTGTAAGCACATAACCAGCAGGAAATTTTATAATCTAGACCAATGCAGTGGTTGTCAGGTGCTTACTAGTAACTGCTGGAGTTACAGATACAATGCAGAACATTGTAAGCACAGAAGTAGAAAGTGCACACACTCAGAGATACACACACTGGTTTCTAAAACACTTTTTTTTTCTGTACAAAAACACATGATACAATGTCTGTGAGATCATCTCCCTGAAAATGCCAACCTGAGGTTGAGTATGGAGATCATGAGGTATCCTTCTTCTTGTTCCTTCAATAGATTCACACAATATGAAATATGGTCAAAATGAGAGAAAACTTTCACTTCTATGAGATCCTTAAAAAAGATCTTTGTTTCCTACAATCTATTTTTTTCTTCATTTCATCCATAAAGAATGAAAAATGTGTATTCCCTCTGTTTCAAAGAATTATATCTTCTTTCTTGAAACTAGGACATTTGGAAAGTAAAAAGATGTTAAGAAAATCCCATGTCTTTGAAAGTTTTCCTTAGATTGCTCAGACTATCTTTCTCTCCATCCTTCTTTAGTTTCATAACCTTAACTATCTCACAAGGAAACAGACTCAGAACCAAGAAGCAACCTAAACATGTAGTTTCCATATATAGTAGCTTCAACAGGGTAATCTCAGAGGATAAGCAAGAATAACAAGTGACACAAACAGGTCCTCATGGAATCACTAAGAAAGGGGAGGGGGTATTTGTATTGTTGGTAAATATTTGATAATCTTCCTAGTTGCAGGAATCATAGTTTATCTGCACACTCCCTTGGGTTTACAGTTGCAGATATAGCCATCTCTTAGTATTTTGATATAATCTGTCAACCACTTAACAGGACTTGAAGGGAACTGAAAAGATAGAGAACACATTCTTTATTCCTTTAACACATCAGCTTCATTCCACTGCAACTTGGGACATAAACTTTGCAGGCCAGAACAGAGAGGGGTGCTATATGTAAATTATTAAAAAAGTATTCAAGAATTCCTTATCTAGCAAAACTGCCCTTCAAAATGAGGACAATAGGATATTCCCAGACACGAAAAAGCTGAGAGAGTTCATTATCTCTAAACCTGCTTTACAAGGAATGCTAAAGGGAGTCCTTTCTGTTGAAATGAAAGGAAGCTAGAGAGTAACTCAAACCTATACAAAAATATAAAGTTCTTCAGCAAAGATAAATACATACACAGGTATAAAAATCAGTATTATCCCAATTTTGGTTCATAACTCAACTTTTTATTCTTCTACAGGATATGAAAGACAAAAGCACAAACAATTATAAATCTAAGTTAATGCATACGAAATATATAAGGATGTACTTTGTAACATTAATAACATAATGTCATTATGTGGGTGGTGGAGTTCTAAAGAAGGGAGTAGAGCTTTTGTCTGGGACTGAAGTTTAGTTTAAAATATATTGTTATAACTTTGGGATGTTATATGTAATTCCTGCGGCAATCACAAAGAAAATATTTGTAAACTATACACAAAAGGAAATGTCAAGGAATCCAAAAAGTGTCATTACAAAAATTAAGCAAACACAAAGACAGGCAATAAAAGAGGAAACGAGGGACAAGAAAGTTATAAGACATAAAGAAAACAAATAACAAAACAGTAATGGTAAATCCTTCCCTAGGAAAAATTATTTTAAATGTAAATGTTTTGGGGAGCCTGGGTGGCTCAGTCGGTTGAGCATCTGACTTCTGCTCAGGTCAGGATCTTGCAGTTTGTGGGTTCGAGCCCCGCGTCGGGCTCGGTGCTGACAGCTCGGAGCCTGAAGCCTGTTTCGCATTCTGTGTCTCCCTCTCTCTGCCCCTTCCCTGCTCATGCTCTGTCTCTCAAGAATGAATAAACGTTAAAAAAAATAATTAAAAAAATAAAAATAAAAAATAAATGTAAATGTTTTAAAATCCCCAGTCAAAATGAAGAGTGGTAGAATGGATGAAAACAGCAGGATTCAGACTTCAGTTTTCCAGGCTGGCATATGAGAATCTGGAAGTTCACACTCTACCCTAACAACAAGTAAAAAGCTGAACCAACTGAGAAGTCAGCAACTCTTCCTAGACTCATAAGAGAAGTAAGGTCACAAGGCAAACTGCTGTCCCCCAAACTGGAGAAACCAATAAGTGAAGACAGAAAAATTATAATTTACCAGAGCAGAAATCTCTAAGAGAAGCAGTGCCAGGATAAGGAAATACAAACTATAATTGACAAGTTGCTGGGGGCTTAGTCTGGGAAAACATGAGAGATAAACTCCAGGCGAACGCATTGATGGGTCCCTACACTTTTTTAAGTTTTACTTCAAGAACCATTAGCTCCGTTATGACATTCGATGTGACATTCGATATCAGGTACTACTCATATTGTAAGACATCATAGTCAGAGGTGCTTCAGGATTTAAACCACAGCTAATCATTCACAATACAGTGTAAAGGTATTAAAAAGCAAAAGTAGAGAGTCTACCATGCAAAACAGGATATGCAATCTTACCCAGAGCTCAAGAAGTCTAGTGATCCAGTGATCTTTAACAGGGAAGAAAACATAATTACACTAACCTAGCTTCAGAGTATGTCTAAAGTAGCCAGATTCTGCTTTTCTTTTATTTATTTATTTATTTATTTATTATTTATTTATTTATTTATTTATTTTTGAGAGAGAGAGTAGCAGAGTAAGTGCAGAGAGAGAGGGGGACAGAGGATTTGAATTGGGCTCTGTGCTGCCAGCAGAGAGCTTGACTTGGGGCTCTAACTCATGAACCATGAGTTTATGACCTGAGCCAAAGTCGGAGGCTTAACTGACTGAGCCACCCAGGCACCCCTGCTTTTTTTTTTTTTAATACACTATCCTATTTTAAATTGTCCATTCTTCTTGAATTTGGTAACTGTGCATCCTTTTCTTTTTTTTCCCCTTCTTTCTTCTTCTTCCTTTTCCTAAGCCCCAGTAAAAACAGACTATTTCACATTCCCTATTCCACAAATCTATCCTAAATAAGTGAGCCTTAATTATTTTAGAGAATTAATTTCATCTGGCTGTATCTGAAAGGTGAACACCCTCTTCAAATTTCTTCTAAGGACCACGTTGAGTGCCTGGAAAAGCAGTAGTTTGTTCAATATTTTGATAAACGAATGAGTTAATATAAGAAAGATAAACTCTTCTAACAAATCCCATTGGGAGCCAATGTTAATGACTCTGAGATAACTCCCTCTCTGGCACCAGGAGTAATATTGAAGTAATATTGAAGGCTCTTATAGGATTATATATTAATGCACACACAGTGACAGAAACAAGATTTCTTCTAGGACATCAAGACTGCCAGGAGAATTTCCAACTGCAGTGAAACTGGGTTGGCATCTAGGTACATAAAGAAGGAACACTTAATGGTGGCTTTCAGGCAAACTAGGCTAGAGCTGATGACAGATGGCAAAAATCAGTGTTTTCCATCTCATGGTTTCCATTTCCAGAAAAACGAAGGCAGGAATACTGAAATGTTCCCATTTTTTAGCTCAGGTTAAGGTCTGCAGGATTGTTTGCTTCTACTGCTCTGACATTATAGAAATTCATCAGAACATTCTGGCCATACTGCCATCCATAGATCTGAACTTACTTGCTCAATGCTCAATGGTTGAAAGATAATGGTTGAATGATAGTGAGGGATGAAGCCTCTCCATTTCTCATCCAAGTTTCCTTCTGCAGGTGTCAGAATCAGAGCACCAAGAAGACAGAATACCAATGTCTATGACATCCATCAATACATCATATTTGACACTCAGAACTGTAATCTTGATCAGAATTCCTGGACTAGAACATGTGAAGTTTTGGATTGGGTTTCCCTTCTTTGCTGTGTGCATAGTGGCTCTTCTGGGAAATATTATTTTACTAATCATCATTGCTACAGAATGCAGCCTGCATCAGCCCATGTATAACTTCCTGGCAGTGCTGGCAGCCACTGACATAGGACTCTGCGCAGCCATTGCTCCCAAGATGTTGGCCATCTTCTGGTTCAGATCTTGCTCCATGGCCTTTGACAGCTGCCTGACCCAGCTGTTCTTCATTCATGCCTTGCAGTGCATGGAGTCTGGCATTCTGTTGGCCATGGCTTTTGATCGTTACATTGCCATCTGTGATCCACTGAGACACATCCATCCTCACGCCTTCCATCCTGGATCGGATGATAGCAACAGTGGCGATCTGAGCTACAGTGCTGGTTGGTCTGTCACCCATTCTGATCAAAAGATTTCATGTTTTTCATTCCATTCTGATTGCCCCACTCTTACTGTGAGCACATGGCCATGGTCAAGCTAGCTGCAGAAGACATCCAAGTCAATATAACATGTGGTCTCCTAGTAGGTTTTACAATACTGGGATTTGACATGATTTTTGTCCTCATTTCCTATATCCTTATTTTCCAGGCTGTTTTTCATCTACACCAAAAGGAGGCACGGCTCACAGCATTTAACACATGCACAGCTCATATTTTTGTTTTCCTTGAGTTTTATATTCTTGGCTTCTTCTCCTTTTTCAGCCACCGTTTTGGACATGTAGCTCGCCCTACCCACATTCTCCTGTCTACCATCTATCTCCTTGTGCCACTCAACCCTATTGTCTATGGTGTAAAAAATAAGGTAATTCGTAAGCGTGTGGCACGGATTTTTCTTCTGAGTCATGGATCCCACCAGTGATCTATCAAATGTTTGTGGTCAGGTACAGAATACTTTTATTTCCTAGAGATGGAGAGAGTTTGGACTCCGTGCATTCACTATTGGGGATTCACATCATTAGGCTCTATCTTAAAAGCTTTTAGCTCCAAAACCACAGCTAGGTTGACATAAAAAGTATCCAGACTAACAATGGTACTTTCTATCTGTAATGCATTTGACTTCTAATCCAATCTTTATCATGTCCTTCCTTTTACTTTCTTTGTGTTTAATTTGCAGTTCTTTTTACTTATTCATAAAGAAGCTTTGATTATTGGTTTTCAAACTTTCCCTTTTGGAATTTATGCATTTTCAAGTAGGGATTTATTTTAACCATTGCTTTTTCACATGCTACACATTTTGATATTCTGTGTTTTCATTTATTCAATTACAAATAAAATTAATATTTATTGTGACTTCTGTTACCCATGAAATATGCAATATACTCATACATGTAAGGTCATTTGTTTTTTGAAGAAGATAGATAAGTGGTGTAATGGAGATTAGATAGTCTTCCTGAAATGGAGAGCTGGAGCAAATAATTGTATGAGAAAATGAACTTTGACATCTGCCTCATATGGCATAGCAAAATTAACTTAAGGTGAATCATAGACCTAAGCATTGATGAAAAAAACTATAAAGCTCCGGTCTGTTAACCAGACCTCATTAGAGAAGGAAGAGCCTTGGATCACTGAGAGACAGAAAAGTGGCTGTGATACTGCTTCAGTGGAACTTGCCACAAGTCCACCTTGTAGGATGCCAGGGCTCATGAGGAAACGGCTACCACTGGGTGCTGCCTGCTTCATTTATTGCAGAATTTGGGCCCTGGAGGAGTTGCAAGAGCTGCAGGAGCCTACTGTCGACTACAGATGGCAAACAAACTGCACTGAGTCTGTGGAGTGACCATGTAGGAATCAGGAAGCAAAACCCTCCCCTCCTTCAGTTCCTTACCCATGCCATCCACGGACAAAGTGTAGCATTGCACCAGCTGTGAAGACAAAGTAATCAGAGGGCCAAGGCACATGTTCACAGAGAAGGCAAAAAGTGAACCTGGAGCTGAGAGGCAATGAATCATTAACCAGCACACGTTTCATGGCAAATAATAAAGTTGTTGGTACATGCACTGGGAACACAATATGCAAGCAGGACCAGTCAGCCATTTATCTTTAGTGAGTGTTGTGCTCACAGCAGCCATCACTTATATAGCTGACAATCAAATATTCTCTTTGACATCTGCTAAAGAAAAAAAAAAAAGTAAGAAAGCACAGACTAAGCATAAACACTCAGCTCTCCTGACATCAAAAGTGAGGATATTTTTAAGAGCCAGGCTGGAAGGGGCTATTGGCCAGCTGTGTTTTCTAACTGGCTATGTGAGTGATATTCCTATTTTGCTCATGACTAGATATTTATTTTTTATTTTTTGCTTGAAAAAAAAAATTTATTTATTTTAGGGCAAGTGCAAGCAGGGGAGGGGCAATGAGAGGGGGATAGAGGATCCAAAGCGGGCTCTGAGCTGACAGGCTGACAGCAGTGAGAGCTTGATGTGGGGTTCAAACTCACAAACCCTGAGATCATGGCCTGAGCCAAAGTCAGACGCTCAACTGACTGAGCCACCAAGGTGCCCCTGGATATATGTTTGTTTGTTTATATTTTTAATTTATTTTTATACTTTTTAAAATGTTTTTATTTATTTTTGAGAGACAGAAAGAGACAGAGCATGAGTGAGGTGGGGAGAGGCAGAGAGGGAGAGGGAGACACAGAATCTGAAGCAGGCTCCAGGTTCTGAAATGTCAGAACAGAGCCTGATGTGGGGCTAGAACTCACAAACTGTGAGATCATGACCTGAGTCAAAGTTGGACATTTAACCAACTGAGCCACCCAGGCACCTGTAGATATTTATTTTTTAAATGAAGATTGCATATAGAACTTTTGAAAATTCTTTTTCTGCATATATTGATATGAGCTTTTGTTTCTGGTTAAATCTCATTGTGTTGGGTTCCTATTAAAATATCCAGAACAAGTGCTTCTGGCCACCTCATTTACTAAATAACTACCTGGTACAAACCATTAATTTTTTTCTGGACATTGCAGTCACAATGTAGTAGATTGTATTATTAGTCCCTAATATTTATGAAACTTTCTTAATAATGTCACCCATATCAGTCTGTGCCATATTAATCATACTTTTTTCCATATTAATCGCATCAGTATTACATCATGTGACTTCCTTGTCAATGTAATAGAAATGGAGAGACTTATGTCACTTATGAACTAATAATTTAAAATTCATCATTTACTGGGGTGTCTGGATGTTTCAGTCAGTTAAGCGTCTGACTTCAGCTCAGGTCATGATCTCAACGCTTGTGGGTTCAAGCCCCGGGTCAAGCTCTGTGCTGACAGCTCTGAGCCTGGAGCCTGCTTTGAATTCTGTGTCTCCCTCTTTCTCTGCCCCTACCCTGCTAGCACTCTGTTTCTCTCTTTCTCTCTCTCTCTCTCAAAAATAAATAAACATTAAATTCATCATTTACTTTCATAGTCTCTTTCTCTGGTGACACAACAATAGCAGTGGTTAATAAAAGGGCTCCGCCTTCAGCCTAAGCCCTGGATCAAAGCAGCAAAACTGACACATAGGTGAGAAGTATATCTTTGTTGTTACAAGTTCCTGAGATTTAGGGAATTTTTTTTACTACATTAGTTGGTCTATGTTGATTGATGCAGGTTATAAATGGCTCCCTGTCTCAACTATTTTCCACTTATACCAATTACCAAAGGAATAGCCAGGCAGTTTACTTAAATACAGTTGAGAACATAAACACTTCTCTACTACAAAACCAAACTCAATTTCTCGCCTTTTTTTTTTTAAGAATCAGAGCCTAGGTATTACAATTGCACCACTCTTATCTCTCAAAATTATCTTTTATTTTAGTTTTTTAATGTTTATTTTGAGAGAGAAAGAAAGAGCATGAGTGGGGGAGGGGCAGAGAGAGATGGAGAAGAGAAATTCCAAGCAGGCTCCATGGTGTCAGGGCAGAGCACAATGTGCAGCTAGATCAGGAAGCGTGAGGTCATGACCTGAGCTAACATCAAGAGTCGAAACGCTTAACTGACTGAGTCACCCAGGCACCCCTCGAAATTATCCTTTATAAGTGAATCCCCCTTGCTTATTCCTTTCCAGTTACCCATGCCTCCTTACAGCTACCAAGCATGCATTGTATATTCAACTTCAATGTCTTTGCATTTTCTGTTGTCCTTGACTGCAACACCCTTCCCCCAGTATCCATGAGGCCCATACATACCCTATACTGGAACACACTATTGCAATTCACCTGCTCTCCAATCCTTGTGTATACCCTTATACACACGTGTGTAGACACCCCCACACACACATTCAGAAAGAGAGAGATCGAAAAGACTTGTTCCTACAGTTTTAACCCTCATCATTAGGGGAACCTAATATCCATTTTTAAAATTAATCTCCAGGAAATGAATAGTGAGAGAATGAAAATGTGAGGCATTTGACAATGTTGGCATAAAATAAATATAGTAAGTAATTTCAAAGTTGGTGTTAGTCATGTAAAAGAATTATGAACACGGTAATAACTTTCATGGAGACAAGGAAGCACTTGCTCAGGTTGCTAATTATAAGCATGAGGGGCCTCAACAAAATGAGTCCAAATATTTAATAGAGACAAAGGAAACAATACAATGTTGTGATGAAAACAAGAGCAACTGAGAAGTGAAACCTTTGCTTTAGCAAAAAGGGGGAGATAGTTTTATAGAGGTCCTTTAGTTTCAATTTTAAGTTTCCAACATAATTTTGCATGCTATGAGTAGTATTTATAAAGATAAGCATCTTTTCTGTTCCCTTAAGCCACAAGTCTGGCCATAGGCCAGAGAGTGAACTAAATTGTCTTCCCTCTTTTCCATCTACAAATTTTCCATTTCTTAGATGTTCCCCCCACCCCCCACATTTCTTTTTTTTTTTTTTAATTTTTTTTCAATGTTTATTTATTTTTGGGACAGAGAGAGACAGAGCATGAACGCGGGAGGGGCAGAGAGAGAGGGAGACACAGAATCGGAAACAGACTCCGGGCTCTGAGCCATCAGCCCAGAGCCCGACGCGGGGCTCGAACTCACGGACCGCGAGATCGTGACCTGGCTGAAGTGGGACGCTTAACCGACTGCGCCACCCAGGCGCCCCAACCCCCCACATTTCTAATGATCTCAGATGCACCATGATCTGAACATGACCCATAATTTGAGATTCCCTGATTTTCATTCTTTGAAAATAACTTCTTATGGAGTAACTGCTTTCTGGCTATGTGCCCTCCAGCAAGAGATACCTTTCTCCTCCAAAATGGGGCTGAGTTTCAGTCAGGTGGTGAGCTCTCTAGGCCAGGTCTGAAAATTGCCCTGGGATCACCTCAAATTCAAAGGCCAAGAAAAGCAACAGCTAAAGACAGATGATAAAAAACACTTAGCTATTAGTACCTTTCCAAATCAAAGCCTAGCAAAAAAAAAAAAAAAAAAAAAAGCGGCTTCATCCATTGATCTTACATTGTAGCCAGCTCTCTCTTTCTCTGGGTAAATTTCTTCTCCACTAATTGGGACCTGAGTATGGCTCAGTGTTTCTAATTGTAGCAAATTTTAAGAGGAACTGGAAAGGATAGAGAATTAGATGATCCTAATCCTGCAACTTTCAGTGGCATACTTTCCTTTGACATGTCACATTTTCTCTGACCCAAGTACATTTGTCAATAATATTAGAGATGGACTAGATTCATGTCATTTAGAGATGGAAGAGATGCAAAGGTAATCCAGTACCATCTTCTTAATCCCATGTGAAGAAAAGTATGAACTGCCATCCCAGTTAATTAGTGGCAGGGCAAAAATAAATAAAATAAAATAAAATAAAATAAAATAAAGAAAATAAAATAACATAAGGTTTTCAAGCTCCTTCTCTAGTGTTTACTACAAAGTAGTTCTAGCATTGCTTGGTTTATAAAAAATAAGAAGATAATCCATGTTTTTGAATGGTGTGTGTTTGTGTGTGTGCGTGTGTTTGCAGTTTGAGCAGGAAAGCTTGTAAGATATGAAGAGAAAGTCAAAAATGGGAACTTCCTACTTATTGCCTTTAATAGTTTCACTATCTGGGCTTGTTGCCACCATAAGCATAGCTCATAACTCATCTCCTGAAATATAGTTTTCTCTTTATCTGGGGCATCAAAATCTAGTATATTGGTCTCTTGTTTCTTATACTTTACCCTGCCTCCATTTAAGACATCTTCCTATTCTTCTCTCCTTCTCTTTTACTCAGGGACCAGGAATGAACATTTTTCTGATCTGATTAATACAGAAAGATTGCATAAGATGCATGCCTTTATGGCCTTAGAAGCTACTAGAAATTAGTTTTCCTATTTATGGGTTTTCCATCTGCCTACTGACTTTATTTATTTTTAAGGTTTTTTTAATTTAATTTTGTTTGGGGGGTGCAGAGACAGGGAGAGAGAGTCCCAAGCAGACTCCCCATTGTCAGTGTGGAGCCCAATGCAGGACTCAGACTCACCAACCATGAGATCATGACCTGAGCTGAAATCAAGAGTCCGATGCTTAACTGAGCCACCCAGGTGCCCCTACCTATTAAGACTTTAAAGGAGGACATGATTATTTATCAGGTGAAGTGGTCAAATTAATTAAAATCAGTGAAATATATTGACTCCAACACAGTCTGCACATGATTGGGAAGTCATTTTTTTGTTGTTGTAACAATGATCATTTCATCTGCTTACACGAATGTCCAATCCCATAGATCAAACTGAGGGAGTGTATTCCACTCCAGAAAATTCAACATCTCATGAAGTTTTAATCAACTCTTTTTTCAGGAAGTTTCTCATGTGCAGGATTGGAGGAGGTGTCAGCGTGAGCCCGATGTGGGGGTCGATCTAATAAACCGTGAGACCATGACCTGACCTGAGCCAAATCAAGAGTTAGATCCCCAACCGACTGAACCACCGGGTTCCCTCATTTCCATATTTTTGTTTTACCTTTTGTTTTGTCTTTCTCAAGAAGGCAGTGATGTGTCTGTATTCTAAGAAGTTCTATACAGGTTCTGACAAGCACTAACTACCAAACATTGAGTGTTTACTTTCTTTCATACATTGTCCTGAGTTCTTCACATATAAACTAACACAGTTCTCACAATAATTCAATGAGTTAAGTGCCATTATTACTCCCATTTACAGTTGAGAAAAATTAAGGAACTGGGTAAGATTCCATGTAACATATCGTAGTGCCAGCAATAGATGATATGCTATATTTCTAAATTCTTATCCCACGATTTTCCGTACTATTTGTTATCTTTTTATCAGATTATCAGTCTGCTGCAGCCTCAAGAAAAAACAGTGGAGAGGCTCAGGAAAACAGAGGTAATCATACCAATAGGTCCTAGAGACAGGAGACACAGAGGCCTTGCAGGGCCAAATAGAAAATCACCAGGGTGGATCAGGAGGCAGAGGAAAGGAGGGGGAGGTGGGGAGGGTGGCAAAGGCAGAGCATTTAAGTGCTTAAGCTCTGGCCTTTGTTGGTATTTCCACAGGAAAGGAAGGAAGGGAAGTGTGAACAGTTTAGAATTGGTTAGTTGGAATAAGTTTGGTGGATTTTGTGTTAGAGGTGGAGTGTCTAGTTTCCTGGTACTTGGCCTCAAGATAATTAAGGCAGAGGGATACTGTTTCCTGGCAGATAAAGGAGGTATGGACTGGTTAGTTTGCATATCGAAGGTATGATCCTGGCTGGGCCCTTTGTTACCTTAAGAATTAGCTAACCCAGCCAGAGAGGGGTGGGTCTCTCCCAGCCAGAAAGGTTTTGTAAGATATCAAAACATCATAATATACAAAAAATTACATATACATATATATTTATATATATAATATAAAACCTTACATATAATGTATATTTTATCATATACAAATTTAATTTTTATATATATTTTGTTTACATTTATACATTTTATATTTTTATATTTTCTTATATATTTATATAATATAAATTATATACACAAATGTTTATATAAATATGTATTTGTCTAATATAAATTTATTTTATATAATATGTATTCATATTACTTGTATAACTATTATAATTATTTTATGTATTATAAATATACAAATAATGCATATATATATTTGCATTTATATAATACACATTTATATTATTTATATATAGCATATGCTATACTATTTAGCATTTTATCCTTATACCGTCAAGCATTATAAATATATCTAGTGGCCTTTTACTGTTCCTTTAGGTTCTGCCTTTGTCTACTCATGTCACCTTAGTAAGATATATTCATGTTTATCAGTAATCTCTTCTACAGAATCCACTACTTCCTCACCTAACCTCGTTATTTGGGCATCATAGGGAATTTCCTTTCACAAAATTTCTATAATATATAGCTTTTTATTGCCTTGGTCATAGTCCATTGGTATATGTAGCTACAGAAGGTCATATAATCAAGCAGTAAAGTATTTTAGATTTTATTGCATTAGGGACTTCTTAGTTATAGCCACATCTATATTCCTACTGACTGTGAACCAGTCTGTTTTTTCCTATGATGTTATAGCAGTAATCCTTCTAGTTTCCCTTCAAAGAAAAATGTGCAAAATCTCATTCAGAGCGGTATTCTCTATTCAATGATTTGGCTATGACAAAATCATAAGGAAAACAAAATGAAACTTTTGGATGATTTTAAGCTTGTAGAATGGCTAATGAAAAAGTAAAAAAGAGTACATAAGGTTTACTGAATAAATTTATAAGGAAAGAGAGCAAATTATAAAAATTCCAGAAGTTTGAGGTGGGTGTGAAATGGGGCAGTACAATCAAAAGAGTAATTTTCTTGGCCAGATAACACCAGTAAAATGAACGAAAGCACCTAGGTTAGGTCGAGCTCCATTATGGACATTACAGTGGCTCACAGCCAACCCTGCCTTTTTGCATCTGAAACACATTAATATTGTCAGAATATTTAAGCTACACTGGTTTTCCAATTGATCCATTTCTGTAGGTTACTATCCTATCCTAATTTATGGTGCCTGTTTATTCAATTGACTTCCTATCAATCTTCACAACTTTCTGTCTTCTCTAGGATCTGTGACTACTTCTATCACCATCTACCCCATTCTGCTTATATATCCACTTTGAAAGCTAACCAAACAGAATTATCTCAGTGAGTCAAATACACTCTGCCTCTACTGATAAAAGAACAACTCCTCCATATCATTTCCATGAACCTGGATAATGGGTCTGCACATAGTCAGCTCAACCAGTATTTGCAGAAAGAACAAATCTCCTCATTCCCCACTCTGAGAGTCAATTCCTAAGATCTGTGGGACAGTATTTTACTCCCTAAACCACAAAAAAAAAAAAATGGGAAGACTGGGAAAGGCTGCCACTTTCTGGAGATTTTGAGCTTTGAAAACAATGGACAGGTCTATGGGATTGAGAATCTATCCTATGCCTTCAAGTGCCACAGAGGGATTTCTCTTAATCTGAAAGGTGTCTGGAGTTTGGAGATAGATATAGACAAAGGAGCTAATATTGTCCTCTATGACACCATCTGAGAACACTTCAGAACCTAGCAAGATCAATGCTCTTAGAATCATAAATTCCATTTCTACAATTTCTTCATGCAGACACCCACACTGGCTTTGGGAAAAGATATTCAAGAATCCTGTTCTAATAGTGACTTGTTGATTCCCCAAAATTAAAAGTAGTGGCCACATTTCCATCTATGTTTTTTTATGTTATAGAAGACATGATGAGAATTCCCTTATTTTTCACCCATAATTTTTCTCTGAATAGGTATCAGAGTCAGTGGAGAGAAAAGGATTTATCACCCTGATGGGATCTACCAACATGTCATATCTGAACCCAAAGACTGTGACCCTGATTGGGATCCCTGGACTAGAGCATGTGCAGTTTTGGATCGGATTTCCCTTCCTTGGAGTGTGCCTGGTGGCTGTGCTGGGGAACATCTTCTTGTTAATCATCATCCCTACAGAACGCAGTCTTCACCAACCCATGTACATCTTCCTAGCAGTTTTGGCAGCCACTGACCTAGGTCTCTGTGTAGCCATCGCTCCCAAGATGTTGGCCATCTTCTGGTTTGGCTTGTGCTCCATGGCTTTTGATGCTTGCCTCACTCAGCTCTTCTTTATTCATGCCTTGCAGGGCATGGAATCTGGTATCCTGTTGGCCATGGCCTTTGACCGCTATGTTGCCATCTGTGATCCTTTGAGGCACACATCCATCCTCACACCTCTCTTTCTAGTTCAAATCATACTGGTGGTAGTAGTCCGGGCAACGGTGCTTGTTGGAATTTTACCCATTCTGCTTAAACGCCTGCAACTTTTCCAATCTGTGGTCATTGTCCATTCCTACTGTGAGCACATGGCTGTGGTCAAGTTGGCTGCAGAAGATGTCCATATTAATAAATCATATGGGCTCTTTGTGGCCTTTGCAATTCTAGGCTTTGACATGATCTTTGTCTTCATCTCCTACATTCTGATATTTCAGGCTGTTTTTCGTCTTCCCCAGAAGGAGGCACGACGCAAAGCATTCAATACTTGTACTGCCCATATTGTTGTCTTCCTGGAGTTTTATATCCTTGCCTTTTTTTCCTTCTTCAGCCACCGTTTTGGACATGTATCACCCTATGTTCATATCCTCTTGTCTACCATCTATCTGCTTGTGCCCCCTGCCCTTAACCCCATTGTCTATGGTGTGAAGACCAAGGAGATCCGCATGCGGGTTGCTCAGATTTGTATTCTGAAGCCTGACATCCAGAAGTGATCTAAGAACAGAATGACACCGGAAAAATGTATACTTACCCATTTATGATGGAAACTCCTTGCACTATGTCTATGTTGGTGGGAGTTTCACATTATAAGGATCTCCCCTAAATAATCTATATTACCCAAACAAAAGGAATCAGAAGGTGAGATAAACTTGAGTAACAAGTATATAAGCATCTCATTAATTCCTATAATCTCCCCCATATCTCTATTCCTTTCTTCCTTTATCTTTTCTTTTTACCTTCCTTCCATCAATCATTCTTGTTTTTTTTTCTTCCTTCCTCATTTGCACATCTATTGTATCTTTCTGCAATACCAAGAAGCAGTTTATCCTTTATGTGTAACAGTGACAAAGACAGATTCCATGATTTCAAAAGATGAGAGTATAGCTACAATATAAACTACTGAGCAAATATAATTTAATGTTATTTAGGCCATGGTAAAAGAATAAGAAAAGATCTACTTTCACATGTGAGAAGCAACTAATTTAGATTTTAAAAAGAATCGGAGAAGACCTCATATAGGAAGTCAAGACAAATGTGAGATTTGAATAATGCATTTTACTTAAAATGATAAAATGTTATTAACCAAGATCTCACATTTTTAAAACACTATCATCATAACTCATATAGATGTGGAGAAGTATGTGCGGGTGTGTGTGCATCTAACCTCCTTGAGCAGTGATTCAGGAAAAAGCAGGCTCATCTGTGCCTTTGTTAGTGATCAATAATACACAGAATTCTGAAGTAGGGAATTATGTATTAATATATCAATGTCTGACACATGGTTTTATTTAGTTGTACAAATATAGTCATTTTATTGGATAAATTGGATTTATTGGATAAATTTTATTTATTGGATAAAATTATTGGACAACTCAACTTTTCAGAGTTGCCATTGACTAGCTTGTGATGGCCTTGGAAGGAGTTCATTCTCTGTATAGTCTGGTAACTCACTATGAACTTATTTTTTTTCCCTAAATGATATTAGGAGACACTTCCAACATTTTTGAGATGTAATCCATCAACATGAGCAGTTCTCTGATGAGGGGCATGAAACTTCTTAAAGGGCTTACAAGCTAGTGAAGAAAATCCAAAGACTTTTAAGTTTATCTATATCTCCTTTAGTTCCCTTTTCATGTCAGACCTTCTTGTCCAGCGTCTCTGTGGCTTGAGAGCAGATACACTACCATTATTATCACCGTATGGAAACCAATATTCTTAACTCAGTTGGTTTCTCTATTTACCATAGTGGTTTGTCTCCCTCCTCTTGATGGTCAAGATAAAGACTTATACTATGTCTTATAGTAAGAATAGAAGATTAAAGTTTACCCTATGATGATCTCAGTATATAAACAGGTGAGTATGGCATAAGAGTGTCTATCAAGGGTTTCCCCAAAAGCAAATCAAAGCAATAATTTTAGTGTATGTAGTATATTTGGGACTTGCTTCAAGAAAAAAGTTTGCAAGGGACTGAGCAAGAAAGATAATGAAGGGAAGTAAGTCATTCATGTGTGCACGACTGAGCAGGTTACTGCTATGGATTACCAGAGCTCTTTCCTGTTGAAGGTATTTGGAAAAGGTAAGTGTCACACCTTGAAACTGTACCAATGAGGGGCTAGAAACAGCATATTTATCTAGAAATCTCCATCTCTTGTTAGATGGTAACTCATAAAATATCACCTTCCCAACACTTCTCACATGTACTATTTATGGACAGAGCATGCTCTCCAGGTCAGAGAAAGGTCTTGGAGTCATGGGAATCCACTGAAATGAAGAGACTATCTACAGGCAATATATGGAGCAGGTTGAGGGTAAATGGACAGTCTTCTATAATGTAGCTAAGAAAATGTTTTTCTGGGTAAACATGAAAAAAACAAGTAAACAGAAGACAGTTAAGTTCCTTCATGATTTCACAGACTTAGACAAGGTATGGAACAATGCTAAATGTGTCATGTACTCCAGAGAAAGAATCCCCATGAAATAGATTTGTAGGAGAATGAATACATAGGTCTCAGGTACCAAGCAGTCAGATATTTATGGCAAAAATTCTGAAGTACGAACTATTTAGAAGAACAAATGAAAACACTAGTTTCCCAATATGTGGAGACTTTCCCTGTTACCTGAGCCAGTGGAAAACTGAGTTTGGTTATATAGCCTTTCTACTGGGAAGGAGGGGGCATCCTTTGTTTCCCAGGCAGACAAGATAAGGCTCACTGGATGATTTTTTTTTTTTGGTATTATCTTGTGTGTCTTCATAAGAAATATTGAGACATATTGAATTAAATTCTTATCCTAAAGTGATTTTTGTAATAAGAAAGATTCTTTTATATATTTTGTGGGACTAGAATTCCATCTAGAGCCTTTTATGTTTTTTACTTAAAAAAATTTTGTTTAATGTTTATTTTTGAGAGAGAGAGAGAGAGAGAGAGTGAGCAGGGGAGGGGCAGAGAGAGGGGGAGACACGGAATCTGAAGCAGGCTCCGGGCTCTGAGCTGTCAGCACAAAGCCCAACGCAGGGCTCCAACTCACCAACCATGAGATCATGACCTGAGCCTAAGTCAGAGGCTTAACCAACCAAGCCACCCAGGTATCCCCCCACCCCCATCTAGAGTCTTTTAAAAGAAAGACATACAAAAGGCAGACCAAAAGAGTGAGATTTCCAAATAAGATAAACTAGCTGTCTTCAAAAAAAAAAAATATGGAATATACTAGTGAAAGAAACTTTCAATCCTCCTGCCACGATCTGATCAAAATCCAAAACAGGTGTGAGAGCTATTAATCTATTTATCCATTTATTAATTCATTCATTTTGTTTAAACTCAGTATCTATATTGTGTACATAGTATGAAAGGCTCTGAAAGAGCCTAAATAATGTTCATGCAGTCCCTGCCCTCAAGAAATTCTCTCCAGGAAAACAGTACTGTAAAAATATTAAAAACATGGATATTTTGATCAGACAGATGTAAGCTTGACTTTTGACTCTACTACCTAATAGCTGTGTGTTATAAAAAGAAAATTTAAAAGTATTTTAATTGTCTAAACCTAGTTTCCCTCATCTTTATAATTGGGATAATAATAATTCCCTTAAAGGACGATTATATGGACATAACAATTTAAAATGTGTTTTAAGCATAGTACATAATGATAAGGTGCTTAAAAGATAGTTATTATCATTATTAAAATTGTTAACAATAATAATGAAGACAGGCATTAAAAATTTAATATAAAATGCAATGAAGTCATTGTTATGACAGCGACCTGAGATAAGGAAAAATAGACGGAGTAAGGAAACACTGGTGGTGTATTTTTTTGTTGCTTCCACTATAAAATTTTAATATATTGAAGAAAATCTTACTATAATAAAATTTATATTTCCTTTCTAGTCTTCTTGATATGCAGCTTCTTGCTCTGAATGGAAATAAGAATACCTATTTTAAAAAGTAGTGCAAATTTGAAACATCCTAAAGGAAATATTTGATACATGGACAGTTTATGACTTCTAATGGAAGTTGATTTTAGGGAAAACCTGAAGTTAAATTCTATAAAAACTCCAATAAATGTCTATGCCTTTACAATCATAGGATATTATGTGTTAATAGATGTTCACGTACCAATGCCCAAGTGAGATCAGTTAGAGAGAAAATTCCTATGTGTAATCTGACTCAAGCTCCTACTTCATAACCACAGCAGAATTAAATTCTATATTGCATTTATTTCTTTTCCAGCATTGTGGAGATATAATTGACATATAACACTGTTCAGGTTTAAGATGTACAATGTGTTGATTCAAAACACATATAGTGCAAAATGATACCACCACAGTGTTAGCTAACACCAGCATCATGTCACATAATAACCATTTCTTTTCTGTTGTAAGAACATTTAAGATGTTATCTCTCAACAACTTTCAAGTATATAATACAGTATTGCTAGCTATAATCCCTATAATATGCATTAGACCCCCAGAACTTATCTTATAACTGGAAATTTGTACTCTTTGACCAACATCTCCCCTTCCTCCATCCCCAGCCCCTGGTAACCACCATTCTACTCTGTTTCTATGAGTTTGGCCTTTATAGATTCCACATGTAAGTGATATCATATAGTATTTGTATTTTTCTGATTTATTTCACTTAACATAATGCCCTCAAGGTCCAGCCATGTTGTGACAAACAATAGGATGTCCTTCTTTCTCATAGCTGAATGATCTTCCATTGTGTGTGTGTGTGTGTGTGTGTGTGTGTGTGTGTGTTTGTCCATTCATCCACTGATTGACACGTAGATTGTCTCCATATCATGGCTATTGTTAATATTGCTGTAATAAACATGGGAGTAGAAATATCTCTTTGATATTCTATTTTCATTTCCCTTGGGTATATATACCCTGAAGTATGATTACTGAATTATATGGTAGTTCTATTTTTAGTTTTTTGAGGAACCTCCATACTGTCTTCCATAGTGACTATACCAATTTACATTCCCACCAACAGTCCCTGTTTTCATTTTAAAAATAACAAAAATGGTGTCATATTTTGGAAAAAAAATGTTTCTTCTCTCTTGTTGATTTCAAACTGCTTGAGTCAAACTTTATGTGCCCCAGATGTTTAAAGATTAATACAGTATTGTTCTTGATTGATGACATTAGTCAGATCAAGGAGCTTTAAATGCTAGCTGTATTTGGTACAAGGGAAAACACAGCTAAATGATAATGGCATGCAGGAAGGTAAGCTGGTATAACCCAAAGATCAAAGGCTTTGAAGTACTTCATATCTGAGATACATTCAGAGTTTATTGGAGGTGACCTTGGACATGGTTGTTTTAAGTTTATGCTTTAATGTCCCAATTTGATGAAAAAAATAATATAAATTTTGCAATTGTGATAAGATAGTTAAATGGCAAATTTTAATCTTGCACTTAATCTGTACTAAAAAAGTATAGGGGCACCCAGGTGGCTCAGTTGGTTGGCTCACTCTTGATTTTGGCTCAGGTCATGATCCCAGGGTCATGGGATCAAGCCCCACATCAGGCTCCACACTGAGTGGAGAAAGATTCTCTCTTTTCCTTTGCCCCTCTCCCTGGCTCACACTCTCCCTGTCTCTCTCTAAAATACATTTTTTAAAAAAGTAAAAATATTATTTCTTACCTATGGGGTGGAAAACCTTGAAAGTCATCTACAAACTAAACATTTGTTGTGACTAATTGAATTGAAAGTGACTAATGTTATTAAGGAACTTTGAATTTTTACCTTTATTAAAGTAGAATTTGAAGTCTCTGGTAACTCTCACTTCAATTGCAAGAATATGCTAGACAAAATATATTTCTTTTGTGGCCACCAGATCTTATATATTTCAGGAGTGGATGATAAAAAGAAGGTAAATTTGAGCTCACTATTGCTAAGAACTCGAGGGAAACACAATGCCATAGTGTGAATTATGTAAATTATGCCACATAGTGCCATTGGGTGTGCGCGTGGAGGAAGCTCTCTATCAGAGGAGATTTTCAAAAAGCAATTGAGCAATCCTTTCTATGGATTGACATTCTTCATGCGGCAGATGGAATTAGAAGAAAATCACAGCAGCTATAAGTACCACTGGTTGGATTGAGTCAGAGCTGTAAGGAATGATAATTATTTTCAGTGGGTAGGCATATGAACTAAAAACTGGTTGTTGGTGTATTTAATCAGTGAGAATATTTGAGTATTTCTTTTTTCCATATGACTTTACATTCCATACCTGTACCCAATCCAACTTTTTTTTTTCTAGAATAGAAACTAAAGTTGTTTGAGAGTCTTTTCTCAATAGAGCAGGAATCAGAAGGGAAGCTAATTTTTTGTCATGGGAAGAAAATTGCTATTGTATAGAATTAGGCATGTTGTCTTGGAAAGGAATAGATGTGTGCTGGTGTGCCCTGGCTGTCATGAATCCCTATAAATCTCTGTATCCAAAACACCTTGGCTGCCTTGGAATCTCTAGAGAATAAAACTAATTCACAAAATCGAGAGTAGACTGATTATATGTATGAGACCTAATATGGGAAGCACTAGAAAATCATCATTGGTGAGCAATGATAGAAATGTTTAGGAACATAATATGGAACCATTGAGAAGAGGTAGAAACTGAAAAATCATTTATGATGGAAGTGAAAGAAAAGTTGAGTGTGGCAAAATCTATCTTCCAAGAATGGCTAATAACCGTATCTTCCACATCACACACTTTTCTGTTATGTGCTCTTGCCACTCCTCAGTCAAGAATGGACTCTTCCCTATACCCTGATATATTTAAGGCCCTTCATCTGCCATGAATACAACAGAAAACAATCTGTGCCAGGTCTTGGTAGAGACCTTAATTAATACCACAACCTTTTCTGTTTTCATGCCACCATGTAAGAACCCACCTAATTCTAATCCGATGGAACAGGAGTCAGTGTAGAGGTAGACTGCAATGCCTAACATACGAATGAAGAAGGCTTGAGTACCCAGTCTTATATTCCTGTTCTAAACATTATCTGCAACTGCTTGAGAGACTCCCAAGTGAGAACTACACAGATGAGTCCAGACAATCAACAGTACCTTGAGAGAAAAAACGATCATAAAATACCATTTAAAGCCACTAAGTTTTGCAGTGTTATATTGCACATCACCAGTTAAAATATAAAGGGATGCCTGGGTGGCTCAGTCAGTTGAGTGTCTGACCTTGTGGTTCAGGTCATGATCTTGTGGTTCATGAGTTCGAGCCCCACATCAGGCTTGCTGCTGTCAGTGTGGAGCCCACTTCAGATTCTCTGTTCCGCTCTCTCTGCCCCTTCCTCCCCTCAAAAATAAATAAACAATAACACACACACACACACATACATACATATGAAAAATGATGTTAACAACTAGATTCTTCAATAACAGAAACCCCTAGAATACGAAGCACTGGCTTTGAGTGGACGGACAGAATCTTGAAGGGTACCAATAAGACTGTTAATGAAGGCATTAAATAGAATGACAAAATTGTCATTGTGTACCAGAGAATAAAGGTATCTGTGGATGGTGGAATTTTTTTAAGGTAGAAAATAAAAAAGGAAGGAAACTTCCAGATAATGTTGACAATGCCACTTGTAATAAAATATGTATAGAGAAAAATGAGTTAAAGAAGTAAGTGTTTAACTTTCAAACACTACTCACAACAGCCACAGAAGCCTCAGGTATTTCTGAGTTTGAACACAAAATTGTTTCTCATTCACTTTTTCTCTAGACATTATATACTCTTAAAGCATGAGCTAGCTTCTGGATAAAAGTATGCACTTTCAAGATCTTTTACTAGTCAGAAGAACTGCCTGGTTAGATTGAAAAGTGCAGGCATCTCAAAATGAAAAGAACCACTAGAGTCCCCAAACTATAGGCTTAGGAAGATAAAATGAAAATGTGGTCCACTTCTTTTAGAAAATGAGTGATGATACAGAGTACGGGGTCTAGGTCTCAGAAGGTAAAGCCAAGAACCACAAAGAAACAGAATTATCCTCATGGAGCAGGGTAAGAACTTAATCAAGAAGCCGAGAGTGTGTGCCTTAGATTTTAGCATGCTAGGGACCAGCGACTCCCATGCTCCATCTTTCTTCCTCTTTTGGAATGGGAATGTTTTTACAGTTTTCTTATTGCTGTACTAACATTCTATGTTGGCAGTGTAAGAGGCAGAAGACTTATCTCTTCGGTTAATAAATATTCATAGAAAAAGGAAATTGTACTCAAAGAACTATATCTAAGGAACCAAACCTTTGAAGCCTCACCTACATCTGGATATGATTTAGATGATGAAATTCTGGACAGATATCATAATAGGATGAGGCCTGGAATTTTAGAGGAGATGTTAAGTATATGCTGCTAATGAAAGGGATGTGAACTGTTGTAGACAGAGAACAAACTATGCCAGACTGGACCTGTCAAAGATGGCTATAACAGTATTTTCTAAACTCAATGTTTTTCTGCAATCTAATCATCAATAGTGAGTCTACTTTCCAACCCCTTGATTTGGTCAAATCCTTTGACTGCTTTGAGCAATAAGATACTACAAAAGTGATGCTGTCTAAGTCTTGGGTATAGACCATATCTGGTCCAGCAGCTTCTGGTCTTTACCTCATGAAGCCCTGAAACACCAGGTAAGAAACCCAGGCTAATTTTATGGAGAGAGAGCCTAGGGGGAGGAGCACTATGGCACCAGGCTTGTCCATGAAGAAGCCACATTGGATGTCCATTCTCACCGACTCTTCACAAGATTCTAGCCCCACGCAACCCTTTTTGCCATGCAACCATGAGAGAAAAATGAAATGAGAGTATTGAGCCCAAACAATCCCAAACTCTTAATTTGGGAGTTGTTTATAGCCTAGCTAAATTAATTATAACAATTGAGAAGGGGAATTATATTTGAGGGAACACCAATGGTACACTGAAGGTGAAAGAGCATGCCCTAAGTAATATTCAGAAATAGAGTCGAAGAGATTTCACTATAATATTATATATTTAATTTTAGTGTAGAAAAAGATCATGTAAAGAGGCAATTGTCATATGAAGTAATCATGTGTTACAATTAAGGAAGGATTGAGTGACACTGGAGACCACTGAAAATGAACCCAATAGAGAGTAGAGAAAAAGAAGAGAGGGAAGGTCAAGGAAGGCTTACATAGGAATTATTGCATAATATGAGTCCCAGAAAATGATAAACAGCATGTGGTAGGGGCATTCGGAGAGGAGTCGTTAATTTATCTGAGCAAAGTTAGGTCTCTGAAAACTTGTTCAGGCAAACTGCAAGGAGTTTAATAGTGGTTTTGCATATTTATGGATATAATTAATATGTACGTCAGATACACGTGTACATATGTGTGCTTTTGAATGCCTGCGTTTCTCAGGGATGGTGTACGAATGTGTATAAATATGAATACGATAGCATGTTTCAGAGACAGACTGAGAGAAAGAGACGTTTATAGACAAATAAGATGATCGGAAGCATGTATATGAAACAAAAAGCATGTATATTTGTATCATTTGTGCAACATAAATGTCATCTGTGTAATTTTGTTCCAGTTAGACTTAGGGATATCTAAATTGTGAACATTAGAGATAAGAAGATGGGTATGATTTTCATGTATAGGTTATCCCGTGGTTTATGAGTTGATGTTCAATACTGTTTCTGAAAAACTAAGACAAGGAGGATTACAATCTGCTTATGTGCAGTGCAAAATTCAGTTTCTGGGCATGGACCTTAAAGAAACGTCAGTGTGAGGGTAATGGGAAGGCATGCAGACCAGCATCTGAATTATAGGCCAGGTCAAGGAAACCTAGTGTCTGGCAATACAGAAAATGACTGAGTGATAGCATCTGAAGGCAGGCATTAAGGCAAACAAATTGAAGTGTGAGATGGGAAGAATTTTGAGTAAGAAAGACCAAGTGAAACTGCCTCCAAAATAGCATTAAGAATGAGCTAAAGTAGCAAGGAATGTGTTGTTTCTTTTCAAATAAAGCAGTCAGCTTTAGCTGGATTGATGCCTAATTATGATTTAGTGAAAAGAAAGCACCTGGCAAGGCAGATGGGCATCAACTCAAGCAATAACTTGAGTGCTGGGGAGTTTAGACTTTGTCTTGAGGAATAGGCTGCTGGAGATTTAAGTGGACAAAATGATATATTTGCTTGGGAAAGACGTGTTGCAGTGCTAATAACAACTTTGGATAGGCTAGAGATTTGGTATAGGAAAGTTAGGAGAATCTGCAGTACACTGATGAAAGTATGAGGTAGAGAAGTAGAGAGTGGAAATGTGCAGGCATGTCTTGGTCACTGGTTGGATGAAGGAAAAGAAATAAAGACAACTAAGTAATTTTAAGCTTTTTTATTTAATTTAACTGAAGTCAAAAGAAAAAAATGGGGAATGCAGAGGGACAATCAAACTAGGAAGGAGACTAAGAGTTTAGTTTGGGAAGATTTAAGTTGAGGGTATATATGAAGAGTTGTTCACAAGGCTATTATAATGTGTGTTTTTTTTTTTTTTTTTTCTGGAACACAGACAGTTTAAGATACAGATTCAGGTGTCTGGAATATGTGAAAGTATATGAGGTCAGGTAGGTGGAAGGGAGAAAACGAAGCTAGTGAAAAAATAACTTTGTTAAAGGCCTTCTCCGCCCCTCCCCCCAGCTTTGTAAAATACTTACCTACCAAGTCCAACCCACTGTATATTGGTTCCATATTTAGACACCAATAGTAACTCTCTATAGATGACTCTTCTGCATTAAAACCATTCAGACCAAAAAGGAGCTCATTACTCAGACATGATCATAGATATTTATACATGTTTATTCCCATTAGGATTGTTTTTTATTATATATAATTTCATGTTGGTATAATATCTGAAAACATAGGTGTGGAAGAAAAATCATGGAATCAACAAAAAATTTGGATACTTATTTTTGCCCATAGATCATGAGAATGTATGACTAAATTCATTTTTTACATCATTTGAAAAAAATGAGCTTACAATTTATGTTCTCTGATGGGATTAAATAATAGAATTAACAACAAAATATCTCCTACTTTATAACTTACATAAACATTTGGGGAAGGTTCTGGTCATGAGAGTTTCATAAAAACTACATTCTGACAGAGAGAACATGCCCCCCATTATGTGCCCACACTCACCGAATCCTTCTCTTGCCTTTGCTATTCCTTTGCCCAGGAAGCCTCAAATCAGGCAACCATTATCTCTACCTTCAACATAACAAGATTTCCAGCTCCATATCACAGGTATCCTGTCCACCTCAGATATCATCCTCAGTTTCTATGACAGCGGAGGATCCGTAGTACCCGCTCCTGCATTTGCTTAGTCCGGGCTCCATAAATCAAGGGGTTGGCCATGGGAGGCACTAGGAAGTAGAGGTTGTCAATGATAATCTGGATATAGGGAGCCATATGGTAGCCTAAAATCTGGGCCAGGACAGAGAAGACAACAGGAGAATAAAAGAGAGCTATGACACAAAGATGGGAGCCACATGTACTGAGAGCTTTGCCCCCTGCCTCCCAAGAGGGGATCCGAAAGACAGCATGAAGGATCAGCCCATAGGACAGAATGATAAAAAGCAAATCAAATCCCACAGATGTTACAATAACCATGAGGCCATAGACAATGTGGTTGGAGATGTCCCCACAGGCTATCTGTACCACAGCCATGTAGGCACAGTAGGAGTAAGAGATGATGTGGGTTTGGAAGCTTTCCAGTCTTTTTGCCAGGATGGGTGCTGGAGTCAGCACTGCCACCGCCCTTGTCAGGACAGCCAGAGCCATCTTCACAAGTATGTTGTTAGCAAGGATGGTTGTATATCTCAGAGGGTACCAGATAGCCACAAATCTGTCAAAAGCCATGGCTAGGAGGATCCCAGACTCCATGACATAAAATGAAGGGATGAAAAACATCTGTGCGAGGCAGGCATTAAAGCTGATGTCTTTGGCATTCATCCAGAAGATTCCTAGCATGCGGGGCACAGTGACACTGACCAGGGACAGGTCAACAACAGACAGCATGGCCAGGAGGAGAAACACGGGCTCATGAAGACTCTTCTCCACCCAGATGATGCATAAGATGGCGGCATTCCCAATCATTGTAATGACAAATACCAAAAAAAAAGGCACAGAGAACCAGCCATGGGAAGATTCCAAGCCAGGAATTCCAGCCAGGACAAATGTCAAGGGTTGAGGAATGGAGTTGTTGCAAGAGGACATCCCTAATCTGAACTACTAACAGTCTGATTCCTAGGGAGAAAGAAACAAGGGACATTTTGAAATCACAGCATCATTTGCACCTAAAATGCTGGGTATTCCAGTAGCTTATGGTGATAATCATAATTATACTGCATAAACTAATGATCAAAAGCTTCAGTTACTTAAGGTGTGGAGGGAGATAATCCTAGGCTACTCTCACTGAAGAAGGGAGAAGCAGTCTCAGGTATAAATTTAAAATTTTGAAGAGCCCCCAATAAGAGTGGCATATCTGCTAACATACCACTGTAATGTTTATACATCATAAATTGAGATCTAAGTATTTCATGTGTCAACTGCATTTGCCAAAAAGCACACGATAGCCACAGGATAGTCAGACCTCCTCGAAGGTAACTTGGGATAGTTAAAATAGCAGAGCCTTTGAGAAAACACATGTCTGGGATACAATCTCAGTCCTGCCACTTAAGTGACTTGATCAAGCTGTTTAAGACAAAGCCTCATTTCCTCATCTCAAAATTGGGATGAGGCTTACCTTTCAAAGCTTGAAGTGAGGATTAAATCCATGATTAAATTTCAATATTGTATAAAACATGCAATGATCCTGGCATAATTTTCCGAGTGTATTGATATTCTATACATGCAAATTTTCTTCTTTTTCTATAAGTACAAATTTTAAGTGAGATATGGAGAAAGTAATGTTCTTTTGGTTGTTTCTTGGAAAGAACGAGGATAATGAATACTCTTTAATTGACACCATAAAAAGGAATATTTGATGGCCCTAAATAACTTTATCCTCAAATACTAAAGAGCAAAAAAAAAAAATAGTGTCACCAGAAATAGATATCTGGCCAAATAAAGGATGTTAAAACATTTTTAAAGGTGTATTTTAGTCCAATAGGGGGAATGATCCTATCACAAATTCAAATAGAAAAGACAGTCCTGTGACACCAGAAGCTCACTATCAATTGGAGTTTTCAGGTAGAAATTGAATTATGAACCATGAGGAATAATATAGATAAAATTTCTCCATGTGATGGGGACATTAGGACATTACAGAGTTTTAACAACATGGTAAAGTTCTGTCTGAGCAATCACGAACAGTTGCCAGGAACAACTATATCAACATTAATCATAAGTAAAGACACCACCAATTTAGACATAAAAATTAGAAATATACTTATTTTCTAAAGAGTGTCACTGGGTATCCTAAAGATTGTAGATTCCAACCATGGCCTTACAAGGGCTGGTGATGGTAGTATGTGGATTAAAAGAGAATCTCTTTTTCCCTCCATGACCTTGCATCCCAGGATTTTCTACTCTTTTCCCTCCTTTTCCTCTCTTTTCCTAGAGTAAGTAGTACCTGTAGATGGTTGTCACAGTGGGACTGGGAGCAGCAAAGCATTCATTTACTGAAGGTATGGGGAAGATCTGCTGATGACCAGAATAAAAGGCAGATTTATGCTGTTTGTTCTGGTCCTTGGGGATCCCTACTGGCCTCTCTGTTGGCAAAGTGCCTTATTTAGCCTGGATATTCTGGAAAACAAATCCTAGAGCCAATCGCTAAGGATACCACGTATGAATAAGAGCAGATATTAAGGAGCACTGTAAATCTAACTGTTGATAAGGTTTAGAAACCCTAGAGAGAAAGAGTAAGGGCTGGAGAATCATTTAGGATGGAAATTAAAGCACACCTGGAGTAACAGAAGGCAGATGTGTGTGAAGCTATAAGCATTTTAAAATTGCTACAGCTTGCTTCCAAACCAATAGTTGAAATCATTTCATTTCCAGTGACTTTGGGACCTCTATAAGCAAAACTTAAACTAAAATTAGGAGTCTTGATTTCCTAGATGCAATTAAAATCCACAAAAAGTTGGGGAAAAAAAGGGGGATTAAGAGCACACTTATCTTGAGCCCTGAGAAGTGTACAGAATTTTTTTTTAAGTTTATTTATTAATTTTTGAGAGAGACAGAGAGAGAGAGAGAGAGAGCCCAAGCAGGGGAGGGGTAGGGACAGAGGAGGGCAGAGGATCCAGAGTGGGTTCTTTGCTTATAGCAGAGAGCCTGATTTGGGGCTCAAACCCACTAATTATGAGATCATGACCTGAGTTGAAGTCGGACGCTTAACAGACTGAGCCACCCAGGTGCTCCCAGAATTTCTGAATCATTATACTGTACACCAGAAACTAATATAACTATATGTTAGTTATGCTTCAAAAAATGTATCTACTGAAATACATCTTAAGTGACTAAATAAGGCCCTTGTTAGGTAAGTAGGATATATAAAAAGAAACATAAAGGAGCGAGATTAAAGTAGGAACAAGAGAGGAGCTCTACAAAAAAATTTTTAAAAAAGCACAATACTGGGTTTAGGAGAGACTGAGTTTCAGAAAGACCTTTGGCAGAAGTCAGAAGCTCAATCTGAGAGTAAATGGTAAAGAGAGGGAAAATCTGTTAACTGTTTTGCTGGTGGTCAAATATAAAGATCCTAATGATAGTGACTGGATCTTGTTTGTTCACTGTTATTTCCCCAGTGCCTGGTGAATTGCAGGTCTTCCAATGTTTACATATGAATAAATGCACACACTCTTCCCCTGCCCCCACAGGTCTCCACTCTAGACTCTAGGCCTATAATAACACCTGAAGGGTAACCAACAGTCCTGCAACCTGTGAGCAAAGTCTTCATTAAGCCATTTTCTCCTAGCCTAAAGTATACTCAGGGTACTCAAATAAATTTAATTCTTTCTATCATGATTGCTACCAACTTGGATCAAATTATTATCATATTGTCCTCAAAAACTTTTATAATGTTCTAAGAGGTTTGCATTCCTTTCTTCCATTCTTTGTCGCAAAACATTTTCCTCACTGTAGTCACAATGGTCTTTTTATTTTCCCTGTATGTTTCCTTATTTTTGAGAGGGGGGGAGAAACAGAGAGAGTGTGCATGTGCAAGAGAGAGAAGGGGACAGAGGATCTGAAATGGGCTCTGTGCTGACAGCAGAAATCCCCATGTGGGGTGGAACTCACAAACCATGAGATCATTACCTGAGTCGAAGTTGGATGCTTAATGGACTAAGCTATCCACATGCCCCACAATGATCTTTTAAAAACACAAACATGATGTCACTCCTGTGCATAAAATGTTCACAGTCTTCCTCTCATTTTTAGGATAAAACTGAGAATCCTCAGCCCCAGGCATCCACTCTTCACTTCACTCTCCGTCCTTCAGCCCACAAAATGGACTCTCTCCAAGTTTTCAAACATATGGTGCAACTTCCTATCTAAAGATCCACCCACACATGTTCACATATCCTGTTCTCTTTCCCTGTAACATCACCAGTCCCATTTCATGATATTTCTTTTCTCAGCTGCTTAACTCCCTCCCACTTGGCATTCAAATATGTTTTTTTTTAATTTTCTTTTTAATGTTTATTTTTGAGAGAGAGAGCGAAAGAGAGCTAGTGAGAGAGAGTGCAAGCAGGGGCAGAGCAGAGAGAGGGAGACACAGAATCCAAAGCAGGCTCCAGGCTCTGAGCTGTCAGCACAGAGTCTCATGCGGGGCTCGAACCCACGGACTGGGAGATCATGACCTGAGCCAAAGTCGGAAGCCCAACCAACTGAGCCACCTAGGCGCCCCTCAAATATCTTTTTTTTTTCAATGTTTATTTATTTTTGGGACAGAGAGAGACAGAGCATGAACGGGGGAGGGACAGAGAGAGAGGGAGACACAGAATCAGAAACAGGCTCCAGGCTCTGAGCCATCAGCCCAGAGCCTGACGCGGGGCTCGAATTCCCGGACAGCGAGATCGTGACCTGGCTGACGTCAGACGCTTAACCAACTGCGCCACCCAGGTGCCCCGTCAAATATCATTTTTAAGGAAGCTTTCCTTGACTCCCTTAGACTAGAGTAAAACCCCATGTTATGTGCACTTACAGAAATCTTTGTTTCTACTTGACAGCCCTTAGTATCCAGTGTAATTATGCATTTGAGCATCATTTAATTATTTCACATTACATTTCCCCAGAATGTAAAGTCCCTGAGACATGCACTTGTGTTTTGCTCACCTCTTCTCAGGACCTAGCACAATCTGGCCCATTTTAGCCACTCCATCATTTTTTGATGCATGAATATATGAATAAGTTGTATATCTTCCTTCCTTTAACTAGAATTCAATTCAGAATCTTTGAAGATTTGGATTTAGTTTTGTGTTTGTTATTGTTGGACATTTCTTATTTGCCATCCATTGGTATATAATCTGTGAGTACTAACTCCTTAGTAGTTATTTCCAAACCTAACATGTAAGCAATGCTGATACTTGTCAGGGGATATATTATAATTAAATTCCATGGTTCATGGTATTCCAAATAACAAAAATATAGCAAGAAGGTCCAGACTTAATAATTTGTCTTCAGGAAACATCCAACATAATGGCAATAGTCTCAGAGTTTACGTTTCCTTAAGACGTCTTTTCTCTTTAGACTGGGAGAGATCTGTCTCTACTGTCATTGTCATTACTCTCCATTATCTTACAAAAAAAGATCATTGAAAGATATCCTTATGGCTTTAGTCCAGGTCCCTTAATTACAACTATCACATGATCGGGAGTTCTAAAATACAGGAAATGTGAATTCAAATATCTTATTGCTTTATTCATTCCTTCAGAATCATTCACTGAACACATAGGTTCACAGGACACTTGGAGGTGTTATAGATAAAAAGTAAAGGGGACTTCAAAAAATACAAAAACACTAATTCAAAAGGATATACACACCCCTATGTTTATAGAAGCATTATTTACAATAGCCAAATGATGGAAGGAGCCCAAATATCCACCAACTGATGAATGGATAAAGAAGATGAGGTATATATACACAATGGAATATTACTCAGCCATAAAAAGGAATGAATCTTGCCATTTGCAATGACATGGATGGAGCTAGAGAATATGATGCCAAGTGAAATAAGTCAGTCATAAAAAGGCAAATACCATATGATTTCACTCATATGTGGAATTTAAGAAACAACAAACAGGGGAAAAAAAGGAGAGGAAAACCAAGAAACAAGACTCTTAACTATAGAGAACAAACTGATGGTTACCAGAGGGGAGATGGGTGGAAGGATGGGTTAAATAGGTGATGGGATTAAAGAGGACACATGTCATGATGATCACTGGGTAATCTATAGAATTACTGAATCACTATATTGTACACCTGAAACAGATATAACATTGTGTGCTAACTGTGCTGGAATTTAAAATAAAATTAAAAAAAAAATAAAATAAAAGTAAATGGATTTTAAAGTGGGATTAATTACTGTCATTTTTGTTTAAATCCAGACTATACCACTTAGTCAATATGTGACTATGAGCAAATTATTTAATCTCTCTGAGTCTAAATTACTCATATGTAAAATCAAGACTAATAATCTAGTGATTATGGTGATAATTATATAATTTAAATTGCATGTATACGTATCAATGTATACATTTACCCACACACATATATACATATAAATGCACACCTATGTCTTGCAAATCTGACATATAATAAATACACAAAATTATACTTGTTATGATAATCCATGATGTTAACTATGTTAAGTGTCTTACATGCTTTCATTCATTTAATCCTTAAAATTCTATGGGGCAAGAAATCTTACAATCCTCATTTTATTAATTTTGACAACAAGGTCCAGAAAGTTTGGACAACTTGCCTGTGAGCACACAGATAGAAAGTGACAGAGATGAATAATGAACTCAGCACTCTGCTTCTAGAGCCAGCACACTTAACCCCAAACCATACCAAGAGTTTAATTGGCAAAAGGCATATTAAGAATTTAACTAAAATCTATCATGGCGTTTTTTACAATAGAGGTGGGGGAAATTTTTAGTTAATTTGACTTGAGGAAAGAAACATAATCTTTCTGATAAGGTGGGGGAGTTTAAACAAGAGCTGGATCTTGAAGGATAATTAAGTTCTTCCCAGGTGACAAAGAGAATAGGTAGGAGAGAAACATTCTAAGCAAAACATGAAGATATGGAGAGACGTATTGTTTGAATGAAGGCGGGGGACTTTATGAACAGGACCAGTTCAAATGATATATAAGAATGAGAAGAGAAGGAGCAGAAAAGAATTTCATTAAGTTTTGCTTTGCTATTCTGGTGCTTACATGGGTCTGACATATCAATTCTGTTTGTTTTCTAAATTTTTATGAGGATAACTATGATCTCAATGTAAAGGATGTATTAGACATAGTAATTAAAAGCTAATGCTTTGAACATATCAGTGGCAACTGTTGAAATATCCCAAATTGAAAATTATAAAAGCTTGAACAACATTGCAACAGAGTCTAAGGAAAAGGAATACAGAGAAGCGGCCCAGATATTTACTTCTAAGAAGCTCCTATACTAAACAGAAGAAAGAAGGTACAAATAATACTTTACAAATAGAAAACCACAAAAGAGAACATCAATTCAAGGAAATTCAGCATGTGTTTATTGAGTGACTCTGGAGTAATTTCCATTTTGTACAAGCCAAGAAGTGAAGGAATCATATTTTGTAAAGAGAAAATATTCAGACTTTTACCAGTAAAATACTTATATCTTTTTTAATAATTTTATTTTTAATTATCACCAGGAGCATAATCACTAAAAATGTATTAATTGAGTTATTTATAATAATAGATACCTCCTTTAGCAACCACATGTAATATCTGTATCTAGTTCAGTGGGCTTGGGCCTAAGCTCTGGGCAAATTCCCAAGTAGATACATACCATCAAGCATAAAGTTGTTTCTGGTTTCAGGATAATTTGTGATGAAGGTAAAGAGAATATCTTTAAGAGACCCAGTCTTAGTTTAGATAACAAAACAATAAGAGGCACAAGTTATGCTTTGTGGAGACACAATATTCTATGAGCAATATGTTTAAAAATTCTGTGGGCTTGATTATTGCACTATTGAACTTTTCCACATTTCTGCTTGACAACTTGTCTTGTGTGTGTCCATTCTTGTGACTAAAATACACAATTACTATGTCCTGTATTAAAAAGACATCAATCCTATTATATTGCCTCTTCTGTAGAATATTGATAGTGATCATTAAATTTTCAATTGCAAATACTTTGCATGGAATTTTTGAAGTTCTCATGGGCTTCTTCACTTTTTTTTTTAAATCACACCTACTTGAAAATAAACTACCACCCCCAGTTACAACACAGATCAGTAGCAGCAAGGAGCAGAAGGGGACTGCTTTCCAATTAAAAAAGCTTTAAGGAAGCTCCTTAAAATCCATGTGTGCACAAAATGTCTCATGCCCTCTAGTTTCACTACAATTGTGGAATTTCTATTAGGTGTGGTCACTCTTCTCTGTGAAAATGTCTGATTTCAGTGGGAGAAAATTCCATGTCATTTATAAAAATGGGATCAATTATTTCCCTACTTCCCTTCTGATTATGATACCATCTCTGCAAACAATTCCAGGATAATCAAGTGACTTTTACCTTTAGAGAACTAAGGACATGGTCTCGAATTTTTTTGGTTCTAATACCATAAACAATGGGGTTAAGGAAAGGTGGTACCAGAAGGTACATATTGGCAATAAAGATATGAATTTGGGGGGCCACATTGTGGCCAAAGCGGTGAGTGAGGAAGGTAAAGACAGCTGTGGAGTAGAAAACAAGGATGACACAGACATGAGAGCCACAGGTTCCTAGAGCTTTAAAACTTGCTTCCTGTGATGGAAGGCGAAAGACTGCACGGAGGATTAGGGCATAAGAGACAGCAATGAAAAAGCCATCGCAGGAACCAATGACAGAGGCTACACTGAGGCTGTAATGTTTGGTAGCTCCTGTGTCCACACATGCCAGCTTCACCACGGCCATGAACTCACAGTAGGTGTGGGTAATGACTCGTGTTCTGCAGTAGGGCAGCTGCCTGAGCAGGATGGGATGTGGGGAAAAGAAGGCCACTCCCCGGAGTACCACAGAAGCTCCCATTTTGGCAATGCGAGCATGGGTGAGAATCGTGGTATGGTGCAGTGGATGACAAATGGCCACGTAACGGTCAAAGGCCATGGCCAGGAAAAAACCTGATTCCATAGCAGTAAAGCTATGGATGAAGAACATTTGAGCCAGGCAAGCATCAAAGGCAATGTCACGTGCTCCAAGCCAGAAGAGACAGAGCATGCGAGGCAGTGTAGATGTGGAGAGGACCAGGTCAGTGATGGAGAGCATGCACAGAAAGAGGAACATAGGCTCATGGAGACTCCGCTCTGCCCTCACCACGGCCAGGATGGTCACATTCCCCACCACAGCCACCATGTACATGGAGCAGAAGGGAATCCCAATCCAGATATGCAGGTGCTCTAGTCCTGGGATGCCCATCAGCAAGAAGGTGTCTGGAGATGTTTGAGATTTATTGGCTGGTCCCATAGTACTGCTGCTCTCTGTCTTTTGTGGAAGCAATCCTCCTTTTTAGGGCAAAAGTTTTCTGGCAAGATCATCACAATCAAATCTGGCAACAAATGGAAAACAAAACTGGAAGACCCCAAAATATCACATTAGAAAACATTCAGGTTATAATTTAGAGTGAAAAAAACTTAGTAACACTAGGCAAAACTATGCAACCCAATACAAAGCCCTTATTCTCAATCAAGTCATGAATTTCACAAATTTGTTCAAAACAAAGCAGAAAAACCCAACTTTGTAACATCCATGTACAATAAAACTCAATGCCACTCCTTGAATTCACAATTCGATTCAGTCTTAAGGCCAGATTAGCTTTTGCTAAAATATCTGGTGTTATAGGCAAAATGGATCTTAGAATTTATCTAGTCCAGCAGCCTTCTCAATGTCATCCTGAAATGTAATTTTCTAGCCGACGTCTCACTTTCTCAAGTATAGTTACTCATTTCTCAGACAGTCCTGTTTTTTCTAGTGCTGTCACAGAACCAAGCCCCAGGAGCTGCAAGGCATTACTGGCCTTTCTGATGGAGCACTACAGACTCACCTGTCTTCTGCATAGTCTTCACAAAGTCATTTAATACTCATGCTTCCACTAAGTTCTCTTCTGTTCTGTACATTCTGTGTCCAGTTCTGAACTTTTATTACTTGTATTTGAATATACTAGTCACTACAGAGATACATGCACTTGTTATCTCTTTTGATTTCTACACTATTAGTGTGATTTCAGTTCAAATTATTTCTTATACGAAGTAAGGAAGAAAAGTAATACTTAGTTGATCCTAACATGAAAAAAGACATTGTCCTGGAATCCTTCTATTTGTTCACTTTAGCTAGAAAACCAATGCAAACCAAATATTTTTCTGCCAATTTTACCAGTTAGGAAACAGAATCCCAGAGTGCTACAGATAATGCAATGGCAGCACAGAAAGTCTGGCGAGACACCAGAACTCTTAACACAAAACTCTGCATGACTGCCAAATCCATGATATTTTCATTATGCTATACTCAATATTTCGTGGCACAGTTGTTAGTCTTAGTCAACTATAACCTATTAATATTTTTCACAATCTTCAAGTCAGATTTCTCAAGATGATTTCATTTAATTTTTTTTAAAGGTTATTTAGTTTGAGAGAGAAAGAGCGAGCAGGGGAGGGGCAGAGAGAGAGGGAGAGAGAGAATCACAAGCAGGTTCCGTGTTGTTAGTGCACAGCCTGATGCAGGGCTTGAATTCACAAACCGTGAGATCATGACCTGAGCCAAAATCAAGTCAGTCACTTAATCAACTGAGCCACCCAGGTGCCCCAAGGAAGACTCTCAAAGAGATTTTAAACAAATGATTAAAAAACTAGCCCTTTCATTTAAACGTTATAATCTGTAACATTTTAAAATAATCATTATCATGTGTTTCTTTTGTTATTATTAAGCATTTATCCACATACATACATCTACATAAAAACAAGTGAAATATAATTTTGATGTAAGTAGATTCCAATAACAGGATTCTTTTTATGATCCTGGAATATTGTATTGATCCCTCTAACATGGTGTGTATACTGTTTATTAGTTAGAAAGAGACCTATTAAATATAATAATAATGAGATTACAAACACTGAATCCTGTTTACTACATTATAATTTAAAAATTTTTAAATTTTTTACTGTTTATTTTTTAGAGAAAGAGACAGAGTGCAAGCAGGGGAGGGGCCAAGAGAGAGGGAGACACAGAATCCGAAACAGGCTCCAAACTCATGAGCTCTGACTAAACCACCCTGGCACCCCTACATTATAATTCATAGACACTGGTCAAATGCCTTATTAAACTGGAATATGACTTACATTACCCAGTATTTGGGGAAGAATGTAGAACACATCAGACTGATTATATATTTGATTAGAAATATTCTCAGTGTTATTGGGAATTTTTCTCAGTTTGGCCTGGGCCTTATAAAATGATCATTTATATAATACTTTCAATTATTACAATATTTGGCTCAGAAGAAATAAAGTTCAATAAACCTTGAAATTGGTCAAGTATCACTAGTGATGTTATTTTTTCCCTTCCATCTGATTATTTTCATTCTCATCATAGACTCTTCTTATGTCTTTTTATTAAATGCATTTATCTCCATAATAAGATTTAGGTTGTCTTATACATACTGACTATATCTTTTTCCCCAGTATTATCTTCTGGAAAGTGGGTGAAACAAAAACTTGCTGGGAGGATTAAGTTAATTAATACACTAACAAATTAGAACACTATCTTACAAAGAGCAAGAATTTAAGAAACTAATGATTCTAATGGAATTTGGTAATCATTCTATAGGTAATGAGCTCCAGTAAAGTTTCTAAGTATCCATAATAAGATCTGCATTTTAGATAACAAAATAAACCATTCTTTCCAGCCTTTTCACCAGGTACTCTTTCTATACCCTCCATGGGGTAACACCAACCTTCTAAGTATCCCCCAGTATGTCATGCTTCTTTGTAAAATTGTGCTTTTGTTCACATACTTTTCTAATTGCAACTTTCCTCCCCCTCCCTTTTATTCATTTCCCTTTGCAAACTACTGCTCTTCTTACAGTGTCTAGCTCGAAAGTAATCTCCTCTCTGACTTTTTGCTGAATTACCTCGGACAGAAATTGGCAGATTATTTCTCTTTGCTCTTACTGCATCTTTACAAGTCTTTTACACTTCTTTTTGACAGATCTTATCAAGTTGTGGAATATTAGATTCATAAATATATTATTATTATCACTTTCATAGGATTAAATTCTCCTCAGTATAGAAATGATAGCATAGCTAGATATTACCATGACCCAGCCCTGAGACTAGCATTGGATGATGCCTATTAACACAGTAACACAAGTAGCTGCACAGCCTGTGTAACTCCACATCCCTATTCTCACTGACAAATCTATCGTGTTCCCCAACACTTTCACAAATGCAATGCCATGTCTGGTATTTATCAAGATTTCCACAAGATACCTAGATATCAGAGGTAAGATAAGAGAACTATCCCTGCCACCTCTGCCCATAGTGAAATAAAAGAGTTTCTGCCTTTGATCTTTATTACTGCTTTGCTCTTCCATGATTCTGAGACAGGACTCCAGGGACAGAGAGATAAAGCAACTAATTGAAAGAGGATTTCAATATAATTACTGCTTTATCTGAGGGCTTCAAGATCCTGATTACTCACATCTCCACTTTCAGAGAAACACAAAGCTATTCACATTTCTCTGTTGGCTCCCAACACGTTTTAATTAACAAATTGAGGAGTACCTGGGTGGCTCAGTCGGTTGAGCGTCCAACTTCAGCTCAGGTTGTGGTCTCATGGTTCATGAGTTTGAGCCCCACACTGGGCTCTCTGCGTCAGCACTGGGTCTGCTTCAGATCCTCTATCTCTCTCTCTCTCTCTACCACTCCCTGCTCATGCTCTCAATCTCCCTCTCTCAAAAAATAAACATTAAAATAATTTTTTAATTAATAAACTCATTCAGAGAAGATCTAGATACCTGTACTCACATATGCCTAGAGACCCAAACAAGCAGATTTTTTGTACATCTGAAGTTTTCTTTTGTATTGTCATAAATTATGTTACACTACATCCAGAGATCCAAGCACACAAAGACTCTTCAACTTTTTGAATACAACATAAAGCCTCCTTCAAAAGCACACCACTTTAATGCTCAAAAGTGCATTCAAATATGCATGGATATATTAATAATCTTATATTGTAAAGCACAAGCAAAGCACCTTGTTATACCTACTAAAACATACCCTGCATTTTTTCTTAGAATTATTAGTCTTCCTACACTTCAGCCTGGAAATCAACATGTGGGTGTGGAGGCGGCACACAGAAATATCAACTGCCTTCTTTTAGAAAATCCATTTAGGTGAAATGTTTATGTCCCACAAAGGTTTACAATGAAGTATTTCTATACTTTGTACTGTCTCTTATCTGTGCAGATTAACTAGTTTGAAGATGAACTACATCAAATATTATGATAGTTAATGTGACTAAGAGAATGTAGGAGTCTGGAGTGTTTTGAAAATAAAGGCTATAGGGAGAAAAGGTTGGCTATGGCTTGATCTTGACCAATTGATCACCTCAATAAACAGACACAGTTTTTTCACCTTATTCCAAATATTTTTCCTCCCATAAGATTTGCAATGACTCATCACATCTAATGTTGAGCGGAAAGAAACTGTTCTTTGCTCACAGCTGTCTCAGACCTCAAAGCCTATCTGGTCAAGCAGCTTTAATGCTATATTAATTCTAATTTGGGGTATATATGACCTTGTGCTCCCTATACTTCAGAGCTAATTAACCTATATTTTTATCAGTTATGGAGAAAAAAGGTCCATTCTACCTTCTAAGTATATTACATGTCTATGATCTTTATTCTGAGCTTTACTAAGTGTATTTGAAGAGATGAATAAATTACCTTTTTGACGATCTCATAATTCTATAAATGCAGATGTTTGAATGTAGCCCTCTCCTCTCCTTCTCTGTCTTGTATCTCTATCTTAACTCACCCAAATCAAAAGCTGGGAGTCATCCAGAGAGTCAGTTTCTACAGGGAGTACATGCTAAGAAGTGTGCTCAGTGAACATGAGCTATCATTACATCCACGTCTAAATTCCACTGGATTAAAGAGTGTAGATGGCAGGGAAATCAGTGGTCCTCTGGGACACAGGGCCTTTTCCCCAACTACAAGAACTAAATTCCTTATAGGTATAACAACCATTATTTACTATCCCTTAAGATAAGAAATAGAAACATCATTATTTCCCAAAGGTCTGATGAGTGCTTTGACATGGAATGTATTTGCAGAATTTATCAGGAAAAAATATTATAAAACCATAGAATCAAGGGAAAGGATTATGTTTATGCACTGAGAGATCATCATTTTCTAGACCCTAGGCTTAGTGCTTAAAATACCTTCTCCCACTGAACTTCCAAAACTTCTGGAAATAGAATATGATCACTAACTATATGAGGAAACAGAGAGACTGACAAATTAAATATTTTCTGTAAAAATTTATAGCTAATAAGGAGTAATATCAGGATCTGAATCCAGATATCTCTGGCTCCACGTTTCATTTACTTAACTACTCTATCACTAAGGTTTGAAAATGAAGTATGCTTGAACTAAGGTTTATATTCTTTCTTATGCAAAGCAGTAAGGGGCCTAGATTACAACTGATAACATCCAATAGAACTAGCAAATGCCTTTATAATCTGGTCCCTACTAGCCCTTTGGCATTACCTTCTGCTAAAGGGCTCATCTTTGAGTTTTCTTAAGTCTCAGCCAACCTAGACATTTTTTAAATGTCTACTTTAAGATTCTGTTTCATGTTTTTGCTTCTGCCTCTAACATTCTCTCCATTTCTCACATCATGTCTTCTCATTTCCTGCTAATTTTAAGGTTACAGATAGAGTAACATTGGACTTTTTTTAAAATCAAGTTATGTTTGTTACATTTCTATTCCACCTGTATTCTTCTACTCTCTCATTTATCACATTAGTAAATATTTATTAAACCAATATTATGACAGTCTAGGGGTTTAGTAGGCAGTGATGCCAGTCATATAACCCTGGGGACACTGACCTCATACAGTGATGCCTCTGGACTTAGGGAAAGGAAATTATGTCTTGTTGTGTGCCATTGATATATTAAAATGTTGTTGAATGAGTGAGTCAATCCATGAATGAATGAATGAATGAATGAAAGGAGAAAATGAATAATTTAAAATGCCTTAGGAAAATTCTAGGTTAACACCCTTTCCGGAAAACAATTACAACATCATCATTGTGATTGTAATCATCACAATTAAAACATTCATCAAGTGTTTATGATATACCAGGAATTTTGCTAAATTCTTCATAAGTGTGATAATCTCTCGTTATAGGCACGTACACACTCACACACACAAACACACAACCTTATGAAGAAGGTGCCATTATTTTCAGCATTTTATGCCTGATAATGTGTGCCCCATATCTGAATTATTGAACTTCGCATCTTCCTTGGAGATTGTAGTTGCTAATAACCTGGTTTTTCAATTTCTTGATCTCTTCTCCTCTAAAGGTCTTATTCTCTATCCTGTTGCACATAGTACCCCACATTCCATAGTCTAGGTTTTATTACCAATAAACCTGAATCTTTCATAATCTCATATTCATAATCTCAAACTCAAGTCATCCGTTCATCACTTGCAACCTTATAACTTCCAAGCTTGTTCCCTCCAGTACTGTATGTTCAACAATCCATTGATAATATTCATCTTCTTCAAACCATCACTTTCTGATTTACCCAGTGTAAAATCCAGGATCGGACTCTTACATGGGGTCTAAACTCCCTTTCCTTTCTTGTGATCTTATCCTGGTGAATATGATCACCTTCATCAATTTTACCCTGAATATACATACAGGGTGTTCTGCAGCAGAGACCTAAACAAGATAAATTTCTTATCATATAACCTCATAGTAAATAGTAAGTGCAACAACCTTCTGTCCTCTGTTTAGTATTTAATCTAGAAAGATGTGGTAAGATTCAGGTCAATTGTCCTACAAAAACTACTGGACAGCCCATAGGCAAGGGATCAAGGGATGTGGGAAAAACTTGTCTCTGTTTACAAAGGGGAAAAAGGCAGTCACACATACTCCTCCCTCTCCCACCAAAATATACATACATACATGCATACATGCAGGATTTCAATTGGTTGACATTTGTTGAATGCATGACACAGTATATAGTTAATTTCTGTAAATATCTTGTGCACTTGGAAAGATAATATATATAGTCTTTGTTATGATATATAATGATCTATATATATCCATTAAGTCTAGTTGTTAATCATGTTGTTTAAATCTTTATCTGTATCTTTCTTATTGTTTCATAATTTAATGAAAGAGATCACTTAAAAATCTCAAAATTATGATTAAATTTGCTTATATCTTCTTATAATTCTTCCCCTATGAGAGTGAACAACTGGAAATTGGCTAGGACTTCTGTGACAATGAACTCTGACCCATGTGGAAAGTCCAGAAAGCTCATCCACAACCTCTACAGCAATTAATCCAAAATGGTCAGGACTTGGTCAACAACTGCCAACTGCTTATTTTTTTTGTCTCCACTTCCAACACAGGACCCACTACAAATGTGTTAACTAAATCAATCAAGAAGCTCACCTTTAGTGAGCTCACTACCAATTTCCACATATTGACAACCGTCATTCAGAACATACCTCAGGCCTTGCATGTTATTACCTTCAAACTTCCCACTCTTCTGACAGTCTTTGAATCTCTGCAAAAGGCAAAGAGTGATGACCAGTACTATTGCTACAGCAAACTCAAAAAACAGTATCTGCTTGTTCTCATTTGTTTATTTCCACAACTGTATTAATGTTTTAATGTTTTTTGAATGTTTTAATGTTTTGTAGTAATTATTAGTTGCATATAGGTTTTAAAACTTCCTGAATTTTGGTTACTTGAATTTCTTTCATTATCAAATAGCCACTGTCATATCTAGTAATGTGATCAACCCAAATACTAACTCTGTTACTAATGACATTTTTACAAGCAATTGTTTTTTGTACAAAAGTCTTCAGAGATTCAGACAGCAATTTCATGTGTTAAATACTGTGAAATACTGTATTGTACGATTCTGGAATAACTGTGAAATGTACTCATCAGCTTATTGGTGAGCCATGTTGACTGATACCAGCTGATATATCAAATAGTAATGAGAATGTCATCTGTTAGAAAAACAATGCTTCTCTCAGAAATTTGATTGCAATCTAAAAAGGTTGCCACATCTCTCTTCTGAATGAGTGATGCAAATAAGAATTGTAAGTTCCTGTTTAGAACAGGAATGTTACAACATTAACACTTTTACTCATTTGCACTGAAAATAAGGAAATCCATTTACAGTGAGTATCAGGATGCTTTTCATGAGAACAAAAGGGAAGGTTTCAGAAAGACAAATACTGTATGATCTCACTTACAAGTGGAATCTAAGTAAAGAAAAAGCTGACTTCATAGAAACAGAGAACAGGATGGTGACTTCCAGAAGTAGAGTGGGGGGATGGGGTGCTGTAGGTCAAAGGGTACAAATTTTCAGCTAAGAAAAATAAGTTCGGAGAATCTGATGTACTGCAGGTGACTGTAGCTAATAACATGGTATTGTGGACTTGAAAATTATTGAGAGTAGATATTAAGACCCACTCAGGATTACCACAGACACACACACACACATACACACACACACACACACACACACACACACACACACACATTAGTTATGTGATGTGTTGGATGTGTGTATACCAAATCACCATGTTACACACTTTAAATATATACAACTATATTTGTCAATAATTCCTCAATAAAGTCAAAAAAATAAAATGGAAGCAGAGAACAGTGGTTACTAGGGGCTGAGGGGAAAGGAAAATGGAGAGATGTCAGCCAAGGGGTACAAAATTTCAGTTACGGAAAGTAGATACATTCTGAGTCTCATGTATAGTGTAAGCACTATGGATAGCTGTACTGTAAACTTGAAATGTGCTAAAAGGATAGATCCCAAGTATTCTCACCACATACAAAAGAGAGGAAACTATGTGAAGTGATGGATATGTTAATAAGTTTGTAGCAATTACTTCACAATATACACATACACAAAATAACCAAGTTGTGCATTTTAAGTATATAAAACAAAAAAGGGTACATTATTTAAAACATGGTCTAAGTAATAAATATACATTGGTAAACATTAAAAGTGAAATTTTTTAAATGGCAGGTTTCATGTATGGGGCCTATTTGAGATTTGTGACCAATGAAACGTTTTGGAACTTACACTTCCAAGATTGTTTTGAATAAATTTGAGCAAATACCAATGAAGATCTGTACCGAGTTAAATGTTATGATCTGAAAAAAAATATTTTCCTTTCTTTAAAAAATCTGTATAGTATTAGGTTTCCCTATTCTTTTACTTCAACATCTCTGTATGCTCTTTGTACTACTTTTATACAGTATACGATTATTTTTAAACTGATTTTTAACTACAGTCTTTTGCATTGACATTAATTATTTAGATAACTGGTTTTGCTTTGCTATTTTTATTTTGTATTTTAAGTTGTCAGGTAAATTTTCTGTTCCTTTTTGCATTTTCTAGATTTATTATTTTTATCATTCTGGTTATCCTCTATTAATTTAGTAATTATGTTTCTAATATTTGTTACTAGTCTCCATGGAAATTAAAACATACTGATGGCCAGTCTTGAATTTGCAGACTTCAGAAGTAATTCACACACAAAAAAATAATTTATTTCTCCTAGGTTTTTGTATTACTAAAGTTGGAATTTCCTTGATTTTGTTTGATGAGCACATTAAATCATTTTCCAGAGGAAAGGCTTCAGACTAGTTTACATACTATAGCAGAGACAAAGATTCTTCAAATAAGACAAGGATAATTTAGAGTCTTTTCTCAGAGGTTAGGATGACACTGCAATATAGAGAAACGTCTTTAAAGTCTTTAAATAAAGACTCACAAAATACCCATTGTGAGTTGTTTTTTGGGTTTTGGGGGTTTTGTGTGTGTGTGTGTGTGTGTGTGTGTGCGTGTGTGTCAGAACAGTATTTTGATTTTCTTCCTTTTTCCTTTGGTTGCTTTTTTTTTTAAATTTGTTTTTAAATTTGAGAATGAGAGAGACAGAGAGAGAGGCAGAGAGAGAATCCTAAGCAGGCTCTGCACTATCAGCGCAGAGCCCAACACAGGGCTCAATCTCAAGAACCGTGAGATCACGACCTGAGCCGAAGTCAAGAGTCAGATGCTTAACTTACTGAGCCACCCAGGCACCTCTGTTGTTTAATTTTTTAATATAAAAATATTTCAATTGTATAATCACAAAAATATAGTCATTGTCATTGTGAAAATATTAACATAATCTATATCATATAAGGTCAATATAATACCACATGCAACATCTTCCTTTACTATTAAGACCCTACTGTTAAATAGTTACTTTGAAAAGACTATTCAAACTGAATGGAAAATCTGTTTGTAGATTTTTAGTTCATCACCATAATTTTCTTTCTCTTTTTTTTCTTTCATTTTATAATTTGTCTCCAAACTAAGAATATCCAAAGGATACCCTATTCTGGAGGCAAAACATTTCTTAAGTTCTGTGGCACAAACTGACATAAAAAACCTGTACATGAATTATACAAATCAGTTCTCTTAAAAATTAACGCCAAAGACTGTACAATAAGTAAAGCCTCAAACATGTCCCCAGTTTCTTTATAATGGAAAGTCACCATGGAATTTCTTTCTCCTCCCTTCTCTGAATTCACCGCATGCTGTTCACAAATGCCTCTTTTTCTGTTATCCTTTTCTCCTGTTGATTCCACGATGAAATCAGATATGGTGAAATCTCATACCCATGGTGGCAAATTTTGATTCAAAAACACATTAATTATTAGAAATGTTTCCTGAATAGGAAACTTAACCACTGTGTTATCTGGAAAGCAATTGGTTGACACATATATTATAAATGTAAAACTTAGGAATCTAAGATTTAAAATATCTCTTAAATTTACTTGGAATGTGATCTGTGAAATTATGATCAACTTTAAGGGAAGGAGATATAGGACTTTTGGTATAATGGGTCAAATCAATCCTGTGAAATTGAGGGTATCTGGGTGGTTCAGTCAGTTAAGCCTGCGACTCTTGATTTCGGCTCAGGTCGTGATTTCACAGTTTGTGAGATCGAGCCCCATGTCAGTCTTTGTGCTGAGCGCGAAGCCTGCTTAGGGATCTCAATCTCTCTCCCTCTCTCTCACTCTCCCTCTGCCCCTCTCCCCTGCTTGTTCATGCTCTCTCTCTCTCTCAAAATAAGTTAATAAACATTTTTAAAAATTCTGTGAAATTATGATCAACTTTAAGGGAAGTGGAAGCAGAACTTCTGGTATAACAGGCTCAATCAGTTTGCTGCCATCTTAAGAAGTCCCGGCCAGGGGCGTCTGGGTAGTTCAGTCAGTTAAGTGTCTGACTTCGGCTCAGGTGATGATCTCACAGTTCGTGAGTTCGAGCCCCATGTAGGGCTCTGTGCTGATAGCTGACAGCTGGGAGCCTCCAGCTGCTTCACATTCTGTGTCTCCACTCTCTCCACCCCTCCCCTGCTCACACTCTGTTTCTCTCTTTCTCAAAAATAAATAAAAAAAAAAAAAGGCAGCAGCAGCAGCCCACGCCAAGGATCACTACAGCTCTCCTGTAAGGTACACTGCTGATATATATCTTAGGCCAACCTCCAGGGCAGTTCCTGAGACTACCATCCTTACAGGATCTCTCATCTACAAAAATCATCTTCCCTGCCTTTGTATTGGAAGCACTGAGTGACTACTACACGCAAATAAAATAACAGTGCCAGGAACTTGTGCTCCTGCCCATGCACCTGGTTGTGTCTTCTTCCTGGAGTACACTCAGGTGTCAGAGAGCTGAAAGAATAGCCAGCTGCCTGCCCACCTGTTATCCTGTGGGGGGGAGGGATACAGGATGGCAGTAGAATAGATAATATCTCATGGAATACATGGCAACCAGCACATGACTTCTAACGACAGGTCCCTTCCAGGGACCTCTGATCCTCTTAGTCTAGTGTCCTGGCCATGGAAAATACCTGATACAACCAAGATTTGGGCTTGGGAATAACATGGGGAGAATCTCTCAGCATCAGATTCATGAAAATAATAGTTTCATCCACATGTAAAACAAGCACATACAGAAATTATGGACATGGACAATAATCATTGGAAAAAGTATATTCAGAACCCCCACTACAAGACTTTCCAGCCTATAAACATACTAAATGCAATAGTCTAAAACTTTAAAATTGTAACTTGAGTCATTGATTTCCTACTGACAGAGGTAGGACGAGTACTTCTATTATATAAACAATACATTTTCCCAACAGTACACTTTCAAGATAGAAGAGAAGGGGCACTTTTGGGGGGTGATGAAAATGTCTTCTACTATGATTGTGGGGTGGGTTACATGGGCCGTACATTTGTTAAAACTTATCTAACTGTCCACTTAAGATCTGCCAATTTTACTGTATTTTTACACTCAAAAAATGAATTCATACACTACAAATGCAACAGTCTAAAATTTGTTAAAAATGTAACAAGTCATCGGTGTCTTAATGACAGAGTGAACACACATTATCCGAGAAGAAAGAGAAAAGACTGGAAAAGGGCACCCTTGATAATTAACCTGGAACAACAGCTGTAAATTAAGAATGTCTTAGGCAAATGTAGGTGAATGGGCATGGAAGCGAAAATTTCAGCATGTTTTCAGATTGTCTGTTTTCTTCATCCTGCAACTGCTGCTTGAGTGAATTTACTCGTAATTGGCCAGACCACCACACTTATATGTTCAAAATATGTGAATATTTACCTTAGCTAAGACCTTCTCCCTTAGGACGTATACAATTCAATATTCCACGTGAATCTCAAACCTGCCATGTCCAAATTAAATGTATTACGGTAGCCCTCAAACTGCTCCTAGTCCTGCATCCATGACGTCAAAGGAATAATGCCAAATGTATGCAGTTTTCCAAAACAGAAAAATTTACACTCTACTTATAGTTAAATTACATATGGAGTGTTAGTGAATGCAGAGATGTTAGTCTTTGTGCCTAGCTATGGATGTTAAGTTCGTAGGATAAAGACACAAGGAGTGAGAAAAAGTTTCACAGCACAAATATCACTCCCCTTTTCAGATGGCTGCTAGTTTTTAAGTAATATTTTTAAAAGATGAGAAACATATAGTGGGGAATCTAGTGAAAGCTGAGGAAAATGAACAAGAAAAGAAGATAGTCTTAGATATTGGGGTAATAAAAAGGGGAAATATTTAAATTTGTTAATAACAGATTTCACATTCTGTGTCTTGATATGAAGTTCAAAGTCAACTAATCAATAGGGAAAACTGAATGTACATGGTAGCCTGGTGGTTTATTGTAACTACTACCAATCAAATTTGAAATATATGGAACTACACTTTAGCAGTCAGTAGAATCCAGAATATGAAGTACCCCGTGCCTCTATCAAAATTGCTCTAGAAACCATAGAAGCCCTAATACCAATGTTGGTATTTTCACACAAATACATGTTTCTGAATTTAATTTTTATTTTTATATTTTTGTTTTCCTTGACTGGGTGATCATTTCTTCTTACTTACATTTTTAAGTATTTGTGCATTATTAGTCTATTCATGTACCTTGAGACATTAATTTGATATAATTTGACTAGAGATACAACATTTATTACCTGTTTTTAAAAATCACAGCTATATATATGCCTCAATATTATTTCGCTTACTACTCTATAAAATTCAGCATATAGATCTCAGAGACCTCTTCCTTTCTTTTTTTCCTAAGTATCTTCATAGGTTTGTTTCTCCTTCTACCTACTGTTCATTCTGTATTATAACTCCCTCTGAAAGGTACATATTCAGAATGAGATGAACAAATTCATCACCAATATTTATTAAATAAGAAAGGTAAAATAATTTGCTGAGTTAATATTCTTAGAAATTCTAGACATATGATAAATAACAACTTTCAGGTGGTAAATGCAATTCAGCCTGTGGGAACAAGAACAGTTAATTATTTTCCCTACATCATCTCTATATATTTCTATATATAGATGATTTCTAGGTATTTCTATATATCTTGAGCCATCTCTTCTATTGATCAAGCTAAAATCAGACAACTTTGACCTTTAGTGCTCTAAGAACATGCTCCTGTATTTTCTTGGTCCTTACTCCGTACACAATGGGGTTGAGAAAAGGGGGCACCAAAAGGTACATATTTGCAATAAATATATGGACATGTGCAGGCACATTTTTCCCAAAACGGTGAGTGAAAATGGAAAAACCTGCTGTGGAATAGAAGACAAGAATAACACAGACATGTGACCCACATGTGCCCAGAGCCTTAAAGCTAGCTTCTCGGGATGGCAGCCGGAATACAGAGCGCAGGATGAAGGCATAGGATACAGCAGTGAGAATGGCATCACATGAGCCAATGATAGAAGCCACACTGAGGCTATAACGTGTGGTGGCTCCTGTGTCCACACATGCCAGCTTCACCACAGCCATGAACTCACAGTAGGTGTGGGCAATGGTTCGTGTTCTGCAGTAGGGCAGCTGCCTGAGCAGGATGGGATGTGGAGAAAAGAAGGCTACGCCCCGAATCACCACAATAATACCCATTATGGTGATGCGCGCATGGGTGAGAATGGTAGTATGGTGCAGTGGATGACAAATGGCCACGTAACGGTCAATGGCCATGGCCAGGAAAAAGCCTGATTCCATGGTGGTAAAGCTATGGATGAAGAACATTTGGGTCAGGCAAGCATCAAATGCAATGTCATGGGCTCCAAGCCAGAAAAGACAAAGCATGCGGGGCAGTGTAGATGTGGAGAGGACCAGGTCAGTGACGGAGAGCATGCACAAAAAGAAGAACATAGGCTCATGGAGACTCCGCTCTGCCTTCACCACGGCCAGGATGGTCACATTCCCCACCACAGCCACCACATACATGGAGCAGAAGGGAATCCCAATCCAGACATGCAGGTGCTCTAGTCCTGGGATGCCCATCAGCAAGAAGGTGATAGGAGAGGGACGAGAGGTGTTGACAGGAGGCATGACGCTTTTCCCTTTGCTTTCTGTCACTACTTCTGAAGATGAAGCTGCTATGATAGATGATCATTACCAGATGCTGAAAACATGAAGATTCAGTTCAAGAAGACCCTTATGTTAAAAACAGTTCAAATTCATAACCAGGTGTATTTCAATTCACTAGGACCAAAGTAACCATATTTGCAACATCACATACAATACTGTGTTTGAAAATACAGAAAGATAATTCATGTATCATTTCATATTATCACAAGGGCAAATAAATCACCTTAACTCCGTAAAAACATTCCCTGTCTATTCAATTGTACTTAATTCAACAACTGTTCAGTAAGCAGTGACTGTGTGACAAACCATGTTCCAGGCACTGAGAATAAAGTAATTCACAGATCAGATTTATTCTCATGGAGGTTACACTCTACAAGGAAAACATCATAATATGATAAACAATGACTAGCATGTGTGGGTGACAAGAATGCCATATATAGGGGCACCTGGGTGGTTCAGTTGGTTACACATCTAACTTTGGCTCAGGTCATGATCTTACGGTTCATGGGTTCGAGCCCTGTGTTGGGCTCTGCGTTGACAGCTGAGAGCCTGGAGCCTGCTTCAGATTCTGAGTCTCCCTCTCTCTGTGTCCTTCCCCCACCCATCCTCTCTCTCTCTGACTCTCAAACATAAATAAAAAATGTTTAAAAAAATTAAAAAAGGAATGCCATATATAAGTTGATCATCTGAATGACAGAGCTCAAGCCTTCAGAGCCTGAGATATTAAAGCACGAAAAACAGGAACAAACAGAAATGGACAAAAATATCAGTGTGTCCCAACACACTCATAAGTCAAAGGAGAAAATGGTAGGAGGTGAGGGACATTTCTCTACATTAATAGCTTCTCTGCGCCTTCACTTTTCCTCTGCCCATTTTAGAAAAAGATCAATTGCATAAACAATTATTTTGAAGATATTCTAAAATTCTCTGCTTCATTTTATTCTTTCAGAAATTTCTGCAAAAGATCTAATTTTGCATCAATTATATGTTATAGATAACCTGTCTTGGTATATTTTCATCTATTGCTCACTGTAGTTCTCCATATCATTTACTACACAGTATTTTGTCTTTCCTTTCTACTCCTTCTTATTAGTACCTGTCTGAAAATTACATCTGTAACATATTTATTCTTTTACAAGTGTCAAATCCAGTGTCAAATATGGTAAGTGCAGTTAATATTTAAACAGTGTATCTATGCCTACTGATAAGTTGGAGTCTAAGAAAGAGTATTCTTCAGATTCCCCAAGGTGAATAATGCAGTATATTACTCCTCAGGATGCAGAAGTTCCCTCCAAAGCGATTTTGAGCTTCCCTAACAGTAGTAATCAGAAACTATATTGGAGGGTTCAAGAGTTTGAAACTTTCCACTCGAATTTCTCAGTCAGTATTTCTCTCCAGTGAGTGGACTTTCCATGACTATAAGTAAGCAAGCATAAATCTTGTGAAACTTTTGGGGAGTTATTGTAGGGATTCTTGTTTTAGGCAGGAGACTGCACAAACCACACTCGTAAGTGATTTATGGGATAGAAATAAATTATCTCTTCTCTCCTGATTTAAGAGGAAGAAAGTCATAATCCAGACAATCAAGCTTTCAGAGTTACATATTAAATTTGGACAACTAGAAATTTGTAGGACTGCATGTGGTAAGAGTGTGACATCGCTTGGAAAATATCTTAATGATAGCATGATATGTCCATCTTTGGGATTGTTTCTTTAATGAGAATAATATATTCCACGCCTTCCAGATGTCATTTACCACAATCCATATGTGGCCAACAGGAAGCATAGTATATTACAATGTCATGTTTTTCCTATTGTTTTTTCCTATCATATACCCTTTAGAGACATATATTCTTCTGAAGAAAAATATATTGATAAGGATCACACACACACACACACACACACACGAACAACATATTTCTTAACCTTAATGTCATTCACTACCTTCCCATACTCAATGTTTCAGACTTGTATCAGTTCACTGTAGAGATGGACCCTTCTTGTGTGGTCTCATTTATTCATCCAGAAAACCATATTATGATACACGCAGAGCAGTCATTTACTGGATTGGTAAATGGCCTAATGATGTCCAAAACCTCAATTACTGAATAAAGCATATTCTTTTATACTTCTCACAGCTCCAGGGAAGAAATGAGCCTCTATGGCAAAGAAGCCATGGGGCTATCCCCAGATAAAGGGATGAGCGAGGAGGCAGGGGTTGGGAAGGTTACAGAAGAGAAAGACTCTTAACTTGATACAAATTATTTGCTTGTAGAGAAACCTTTGGTACTAGTTTTCTGTTCTCCCCTATGTCCTACTGTAGCACTGACACTGAGTAGTAATGCCTTCAGCTCTTGAAGAGGAATCTGGTTGTCCTAGGTCTCAAACAAGTCCTCATAAATATTATATGTACTCATTAAAACCATACATAGTTATCCCTTCATATGCTTGCCAGAATCATGAAAACACACTTAAACTCTCCAAATATCACTAACTGAAGGATTGTTTTCTAGGCTTCTACATTTACTAACCCTAGGTCTTCCTCTTGAACAGTACAGACATGGCTTTTTGAATTGATTCGTGTGATAAATACACTGTAAATAAGTAATTTATAAGGCAATAGATTATCATGAGTGGGGCATGAATTCTTTAGAAATGATAGCAGTAGACCAAATTAAGTTTTGTGACTCATAGAAAGTGTCATTTAGACTGGAATCTAAACAATATATGATATCTGGTCTTGGGAATCTGTTCTTCCATTAGGAAGAATAATCATGACATAATGAATTTAAATTTTATGTAGTCTGGACTCAAAGAGTACAAAGGTACAAAGTAGATAAGATTCTATGGGTAAAAAATACATACATACATACGCACACTGTATAACCTACAGGGAATTTTAGAATCGAATGTTTAGACCACTGGATTTGACTTACTAAGTGTTCAATAATACAGATAGAATGCATAAGTACAATACAGAACATTGGAAAAGAAGAAAAATGCACAGAAGGATATACACATTGGTTCCAAAAATATTTTTCCCAGAAGCATACAGGATAGGAAGGATCATTATGATGACATCCTCTTAAAAATACCAACCTGTACATGAGTCCAGATATCACAAGGTATCCATATTTTTGTTACCCATATTGTATTCCTTCAAGTAAGTCGTGCAAGATAAAAATAATTTCAAAAGGAGAGATAATCCTCACTTCTATGATATCCTTAAAAAAGATCGTTGCCTCCTAAAATCTGGCTCTTTCATAATTTCATCCATTGAGAATAAAAAATGTTTATTTCCTCTGCTTAGAGATTTATTTCTCCTCCATTGAATCTATGACACTCAGAAAATAAAGGGTGGCATTTGGAGGAGTCTCGGTGTCCTAAAATATTTTACTTAGGTCACTCCAGCTAGCTCCTTTTCTCCGCCTTCTCTACTTGGATAACAAAACTAATTAGCTCAAACAAGAAACTGACTCAGAGCCAACAAGCAACCCAAAGATACAGCTTCTATATGGAGCAGCCTCAACATGATATTCTCAGAGGATAAGCAAAAATAACATTTGACACAAACAGGTCCCTACAGAATCATTGCCAGAAGGGAGAATAATTTGTATACTTAGTAATGACTGATAATCTACATTATCAGTCCTAGTAATTTGCCTGTGCATACCCTCAGGTTTTAGCTCCAGATGTAGCCATCCTTCATAATATGAGATGCCATTTGATTTATCAACCATTTAACAGGATATGAAATCCTAAAGGGGACTGAAAAGGAAAATAACATATTCTTTATTCCTTTGATTAGACCATTTTAATTCCAACCTTAAACAAGTGATAGTGACTTCATTTCCTTTGGATATATAACCAAAAGTGGGATTACTGGATCATATTGTAGTTTTGTTTTGTGTTTTTCATTTTTGAGGACTCCATACTGTTTTCCGTCATGGCTATACTAATGCACATTCCCACCAATAGTGTACAAAGGTTGATTTTTCTCCACAGCCTCTCCAACCCTTATCTCTTGTCTTTTTGATACCAGACATCCTAAAGGTGTGAAGTAATACCTCATAGTGGTTTTGATTTGCATTTTCCTGATGCTGTGTGAAGTTGAGCACCTTTTCATGTACATGTTGGACATTTGCATGTTTTCTTTTGAGAAATGTCTTTTCAGGTCCTTTTCCCATTTTGTAATGTTTTTGTTGTTGTTGTTGTTTGTTTGTTTTGTTATTGAGTAGTATGAATTCCTCATATATTTTGGATATTAACCCCTAATGAACTACACAGCTTGCAAAAAATTTCCTATTCCATAGACTGTCTTTTCACTCTACTGAGGTTCCTTTTGCTGTGTAGAAGTTTTTTAGTTTTATATAATTCCATTTGTCTACTTTTGTTTTTGTTGCCTGTACTATGATGTCTTATCTAAAAAAACCACTGCTCAGACCAATGGCAAGAAGCATTTTCCTATGTTTTCTTCAAGGACTTTTATTGTTTTCAGGTCTTACTTTAATTCACTTTGAAGTCATTTTGTGAATGATGTGAGATAAGGGTCTATTTCATTCTTCTGCATGTGGATATCCAGTTTTCCCAACACCATTTATTAGAGACATTATTGTTTTCCCATCGTTTTAGCACCCTTGTATAAGACTAGTTGATTATACATGTATGGACTTATTTCTGGGTTGTGTACTCTCTTCTATGGATCTATTTTTCTGCTTTTATTTCAGTACCATACTGTTTTGATTACTGTAGCTTTGTAATATATTTTGAAACCAGGAAGTGTGATGCCTTCAGCTTTGTTCTTCACTTTGCTTTTCACTATTAGCGATCTTTTGTGGTTACACATAAATTTTAGTGGGTTTCTTTTCTACTTCTGTAATAATGCCACTGAGATTTTGATGGGAATCACACTGAATCTTTGATCACATCGGATAGTACAGAAATTTTAACAATATTAATTCTTCCAATCAATGAACATGATGTCTTTCCAATTATCTGTGTCATTTTTTATTTCCTCCATCAGCATTTTATAATTTTCAGCATACAAGTCTTTTACCTCTTTGTTTAAGTTTAGTCTTAAGTAGGGGCACTTGAGTGGCTCAGTCAGTTAAGCATCTGACTCTTGGTTTCGGTTCAGGTCATGATCTCATAGTTCGTGGGATCAAGACCCACATTGGGCTCCATGCTGACAACAGAGTCTGCTTGGGATTCTCTCTCTCTCCCTCTCTCTCTGCCCCTCCCCTGCTCTCTCTCTCTCTCTCTCAAAATAAATAAACATTTTATAAAAAGTTTATTCTTAAGTATTTTATTCTTTTTGTTGCTATTTTGAATGGGATTGTCAGTTTTTCAGATAGATCATTGTTTATATATCAAAACACATATAATGCATGTATATTAATTTTGTATTGTGCAACTATACTGAATTTATTTACCATAATAAATTAGAAAACTTAAACAAAGTATTCACTAGTAACAGAAGTAGCCATGGATTCTGGAATTTATTCTTGTCATGTTAGTCTTCAACTGGCTCTCCATCAGAGGTGCTAAACTCATTTATGTGTATTGTACTGGAAGGCTCCATCCCACATTTTCCCATATTATAATTGCTAATTTCCCTCAATGCCTAATTTTTTTAGTTAGGACTCATTTCACATCCTCTAAAAACAGAGATAACTGGTTAATATTACACCATGTACTAAAGTTGAATTATTCAGATATATATTTACATGCATATGTTTATATAGCATATGGATATGGATATGGAACTATCCACTCAGTATTTAACTCAATATACATGCTTCCCAACCTGAAAACAAAGGTTTTACAACCAATTTTGGAATAAGTCATTTTCCAACTATGTAGAGAACAGTGATGTATTTACAGAAGCCTTCAGTTTCTGGCCTACAACTAAGAGCCCACTGTCCCAGGTAGGATGTTTCATTAAAAGATCTTATCAGGGGCGCCTGGGTGGCGCAGTCGGTTAAGCGTCCGACTTCAGCCAGGTCACGATCTCTCGGTCCGTGAGTTCGAGCCCCGCGTCAGGCTCTGGGTTGATGGCTCGGAGCCTGGAGCCTGTTTCCGATTCTGTGTCTCCCTCTCTCTCTGCCCCTCCCCCGTTCATGCTGTGTCTCTCTCTGTCCCAGAAATAAATAAACGTTGAAAAAAAAAATTAAAAAAAAAAAAGATCTTATCAGAGTTGAATGTGTGACAACAGAGATCAAGTCTTGCAACAGCATGAAACACCTATTTGTGCCCACATGCATGGTTGAGCATGGTGCCTTCTTCCTCACCACAGCTCCCTGCACGAAGTAAAGGAGATATCTCTTTAAAGTAACAACAGGGAAGGCACAGATAACAGTTATGGCCAAGCAATGTACACATTCATCTGGCGACTCAGAAGTTTGGGGGGCATTGCATGGATTATCTGGAGGAGATAAGCAGTAAGAAGGGAAAAGACCCACAGAGACATGAGGCAATAAAAGGAGGATTCTACTGTATCTTATTGATCCAAGCAAATATTACATTATTTCTTGCTTAAATGATTTCAAACACTTTAAAAAAAATTTTTTTAATGTTTGCTTATTTTTGAGACAGATAGACAGAAACAGAGTGCAAGTGAGGGAGGGGCAGAAAGAGAAAGACACACAGAACTTGAAGCAGTCTCTGGGCTCTGAGCCATCAGCCCATCACAGGGCTTGAACCCATGGACCACAAGATCATGACCTGAGCCAAAGTCGGTCACTTAACCGACTGAGCCAACTCATTTCAACTGATTTCCAACTGATTTCAAACACTTTTTACCTCAATTCTCAATACCTTCATAAAACATTTTCCTCTTCAAATACATACATATATTTAAATATTTCACTGCTCAAAACATGATATGGATTACTGTGGCAGATACAGTTAAACAGCAGGTTTGTGTATAAATGTGTATATGTATATATTTACATATGAATGTATATGTGTGCATACACACACACTAACTTGCTTCTCTATCTTCTACAATATTCCATATCATGCTCTGAAGTGTAATAATATTTAGTATGTACAGATACCCACAGCCTGTTTCAAGATGCTTCCTTTGCCAAATCCACCTTTCTGCTTGAACCTCTTATTACAGTTTGACACTATTTAAATTTATAACACAAATAAAAATTAAGTAAAAGTAATCTGTAGCAATAGAAGCCAATAAAAGTTGCTTGGAGTGGAGAGGGACTTGGACAATGACTGGAATATAGCATGAGGGAACTCTCTGAGGTATTGAAAATTTTCTGTATCTTACGTTGGGTGATGGATGGTTACACAGTAGTATACACACATTAAATCTCACTGAACTGAATAATTAAGACTCATTATCTTTTTTTTTTTAATTTTTTTAACTTTTATTTATTTTTGAGGCAGAGAGAGACAGAGCATGAACGGGGGAGGGTCAGAGAGAGAGGGAGACACAGAATCTGAAACAGGCTCCAGGCTCTGAGCCATCAGCACAGAGCCTGACGTGGGGCTTGAACTCACAGACCGCGAGATCATGACCTGAGCCGAAGTCGGAAGCTTAACCGACTGAGCCACCCAGGCGCCCCAAGACTCATTATATTTTCAGTGGATATTGGGTTGTCAGGGCTAGTCTGTAAATTATACTACAAGTCTTATTATGGCCTTCTCTGTTTCTTTTCAGTAAATACCAAGTTGTAGAACTGCTGGGTTATAAGGGAGAGATGTGTATTCCTTTGCAAGAAAAATTCAAGTAGAAAGAAAGAAGATTAAACTATATTAATATAGGACCTGAATAGGAAAAAATGGATATAAAATATTATTTCAAGAACTAGGCTATAAAATAAAATGAGAAAGGTCTCTAAAATATTTTTGGGCTAAAGATGATTGTATTCTTTTGATGAGAACTTCACAGTGATAGGTACATATTGAAGAATGGAGAGGGGAAAATTAAATACTCCAAAAAGAACAGACAAATGATAGAGACCTTTTGAGAAAATTGAGATAGGCATAAAAAGAGAGAGAAAAGAAAAAAAAAGGAAGAGAGAAAGAAAACAAGAAAGAACTGAAAGACAAGACAGTGATAAAGAACAAAATAAGAATCAAAGGGTAGAGAAAAGAAGGTGGGATAATGAGGTGAGCAGGAAAGAAAGATGTCAGCCTTTAAGAATAAATTCCTGAGGAAACTGGGAAGAAAAAAAGAAAGGAAAAAATCAATGAAAGATGACAACTGATAGCACATGAAAGGATTTTCTTCTCTTCATAGACCAAATTGATTTTGTATGGGTACTGAAGCTAGACCAAAAGTTCTAAACTTGGACAAGTACTCACAACTTAGTATCAAAAAATAAGTAAATAAGTAAATAAACAGACTAGTGATGGTATCACATGAGACAGTGTCACACAGTTGATCCTCACTCAGAAGAAAAATATCTGGGCGGAAATCCTGCATTTTGGTCACTAT